>NC_138346.1:170284344-171626844 GCF_046562875.1 Panthera onca | reverse complement strand
ACAGCTGAATGTTTCACAGTTTTAAGATATGTTGATAGCCTCATCTGGGAGTCTTCTGATTGAAAAGGAGGTTCTTCACCTTCATTTGTGTACTGACTTCGCAGTATCTGAGAACTCCCTGAATTGTCACACAGAGTCGTTTGTGTTTGTGAGTATATGGATTTTCTCAGGGAAAGAGGCCATGGCTTTCATCCTTTCCAGAAGAGAGAGGGGACTCCAAAAGTTTAATACTGATTCTAATGACAATCTCCTACTTGCATTTTTCAGTCCCAAGAATATAAATATTGCTGTTGATATCTGTTGAAGATTTATTGTATACTGGGCTAAGCTTGTTATATGTCTTATGCTAATGGAAACTGGGCCTTTTATGAACCTCAAGTTCACAGAGACTCTTTAGCACGCTCAGGAATGGGAAGCCCCGGCACGGTTTGCCATGGCACTGTAGAAGGCCCAAGTCAGGGCAGCTAATTCTGCTGTTCACTTTACACATAATTTCTAAACTATGTGACTATAATGATTTAATAATAGTGTTTTTATACCATGTAGAAAAGATACTTGAGTTAAAAAAAATTTTTTTTAATGTTTATTGATTTGGGGGGTGAGGGGGGAAGGGGCAGAGAGAGAGGGAGACACGGCATCCAAAGCAGGCTCCAGGCTCTGAACTGTCAACACAGAGCAGGGCTCGAACTCATGAACCGTGAGATCATGATCTGAGCCAAAGTCGGCCCCTTAACCTACTGAGCCACCCAGGCGCCCCACTCAAGTTTTTTTTTTAAAGCATTTAAAGGATGTGATTCATTTCATGAATCATGGTGTGCCCTGAACCTCAGTTTTTAGGGTTTTACTTTAACAGGCACGAAGACCACCATTGCCAGAAAGATTAGCATTTGTCCTTCATCCCCTCTATGGGAGCGGGGAGTGGGGTGGGGGATAATCTATGGAAGATTCAGATGGGTTAGAAAACCCACAGTCGTGAAGTGTCCCATTTATAGCTGGGAAAATTAGGAATGATACGTAGGGCCAAATATTTGGACACTGGCCAGTTTGAGGAAATCTTTAATATAGGGATTTAGCAAAATCTTGGTTTGTTGTGGAACTGATCCATCATGATATGTACGTAGCTTGAAATTATCAAGACTTGTGAGTCGGAGATAAGGTTGTATTTGCTGTGATTAGAATTGTCAGCCTTACTGGACATCTCCTGAAATAGCTCTTTTGTATGTGGGTATTTTTTTTTATGTCTATTGTATTTTAAACATTGTTAATAATATAGTCACAGCACCTCTGCAGAGTCAGTTTTAGTGGTGTTTGCCATCTTGCTTACCTGGTTACTTTTGTTGGGAGCACAGTTCAGATGCCAGGTAGAATTCTTTTCATCTATTGTGCATTTCTTATGGTTTCTGTACACTTGCCCTCAAACTTCATGCGTTCACTTATCCATTGTAAAAGCATTGAACAGCTATTATGTGCAAGACACTGTTCTGTATTCCAAGAATTAGTTCATTGTTGTTAAGAGTACACATCTGGACATCATTTTAGAATTATTAACTGTGTTTTGTCCAGAGGAATAGATGAGAGAGAACAAGGTAATTCAGTAATTTTGTCAGTGTCCAAGCATTGAAAGTGGTAACTTATCAAATAGAATATTCTGTTTCCTGACCACCCCCGATCCCCTACAGTTTCACATCTAATGTGCATTATAAAGTGTTTGTAGTGGAATTGGTGTTTTTCTAGAGCCATCTTTAGAAGATTTCTCAAAGGATTTTGAATTTTTAGGGAAATACAGAAGACTTTTGCTTCGTTTTGGCTGGAAATTTGGTGTCTCTATTGAAACTTGGAAACCAAACCAGACAGCTTTGGGTTCTCATTCATCATTTAGAATGTCAAAGAATGTGAAAGTGAAGAAGCCAATTTTGTCTTAATTCTGCATATTCATTATATTTTGTTTATTTTTAATTTTTACCAAATAAGACTGACTTCACTTGCTTCTTATGAACTGAGCCTAATAATCATACACTTTCCAACTAAGAATGTTAACTGAATTATGTATCCTTGAACAAAGTCACATAAGCTTTATGGCTCTCAGTCTACTTCTTGACAGTTTTTAATTTTTAAGAGTTATTCTTTAATTTTTCTAGAAGAGAATTTCATGGTAGTAATCTAATAACAGTCTGCATGTCCTGTGTTTGTGAACCTGTCTTCCTTGTTGCATTTGGAAATTTAGCACAGTTTAGTAAGCTGTGATTAGCACTAACACACACCAGAAAACCTACTAACAATGTCTAAAATGCATCTACTATTAGGGTTGAATTTGACAGGAGGGATTTCAATGTGTGGAGCACAAATGCCTTGTGTCATGGTATCTTTTTAAACAACGACGAAAACTTACCTCTGTTTGTTACTACCAGACTTATCTGCCTTCATCATAATCTGCATCGTACATCCCAGTAAAAAGAAGAAAATAAAACCACCTAGAGGAAAAGAAAATAAAGATCACCTAGGGAAAACCATTGTTAAAATTTTGCCATTTCAGGGTTTAGCCTTTCAAACATATGTGTGTAGTTTTAAAATCCTTCTTAAAAATGTGATGCTATGCCACAAAGACCTTTTCCTCTCATTGTCTATTTTCCTACAGCATCGTGTTTAACGGCTGCATTATATTTCATAATATAGATTGGCTGTTATTTGTGAAATCCATGCTAAATTGGATATTGAGTTTGTTTGCAAATTTTTGCTATTGTATTCATGTGGCAATTAATATCAACATGGTACAGTCACAGTTTTATTTATTTATTTATTTATTTAGTTTTTTTTTTTTTTCTTAATGTCTTATTTATTTTTGAGAGAGAGAGAGAGACAGAGCACAAACAGGGGAGGGGCAGAGAGAGAGGGAGACACAGAATCTGAAGCAGGCTCCAGGCTCCGAGCTGTCAGCACAGAGCCCACTGACACAGGGCTCGAACTTAGGGACTGTGAGATCATGACCTGAGCTGAAGTCAGATGCCCAACTAACTGAGCCACCCAGGTGCCCCATCACAGTTTTATATTTATAGATCAGCCTTATAAAAAAGCAGTATTAACTTGCCATTGATGTTTTTTTAGAAAAAATTGAGTGAGATGGCATTGGTCAATTCATCCCTTGTATACTTTTTCTGTTCATACACTTTGTAAAAATTATTTTTGAAACTACACTTTGTAAAAATTATTTTTCAAACTACTAACCTCAGTTATTTTAAAGCTATTTAAAAAAAATTATTAGCCATGTAGTTATGATGTGTTGTATGACTAAAGCTTATGGCTATCTTATGTTTAAGGAAAATACCAATTATCTTACATTATTTTCACTAATAGAACAAAGTTTATGATAGTGTCTGGCAGGTAGACTAGGGCATTTTCCATCAGTAACATGGGAGCATGTTTATGCCATTGTCTGTCTGGTGAGAAGTGAAGAATTTCTTGGGTCTTAAGGAAGAAGAGGGACCACACAATCCATACTAATTGTGTTTATATTTTTAAAATAATCTCTCACTGCCTGTTTTCAAAACCTATGGGGCTTTAACTGCATGTGAGTGTTTTTCCTTGCCCATGTGCCTTTCTATCCCTCGTAGAATATCTTAAATGCCATTGGAATACTTTACCCTGTCCCCTCCAATTTGTGGGTTTGTGGCCTAGTCCAGCAGCAGGCTTTGGAGAAGTTACTTGCTACCTTATTATAACATACTTAAACTCAATAGCAATTCAGGCCTTACTGGGTATTTACCTAATTTATTGTGGCAATGCGGTATTTAGACCACTGATTAAGTGAAGTCTGTCAGTATAGTTAAAAGAAATTAGAGACACTATCATTGCTAAATCACTTAACAATTCAAAGAAGAATTGTAAACATATGAATCCATTTAATTATAATAGTGCCAATTATAAGAGAAATTGTAACGCGGAGAACAGTGGCTTTTATGTAATCATAATAATGGCATGTATTTATCTTGGTTTGGCAAGTTAGGCCTTTCTTTAATACTTGGCTTTGCCTAAATAGAATGTGGTTTGCTGAAACCCACAATAACCCCCACACCCTCCAATTTGTTATTGCAGAAAATACTGAACAATAATCATGCAGTATGAATGATTAATGTATGCATGGGTTAGTAAGTATCTTTGAGGTTTAAAAAGTGTTTTTATTTACATTCTTCTGTTGGCTGAAGGTATAAAACAAATAAATACAAATCCACATGTGTTAAATATTCCCATCCCTTTTCACACAAGTATTTGCAATGTGAGTACAATCATAGCTTTTTCCTTGCTTTCTATGCTGTTTTTATTTACCCAGTGTATATCCTTTAATTATATTGCAACTATAGTATTTGATATGTAATGCGTTTTTAAATTCACTAAGTACTTTGAATATAGCTTCCCCAAAATATAAAAATAATCAATGTAATAATATTTGAAGATTGGCCAATTTAACTTATAATGTTGTGTTCTAAAATAATACCTATTGGAATCACACTTATTTGAAGAGCATGTGTAAAAAGATTACTCACATTCTGTGTTTAATAAGATTACAATTATTATTGAGGACAAAGTGCTATCTAGTGGTATAAACAAAATTACTCTGGAATTGGAATATTTCTATGTTTTAATCTCGGGGCTTTTACATCTTTTCTCTTTCCTGCTTTCAGAAAGATAATTTGCTGTAGTTTCACACTGTGCCTTTCTAGAAGTTGGAAGGAAATCCTACTTTTCTAAGCAAAGAAGAGAGGAATTTAAGTTTGAAGAGAGCTCTGATAAAAACTTACTTTGAAAAATTCAGACAGGTCTTTGTTTTAAGAGTAGCCCTTCCATGGACACTTAGAATTCATTGTATAAGCTATATATTATAGAAAACATCAGAAATCCAAAATCTTGAATTTTTTTTGTATGTGTGAGACACAGCTGAAAAAGAAACAAATAGTAGATTTAAAAACTTGGTGTCCAGAAAGGGTTAATATTTTTATTACTTGAAATTTGATATAAAATTGTGGGCAACCCATGACATGGTTTGGAGTACTTGATTATTCTTTTCTCAATAAATAAGAGTGGCATACAGTTAATTTCAGCACTGTAATTGAGCAATGCATTCTGGGAAGTCGAAAAGCACTGTAAGATGAGGAAATGTTTTAGGGCCTAATCATGAGAAGAAAGGAGCCTTTCATAGCCCGTATGATGCTGTTGTCAGAGCTAAAGGCAGATAATGATTCAGTAATAATGGCACATTGTGAATATTTAAGCTGAAAAGATTTGGGCAAAATGAACAGACATTGTTGGTTTGTGAAAACTGAACAGTTGGTCTTTGGGCTTCAAAAGCACTCTGAACTCAGTACAACATTTTTATTCAAAAATTTTCCTAAAACAAGATACTTTTTTTGAAAGTTATATCACACACCGTCACTGTGAGGAGTTTTAAAATGATCTGCTTGTTCAGTTTTCACTAGAAATTGGTAGCATGGCCTCTTTTTCGTTACAGAGAAGTTTAGAAGTTTCACGTGTTTCTTCTTGACACATCTTTCCGATGTAGTCGGCAGAAGCAACACCTTCAAAGAACACTCTCATCCACAGCAGTGATGTAAAATATTAAATATAAAACCAAGAGTGTCAGATTGCAGAGAAAGTGAAGTCATTTGCACTTTGTTCCTAAGGTTTCCAATACACCCTTAAGAAGAGTCTTGGAGCTGGGTTTCTATGTACCTTGGCTTTTCTCCTCATTAGTATATTTTCAACCTGTTTGTTTTTGTTCTTGAAACATCTGTGAATAGCAGGTTTATACAGCTATAGTTTCCTATTTTGGGGTGAATGTTACCAGAAGCCTAAGATTGGAGTCCTTGTAGCCTTCCGTTAACTTAGGAAGAAGAGAGAACTCAACCCCCGTCCAAGAGCAGTATATTTTAAAGCTTACCAACTTTAATGGTAGATTTTTAGAGTCAGTAGCACATCTGGTAAAAAAGCTAGAATCCTCTTTGCCAAAGTATAGGTAAGACAGTGTGATACTGAAATAAAGCTTTCTGAGACGTTAAAATCTGATTCAAGTACAAAAGAAAACTTTTGGAATAAGTTTTAGGACAGAATTCAACCTTTACGTATGTGAGATATGTATATATCTCTAGTGGGCTCTCGTGTATTTTGTATACGTGCTACAATCACATAAATAATTTGAAGTCTGGTATTTCTTTTATAAATATACTTCTCATGTGCAGTTTTACACAAAGACTGAAATGAAACAGATTTCTGAGGACATAGAAATGTTTTTCCTTGAATAAAAAAGATTACTTATTAAAAATGGCTTCATAATTTAAACCAAAATAACTTTTTTGGGGGAGAGGGGTTTCTTCTCTGGGATTTTTTCAAGGAAAAAAAAATGTTGCTGTATGTTTACGCTAACATTCATTTTTGCCCATATGCTTTAAATCTGTGTATTTGTTTAACCAAATATTGTTTATTTTTAGAACTGTTTGATTTTTCTTTTTAGCTGGAATTTTTAACAACAGTTCTTTTTACATTAAATTAAATAAAATTATACTATTTAAAGGACATTTTCATCAGGAGTTGGAACCAAGAAATAAATCCTCTGTTACCATTAGGTGAGACTTTGGGCAGGAAATAGGCAGAGTCCAGAAGCAAAAATAAAACAGAAACAAATGTTTACCAAGAAAGTGTGATGTGATCCAGGCAGATTCTTGTATCATTTTTTGAAAGTAGCTTTTCTCAAGGCACTCAATGCAGCTATAATCAGTCTTCTCTGTACTTCTGCAAGAAAACCCAATTTAAATTTTGACCTGCACAAACTTATACTTTCTTAAGCTTTTGGGAATTGAGACTATAAAATGAGATTGTTTGCTTGGAAGCTCCATAAAATTTAGCTTGGTTTTGGAATGTATGATCAACATTTCAAATAGCATTTTTAAAAAGTCTCTAAAATCACTTTGTGACTTTTTTAAAGATTCCACATAACTCCAGTATTGTTTGTTTTAATTTTTTGTTGTCTGATTATGTGTCCAAGAGTGTGGATTTCTTATTTGATGGCAAGCAGTAGTTTTATTTGGAATGTTGGTTATTATCCCCTACCCCTTCCACTGTATTTCTGTTTATTCAAATTTATGTTTTTTACCAGATAACTCTATGGTCAAAATCAAGGGAATCGGGGATGCTAAACTGTATTAACATTTATTTACTCTGAGGTTTTCTGAGGATATCAACTAAATGTTTATTGGAGGAACCTTCCAAGAACATTAACCTTAAATTTTGCTATAAATAATTTAAAGCCCATATTCAGAAACCAGCCTGTTTGAAAACTGGCCTTCCCACTTGCAAATTACCAGATGGTTCTTGCCTAATATGAGAAGAAAGGCTTGAGTTAGAGCTTTAGTGGGGAGGTGGAGTGATTTTTACTGCTGATAGAATGGCATTTTATTTATTGAGGTATAAAACGGTAAGATTAGTTAGATGAGGTACTCAAATTAGGAAAAATTATGAAAGAATTTCAATTAGTTGTAAAAATTTTTAAATTAGTTTATTATCTTGAATTGGGCTTTTCAATTTTAAACAGTTTTACTTAATACATTTCAGTAAAATTAAATACATTATTGAAGTAAAATAAAATTTATTTATTCTAATTAAAACCTTCATATTTATACCAACCAAAATCCATTTTTCGATATTTGCATCTTGTGGTATGCTCTATGGAAAAAGGGAGCTGTGTGTGTGTGCGTGCGTGCGTGTGTGTGTGTGTGTGTGCGCGTGTGTGCGTGAAATACCTCTAAAATATAAATGCATACTGTTGTCCCTCTTGAAAAGTCACAGTGCACATTAATACATTAAAAGGTTGGAGAACTTAGTTTAACCTAGCAGTTCCCAAATTTATCTGTCAGCAGAACTTTTTGCTTGTAACCCTTGTTAACCCCCCAAAACACACTTTGCGAAATTATGCTTTTAACCTTTTCTCTACATTTAAGTGAAGAAACTTAGGATTTCAGCCCCTCTCGCTGTAAAAATTATGTTCCGGCTGACCCTGCTGCCCAGCAGGAGCCCTTAGAAATGAATAGGTTCCAGTCTCCATTTGTGTACCAAGTGCCCGCTGGAGGGGGACTTTATCTCAGAAGCAAGGCCACTTGATTCAGTTGTCCCACCTCTGCTACCCATCCATCCAGTCCACTGCAATTTACTTTAAGTACTTCAAACTGCGTCCTTGGAAGACAGATTTGCCTGGAGCTGTTCCAAGTTGGCAAAGGGATGTTCCAATAAAGCTCTAAGTGGTACTACTTGCTGATCAAGAGGAGAGGGTAAGGGTGGTGACAGTGTGATGCTACAAAGGTCATTTCGTGTGATCCTAAAGTCCATTTTTAAAGGCCTCCTTTCCTTTCACCCCGTAATTTTGAGTATTGGAAAGATTTGTTAATGAAGCTCTCTTTTTGTTATGCCTACCAAGAAACAGACTTTTAAAAAACATTATTTTTGAGATTCATGACTTAGGAATCCATTGAACACTTGTGCTTTAATTTGCCCCATTGCTTAAAAAATGTTTTTATCCCTCCTATTTCTTTGAAAAAAAAAAAAGTCTGTGAAAAGGAAATTGATTTGAAGATTTTAAGCAAAAACTCAGTAAATATTCAATGTAAAACCATTACGTGAATTTTTATGTACTTAGTATCTTTTTACATGGGAAAGAAAAGGAGAAACTGTAGCTGGGAATTCTGGTTGTTGTTTTTTTTAATCACCAAAAAGAAGTTTGCTGTCCTCATCTAGATTGTTTTCATCTTCAGGATTTGCTGAATAAGCACAGATGATTTTTTTTATATCATAATATATATGTTTGCATCTATAAAAGATTTTAGATTATTAATGTCTGAAGCCCTCACTAGTATGAGAGAAGAGTTTATGTCAGTGTTTGAGCTGTTACCAAGCTAAAAAATCTTATACACACACACGCACACACACGCGCGCGCACACACACACACACACACACACACACACACACACAACCGACCACATATACCACACCAACTCTATAATCTTCCCACCAAGTAGACTATAATAATTCCAGAGGATTTAATACAGTTTATTAGATAAATGACTTGCCATTTTAAAAGACCATAAGCATACATTTTAAACTTTATACGTGAAACAGGATCTTGACAATAATTCATGTAATCTAATTAGCTAATGTATCAGTTGTTAATACTTTCAGGATATCTAGTAAACTAGAATGAAATGTTGGACACCAGCAAACATGTCTGACAGAAGGAAATCCAACCCCAGCAGGAAACTAGTATTTGTGGAATATCTAATGTGGTGCTACAGCAGTAACACAGAAGATTAGTGACCAGCTGGGGTTATTAAACCTCAAGTTTGCCTCATGCTATTGACATTAAGGCAGCCACTTGGTAAAGCCTGGAGAGTACCATGTGCCTCAACAGTTAGCGCGTGGAGACTGTTTTAACAAGTCTCCAGATATGGATTTACATGATAGACCATACTCACACCTTGTAGTGTTATCTGTCAATCAAGATTTAATAATGTTCCTTGATAAAACGTATCTGGTGTTCATTTCCATTGAGTCACCCTACTTATTTTGTATTTTTATGTATTCGTTAAGAATCCATGGTCACCTGACCTCTTGGCAGCCCTCTGTACACTGTGTGTTAACCCTGCTCCCTGGCGATTGCAGGGGTCATTTTAACCCTTGTGAAACAGGACGTTCCAAATAATCAAGTCCAAAGACAGTTGAGAAGGGATCTGCAGAATCTTCCCCCAAAAAAAGAAAGGCTTAATTTATGCCTTTGGCAACCACTCCCCTCCCATCTTTTTATTTTTATTTTTGGGAAAAGGATTTTACATCAGACAGATATTATTAAAAGATTTTATTTAACACTCACATGCATTTTGTTCTAAAACGAATGCTTGCTCAAGAGTCTAAGAAGGCTTCATGGGAAGAGCAAAGCAATCTAAGCCATATGTATTGGGCACATTGCCAGTTGTTTGCCAATATGCCCAAGCCACCTGGCTGTGCATTCAGCCAAGTATGCCATTCCGACCAGCCAGCTTTAACCTCCCGGCTGCTTTTCAGCGCTTAGGAAACTCCAAAGGCCTGGAGCTGCACTTCATTTCTCTCGTGCCAATAGTCTCCGCTCAGACACACTGCACAGCTACACTGACCAGCAACTCACAAACGCCCACTTTGAATGAGCTCCCCTTTTGTTTAGAGCACCATTCACTGGTGTTGAACCAGTGCCATAAGATGAGTCTGGAGATAGCAGACTGAAACCTTTACCCATATGCCATAGACAGACACTTTGACTGACAAGCAGTATTTATTCCCAAGCTTGCAGTGACAGGGTTTTGTGATTCTGGTTTGCGGAGATACAGGTTGACTTCATTTGCCGCTGGTTTCAATTTTTATTTTGGGCGCTTCTAAGTTTTAAATGTTTGGAAACATTTGTTCATTTGGTTTTCCCTTTCTGTTTAGTTTAGAAATTGGTTGTGCTCTTTCATTATTTATTTATCAAGTCTGATTTCATAATCTTTGGCAATCTAGGTCAGGAATTCTGCGGAACAGGCAGCCTTAAAATCGTCGATGGAATCTTGAAGACTGATCTGTTCTTTTCGAAAGTCACAGTAGAGAAAGTTTTATTCCTAAAAGGTGGTATTCTTTCTTCTGGCAGATCATAGGAAGTATATAAATATGTTGTCCCTTTTTGCCTTGGCTTCCAAGAAACTCAGAAATAGATTTAATTCTTAATCTCAGTAAATACATCAGCCTAGGTTTTTGCCTTCATGACTTCTCTTCTTTAACCCCTGTTGTTTTTGTTCAGATTTTTTTTTCTTTTACAGCCTCAGATTTGCATGTGTTTGTATATGTATATGTGCATTTAGTATATGTTGGTGAAACATCTCGAATCGTTTTGGGAAGGTAGGTGTGATAACTGAGAGGGAAACATAAACTCAGCGTAGAAACTTTAGTCTATTTCTAATTAAAATCTTTAAGTGGACTTTTCTGGTGTGATAAGCAGCAGACTCAGATTAATTATCACATGATTTAAATAAAGGAGGTTGTGATGATTTCGGCCTACAACCTCCATTATTATAAATTTCCGTGGTAGCCTTTGGACTGGCCAATTTATTATTTCCCAACAGTATTGTGGTCTGTACATTCTCAGTTGATGCCATTTTCCTCTTCCTGGCTCAATGACCACTATCTCTCAGATCTTGAAGATCTGTTTTGGCTTGGCTCCAATTTAATCAGTCTGAATGGATCCTATTGAGTAACTTGACTCATTCACCCTGCTGAAGAGAGTCTGAATACACTATTTCTGAGGGTTTAAAAAAAACTATTATAATGTTCTTTTTGATTAGAATTGTCTGTCATTTCAGGAGAAACATGTGATCTGTGTGTGTGTGTGTGTGTGTGTGTATGTGTGTGTGTGTGTGCATGTTGTGTGTGTGTGTGTGTGTGTGTGTGTGTGTGTGTGTATTTTGGGAGCCCATTTTTCATTCCATTAATAAGACCCCTTCGGATGGTTACATTTTGGCCAAAGTCCTGTGACACACTCAACAAAGCCCTGAGCAAGGTGGAGTTACACCAGCTCACAAGATGGATAGACGGAGCTGGGGGAAGTGTCCCAGTGGATTTTTGCAGTCTGTGAGAGGAACTGCAGCTGTAACCACCCATCTGTGCATCGTTGGCTTAGGCTGGGCTTCAGTATTGAACACTTACCCTGTAGAAAGATGTTCAAAAGGAATGGATGGTATGGTTCAGATAATAATGACCCAAATGTGACGGGGGTGATGTTTAAAGACGAAAGCAGTTATATTCCACAAACTAAGATTTGGCTCTTTGGCATTTCTAAAATTCTAAGATTTCTGCAATAATCATTCCTTTGCTTATTTTTCTGGATCATAGTAAAAAGAAATACTGGGCTTTCAGTTTATTTTTTCACATGTACATGAAGATTTTCAGCATAATGTTTAAATGCAAAAGAATCCCAATGACCATATTCGTAGTGTCTTCCCTGATTCATGTTTTTAGCTTATGAGTTAAGCTTTCTATAATAGGTAGTCATTTTACTTACATATCTCTGCTCCTGAGCATTTATTGTCTCCTCATTCATTTTGGAATACCAGTTTTTCTTTTGAAAGCATTTGTGTACAACACAATGAACTCAATGATTCTGGACAAAGAAAAGTCCGTTGATTATTTCTATTTTTTAAGGTTCTTTATCAAAACTTTAAAAGAACCTTATAGGAACCCACTAATAACCAAGAATGTAAATATTCCTCTCAAATAATATAAAATTTCTCTCCCTCTTTTTGATATAGGCAAATGATATATAGCATACTGTATTTATCTCTATGTTTAATGTGGGCAAATGAATAGGTTTCATCTGAATTGTCTAAAATAAGTCATTAATGAGGTCAGAGCAAAATAAAAGGCAGACCTGGCAAGATTCATTCCCTTATTGGGTAAAAAATTTCATAATTCCTCCATACAAATCAGAGTGAATTAAAGAGCCTATCACTTAACAGGTATTCTTGGAAAAACAAATTAGAGTTGACCCTTGAACAGCACAGATGTGAATTGGGCATGTCCACTCGCATGCGGAATTTTTTTCTCTGATAAATAAAGTACTATAAATGAATTTTTCTTTTCCTTATGATTTTCCTAATACTTTTTTCTTGTACCTTACTTTCTTATAGAAATACAGCATATGAAACATATAACATACAAAATGTGTGTAAATCGGCTCTGTTATCAGTAGGACTTCCCAACAGGAGGCTACTAGGAGTTAAGTTTTGGGGGAATCAAAGGTTATACATGGAGTTTTGACTGTGTTGGGGGTCAGCACCTCTAACTCTGATGTTGTTCAAGGGTCAACTGTACTGTTTCCCCGATACAACTTCCCAAGCCAATTACTCAACCATATATTCTTAAGGAAAAGAAATATCTTTTGTATTTATGCCTAAAAATTTGTTACATATTTACAGTGCAGTGAGATTTATATCCCATTTCTTGAATATTCTCCCATACTCAGAGGCCCCCAACACATCATTGATGTCTTAGGCAAGATCCATGGGTGGTGTTTGTGTTTTTTGTTTTTAAATCCCTTTATTTGATTTCACTAAAGTAGATGAGCTTATCCAGCAGACATGGAATTTTAAGCCAGACCTCGTTTCAGTGAGATAACTTTTATGGATTTATTTATTGAGTGCCTACTATGCTAGGTGCAATAAATCCCATCCCTGCCCTGTGGAAGATGAATGTATGGTTGAGTCAGGAGCCATGTGTCTTTCCTTCCTCCCCCAACGTTCATTTATTAGCCGTTAATCTCATTTCCTCAAAAAATCCTTAAAGGTTGAGTTTTCTATTAAAATCTAGGATACAAGTGCAAAAACTTTATTAAAAATCATTGTGGACAAAAAGGACTTGATAAAATGCAACACTGATTCCAAGACTTTCAAAATTCCTTGTCAACCAGTAACAAAGAAGAGTGTCCTTAACAAGATAAAATTATGTCGTATCAACAGAAGGAATCACACTGAATTATGGAACATTGGAGTCATCCTCACTAAAATCAGGAACAAAACAAAGATGACCGTTATCAAGATTATTATTTAATGTTCTCCTAGAAGCTTTGGCAAGTGTAATAATATATGAATCAGAAATAAGAGTTAGGGCTGTTGAGAAGACAAAATTATCACCATTTGCAAATGATAGAATTATGAACTTAGACAAGCAAAGGGTTCAACCAAAAACATGTGGAATCAATCAGAAGATTTAATAGAATATCCGGCTAAAACATAAAAGCCCTAAAGCAATATGTTTTTCTCATTCAGCCATCTCCATTTAGGAAGCTATGGTGGAAAAAAGATCTTGTTCAGGAAGAAAAAGCACAAAATATCTAGGAATAATCTTAAAATAATTTGGCAGTGATTTGATGAAAAAACCTGCCTTGAAGTTAGTGTTCTGAATTATAAAGGTTATAGGAGTGGAAGGGAATGGCTTCTGATGAGTTTACCCCTTACACATTTCTCTCATATTGCAAGCTGGAAGTTACCTCTTACTCTCCTTTCATAGTGCTTCATGTCTAATCAACCACCAAGTTCTGCCAACTTGGCCTTCGTACTAGCATGCAAATCAATTCCCATCCTGCCCTATGATTCCTTTAGTTTTAGACCCTTATTATGTCTACCTCACACTCTCTGTAGCCTCCTCTCTTTGCTCTCATTCTTTCTCTGTTATCCATCCCTTCCATTCATTATGCTACTACCAGAATGATCTTTCCAAAAAAAGAATTATCACTCCTTTACTGACAACCCTTCAATGGCTCCCATCACCTGCTGTATAAATTTTGTGTTTCTCAGCATTCCATACGAGGTTCTTTATAGTCTGGTCCCTCTTTCCCTCTTTGGTGTCATTACTGCCACACCCCACCTTTCACATTTGGATACATTATTCTCCAGCTCTCTGCTGAAATGCTTGTGGTTTACCAAAGCTCTGTGCTTTTCACTGCCTCAATGCTGCATATCAGTGTGGTGCCATTGCATATTGTAGTTCCTCTGCTGTGAATGCTCTCCATCCAGATGGTTCCACAGCCTGCAAAACTCCAGGTCCTCCTGCAACACTCAGTGAAAGCACCGTTTCATTCGGAAAACCACTGGAGACACCTTCTTGCAAAGTTAGAGACTACTGTCTCTGTTCTGTGAGTGTCTTGATATACTTTTGTCATTGCAATTACCACACTATTCAATAGCCATAAGTAGCCAGTAGCCCCCATTAGAGTATGAAACTCATTGCATCTCTAACATTTAGCACGGTGACTGGTACATAACCGGACACTATTATTTGCTGAAACAAGTATTAAAAAATCCCTTAACTTTGAAATTCATGAAGGTCTGTGTTTCTGAGATAATTTTGTAGCTATATAATTATTTTCTGGGACAACTGCCTTAAAATTTCTTAGTTTTTTGACATTTCGGAACTAAACAATGACTGGACATAAAATATAAGTACACACATATTTTATGTCACAGCTAACGTATGACATGCTTAATGTTTTTTTGGGAATAAATAATAAAGTTTTATGAATTAGGCTATAATTTGTGTTTATATTGTCAGTGCTAATCATTTCTTTATTAGATGCCTGGGTTAAGGTCATTAGCTTATTTGCTGACATTTGCAATCACATAACAGTGTTTTATTTAAAGTAATAAATGACACTGAATCGTAGATATGTAAAATTTGGATCCATTTAAAATATTTATTCAGATTCTTTTGTATGCTTAGGAAGGAATTTGGTGCTGTTGCGTTTGAGAAAGGCATAAAACAAATCCATCTTTAAGAAGGTTAAGACTTGCTTATGTAACAGCTAAACCAAGACAAAAACAAAAGGGGATTGCATCCTGAGAAACCAAGTATCATCATCCCCATTTTATAGATAAGGAAACTGAGTTTCAAAGAAGTGTAGTGACTTCACTAGCATTACAACCAGCTGTTCATGACGGGTTTGAGGCTGGGACCTAGGTTTTCAGTATCCTGTTGAAGGGCTCAAAAGAGAGTTTAATATGCTAAAAATTAATTTAACAAATTGGAAAAATGTAAAACAAGCCCACAAAGATCAAGAAACAGAACAGTTGATTCATGATTTTTCTAATTGTTTTCCCCTATTTTATTTAGGCATTTACAGAAGTAAATTTTGAGTCATTTATATCTGAATGATTACAGGATGGCATTTGGGTGTCTTTTGTATTTTGTAGGCATTCCAGAAAAACTAATTAATCTAACTTCACAAATATTCCTATGAATGATTGGGCTAGACCCATTCTCACTAAAAGGGAAATTAAGCCATATACATTATATATGTACATATTTATGTAAAGCATAGTCGAGCAATATTACATCGGCATTTTATTGCTGTGAGTTGGGTGACACGATAAGTGGTAAAGCCACAAGTGAGTTATGCAGGCCATCTCAACTAAATGCCAATAAAATGTTTTTACTGTACCACATCATCCGGGATTCTGCCTATGCTACAAATTTAAAGGGAACCAATTTTAGAAATTTCCAGAGTTGTTAAAAGTTTTTATTGGCTCTATATTTCAAACTTGCTGGCGTGTAAATATTAGTTCCATTAATTGTGGTAAAAATTAACACACAGATTTAGAAAAAATACTCATGATAGGGGTCTTTCTTTTAAATGAATTTTAGTCCAGTTTGTCTGGTTTTAAGTATAAATGCTTTCTCCTCTTTTCCCTTTTTTGTAAATCCCTTTCTCTTTTCAGTCTTTTTTTTTTTTTTACATTTATTTATTTTTGAGAGAGAGAGCCTCTGAGCTGTCAGCACAGAACCCCATGTGGGGCTCGAAGTCACCAACTGTGAGATCATGACCTGAGCTGAAGTCGGATGCCCAACAGACTCAGCCACCCAGGCCCCTCCCTTTCTCTTTTCAGAAAGCACCTGAAGCCCCATCTCCGAAGAGCTCTCCATGGCTAATGTTACCCCTAAGTTTGATCTCATTTTTCTGCATGCTTCCTTTCACTTACTGCTCATAAATTCCTTTGGCAATTTTTTTTTATTCCTTTTAAACCACTGTTAGTTGTAGTTTATTGTTAAATTGTTAATTTACAATTTATCATTATTACACTGTTGAATACACTCTGTCTTGCCAAATCAATTCTAAGAGAGGGTATTCAGTGGTCTTATGTTGTCCCTGAGCTCTAAGGACGTATTTTGCTTGTTTTTACTGTCCTTTTTCGTTCCCTCCCTTCCTTCCACAGGCATCATTTGAGTGCCTGCCATTTTCATGTCTAAGCTATATGTTGGCTACTGGAGATGGGAAGCTGTCTAGTAAAGAGCATATAGAAATGATTCTCAAACTTTTGTGTGCGTCACAATCCCTTGGAAGGAATTGCTAAGCAGTTATATCCCCAAGCCTTATACCCAGAGGTTTTGGCCAGGGACCCAAAGATCGATACTTCTAAACAATAGGTAATTCACAGGCAGACTTGGAGAAACCCCAGTTTATAGGTGAGGGGAGAAAGTTCCATAAAGTGATTCGTTGTTCTATACTATTTAAAAAGCCCTATGATAGCAACATGTTCCAGGTGTTTAAGGAGTCCAGGGGAGGGGAATCTACTGGAACTGGAGAGGTCAGAGGAGTAATGCCATAGTTGGTGCTTAATACTTGCTCTATAAATAAATGAATGCGCCTTTGAATTTAGAGTTAGACCGAGGTGGTTGAAATCTTGGGACTTGACTTTTCTGAGCCTGAGTAGAGTGACCATAGGTTGGCACGTCCCCAACGCTATTTCCGTTAAATTGGTCTCAATAGTTGCTTGGCATAATTTATTATTTTCTTCTGGAATCCAGAGGTGGATGCACAGAGAGCTGTGAAGCAGTCTTTGAACTCTTAACTTTTTCTCAATCCAAACAATGTGGACAGAAGGGGAAGAAGAGTCTGCCATGGCTCCTGGTGTTTTGAAAGGCCTGGTTCTCAGGGACCTAAAATAAAGAGTGGATCCTCAGATTCTGACCCTAGAGTTGCAGTTTGGAATGCTTGATGCTGGTTCATCCTTGCTTTATGTGGGTGCCTGTGTGCCGTGTCTGTTCTCTGAGTGCCAGTTCTGCTGTGAGCTACAGCGTCTGCTCTCGTCTCTCGTCTCTACACACCTATCCTGCTACTTGGCCCTCGGGAATCCCTTCAAAATATTGGCATAGAAGCAAAATGCATCCCTCAGAGAGGCCCCTGGTCTCTAGCTGCAGCCCCAGCAATAGAGGCAGTAGCTAACGGCTTTAGGTTAAAAAAATAATAATAAAAATAAAAAGTTTGTGTGTTTCCTCTTACCATAGAACTGTCACTATTCCTGCCTCTGTAGCTGTGCCGCTCAAATAGTTAAAGATCTGATGACTTACACGTTATTCAAGAAGACTGAATATGTATTTTGACTGCCAGTACTTCCAGAATGAGATTTTTATTAGAAGACAAGAAGAAACACATTTGTGTTACAGTATTTTTACTTCTTTTTTTTTTTTTTTTTTGTCTTCAGAAATGACCACAACTGGGTTATTTCCTGGAAATAGAGCTGTAATAGTGACAGCCATACCAGGCGTGTGAAGGCTGTGACATCTGTCTTTGGTTTCCCTGGCTTCGTGTTTTAGTCCCTCCCTCTCCCTGGTGGTCCTCTCTTAAACAGAGTCAAGCCTTTATACCGCTTATAAGACTCCGCTCACAAGGAAGCAGCTATTCCCACTAAAGGAAGTTACAACTTGTGGGAAGGGTATGGTAGCCAGGAGGACCAGCGTCTGTCGAGTGAATAAGGGAATGGACCAACTCCATCACAAGCAATTTAAAAAGGGTGGAAAAAAAAGTAGATTTATCAGCTTATAATTTCATTTTTTTAAATGTTTTTTATTTATTTTTGAGAGAGAGAGAGGCAGAATACAAGCAGGGGAGGGGCCGAGAGAGGGGGAGACACAGAATCCGAAGCAGGCTCCAGGATCTGAGCTGTCAGCAGAGCCCAATGCAGGGCTCGAACACACGAACCGTGAGATCATGACCTGAGCCGAAGTCGGACACTTAACCAGCAGAGCCACCCAGGGACCCCTTGTCATTTCATTTGTAAGAACGGAAAGGGACTGGGTGGGTTCCCCTACTGAATTAAGGATTGTTTTGCTGTCGTGTGGACTCATTGTTTTTTTAGAGTTAGTAGCTGACAGTGTAGGCTATAGATCAGTGGGGAAGGTTGTTCTCTTATTCATATGGTTTTCTCATCTTCCCTTCCCTCTCTGTAGCCCCTGCTCCGTGATGGAACATGGGGGCTGCTCTCGTGTTCTAATGCTGATTCGGAACACATTAAAAGCATCCTGAATCATCTGTGTGTCCAATGCAAGATCTACTTATCATTTCAGAAAAGATACATCTTTAAGAAGAAGGTGGGCAAAGGGGGAAGAGAGAAGTCATTTTTTTTCTAGATCGGTGTCAACATGGGAACAGCTGACAAGCACAGTCGTCACGTGAGAGAGTTCTTCAGTTGAATAGGTGTGAAGTGGAGGGTGTATCTTGAGTGTGCTGCTAGGTGGGGTCCCCGAACACATAGCACAAGGTATCCTGGAAAAAAATAACAGTGTGTGCTGGCCTCTTTTAGGGCAGGTGTTGTATATAATATTTATATCTTTTCTTTGATGCAAGTTGTCACGAGGTACTTTATCATATCCAAACCGCAAATCATGATCCTCACCTACGAAAACGTTAGCTAGACAAAGAAATAGAAAAGCCTGAAGTTGTCGGGTTGACAGATACCTTCCCTCCATACTTTGCCCCCCTGCTCTAACTTGAATACCTTTTAACTGTTACGAAAGAGGAGTTTTCCTAAAAATGACCTATTTCTGGTTTCTCATCATTCAATGCCTTTATTTTCGTGACTCCTTTCTTTTCCCTGTTGTTGATTAGTTTCCAATGACTGTGGATTCATTTGCTCTATTAATGCGCGAAGGGTACATCTCAGGACTCTGTGCTTTTTATTCTACAGGCAGATATTGTCCACTTCTCTAATTATGTCCAGCTCAGTGAGCTATGTCAATAGCTCTTCTTTTTCTTGCTTTGCATCAGTGAGGAAACCTTAGAAAATTAACCCTTAGGAAAACTTTATGAAGTTTTATAACTTTATGAAGCTATTGCCAATGACCTTTTCATGTTTTCATTCCAAGGCCCAAGATGTTTGCCGATTATTGCATGGATGAATCTTTGTTTTTGTTTTTTCATTTTTTATTTTTGAGAGAGACGGTGCAAGGAGGGGAGGGGCAGAGAGAGAGGGAGAGAGAGAATCCCAAGCAGGCTCCTTGCTGCCAGTGCAGAGTGTGATGTAGGGCTCGAACTCAATGAAACCGCAAGATCATGACCTGAGTCGAAATCAAGAGTCGGATGCCTAACCGACTGAGTCACCCCGGCGCCCCTAGAATCTTTGTTTTTCACTGCAGTGTCATGTAAAGTTGTGGAGGACAAGGAGTTTTGTCTCTGGTTCACCACTATATTCCTAACACCTAGAATGCCGTATGGTACATGGTGTGATACATGTGCTGCACCTCTCCTCACTGCCCCTGATGGTTATTGAATGAATGAATGAATGGGTTCAAACCATTCCTTCATCCTCAAAGCAGTCAATCACGTGTGGTCATTTCTAATTCCTGGTATCAAGAACCTCAGACTCACATAGCCTTGTTTCAAGTAAGAGCCTTCACATAATTCTACAAAATATATATACTTATTTTTATAATTTCTAAGTCATTTTATTAAACCAAACAGAATAAGAGAACCTTATCTTTGTTGGGTTCTATTAGTGATAGCCTTAATTATTTTAACGATCAATGAATAAATAAATTCTTAAGTCTCTATTGTGGGCAAAATATTGTGCTTAAGCAAATTAGAAATGGAATTCAGAAAAATTTACAACCTTTTTAGGGGCAGAATAGGTAAAAGCAAACAAATAAACAAGACCCATTGTTTGATTTTTTTTTTAAGCAACAAAATCAACAGGAGATAAACCAGATTGCTTTTTTGTGAGTTACACAAGTTGTTTTATTTTTCCTATCACTGTCTTCAAATATAAATTCAAAAAGTGGAAAATTCTGTAAGTTTCCCACATTCTTATTTTCATTCTTGTGTATGCCCTGGGATCTTGGTTTACCATTATCACTTTGCTGTGCCCCAGCTTTCCCAGATGTAAAACTGGCCTAACAATGTTCATCTACTAGCAAGGGGGGTATGAGACTTAATTAGCAAACAGCTGGAAAACCCCTTGAGAGCTCTGTGAGTCAGAATGGAAGTGCATTGTTATTAATCATTATTATTATTGTTATTATTTTTAAATGGCTCAGAGCCATCTCTAAATTTAATAGTAAAATGAATGCATCTAATAATTCTTTCCATGTACATGATCTGTGGTCATGCATTTCACAAATTAAATGGCAGAATACTTGTAGGATATGATTATAATGATCCAAGTAAATGATCCTCAACCAATTCAAAATTATGTGATTAAGACCCCAAGGAGCTAAAGCAAGCACTTTGCTTTGTTACCTTTCAGCTTCTCGAATAACCCATTTTGTGTTAATTTATGTGAAGGGGAAAAGTTAGCTTTTTAAAATTATTAACTTGGACTTCTCTGTGTAATTAGTTGGGAATTTGAGAGTGGGTGGCTCTCTGTAATACACATATACGTTGTTTCAAATATGATTGGTTTAGCTTTCTATCGGTTGTTGAGTCCAGTTTAATTTGTGAACTTTTGAAGTCAGATACCTTCAAATACCAGCTGAAAAGATAATCCTATGTCTTATTTCTCTGCTTGTTCCCTGTCTCCTCCTGTACCCTTCTGTCAAGAAACACTTTTGGGTCTGAGTTAGTTTCCATTGCAAGTCAATGAAGAATCGGCTTCTACTGCAGATCCGAGGCCTTTAGCTTGAATTATCTCAGGCAGACATCCTGGATCCTGCAATGCAAAACTCAGAGGGCTCGAGACTGGGAAGACCTAAGGTTGGCAGCCCACTAAGGTGGAGAAGAGAGAAGAAAAGGGAAATTCTATCTTTCCTGGTGCTTTTCCCCTCCTGGTTTCCCCACTAAAAATCAATAGCATGGTCGATAGTTGGTTTTGAGTTGTTCGCTACGTGATGGAGTTTTTCTGATGTAAACCTTTGGTGTCTGGGCTTCAGACATTATAATGTATCAGGGAAGGTTTGCTAGCTGCCATGGCCCTCCTGGGTTACATTTTATTCCCTGTGACAGCTTTTGTAATGTGAAAGGGGAAGTGCAGATCAATTTTTACACCATTTAGTTGTTGGGGGAGATTTTCTTCCCACAATTTGACTGTTCTTTTACAAATTCACCATGTTTATGTATTTTTCTTTGAAACAGTAGAAGCTAGTAAAATGAGGCCTTTTCATTAAAGAATATTTTTAAATAAAAATAATTCGGGTCTTTCTTGAATTGTTAAGACCCAGTTGTATCCTGTTCAGAATTTCTCAAATTCTCTTTGCATGACTTGGAATGACAGACGCTTTTAATTGTAAATGTATCCATTTGGGAAAACCTGGTGTCCTTTCTTAGCGATACTCTGGACTGGTGATATCAGGAAGAAGGTGGCAAGTGCCACTGTCACCAACTATATGTGGTCTTAATGCAGATTCTGGTTTCTTGGAAACAATACGGTAGCTTTTACAGATGTCAAATAATTATAGGTGACAAATACTCATTATAAATGATGTCTACTACAAAGTTTTCATTTTCATTTCAGTCCTTTCTGTTAAATCTCTTGCTGTCTGCATTAGCAAATCATTAAATTTTCTCTTCTAAAAATAATATTTTAAGTTGCCCACCTATTTTCCCATTCAGTCTAACATTTATTCTTCTTCAGCATAATAACTCTTGTCAAAATTTTTCTTGAAAAGCTTCAAGGTAAACCTCTAGTATATTCAGTGAGTACAAGATAATAAAGTTGTGTTTGTAAGATGTCTTCAAGTTTTGAGAGATCAATTTCTAAATGGAATGGAAATGTTTCTGTAAAATTGTGTGGAAGCCGCATTACAGAAGTACAAATGCTAGGTCTTTAAAATACTAAATCATTTATTTGAAATAATTGTCAAATATTTGGACAATAATATTTAAGGACGAGCTCTAGAATCAGGCTTCTTATTCTCAGACAGTGTGAGATATCCATCATGCTGTATTAATTGAAAGGATTTAGTATAATCTCATAAAGAAACAGGCAAACTCTGGGCTTTCCTCTCTAGTAAAAATATATCATTCATGTCTTCCATTACTGTGCTATAATTATGGTAAGTGAAGCAGAACGGAATCAATAGAGCAATTTATCAATGCATTCTAAAGTATGCTAGCACCGTTTACGTCATCTGCTGCAGATACTGTCATTCAATAAAGAGATATCTAATAGTATCAAGACTTAAGGCTGATCCATTTCAGCATAATGTTTTCCCATGTAATGTTCTAGTTTTGATCATGGATTAATGAATTGTTTCACTTGTACGATATAATGTGAAGTAAAGTTATTTCCTGATTTAATTTCAGTAGAAATTTAAAACTTCAGTCTTCAAGTTCAAAAAGTACTGCAACATTATAAACATTGGGAGTAGTGCATGGATTTAGCCTTTTTAGGTGCTATTATGAATGATATCTTAGTTGCGAAGAGAATACAAGCCGGCTATCCCTCTTGCCCCATAATGCATTAAAGTTTAAATGACAAATATTTTGCTGAGGATATTATTTAATGACTTCAAGTTATTTTCTTTTGGGGTGCCTGGGTGGCTCAGTTGGTTGAGCATCTGACTTCGGCTCAGGTCATGATCTCACAGTCCGTGAGTTCGAGCCCCGCGTCGGGCTCTGTGCTGATAGCTCGGAGCCTGGAGCCTGCTTCAGATTCTGTGTCTCCCTCTCTCTGACCCTCCCCCCATTCATGCTTTGTCTCTCTCTGTCTCAAAAATAAATAAACATTAAAAAAAAATTATTAAAAAAAAATTTTTTTATCATCACAAGATTCAAAATTATTTAGGCTTTATCTTCATATTTCTGATTTAACTATAATAGTGGATTCATAGGAAGATTAGTGCATTTAGATTTTTTCAAACTATAAACAATATGGTCTTTTTACCATAAACACACCGCATACTAATATGATATTAAATATTCATGACATTGAAGGGAAGATACTAAATTCTATATTAAAATGTTATTTATTTCAGTATGGAAAGGATATTTCAGATTATTAGACTGTTATTTTCATTTTCCATATGGTGGTAAAGTTATCATCTGATATCATTTCAGGTAATTTGTCCTTCTACAAAACTACATAAATCTGGTAATGATGCCAAAGTTATACCAATGCATAATTATCATTTGTATTTCAGATTTGTAGCCGTCAAAAAAGGTTTTCAGGTACAGAACTTATTTTTCATCAATTATTGCCAATGAAACTGAGGTGAGGTTAAATATAACAGCATTATCAGAAAACATTTATAACTCTTGATTTTGGAAAAATGTCATTATCTACAAGTTTTTCCTTTTGTTTTCTTTTACACAAGATATTAAGATTACTGTTTTTTTTAAGGTAATTTCCTTACCAAAGGAAGAGTTCTGTACTACATGGCT
Source organism: Panthera onca (assembly GCF_046562875.1). Lineage (NCBI taxonomy): Eukaryota > Metazoa > Chordata > Mammalia > Carnivora > Felidae > Panthera > Panthera onca. The sequence goes on along the minus strand of NC_138346.1, from coordinate 171,602,671 downwards.
CCCTAAGATAGTTTCCATGAACTCATAAAACATTAAGTAGGACATATTCTCAAGTTGTGGGATCATTTTCTAGAATTATACTGCACGGAGTAAGATGACATCTATTTTATATCTTGAACTAGAATGGATTTGTGAATGTTTTGATGTAAATTGTGGCTATGTTGTTGGCCATCTCTTTCATTCTTTATACTTGCCACTTTCCTACTCACTGGTGCCCCTCCAATATTGATTTTTAAGAACTTGTCTGCTAAAGGGTTAAAGAGTCAGCTTTTAAGCTGCTTTAGCGCTAAGTAGTTAAGAAAATTTGGATGTCATTTACCTCAGTGAAGATGTTATAAATTGTTTTGTTGGCAAGATTTATTGAGGGTTATTCTACCTGATATCACATTGTATTGCTTAACGTGGACTATTTTTAACTAGCATTCTATTTAAACAGTGTCAGCGAATTTTGAGAGCTTGCCAAGCAAATTCTCAAAATGGTTGCCAAGCTGTAAGATGGCTGCCAAGGTCTGAGCACACTGAACAGGTTCAAAATGGTGACCAACTTCTTAGGGTTTGTTGGTCACATTCCCCCACCGCCACTCTCTCCCCCACCCAAATACCACCCAAAAAGGAAGGGGGGGGGGAACCCCGAAGATGCAAGACTTGGCACCAACTCCTTGGCACGAGTGGTTATAGTGTCATCCAGATATTCAAGTAGTCACCGTGTACTACTTGTTTCACATGCTTGGCAGAAGACTATTCAGGGGAGTACGTGAGGTGAAAACACCACCGTCCAATAACATGGCCATTTTCTCTACCTGATCTCATAGGCACCAAATACTTATTTAGAAAGAGATCTGGGGGAAGACTAGAAAAGGCAATACTCTCAAAGAGCTTTCTAAACGAGATCGAAAAGCGTTCACCAAGACTTCAGGCTGTGCCTTTTTGTACTGCTTGCCTAAAGTGGCACAAACTTTATATACAACAGGTTTAAGATTTATTTTAGTTTTGCATTTGTTTACTTAAGTTTATAGCAATTGCTTTCTGGCAGTTGTGCTACTTAGCAGATTGAAATAAAATCATAAGGGTGAATTAAAACATACTGCTGTTAGTGCTGATTAGAATTTTAGCTTAGTGTAAATACCGGATGCAGGGTCCAACTTTTCAGACACTTGGCATGAGCTCAATAGGGATCTCCAGGCTACACACAGGAGACAGTGTGTGTGTACTTGGATGCTTTTAAAATTCTTGGATAGGTGGAGCATACTACTTCTGCTGGCATGTTAGTTCATTGTGCTGGCTGCATAATGTGCTTCAGTTCCAAGGTAGATAGAGACGCTGGGGAAATGATAATAAGGGAAAATAGTTTGAACTCAAAAAACAAAGCCTGGAGAAAAGGATTTTAATTAAGCCCCATGCAATTTTTACTGCGTGTTTTGGTTATTCGGTGTAAATAACTAATACCAAACTCAGTTGAAGAACCGTAGAGTTTGTGGTATTTTGAAGAATGATCTAATAGCAAATGTATTTCTGCACCTTGTGAAAAATTTTCTCCGTGTGACACTTTAAAAAACATACTGGTGAATTAACTTCTCCAGGCAGGCAGTTTACTCGGTGAATTCCTGAAGTAGGTCTTCTGTTTCACATCAGCTGTGGACTTGGTCTTCTATTCTGATCGATATTTGAATTTCTAAAGGTATTTTATAATTGATCAGAGTATTTTATTTAATTCTTAAGTAGCCTTTCAGGAAAGCTGTTTATCATGAAGGTGGTGGTTTTATGTCCGTAGGTAGTGGAATCCTCCAGTTATTACTATTATAGTAAATAGTGTATACAGTTTGAACTTTTGGAAATCTACAGTTTAGGATGTGTTCAACCATGGAGCCCTTGGGTGATGAGAGGGATACTTGGTATACACTTTTTGAAAGAGGTAGCCAAGAAATGTCATTTTTCAGTCCTTTTTTTTTTTTTTTTTTTACTTATTTCCTCTTGCTGTTTAGTCAACAGTGTTTGTAGCTAGGACTCTTGTAAGTTCCTTTCTGGTCCTTTCTCTTGTGGTAGACAATTACCAACCAAGACCTGATCATTCAATAGGTGAAAACAAATGTTATTGACAGTGCTGAAATCCGAACTCCGCATCCTTCAATGGAAAAGATCGATGCCATTAAGATGCTTTAGCTCTGGAAATTTCAACATTGAGCTACATAGGCATTTAGAGGTTAGCTGGGCCAAATGTGTGACATGAAAGTTGCACGGCGGATCCTTCAATACATATTTACAGATTATATTCGTAATGTGTGATATTACAAATGTAAGGTAGTTTCATTAAGAATTTTTCTTGCTAATTCTTATGTATCTTGCTGTGAATTGGTGACAAGGAACCTGAGTAAAACCTTTCTTTTTAAATTAAAAATCAGGAGACTATGCCTCTTTATAGTAGATCAAAGTACATTTTTCATTTTCAAGTTAGGAACATATAAGTAGTACTGATTATTACCTGTCATTTTTTCCTGTTCTTTTCTATTCCATGTTATTCATGGGCAACGTATTTAGGTGAATCATATTATTGTAGCAAAGGTAAAAATTAAATTAAATCATTAAACATTTTTTTACCTCGTCCATAATGGATTATATCTGTGAATATGTAAGCAAGTAGAATTGTTTCAAATCACCTGAAACATGAGATAATTCTAAATTTTATAGTATAAAACGCCAATCAGGCAATGTCTAGGGAGGTGGAATAAGGGATATTTTTGAAAATTCTCAAAGAATTCATCAGCATTCTTGCTTGTATAAAAAGCACCATACTTTTTCAGTATTTTAAGAAAAAATTTATTTATTTTGCCATTGTTAGGTATAGTCCATATTTTAAATTGGTGAATTATAAAATCTTTTTTTTTTTCGGGAAATTTATCTATTAGTCCTTCCAAAGTGAGTATTTTAATTCAAAAGAGCTGTTTGTGTTTTAAATTTATGTAATGGTGTGTTTGGATCTTACCCTTTTGTACATAGTATATGTGTATAATTAGTACATGGGGTGTCCTTGTGTGCTTGTGTCTACCCGAGTATGTATAGAGATATAAATTTTACTTTCTATATAGTAGCTTTCTGCATAGGGCAACCCAAACAGCTGTTATTCCTTTTTATAGCTTCTTTAATCTATGTGCCAACAAGTCAGTTTACAAAATCTGTTTTGTTGATGACTGCTGTGATAATAATTGTGGTGTTTTGTGGCTTGGCAAAAGGCTGGGGTCTCCTCTGAGGACTCTTGCCAAAGGCTTTGAAGGGGTTGAGGTGGATTCACTGCCAAAATGAGTCACCACTCTCTATTTTATTTAGTGTCCTTCTGCCAAGGCCTTAGACACTTTCTGTTTTCATTCTTTTGTAGGCTTTCCTCCCCACATTGTGGTTTTCTTCACAGCCAGAGGCCTGGGTCTGCCAGGATAGGTGAGAGAAGCTGGCTACCCTTCACTAAACGCCAGTATGCATTGAGACTAAAGGGCTAGGGGGTTAGCTGTGGTGCACCTTGAATCAATGTGAGTTTAATTATACAGTCATGAATTATATATAAAATGATGGACCTGGATAAAATGATGAATCTAGTATACTGTAGTTACCTGGGTTTGGATCAGAAATTCTCAGAAGAGTGGTTATTACTTACTTCTAAGTAGCATTCAGAAAATGTGACAATGTTGTAGTGCTGTTCATAATTGATTGTTTAAAAACCGTAGATTATTCATGAGTTCTGGCTGTAGGCCCAAATCTTGCATTTTTCCTCAAACAAAAGAGTACCAGTCCCCTCCTTTAAATGCCATAATATTTTGCCTCACATAAACTATTTTCTACATACACCTAATGGTTTTCAAGGAATAGTCCTAAAAGATTTTCGTTCTACCTGTCTAGATTTAAATTGTCACTGGTGAGTGGACTCAGAGATATGAATTGCTAGCCTATTATTTAAGATATATTAGAAGTTTGAATACTTTTTGGTCATGAAATACTTTGGATAGATTGAAGTAAGTTGGATTCAACGTCCTCTTGCCAGGTTCTTCCACCTCAGATATATATTATCGATAGAGCAAAAATGCCTGTGATCAATTGGAATCTCCAAAATGTGAGCAAAAATGGCATTTCATACATTGAAATGGACCTCCTCATAGGACCTTTGATGATTTCAGCTTCATAAATTCAGATGGCTTTTTCTTGACTAGAGTAAGGACACCCTGCTAAAATCTAATAAACTCTGTGTGCAGAATTAAATTGAGAGGTGTGGCTTTTGTTTCCTTAAGTACCCGTTCATTGTGTTGGATCTTTAAATGTGGTAGACACACAACTTCATTATAACGTCCCCTCAAAACATTTCCATAAATATAAAGTATATTTTTCAAAGTTCAAAGTCCTCACTGTGGGGCACCAAAATATTTTCCATATATTATGGTCCAAGCTTTTGTTCCTCAGGAAAACAAAATATGCTATAAACTGACTTTATTTAATACTTTGTTTACAAAATAAATCCTATTAATAATTGATTATTATTCCTTATAAATATTTCAGTTAGAGAATGTATAATTACATAGGTGAAGAATCTGAGATAATATTAGGATGAAACTGATCTAATCACATCCTACAAAGGTCAGTGGTTAGCATTCAGGCAAGTTAATACATGTGAAAGCCCTTTGTAAACTGTAAAACTGTAAAATAGTGCTAAATATTAAAACATTACATTTTTAAAATTTCTTTTTTGTTTTCTTAAACTTCAGATATTCAGACTCTTCTCTCCATGTATCTACCTTATAGTTTTCATTTTAAAAGAGCAAAAATAAGAAAACAGAAACAGATACTAAAAACATGCCGTCACTTTTTGATGTAAACTCACTTGGAATTTAAATACTTAGAGTTCATAGCAAGACTCCAAGATAGAAATTCTTTTGGATGATCTATAAACCACTCAATCCCTGGTTAATGCTCAAACCATGTGAAAAGTTCCAGGCAAAGTTCACTTTGAGCCTTGCCTGAACCCCATAAATGGAATGAAGTCCTGTAAATGCTGTGTGAACCCCAGAGAATGAAAATCACTAACTCTGGTGCATCTAATTAAAATGTACTGTTTTCTAGTTGCTGCTCTGTGTGTCTGAAATTTGAAGACAAAATTTAAATTTGGAAGTGAGCTGTTTTATTTTGGAAGGTATGAATCATAAGCTACGAAGTATTTAGATGCAGTTATATTGCTGTGAAGGTCTGAGAATACTGCCGTTTCAGAAAAGGAATAGAACGTCCTTACGTGTATTAATACTCCCGGGATCTCTTACAAAGTCGGCGAGACATAAATATTGTAGTAGTAATGGTTATTTTCGTAATGGTATTGATAGTAAGATCTTCATCAACAGAATTTTGAAAAAGTAACGTTATTTTGAATTCACACTGAGCCTTTGTGCCAGATACTTCAAATAAGACTTTTGCTACATCATTTGTTGGGAAAGTGTGAGTTGATAGGCGTAGGTATTATTGGTCCCTTTATGCAAAAAGAGAATCACTGATCCGTTATGTCACTTGGCTTCCACCTAGTTGTGTGACTTCAGATACAGGTATAGAAATTTGGTTTCCTCTTCTGAAATATGAGGAGATTGAACTTCTTAGATTCCTTTCAACTCATAAAAAAAGATCTGGAAATACTATCGCTATTGGTTACAAAATCCTATCCCCAGAAGCAACCATCTTTGTATCGTTGTTCATTATATCCCTTTTGAAGAGGAGGTGACTGATCCATGAGGACACCTTATAAATCACTAGCCTAACTTTACTTATTAATCACCGTAATCAAAAGTATAACCATAGTTATCACATACCTAGTGGTTACTCTGTCTTAGACATTGTGTGCTCTTTTCATGAAAATTTGCTCACTGGTCCTTCTGTAGTTATTCATTAGCCTTAAGATCTTGGTATAGCAATGATTTTACTGAGTTGACTAGGCATTTTGTATGACTATTTTTATAGGCCAGCGTCCTTATGTGTTGGAGAATCCTGAAATCATCCCTTTCTGTCAATGTTGATAGTTAACCAAAATGAGGACCCTCTTTCAATCGCATAACCGTTTTTTCTTTTTTGACTGTTTCGTCTCCTGATAAGTTTTGTAAGGATTAAGTAGTTTTCATATATTCATCTGCCCATCCATCTACTTGAAAGATACAGCCTTTTGCTCACTGGAGAGAGCTCAATGAGAGAGAAATGCTGTCTACTTTAAGAGCTTACAACTCCCAGTGTTACAGGTCACAGGTGTCACACCTTAAGCTCATCACCTAAATGCATAAATTCATCACTTAAATGGCACAGATAAATATTTTCAGAGGAGCAAGATGTTGAAACTGACAGTGAAGTGTGTGCTTCGTAGATTTTTATGTTTCATTTCCAGATGAAAGATGGCGCTGTGAAGAACTGTATGTATTTAGCCCAGTACTAGGTGCTAAAGAAAGTCAATAGTTGCTGAAATAGTCCTCTGTCCAGCAGTGAACAATACTTTTGAAACAGTCGCTACATCCACCGTACCGCACTAGGCTCTGTCTGTTGTAGGGGCAGCTCATTAAAGCTACTTTCTGGGTCTTTGTTAATGTCATGCAGACCTTGTGACAGGTGTTACAGCTGCCAGCCTGGCACAGCCCATTGGGGGTAAGCTGTAATTGCTCTTGATGCCACCCTTAATGGGTGGGGGAGGAAGGCAGCATCATGGGGGTGGGGAGGTGAAAGGATGCCCTTAGGCCACTACTGACATCTGGTCAGCACTGCTGTCTCACTGCAGTGTCTGTTTGGTGCTTACAAATATTGGACCTTTGGGTTGAGTTTGCTGCCACCATTGGATTGCTGGCAGCCATCATGATTTCACAGCTGGGCAATGATTTTAGCTTGGAAAAGGGGTGTTTCTCTTAGGGCCAGAGACAATCTACTGCCAACATGACCCTGAGAACTTTTTTATGTTTATTGAGAGAATCAGTATCCTCGGGACCTCCTCTATTACGTGTTTCCTGGTTGTGAACTTTTGGGTTTTTGGTGAGATTGTTATCTTTCGTCGTGACTTCTGAACCCATAAAGGATGAGATTTCCTTTTCAAGAGTTCCAAGTGTTTTTTGTATGGATGTAGTAGGGTGATAAGCAAACACTGATCTGAGGAAGTTCTGAAAAATCTTACTCAGCCAGCGTTCACTAAGCCCTTCGGTATCAGCCACTGAACTAGGTGCAGGAAAATTAAAGGCCTGACCTCAACCAACTCACACTCTTTCTGGAGAGGCAGACCCATGCATGATAAACCATAACATCAGGCGGACTGTGATTCCATGAAAAATGAAATAAAAAGTGTAACAGTGTGAGTACAATTATCCGTGTGCACAACAGTGCAAGATAGTGCTTCTAACTAAAAGTTTGGGTGAGACAGATTTCTCGAAAGCTTCATGCAAACTTCTCGATGCACAAACGAGACAGCTCCCTACTATTCAAACACTCTTGAGAGGAAAGGTTTCGGGTTGTCTGAAACCCCAAACTTGAGTTTGCCCACAGAGCTAAATTAAAAGTGAGTACCTTCCCTTGTGATCCTCTGTTCCTCCACAAATGCCATCTTCCTCGAGCTCTGTGTTCTTTTGGTTAGAGCAGAACTGTAGCCTATTGCGAAATCGCACTGGAAAAGCTCTGATACCATTAACGAAGAGGATTTGCACGTTTATTTAAAACCAGTCACCCAGTTCGTCCTTATAGAAGATACCCATCCTGCCATCCTAACTTCAATACCAACTTAAACAAGAAACTTGACTTTGGGTGTGCTCAATAAATATTCAATGACCCTTTCTGGGGTATTAGACGACACTTTTAAAACATTTAATTATAAAGATATTAGTAACTAAAAAATTGCCAATTAAAGCCCCCTCCCCTCATTTTCATGTTTCTCTGTTGATTACCCACTCTAAATGCTCGTGGAGACATAACATTAAGGCTCTAATCTAACCATAGTGATTTTACAAATGTAAAGGTAGCATTTCATAGTCCCTGAAGTGATATATTATTGTGAGAGCATTCATACAATTTTGTTTTAATTGATTCTAACTCTTAAGTATGTAACCAATCTGTGTATATCTCCTTTTAATTATTTATCTGAGCTGTGAGAGAGAAGTAGGCAATCATTTGGTGATCCACTCAAATATCTTGAAAGGAAGGCATCCATCTTTTGTATGACAGACATACTGGAGGATAGAAAACGCATTTTTATTTAATAATTTCATTAATGTTGTTTATAGTGCAACCCATTTAAAACCACAGCTTATATAAGATGCTCAAAAACAATTTTTTGATTGAAAAAAAAATGGCCATAAGAATTAAATGTATGAAATTAAGTGAGGAAAAAAGAACATAAGAACATGATAAATAAATGAATAATTTCTTTTCAGAAGGAAGCAGAATGTTACAGTTAGTATGAACAATAAAGTAACCCCACTGTAAGGGAACGAATTCAATCAACACATTTATTAAGTGTCTTCTGTATGCTTAATTTGGCAAATATGACTGGAGGATGTGGAGGAAATGTATCAAAACTGAAAAATATTCATTACCGTGTTCCTGTTGGCATGTTTGAATACACAAGATATGCTAGTGATAGAAAATTCAAGGAAGCAAGCATAATGTAGGTTGGAATCATCATGGATGGATACGTCCTAGAAGAGGCAGAAAAAAAACCATATAATTCCTTTTCTAGGAAAATATTTGTAAATTATGCTTGGTTTGAACAAGCACACAGAAATCATATGGAAGTTTCAGTCTATTTTCCATAGCGTTTGTAAGATGCTGGGTGTAGTGTATGGGTCCTTGTCCTAGCCCTTTGTGCTGAAAATGAGCATTTTAATTGGATTGCTTCTTTGGAAACAAGACAAAGAGTACATTGCTAAAAGCTTCTGGAGGCCATTTTCAATATTTGCAATAATATAAGTGCTAGAAATGTGCTTCCATTTATATGTAAAGGCAGTAGAAACTTTCGTAAGCGTAGTCTCTACAAGACTTTTATAATCTTGTTTATTTAAATGCAGGCAGACAAAATTTATTTTCAACTTTAGCGGACTAACCTCATCTGTCTCTTCTGCAACTTTTTTTCCACTTTTGTGATTTCTGCTCCTAAGAACAATTTAAAAGTCACTTTTTGTTTTGCCAAAAAGGGAATGGTTATTTCTACAAGTACCTTGTCAGTTTCATGTGCACTGGGAAGTGTGTGTCATAAATATAATTTCTATATGATTGGGAGAATTTTTCACCTTCAAGTTAAGGTGTCTGCTGTAGCGTAATACTTGGAAATGTTTGCATTGAGGAATAACTTAGAATTTATTACCTTATTTTTAAAAGTACCTCTGATAATACAGATTTAACTGTTCAGTTATAAAGTTCTATCATCTATATATAGGCATATACATGAAATAGGTTTAGAAATTAAATGGCCTATGCCAGATGATGTATTTTTAAAAATTATTTAATGTTTATTTATTTTTGAGAGAGAGAGACAGACAGAAGACAGACAGACAGACAGACAGAGCACGAGCAGGAGAGGGGCAGAGAGACAGAGAGGGAGACACAGAATCCGAAGCAGGCTCCAGGCTCTGAGCTGTCAGCACAGAGTCCGGTGTGAGGCTCGAACTCACGAACCGCAAGATCATGACCTAAGCCAAAGTCAGAAGCTTTACTGACTGAACCACCCAGGCACCCCACCATAGATTTTTTTTTTTCAGGATTTGAACTTGAACTTTTATGATGTTATATATACATACCAGACAAAATTTGAAATTTTAAGAAGACGATTCAATGTACTATTGAAATGTACATTGGGATATTGAAATGTAGAGCATTATGAGTATAAAATGAAAAGGCTCTCTATCTCTTTTCTGTAGCCAAGTCAAAAATTTTGCTTTCATAACTTACCACTGAAAAAGATACTATAAAAATATTTTATAAAATCTTACCTTGAAATTTTTTCTTACAAGTGAGGAATTATGTTTAAAATTATGGATTTTACTGGAGGATAATATCATTATGTTTCACCTAGAAAAAAATCAGTGAAAATATGTGGATTTGGTTCATCTGAATTATAAGTTGGTAAAACTTACTTTACTTTTGGATAGTCCATAAATTCCAGATGTCTTTTCCTGTCTTTTCCGTGGATGAGAAATCCATACACAACAGAAAAAAGATGGAAAAGATGGAGAGCTTTCATTTCCCTTATTTTCACTTTTGTTCCATCCCTCTGTGCTTGTTCTTTGTTTAAATAAACTTTTGTGGTATGTCTTTCACACATCATCGCTCCTTGCTTCAAAGCCTTCTTTTAATAACTTAGCCCTGGCTCACTTTTCTTTTGCATATGAAATTAATTTACTAAAGTGTGTGTGTGTGTGTGCGTGTGTGTGTGTGTATGTACATGCCATCATGCACATACACATCTGTGCAAATAAAATTTCACTGGAAAGGAAAGTCTGTGATCTCTGGTTTACTTTAAACACAACACACACACACACACACACACACACACACACACACACACACACACATCGTTGAAGTGAGAAGCCCAAGCTTGGAGTTGATCTATTTTTGAGATCCCAATTTTTCTCTTCATGTGGCCCCAGTTTCCTCAACCTGAACTATGACAAGTAATACTTACTTGCAGAGTTGCTGGGAAAGTTACATGTATGTCAATCACTTAGCTTACAGTGCTGGCCACTTTTATCATTTTTAAGCAGTTAGTAAATGCTTGCTGTTACTATCGTCATCATATGTGGACGCAAGTAATACATTTATCTTAAAGCTGATAACAAACTGATAATAATAAGCTAATGAATAATAAGCAGAAAGTTGAGATTAAGCTTTTTGTTCCTAAAAAAATGATCTAAAGTGTAATCACATGAAAAGTAATAGTTACATTAATCTAAAAATAATAAAATATTTTAAAAATCATGACAATATTATCTTTGTGACTATTCTCAGTTGTCAAACCAACTGATGTTAAAATGGGAATTAACGTTTTCCATTATCACAGTGTCTCTGATTTTAAAAACTGTTTCACCAACCACAATTTTAAATCAAAACAGCAGTAATGATATTCTGGTAGTTGTACAAAATAACAAAATATAAATATAGTTTATAATTTGAAAATACTGTATTAGGAGCTGAGCTGTCCAATTAAGTTTGTTGATGTTGTCTTTTTAAATACATTTGGATCAATTTAAATATTGTCTTCTGTAACAAGTGGATAGAAATACCAATTCAGTTACCATTCTAAATACAGTAACTTTGAAACGGTCTTCTGGTTATTTCTTATGTTATTGGAAATTAGGGCTATATGAGAATGCAGGGAAAGATGTCTTTTTCAATATTGCGTCCCATCATCAAGCACCATGCATGTAGCATCATTGCCTGCTCATAATATCCACTCAATGACCATTTGAATTTTATTTTCTTCGGGTGGACCCTCTCCGTAGAAGCTTTATATTAATCAGCTTGCAAGATTCACTAAGTCTTTTTATTTTCTTTGTAACCTACTGATGCCTGTAGCATGTTGATTGCTAATGGCCAGTAGTTACCTACTAGCACATCCGGGAACTTTTGTTTTTACCTCCATCCCACGACCCTGGGAATATGACTTGAGCTAAAATCAAGAGTCAGATGCTCAAGCGACTGAGCCACCCAAGCACCCCTTTATCCAGTTTTTTTTAAAAGAACCAATCAGCTACTAGTCCCAACAGTACTGGGTAAGAGTGCTTCTACTTCTCTGTATTCTTTTCAGAGTCCTAGAGATGTTCTATTTCCTTCCTACCAAGGAAAACTAGAGGGAATTGACAGAGGGAGTTTATACCCTGGGATATTAGATTCATAAATGGCCACGACTTGAAATTATTATGTGGGAGTTGATAGTCTAAAGTTGGTCTAGTTTGGGGGTTCCCTAAAGAACTTCAGCCCAGCCAAAAGAGATTCCAGATGGTCTGTTAACAGAAATCGACTGGTAGCTTAGTGGAACAGTGGACACCATGGAGGTCTAACTGGCAGAAAGTGAGTATCCCAGAAGTTAGGTAGATCCCATAAATAGACTACATGGGCAGGTGACACTAATCCAGGTAGATAGTTAGCATCAGAGGAATCTGTCAGCCATTGATGGGGGTCCAGGTGCCAGTCTCGGTTTTAGTGTCAGAATCTTGTTCTTGAGAAGGAGGGATGAAAACCAAATTAATGTCTCCAGTGCTCGACCAAGCACAGGTACAGGAAAGAGTTTGCACTTAAAGTGGAGCCAACTGGTTGGAGACCGTGGCACAAATTACCGGTACCAGAATTGGTGCCTGAGGTCAGAGGCTAGGGGTGGCTTCATGCTGGTGAAATTAAGTTTCTCACAGCCTCTCCTATCTCCTGAGGATGGATGTGTGTACAGACGGGGACTATTGTGCCACTGGATGTCAAATGGTTTAACTGGGGAGCGCCAGAGGAGGACTAGAAGTGTTCCAATAGGAAAGAAAATAAAATTGCTCCATGTATGTCTTCATGAAGACAAAACCCAACAGCCAAAGAGTGAAAGCTTTCCCAAAGAAACTAGTATTTTTGAAAGGACAGTGGAAGATGCATCTGTGTCCTGTGTTAGAATAACCACATCTAAATAGGGTAAACTCTTTGTCTTCTGTTGTTGCTGTTGTTGATTTTTGTCTTGGCATCTACTATTGCTTGGCAGCAAAAAATAGCAATCAGTAATTATTGGCTAATTTGACCTTTCTTGATGGTGTTTGTAATTCATATATAATCCTTCCTTAAAACAAGTGCAAGCATTATTTTCTTTAAATCTGTTTACTATTTTTGTAAATTTGGGTTTCTATTTTCTTTGACTATTCTGTTGTTGCTGCTGCTGCTGCTGGTATTTTACAGTGGGGCACACCTGCAGCTCAACTGAGGTGTTTGAGTCAGACTTTATAAACATAAATGAACCTTGCATGAGTTTATTTCATGTCTTTCATTTTACATCATTTGTGGCACTAAAAGTGAGACTGTAATTCCCAGAGGGTTGGGACAGTTCATACAAAGGCTAGCCCACCTATGTTTATAGTAGTTCTCTATAATATAATTGTAACTAATTTCCACTGTTGTTTTTGGAGAAAACAGTAGACTATAATTATGTGCTAGCACTTTTTAAACAGCTCCCTGCATTGTCATATTATTTTAAACGGGCTCTGTTTTAAAATAACCTTTCATGTTTTGATTGCAAGAATATAGCTTACCCGGGTCTGTAGTTAACAAAATACAAGGATCTAGTAAATGATAGAGCGTCAACACAACTCTGAAAGCATGTGTTGAACATCTCTAGCACTGCTCTAGGTTTAGAGGGGACGGTAGGGGGAAAGTAGAAATTCCTTGTTCTTTAACGGTTGATCAGTTCTGTTGGGTAGGCAAGATACTAAATGGAATAGCTAAGCCCCCACATGCTAGTTATGCAAGTGTCAGAATGCTACATATGAAGCATGTTGCATTTCATTTTTGTGGTTCACTCTCAGGAAGTCTTGGGGCAGAGTTAGGGTAAAGTCCCATCTTCCAGGATTAAGAGCGGCAACACCATCCTATCTATTGGCAAATGTTGCCCCGTATCTTCTTCAAATGGCAGATATCTGCATTTGGTTACTCATCTGGACACACCCTTCCCCTGCTACATTTCATTGCCATATTAGTAATAGAATTTTAGTGTTGATTTAAAAGACAGTCTGCCTTAAAGCAGATTGCATAGTTTACACACTGTGAATTGTAATTAAAGTGTAAGGGGTTCTTATTATGTCAACAACTGGCATGAGAACTCCCAAGCAGCAGGTGACCCCGAGCATGTGACGTTTGTGACAGCTAGGATCCCCTTTTCTCACTGGCTTAGCAATCTGAAAGTCCAAATTGAAAGAAGCCCAGAGGCTGTATATTTCATTAGATCCCAGGGGAAGTACAGGATACAGCTTCCTTCTGTTTTCCTGGGAGGTCGCCAGAAAGTTTGTAGAGCTCTGTTTCTGTCAGAGGCTCAAAAGAGAAAAGAAAAAGCACACACAAAACAAAACAAAACACCATACACACCACAAAACCATCCACCAATCACCCCCAGGACCATAAATTTGACATTTCCCACAGTCTCTCTGAGACCACAGTGTTGCTGTGTCAGCAAAATGCCCGTTCCTTTGAATTGTATGAAAGGAAGGCTCAGTGTTCTAGCATTTAAAAAATGTCTAGTCCTCCATAGGCAGTGATTCTTTTGGTATCAAACCATGAAAAAGTATCAAGTACAGAATATCCTATGATTTGCTTTAAATACTTTTGCATTATGTATTACATTCTCGTCCCCTTCTAGAATGGGGTAGAGGTCCAAATTTAGAAAGATGAAACCGCATGAATAATGAAGGAAATGGACCAAGGAGACATGCCATATTTATTTCAGTTCTTATTGTGATGGGTACACTGTTTGAAATGTGGTCCCATTAAAAGTATTTTACTTTAGGAGGGTCAGAACCTTTTCAGACAAGCGTTTTGTTGTATTGCACAGTGAGGACAGACACCCCCCCCCCCCCCCCCCCCCCCCCCGGCTGAGGTTTTAGCTTTGGTGGAAGGTTCTGGTCTTTAGTCACCTTGGAACCTGACTGGCAGTTGCTGGGGTGAGTAGAAGAGGTGCATCTTTTTTCGTGGCCTCTCATGTTGGGTCATAGGTTTGCTACCACAGATTTTCCATATCACAGACGTGGAAGCCATGGTACTTTCTTGCTTTACTTTGGCAATACAGACTCTTCAGTAGTTGATGTTGAATTTGAGACTTAAGCTTCCCACGTGACCTTGATGTGGCTACTGCTGGTCTGCCCTCAGGAAGACCCAAATTTAAGCCCAGTAGGAAGTATTCCTAGCCCTCCCTATATGTAGCATACCTTTTAGTCCCTAAGTGTTGTTAAATTTAGATCAGAAAATAAGAATTCTCTGGACACGGACTTCATTTTCTGCGTGCTTTATTGTTTTGGTCAAGAAAAGAGTGTTGGCAGTCACCATTTGTGTGCTTCTCTGTGACTGCGTGTATGTGCTCATGCTGGCCAGGGAAGAGAATTTGTAAGGCTTGAGCACAGAAGATGTGCCATTTTTATAAATCTGGTAAATAAATGAAAATTTTCCAACTTTAGAGCTGCATTCAAGGGTTGTTATTAAGGGACTACCAGTTGTTGTTTATACAGTGCACCCATTTTAGCAAATTTGCTAATAATTTGCTTCTTTTTATTTATGTTTTTCAAGGTCAGGTCCTTTATTCAGCCAGAGGGAAACCCAATACCCTTAGCAGAATTTTACTTCCGTTACTCAGAAAGATAAGGGAAGAATAGGTCCGGGGGGCACAGGTGGGGGTGGGGGGTGGGATGTGACAGAAGTGTGTCTGTGTGTGTTGCCTAAGGCTAGATAACTAATCATCAATTTCTGTAGTAGTATACACATGCAGAGCTGGGAAATTGTCCTAGGTCATGAATTTTCCATTTTTTATTTAGCTTCTTATGTGACATTTTGTTTCCCTCTCATTATGCTATCTAAATGCTTAATCTACACTCTGAATACAGCACCCTTTATCATCTGTCCTCACCTGCCTTGAAAATGTGCCATATACTGTTTTATCATCTGTACAAAAGCACGTCACTTCATGGATATTCTAAATGTAGTCTGTTAGTAAGTAGCACCTAATAAAAGGTGAATATTCTTAAAAATAGGCCATTTTCAGAACTTTTGGCTAATTTTAGAGATAGCATTCTCAACTTTAGGCCAGGTTTTTGAGAAGAGGATTTAAGAGTATCTGAGGTTGAGCCTGTATCAAGCGAAAGGTAAAAGCAATTCTGTTGAGTCGAACAGAGTGTGAAACATGCTACATATCGGAATTGGTCTCTAGCCTAACAACTTTTTCAACGCCATTTTGATAGCTGTCTCCTGAAATGCACGCTACAATGAAAACCGTATCTTATCTTTAATGATCTAAATGTAACCTCTGTTGTCCTTTGATGTTGTTGTTGTTATTCTCACTGCCAGCAGCTTTACTGATACACCAGTCCAAACACACTACGTCACTCCTTCATGTAGTTAGTAAAGTGTTCTTCCTTTCGGATATATATAGCAAGGAGTCTTGCGTCATTATGAAGCCAGAGATGCAGAAGCCTGTCATCACATCCTACAGAAATTGTCTATAGTATTAAAATAAAAGGGTTTACATTAAATAAAAAGTTAAACTTAACTTTATTTCTTCTGCTACAGATAACAGGAAATGTTTTTAAAGACTGGTCCCAAAATATCTGCCCAAGAATTGTCAGAATTGTCTCCTGATTTCAGTAATCTGCTTCCCTTTTAGAGTCTTATTTTTGTTGGTTTATGTTTCAGATATTACATTAATAAGATTATTGTGAGCACGAGGTGAGACATTTGCCCATTGCTGATAGAGAGAGGGAAATTGCCCTCTCATATGTAACCATTTCATGAATTGTAGCCTTAATTGAAAAAAATCCAGCATGTTTTCTTTATATTTAAAATTTTTTTTTTTAATTACAAAAGATTTTTTTAATGTTTATTTATTTTTGAGAGAGAGAGAGAGAGAGTGAGCAAGCAGGGGAGAGGCAGAGAGGGAGACACAGAATCCGAGGCAGGCTCCAGGCTCTGAGCTATCAACACAGAACCCGACGCAGGGCTTGAACCCACATACAGCGAGATCATGACCTGAGCTGAAGTGAGATGCCCAACCGACAGAGCCATCCAGGCACCCCTCTTTTTATTAAAAAAATTTTTTTTTAATGTTTACTTATTTTTGAGAGGGACAGAGACAGAGTGTGAGTGGGTTAGGGGCAGAGAGAGAGGGAGACACAGAATCTGAAGCAGGCTTCAGACTCTGAGCTGTCAGCACAGAGCCCGACGCGGGGCTCGAACTCACGACCTGCGAGATCATGTAACTGAGCCCAAGTCAGACACTTAATGGACTGAGCCACCCAGGCGCCCATCCAGCATGTTTTCTAACTGGATTTTGTTCTGCTAGGAGACAGAAAAGTCTGTAAGCCATCTTTGGGATAGCCCTTGTTTAAAAGCCTTACCCAGCCTGGCCCCTCCCTTCTGTCCCTCTGTTCAAGGTCACTTATTGAGCATTTATTATGTGCAAACCTTCTTTAGGCAAGTAGGAGCCTTGTGCCCTCAAAGGTTTACAGCTTGTTGGGAAGGCCAGATGGGGATTACACACATGGAGAAATGATATAGGAGCTGAGCCCTGTTCTTAGTAACCAGGCTGTAGGGAGCCAGAGGAAGGAGTGATTAATTCTGCCAAGAGGAAGGGAGAGGATTCTGTCTTTATCCTCTTCTACACTGAATTACCTTCTAAATTCAGGACAGGGATCTGCACTGTATAAATGACCAACAAGGATCGGGGAAGGATGCAGTTACTGTGCCTAAATAGGGTGTTGGTGAAAACAGAGTAAAAGCAAAGTCAGAACTGTACAAATTGACTGAAATCTTTTCAAGTATTTGATAGAAGGCCTTGGGTTAAGTGTTACAGTTTTAATGTCTTTTAATGGCAAGTGAGGGTTAATAAACCCAGTGGGCATTGTCCTAGTTATCAACATGTCATGGCTGTACAGTTGGGAATAGCAGTGTGGGCTTGTTTGTGTAATACCAGTGGGTTGTTTAAACTTTGCAGTAGTCTGTCACACATCCCTCAGGCACAGGGACTTTCAAGTTTGCAATAGATCATCCTGTGTTGCAGTTTTGTTTGTTTCTTTCTTTATTTTTAATTTTTTTTATTCTTTATTTTTGAAAAAGGGACAGTGAGACAGAGTGCGAGTGGGGGAGGGGCTGAGAGAGAGGGAGACGCAGAATCCGAAGTGGGATCCAGGCTCAAGCCGTCAGCACAGAGCCCCACACGGGTCTCGAACTCCTGAACCATGAGATCATAACCCGAGCCGAAGTCGGACACTTAACTGAGCCGCCCAGGCGCCCCCAGTTTTGTTTTTAAACTCAGATAAATTTGAGTCTGCTGAAAAAAAAAATTTTTTTTAATGGAAAAAGTTGAGTTTTGAATCAATGAATTTGTTCA
Source organism: Panthera onca (assembly GCF_046562875.1). NCBI lineage: Eukaryota > Metazoa > Chordata > Mammalia > Carnivora > Felidae > Panthera > Panthera onca. The sequence continues at coordinate 171,584,592 of NC_138346.1, read as the reverse complement.
ATCAGGGCAGAGGTCGGGTTTGAACAATTTACGACATAGACACCTTTCCCAGGAAGGCTGTGTCTACGCTTTCACGGTTATGCTTCGCGTTGCTAGTTTTAAAGACATCATGCCTATTCTCCATATATTTTTTCAGCAAATACTTGTGCCCATTTATTGTATTTTCTCAAGGAACTTTTGAGCAGATCTTTCAGTGAAGTGAGCACCAAGGACTGTGTTTCTCTTGTGGTCTGTACTCTCCTGTTCTGAGCAGCATGCTGATTTGCTGTTGAATTCTGCAGAGGATAAATGTCCTAACTCCGTAGACGGCAGGGTTAGTATAAAGTATGTGTGATGAGTACAGACCTTTGTGAGTCTTTCACTCACTGCCCTGTGTCCAGTGTTCCCAAGAGTGTTTGGCACACAGTAGGTACTCAGCACATACTTGGTTTTACTTATGGAATGATAGGCTGACTGAATGATTAGAGTATATTATTAAGGAATTTTGGGTGAGCTTGTGTTTCGTTGGTTGCTAGATTTGTAATATTTTAATCAGTATAGGACAAAGTTCCATAAATTATTTCAGATTTATCAGTGTCATCTGAAGCCCCATTTACTCTTCTGCAATCAGTAGTTTCTTGGGACATACGGTTCTTGGGAAAACATGATTTAGACTTTAAAGGATTTAGAAATTTTAGGAAAAAACCATGTCTCATTTACTATCATGGCCTTAAAGATGAGGTAAAGGGAACCCAGGTTTAACAAGCTTTTAACGATCGGTTCTGGATCCCAGATTTCCAGATTCTGAACCTGGTGGGGTTTTTTGTTTGTTTGTTTATTTGTTTTAATTTGTTTTGTTTTTGGTTTTTTTTTTTTTTGGTTTTTGGTTTTTGATTTTTTTTGGATAGTAAGCCAAATACCTTAAAGCTTTTCCTCTCTGTTGCTCTCACATTTGATCTCTCACTTGTGAATACTTTCTTTAGACCAAACAGGGAATAATAAAGTACTCCAGTACAAGAGAGCTCAGAGGTGAATGTCATGTGGAAATGGTACAGGCCAAGCCAACAACAACAACAAAATAACCAAAAAAACAAAACAAAACAAAACAAAAAACTCACAAAAAACAAAAAAACCCCAAAAAATAGAAAACCCAAGCTGGAGATCCGCCTTCCACGGAAAGGTTATTTTTCTTATTACAACAAAACTAATTAGTGGATTTTCTAATGTAAGAAAATGTTGCTGTGAGTAAAAGTTCCTTCAGTGTGCCAGAAAGCAGATGGTGGCAGTGAACACTGTTTTCTTTTGCCAGGTTTTGTATATGCTTTTTCTAAACCTGCAAGAGATTTTGCTTTTCCAGATTCAGACTTCTGATCTTTTTTATTTTTAAGCAGAAATAGAAACTTATATTTAAATGTACTTGCATCATGTGGCCTGTTTGACATATCATGGTTACTTGAAAATGTTGAGTAACATTTGATGTTCTGCATGAGTCTCTTCTCTGGGAGTCTTGTTGTCCATACTTTCTCTCCTTATGGAAATCAAAAGTTTGTGCCTTGAGGGTGCCACAAAATGAGTTTTGATGGGGTCCTGAAAAGCAGTGTGTAAGATTTTCTTTATGGGGAAATCTTTTTTATCTTGTTTGGTTTTGCTCCCAATTACTGGGTAAATACCAGCTTTTCTCACTAAGGTTCCTGAGGGCCTGCCTCTGTTCATTATGACATCAGTGTTTGTATGGTTTTGAATAATTCATTTCCCTATCTACTACTGGTGAGATGTTACTCTCTGTTAATTTCGAATTTTCTTTTTGTCTGTTTTTTAAAATGAAATTCCTTCCAGATACGTTTGTTTCAAGGCTTCCCCCGTGAAGTCTATGCATGGCCTTACAATACCACGGTGGCAGTATTAAAACAGAGTGCTCTCTGATTTTAAGACCAGTTGGCAGAATATGCGACTGCAGTGGTGTAGATGTGAGGCAGTTTTGTATGGTAAAGACACATATGGCTTCGGTGACTGAGACTCCTGACGTTTTCCTCTTTCTACAGGATTTCCACTTAGAGGGAAAAAGGAAATCATTAAATCGTTAGGTTAGTTGTTACAGTAGAAACTAAAAGTGGGAAATGGAAATCAGCTCGGTGATATTTTTGAAATCATTTTGGGTGACATGTTAACAAGAGAGAATTGTCTTCAAGTTACTAAATGGAAAAGTCTTAGGAAATCATGTGCTGTTTTTGGAGATGATGGCCAGAATCAAAGAAAAGCAAAGAAAGTGCTCATCCCGTCCCTTCTATCCTTCCCATGTTAAGGGGCTGCTGATTCTACTGCATCCATTGCCCAGTACTAAGCTGGCAGTTCAGAGACCCTGTGCGGGGTGCTAGTTAACCCTTCGTCACTGCATAAGCTGATTTTTACTCATGACTTCGCCCATATCTATTGCAAATAAAACTTCCCATCTCGTTGGAAGAATTGCTATTTCCGACCCCTGTTCGAACGATACCACTTTCTTTTGTTACTGCTTCTTTTTTTCTTTCCTTTTTTCTTTTTACTGTTTCTTCTTTTTCTTTGTTTTTCCCACTTACTATTTGTTTTTCTCTTCTTTTGTAGTGACCCCAAAATAAACCAAGACAGAGTTTAGAGAGGACATTCATAGGCTCCGACCAAACAATGATCCAGCCACTCTTTATTCTTTGCAATCTTTAATCTTAAAGATTGTAAATCTGAAAAGATGGAGGTGATACTGAAGTCAATGCTGTAGGGGTTTAAATGTTGCCTCATGAAGCCCAGCAGGGCAAGGGTGTAGAGGTGAGAATATGTGCAAATGGAGGCATGATGGGAAGGTAGCTAACTTTTGTTGTATACGCTGGTTGTTGCCCTTCCATATAAGCTTTTGCTTATACATGGGCTTCCATCATGGCTAAAAAATAGGAAGAACCGTACATCCCAGAGGTTTTTCATTTTTATTGACTATAAAACAAACAGATAAGCCATTTCTTACCTAGAGAAATATTTACCTCCCCCATTTTCCCCTGATAAACTTTGGAAAGGGCTCTAACTTGGAAATACTGTTACTATCACCAGTAGAGATGGGAGAAGTGGCTACTTTTAAAAAAACAAGTAGCATACACTTTTTTTTTTTTAACGTTTATTTATTTTTGAGAGACAGAGGCAGAGCAAGAACAAGGGAGGGGCAGAGAGAGAGCTAGACCCAGAATCTGAAGCAGGTTCCAGGCTCTGAGCTGTCAGCACAGAGCCCGATGCAGGGCTCGAACTCATGAACCGTGAGATCATGACCTGAGCCGAAGTCGAACTCTTGAGGGACTGAGCCACCCAGGTGCCCCTGAACACTTTTCTAAATGGCATAGGGTTGAATGAGTGGAATTCTTTGTCAACATTATGAGCTACCTCGGGACTGAATAAAAGCCCACAGTGCTTTTGCACGCAGTAGGTGATCAAAAAATGTTTGATGGACTGAAATAAGTATCTTCCCTCTAAGAATGATTATTAGCTATTGCTTAGAGTGGTGATGATATTTGAACAAGAAATCAGAGCCAAGTTCCAATCACCCACTTAGAATTTTTGATGAGGAGTAGCTCTTGAAATAGCACCTATATAAGTCTTCCCAGAACACAGGATTTTTTTAAATCAAAATAAATCCAGGTGACAAGAAACTCTTATTTTCATAGCACATCCTGAAGAGAGTTCATTTGGAAAATCTGACCCAAACTATTAGTAGGCATTGTATGGAAGACAATTTAATTTTAGGCTTATTACTAAGCAAATTATTCATCCATACTGAGTTACTGAAATGGGTAGTTCTTATCCCTCATGTCAGCATCACTATGCATCACTACAGAAAAGAATGTAGATTGTGTCCTAAAATGAAAACAAAACTGCAGATAAATGAACTTTACATGAAAGTGAGAACACATGAGCTCAACTGGTACCTAACTGTGTTTAAGTAGGTAGGACCCCACCATCAGTGTTGGATTCCTGAAAGCTTTTCCGGATGTCAGACCCACGCAAGTGGATTCATATGTTTTAATTACCTAGTTTTTTTTTCTTGTTACGTAGAATATTTGCAGTTTATCATTTGTATCAAGTCACACATTTTTGAAATTTTATAATTCAGTATAGTTTTGGTTATAGATTAAAGTTCACTGACTAATCTTTTTAGCATGTTCAACTGCTCCCTGAAAGATACACAGAACTTGATGGCTTCCAAGTGTGGTTCAAACATCCAAAGCACTTGAGATTAGCACCATGTGAAGAAATTTTAAAATATTGTACTGCAATTAATTTTAAATAACTTAGCACTGCATATGTCAAGGAGAAAGCCATGATAGGATCCAAATGGAAACTCCTGAAAGTGAAATGATTCAGTACATTTAAGTCATTTTATCTATCATAAAGACATAGACAGGAAACATGTATGATTATTTCTGCTTGCAAAAGGCTTGGGTGAATTTGTACAGAATCAGGTATCACTTGAGCTTTATTATGATACTGTGGGAGGTTGGAGAACCATCTTTTGGTTGGACAAATGATAACTCCCTATATTCATGCATGTTTGTTATAGGCCCAGAAACCAAGTTATTAGGGAAAAGTTATTATCAATGTGAGAATTGAAAGCACATTATTTTAAAGATTACTGTGTATAGTGTGTGTGTGTGTGTGTGTGTGTGTGTGTGTGTGTATGGAAGTATATATTTTTTAACAGGTATGGTTTTAAATCCTAGGACCTAGGACCTAGATGAAATGCTTTAAGGATACCTTATTCAGTACCTCCTAACACACAACATTTTCTGGTGGTCTGGATGACATAGTGGGTTAAGATATAAAGAAAAAAAAAAGATATAAAGAGAAAACATTGCTTATTCTGTGATCCGAGTTGGCCAAGTCATTGAAGATAAACATTTGTGACTCTTAGCGAGCGATTTGTGGTCATTTATAAAGAAGAGACAGTCTTTGACTTACAATGATTAGTACACTCATGTTATTTCTAATTGTGCTTAATATGATCAGCAGTAAATAAAAAAAAAATATTACCCAGACCCTTTTGATAAAATAGGGGTCCCAGGCTTATATGCAGCCAGAAGACCAATAACTGAATTGCTTATGACCTATTTCAAATTAGAATTCTAGGGCTGCAAAGAATCTTTACAGGATCCTTTACACCCCCTCATTCTGGTCCAGAAAGCAGGCCTTCTGACTCCTGTAGGGTCCCCAGAGCCAGAAAATCCATCTAAAAACATCTGTTGACATCGCCTAAGATAAGCCCTGGTTTATTTCATGGCCCTAAAAGAGCTATTTTTTTTACCTTCTGATTTCAGTTCCATTTCAATAAACATTTATTAGTACCTGTATGCTCTAGATACTGTGCTATCTGGCAATAAAATAATGAGGCAGGAAATAAAAGTGGGTAGTCAATGTGATTTTTTCACCAGTTTATATACTTTAGAAAACCTGCTTCTGTGCAGTGTGCAGTTAGAGAATTATCACTCTTATAATTCACAAGGCATTGTAAATAATGCCATTTAGTTCTTCTTGTCTTGAAACTCAGGCACTCAAAAGATGAAGAGAAGCAACGAGACTTGCCCGATTGCGGAGAAAGGACTCAGACCCAGGCTTGCTAAAACCTTTCTGTCTTTCACTTGTACCACAGTTGCCTCTGTTAGAGCTGTTGTTTCTGTTAAAAGGGAGGACACCAGGCCTGATTAGGAATAGCATTCGGTACTATCTATGAAATTGTTTCTACAGGGAAAATCTTACTTTAAAAAACTATTTTGGTATTTTACACCATGCCCAACAATGATAATTATATAATAATAGCTCCCTATTTCTTTTAAAAGGACTCTGCCAAAACTTCCTGTATCTCACTAGAAAAGCAAATCCCAACCATTACCACCAATAGTTAGTAACCAGGATCCTGTAAATTTTGTTACAAGGCTACCTTTAGTGGTACTGATTCCTGCTAACAGTAAGAGAATAAAAGCAATTACAATGTGCACAATAACATGTTGCTGTACGTTGATTTCACCAGGAGACAGGACTTAATCAAGAGGAGATGCCAGAGAATCTTGATTGTATTATTATTACCCAGATAGACTGAGCGCTCCTTGAGAACAGAGAAAATTTTGTGTCTCTTGGGGCACCTGGGTGGCTCAGTCGGTTAAGCATCAGACTTCAGCTGAGATCATGATCTCACCATTCATGAGTTCGAATCGGGCTCTGTGCTGAGAGCTCAGAGCCTGGAGCCTGCTTTGGATTCTGTGTCTCCCTCTCTCTCTGCTCCTCCCCCACTTGCCCCTGCTCTCTCTCTCTCTCTCTCTCTCAAAAATAAACAATAATTTTATATTTCATTTTGTGTCTCTTGGTAGACAAGGTGAAAGGCAGGCCGTAGATGGATTAATGAATGCAATGAATTAATGAATGGAATAGTAGGCCCAATGACAAGGAACTAAAAGGAAGCAGTACTCTTCAGGAGAATGTCCCAGTATCATTTTCCCCTTTGATTAGGAGTAGTGGTGTGAACATTGCTAACACTGCAGAATCCCAGGCTTGTCCAAAATCTCTAGTTCTATCTCTCACCAGTAGTGGAACTCCACACACACTGATAGACAGTCCTGTTTTCTCAAATGCTTCAGGGGAAAGACCAAAAAGAAACAAAAGACCCCCCCCAAAACTTACTGATTTACCCAACCACAGAAACTTTAACCCTCTCATAAAGGTGTCTGCATTTTTTTTTTAGGCAAATTGTTACTATGCCATTCTGACTCATGTTGTTCACAGAAGTACTTTCTGGTACGGATGTGACAGGGTCCAGTCATCTGATTGAGAGTTCAGTTGTACAGTCAGTGGATTTAAATCTCTTCCCCTTGAGTTTTTCTATGTGCACCTCATCCCTCGCCTCCCCCCACAACCCACTGTTAATCCCCTTTCCTCCCTTTTGCCTTTCCAAGCAGGAAAAGATCACAACACACCCCACCACCTTGTCATCCCAAATTCCGTGGGGGCCTGAGCTCTGGGGGTCTTCTTCGTGAGGCCTTAACCTTACTTTTAGACAGTTGTCATTATCTTTGTCTAAAGGTCATAGCTTAATTGAATAAAAGGAAAGCTGTGTTTTCCTGTCGATGCACAAAGGCAGTATTGACTTCCCTAATCCAGTTTGCTGAGGGGTGAGAGAATTAAATTAGATATCTAAGCACAGAAATTGAGAGCCTTTGAAAACAAAGATAAGGAGACAAGACTATTTTCCCTTTTCCTGGGAGCTCTGGACTCCAGATTTTGCAGGTGTGTCACCTGATCCATGGCTTGCATTGATCAGAACTGTGCCAATGCATATTTAATTAGCAAGGGGCCCCTGGATGCATTATAGCCATCATCCCTGTACTGAATGGACTGTCAGACTTTCTGCACACTTCACCCCCACCCTCCCCTCCAACCATGCCCCCTCCCTTGCCTCCTTGTTTGGGAAGCTTCTGCATTTTGTCTGAACAGCTAAAAAGTTTCTTTGTTTTTAGCTGCTGATGCATACAGCACCACTGAGGAGAATACAAACAAGTCGAGTCCTAAAGTGTTTATTTTGTCTAGGAAGACAAGCTAGACCAATTCGATTCCTTTGGTAAGGTTTTCAAACCCTGAAGAAAACCAACAAGAAAAACAAAAAGAAAAGAAATACACTGTTCAATGCTTCATGTATACACTGTTCAATGCTTCATGTATAGATTTTTTTTTAAGTTGGTTATATTAGGGTTAAAAAAACAAAAGAAAAGAAAAGATCCCAGGGTAAATAATAATAGGATTAAAGAATAAATTCGTTTTTATTATGCTAGAAAAGTATTTTCTTTTTTAAAAATCTGGTTTTTTTTGATCATTAGGTAGGGCATATTAGCAGTTTGTGGTTTTTTTTTTAATCAGTCCATGTTGCATGATAAAAATTGGCCATTCTGTCCTGAGTCTGTCATGCCCTCAGGAGAGCGAAAGAATGTAGAAAAGTTATTTAAGATAGAAGGTGGATAAAAAGTTAGAGCTCAGGGAATTTTTGTAAGGTTTCAAAGGTCTCATGGGAGCTTCTGTTGGTGGGGATTCTTAAAGTGATGGGAGGTTTGGAGTTTTGCCTCAGACAGGTTATTTCATGGGATTACAGTCACCATTCATTTTCACACAGGTTACAAAGCCCGAATACCCAGACAGAGTGTTGTCTGATAAACAGATGTAATACACCAAGTCTGCTTAGAATAAAGAGCAACAGACTGTGAGCACATGTTTAGGACTCATTTAAACTAATCAGCATAGTCTAGCTCATAGTTCTGTCTCTAGTCTACTTTTGAGGTAGCTTCTTGCTGGTAAAGTAACAAGGAATTTTTTTTTTTTCTTGCTACAGTTTGCTGCAGAGACTCATGGGAAATTCATTTGCATACATCTTGTTACAAAGACTGACTACTTCCTGGCTTAGACAAAGTGTTGCCTGATAAACAGACTTAACACACAAATGTCTGTCTGGAATAAACAACGGCAAGCTGAGATTTACATTTCCATTAGCAGAGATAATCTCTTTCCCAGTATATGGGAATTAAGAACCTTTTCTTTAAAACCAGGTCTGTCGTGCTGATGTTTTATACCAGAATCACATCATGCATGGGTTGGGATTGATTTTTAAAAAGAAACAAAAACTCATATCGATGGGAAGATTTATATTGTCGTGGTAAATGTACATTTGGGGGAGGAGAGGACCTTATAGTTTTAAAACCAGGTTTTCTTGTATTTTTTTTATTTGATCTCTGCAACAATCCTGTTAAGTTAGGTTAAATGGCAGTTAGTGTCCCCATTTGACAGATGAAGAAACTGAGATCCAGAGCAGTTAAATTGTGTAGCTGAGATTTTGTAAGACGCCATTTTTTTGGTCTATCATTCTGTACTCCTTTTGGTAGTGAAATATGAATGCAAGAAAAGCTAATATTTAGTGTATATCCTAAACTTAAATAGCCTGGTTTTCCTTGACAGAGGGCATTTTGTCATTGTAATAAATTTCTTTATAGATAGTCAGATACAGGAAAATAATGCATATAGACTATAACTCAATTATGCCTCATTTTCATTTGACATGTTTGTTTTTATAACATGAAAGTACACAGGGAACTTTTCTGTTTTAAGTGGTGTAGGTGACTATATGAGTAACCTTCAAGTATATATTCTTCTGTTTAAGAACTCCAACAACTTACTGTTATAATCAATTTTGTTTGTGACAAAAGTGACTAAAAAGGGATGCGAGGGCTTTTTAAGCAGGCCTTTGTTTACACATGAGTGGGTAGGTGAACAGGTTGACACAATAACTTTGGAGTTCTGAATTGATCAACAGGTTACCATCACATTTCCTGTTATGGGAAAAACAAAACTCAAAATGATGATCTAAATACTATAGCTTATTTTAGTCACAGACCCTCATCGAAGAAAATGTAAGAAATTACAAATTTAGCATCGTGCTTGCATATCTTTCAGAATCCTATTCTTGCCATCGACTTCATTTATAACTTCATTGAAAACGCTGATCATTACTTGAAATCAGCCTCATGCAAAGATTGAAGGTTTAGGATTGAGTCATTTTGTCGTTACTTTCAGAGTGACTGAATTTGTAATTTTTAAAGCTTAGAAATGATTCCCCCTCACTGTCATAACACAATAGTTAACGCCATTTTATTTTTTTCTCAATGTGTTAAAACTGTATCATTCCGCAACCTCCTTGTGCACATAGAAAAATAACACATTTATGAGTAGGTGATAAGACAGTTGACTAACCCTTCATCCTAACGGCCTCATCATCATACACAGTCCCGACCAAACAGATGGGCTCTGAATACCAGTACTAATGCCAAAAACTCGAATTCCTGCAAACTTAATATTTCACAAATTCTCCTTCAGAAAGGCATTAAAAAAGAAAAGTTTCAAGGAAAAGAAATGGTAGTAACCTAGATTGTGTAACACTCTTAAGTATGCCCTAAAACTGCTATCCAGGGGAATGTCTAAGAGGTGGATGTCCTGAGCAGCTGGCAGCTCCCAGGGTGGTCTGGGGGAGCCCTTCCAAGTCACTGCCGCCTGAACACAGCCTGCCCCCTCCGCCTGAGTCTGGATTAGAGGAGAAGACCCACGTGAGCACCCTAGCCTAGTTCTTTTGGAACGAGTTGTTTTTCCTCTGCTACGTCTCCCCATCTCCCTTCTGCTGAAGAACTTTGCGTACTTCGATTGCTGTGGTTATCAGGCACATGCACATATCCATACGAACACTCCTTTCTAGCTTCCTGGGAAAGTTATGGAGATCCAAGTTTGTATTTTAAATACAATAAAGATAAGACTTCCCACTTAAAGGACCGGGGAATGTTTCCATTCTTAAAGCTAAGAAAACTTTCACGGTGTGACTCACTTCATGATTTATCTGTGTTAAAAACTAAGTTATTGTATGTTAATGTTTCATTAAGTGGGTCACAATTGTAGACAACAATTGACATTAAATTTTGGTTTGGTTATTCACAGAGCTTAAAGGATTTTTGCCATTCTCTGGAAAGCTAATAATAATTGAATATATTTAGAGGCCCCAGACTGAATGATGGTATTATAAATTTCTGTTTGCTCTTCTCCAGACCATGATGGATAATGTTAGATTTAGCTGATGGTACTGTATTCATCAGTGTTCACATGTAAGCTACAAATTGTATCTACATATGTGCACCTATACACTGACATTCTACATTCTCAAATAAATGTTTTTCAAATATTTCCTTATACCTGAGTCTTTAAGGTCAAATATTTCCTTACACCTGAGTCTTTTAAGGTGATACTGGAAAAAAAGAAAAGACAATCGTCTTAAATATTATAAAGTCGTATTTCTTTCATAACTGTAACTATAATATGACTAACAAACAAATGTGACTATCATAACCATTTGACTTTCCAGATTTCTTTACTATCATAACATGTTATGATACCGGATGGTCACAGTAGAGCGATTCTAAACAAAGTAGCAATCAGAAGGAGAATTATTTTTCTGTTATAACATCATGGATGTAGAAAATGAATCTTGGTGTCCTTTGGCCTGACTCTTCTGCAAAGAACTCTGTCTTCCTGAACCATAAGAAATAAAACTTAACCTAATTTTTTAAATATCTTTAAGGGCTACAGTTGTGGAATGTAACTGTTAATTATATTTAGAGTATAATCACCCCCTTTCCTTATTTTCTTGTCTTCTTGAAATGCTCCTAACTCTTCATTTATTTGCCGCAAAGTACTCATTCCTGTCTTTGCCTTTTCTTTACACATCACAACTCCAAACTCTGTTAGGTGGAATTTTCACTTTATTTCTTTCATTTGGCTAACTCATTTATGTTCCTCGATGCCTTCTGGCTTCTTCATTTCACCTTTAAATTTAGGAGATTTAGAAGTGGACACAGAAGTTTAACAGAGGCTTTTCAAACTTCATTTTTAGCCAAAGCAGGTCAGGAGGTTGAAACTTAGGCTAAATTATTTTTCTATTTTTCTAGAATTTTCTAAATTCTAGAAACAGAATTCTACTCTCATGGTCCATCGACTTTTGTTGACATCATGTGAACTGGATAGGAATTATATTGGTTTGTTTCAGGGTGGGAAGGGTTCTTCACCACCGCAGGTCTGTTCTTCCTTTATCAACTGTTCACAGCAGTCCCTGGGATGTTGGTATACTCTTCAGGTGTTAGAAATAGGCAGATTTCTCTTAGCTTTATATTCTTTGCATGTGTGAAAAGGTCCTGTGTCGTCCATCGTTTCAGACTGTACACATTTCTGGGAGGCCTCCTAGGTGTCAGACACTGTCCTCCCCTCTTGTTATTCCGAGAAGCCTTTCGTGCAGTGTTGGCCAGGGGATCATAGGAGGTGATTGTCTGCAACTTCTAAACACTGGGCAAGATTTCCCACCCCCGAACCAGAGGGAAGTGCCTGTCTCTCTCTTGCCAGGTCCAATGAAGGGGAACGTCAAGCAGAAGTAAAGTCCTTTTCTGCCCTCCTTCCTCATTTTATGAGAGTCCCAGTCTCCTTTTAGGTGTGAATTTAGTATGTTTTTCAGTTGTTGGCAGCATCCCAGTGTTAGAAAGCTGAACGACAAGTTTATCTTATTCAAAATTCATCTCTTTATTTCAGCAGTTAGTGAATCCTTGGGCAGGCCAGGCACCCTTGGAAGGTACTGGGGGATAAGACAAGAATAAGAAAGGAACTCTTTTCTTTCTTTTTTTTTTAATATTTATTTTTGGGAAAGCGCAAACAGGGGAGGGGCAGAGAGAGGGGGACAGAGGATCCCAAGCAGGCTCTGCACTGACAGGCTGACAGCAGTGAGCCCAACGTGGGGCTTGAACTCACGAACCACAAGGTCATGACCTGAGCTGAAGTCAGACACTCAACCGACTGAGCCACCCAGGTGCCCCAGAAAGGAACTCTTTTCTTAGGGAACCCAAATTCTCATAGGAGATCATTTAAGATCACCTTAGTATAACATAGTATAAAGCTTACCATAAGAGATGTATGTACAGTGAAAGGAGTGGAGAGGAGAAAGTTGGATGCTAAGTCGAGCACAGGGAAGATTTAGCAACATCCCACCTCTGCTCCGTGCCTAAAGAACATAAACTACACAGAAGTGAGATCTATATTTCTTTTTTCCTGCCCAGTTTTACCATACTGACATGTTTTTGTCATTCTTCCCCTTTCCAAAAGGAATGTTCTCTGGAAGTCCATGCTGAGGGGGAGCAGAACTGAGGTTGGGGCAGCTGAATAAGTGGATAAGTAGCAAATCCAGTACATGGCTTCTGTTCTTGCATTGCACAAGCTTATAGAAGCAGAGACTAATATGTAGGCATTAGGATTTATTTTATTCCTTTCCCCAGTGATTATATTGATAGTGAAATATCTTTGTCTGAGCACTCCAGCAATATAGCTGTAGGCGCCATAAAAATGCATAGATAGATGGCTACCAGTTCAATTAAGAGGTCTCAACCCAGCCTCCTATATGCAAACCCTGTCTATTTTAGGTTTAAGTTTCTGCTCATAAATTTTTTAAAAACCAGAAGAAACATTGCTTTTCAAGGTTAGGTTGAAGTCTGAGATTCCTTAAACAAAAAGCAAGTCTCTAGATGGGAAAAAAATTGATGACCCTAATGTACTTCCTTACAATAGCATTTCCAACTCCATCATTTAAACATACTTTAAATAATATTCTCTTCATTGTAATATACAGATCTTCTGGCTTTCAACCAGAGAACCAGAGGAAGTCACTGCCAGATATATGATAGAAGCTATGAGATAGGGCATCCAATTCCATGCTGTTGTATCTGTTTTCTGGGGCCTCCAATTATTTCTGGAGGTGGGAATCAACTGACCAAGTGAGAATTGTCCAAAAAAATAAGCTATAAAGCTAACCTAGGCTTCTGACAGGTCCCTACCAAGTATAAAAGAGAAATTAATTGTTAACCTTCATGAGAGTGTTTTAATGTAAATGCTTACAAGAGAAATCTTTCATTTATATCAATTATGCACGGGTAGAAATTAATTTGTAATTTTGGTCATCTGGTTGGCTCCATACCTAGCAGCATCGGTGACCTTTTGCAATACCAGGGAAAGTGTCCATGCATCCTCCGCATAGAATAGCCCCGGGACTGGGTAGTTTTGTTCCTTGTTGGTTCAAAAAAGAAACGGCATGAAACAGCCTGTAGTAGGAAATAATTACAGAAATTTTTAGATCATTTACATTTCCTTGTAGATCTTTGGCTCTGCCTATCCCTTACCAGGATGCTGTGCTTTAGTGTGCTGTCCTCGGTGGATAACAGTGTCTCCAGCTTTCGAATAAAACTGGAGAAATTAAATTCCGTTTTCAGTTTGGCTAGATGCCTCCTCCAGTGTATGTATCTGAGCTTTCACAAGAGCGCTTCGGCCCCTTTCCGACCAACTCTCAGTCTTTTCTTGCCTCTTGGTCATTTGCTGTTTATTTGCTCCTTTTTCTGGGGCCTGAAATTTTAAACTTTCTTTGAACAGACCTACAGCCACCTTCTGTTGCCGTCCATGTTTTCTCTAATCATGTTATGTTTCTATAAAGATAGGATGGTGAACCAAATGTAAAAGAAAAGAGAACAAAGAAGTCCACTTCTCTATTATTAAAAAACATTTTTTTGATCTCTTTATCCTCCTTGTCTTAATAATAGTGGGTAAGTATCAGAGAAGTAATTGGCTCTTGCATATTTAAATTAATTGAGATGAAACATGTTTCTCTGTTTGTTCACGAGGTGATTCATTGTAAAGATACACCTAGAAGAATGTCGTTGGGCTAAGCTGTCATATGGAAAGTTAGATTTGCTAGTATTACTGCAACATAAATGTTCTGTTTGGCAGAATTTTATGGATCCTTTCTGGGATATGATCAAGAAGAATTTCAGCTTTCCCTAAAACAAAATTTAAGTTTTTTTTTTTTTAATTTAATTATGGATATTAATGATTTGAAATTTTCTAGGACAAAAATAATCAAAGTATGCCTTTCTCCTAAAACATGTTGAAATACTTCTCAGAATATTTAATTTGTAATTTTTAATGGCAAAATTGTAGGATCTTTCTTTAGAAAAAGAGAAGGTAGTCATGCCATATTTTTTAATTGTTTGCTGTAAAAGTAATAGTAATTTATGGAGTTAAAATTTCAAATACGGTCCAACATAAATTTGCATTCCCAATTTTCAGTGCAGGCTCCATACTTAACTTGGGTGATCATTCTCTGGGATATCTGAAGCCTTTTTGACCTGTCATGCTTTTTTGTGTGTGTGTTCACCATGACAATTGTTACAAAGTGATGAAAGCAATCACTTGGCCAGACTTAAATAAAAACTCACATCTTCACATCTTTTTTTATTTGCACCTTTGGATCAACATAGGATTTTTGCTCTAGTCACCAGGTTAAGATCATCTGGAAACCTAAAGGTAGACATTTTCCTTATAGTACTTCCCTGTAATTAAAATCCTCATTTGCTTAAAAGCAGAGAGCCTTTCTAAAGTAATAAATTAGCATTTCTTGGCCTAGGATAACTAGGAATGCTACTTCTTTTTTGCAGTATCTCCAAGAAAGAGAATAGTAATGCTTTCAACGCTGTTGAAATAGAAGTGGTATTTTCAGTTTAATCATAGTTAAGTGTCATGACCTTTTGATCTTGCACTGAACTTCTTGCTGAAATGTGGTCAAACTTTAGACAGCCAATTCTAACCCTGTGAAGCCCAGGTAAAGTTAGTAGCCAAATTTTCCATAGATAGAGAGGTTTTTCTTTAAAAAAGGGGGGGGGGGGTTGTTTGTTTTTAGATCATGTTATATACTGTTTCAAGTCTCAGAATATGTTTCACATTACAAAAGTTTACCCTGGAAATATTTTGCCTGATTTTTGTCTCCTCTCTCCAAGAAATGTCTAAGTATGTTTACTTCTGATTCTATGAAATTCCTTTGCTCTAACTGAATTTTATCTTTTTTAAAAATTAAATGTTATTTTAAAAAATTATCCCATTTAGAAATTAACTGAATTAATTATTTCGTTTGGAAAATAATTGTATTTTTTAAGTAAAAAATAAATGGAATTCAGTGAAGGTGTGCAAGAACCTGTTTTTACTAACAAGCCCTCTTAGGAGCTCCTGAAGGCATTGGTATGAGAGGAAAATGATACAAAGCGGAGGAGGAAACGTGTAGCATTCAGGAAAGATGCCTTTGAGTTATCCTGCGATTTCAAGTAAATGCGCTAGAATATTAGGACTCTTGTATTTAATGGTGTTAGTCTGCATAGTCTGTTGCTAGAATACAGAGCTAAATATCAACAGAACTTGTTACTGTTGTTTGGGTTGCTTTTATATACCAGCTTCAAAATATGTTTTGACACTTTATTATGTTCTGAATCAAGCTTCAGATGTGTGTAATGAAGGATGAAGTCTTTATCAGACTCTAGTGTATAAATAATGGAGAAGAGCAGTTTGGAAATGGCTTCTCTGTAAGAGGATGGTTTCTGAGGAGTTTCAAGTTATGATCTGGCGCAAGCCAAACGCCGCTGGAGGCGTACCCAGAATGGAGCGTCCTCTCTAAAGGCACGGGCTGCTGCTGTTGCTGCCTTCTTTTCCCTTTCTCCCCCTGCCCCCCACCTTTTGTTTTCATTCATCTTATCATTTCTATAACGTTCTCATTCCGACTTTACATGCTGAACTTTTTGAGAAAGTCTGGCACTTCTGATCCACTTTTCCCTCACAGACCCTGTAATTTTTGGCTGTATTTTTTATGTTTTTCAGATTCAAGTCAATCTGAAAGTCCCAGCCAGCCAAGTGACGCTGACATTAAGGACCAGCCAGAAAACGGTAAGTGTAGTTGGGGACTCTAGCTGCTGCTGTTTTCAGAGTCCAACAGTAGCCAAGAGCCAACCGAGTACAAGGATTTGGGGTCTGCCTGATGGGCAGCTCACAGTAGGAACAACTCTGAGGAGTCAGGGAGTTCTCTGGATCATTCTGGCAGCCCCAAGCCTTCCTCCACCCTGCTCCCAAGCACCGTCAGGGTTCTCGTGAGAACCGGACTGTGAAAGGTGGGGTTGCTTTACCAAATCAGAATCTTCTACAGCACAAGTGAGGAGCCACAGTCTGTTGGTTTCATTTTAGTTCCTTCTGAGGTGGCAGATGCCCCGCGATCTTCTTCCCTGGTGATATAAGTCATTGACCAACAAATATTTTTGTAGCCTTTTCAGAGCTCAGCCCTTTCCTAAGTGCTTTCAGAAAACGATCTCTGCCTTTGAAGGATTTTCCACTTTAACTTGTCTGAAATAAAACAGTACATGGCAGCATTAAATTCCTAAATTGCAGAATTCTATAAATTTTCTGTTGCAGAAACCTGATTAACATAGAATGCACACACACTCTATACAAATGTGATCGTGTCCGGTAAAATACTAAATTTGTGGTATGTGCTCCAAGTACAAAACAGATGGTCATAGGTTGGAATTTAAGATTGAGTAAAACCATCGGTTTCAATAAAAGCTGAGAAGTGAACCGGCAGTGCCTATCATATAGGAAACGCTGTACTACGTACTTTTACAGATACCATCTCCTACAACTCCAAAGTGCTCTTCCTCAGTGATAATACTAAAGGCTGTAATGGGGAGGCTTGACCTTGAGGGGTCTGTGAAGGGCTTATGGCACTGGGCTTAAAAGCTCGGGCTGTGGCATCAGACCTGTGTTCAAATTCTGCCTCTTCTGTTTCTTACTTGTGTAATATTGAACAGGTTATGTAACCTCTCAGGGTGTATACTTTTCCCTCATCTTGAAAATAGTATGGTAAAAATAGATAATAATAGCCTACCTGTTGAAGAACTAAACGAGACATACATATTCATATAGTTTACTAAAAATTGTTGGCTCTTCAATATTACTCATTATTTTTCTTGTCATTATCATCCTTACCGTACTTATTTTTCATCTACTTAGAATGAGCTCATTCCTCTGGTCTCCCTTGTGTTGTTCTGTACATTTTTCCCTGTTGATCTCCATCTGATCTTTTGGAACAGACAGGTAGACTGAATTCTGTCAGTATTATGCAGTGGAGGATTTTTACCACATTAGATATCCTCTCACTAATTTTATAGGATTTGTTTCATTTCACATGTGTGGTAAATTCCTTATATCATTGATGGATTCTAGCCTTAAATATGGACTATCTGACTATTTATTTTCCCTTCTCATTCTGGTGTTTTAGTGGTATTTTTCTTATCAAAGTTGTCTTTTCATAGCAAGCATTAAAAAAAAAAAAAAGAGGGACCCCTGAAGTCTTGTTTTTAGTATCATAAATATCTCTATCTTATTTTTTGTTGACATTTTAAGGTGACATTAGCGTCATCATTTATTTCCACTGGACTTGTAGGTGATACCTTGAACGTTTCATTTCTCATAGATTATATTTCTGTATAATCTGCCTGAGATATTCACTTTATTCTCATTTCATTTTTTAAAAATTTGTGGGCCGTACGGGTCTGTGGTTGGTGTATGTAGGTCTGGCCGCCCCACTAGCAGGCCTGCGATTCATCTGTCTTCATAAAATGGCCGACAAGCTGTTCACATGCAAATATAAATTGAGAGCACGAGAGGCTGGCAATGCCTTTCTGGAGCTGCCTGCAATACTGATATTGTGCGCTTCCCATTCCAAAAAGCAACCAGGATTGAGCCTGGATTTTTCGGCCGAAGGCACAGAGCTATTAGCCAAGTTCACTTTTAACCCCAAATTGCTTGGTGCTACTTCAAGGATCCACAATACTATTTCGGGAGGATCGTATCTAAGTTCAAAGAAAGCATTGGTATCTAGAAGAGAAAGTAATAAGTTCCTATGTTTCAAATTTCTATTCATAGCAAAGAAAAAAGTCGAAGCTGCTTTGTCTTAGAGAACTCGACTGAAGCTTAGCCTAGAGGAAAATCAGCCTACTCAGTATCCTCTACCTGCCTTTTGTCAATCTCAGATGAAGTTATTGGAGGAAATGTGATTTTACCTCTTTTCTAAAGACACATAATCCCTAGAGGAAAATAAATGAAGAGTTGAGGACCAGGTATTTACATGCATTAGAGAACTTTCTAGTGTTGCTTTGACCAAGAGCGATATTTCTTTTTCATTACCTAGGCTATGGATGACAAGTTCCTGAAAGGTTTTCATTTGTTTCATTTTTGTTTTTAAAAAGGCAGCTCTCATAAATGTATCAACCAAATTCTAAGCACTTTGAGAATCTTGGTGGGTGAACAAGGGACAGACTCTCGTCTTCAAATAAAGCGGGAACACATTACTCCTTCTTTATGTATATATGCGAGGGGAAATAATATTCTTTTTATCCTAGCTCTTGAGGAGAAAGGTAATGGGAAACGAATGGTATTTTCCTAGTAAACCATGGAGAATGAATAGACAAATGGTAACATGCCGTTTCATCCAAAACCATAAACTGGGCCATGTAACTTTACCTAAAGTGGATGCAGCTGTTTCTTCCCTGTCCAACTAGTCTGGTTTTTCCTGTGGAATTTTTGCTTTCTTTTCTTGTACTCCCTTAAGACTCAACTGTAAAAGAAAACAAATCTTTGTCCAATTAGAGTATTAGATGGGAATTTTGAAGGAATTATTTGAAGCCCAGAGATAAAATATCAGAATCTCCAAAACTCAAAGTTGGTATGATATATAATGATTAAAAACTCTCCCTCTAGAGTCCGACACACCCGAATTCAGATGAAATCATGGCTAGGTGACTTTGAATAAACTATTGCCCCAATATCCGTCTTCTTATCAGTAAAGTAAGAGTACTAAAACAACATACTTTGTATTAAAATAAGAATATGTACATGAAACAGCATCATGCTGGGTTCACAGTAAAGACTCAAAGAAAAGTAGCTATTACTACTTTTGGTTAAAGCTCATATCTGTATAGAGCATACATATCGGAGAGACCAGAAGCTCAGAGATTTGGAATGGAAGAGGGGTAGTGTCAGAAATAAACCAAGACTTTTAGAGACATCCTTTGTAGGTACCTACTCTGTTCTGGAACGTCAGACATACATCTCCTTAAATCTGTCCGTAATTCCCACAGTGCCACATCTGTTTTATTATGTGGACTAATCCTCACATTTCTTCACCTCCAAGGAGTCGACTACCACAAAAGTGATTCAGAGTTGCTAGAACGTTCCGAATGAGCACTGCAAGAAAAGGTGATTCTGGAAAGAAGGGACCCCACCTAGATGGGTTTAATTTTAGCCGAGTTTTTTTCCTTGGCACAAACCAAATAGACTCTGTCTTATTAAAAACTCTAAGCTGATTAAGGGTCGGGTTCATGGCAAATTCCTTTTAAAACAATCTTGCACAGCATTGAACTTAGCAGGTACCTGGTATTTATTTGCTTCATGAATAGAATTAATAAATAGGTGAGTATGGTCTCATTATCCCCAAATATTTTGTGAGTGTCTGCTCACTGTTGATTTTACCAAGAGGTTTTTAAGGAAACAAATATCAAAAACAAACAAACCCAACAACTGGAGATACCAAAAATCTAATTTGGGTGTGGAGGAAGGTTGTACACAGACACATGGACATACATGCACAGACATGGCTGATAGTGCTAGGAAGGCCAAAGCCAGAAGCTATACTAATGTCCATAGCAGATCACCTCTGCCCCACTCACAGGAACAGGTGTGAGCAAAGATATGCAACACTATCATGTTAACTTATGCTTGCTTACCACAGGGAATGAATTCTGACAAAGTTCTCAGCTCAGACTGGAATTACACATTTAATTCTTTCACATATTACTGAAACCCCCTTTCTGGCTTTTCAAGAGAACCTGAAGGTTATAAGCCTTAATTGTTGGACTTTGACTTAGAGCATCTACTCAAACCACCTTTGTTCATGAACTCCCATGAGGTACTTTGGCTACTGTTTAAAATATTTATGGGACAGAATATTTGAGATGACTGCTCGATATTTACAGGACCTGTGAACAGTCCTCTTGCATTCTGTGGTGCATCAGGTCGGTCCTTAATGAGGAAAAAGCTCACGTAATAACCCTCCTACTTAATTCAAGTCACGCTTCTGTGGGGCCACACTGAGTCCATGTCTGAGGGAATAGCATAGTTCAGCCTTGGCACTCTGAGAGCACCCTCCCCGCTGAGACTCTCTGTGAAAACACCCTTAACTAAAAAAAGAAAATGTGGGGTTCCCTTGCCAGAAAAAGAAAAGCTGTGTTCTCATGTTTTTTCCCCTCTTTACTCTCTCTCATCACCTGCACAGACTACTATTAATAACCTCATTTTAGTGGTTTTTAAAATGTGATATTTATAACAGGAAAGTGGAGTTGGTATTTGGATTATTTCCTTTAGGCTTAATCATGTTTGTTCTTCCTCATTTATCTGGTAGTCGCACATATGTTGGTGGCATAAACCCTCAGATGGGCCTTTGCAATCAGTGGAAAGCCATTAATCACGATGCTTGCCCCAGATTTTGAAAATTTCCAGCTCTACCTGCCAATTTGAAAATAACCCCGGGAGAATTGGTCGAGTGTGGCTTTCATGGTCACCACCTTCATTTGTGTCATTTCTGCCTTGTATCGCTACACTAGATATTATTCTGAATGTTTCTCGATGAGCAAGGACTATCCTCCAGCCATATCTCACTAGTTATCCATTAACTCATTTCTGTGAGAATTTTGAAGGTTTCAATAGTTTGGAAAGAGCTTCCAGAGCCACCGACTCCCTGACTGAAGATTTATGTATAGGATCCACTTTGTAATTTGGGGGGTGAGATAAGAGAACTGTGAATTTCTGTTTCTCTTGTGGACAAACATCCTTTTATCTGAGGGCATTCTCTTAAAAAATTGTAGGCCCAATACTTAATTTTTTTCACACCTCTTCAAATATGTAGTAGATATATTGCAGTGTCATATTACAATATTAATGCATCACGGAAAGTCACAATAAAATTCATAATTCCAAACTCTAAGAATTGTCTCTTGCTTACTGCTGGATGGACTGCTCGTTTTAGGAACTGTTTTGATTCATGTGTCATTTTAGTTGGGTCATTTTAGGAGTTTTGGAGGCAATGCAGCCTTATAATTTGCACTTTACTGGGAAAGCAGGAGCATTCTAGCACCATTGACTTGTAAATACAATTTATCAATATTTCATAATTTGCATGAGTTTCCTTTACAATTACCTAGCAGCAGTTATTCTCTGCAGTGTTCTTTCAAAAAAAAAAAAAAAAAAAAAAAAAGAAAATGCTGCAGGGACAGACACAGTAGAGTGACCACCAGAATAGCAGCGATAACAGTAATGATCAATATTCGAAAATATGTAAAGGTCCCAACTTAGGGAGACATTAAAACCTAAATGCTTTCTGGTTTCCAGATCTGTGTAATTAAATTCTGACTGATGGGTTTTCGGCAATATGCTGGAGCTGGTCTCTCTTCTTTAAGAGCCCAGAGAACCAGAACTTGGTTTGATCTGAAAAATCAGTCTGAGCCCAGGTGAATTGTGCTCTCTTGAATATTGTTAGCAGATGTGACTCATCATTGTTTGCAGAGGCTCTTTAGAAATGCCTCCAGACAAAGGAAATTCTTGGATCTTGCCTCTTGAAAGATGAGGCACCAGGTGAGGCCGCAGGGTTTCCCCCGTGTGCATCCCGCAGTATAGAGAGGATGCTGAGTTGACCACAGGACCCAGTGCAGTAAAGGAGCTCTTTCAACGGGAAAACAGAGAGGAGATTTGTAGTCGTTCTAAAGAAGTAGTTTTACCTCACACGTTATGGCTATTTTATTGTCTACATACAGAGGATAGCTAGCTGAATAGACTTTAAGTGGTTGGCTAGGAGCCAAAATAGGGAGTGTTTTAGAGCCACGTTCCCTGACGTCTAAATTCTAAAATGGACTGGATGGGTGGTCTAGTTCTGACATCTTCCCTCCTCCACGTGCCCCCCCCCCCAGTCCCTCACGCACAAATAGTTAACAGAGGAAAGAAGAAGTAAAGGGGTTTCTTTCTGGTCCTCGAATTTATTTGTGCCTGTAACTCTTGTCCCGGGAGAGACAGTCATTTGAGTGCCTAGTGGATGTAACATTTTAAGTAGAAAAGCATTTTTAAGTGTTGATTTATAATTTATATGGGATGGTGTCCCTCTGTCCATAGATCTTGACTCCAGAAATAGGAAGCAATACAATTCATGTAGTATTTGAATTGGGCTCAGAGAAGCGACCGAATGAGGAGCCGTCATCAAATCACAGTGTGGTAGAAGGTACACCTGGAGTGTGTCTGCAGCTCCCATCTGCTATTGTTCTGTTTTCCCTGTGATGTAAGCCTGAACAACTCTGGTAGGACCCTTTGACAAAGAAGGACTTTAGAAGGACCTACAGTGTACTTTTAATGGTCACTTTCGCATACCTCCCCGTGAGTTAAAAATCAGCACAGGGAAATATCGGGGAGACTGGTGTGGGTCAGGAATAGCGTATGAGCTTTTCCTTGCCACAAATAATAGGGTCTGATTTGACACTTGAGTGTGAATTTGTTGACTTAAAGCCTGTATATTATTTTTTGGAAGGAATTATCCATTTGTGGATAATATTAGAAAACTGACTGTAATATAAATAATTTATTTGGGGATTTGGAGTCACTAATCCAGATTGATTAGTTGTCTGCTACAAAAATTCATGTGGCCACAAGGATTTTTGGCACCTTTTCTCCCTACAGCTTCCTCGTTCTTTTTCTCTTCTTTAGGATTTACTCAGCTCCAGGCAACTCTGTTCCCTTGGCATTAGCTTGTCGTTAAGGAAATCTACTGGGATATCTCAAACAGAGGTGGGGGAAGGGGTAATATTTACTGCAGATTACTCTGCCCCATCTCTGTTGTTAACTTCTGTACTTGGTTGATTTGAACCTAGAGGGAACAAGGAAGTCTCATATGCCTTATCTGCAGGCATCGTATGGTGAATATCCCAAGACAGAAGTGTAAAGGATGTTGTGGCAAAGTAGGAATAGGCTTCCAACAGTCTCTCCATGAAGGAGAGTCTGTGTTTTCTTAGATCTCTGTAGGTATTTTGCAACCAGAGAGCCTCTCAGCAAGCAGCATTTGTAAACTCAAGAGAGGAGGAAGGAGAAGCCAAATCACAGCTGCTGAATAGGTCAGATTAGCAAAGGAGAGTTGGCCATTACAAGCCTGACACTGAGCATCTGCTAAAGGGAAATCAGTTGTCCAGGTCACTTAAAGACTTTGTGCCTCAGTCTTCTCATAAATGATTCAACAGAGAGTTATTAAGACTCTGCTGGGTCTGTTTGGACTATGGACTGGATCCACTGAGGGAATACAACAATGGATCAGACATCCTGTTCTTGAGGACTTGATAGTCTAGTAAGGGGAGAAGGACTTAATTCATCCATTCATTCAACAAACTTTTATCTAGTGCATCTTAAGAACCAGGCACTGCCATGAGCAAAACAGACAAAGCTTTATCTTTTGGTGGGAGGAGACAGATGATAAACCAGTATATATGTAATGTGCCCAGTGGTATTAAATATTATGAAGGGAAATAAGGCCCAATAAGGGGATAAACAGTGGAGAATATGGGTGCTATTTTACATAGTGTGGTCAGGGAAGGCTTTTCTAATCTGTTGACATTTGAGCTCAGACCTAAAGAAGGCAAAGAAGAGAGCTATGCAGACATTAGGGACTTTGATTCTAGGAAGAGAAAACAGTAAATGTGGAGGCTTTGAGGGATGCTGGGGGTACAATAAGGGGTCAGTGTGGCTTGAGGGACATGAATGAAGGAGAGAGCATTTGGAGATGGGAGTAGCAGGAAACCAAATTGTATCGGACCTTCTAGGCCAAGGAGAGGACTTGGCAAATCCTCGATAAGCTATGATATGCCCCACAGAGGAATGCACATACCAAATCCATTTATTTCTTGATATAGGAACTGTATCTTGAGCCCCTATGATAGGTTAGATACTTAATGTTTAGTGGTGGGCAGAGGAAGCATAGAGTCTAGTATGGAGCTGTAGACAAAGGCCTGATTTGTAACATTGCCAAAGAGAGACACTCTCTCATCTACCATGGCAACATCCTTTAGTATCCCCAAAGGTTTTTTCTTTATGCATGTAATACTAAAAGCTGAGTTACTTACATGGGATACTTGACTTCACATGCTACCCACTCATGCAAACGATTCCTTTTTCATTTAATGGAAATCTAAATCTGTGGCTTCCAACTTATCCCTTATCTCCTGACACCATTTAGATCATAAGCCCCCAGGTCTCAAGTACATTTATCCTGAAGCTTCGTTTTTCTCCCTAATAGTTACCAGATTTAGCAATAAAAATAGAAGACACCAAGTTAAATTTGAACTTCATATAAACAGTGAATAATTTTGTAGTATTACATGGGATATACTTATACCAAAAAAAAAATCTCTGTTTATCTAAATTAACTCCTATATTTTATCTGGCAACCAGTCCTAATTCTCCCCACGGTCCCATGGGCAGTAGTGACAGCAACATATGAAAAGGTTTGATTAGTCTGTGATGACTTCACTGATCACAAAGGGTCAAACCACGGGAATTTAACTCACTGAAAAATGAACCCTGGGAAGAGTACCACAAAGTTCTAATGAGTTGACTGCTTAAATTCCATTCCTCCTGCATCTGCTGGTACCTAGTCCAGTAGTTATCTTGGAACAATAAGCCTCTTGTAAGGCACAGTCAATAGGTACAGTATAAGAATTGAGAGCCATTGAATCTATGCAAGTAAATTTGTAAGTTTAATTAGTGGGATATCAATTGAGTAAGCCATTGGACAGTATGTGAGTCACTTCTTCAGAGCAAGTACGAAGGAAGTATATACTCTGTTACAAGATTTAGTTACCAGCAGATGATTTGCTTCCTGAAAGATGATGAAAGTAGAAAATCAGTCAAATAGTAAAGCACTGGGAAATTCCACATTCAAAGATGAAGTAGAGAAAAAGCATTTCAAATAGACTTGAAAATAGAAGGTGCCATATTTTTTGTGTGCTGTGTGGGAAACAAAATATATATGTTTTCATTTGTAATTGAGGAGGTGTGACAAAACTTATCAGAATATGTTACAAAAACACAGTGTGATCTTTGAACCCTCCCATTAAAAAAAAAAAAAAAGAATAACGTTCACAGATTCAGGGAAAACAGTTTGGAAAGTTACGGTTAAACTCTGCTGGGCTTTAGAGCCAGAAAATGATAAAAAGAATGGTTTGGGTGATAATCATGATAATAGCTTACATTCATTGTGGACTTTCTGTGTGGTGTTTTGTTACTTTCTGCCTGGTGGTCTTCCAAGAAGACTGTGCCCTGATGGAATTATATGTGCAGGGATTTATTGGGGGTAAAGCCTATGAAATATAAGGAGAGAGAGCAAAAGTCAGCTGGGACAGCTTTTAGACCACTCTACTGACCTGATAACTGTGAAAGGAGATGGGGAAGGGAGGAGGATTGAATGGGAAGAATCTCACATAGCAGTAAGCTTCTAAGAAAGTTTTATATAGGCCAATGGAGAGTCTTTGAACCAAAGTTACTTGTTAGAAGAGTTCTGTGTCCCATAGAAATGGGGTATTCTCCCCCTTAGTCATTGTCTGGGAGCCTGGAGGAACGGTGACTTTTGAACAGAGGGGTGGTAGCTGGAGTTATCAGGCCATTAGGCTCCTTGCAGCAAGTGATCTGATGGCTCATTTTTATGGCCACCATGGCAAAATGTTATGCTAGGAGTTCTGTTATTCGTATTTAATTGTAATTAGCCACCCTACAGAGAGAGGTAGCATTGGTGTGCCCATTTTACATATGAGGAAACTAAGACACAAAGAATTTAAATAGTTTGCCCACAGTCAAGAAGGTGGAAAGTGTATTTAGGTTTATTCTAACTCCAGAGTCTACTTGCGTATCCATTACGCTGTATTATAGAAAGAATGGTAACAACCTCCAGTTCCATAACTTATTGATTATGTAAATTTGGGCGAGCACTTTGAACTCTTGGACTTGTGTTTCCTCATTTGTAAGGTGGGATGTCATCACCTTCCCAGGAAGTGTGTTTTGGTCGCTGTTTTGTTTTGAGCTTAAACAATGTTAGTTCCTTTTCCTTCCTCATGTTTTTCTCTCATCTGGGATTGTCATCTCTTCCTTTATTCCTTATCTCATCCTCCCAGGTATCTGCCTCAGCCTTGCTGAGGCTCCCACAGGTTTAATTATGTCCTCAGAACTAACAGGACTCTTTCTGTGCAGATTATATGTATGAATGTATGTATGCACATGTAAAGTACCCAGAACTTGTAACAGTCCATAGTAGATACTCAATAAAGTGTAGCCCGCCTTCTCTTTCATCCACCTCATTGCCTCATGGACGTGAGCTATATGCCAGGTGGCAATCCAGAATACATTTTTTTTCTTGCTTTAGATATTTGGAGAGCAAAATTACGTTCTTATTTTTCTTACTAACATTCTTTACTTTTCCCCTACAATCTCAAGTGTTATGAGTATTTGATTCGTTAATAGATGGTTTAATTTTTTAATGTTTATTTATTTTTGAGAGACAGAGAGACAGAGCACAAGTGGGGGAGGGTCAGAGAGAGACAGAGACACAGAATCCGAAGCAGGCTCCAGGCTCTGAGCTGTCAGCACAGAGCTCTACGCAGGGCTCAAACCCACGGGCTGCGAGATCATGAGCTGAGCTTAACTGACTGAGCCACCCAGGCACCCCTTTAATGGATGGTTTTAAACAATGGACTCAATTTTCACTTGATTTTTCTGCTGGAGATGGAAAGTATAGAATGGGATGAGTTGTAAGGTATTTATAACAGATGCCATTATGTTTGTTGAATAGCATAAAACAATTATAATTTGCAATAAATTTGAAAGTATTTCAATGATACAAGGTGTTGGAATGTATTTATTGAAAATATAAAATGTTTATTGCCATTCCCCATTTTTTGTGCAGTACAGTCGAAACTTGCACCCTCATCCCTTTGATTTTAGATTTCTGAATTATTTAAAAGAATCGGTTAATTCTCCATTTCAAGTGAGGAAGACCAAGTTCATTAGGATATCTGATTCCTAGCATGTCCCACATTCACAGATCATGTTAACTCCATAGAGAGGTTTATCTTCTTTTAAAATTGCAAATGCTGCCCAAACTGAAAGCTTTTCCATTAAATGCATTCTTGCAGCTTTGGACTATAAGAAAGATCCTTAACGACAGAGAGGGAGACAATGAGGTACCTTGTTGTCAGAGCATCAGCCAGTTCTAAAAGTGGCAGTGTTCAGAATATGCATGTCCTTTGAGTTCTACTGGATTTGCAAATTGATGTCATGAAATACATATAAGTAAAACTCAGCACACACTAACACATTCTTTTGACCAGTGGTTGCCAACTGGTCGCTGAAGGGGCAAAAGAAAAATATTAAAAGAAATTATGCATCCCCCCCTCCCCGAAAAAGCTACGTGGGCTAAAGATTTTTGCTTTTGACTCTGTGAACACACTGGTTATCTTACAGAGATTTGTAATTTAGATTCACTTGATAAAAGGTGGGGAACAGATGAATTACCCATTATTTAATAAAGATGGCAAATTAAATACTTTGAGGAACAGGCTCCATGACAGGAAAATATTATAAGGTGTCCTTAGTGAAGAAAAGATACAGAAGTCTCAGTGAGAGACCAGTGGTTGAATAGTAGCCTTTAAGTTTCTCTTACAGAAGGAGAGGGAAGAAGAGAAAAGCAGGTGCCAGTAAGAGTCAGTGAACACTAGTTTTGCCCACAGGCTGCCCGTCGTCTCTGTACTATATTCCTCCATTCATTTTTACAGTGGATATTGTCAAATTCAGTTCTCCCTGAGCAGAATGGATAGTGAGGGTCAGGGCTAAAGGCAGCTCACAGGAGGAGCCTGAGACAGCACTTTTCTACATACATTGATCAGGAAAACATACTTTTGGAGTACAAGATCCAAACAAAGTTTGGGTAGCCTAATCATACATGACTGTGTAGAATATTTGCGTTCTGGGCTTAGATCTCTATCTGTATGGATTCTTTCTGTGATCGATAGGAGAGACAAGAAAATCAACCGTGGTTGAATAATATTGTGTACTAGAAACTTTAAACCGTTTGAGTATGTTCTCTTATCTTGGCATAATAAATCTAAGAGAGGACAAGAAAAATAAGGTTCAGGGATGTTGAGGCACAAGTACACGGTCAACAGCGAGTGAGTGTCAGGGGAAGTGCTGCTTCATCTTCTGAGGTCTGAGTCTCAGGTCTGAGTCTGAGACCAAACAGAGATAATGGAGAGTGAGGAGCTCCGAAATGTTTTGGAAGGCTTGACACCCAGCAACTATAATAATCTCAAATAATTTGTATTATAAGGTTTCTGATGCATTTTCTGTATGTCCTGTCCCCTCTGCCCCCAGGGAAATTACAAACCTGGGGTTAGGTAATGACAATGGTAATGACACACTTATGATGGCAGTAGCAATGGTGGTTAACTAGTTAAAACTAGACTATTTGCCTTTCTTTTAACTGAATCCTGGCACCTGGAAACAGGAATATGTCACAGTGTGTTGAAAGTGCAAACATTAAGAGTAGGTGTGCACCGGTCAGAGTGGCTGAAATGAACAACTCAGGAAACAACAGATGCTGGCGAGGATGTGGAGAAACGGGAACCGTCTTGCACTGTTGGTGGGAATGCAAACTGGTGCAGCCGTTCTGGAAAACAGTGTGGAGGCTCCTCAAAAAATTAAAAGTAGAACTACCCTATGACCCAGCAATAGCACTGCTGGGAATTGACCCAAGGGATACAGGAGTGCTGAGGCAGAGGGGCACTTGGAGCCCAATGTTTATAGCAGCACTCGCAACAATAGCCAAATTATGGAAAGAGCCTACATGTCCATCAACTGATGAATGGATAAAGAAGATGTGGTTTATATATACAATGGAATATTACTTGGCAATGAGGAAGATTGAAATCATACCATTTGCAGCAGCGTGGATGGAACTGGAAGGTATTATGCTGAGTGAAATAAGTCAGGCAGAGAAAGACAGATACCATATGTTTTCACTCATGTGGATCTTGAGAAACCTAACAGAAGGCCATGGGGGAGGGGAAGGGGGAAAAATAGTTACAAACAGGGAGGGAGGAAAACCATAAGAGACTCTTAAATACAGAGAACGAACTGAGGGTGGATGGGGGGTGTGGGGGAGAGGGGAAAATGGGTGATAGACATGGAGGAGGGCACTTGTTGGGATGAGCACTGGGTGTTGTATGTAAGCCAATTTGACAATAAATTATATTCATTAAAAAAAGGTGTGCAGAATTATTCTGCATTTTTCCAGGGATACCTTGTGTATTATGGGCAACACGTGACCATCTGACCTAGGTACCAAGCGAGGGAGATGGCATTACTAGTAACTAATTATTATGCAAAATAGATATTAATAGAAACCCCGTTGTTTTCTTTAGGTACCCCTAACATGTGTTTTGAGGAAACCACTGTTATAACTGTATATACTCCTTGAGGGCAGAAACTGACGTTTGTGTTGTTTTCTAAGTGCAGGGTCTGGCACTCAATAAATATATTTGGAGTGAGTGAATTAGTGAGTAAATGAGTGAACAATTAGATCTTGTCCTCAGGAGTTTAAAGTCTTTTTATTTTTTTATTTTTTTTAAGGTTTATTTATTTTTTGGCAGAGAGAGAGAGAGAGAGAGAGAGAGAGCGAGTGAGCGAGCATGAGCGGGGGAGGGGCAGAGAGAGAGGGAGACACAGAATCCGAAGCAGGCTCCAGGCTTCAGGCTTCAGGCTTCAGGCTCTGAGCTGTCAGCACAGAGCCCGTTACGGGGCTCGAACTCTCAGACCGTGAGATCATGACCTGAGCTGAAGTCGGACGCTCAACTGACTGAGCCACCCAGGTGCCCCTAAAGTCTTTTTCAAAAAAATTGAGGTATATTTGACATTAACTTGTGTAAGTTTAATTGTATACAACATATTGATTTGATACATTCACATTGCAGTACGATTGCCATCATACCATTAGCTAACACATCTATTTCATTACATAATTACCATTTCTTCCAGTGTTGGGAGCGATTAAAATCTAGTGTCTAATAATGTTTATAATGCAGTTGTTTTCTATAATAACTGTACTGTGTGTTAGGTCTCTAGGACTTATTTATCTGCTAATTACAACTGTGCACCCTTAAACAGCATCTCTTCTGTTCCCCCGCCCCGGCAACCACCAATTTAGGATTTTAAAGCCTTTTAAGGGAAAAATAATACATAATTATAGGTAATTCCCCCTCCTTTCAATTCATCCTTGCCTTATCATACATGTATTAATATATGTGCTAGTCCTTGTGTTAGGCAATGGGGCTATAAAGATAAATGAAATGCAGAGGTAGCTCTCATTGGGTACATATTCTAGCAAGGAAGGCAGATATTTAAACATACGTTTGCCATCAAATGTGACTGTGCTCTCCTGAAGGTATTTGGATAGTGTTTGGGGCATGTGATGAAAGTAGGTACAAGTGATAAAATCCGTGCAGGAGGCAGCAATAGTTAGGTTTTAGGTTTTCATAGAAGAGATTTATTATATATTTAATCTAAACATTGAAATGTATGTAGGGGCGTCTGGGTGGCTCAGTCGGTTAAGCATCCGACTTCGGCTCAGGTCGTGATCTCACAGTTCGTGAGTTCAAGCCCCGCGTCGGGCTCTGTGCTGACAGCTCAGAGCCTGGAGCCTGCTTCGGATTCTGTGTCTCCCTCTCTCCCTGCTCCTCCCCCATTCGTGCTCGTTCTCTCTCTCTCTCTCTCTCTCTCTCTCTCAAAAATAAATAATAAACTTTAAAAATAATTTAAAAAATAATAAAAGAACACAAATGTATGTATATTCCCAGATGTTACCTAGGGTCTCCTTGCCCCTTTGAATAAGCTCAAAAGCCCCATTCCACACTCTAAAGAGATAAATGTAACGCCTACTGCAGGATTTTTGCATATTTCTAAGAGGGCTTTCAGGCCCAAGTTCCCTTCCGGCTCTAGGTTCCTGCATTTGTTGGGTTAGGTTAAGTGACAGATCTTCTCCACAGCCACACCCTGCTTTCTTCCCTGTCCTGCACCCCACGTATCAGCCCCTTCCTCATACTTAATTCTGTACTGTGTACACATAGAAATTATGTAGGTAGTTAACTTTGGTGAAATTGTAGGGGAGCAGGGTTGGGGAGAGAGTACTTGGGTCATGTCTTAGAACACACAGACCACTTGACATTGATTTTAAACAGTTCTGTTCTTAAAAACCACTTAGGCCACTGTGCTGTGTCTGAGCCTCTTCTTGCTAAGTTCTAAATGCAGAGGAGTTGCACTGTCTCTTATTTCCTTGAATTTTGCAGATATATGTTCTTGGGAGTCGGCTTTATCAGTGAAAAAAAGTACCACCGCTATATTTTCCTACTCAATGACTTCTAGCACTCTTGATTAATAAATGGGATTCACAGTTTCTGCCTGCATGAGAAGGAAAATACAAGGTCCTTGTTAAGCAAAAAGAACATTCAGCCCACCACGTAAGGCTCAGTTTGGCTAAGGCATCGTGTTTCCGAACAGTCTCTGATACACCAGTTGTATCCTGTTTAATTCTTGAATGGTCTCCCTTGGAACAAAGCTTGCTGACTGACTGGCTGACAGATAGAAAGCATCCGTAAGGGAGAGATGGAGATGAAATTAAAATGTGACTTCTTTGGCATCCACCTTTCGAACCCAGGCCTTCCCCACTTTACTCTAATTCAATTTAGTAGATGTTGGATGGAAACTAATACAGTTAAAAAGAACTTCATGTAATCTCACTAACATTCTTAGAACATGATGCTCAAGGTTTTCTGGTCAAGGATATTTGCATTTGCATTTAGAGAAT
The DNA here is from genome assembly GCF_046562875.1 of Panthera onca. Taxonomy (NCBI): domain Eukaryota; kingdom Metazoa; phylum Chordata; class Mammalia; order Carnivora; family Felidae; genus Panthera; species Panthera onca. The sequence goes on along the minus strand of NC_138346.1, from coordinate 171,552,146 downwards.
AGTTAGAGCCAGAATCCTGTGAATGTGAAAAGTCCTTGCTCTAAGGATGACATTTCCAAGCTGTCAAAATCTGATGTGCTCAAGGCTAAAACCGAAATTGCCTTTTATTCTGTAAATATTGAAAAAGAAGGCTTAGTGTGGCACCGGTGAATTTGCTAGCCAAGGTACTAGCCTGCCGGGTTGGAATCAGAGAAAAAAATCTATTTGTTGAGTTTAAATTGTTATAAAATTCAAGCCTGAGGGATGCAGTACGAAGGTATAAAGGGCAGACACAGTCCCACGTTCTCCTGTTGGCCCTTGGCCGCTTTGACACTATTTACTAGTGCAGTCTCATTTGGGGCATAAGCACATTACATGAATTTCTATTACTTGACTGTTCTTATCTCTAATTTCTTCATGTGTACTGTGAACTGCAGAAATATTCACACCAGATCTTCACATGTTATATTCACTCACTCAACCAACATTTATTTAGTAAATATCTGCTGTCTGCCAGACACTGTTCCAGGCATCAGTTACAGGACTTCTCTGGATGAAGAATTAAAGTGATGTGCCTGACGCCTGGGTGGCTCAGTCGTTTAGGCGCCCGACTCCGGCTCAGGTCGTGATCTCACAGTCCGTGAGTTCGAGCTCCGCGTCGGGCTCTGTGCTGACAGCTCGGAGCCTGGAGCCTGCTTCGGATTCTGTGTCTCCCTCTCTCTGACCCTCCCGTTCATGCTCTGCCTCTCTCTGTCTCAAAAATAAGTAAACGTTAAAAAAAATTAAGAAAAATAAAATAAAGTGATGTGCCTGAAATAACACATGGATTCGTGGTAGAACTGAGACGCTTGGTGCCCATCCCCTTGTCCTGATTTCTTTCTACTCTACTTATATTATGCTGCTTTTCTTCGTCTTCCTGCCTCTCCCCCCAAAATAACCTGAAATTGGAACGTTACTTGAAAGGCTACTGAAATCATTCCCTTAATTTGCCAACGAGTTGTGAAGTTCATTTGGAAGTCATTTATTTAGAATTTTGAATTGAATTATTGCTGTTTTAATATCACAATTCTGTTTTGAGAGAGAGAGAGGGCACAAGTGAGCAAGGCACAGAGAAAGGGAGACAGAGAGAGATGGAGAGAGAGAGAAGCAGGGCTCACCTGAAGTGGGACTCGAACTGACGAACCGTGAGATCGTGACCTGAGCCAAAGTCAGATGCTTACCCTACTGAGCCACCCAGGAGCCCCTTTAATATCACCATTTTTTGTGATTCTCAGAGTAGTGTCTGCAAAGGCCAATATTATTATAGATTATAAACGCCATGAAGGAAGGGCTGTGTATCCTTTTTTACTTACTGTCTTTTTTTTCCTTAGCACAGTGCCTCCCATGTAGTATGTGTCGACAGTTATCTGTTGTAAATGCAGAATGAGATGAATCTCTCATGCCTTACAGTATCTCTGTTGCCTGGTGTAGTGTGTATGCAGTGTGAACTCTCCATAAAAGCCTGAAGCAGGTAAGATCATAAATGATGTCATCCATATTCAGTGGGCCTCTGCTTCGAGCATGAACTTCCCGACCCATCTTTGCCTAGGTTCAGTGCTTAGATGGCCAGTCAAGCAGCTTGCCGTTTTGCTTGCTGGATGGTGGTGGGGGCCTGTGATGCTGTCTGGAGCAGACACAGCAAGGTGGTTTTTGCAGCAAGGCATGAAACGTTTGCTGCCAGTCAGAAAGGAAAGGTTTTCCCTGGGTCTTGGCTGGGACTGGCAGGAATCCAGGCTGCACGTTTGACAGTCTTTCCCTTTCGCCACCACCACTGCCATCCTCTGCCCGTGGCCATCCGCTTCCCTGAGCACAGCCCTCCAACAAAAAAATGGTGTGTGAGACACAACTGGGTGCAAATGGTCGAAGTGTGAGATAAATACATGTTATGTGGCAAAGCTGACTTTGACATGAAAAGAACTTCGTGCTGTAAGTGGTTGAGCAGAAGAAAGGGATGCAAGAATAAACAGAAGTGGGCTCTGTGTTAGCATTTCAGCAAGTACAGGTGTGAAAAGAAAGGCCAGCTCAAATTATTTTATCGAGTGACTTAGCCCATACCTTATGGAGAAGCATAAATGCAAGGCATGGTGTCTCTTTTGTGCATTCTCCTTTTCCATGATCTTGTAGGGTCCAGATAGTGGGTAAAATTTGAAGTAGTGATGAGTTTGATAACTTTTCTTACTGGAGGAACTGTTTTTTTTTGAAAGGAAGAGTACGGTCCTCTAATTTGAACGTTGACAGGTGCATGGGTAGAAGAGGGTTGAGAAACCTAGGCCAGAGCCTTGACTTTGTCCCTTGCTGGGCTGTGAAATGCTTTTAAAACATTCAGACCCGAACTTCCCCACTTACTGAATATACCTGACCTTGGGAAAGGTACTTAACTCCTCTGTGCCTTAACTTCTTCATCTATGAAATGGGACTGCTGATTCTTGCCCTTCTTACTCCCAAGCATTCAGTAAAGACATAACGAGATATCTGAAAGCACTTTTTAAGAAATTAAGCCATATAGGGGCGCCTGGGTGGCTCAGTCGGTTAAGCGTCCGACTTCGGCTCAGGTCACGATCTCGCGGTCCGCGAGTTCGAGCCCTGCGTCGGGCTCTGGGCTGATGGCTCAGAGCCTGGAGCCTGCTTCTGATTCTGTGTTTCCCTCTCTCTCTGCCCCTCCCCTGTTCATGCTCTGTCTCTCTCTGTCTCAAAAATAAAAAACATTAAAAAATTTATTAAAAAAAAAAAAAGAAAAAAAAAAAAAGAAATCAAGCCATATATAGAACACGCTATTGAAATAATATCAAATCATCAGGAATTCCTTCATTTCCAGCCCTGGTCTCCTGACACATGCTAGGAGACAAAATGAATACAGTCCACATCTTTTTCTCGGACAACCTCACGGGACTCATTTTCAAGTGAGTATGGTGACAAAGCTATTGCATGGGAAATAGATGCTCCCCTCTTCTGGGCAGCATTTTACCATTTGGCCCACAGTTTCACCCCCATGCCCACAGAGTGGTAAGGGTACCTAAAGGTATTCTTTTCCACATTCACTGCTTTTACCCTTATTCTGAACTAACCTGGAATTCTAAAATTTTCGAAGGTAATTTTTAAAAATGTAAGCATCCAGAATTATCTCAAGCAGCCCAAATAAATAAATGAAACCCACAGTGTCTAATAATGATATTTCACTTAATCCAGAATACATTAAAACAATCGTTAGACTATGTTAGTATAGTAGTGTTTGACTTGATTCTTAAACTCCTTTGAGTCCCCAACCTTTTTTTCTCGTTTGCAGTAAATATATTCACTCCAGTGGCATTTAGATCCACTTTTAGTTGACTTTTATTTAAGCTTTTCTTTTTCTGGGACAGTCACCTCAGAGACCAAATAGGCTTGAACCCAGCGTGTATGTGGTTTTGGCGAATAGATACATTTCACCAGATGGTGAGGGCTATAGGAATACAGCAGTTTTTGGTAATTCTTATGTGTTTTTCGCCGTCTTAAAAGGAAATATTAGTGTCTTCTTTCTTAAGCCACTGGTCTGAAAGATCTGTCAAGCATAGAGTTTAAATCTTTAGCAAATTATGTCTAAGGTCTTAGAAAGAAGTTTTGAGCGCCTTTTGATTCCAACTTTTATCTCTGCTTTTGAGCCTCCATTTCTACTCACCAAACACTTGTGTTGTCAATACATCAAAGCTCATTTTAAAAAAGAAAAAGATAGTAAGTTTCATAGACAGAAAATGTCCAATATATATTGGGAGGGCTATGGTACATTTGCCTTTTCCTGCACTTTTCTGGTTGAACCAAGTTCTTTCACCTCCCCGTCTCAGAAAAGTCTTTGACTATGTCCACGTAGAGGTGCAACGAGACAGGCAAGATTCAGGCATTCCTGAGACCTTGTTTGTGCTTCGTGGTACCTACCGAATAGGCTATTTGTAATCTGACACATACGACATAAATTGGTGGAGAAGAGCCGTCTTCGTTAAATGGTTCATTCATTTCACTGGCCTGATGAAAGTTACGTGAACCACAATGAATCACAACAATTACCAGTTTAATTCGTTTTTTGCCCTGTATTCATTTAACAGGTTTGCTCTATAAATATAAGACCTGTAGATAAAAGGTTTCTCTACAAAAATCACTCTCTTTTCAAGATGTTTTCATTAGTTGGGATTCATTTAAGTGGGTTCTACGCTGCATACCATTAAAGGTGTGTGTAAATGTTTTTATTGGTTTCTTCCCTATCTTCCACTTTTATATTTCCCCTATCAGAGGCAATGCCATTAACCTTAGCAATGCTGAGTGTGATTGTCTTTCGATCAGCCCCATCATTGCAAACCACTGATCCATAGCTTACATTACTTAAACCACTGGTTCCTAAACAGAAAAATAGCCCCATTACCTTCCTTGGAATGGCGATAGCCTGTCTGAAAAATCCTTTCAAAAAGAAGAGTGGGCAAAAATACTTGCTACCTCCTTTGGGAGTAGCCCTCTTTTTGATATAAATGTTGCAGTAGTAGGCCCTGAGTTTCCTATTTTAACTACGCATGAAACATTTATTGAGTGCCTGCTGTGTTCAGGGTGCTGTTTAGGGTACACGGATGCTACAAAGTTGGTTTTGGGTTCAGCCCTTTAAGAAATACACTCTTTTCTATGGGGAGGGGCATATATGTTCCTAATAATGACATAGGGTAAAGATGCTAAGTGCTCCCAGAAGGAAACAAAGTTCCCTGAGAAGGTAGAAAAGAGAATGCTTGCATTTTGACTTCAGGGACAGGGAATGGAAAGTTAGATTTCACCCCAGCAGAGAAGAGTGAGGAAGGTAGAGGAGGAAGCACATTCCACATCAGTAGAAATAGCCCCCAACGGCTCTGTGTGGCCCAAAGGTTTATGGTGAGGTGGAAAATAGCCAGGTAGTCTGGTATGACTTGTGCAAGGTGACGATGAGGGGTGATGAGAAGGCGTGGTGTCCACAATTGTGGCCTTCATGTTTCAGCCTTCCTTTTAGGTTCTCCTTGCAACATAAATCAGAGATGCTATCAGTTCACACACACTGGTGGATTTACTGTCATCAGAATTTAAGTCTTAATCCCACCCCGTTATTCAACCAGAGTGTTGGAAACGGCCTTGGATTAGGAACCCAGAAAATTGAGTTTCATTGCTGGCTCAGCCCTTAAGTGGCTGTGTTCTCGGATGTGTAACTATTCTTCTCTGACCCTTGATTTACTTTTCTGTAAATCAGAAAAATCAGTAAATCAGTGCTCAAAAAATGGAAATTACTAATTTTAAGTAATATTTCAATAGTATTAAATAATTTCAATCACATTAGATAATTTGATAATATTTAAATAATCATCTCCCATCTTAAACGAACTGGGCTTTATTTTAGTTATTGATAACTTATATCACACTGGGGGAAAAAAATCTCTCTGTTCAGGGTGGTTGCATTAATTTAGAAATAAGATCCTATTTCTTTCCTTCCCTATAAAAAGCACCCTAGAAGTAGGCTCACTTGTATTTGTAGAAGAGGCATTTTGCAGATTTTGAGATCTGAAGCTGAGGACATTGGACTTTCATGCATGTCTAAGATAATCGTATAATACAGCTCTTTTTCATTGCCTGACACTTGTTCCTGAGCGTTCCAGTGAGTTTACAGAAGCCGGAGAAGATGGCCTTCTCTAGTTATGTACTAAGTGCTGAAGTTTTCCTTCTCGCATGTTCCCATCTTGTATCAAGAGGTTCTAAAGATCCCTCACATTGCTGCTAGCGTTTACTGCCACTATGCAGCAATTTTGCACCCTGATCTTTTCATTGATTCGTGTTTTACCTTCCCTTTCGATCTTTTGAATTCTTTTCTGAACTTTGAAAAGACACCAGAGTATGAAAGCTTGACCTGGATCTGTCTGAGGCTACAAGGAAGAGTATTAACGCATGTTCCAAAACTGGGACGCTACCTCTTTTACTTTTCAATTTAATCTCTGTGTCTGTCGAATTAAAGTCTTTTTTTTCTTCTTTTACTTAAAGCGCAACCTTTAAGAAAAGCGTTTTTGTTAAAGGGAAATCTTAATGGGGAGAAGGAGAGATAACAAATTTGAGGAGAATGTCTGGCAGCACAGACTTCTGCAAGTTTGAAGCTCTTGGTGAAATTTCAAACAGTCCAAATGGAAAATTACCCAGTCTGTTTCCTCAAGATAGACTTGTTTGTACAGCTACTCAAAGTTTAAATGGCAGAACAGTAGGTACACACGCTGTACTTATAAGCTGTGTTTGTATTACAATGCTGTGTTTTTAACGTCCTTTTAGTTTGGAACACAAGCTGGTTAATGTCTTAGTTCTGTGCTTCCTGGATTATTAGGGAATAGCTCAATTGTATTTAATAACCAGAAAGAAAGGAACAAACAGGCAAATAACTTCACTAAAAATATCTCTGTTTTTACTTCTGTCTTATAGGAAAAATATTTTAAAATTAGACATTGAGTCCCACTCCCAGGAGACCAAAGAATGTTCAAATATCTGAGGGTTCTTGAATATATCCTTATTTTGTAGAGACCCAATAAAGGAACTTACAGGAAAACTTGTATCCATGAGCAGACCCAGTGCATCTCTGATAATCATGTTTTACATGATTATGGGCAATGGCAACAATAGCTAACATTTGTATTATACCTTGGAATTTTACAAAACACCTTCCTATGCATCATCTTCTTGCCTATCTTCTTCTACGTGTGATTACATGGGATTCAAATAGATCTCTACCCACTTCACTGGAGTATGAATAATAAACATAGTGAATTTCTCAAAATTGACACCTGTCTGAAAATTTTGAGAACAAGGCCATTAGAAATTAGATTCCAGGGGTACCTGGGTGGCTCAGTTGGTTGAACATCCAACTTCAGCTCAGGTCATGATCCCACGATTCACGGGTTCGAGCCCCACCTTGAGCTCTGTGCTATCAGTGTGGAGCCTCCTTCAGATCCTCTGTCTCCCTCTCTTTCTGCCCCTCCCCTGCTCATGCTGTCTCTCTCTCAAAGATAAACATTAAAAAAAAAAAAAAATTAAGGGGCGCCTGGGTGGCTCAGTTGATTAAGCACCCAACTTCAGCTCAGGTCATGATCTCCTGGTTTGTGAGTTCAAGCCCTGCATTAGGCTCTGTGCTGATAGTTCAGGGCCTGGAGCCTGCTTCAGATTCTGTGTCTCCCTCTCTCTCTGACCCCCCCTGCTCATGCTCTGTCTCTCTCTCTCAAAAATAAAAAAACAGTAAAAAAATCTAAAAAATCAAAAAGAAATTAGATTCCATGAAGTCTAAATGCTCATTTGTATTAGGTAAAATAATATTACAGAAAATGCTGTTAAAGTGTGACACAGCTGTTTCTGCATATTGGTAGGTAGCCCACAGATTTATTGAACTTGTTGAAATAATCCTCTACAGTGAATAATCCAGTACAACCAGTTTTCTTTCTATTTCATTTAACAGTTCTTTCCCATGAAAATAAATATATTATCAAATTGTAATCTTTCTAATTACGGGGCTTACATAAAAGGGGAGTATGTGTGTATGTGTATAGTTTGTATGTATGTAATCTGTTTGGCATATATAATAAAATATATATACATAAAGCTCCATTTTGTAAAGATCAGATTCAGATGGCTTACAAAGAATAAGTATACAGTAAAATGGAAAGCATAAATAAGTTTTAAAAAATGAGGGGAAATATATAAATTAAAATAGAAAGGTAAAATCAAAGAACTTGAACAAAGACTCTACCATATGGATCTACATAGTTAATAACATTGAATTATGTTTGGTTCTGAATTTCCTGGCAGCCGAAGGCAAAAGAGAAATATACATAATTAATTATGTGATTCTTATTACTTATAAGGTGATACATAGCAGTTCCTCAGGGAGAGAGTTTTCTGGCACATAGGTTTGATATTTTCATATAGAACTTCAACGGGGGGACTCTGAGGGATTAAGGGGCATTCAAAGCTACTGAAGGTGATGCAGCAGAGGATTTGGTAAGATAGCTTCTTGTAGGGCCACTAACTAGGAGCTGATAACCTAATGCAAAAGTATAACTCAGTGAAAATAATTTTGAGTGATCCGTGAAGGTAACGTACTCCTAATCCATCACGAAATTTATAAAAGCTGGAGGAATTTACATTGTGATCTTTACACACTGTATATAAGTGGTAGAGCTCATGGTCTTCAAGTGATTTTAAATATTCCTCACAGCTAGACTTTCGATTAAAGCTGAGCCATAAACAATTCCCATTGATTTTTTTTTTTAAATAACTGATACTTGCTTATAGACTGGATCCATATACTTTACACAGTAGGCAAACAGAGTTGGCTTCACAAGGTAGAAACTGTGGCTTTTTAGGAAGGGTCTTGCTAAGGAGAACAGGTATTTGCCCTTGTGGTTATTTTTAAAAGTCCCCTCTGAAGTGTCTCCCCAGTTGCTTGAAGATTCCTTTAGCAGTGAATAAAGTCTATTGTTGGCTAAAGAGAAACAAGATTTAGAATGCAGAGCTTTTTGAGAGAGAGTGAGAACAAGCTGATTTAATTCTTCTCCAAATAGAAATGATGGATATCAGATTGTTGTCTGAAACCGCTTTCTCCAAGTGGAAAGAACTTCGGGTTCTTCAAGGGGGAGTGAAAGGGTCGGTTCTGTCTGAGCCAGGTTACCTCTAAAAGCAAATACCGACGCTGCTTCCTAAGGGGCTTGTTGGCAGCTCTCAGTCTCTGCTGGCCTGGTGACCTTTTCTTTGAGTTCCATCCATAACATTCCTCTGAGAGAATACTTTCCCATTTGCAGTATTACGTGAATGTGCTACTGTTGCTAAGGACCAAAAGGGTTATTTACACACGGGACAGCGTGTTAGGTGCGAAGGTATGAGTTTTGACAACTGCCATTTCCCCATTTCTTTTGACCTTGTCCATTCACTGCAGAGAGAGGCTGGTACCTGTATCCTCATCTGGTCCTGGGCACTTGGGATGCAAAGTCTAGAGAAGTCTGTGTTCATAGTAAAAACCGTATGGAACACAGTAATGATAAATTATTGAGCTGTGTACCGTGATATTGTGCTGTTAAGCGTAATAGTACCAAAAGAGGGTTTTGCTCTCCAAATACCTAATTCCTAGCTGTGGTTATTTTTTCGTGTACAACGTCAGATTTATTTCACCAGAGAGCACCCGGGAGGTCCCAGGACAGTGACTAAGTGGGAATGTGCAGCAATGACGAGTGAAAGCTTAGTTTCTAAGAATTTCGTTTTGGTGGAAATCCCCCTCAGACTAACGATAGAAAAGAAAACATGTGGTGTGCGTTGGGTAGATCATTCCCCAACAGGATGTTTTATTTTTTGTGTTTAGTCTTCATCCATAGTAACAATTAAAATGGATGCATCAAAAATAAAGTATGCAGACCTTGTGACCTATCTTGTAATCAGCACAAATTAGTTTTGGGGCAGGAAAATCTAGCTGCATATTAGTTTTATTAGATGTTCCCAAACATTTTATTGCACTATTTTGGGGGAAAAAAAACAACAAACACAAACGTCTAAAAACAAACCTAAGTTTTCAATGTGTTTCCTATTCAATACATACTTTGTTTCTGAAGATTAATGAAGCTGTATGTTTGTAATTTTTTTTTTCTTAATTCATCGCAATGCTGCCTTTTGGAAAACTGTGTCCCCACCAACTTGTTCCTAGAAAGGGGGATGTATCTTTAGCACTACCCACCCCCAAATGTTCTGCAAACTTTAAATACTTTTAAAAGTTCAAACCATTACCCTTTCTTTGGTTCTAAGGATATTGAAATAAGTTTTTCTATTCCTGTGATCACAATTGCTACCGTTAATTGAGTGAGTAGAATGAACTGAGCACTATGCATGCTTTCATCTTTTTTAATCCTCTTTTTATTGATGAAGAAACTGAGGCTCCGAGATGTTAAATACAAGTCAATGACTACCAAGCAGCAGAACATAATCATTCCTGCCTCCAACACTCAGCAGATATTTATTGAGCACCTGCTTTGTGCCAGAGACCTTTCTAGTTACACGGAGTCCATCAGTAAATAGAGCACCTAAACTCCCTGCTCCCCAAGGAGCTTGCATTCTAGTTGATGGAGACAGAGAATCAAAACACAACGTAGTATGTCAGATGGTGAGAAGTCCCGTGGAGAAAAATTAACAAAAGGAAGAGAAAGAGGGAGTCAGGGGTAGTTGTGTTTCGTAAAAGATGGCCACAGACACATCACTGAGAAGTTGACATTTGAGCAAAGCCCTGAAGGAGGTGTGTGAGTAGGATTTGCAGATATGGGGGTGGGGGGGTGGGGAGCAGGGTAGATGGGGTACAGTGAGTGAGGATGAGAACAGTAGGGCTGGGGAGGAGGTGCAGTTCATGCAGGACAGTGGTTCTCGAAAGCCCTTAACAGCACCAGACTCGCTTGGAAGTCTTTTTAAAACGCGCGTTGCTGGTCCCTTCCCCTAGAGTTTCTCATTCAGAAGTTTGCCTTTTCCCCAAGGTTTCAGGTGATGCTAATGCTGAGAGTCCAGGGATCCACTGGGGCTGTCGTAAGAGTCTGGCTTTTATTATCAATAGCATGCATGTTGTTGGGAGCTTGGGAGTATAGGAGAGACAGGTCTCTGTGCTGCTGAGAGTAGACTGTAGGTGTCAAGGCCAGAAGAAGGGAAACCAATTAGGGCTCTCCCACAGTAATCCAAGTAAGAGGTCATGGTGACATCATTAAGCTTTTGTTATCTCCATTCTAAGTCTATTTGAGGTTGTCCTCTAAAGCAAAGCATGCTAAGCATCGGTTACGTTCAACCTAAAATTCCTTTGGTTAAATCTTTAGCTTGAATATTATGTGAATTCCTCTTCAAAAAGCTGCTGATCTACAAGTTTGTGAAAAGGACCAAAAAGATGGGGAGCTGAGAGTTGAGACATTTTTTTCAAGAGAGCTGACAAGGCTCTGCCTAGGAACACGGAACTTTGTAAAGAGATCCTTGTGGAGACAATGGGGACACCAGTGAGGATGCAGTGAGAATGGGGGATTGGAGGGAACCCAGAGTTGGCCTTCAGCTTCTTGCCACTCTGTCTACGAGCTGATCCTTGGTAGGACTGGAGAGGTGAAAATTCCCAGCGTCTCAAGAAATGCTGTTTGTAGTGCCTACGCAGGCTCCCTGAGACACCAAATCTGTAAGGGTTAAATAAGGAAAGAGAGAACTGAAATGTGACACCGCCTTTTGCTTCCTTCCTGATGTGCAAAATGAGGGAAGCAGTGAGGGAAAAGAAAGTTGAACTTGGAGTCCCCAGTCTCCAATTAATAACTGTGCAACTTGGGCCTGGTCTCTCAATCTCATCTGCAAATGGGCTTAATGGTAGTGCTTGTCTCGCTGTAGGGGTCACGTGAGGATACTCATCACATGTTAGTTGTAGCTATCATTCTTATCACTATGAAATTCAAGTAGATTTCCATCCATCGGCTTTTCAAATCTGACATTTCCTGGTCCCTTACCAAAATTCACACTATACACAAAAATGGCATAGTGTAACGTAAAATGAGGGACAAGGGGGAAAGGAGTGGAAAAGTAGATGTTAAAATGCATGGTGGGCATGGGGGAATGAGCAGCTGTAACCCTATGAGGGAGAGAGGAGGAAAAGAAGACAGAAAGTGGAGATACGGTGGAGAATGGGCAGGAGAGGTGTTAAGGCAACCAGAGGCAACAAAAAAAAAAAAAAAAAAAAAAAAAAGAGGGGGATAAGAAAGAATGGTAAGGTGAGAAGAACCACAAGGTCTTGAAACTGCTTAGCAGAGCAGGGGATGACCCTGAGGCAACTCATTACCAAGCCCCAAATGGCATCAGGGAAGGTGTCCCTTCAGGAGCCACCATTACACACAGGAGGGCCATTGGCTGGTGTTGTGCAAGTCTCTACAGTTTTGAGGGGCAGCAGAAAACAGCATGACAGGTATGAGATAGGTTGCAGCTTAGACTTTGGAGAATACTTAGTTAGCTGCGGTGTCTGTGACGTGTAGACATGTGAAATCTGAGGTCCATGCAGACCTCTTGGGCAGATCATCTGAGAATGCAGACAGTTTTTAAAGTCCCCACGTAGACACACGAGGACCAGGATCCCTTCTTCTGCACAGGCCAAGCCCTGTGTGACCTGTTCCTCTAGTGGATGGAAATGACAAGGACAACAACCACCATCCCTTCAGGGCCCACCCTCTGATTTAATGCTCAGAAGGGCACTGTTGGTTGCATTTAGCAGATGGAGACTGTGAGGCTTGGTTTGTAAAGGGGTATGGAAATTCAAAACTGGACTCTGGCTTTAAAGACTGCCTTTCTGTTAGCAAGAAACTCTCTTTTGATTGTTTTCAGGAACTCATTACTCAGCTTTTTTGCTTCTCTCACTTCTCTGCCTGCCTTTTGGCTCTTTCACCCTTACACCCTGGAATTGTTCTTGAATGGGAACTATAGGATCTGGTGTAGAATTTCTTTTTTTCCTCATCTGTTGTTTCGAGAATGCTTTCTCCCCCTCGTCCACCTCTTCTTCACCGCTTACCATTATTGATTACTGAGGTTACCCATACAGTGACCTTGGCGCGTGAATCAACTGGTTTGTGGAGATTCTTCACTGGCCCCACCCAACCTCACAAACACGTAGTGCCCACATTTTGGCCTGGGAGTCCTAGAAGACTTGTACCAGGGGATCAGCAAGTCCGTGCACAGTCCATTGTGTCACATCAGGCTATTCAGAGCTCCTAGTATAGGGACATCTGGGTGGCTCAGTCAGTTAAGCGATCGATTCTTGGTTTCAGCTCAGGTTGTGATCTCACAGTTCGTGGGATCGAGCCCTGTATCGAGCTCTGTGCTGACAGAGTGGAGCCTGCTTGGGATTCTCTCTCTCTTCCTCTCTCTCTGCCCCTCCCTCACTTGCACACATGCTGTCTCTCTCTCTCTCTCTCTCTCTCTCTCTCTCTCTAAATAAATAAATAAATAAATAAAGCTCAAAAAATATATTTTAAACTCCTAGGCTATAAGAAAATTCATCCCGTGCCAAAGTTCAGGAAGCATGTCTTTCTGGGCATCATCCTTTTCTAACTCATCTTACCTTCATTTACCACATCTCGCACACTACTTTACTCATGGTTCAGGAAGTATTAGGTTGATTCATGGAGACTAGATTAGATTTTAGACTAAAGCAGTGTCTTTAGAAAAAAAACTGGTGTTGGGGCGCCTGGGTGGCTCAGTCGGTTAAGGGTCTGACTTCGGCTCAGGTCATGATCTCGCGGTTCGTGAGTTTGAGCCCCACGTCAGGCTCTGTGTTGACAGGTCAGAGCCTAGAGCCTGCTTCAAGTTTTGTGTTTCCCTCTCTCTCTGCCCCTCCCTTGCTTGCTCTCTGTCTCTCTCTCTCTGTCTCAAAAATAATAAACATTAAATTTTTTTTTAAAACACTGGTGGTATGGCATCAGCATGGAAGGATTCATGCATTCTACAATAACCACATGGCACTCTAACACCAGAAAATGTGATTTTTTTAAACCGTAATGAAAATCAGTCACCTGGATAAGTGTGTTGAGTGATCAAGTGAATCGGCCATTAATCCATAAAGAATCATTTCCAGTATCTAGGTATGACTGTGTTTCCTTTTTGTGTTTTTATTAAGTTGCTCTGGAGTAATACTGCTGGGAGTGTTTCCCCAGCACAATGAAGTTGGCAATTGAGTCACCTGTTTGTGATAGCTAAACTTTTATGAACCCTTAGCAGATCCATTTGTGGGCATCTTTTAAAGACTCCAGATTTTCCCGAGCCTTTTGTGGTAATAGCTGATGCATCTGAAGTAGAACTGGGAGCTATTCTTTGTCAAGAGCTAGAAAATATAGGCAGCCTTGTCTTCCCTATAAATGTAAGTTGTTGTTGTTATTATTATTATTATGTCAGCAGTGAAGTGCTCCCTTGAGAACTGAGATACAGCATCACAGACAGAGCACGCCTTGCTGGGGAAATGGGCAGTACAAGTAGGATGATATTATCTTGTGGTAATGAATTTACCTTTATGACAGATCATTATCCCCTTCTGTAGCTGAACCGGATGAAGGACAAGTCTAGCAGAATAACCTAGTGGTACTTGGAATTTATTGGCTTTAAATTTTTAAGCTGGAAAAATGCAATAGCAGCCAGGTTATCTCTGTATGAATGTTGCAGAGGGGGACAGAGATGAAGGAAGTCACATTTTCTTACTGGTAATGATAGAAAGCAGGTGGTAGTGACAATCTTTAGCAAAACAATGAATGCAGTTTCTCCTGTGCTTTGCCATTTTTGTGTTTGAGTCAAAGGATTCAATGAATGGGGGAAAAACATAGGACATCATCATCATCATTGATAATAAAAATTACTGGAGGTCGCATTGGGTGTCATACCATAAGAAGGAGCAAAGATTTATTTTTTAAATGAATGAAATGAGATTTCCCTCCCAGGAGTGTATAATCCAAGTTCACGCTTTCAAGTTCACGCTAAAATGGAGCCTGTCGTATATTAGTGAGCTATTGGGGTTAGTAAGTTGTAGTTTCACATAGAGCCACACCGTAGTATATAATGAGATAGGTATCCCAATGGGACAGTGATAAGCTCAGGGGCACCTGGGTGGCTCAGTCGGTTAAGCATCTGACTTCTGCTCAGGTCACGATCTCATGGTTAATGAGTTCGAGCCCCATATCGGACTCTGTGCTGACAGCTCAGAGCCTGGAACCTGCTTCAGATTCAGTGTCTCCCTCTCTTCCCCTCCCCTGCTCATGCTCACGTGCTCTCTCTCTCTCAAAAATAAATAAACATTAAAAAAAATTGAAAGATAGGCTTAAAATCATTCAGGTTTACATCCTGGCTTTGTCCTTTAGTTATGGGTGACCTCAAGCAAATCACTTAAACTTTCTATCTTAGCTTTCTCGGTTAGGAAGCAAAGAAGTCAAAACGTGACTCGATTTTTTTTTATATGCTTTTGTGTCAGGTACCTAGTAAGTCTTCAATAAATGATCATTGTTGGTGTTCCTGCCATTGTTATTGCTGGTCTTACTGTCTTGATTCAGGAGCCCTGGCGGTGACACTCTATGCTAGATTCCAAGTAGGACCCATACCTAATTATTTTGAATGATTGGAAGTCAATATTCATATAAAACTCCTCAAACCCAGCACTGGACAGGAGCCATAAGAAATCCATCCCGTTGCTTAGTAATCCATATTGTGGGGCCAAACTCTCAAACCATTTTCCATTTGCACAATCATCAGAAGAGACAGAGACCAAGTGTGTGTTATCTGTTTATAAGCACTCTGTAGAGTTTTCCTCATCTTCCTCTCCTTTCTTGTGTTTTTCATCTGAGCTCAGATGCTCTGTACATCATGTTAATTATGTGGAGGCAGTGCCAAACAGTATAGAGGGGCTTTGCCAGAGTTGAATGCAAAGAGACACTGATCCATGATCCCTTTGTTTGCCCCTGTGAATCCCAGAATCTTGATCTCCTCCTTCAATATCAATATCCATTATCTTTCATTTTTGGCAAAATGTGAGTACCCCCTCCCAACCACCTCACGCCAAAAACTCTCCCTGACCCACAAATCTGTATATGATTCTTCCTTATGTCAGTCTTCTCATGTTTCTGGGCATATTCTCTTTCCCTTCTTCAATTTTTTTTTCTCTTTCTTTCCACTGTGAGAGACAAAAGCCGGAAAATTCACATGAGGGTTTATGTATGTAAAGACTTGGTTAAGACGTTTCCCCTCCGTTCAAGGAGGGAAAGAAACCTTCGAGAGTATAGAAATTTAGGTGAACGTTTCCTTCTTCTTTGCTATTTTGTAGAATGAGTGCACAAAGTGGAAGCAATGGCTTCCCTTTTCCCTGTTAGTAAAGCAGAAGCCTGTTTTTAAATCTGTGTACTGGGAAATGCTAAGGATACCTAGAAAGTTTTACTGTGGCCGAGATCATTGACAAAGTAACACCAGGTTGCAGTTGTTCATTCAAGATGTGTCTCGGGTGAAATGTTTATCCATTCAGTGCGTCTTTGTGTTGTGGAAGGTCTCTTTAGTGCGCTGGGCCGGTGGCCACATTTTCTGGCAGCATAGATGCGGTATTAGACTTTGACAAGTCTGTGCCGTGGTGCAATGGTAGGAAAAGACCACTGGAAGTGGAGGGGCTCAACCTCCTTCCAGTTTGAAGTGTCGTTTTCACCTTCTGTCTGATCACGTGGCTGCAAGCCTCACACTCTTTGGGTGCCCTGCAGTGCTTCAGCCCAGCTCAGACTGAGCAGTGGTGCTGCTGCTTTGGGGTATTGGAAGTTAAAGAGGCTTCCCTCCTTGTCGAAATGGTTGGGGAGGAAGCCTCTTCCTGCTCTTTAGTGCCTGGGGTGGGGGTCAGGTAGGGGGCAGTTAGGGATGCTAAATATCTTGAAACGCTCTGGATAGTCCCGCCTAGTGAAGAATTAACTTGCCCCAAATGCCAGGAGTGTCCCCATTAAGTAAGGCCCCCCCAGACTCTTCAGTTAGATCAGCATTCCCAGCTCCTAGCTCCAGCCCCCACCAGCATGTGGACCATCTGCTTTCTTTCCTTCCTCTTTTTTCTCCTTCTTTCCTCTCTCCTCCCCTCTTCTGCCTGCCCACCTCCCTGCCTCCCTCCTATTCTTTCTTCCTCTTTCCTTCCCCTGAATCTCCTATACCTCATTTAGGAGCAAACACAGGTGTCCCCCACCTCTGGGAGGCCTTTCAGACACCCCACATATTCTTAGGGGCCACTTCCTCTGTGCTTGCATTGCCCTTTGTAATACACGACTTCATCCTCATCTGCTACATGAGGTCTCTACTGCTCTGTGACTGTATAAGCACCTGGTGGGCAAGTGCCTAGTCTTCATCCCTGTGTCCCCAGTACTAACACGATCCTGGCAAATTGTAGGCCCTCAGTAAAGCTCAGTGGAGTGAATGGATGCAGTTCAGTCTGTATCGCATTGCATTTTCTGAAAGTAACTGAAAATATGTATACTATGCTGGAGTTGAGTAAAAATGTGGTCACCGCCTCTCAGCCACAGCGTTATTGACCCTTTGCACAAGACGCCTCCTTCCTCTGGGCCCCTGTCCTCGTGCCTTGTGGGATGTTTAGAAGCACCGAGGCCTCTGCCCACTAGATGCCGGGAGCACCCCTCCCCAGTTGTGACAACCAAAAACATATCCAGGCATTGCCAAGTATCGCCTGAAGGCAAAATCACTCCCAATTGAGAAACCATAGGATTAAGGTAAAGGAAGAACTAACGTGCATTAAATTCCATTTAAGAAGCGAAGTGTACATATCTTGTGGCATCAGTAGTTCATTAATTCATTTAGTAAATGCATATAGAGCTCTCTCCAAATTATTGGGCTTGTGGTCTTAACTGTTAATGCTTGAGTAGTGTGTAATCATCCCCTCCTGGCAGAATTTTAGTATTGTAAAATCACCCAGCAATGTCTCTGATACTTGAAGCCCCTCTGTACACGGTGAAGAGCCCTTTAGAATCACCGTGGATGTCTCAGGTGCCTAAACATAGCACCAGAAATATTAGGAAATGGTACCCGCTACACTGGTCATGGAAGCATGTCCACAGCCTTTGCCAGGTACTGTGCTGGGGTTTGTGCATTATCTCATTTAACTCTCCAGCAGTAGAATAAGAATTTGAGGACCACAGGGGCCCAACAGCTTGTGCAAGGTCCTCAGCCATTGAGTAGAAAAGAATTGGGATTGGAGTGCACGTCTGCTTGACAGCAAGACCTAGGCTCTTTCATGCTGCCTACCTCTCGGATGATTGTTTCAACTCAGTGCAGAACAGAGGTTGCCCACGTCTGTCTAGAGGTTGGCCACCATCAAGACGTGGAGAGACATTTGTTACCTGTTCTGTACCTCTACTTTTTTGTATCTCTGGCAAGCTAATAAATACCTGATCATGATTAGCCCAGCTATATGGACTTGTGGGTACAGCGTGGGTTTATACCTTTCCAATTCTGGTGTCATCTTTTCCCTACACCGGAATTTTTTTAAGTAAGTGCAGTGTCCATATCTCTGAACAGGACCTCAGATGAAAACAGAGGTATCAGCATTGCCAAAGTTGTTCTTTATTACAGTTCTTTATTACCTGACTTGATTGGCAAAGCCAGATGAGTTTTCAAATTGTGGTTCTTAGTGGCATTCTATAATTCGCTGCTGACCCACTCCCCAACATTTTGACTCAAAAACAAAAATCAAATTGGGATTTCTTTATAATAAGATTAATTATATACAGTTTCATTTGATGAATAAAAAATACAATAATTCTGTTTAATAATTCTGTTCCCCAAGTGTTCAGTCACAGCTTCCACTATTAAGTTGGTACAGCTTTATATTTGCACAAAGGAACAAAAATACAGTTAATTAAGTAGTAGGCAAGGACGGATCAAAACCATATGTATGGTAGAGAGGTCGGAGAGAAGTGGTGTCGAAAAGGATACAAATTGTTTCGAGAGATCGTAGTTTTAGTGCTGCTGGTATGGAAGAAATAACCTACCCACAAAGTTGTTGGGTGAGAACAACAATTTTACTTTACTCTTCCCTTTGAGTATAAAATTGAATTTCAGTTTGAGTAGCATCTAGTGAGTCCTTCATCTGGTGGTGAAAAAAAATCTGTAGATTAGAGCTGCAGATCAGGGATTTGTACATATACATTGATGACAATACTGGTCCTCACAATCATGTCATCATCTCCTGAGCCCTTTCTCAGTGCCTGGGCCTCTGGAGTAGGTATTCTTGTCCATGCAATTAGAGATAGCGCCGGGGTTAGAACATGGGCTCTTCAGTTAGATTGCTTGATTTGAAATCCCAACTCTACCAATTACTCTTTGATCTTGACTCACCTCGTTAGGCTGTCTGTGCCTCAATGGTCTCATCTGTAAAATGAGTACATAATAGTACCTACCTCCTAGCACTAGAAGATTATAGGAAAATAGCACATGAAAAGGCTGAGAAGAATAACGGGCAGACAGTAAGTACTCCGTAAATATTAGCTGTCATCATTTTATTGTTATTCTTACACCCACAAAGAAAATGTGTCACTTTCTTCCACTTCATGGCGCTAATCCTGCTGGTCACTGGGGACTGTATAGGCCATCCTTACTCTTCCAGGAAGCCTTCCCTAACCCTCCCAGACTAGTCTAGTGCCCTCTCTGTGCCAGAGACTGCTTCCACTAACACGGCTGTATCATGTTGAATGATAAGTGTCCCGATACTTGACCTTCTTCCCCAACTAGCCTGCAATCCCTGAAGGTCAAAGAGGTACACCCTGCTGCCTACCATGGTGCCTGGGACAGAATAGATATTCAATAGATGTTTCTATTTTTATTTTTGGATTAATTAGTGAGAGTTTGGTTAACTTACTGAAGATCACAAAACTGAATGGGAGCCATGTCTGGCTTATAAAATAATAAGCTATGGAAAATATTCCCCTAATAATAATAGATTAACTTATGATTCAGGGCTAACCATTACTTACAGGATATCATCCAAATTGATTGAATCAAATTGATTGAATCAGTTTTGCCATCCACGATTGCTATCATCTAGCAATAGTACTTGCTGTCTCCCCTGCCCCCAACATATGCACGTGGCTCCCTAGCTATAGGGTTATCTTTGTTGAGCCCCATAGTGTGACTTACACTTTCATCTTCTCCTCTCAGGCAGTCATCAATATTTATTGAGGCTACAATGTAGAGGTCTGTGATGCTCTCAGGGTACAGAAATGAAATCAAAAGGTGGTGACATTTGAATTGAGTCTTGGAGAAGCGAATCAGGTCTTCTCCCTAGTTCTTCTTTGAAGGGTGTTTTTGCTAGCCTGTGAGCCCTTGAGGACAGGGAATATGTTGACATTTGTTCCCAGTTCATCATCTGTATACTTAGCTCATAGGTTGGCATCAACAGATATTTGTTAAATGAAAGAATCAGGCTGCAGAGAAAACTTTAAGTTTATAGTGAAAGCACCTTAAAAAACACATTTAGCTTCTCCCTACCCCTCTTGGTGGTCGTTGGAACCTCACAATTGGCCATTGAGCTTACTGACATTTTCAGACGATTTACTGTATAATAGAGCAGAATGCTGTTGGCTTCACCAGCTGTGTCCAGAAGGGCTCCATGTTCAAATTAGCCACAAATCATGTCCCTCACGGTATTGTTGCTAATGGCAACACTGAAGGCCAGAAATGCCTATGTTAGTGGAAAAAAATATTTTATTTCAAGTGCTCCTGACAGTTTACATCTGACAAGAAAGTGCTTTTCTCTGTCTCAGTTTTTGAGAGAGTAAACTAAATTAAACACACATACGTATATGAGTACACATACACATCCATGCACATAGGGTTCTCACCTGGTCTTTGACTGTTCTACAACCTAGGAAGATTTTATGGATTCCCTAGTGTTAAGGATAAGAATTGAGCAAAAGGGGTGCCCCTTGGTGATCACAAAGCAGAAGGACTTCTGTGCAACCTTGCATTGGGGAGCTGCCCTGGGCTCTTACTTTTGGAAGAATGACAGGTATTCAATAAAGTATCAGAATGATTAGTGAAAAAAAATATTAGAGCTGGAGGAGATGCCCTCCTCCTGAATAAGCAGTTGAGACAAAGGCATTCATTCGAATTCCTGGTTGCTTGACAATGTGGAGCCTGTTGTTGCTTAGTTTTGTTTCCTGTTTATTTTCAGAGTGTTGTTCGTTTGGCTTTGGCAACAAGGGCTTAGGTCGTTTTGACTCTGTGTCTTTTATTTCACCTACGTCCTTTCATTGAGAGCAGAGAGCAGAAGGAATATTTATTTTCAAGTTTTACATGTTATTTTATTTCTGCAGGGCCTGTGGATGTTAGATGCTATGATGTTGTCGTGAACAGACAAAATACTATTTATGTGATTCACGAGAGTTTGTTCACAGTGAACACATCTCCTCAGCAACAAAAGGAGATCAGGGAGCCTTGGCCAACGTGTTCACATACACGTACAGACTGATGAGCCAATGTTTGAAATCAGGACTCTTCCAGAAAGTCCAAAGTGTGTCTTTTGTACTTCTGGACCATATGTATGAGCCCTCCCTGCCAACCGAACAGAACAGAGTAGTTCAAATATAATTAATTTTTTTTTTTTTTTTAATTTTTTTTTTCAACGTTTTTTATTTTATTTTTTTGGGGACAGAGAGAGACAGAGCATGAACGGGGGAGGGGCAGAGAGAGAGGGAGACACAGAATCGGAAACAGGCTCCAGGCTCCGAGCCATCAGCCCAGAGCCTGACGCGGGGCTCGAACTCACAGACCGCGAGATCGTGACCTGGCTGAAGTCGGACGCTTAACCGACTGCGCCACCCAGGCGCCCCCAAATATAATTAATTTTTAAAAATCGACTTCTAACTCTAATATCTGAACTAGATACTCAGGTAAGGGTGAAGGATAGAGGGCATGGCCAGCATTGCAGGGGAATTTAGAAAGAATTGTAATAATCTGGCCGGTAAGAGTTTCCATTCTAATTATAGAGACAGTAAGTCAGTTCAGTTGAAGTCGAAATTGTGCAGTATTAAATACCTAATGAGATCCATAAGACACTGTTTATACACTACAGTGTTTTTCATCAAAGGACAATATGGCCCTTCTTGAGAGGTGATCAGAATGTGTGAGGACACGTTTGGTTGTCACAAGGAGGGGATGTTGCTGGCAGTCAGTGGTGAAGGCCAAGGATGCTGAGTGTCCTACACTATACAGGTCGTTCCGAGCGTTGGTAGGAGTCCCCCCTCAAAAGGCTGACAACCCTGATGAGAAACACTGAAGAAATTCCGAGAACTCCAGGGCTCTGACTTAGCTAAAGCTGAGTCGAAGATGTGCTTGGTCCATTCTGTGGGTCAAACAAAGATCCTGTTCCCTAAAATGAGGGAAATGGCCTGCATCATAAAGAGCTTCAGTGATCAAAGTCAGTGAAGTGAAACATGTCGATCATTCTTCTGCCTAAAAGGGCAAATTCTTTTAG
The DNA here is from genome assembly GCF_046562875.1 of Panthera onca. NCBI lineage: Eukaryota > Metazoa > Chordata > Mammalia > Carnivora > Felidae > Panthera > Panthera onca. The sequence goes on along the minus strand of NC_138346.1, from coordinate 171,530,104 downwards.
CATTGATTTAAAGCAATAAGGAATCAAGACCCTTTCTTTAATGATGCTTTCTGATGGCTCTCCATTTATATGGAAGTGAGGAGCTAAAATGTGGAGGCCCTGGACTAGAGAGTGGTGCATTTCAAGATGGTATTTCTACATGTAATGTTAGTATTGTTTATTTTGTATATGCACTTTCATACCACCCAAAATATTTTCACATTTTAAAAAAATTTAAATACTTTTCGTGTGAAAAATACTGGAAAACAAAATTAGATTTCTACCTGTTTTCTCAGACAGGCAGCATGTATTTAGTTACCAATAAGAATTTTTGATACACCAAATTCTTTAAAAATAAAGCATAACTGGGCACACACACACACACAAAGCAAAAACCAAAAACAACAAAAAAAGTAGCCATTTAAAAAATTTGTCTTTCTCTAAATACTCCTATATATTGTGATTTGAAAAATTAGGTAAAACTTGATCGACTGAGAAAAAATTGACCTAGGGTTCATTTCTACGTTGAGTATCTATAGTTATCACCGTAAAAATGTAAAGCCAAAATTAGTGTCTCCATATGTGGGCTGATTCTTAGCCCATGTAGATGGTCATTGTGCATTTAAAGAATAGATTTATATTTAAAATTATTTTAAGAATTATAAATAACTATATTTTTGTAAGCATTTGTAAATAAATATAGAACTTGATTTCTAAAATTTAACTCTAGTTATTAAAATAATGGATACTATGTACTCTTATATCCCACTTTAGAAAAACCTAAGAAATGCCAGAGGACTTGCTTTTAATGATAAGTTTGTGTTACTTGCTTTAGAAAATACTTTTATTTTGCCCAAAAATTCACCCCAAATTATATTATCAACACTGTTATTTAGATGCACACTTCTCTGTGAATAGCTAAGTTATTTACTACTCCATGTCAGAAGAACATAGTTATTTCTACCTGTTGTTTCTTTTTAAAGTTTCTTATATGATTCAAGATCTAAGATCTAAAGAACATAGTTATTATTTATAAGAATAGCTACTCTTTTTTTTTAATACATTCTGTGTTTTAGGCTCTTTGCTAAGCATTCTAAGTACCTTATCTCATTATTCCTAACAAACTTACGAGGTAGGAATGACTATTGGTGTCATTTTACAGATGACGAAACTGAGGTTTAGGATATTTAGGATTCTAATTTCCATAATAGTATCCCTCCTGCTCTATTATATGTAAATAATGCCTTGCAAATATAATTTTTTGAAGCACAAGATAAATGAACATGTTGCCGTATCACTCCTGTTACGGGCGAAAAGAAATACATTTCAGGTTTGCCTTGATTTGTGCTTAGCCTAGAGTGTTTGGTTTTTCTGATCACAAATGACTAAATGAAACTGAGTGTGTTTGCTAATTTATTGAAATTAGATATATAATTTATTTAACTTCAAAAGTAAGTCTGGAGAAGCTTGCTCAGTGAGGCAGCATCAGCTGCATTTTGAGCAAATTTTCATAAGCAATGGTCATAACTTGCTGAGAAGAATGGACACTGGCAGGCTGAATCCTTGGTTGCAAGCTGACACTTTAAGGGAATGTTCTTAGCAAAACACTCACTTCAACGGAAATTAGGTCAGCCTTCTGGAACATTTATCATGTATACCTGTCACCAGCAAGACCCAGTCCTTAAAGTGAACTGAGATCACAAGCATTGGTCCCTTCTGCTCTCAGTTGCAAAGGACACTCTAAACCAATAGTTCTACAAATATCTGAGCTTGGCAGAAACTCCCATAAAACCAAAGCCAGCGCTCATATAGTTGCTGTGGGAATTGAATTCCTTAATACTCTGTTTATAGAATTTTGAAACAGCAAATGGATTCGGTCTGTTCTGAAAAACAATCTGTCCCATGGCTTGTTTGGAATAACATCTAGAGTTGCTATAGATGGATGTAAGCAGACAACCCATGTCTGATTTGGAAGTCAGTTTCACCAGCCTCTGTCTGTCCCATACCTCATAGCCAGGTTGGTTTTTGCCCGACTCGAGGTATTATTTGCATAAAAGAAAGGCCACCTTCTACTGAAGCTAAGGAGTTGCTAATTTGGTATAGAAACTAGAGGAGTTAGCAAAATCCAGAGCTAGAGGAGTTAGCAAAATCTGGAGCAGTAGAAGTTAAGATAGAGTGTATGGTAAAACCAAAACAACACAAATGAGTCATAACCAATGTCCTTTCAGTAATCATGTGGCATCATTCTGGTGGTTTCAGAACCGTGTCAGCAAGTATGAGGATCCTACAGAGGAATTTGAGATTGTATCTGGGTCGGTTTAGGTGCATTTCTGCTCAATGAACGCCACTCATTGCGAGTCTTGTGGATTGAAATAACCATGTTCACCAAGCAGTCAAATCTCTCTATCTACTAGGTTAAGTTACCTTATCTTCGAGAGGAAATAATTACTTACCTCTTCATATGCTCTTGTTGGGTAAACACATGTATAGACGTCACTACAAATTTGCTAATGAATATGTGAAATTGCTTGAAGGAAAAGATGAAATTATTGACTGTGTGTTTAAGAGTCTATCTATGCGTCTCAAGAAGGATAAAAAGACTACGTGGGTAAGAATAAATGTTTCATCTCTCTGCCCATTTGTCCTACGTATTGCAAAGACCCACCATTTGGTGCACACTGTACAAATGGTAGCATTAAAAGGGTGAGAGAATGGGGCGCCTGGGTGGCTCAGTCGGTTAAGCGTCCGACTTCAGCTCAGGTCGTGATCTCACGGTCCGTGAGTTTGAGCCCCGCGTCGGGCTCTGTGCTGACAGCTCAGAGCCTGGAGCCTGTTTCAGATTCTGTGTCTCCCTCTCTCTGATCCTCCCCCGTTCATGCTCTGTCTCTCTCTGTCTCAAAAATAAATAAATGTTAAAAAAAATAATTAAAAAAAATAAAAAGATGAGAGAACTACAGTTCCCACTTTCACTGAGCTCTCATTTAAGTCGTGTGTGTGTGTGTGTGTGTGTGTGTGTGTACATGTGTGTGTGACACATCCTTAAACAAAAAAAACAAAAAAATGATACCCTATGTGAAATCCCATGATAGGGTTATTTTGAAACTCAGGAGAGAAACTCAAGCACTTTAAGAAGTTTTGTCTTTGAAAAAGTAGGTTGTAAAACAAAGTTGTTTTAACCCTATCCATAAGAAGGATGGGCCGGATACATATGGAAGCTCAGAAGATTGGAGGGGCTGAAGGAGAACGTGGGTATGGAAGAAATCTACCGATGATTTCTTGTTGGAAGAATTAAAAAAAAAAAAAAAAAAAAAACCTTTCATTATCACACTCTATTAAGCCAGGACCAGGAAACAATTTCTAATCAGCACTCCGATCTGGGCAGAGATTGTGCAGTCTTTTGTACGAGGCCTCAGATCCGTGTTCTCTATTCACACATGCTCACTTCCAGCTGTTGTCACTGAAATCCCACATAATCTTTCAAGGTCAAAGGGCAGTCACCCATGGCTGCTGCAGTTAAAAGGTTATGCTGATTTCTGTTGTCAAATATTGGCCCTTTTCTCTTCCAATCACTCCCATTCTACTTTTTTTTAACAAGAAAAATCCAGCCTAGAATTGTATTACATGACTTTAAAGTCTTAAAAGTGTTTCTCCATTGTGCTAACACGACATGGCCTGAACAGTGTAATTCATTCTGTTATATTCACAAAGAATTTTCTGGTACTTCTAAAATACTTTGTGTTTGTGCTAAGCTAGCAAACTTCAAAGTGTAGTGGCCCACACGATTTGTGGCATGCTGTAGTACCTGCAGAAATGTATAATATAGAGTCTATAATTTAATAAACGCTGTGAATTATGGCATCAGTAATTAAGTAATTGCCGGGTAAGCGGGCAAGAATTGCATGAAACGAGTGACTTTTAAAAACATGAAAGCTCTTTGTATTTTGTGGTCGTAAACATTAACTAATTTTATTATATATTTGGAAAACTACATCTACCTGTTTGTAATTTTCGTTTTCTTTCTTTTTGTACTCTTGGACAAGTAATTGCAAGGATTCTTTTAAAATATATCGCTTCAACTCATCAATGATTTTCTTTCCACGCTTGGTGAACCAAAATCAGTGTTGAGTGTCTTAAAATTAGCACATGGCCCCTGGTCATCTTCTTTCCTTGTCATTGCGTGTGTCCTCAGGTGGTTTAGCAAGCAGGGCTCTCTGTAATGTTTCACAGCCGTGTGAATTAAACCTAAAAACGAAGAACAGGACAATGCACATTAAGGTTTTTTCGCTGTTTTACATCCATAAACCGGGGTAGCCTTCGGGTGATTGAGTTTCATGTCTGTTTCAGTTAAGGTAATCAGTTTCTCATGTATTCAGGGAATAAATTTCCTTATTTTTCCTCCAGTATATGTATGAGTTCATAAACAGAAACTGAAGCTATTACAAATAGTTTGATCCATTTGTAGATTACCAGGTATTACTGTCCAAGTTTAGAGAAAACGTTGATTCAGAACATAAAAACAATAAAGTTGCTTAAAAACCCATTAGTTCAACACCAGGTTAATTAAAAAATACTTTTAAAAAGTACCTCTAAGTACATTAAAAACAACAACATAATTTAAAAATATTTATAAAATACTAATTTTATAATGCTTATTATTCTTAGGAATTTACTTTTACTTACATGAAGCAAAAATTTTTTTTTCTTTTCTTTAAATTTTTTTATGGTGCTTAAAAAAATATTCTGTAAAGCAAGTGTTTTCTGTGTTCTTATATGCAACTAATTTGTTGGGTCCACTTGCAAAGTATTTATTTCTGCTTGTAACAGGCCCTGTAAATGTAGGATTCCAAATGTTTAGGGACAATGAGGAAATTGGTCTGTTGACCTGACAAGAAAATGAAAGAAAGGATATTTAGCCTTGAGGAGAGAAAATTAGAGGCTGAGGGACTATCTTCAAATACTTGAAGGGTAGCAAAGTAGAAGAGAAATTAGATTTATTCTGGCCTGTTCCAGAGGATAAAATTGAGGTAAAGAGGAGAAGTTATGGGAAGGCAAACTTACCTTTGTTACAATGCAATGATGATTGCTCTGTTACTATACGATCTTTAGAATATCTTTGCTTCTAGTTCATTCCACATTGTCATGCATTCAGTATTTCCAAGCATGCAAATAAGTAAAAATCATTTTTCACTTTTTATTTAGATGTTTTGCTGTTAGACATCGTCCTTTAATTAAGTGCTTAATCCTGTAACTCAAACTCATAAAACCTCTTTATGTGAAGTCATTGAGCAGTCAAATTTAATTTAATGAAATACTACACTTCCCTTATTAAGTGCAGGAATTGGTGAAAAGATATGATAAGGCCTTTGGGTTAGACTGGATAATCAAGTCTCCGGTATTATTTATGATGGATTAAAAACCAATAACATTTATTATATAAAGAGAACTAAAGGAACCTGTGTTCTAATCCTAAATTCTGCCACTAGCTGTGTGACCTTCAGCAAGTCACTTAACCTCTCTGAGCATAAGCTTCCTTTCTTTATAAAATCAGACTACTGCCAACTACACAGAGCTGCAGCAGGAATTGGAGCTAATATGTCTAAGTTGCTTAGCAGGGGGCCAAACACATAAATACCAGATAAAGGAAAGCTATACTTTTGATGAAAATTAATATGATCTTGAGACATTCTGGGAATGAATTTTCAGATAAGCAGCCTACCTTACAACACCTGTCACTGGCTGGATCCACTTTCCTAATGTAGGTATGTTAAACCTACATGTCCTTCGCCCTTGAATTAAAGTGTGAATTTGCTTGAAGAGCTCAGATTCTACTTTTCCCTCAGCACATCAGTACCTAAACCAAGTGGGGAAAATGGGAAAAGGAGAACAATCTAGCTGAAGAACAACATTTGCCAAAAATAAGTGGTATCCTTGTCAAGTTAGTCGAGAAATAGGGAGTTGAGTAATACTAAGAAACTCTATTGCAGGAACTCTCAGAGGCTTTAACATGTGAATATTTGTTGTCATTCTCCAAGGGTGGGTATGATTGTGTTTCCTGAGTTTATTTTACTATGGAAATCTTCATTTTACGTATACGTGTATCTTTGTACTTATTTGCTTGTGGTGGAGGATTTGGGGAGACTGTTGCACATAACACATTTTGGGAAGTACTGAGATGAATTCCAACGTGAAGGATAGAACGTATCAAAATTTGGAGAACAGCAGGTGGGATATCTTGGCTTGCCACATAGAGAGCATATATTTGGGTAGTATTGGAAATATATCTTAAACACTGGAAAGGTGTACCACAGGACAGATCTTGAAGGGCTTTAAATACCTAGCAAAGGAGTCTAAACTTAGTTCTCAAAGAAATCATGAAAAACTGATGGGCTTTTTTTTTTTTTTTTTTTTTTTTTTTTAATCATCAGACAAAAGACACCAACCATCCATCCATTCTCTCCTTACTGTGCTAGCAGATTAACGTGGAGAGAAAATGCCTAACAGGCATCACAAATTTATGTGCCTACAGGGGCCTTACAGATCATTAAATAAATGAAATACAATAAAGAGTATTGGGGAGTGTGGTACATTTGTAAGCTCATGCCCAGTTTAAAAACATCCATATGTAAAAAAAAAAAAAAAGAAAAAAGAAAAAAAATTAGTACTGTGCTAGCCAAGCAAAATCTGTCCGCAGACCAGAATTGGCCTGTGGGCTGCTAATTTGCAACACTTTAGATTCTAAAGGGAAAGGTTGGCATTTGTTGGTTAAGGTAAGTAGTAGGCTGCTATAATGAAGAAAAAAAAAATACAGTGGTTTAAGTACACTAAAATCTCTTTTTCTTTTTTTTAAATTTACTTTAATTTTTTTTATTTTTTGAGAGACAGAAAGCACGTGAGCCAGGGAGGGGCAGCGGGAGAGAGAATCTATTTGTTTAAAGTTTATTTATTTATTTTGAGACAGAGAGCAAGCAGGGGAGGGGCAGAGAGAAAAGGAGGGAGAGGACCCCAAGCAGGCACCGCACTGTCAGTGCAGAGCCCGATGTGGGGCTCGAACTCATGAAGCGCGAGATCATGACCTGAGCTGAAATCAAGAACTTAAACTGACTGAGCCACCCAGGTGCCCTGAATGAAAGGGAGAGAGAGAGAATCTTAAGCAGGTTGGTTCCATACTCAGCACAGAGCCCCATGTGGGGCTTGATCCCACAACCCCGGGATCATGACCTGGGCCAAAATCAAGAGTCAGACGCTCAACCGACTGAGCACCCCCAGGCGCCCCTCTTTTTCTTTTTGTCAACTCTTCCAGGTGAGCAGTCTGAGTGGGCAGGGTGGTTCTACTTCACACTGTCATTCAGGGTCCCCTGCCCCTTCGCTCCCTCTGCCTTACTGCTCTGCCCTCCCATGGGCACTGTCTTTGTCTTCATGGTTGACACTGCTCTAGCTCATAAAAAGAAGAAGAAAGAGTGTCTAGGGCAGGAATTTCTTTTCAGACAGGTTGGGTAGGAGTTGATTGTATCACTTCCGTTGACTTTCCAAGTAGTGGCCACTTCTGACTGTAAAAGAGGCTGAGAACTATGGTCTGTAACTGTCAGTCAAGGATATGTATGGACAACCAGCAGGCTTGACACAGGACATTGCAAGAGTCTTTGCTATAGCCTTTCCTAGAAAGGTCTTATAAAAAAACCCCATTTTGTTTGTTTGTTTGTTTGTTTATATGGTTATATGCTTATTTGTTTGGTTATTTATTTATTTACTTACATTTATTTATTTAAGTTCAAGTTATTTAACATACAGTGTAGTATCGGTTTCAGGAGTAGAACCCAGTGGTTCACCACTTGCATATAACACCCAGTGCTCATCCCAAAAAGGGCCTCCTTAATGCCCAGCACCCATGTAGCCTATCCCCCCACCTGCCTCCCCTCCAGCAACCCTCAGTGTGTTCTCTGTATTTAAGAGTCTCTTATGGTCTGCCTCCCTCCCTGTTTTTATTTTTCATTCCTTTCCCCGTGTTCATGTGTTTTTGTTTCTTAAATTCCACATATGAGTGAAATCATATGGTATTTTTTATTTTTTTATTTTTAGAGAGAGAGAGAGAGAGAGCACAAGCCGGGGAGAGGGGCAGAGGGAAAGGAAGATAGAGAGAGAGAGAATCTCAAGCAGGCTCCATGCTCAGCACAGAGCCCAATGCGGGGCTCTATCCCACGACCCTGAGATCATGACCTGAGCCGAAAATCAAGAGTTCAACATTCAACCATCTGAGTTACCCAGGCACCCCTAAAAAGACCCAATTTTGGATAAATACATTAGTGAAATCTTGGTGTAAACATGTTTCTTAGCTAGGAGCATATCCCCCCCCCCCCCATCAGCCCCCAATAGTAAAGACCTTGTGGTGTTTCTTCTTGAATCCCCAGGGCCTAGGACTGTGCTTGACACATAATAGACATCCGGTACATATTTGCACATAATAGACATCCGGTACATATTTGATGAATGAAAGCGGTAAACCAAATATTGACTTTATGGATATGGCAGAACAAACAAATTAAAAACACAGATTAGTGTTGTGTTTTTATCGAATAATAATTAGATAATAGTACCTGAGCAGGGCAGGGAAATTTGGGGCAACAAAAAAAGGAACCAACAGTACATAAGTCCCACGACCCATACTTCTAAAACCTTATCTTGTCTCACTCTCCTTTTCAGCTAAGCCTACGTTATTCCCATACTAGAGACAGTTCCTTGCTGTGTTGTGATAAACCAAAATGACAATCATGACATATCCAAATGCATTTATAACAACCCTTTTCATCTGAGATTCTCAAAACACAAAGAAATGTTATTTCTTTGTTTTACACATTCTCAGACACAACTTTCTAGACATAGAAGTATTATGGTCTCATTGCCGGTCCAACAACCTATGTCATTCTTTTCATGTTTACTGTAAGCAGACTACTGAGTGAAATCTCCACCGTTGTAAAGATTAATCACACAAACAGAACATCTATATATTTTTATTACTACTGCATTCTTTTTAGTAGATGTCTGAATTTTTGGCATTTGTTGTAATATTAGGAATTATTCTAAAAATAAATAATATCTCAAGTGTTATCCAAGAATGGCAGAATAATTTAAGTCGTCAATGTATAGTCAAAAATGAGACCCAAAGTTTAGAATTTGGGCTTACTGGACCACCCCATCTTTTAAACACCTGTTTTCTGGGGCACCTGGGTGGCTCTGTCGGTTGAGGATCTGACTTTGGCTCAGGTCATGATCTTAACGGCTGGTGAGTTCAAGCCCCACATCAGGCTCTCTGCTCTAAGGACAGAGCTCGCTTCGCATCCTCTGCCTCCCTCTCTCTGTCTCTCTCTCTCTCTCTCTCTCTCTCTCTCTCTCTCTAGCTCTGTCTCTCAAAAATAAATGAAAACATTTAAAAAAATGTTTAAACCCTGTTTTCTAAGATATTCCAAATCTTGGGGAGCCTGGGTGGCTCAGTCGGTTGAGCGTCCGACTTCGGTTCAGGTCATGATCTCACTGTTGTTCAGTTCAAGCCCCGCGTCGGGCTCTGTGCCGACAGCTCAGAGGCTGGAGCCTGCTTCGGATTCTGTGTCTCCCTCTCTCTGCCCCTCCCCTGCTCGCACACTGTCTCTCTCTCTCTCAAAAATAAATAAACATTCAGATACTCCAAATCAAGAGGACAGAAGTAAGGTGTCACTAGAGGTGAGCCAAGAATAATTTGCACTGTGCTTTAGAGGGCTACTAAGTCAGGGTACCTCGAGTCGCTCATCTGGATCAGTAAATGAATATTTCTTACACACCTAGACCAAGTGACTGTGCTGAGCTCTGTGGACAATGTACAATCACAACCTACAACCCTGCCTTGCTGGTTTTTTTGTACCAGTGTGGAGCTAAGACAGATAAGGTAACTCTCATGTAAGGTAGAAAGAGGCTATGACGTGAGACAGGTAGGGTAGAAGTTCTCCTCAACAGTGTTGGCTGAGCACATGTGAAGTGCCCCGACTGTAGGGAATGGGGAAAGTGTAAGAGCCACATTCCCTTTCCGTAGGTGGCTCATAGGCCAGTGGGAAGATTATGCAAGGAGAAATTAAGTCGTGAAGGTAGACTTTTCTTTAGAGGACGAGCATGTAACTTCTGTGAGAGCAGTGTCCTCAGGATGTAGTCAGGGTCTGTCATCTCTAATACTTTCGTGATATAAATGCATGAGAACAAGGGGAACCTTTTTCCTTTGGAGGAGCCCAGACGCACAAATGTGGAAAAGCCCGGTCCTTGGCTTATCTTTTCCTAGTGATGGAACCTTATTTACCAAGGGGAGAATAGAATAGAGAGGCATTCTTTTTGATGAAATGACCTGTGTATTGCAGTTTGCATCCTAATTAGCCAGATGAGATTTGATGATTCAGAGCTGAGAGCCCTTTGCTTAACAAGACAAACAGAAATACCATCTAGTGTGTAAACTTTCTTCCTCAGATATATCCTCTGCTTCATAGACATTCAAATTTCCTTTCAAGGCCAACCCTCTGGATGGTTGTCCCCAGCTGTTTCTTCCCCTCGACCTCTGAACAGTTCTGCAAGGTCACCTGTCTCTGCAAATCGAACTTGTTTCCTTCCCTGCCTGTTAAAAGGTAGATAGATGTTCAGTCCCTTCACGAGATGAGATTTGGTCCCCATACTATGGCATTTTCCCTAATAACTGCTGATATCATCGAGGCAAAGAGAACTGCTTTTCCTAACCACCCATAAAAGAATTTAGCTTTTTATATTTCTGCCTCTCTTAGAAAGCCTCATCTCCCCACTGTGAGTATGGCTGACTCCAAGGTATTGAAATCTATACTCTAATTGGGAATTCACTGAACAAGACTTCAGTGAATGAACTTTTTTGGCCATTTCCTATACAATGAAAAAGATTCTGCTCCTCCTCTGAAACTACAATACAGTTGCTTCTGAGCAGTAGTTCAGGATTGGAGGAGATCACTGCGAAGTTCGGGTTTTCAGCTAAGACATATTTAACGAAAGTATGTTTTGCGCTCATTTCTGAGAGGCTGTATTCAAAATGTAAATCTTGGGACCTTTCAGGGATGTTTAATCAGCTTTCCAACCGAGGATCTTTTCATGTGAATGTTGAAGGTTGGAATTACTGGAATTGACCTTTTTATTTTCTTTTCCATTTTTCTCTCATCTGGCAATAAAGTAGAACACCCAGATTAGTGTTATTTCCCTGCAAGTCATTTTTATGACTTGGTTTGTGTTAGTGAGAACGAAATATTAATCTGCTCAGGTTTGCTTAGTAATTACATTAGACGTGTCACTTTTTCCATCATTTCTTAGGTTTCATTTCTCGTTGCTGTCTTCCTCTAGAGTTCACCAGCGGGTTTCCAAATAATTGGTGAAGGAACAAAACTAGTTTCATAGTCCCTCCAAGTTCCATGGAATGTTTACAGAGACCTTTCCCCAGGGACCCTTTATAGACAAGATGGTCACATCAGGGCTTGTACAATCATTCTACTTTTTATTTTATTTTTTCTGATTATTATACATCCACATATAGTTCGCCTTCTAAATTATACACATTCTACTAAAATAAGCCTGAGGGAGCAGGTTGCTGAGAGCACAAGGAGGATCCCGTTGTGATTTTTGTGGCGACTTTATCAGGATCACACGAGATTCTAGTTGAAGCTTGGGATTAGACTCTTTCGGGGGCGGGGCTTATGTCCATTAAATCATGCTGCCCTTTAACACTCTAGTTTAACTCAGTCCCCCCAAAATAGGGACCACAATCACAGTAGGACAACCCCCAGACATTTCTCAGCAGAGGACCTGATGGCACCTTCTTGGTTGGAAGCTCTACCCTGCATGGATGGTCTCCTCAGTCCTTGTCCTCCTTAGTCTGGAGGGATGGTTTGGATTTTTCATTTTAATAGTTTTCAGATGTACAGTAGCTCCATCTTAGTTCAAACTGTATTGCTAGAGATGAGAGAGAGAAAGAGACAGAAATAAGTTCTGTCAACATTTCTATAAAAAGGAAAATAAACATCCTCAAGCCCAAATTGAGTTGTTTTCCCTCAGAGGCACCTCTGGAGTGCTTACTGCCGACCAGGCACTGTGTTAGGGACCTGGGGGGCCTGGAGACACAGAAGATGCTCTTTCTCACAGGGCTCACAGCCTAATATGAGAAAAAGACAAAATGACAGTTCAGTGGGCTAGCTCCTAGATGAGAGCCATACTCTGCAGACCTGGTCAATATTGAGGAAAGAGAAAAGGAGTCTTTGCCAGCAGTGCAGGTGAGCAGAGAAGGCTTTTCATAGAACGACAATAAGGCTGAGTCCTAAAGGACAAGTGGGAGGTTGGCCAGGCAAAGAGTAGGAAGGACAGACAGTCTGGGAAGAGGGAACAGTGTGGGGAGAGGAGTGAACCAGGGCGATGGTAGAAAAGGCATTCCCTTAGGCCCAAGGGGGTAGGGCTAGAAGAGAGAGAGAGAGAAGAGATTTTTTAGAAAATGAACCTAGAGAGGAAAAGAGATGCTATGTCAAGAGTGGTATGCCATATGATGGAATTTATACTGTGCCCTGAGTTCTCTGTGGGGCTCTGGCAAGATTTCTGACAGGGCAGTGAGCTCTGAATGCATTGGATTTATCTCAGATTACCCAGCATCTCATTCTTTCTTACCCCAGGGCCTTTGCAAATTACTAATCCTTCTGCCTGAAGAGCTCTTTCCCCATCTTTTCATGACTTTCTCTTTGGTATTTTTCAGATGTCAGCTCTTAAGAGACACCTTGTCTGACCACCCTTTCTAAAGTGTTTCCTAATTGTTTCCTTCATTTCATTTATACCATTTATAATTTTTAAATTTATTCATTTGTTTTATGTGTTCAGCTGTCTCTAATCTTAGACTATAAACTCCCTGAATGTAGGGACTGTATCTAGAACACCTAGCACAATGCCTGGATCACAGTAGGTGCCCTCAAAATATTTGTGGAATAAATAAATGAGCCTTCAGATTTGCCTGTGAGGGACAGCTCTAGCTGCAGATTGGACAGTGGACTAAGGAGAAACCAAGACTGATAATAGAAAACATAGTTAGGAGGCTGCCCCATCTATCTGGTGAGAATCGGGAAATGTCTGGGCCAGTCATGGAGGGAGTGGAAATGGAGATGTACTTGGAGTCAAGAAATGGTAAAGAGTGGAATCAGTGAGGAGTAGTTGGATGTGGGTTTTATAAGAAGCAAGAGTTAGGGATGGCCCCAAAACATAGAAAGCATGATGGTGGTAGATGGTTCACTAAAGGAGGAAATTCCATAGAGTCAGAACAGATTTTGGGGAGAGAAGAAAATGAGCTCAACTTTGGACATGTTGGGTTTGAGGATACCTGTAGGCTATCTGGGTTTAAATATCCAATAAACATTTTGAGAGAGATCTTGGTAAACGGCCAAGATTTGAGAGTCATTGGCCGACAGAGTCGTTCATCCACTCATTGAACAAATACTCACTAACTGCTTTGTCCCAGGCATTAAATACAGTGGTGAATGAAACAAACATTATTCTAGTTTTTGGAAACATCCCAGTCAAGACTGGTGACTGGTATCATGGAAATAGAGGAACTAGCTTAGGAATACACCTTTTGAGCACAAACCCCGGGGAACACCACATCTAAGAGGTGACCTTACAAAAGAAAAGGGGCCATCAAGAGATGATAGTTTGAATGAGCGCAGGTGTTTCTCCCTCCCAAGTCCTTGCACCCAACTAAACTTAGTTTTCAAAATATAGTGCTTGCTTTTTTGGTGGCAGGATTGAAGTACACGTGTTCGCATTCACTCTGTACAGAAATTCTTGTTGAGTTGTCCTTAAGGAATTCCAAAGGTTGGAACTGAGACAAGAATCAGCCCGCAAGCAAGAGACACAGGCAGAGATAAACAAGAGCTGGAAGTCAACCCAGAGTTTCCCATTCAACTATGCATTTCCTTGTCCTTGTTAGATGTGTTTTAAGTCAAACTTAATGTACATTTTGGTTGGATTCCCTTTGTCAGAGTCCGTGGGGTTAATGCAAAGTCAATGTCGTCACAATAGAAAGAGATGTTATAGTCTGTTTTGCCAAGACCAGTTTAGAGAATTTTGACTTATTTGCTTATTTTTACTTCTCAATTGTCTTAATCCAAGAGACAACACCTCAGGTGCTTACCAAATAAAAGTCAATCAAAGACCTGGGTGGGAGTTGTTTTGAGAGTTGAAATTTCTTAAGCACATCTTCAAGTGAAAGTTTGCCCATTTACTTTAAAACGCAATTTGTATGCAGCTACTGCACATTCTAAAAATTAGAGCTGTTTTATCTGAAATATCATAGATTATGTTTGATACAAAAATTAACTGAAAAAATTTTAAACTCAGCAAAAACAAAAATATCTTTCTAATTCTAATGCAACCAAAAGAAAAAGAATAATTTGTACATACCTTTATAATTCTCCAAACATAGTGATTTGTTGCATGTGTTTATGTGTGTGACATTTAATGAATTTATTGGTGTATAAACCATGCCACAGGTAAATTTGCTTCTGCTTAGTAGTGGGTAAAATCTATTTTTTATCAGTAAATCTTATATATGGACTGTTTGTCATGTATTCAGTGTTTCTTATGTTGCATTTCTTAAGGTATGTTTCTAATATCAAAGGAAAGTTGTTTTTGAAAATCCCTTCGTCCAGCTTCTTGTTTGGCCCTAATTTTAAAGCAGGTGATTATGCTAACCCTATAGACAGATCTCAGCTAGATTTTACCTATGTGAGACTCCAAATCAGAAAACTTGAGAGGCAGAGAAAGAAACAACATATCATAAATTATGGATTCCTTGCTATTTATAAGTTTTATATTCCTAAATGCACCATAAAAATAAATAAGCAGTTGATAAGAGATGTAATAGATATGTTAAAGGAATTAATTATATCCAGCAAAAATAAAACAGATGCAAATTCAAAGATTGCCATTTCGAACCATTGATTTATTATCTTTTCTAAAAAAAAAAAAAAGGACTCAACCCACCCACTCATGAAAAAACTCTTTTGTTTGTGCTCAGAAGACTTTGTTTTCACGTTTCAAGGGTTGGGGTTTGCTTTTTCTACAATGGCTTTTTAAAGATTCACCCTGTGGTGCCTCTAAAAATGAAGAGAACATCCTTAAATCTTATTTGATTTGAATGAATGGATAGCTAATGCTGATCAGATGTTTCTTTAGAGAATAATGTTTAAAAACTGGTATGGAACTTAAGTATCCTGGCTGATTCATAGGTAGGCTGTTTTCATCCCAGCTGTGAAGGTCTCAGAGATCAGCCAAGGTAACCATTTATTTTAAATCTTCTTTTGTTTCACATTTCCTGTTGTTTTTTTTTTTTTTTTTGACCATTTCAAAAATCACCCAGTTGTGTCATAGCTTTCCATGACCCCCAGATTCAAACCAAAAAACCATCTATATAACGAAGTGACTGTACCCTCCCACGTAAACTCTAAGTAGAGCAGAATATGAAATTAGACCTTGCCTTTTTTAATCACAATGAAACTAATATTTAGAATTCTCTTGTCAAATGTCTTCTATTTATGACACTGTTTCTTTTGTTTTTGTTTCCCCAGGACATTTGGGCTTCCAGGACAGTTTTGTCACATCAGGTGTTTTTAGTGTGACTGAGCTAGTAAGAGTGTCACAGAGTAAGTATAATTTTGCTTTGATTTGGTACACATTTGCCTTGGGTTTGTGCTTACTTTCTGCCTGGGCCTCCTAGAGACATAAATAGCTTTCAGAATCCCTTTTTCATTCACCCATTGGAAGAATTTCGCCACGCAGTTTATTTGACAGCCAAGAATTTAAATCAGGAAAAATTAAATATCATTTTAATGTGAGACATAGGGAAAGAACTGAAATCCTGACTGTCTCACATATTCCCTACTTTATAGTGTGAACCTGGTTAAAAAAATTTTGAGTCTTCCCTGATTTCTAAGAAATTCTGCATTTTAAAAGAATTTGTTTTTGACCTTTAAAGAATGCTAATGCCCTCAGCATGAGTGACACAGTACAGCATGATCATTACCCTGTTGTCAATAATCACCAACAACAATGAATTAAGAGTACCTGTCACCACCCTGTTCCATTGATCAAAAGGGTCATTGATTATATTTTTGCTATGACATAATCCAGACAGTCCAAGGAGAAGATATAGGATATTCTGTCTCTGTGTTTCTCTCCCTCAGTCTCTCTGTCTCTGTCAGTCATACACACACACGCACACACACACACACACACACACACACTCACACTGTTGCCTTCCCTCAAAAAACATCTCTTTGTTTTTATTTAAATGCATACCTACAATGACTATAGTGTCATAGGTGGCAATAACAAGAGGAAAATTTAAATATCAAATGTTACAATTTTACTTTTCATTCCTCTCCTACTTCAAAATACTGCTTATAGATAAAATTTACAATGTCAACATTGGTTTCGAACTGCATCAAATCCTTTGTGGAATGAGGTGGAGTAAAAATAAATATTTTCATTTCAAGTCCATACCCCCCATTCACTTCATTACAGTCTTGCAAATTTGACCAAGTAAACCAGTCAATCTCTGACAAGATGTCGGGTCACGCAAGCCACGCCATCCCAATCGCACAAGCTCAGATTCTCTCTCCTCTTATTTCTTAACGCTGGAAGGCTGTGAAGAATCCAGAAAGTGGGATATAAGACGTGGGGGCAGAGGATGTGGAGTTTGAGGGATAGATTAAAAAAAAAAATCCAATGACTGTTGAGCAGTCACTATCTGCCAGACGCTGTGTTTTCATGTGTGTTATATAAATTAATCTTTGCCATAAACTTGTTAGGTAAGTACTTACACTCATTTTCACAAATGAGTTAAATTGGGGGTCTATTTAAGTCATTCACCAAAGTCAAATAGTGGGCAAATAGTTAAAGCTAAGTCTGTGTCTTACAGATGTGTACTCTTGCATGGGCCCAAAGGAACTTGAGAAAGTGTACAATGTGAGACTAGACAAGGAGACTAGGGGAAAGATAACTTTGTGGATGAGAATTCTGGCAGTTGGGACCCTCGGTTGATCCTGGGGGTGTTCTGGTGTTAGGGAGGTGGAACCATAGGGAATGAGGTGTTAGGAGCAGTGAGGGTATGAGTTGGAATGGAGACGTTGCTTCCATGTTATCAAGTATGCTTCAAGTATCAACCGGTAAGGAAGAGACTAGATTAGGTTGGAAGATATGTGCCTAGCACAGCTGACTAGCCAGTCATTTGCCATGGATAAATAATGCAGTTTTTTAAAACCGTTTTTCACTGGGGCACTGGGTGGCTCAGTCAGTTAGATGTCTGACTTCGGCTCACGTCATGATCTCACAGTTCGTGGGTTCAGACCCCGTGTCAGGCTGTGTGCTGACAGCCCAGAGCCTGGAGCCTGCTTCGGGTTCTGTGTCTCCCTCTCTCTCTCTGCCCCTCCCCTGCTCACTCTCTGTCTCTCAAAAATAAGTAAACATTAAAAAAAGTTTTTTTTGAATAAAATTGTTTTTCACTTTGTAAGACTTAAAAAGGACCGCTATCCCACATTTTCTTATAACTTTAATAATAATAGTAATGTAGAATATATGCCTTTCAGAGGGTAATTATCGTAATGGCATTCCAGGTAAATACATTCCTTGAGCCCTTACTTAACTCTAGGATTGGAGCGCTCGAGCTTTTTATTCTACCCTGGCTGCTGTAATGCTTACATTTGGTCTTCATTACCATCAGTGTCCCAAGTCCTGGATGTTGTATGAGAAGGCCCGCGCTGCTCAAGACAGTCCCCGGCATCTTGTCCCCCTTCCGTTTTCTGTATGCCCCTTTAAGGTCTTCTATCCCAAGGCCTATCAGTTCCAAGCTAGATTAGCCCTCTATTCAGTCTACATAGCATGGTTGCCAAGTGAATTCTAAACCTGCCTTCAAGACTGCCAGAGGGTATGGGCAGACCACAGATTGAATTTGCAGAGGGACCTGGTTTTGTTTCCTGTCCCCATTTAGGGGGTTATGTTGCTGATGCCCGGCATCATGAGCGTCCTTCGGCTCTTGAATGCTTTTCGATTCTGCACACTGCTGTGTAATCGCTGTAGGACTCACTCACACATGGCCTCGTGCTGACTAAAACTGTTTGGCAAGAGTGGGACTGGGCTGTGTCAGCTAACTCATGGCTTCGAGCCAAACTGCTGTCCAGAGCCCCCCTCCCTCTTGCAGATCTGTAATCCAGGTTTGTCAGGGTATATGTCACAAGATTGCCTTGGCTGCTGGGGTTACGGACCCTCCCCCAGCTCAGGTTGCCTCACCCACACACTTTTCTGAAAGACTTAACACTCGAGCCACATGATGAGTCAAAACCCTTCACCATTCCTTACAGCACTGCCCCCTTCCCTGAGCTGGAAGAGCTAAGGGTCCATGTTAGAGGTGCAGTGGGCACTTTTTACAAATGAGCAGGGCTGGGGTGCGTTCCACAGCCTTGAAATAGAAATAAGCTAACTGGCACAGAAGTTGATTAAATGCATCATGTTAGCCCTGTTAGGAACATGATGCAACACTAACATGAAAAATTATGGTAGCTAGTATTTACCAAGCATACGCTATGTACCAGGCATTGTGCTAGGCACTTTGTAAACATCATCTCGTTCAGTCCTCCCATGGTTGCTATTATTGTCCTTTTTATAGTTGAAGAAGATGATGATGCTCAAAGAGGTTAAGAAACTTGCTCTTTTGACTTTGCTGTGCTCAGCTAACTGACTGCAGACATTTTTGTCATGACCTCTCCTGTAACTGCATCAGAGAGCTACGGAATCTTTGGATTCTGTGTTTTTATTAAAAAACCATTTCTTGTTAGAGTTGATAAACTTTTAGATTGTTAATCTGTGCATTAAAAAAAGGTTGAAGCTACTTTCATGTAAACTCAAACACTTAATTAAACTTTTTTCCCCCGGATTGGTTTTCAGTTCTGATATATTTTTTTTTAATGAATAGGCTTTATTTTTACAGCAATTTTAGGTTCACAGCTTTAGGTTAGTGAAAAGTACAGAATTTTAATATTTACACCTCCCCAAATAGTTTCCTGTATATATTAACATGTGTTGTTCATGTGGTACATTTGTTACAAGGGAGGAACTGATATTGACCCGTTATTGTTAACAGAAGTCCATAGTTGACATAAGGGTTCAGTTCTTTGTGTTCTAGATTCCGCGTGTTGACAAATGTATCTATTATTGCAGTGTCATACAGAACAGTCTCACTTCCCGAAAAATCACCTGCCCTCCAGCCGGTCATCTCCCCAAGTCTCCAAAATTACTACTCATTCTGTGAATAGTTCAGCCTTTAACTGGATGTTTTTAATGGCCTCAGAGTCTTAGAATTTCTTCCACTCTGCTGCACGTTTCTTCTTAACCCCCTCTTACTGATCTCAGCCCCACCCAGTTCCCCCCATCACACTTATGACCACATATGTGGCCTGGAAATGTCAAACTGGTGGTGGCCTCAGTTCGAAAAATTTCCCTCCTCCTGAATCTTTAGTATTCAATGTTAAAATCTGCTGATGTAAATATTTACTTTCCTCAGGTTTCCAGTTAGTTTCTGTTTCTCGTTTTCCTCCTTTTAAATTTAACAGAGGAGGGAGGTGCTATTTCAGCATTTCCTCCTGAGGATTCACTGAAATAACCGCGTGCTAAGTTTGTTGTTTATAATCGTGTTACTACAGGGTGGCAATGGCAGAGAAACTCAAGAGAAAAGCTGCTGGTTTAGCTTCACACATTCAGAGGTGAGGGTCAGGCAGCGAGGTTGCTTGACATTAGATTATAGTGATCAGATGCATGGAGCTGTTAGAATCAGGGGCTCCCGCTGTGGTCTCTCACTAATTCCCCTCTCACCCTCGCCTCCTGCCTACCCACCTACCCTTTCCGTTTTTGCATTATGTCGAATCCACGAAAGGCAAGAAAGGAGAGTTCTGTTTCTCTTAGCAGCAAAGGAAGTACCACAGCATAAAAGTAGATGTATATATGTGGTCCTCCTTGTGACAGGGCCATCTGAAAGTCATTCGAGTAATTTATTACTTTGTTCCAGGAGAGGGTCGGGAAGGGGGAATACAGATCGCGAGACACTGTGCCAGAAGCAGAGAGAGGTCTTCTCTGCTCCGAGGGAGGGGGGTTTCCAAGTGCTAACAACGCAGTTCAGAATCACTAAAGTTGTTTCAGCAGAACACTGAGGAAAAGGACAGGAACCATCTGTTGAAATGGTTCTTGCGTGATGCTGCATTTTCAAACAAAGCCCTCGAAAAGCGTTTTTCAGATGGGTCTCTTTCCCATGAAGCTGCCACCAAGAGAGCGCACTCGGCTAGCTGCTAAATGACCCCACTTTGATGGCCGACTCGGTCAGCACCCGCTCTTGTTTATTTTGCACGGGTGTTCTCCTCCAAGGGTGTGCTTTGAGGCCGTCAAATACCCTTCCTGGTGTGAACCCAGAAAATCCTCCCGAAAAATCCACCGCTTCTGCCCATTTCCTTCTAAAGTGCTGACTCTTCTACTTTGAAGTTGGTGGGGGTGGCTCTGAATCCGTAACTACTTCGTGGGGAAAGAGGAAAACCACAAATACACACAGGCCATTGTGACTCTGGCCTGGCGGGGTCTCATTTTCCAGCCGTGGTTTGTACACCCGAGCAGGCTGCAAGGGTTAAGTAAACTTCGTGGCTAGGAATGACTTCACGGCCCTGGAATTTGGAAGAGCCCGGGTTCCCAGTACACTGTGGCCAGCCTTAGCATCGCCTTTGGGTGTAAAAACCACTCTCAGTTACCCAGACCGAATTTTTGGTTCCTATCACGCTGCTGCATAATCTACGAAATCCGGCAGCTGAATTGTCCTGGCTCTACCACAAAGCCCGGCTGCTGGGTGGCTACAGGACTCCCGACTTGTTTGTCAATGGAGAGGGGGAGTGAACGGAGCCAGGCATATGCCTCAGCCTGGCATGAGGTAGCACCCTAGTGGCTGTTTGCTGCCTTCTGCATGTGCACTCTTTCTGTATTCTCACACGAGAATCATCACTCGGATCTGAGGTGCAGTTCCCTTTTCAACTTCCTTTTGAAGTCTCTAGGTCCTTTGTGTGTCTCTGAGAACCCATATCCATAGGCACGGATTTTCTGGCGAGCAATGCAGTAAGAACAACTGGCGGTATGCTAACCTGACACGATGGAACTCGTACGGCAGAATTAACTCAGCTCCAAGGTGCCGTATGAAAATGCAGCTCTTTGATATGAACAAGCCCAAACTTGGAAATTACAAAATGTTCTTGCAAAGAAGGACTCGTGAGGAAATCGGTATAGGATGAGGGATTCCAGACGTCCAGGCCTTGGGGGGTGCCATTTAAGCAGTTACAAGATTTTAGATCCTTGGTAGAGGAGAAGAGAGTTGAAACTTTCTTTTCTGAACAAGTGGCCTATTGGCTATGATCATTGCATGGGCATTAATTTTAAAATTCATATTCTTAAGCAAGCCCTTCTTTCCAAAGAAGCCATTTGGGTGTAAGCATTAAAGGAAGAAACAAAAAGATTATAATAAAAAATAGACTTCAGCCCTAGCATGAACAGTGGCTGTGACCTTGCCTTTTGTTTGCCATTACACAATTCAATGGCAGTCCACTCAAACTATGCTCTCGATCAATATCCTATTAAAGCGGCACAAAAAGTCTCCATAAACTTAGTGGTTAGCTATGTTTATAAATGGAACTCGGCATAATTAGATGGTCAATAGCAGGCTCTACTAGTAATTTTAAAATGAACATCACACATTTTCTATCTGTAGAAGTCAATGGCACCTCTTCCACATTGAAGGTATGGTGTGCCGCAGACGAAAGGATGGGCGACCCTTGAAAAAATCATAATGCCTGTCGCTAAAATGCAGTTTTTAAGGAAAGTCTGTTAAGTTGTGGAATAGAAAATACTGACTGGCCCTGTATATGTTTTCATTTTGCTTCCCTAAGCCACCTTATTCTGAATATATTATGACATTGCAAATGTTTTCTAGTTTTAATCAGCCCCTCATGGAGATACAAAATAATAAATATTACCATACTGTTAGGAAGGAAAATATCAGTCTGGCTGGCTTCATTTAGCAGGTTTCCTCTACTCTAATTCAATACATTTTCAAAATAAATACTGAAATCGAATTAGTTCAGTTTTGTTGTATAATTTTTTTCTCTTAATTTTCTTGACATATTTGGGGTGACTATTTGGACAGCAAAGCCAGCAGCCAATGGACTAAACTGGCAGTAATAGGAATTTTCATCAAACTCTTTCTTTCGAATCCCAGCTCACAGTAGGGGGGGCCACATGTGATTTTTCCCATTCTGTTCTCATCGAGCAGAGAAAGAGCCACACAAAGTGAGACGTGTCCCCATCCTTACCACAAATTGAAATGTACAAGATACCTTGTGTTCGATGTGGCCCTGTCAGTGGCATTATGCCCACCATTTCACTGATTTTGAAACTGGTTAGGGGGTGCCTGGGTGGCTCAGTCGGTTAAGTGTCTGACTCGATTTCGGCTCAGGTCGTGATCTCACGGTTTTTGAGTTGGAGCCCTGCATTGGGCTCTGCGTTGGCAGTACAGAGCCTGCTTGGGATTCTCTCTCTCACTCTCTCTGCCCCTCCCCTGCTCTCTCTTTCTCTCTCAAAATAGATAAATAAACATAAAAAAAAACTATGGTTACAAGAGGCTTATGACATCAGCACATCCATTAGACAATGCTATGCTTGAAAGTCCAGTTTTTTCTGTGACACTCCTATCCCTACAACCTTCCTGGTTAAAGCTGTTAGAGAGTTCTCATGGCAGGATCTTAGGGACCCTATGTTTTTGGTTCTTAGCTGAAGCTCTTGCTAAAGTGACCAGACTGTGAGCATTCTCATTTTAAACATTTGACTCAGAGAGAAGCAAAATACATTAACACTTTTTTTTTAACATTTAAAAAAATTTTTTTTATTGTTTATTTATTTTTGAGAGAGAGACAGAGACAGAGACAGAGAGACAGAGTGTGAGTTGGGGAGGGGCAGAGAGAGAAGGAGGAACAGAATCTGAAGCAGGCTCCAGGCTCTGTGCTGACAGCAGCGAGCCCAGTGCGGGTCCTGAACTTACAAACTGGGAAATCATGACCTGAGCTGAAGCCAGGAGCTTAACCAACTGAGCCACCCAGGTGCCCCAAAACATGTAACACCTTGACATATGTATGAATTTGTTATAGTGATCTCTGATCATATGTTCGTCTATTTCTGATCTTTTCTAGCTAATTCATGGGTTATGCTCTCTAGATGTAATACGTTATATAAAATCCATATTTAAGATGGCAGCGTGGTATCATGGCCCAGGATATAGAAGTGAGGATCTGACCCTGCCATTTACCACTATATGACTTTGGGCATTACTGATCCCCCTCTCTTAGCTATGTTCTCCTCCTAGTCAGCAATCATTTATTCAGTCAGCAAATCCATTCTATACCAGCTGTGTTCTAGGCCTGCATCTGAATGCAGTAACACCTCTCAGGAGTGTTTTCAGGATTAAGTGAGAGAATGTCAGGTGTCTAGCATATCCTAGATGCTCAACAGTGGTGACTACAATGGTTATTATTGAACGAAGCCTCTGTCCCTGGTCTTTTACTGTCTGTGTTCATAGCTGATCCTTTAGGGGATCACACTATCAGCAAATTTATTAAAAACGTGTGTGTGTGTGTGTGTGTGTGTGTGTGTGTGTGTGTGTCTGTATGTGCTCTGTGTGCATGTATAAATTAAAAAGGACTGATTTTAGATTCAAGTTCTAAAAGTCCATTTATTAGAAGGACCATTCCCGTGACCCCTTCCAAATTACTAATTCTGATGGAATAAGAGCATGCCAATACGAGATCTAATTCATCTGCTTTAGGAAGCCAGAAAATTCTTATTCCTCAACTTTTCAGCCCAACCTATACTTCTGCGTTATTCTGGAAATTTCTCTTCCAGGGTATCCTAATGGGTAGCAAGATGTTTTAAAATTCTCAATCTAACACTGACACGTTAACAACTTTTTAAGTCACTAGCCACACCTTGGTTATTTGTAATCAGTTTTTTTTTAAATAGTACTCAATTCTATAGTATTTGAATTTTGCTTTCTTATATATTACGGACATAAAAATTCCCTGTGAGGAACAGGGGCACCCTGAGGTCATTACCACAATGTGATTTTTTTCATGAACTTTTCCATATGAACTCATAAGCCTCAATTTTTTTTAAGAGCAGATATTCCTATCCAATAGGTAACATTGGAAAACTAAAAGGTATTTTTGAGATTTTCAAAAGCCTGACAGAAATTCTACATTACCAGCACAATAAGACCACAAATATTATTGAGATTTTGGCTGGCATATATTTCCCTAGCTAACACCTGCTGATTAGAAAGACTCTTGTTGGTGACACCATCGGCACGTCCAGGATGAGATCACTACAGCCCACGCTCAGCAGAGCCACGTGTTAAGTCTGACAGGGGAACTGAGTTAATGCAGTCTGTGATTGATAGGAGTACCTATTAACACCCAGGATCTTCCAGTGGATGGAGGAGGGGGACAAAATAGTTCTTAGTGAAAATATTGAGAATTATTAGTATAGACAGCTGGATTTGTAGGTTGTTGGGATGAGACCGTTGATACAGTTTGGTTTCCTAACAGCTAATGGTCAGACAGTCCCCGTGCACTCTTGGTAAAGGAGCTTATGTTTAGAAGCCCTTCCCTGGTTATAGATCACGGTGGTGGAAAGGCGTCTTAGGCCATCACATCCGTCCCCTGTCAGGGAAGACTTAATCCCATGGCTGAGGCTGTATCAGATACTAAACGGGTACCACATTTGACCTCAACCAAAAGCTAAGATGAGATGATACTCTAAAATGCAGAAAATCGATTTCAGTCCCAAAGGCAGAAGCCACTAATGCAGGAGCTCAGTCAGCATTGCCAACCCCACTGTGGATTGCTCTGCCCGACCAGTGTCAGGCCCTCCATCCCGGGAAGCCCTGGCCAATACTCCCAGCTGGAAAGCCCTGGAAATGCAAAGAAGGAAGATGATGAGATAGAAGTTTCCCACTTAATTGATACGTGATCTTTTTTTCTATATAAATCTTGTTGAATCTATCTCTCTAGTTACTGATGATGAAGGAAAGACAGAGTAGAAATGTTAAGTTTCACTTCTGTTTCTTTGGGCTGATATCTGGAGATATTTAAGGCTCACTGACCTAGCTGTGTGATCTTGAACACGTTACTTAACCTTACAGCTAATTTTCTCATTTGTAAATGAGAATAAACAAATACATGTTCTGTGGGGACACTGCAAGGCTGAAGTGAGATAATAATTCAGGTAAAAACACATAGCACATCAGCCTGGCACATGATAAACGATCAATAAATATTAGTTCTTAGCTGTTTTTTATTAATAAGCTCATATCATTTTCATTCAATTCAGCAAACATTTGTTGCATGTGTGATATATGAAGCATCTCATGCTGTGTGCTGAGGAGAATACAGAAATGAGTAGAAATAGTTCCCTCATTTATAAAGTAGATAACCTAAGTTTCTTGAAATCCAAGACTAAGCTTCCTTCGTGGCAATAAAGTGACTGAATACACTAACTCACAAACTGAATTCACAATCATCAAAGATAAACCATCTGCAAGATTCAGAGCAGGGAGGAAGAGGGTATCAGAGAATTGTTCTTGTTTTAATGGGAAGGAAACATTTTTTCTGAAATAAAAATTTCTCTGTTCACCTCTTCCTCCCCCTTCTGGCACCACAAACCCACATATTTCTTAACTTGTGTCCACAAATGTGGATGTGTGAAAACGGTGCTCTGTCTGCATCCGCAGATGCCGTTGACGGGGTTAAAACATTCTGCTCGCTTTTGGCACCTAATACTACGTTTCATAAAAAGCCTTGCTTAAATCTCATAATAGCAGGGAAGCTCATTTCCACATAGAGGGAAATCCTTGTTTTGGTCCAGTGCCTTTCTTTTATGTTCCATTTTGGAAAACTATACTCCTAGCCTGCCTTGGTCAGACCTTTTAGAAAGGCAGGGTAGGAAAAGGAGATCAGCACGCGGTTTACAGACCAGAAATCTGCTTGGCAGAGGAGTTGCTGAAGACTGTGGCGTAGAAGCTGCAGAGAACGTACCTTTATGATTGATTTCCATTCAAGTCAGACTGACTGCAGTGTGGTCATTTTTCTAACCCATAACTGCTCACACTGCGGCGGTCTGCTATCTGCAGGGTGTCTGAATTATAGCCGTGTATGTCCGTGTTACCTCTTACACAAATTACTTACACTGGTTTCTTTTTCCATGCAAATTCATCAGTTTTACAGCCCCTCATAGCCACAGTCAGGAAACTCTGGCCAACAGCACAAATTGATAAAATGAGTTAATTTTACTATACTTATGTGTTTTTTTTTCCTTTCTAAAAGCCTTCTCTCATAGGCAGTGTTCAGGAAGCATATTACAGTAAAAGGAAGATAACAAAGGAGTTGAATTTTCTTGCCATAAATTACTTTCCAAGTTAATTCCCTTTAACGATGATTCCAGATTTGCTTGAGTGTGCATAGCATTGTGTATTTTACAACTGTGCCTTTGATAGAAAGAAGACCAAGCATTTTCCCATGTTCACTCCTTTTGTGCCAGTGACATGGACTGTCTTATGAGATCTTTGCCACTAGAATGCAAAACAACACTAAATTGTGCTGGGCCTCTAGAACTGTGTGCTTGTTGTTGGAATGTTTTTTACCCCCAAGCCTTAATAGACAAGTTCCCAAAGTCCCAGTGAGTACATAAGATAACACAATCCGGAGAGAAATACACCTCTCTTATTTTTTTCCTACTTATTTAATACATTGAAAATGAAGTACTATATCCTGGTAGTCTTTTTTGAAGGTTACCTATCAGCCATGCGTCCATATTCCTTAGTTGCCATGGAGTTTCAAGGAAGGGGCAGCTATGATCGTTCATCTCTAAAATGTAAACCCCACAAGGGCAGGGGGCCTTATATATCTTGTCCAATGATGGATCTCAAGCATCTGGAACAGCGCCTGACACATGAAAAGTGCTCCATGAAATTTGTCGAATCCCATAAGAGGCAGCATCTCAGAGACTATGGGCCGTTAGCAATAGGCTGGCCACACTAGTCACTCAGTTAATGCTCCCCACGGATTCCTGCTGAACAAGTTGTAAACTCAGTGTACGGTCATCCCCCAGGCAGAGTAGCTTGAAATTTTGGATAGAATTTTTTTTTTCCATCACCCTCTCTTTTCCAACAACGCAAGCCCGAGCAGATTGTCTCTGGTGGATGGCAGAAGTTCAATAACCACAACCTTATCCAACTACTAATGTGTACAGAAGAGCAGGTCATTAAGAGGGTTGGCTACTAAAGTAACCCCTTTCTTCCAATAGCCCACATTACTATAATGATTCCTTAATAGCAAACCATTTATTAAAAAATGACACAAAGACTGCATTCTACTCGTGACAGGAAAGAAGGGGGTGGGGGGGAAGGGACAAAGGGCTTAGAAATGACATCCGATGAGACAATTCCCAAAAGTTAATCTTTTGAGAAAAACTCCCCTATGAAACAAAATCCACAAAAACTTTGGGTGTGAGTCATTGCAGTGCTACTTAAGAAAGTCGAGGAACCAGTCCTCACGCTCCTGTGTAGATTTATGGATTTCTGAGTTTCGTTTTGCATTGTGTACAGTTGGGGGGCGCAGAGGGCAAATGGAGAGGGTGACTGCTGATTCCCCTTAATTCAGGACATATTTATTGCTCATCATCTGTTGTGTTGTATTGATTGTCGTACAAGACTCTGCAGAGCTGTTTACGAACACGGAAAAGGCTATTGGAGCTGTAGGATTAAAGGTCCTCTGGTAGGACCCTCTGACTTCACGACCAGGGAACGTTACTTCACCTCTTTGTGCTTCAGTTCTTTCCCAGGAGCGCTGTGAGTTTAAATGAGATGATGTGCTTAAAGGGCCCAGACCGGCATCTGGCCCGTAAACGATGCTTAATAAACATTAGGCTTTGTTATTGTGCTGGTTATGGCCATGGCAGTGCTGGTGAGTTTGCATTTCTAACATAATTATTATGAGAGTTGTGAGGTCCAAAAGTTTAAATGACTTCGGCTACACGGGTGGTTGTTGGCAAGGCTGAAACTCTAGACAGTCTCACCCAGGCTGAGACCAGCACTTTTTCTATGGCCTAGGATGTCTGGTCCTCAAAATGCACTCAATCTGGCTGGGGAAAAAATGTCATGTATGAGATCATTTAAGAATGATAGAGCCTAGGGTCAAGTACAAGTGGAACAAAATCAGGTTTCACACTATATGGAACAGACAGAAAGTGTTGTGGTTGGTCCAGTCCTTCTTTATCATCCCCACCCTTGATTGGCAGTGGCTACATAATCTCTGTGACATATCAGCAGGCTGTTAGTCTTTGGCTTCAGAAGCCCAGCATGACATCCTAGGCAGACATTGTTCAAGTCATTTAACCCTTGACAACTTTTAGTTCCCCAATTTGCAAAAAGGACTTATTCCTATTATTAGCTAATAAGTGCATTGTGTTACATACATCTTATTGATATTTTATATTTGTTAGAATGGTATGATCCATATGCTTGTGTATGCCCTTTCACAGTGCACATCTGGACACTGATCTTTTGTACCTGTTTACCAAGGTGACAAACATCCATTGTGAAAATTCTGTTTTCTTTCTTGGCAACATGGTTTAGGCCTCCATTCCCTCTTGCCACAACTCCTGCATCAACTTTCCAACGGGTTTCCCCCCTTAGTCCCCTTTTGTGCATTCTGTATAATGTTTCTCAATTCAACAATGATCATTTCCCTACTCAGAAACAGTCATGGATCCCACAGGTCACTAACTGTACTTCCTGCCTCCAAACTTACGCACATACTCTGTCATTTGCCTAGAAACTCTCTCCTCTGCCTCTTCAAATCCTGCCATCCTTGAAGCCTAAGTGTAAGTGTCCAACCCTTCTTGAAATCGAATCTTTTTTTGATCCCGCGAGCCAATATGATCCATCATGCCTTTGAATTTTCCTAACACATCCTTTGCATTTCTCCTATGAGATTTATCACATTCAGCCTTGAATTTGTTCAAGTATTGTTTCGTCATTCCGCTCTGTTGTAAACCTTGTGAGACAGAGACACTGTATACCTTTTTATCATCTCAAGTTTAAGGCAAATATTGTAAATGAGTGGCAGGGTAGTATGACAGGAAAAGCAATGGGTGTCGCAGTGAGACATTCTAGAATTTTAATCTTGGACCTCCCTCTTTCTTGCCTCTCTGTGATCCATGACAAACAAGTTAACCTCATTTCAGGGCTTAGTTTTTCTCTCGTAGAAAAGGTACTGTCCTCTAAAAAAGGTTGATTTGTGGATTGAGTGAGGTATAAGAAAAATGGTCCCCAGGTACTCAGGAAAGCCGGCTGAAAGCCCACCTCTCCTAGTTACCTCTCTAAGGCTCTTCCTATTCTCCAGGTGAGAGGCACTGAGAATACCCAACTCAACTGCAGGGACACTTAATGGTAACCCCTCCCCACAGGTCTGAGGCTTTCTCTTTAACTGTCACCGTACCACTGAATCTGATCGCATTCCAATCGGCTGACCTTCATGTGAGACATATGTACCCAGACACTCCCGGGGGATGTTTCCTCACCTGACTGTTCTGAAGAACGCAGAGTTTGGGTTGGTGCTTTATTAGGACGATGTAACCCAGGTTGTGAAACCCATTCTCATTTCAGAAATCTAATGATGTCATAAAACTTTTCAGGCGCTCATAGCCAGTTTTCCAGGCCCTGAAGTTACACACCATAACTGCAGTAGACACTTCGAGAAGCGTCATAACGCTGCCAGTCCACCTGATGCCGTTTGCTAGATCACACACACTGTGCTAAGTGCTTTAACAGGAAGTCAATATATGGGCAAGCGAAGGAACATTTCTGTGGGTTCGTTATTTTTTTTTTTAAGTCTCTCTGAGAGGTGTGCGCACTATATTTACACTGTATCTTCCATTCTTCGCCTATTCTAGCTCCCTTGACATTTTGAAAAGATAATCTAGGCAGAGGACCTTTTTCCAGAGTAGAATGTGGTAAATAGAATGTTAAGTGTAAGCGCCGCTGGGCAGAGGGCCCCAGACTTCTCTCAGTCCAGCCAGGTCTCTCACTCACATCTTGCTTTATCTTTCCTTCCGAGCCTGGGAGTGAGGCTTGCGCACTGTGGCCGGTGCTCAGGCATGATGCACCTGCTGCATTCGGCGGATGCCTGAGCCCCATCCCAAGGCTTTGAAAGAAAAATCTAAATACATACCCTCGACACTGATCAGCTGCATCTCTCTTCTTTAGTTAATGAGACGTGTGGATCTTTAAGCTCCACGGAGGCACAAACATTAATAAGTACCTGTTATATGTCAGGCTGCTAAGAGAGGTGAGCGGTGATGTATTTGAGTAGTCTCCTCCCCACCCCCAGAGCCTATTTCATACATAAAATATTATGGAATAAAAGGGGAAACTATGCAGATAAATTTAGTATAAAGGCAAATTGGGGAATGGCTAGCAAAATTATTCATTGGAACTCTGTTTACACTTATTGTCAAGTCTAACCATTCGTCTTTGAACTAAAGGCCTTTCCTCCATTACAGCCTGTCATTAAGAGATATGTTTGAATTTCAGAAAAGTATATGTGAATTTTAGAGCTTTCTATTTCTTAGCAGTGACTGTTTTAATATAGTTGTGATTAAGGTCTAGCCATTGCTATTAACCCAACAACTCAGTGTTTATTCTTAGATATTATTGTATCCCTTCCCCCCTTTCCTTGATTACATAGTTCTCTTATGGTACTACATTTCACCCAGTTGCCCAAGTAGTAATCCTGGGAACCGTCCCATACTCCCCCTTTTCCGTTATTACTACACTGAAGAAGTTAACACATTTTCCTGATTCTAATTCCTAAATAACTTACACTAGGCTCCTCCTTCTCATCCCTTGAGTTTAGACCCATCCCCACCTTGTCGTTTTTAAATGACTCCGCTGGCCTCTATGGTTTTACTGATTATATTCTTCAACTGCCGCCCTGTCCCCCATGCCTACCCTCACCACAAGATGATGTTTCTAGGTTATAAAGGCAAGTCTGATGATGCATTCTCACATTCTGCTGGTTCTCCTTTAACTGGCAACCAGTTCCAGTTGACCAATGCTTACTGACTGCCTCGTGGTGTCAGGGATTATATTAGATGCTGGCAATATAGCCCCAATGGCCCCCAATTAGTAGAGTGTGATAAAGCGCTTTGATAGCTTATAAACTAGGGAATGTGCTGGACTCACATCCACTGTCCTTAAAGAACCCTACCAGGGCCTTCGGAAACTGACCTTAACCTTCCCCTCTTTTTCCCATGTATTATGAACTTTATCACACCAAGTTATCAGAAAACCAGTATTCATTTTATGTTCTCTTACCTTTATAAATGCTGCTCCCCCTACCTAACATGCCTCTATCCCTCTCAGTTGGGTGAGCCCCACTTATCCTTTTAACATCTTCCCAGGCATCATGTTTTCTGAGGCCTTTTTTGCCCCTGGAACTTCTTATTCCCCAGCTGGGTTGGATACCCACTTCTGTGTGGCCATATAAATTTAGGAATAACTCGAGCAAAAGACTTACCACACTGTATTGAAATTAACCTGCCAGTCTTCCCTCTAGAGTTGTTTCAGGGTGGGGATATGTCTTTCATCTAAGCGCCTTCCTTACCCTGCACCATTCTTGGCAATGAAAGTCCTTGGTTCATGATATTTCTAATTATCCCTTCTTCTTATGGATATTAGCCTCTGTTTAATTTATTTATATATCCACTTACCTGGGCTTAACTCTCAAACCAATGTCTTAATACAGTAATACATGAATCTGTGTCTCCCACTTTTGCATAATCTTTCAAAAGAAGAGAATATTTGTACTAATATAGTTGTACCACTAGCTGTGCACAGAGTTGTTTTAGAAGATTGATAGATGTTATTTATTCATTCAAAAATATTTATTTAAGCTGCTACTGTAAACAAGGTGGTCTGGAGGCTCCAGACCATAAAAAATACAGAGAATCACATCTCACCTAAGGATCAGCTCTGAAAATCACATATAGTCAAAATTATCCTTACCAATCCCTTAAATCAGACCTCAGCAACTTCTACATAAATATTTTCTGGTTTGTGAGCCATATGGTGTCTGTTGTGGCTGCTTGTCTCTGCTATCACAGTGCAGAAGCAGAGACAATATGTAAATAAATGGGTGTGACCATCTTCCAGTAAAACTTTATTAAGAACTGCAGCCCAGGAACCATGGTTAGAGGACACTGCCTCCAGGGAGAAGGTGGGACAACTAAAGTAATGGCATATGTAGGTGCCATGGCAATTCAGAGTAAGGAGAAATCACACATTTTTCATCACAGGAAATTGACAATGGGAAACCCAGAAAGTTGAGTTTGTGGTTCTGGACTAATTCCAAAATGCCGATGAGTGAAAGCTATCAAGATCAGCCAAAATTAGGAAAGTCCAGAGAATGTTCTTGCTGGTCATCCAAGAAAAGTTTCAAAGCAAAACATGGAGGCGTTTTTGTTAAAAGCATCCAGGAATGTTGCAGTCTTGGTGACAGTTTGCCATTATTACAAAAAGAGAAAAGATAAAAGGTAAAATATAAAACAGAGTCCTTCTGTTATAGGTGATTTTTGTTGTCAACAATAATTGGAGGTCAGAGTTCATTACTGATGATTTTGGATAAGCTTATCAAAGAAATTTAGAAATAAAATGTGTTAAATGCAACAATGATATGTGTCCTCGTTGATCATTTATTCACAGAACATAACTTTTTTTTTTTCCTAGCACCAATAGCTGCAGGAACTGGCCCAAATTTTTCTCTCTCAGATTTGGAAAGTTCTTCATACTACAGCATGAGTCCAGGAGCGATGAGGAGGTCTTTACCCAGCACGTCCTCTACCAGGTAATTTGATTGGTGGCTCTCCCTAGTTACACACCTTGATTTTGAGCCTAGAGGCACTTGCAATGTGTGTTTGCTGGTAGAAGATATTAGAGAAGTGTGTTCAGCCCCATCAGACTTTCAGTCTCATTGGGAAGAGAAAGCAAATGCACATACAGCAGAAACAAACAAACAAACAAACATCTATACACACACACACACACACACACACACACACACATACACACACAGTGTGGCATAGGCTAAAAATAGTTAAAGCTTTATTCAAAAAGACAGACTTGAGTTCAGTGATAAATGTTGGTTAGGGTTGGCAAGATGGGAAGGAAAAGGAATGGGGTCTGGGTGGGGTAAAGACATGAGCAAAGCATAGAGAAAGATGCATGATGAACACAGCATGTTCTCAGGAGATTAAGGACAGCTCTTGACCAGGGGAAAGGGCACCTGTTTTGGCTTGTTTGGCAAAATGTTGACACTGGCGACACCAGTTCCAGTCCCCATGCCCACAGCAGATATTACATCTCAGTCCCTTCGCTTTTCCCCCAAAGGCCTCAAAATCCAGGCTACTGGAGTTGCCTGTGACATTGATATCTAGGTGTGAGGTTGTAAAAATAAATGCAGTCCTATGGCACAGGGAGGGGTGGGGGTGCGGGATTATAAATTCTGTTGCACCAGGGGACCTTTAAAAAAGTAAAACTGGAAGAGCACAACCAGATAATGATTCCAGGGTTCTTGATCCCCTCGAGGTCACAAAGCCCAAATCAAAACGAAGCATTTTGCAAGACCCTGTTGTCTCTGGATAACCGGTACCAGAAGGAAAGGGATTAGGCATTAAACCCACAGTATTCTTTTACAAATTGGCTTTAGCACTGGACTGTGACAACAAAGAAAAGAATGGTGTAGAATGATCTTTAATGTTTGTGTACTTTGCAGAAAAAAAAAAATGTTTCACAAAGGTATATTCTTCTTTAAAGCAAGCCCCAGAATTTTATAATTTAAAACAATGGCCAAATTATAGAAATTTTCCTTGGTAGAGATTCCTTCTTACCTTGACTTTATATATTTTAACCAGCATTACTTAAAGAAAGAAAGAAAGAAAGAAAGAAAGAAAGAAAGAAAGAAAGAAAGAAAGAAAGAAGGGAAAAAAGAAAAAGAATCAGCTTAGTCATTACTAATACCTTGAAGACAGCTAAAGAAACAGTTATTCCCTAAATACAACCACCAAATCCTCCCCTCATCTTTCATGTCGTTTAAATGTTCCCCTTAGTTCACTGTAGTATCAGATCCTCAGGGGGGAAAAAAAGTTTGAAATCCAAAGTACATTTATAATGAAAGAATGAGATTGTGAACGCATTCGGATGTTAATACATTTTGAGGATTTTGAATGTTTGCTGATGGAAGGGACGTTGTGTGTAACGGCACTCAGTCAACATGAAAAAGCTTTGCAAACACTTGTGGCAGTGATTAATTTAAAAGTTGATGGGCTGTTTGTTTTTCATATGTGTGCTACGCATGTACCATGGACGTCCCAAACAGTGCTTCTCACCCCCATCCTTTGGACTTCTCCAGCTGTTTCGTTGCCTTTTGTTGTGATTCTCTGAGTGGAAACCTGGTTTTTAATGTCATTTAAAAGGCTACTGTCATTCTCATATTCTGCAAATAACTAACCCTGATAAGGAGCTAATTATAAACATCAGCAGTAGTTAATAACTTGGTAATATGTTTGTTTTACTCTCATTAGGTTCTCCTAGGATAATTTTTTTTTAAAAAAATTATTCTCTAAATATATAGACTCAGCAGAATTATCTGTGTACAGGTTAGAAAATGTGCCCAGAAGAATACCCCAGATTTACATATAGAAAAGTTCATCCACCAATCAATATTTGTTCATGCTGTGCCAATATTAATTGGTCACCTGCTCTGTAGCAGACACTGTGTGAGATGCTTTACATACCTGATATGATTT
Source organism: Panthera onca (assembly GCF_046562875.1). NCBI lineage: Eukaryota > Metazoa > Chordata > Mammalia > Carnivora > Felidae > Panthera > Panthera onca. The sequence continues at coordinate 171,495,085 of NC_138346.1, read as the reverse complement.
AATATTCACAATACTTTTACAATATAGACAGTGTTGCCATTTAACACTGACTGGATCAACCCACAACCCAGAGAAGTTAAGTAACTTGCCCAAGGTCACAGATCTAGTAAATGGCAGAGTCTATATTCAAATTCAGGTGTGCTGGAAATTTAAAAACACGGTATTCTAGGGCCACCTGTGTGGCTCAGTCAGTTGAGCATCTAACTGTTGATTTTGGCTCAGGTCATGATCCCAGGGTCATGGGATCAAGCCCCATATTGGCCTCTGCAGTGAGCTTGGAACCTTAAAGTTTCTCTTTCTCTCCCGTCTGCCCATCTCCCTCACTTGTGCGCTCTGTCTCTCTGTCCTTCTCTCTCTCTCTCAAAATAATTAATTAATTAAAAACATGATATTTTCCCATTGGATCCCCTTAGGAATGGGGCTCACTCTTTCAGTAAGGAACAATAGAACATAAATCCCCCCAAAAACGAATATCTACTATCCCTATTTTTCCTGGATACTTAGTGTTTGCTACCTTGAATTATTATTACCATCTTTTGAGATCTGTACAGGTCCTGCCTCCCCATCCAGACTGTTAAATCCCATAGAGGACGGTGTGTAATTCAGCAACATTTATTTATTTTTTTATTAAAAAAAATATTGTGTTTATTTGTTTTTGACAGAGAGAGAGAGACAGAGCATGAGCAGGGAGGGGCAGAAAGAGAGGGAGACAACAGAATCTGAAACAGGCTCCAGGCTCTGAGCTGTCAGCACAGAGCCTGATGCGGGGCTGGAACTCACAAACTGAGAGATCATGACCTGAGCCGAAGTCGGACACTCAACCGACTGAGCCACCCAGGCGCTCCAATTCGGCAACATTTATTAAGTAACAAGGGTATTGTCCTAGGCACTGTGGATATAAAGTCAAGTAATAGGAGCTTCTGTATCTAATGGTAGAGACTGACAAATAAATGAAAAATTTCAGTTCAGGGTACTATGAACGTGCAGGAAAGAGGCATTTTGCAGTTTTGTGGGTACAAGGTAAGGCTTTTATGCTTTGCATATAGTAGGAATTAAACAAACATTTGGAATGAAGGTAATAGTTTTACCTTAATTTCTAGGTGGATTTTCTAGGAACACAACAAATTACACACACAGAAAGAGATGGTGCATCACTCCTCAAAAGAGTATTTCTCTTCCCTCTTATGTAGAGATCTTACTGGTACTTTCTTATTTTCCTCAAATGTTTCTGGGAGAATAGAATCAGTGTATTCAAAAGTCAAGAGCAAGAAACCAGAATCAATGACTGATGCATTTCTACATTAAAACAAATAATAAAGGAGATTGATAGGCATTAACTATAGCTCTGTACCTCTTCATGGTAAACATCTCCAAAATCATAGAAGGGGTTGTGTAAAAATTGGGATAAAATATACTTTTTTTCTCCCAAAGAACTTCATCAAAATAAACTAACTGTCAAGGTTGTGAAGTCAGTAAACTTTGTCTTCGAAGCCTTCCACTTGTCCATCTTGGCACTGCTGACTTTCTTCACTCCTGGATCTTTTTCTCTCCTCCACTCTGTTCCTCTGCCCTGCAGACATTTGTCCTGTATCAAACCTCTGAAAAGTCCTTGGTTTCATGCTAAGGTGAGAGCTAATAAGTACAGACTTCCACCTTTAGGATTTAATACCTGCACAGGGAATTTGCTTTTTATTAAAGGACATCAAGGAAATCAAAAGCTTTAGAAACTCAGAAAAATATTAATAACGGAAGAATGATGGGCAGTGAGTGGAGTTGGCCTTTTGCGTTAGATCTCATTGAATCATGACACTTGGCAAATGCTTGTCACAAGTACTCATGTGGCTGTTTCTAAGTCACCAGCCCAATTCAGCAGTTTTTTGAACATCTGCTATTAGCCAAACACAGGCAATAGAGATTTAAAAAAAGAAGAAAAGAAAGAAGGCCCTTTCCCTACAGATCTCACAGTCACATCAGAACATAAAGGTCTTGCCTTTTATTAACCAGGAAACATCAGGGAAATATGTATTTTGTTTTTAACTTCTATTCCACCAACTTCCAGAATGATTTCAAGTGGCTTTCAACTTTTAAATACAGCAAGTACTGTTAAATATAGAGAGGCCAGAGACCATATGAAAAGATAGGAGAGATTGTTAGATCAGAAACCTTAACCAAGAGTTTAATCCTGAGATTCCTGGTTGCCAAGGCAAGAAGGGAAAGCACTATGTTATATAATGTGCATTTCTGATAAAAGGAAACAATAGAAATTAATTCAAAGTGTCCATATTTTTTTTCTGGCTTATGTATTTGGAATAATTTTTTTTTATGTGCACTTCCTTCTATCAAAAATGTCTAGGGGCACCTGAGTGGCTCACTTGGTTAAGCACCTGACTTCGGCTCAGGTCATGATCTCCTGGTTTATGAGTTCAAGCCCCACATCGGGCTCTGTGCTGACAGCTCAGAGCCTAGAGCCTGCTTCAGATTCTGTGCCTCCCTCTCTTTCTGCCCCTCCCCCACTCATATTTTTTCTCTCTCTGTCTCTCTCTCTCTGTCTCTCTCTCCCTCTCAAAAAATAAACATTAAAAATATTTTTAAAAATTTTTTCTCTCAGATGTAGTTTCACATAAAATATAGAAAAGTTGTTCCAGTGGCTATTTTTCATTGAACTTCAAGGAAAGCCCAGCAAAGGACATAAAATAAGTTATGAAAGGTTTTTCCTTTGGGTACGAAGCTAGCATGCTACAGATGTGTTGCCTTCCTGTGATTTGGCTTTAATGAGAATAGAACTTAAAGGCAAAGAATACTGGAATACCAACTTTAATCGTTAAAATTTCTTGCCTTAAATTGGGTCCTCCACATTTTTTTATTCAGATTGCTGCAATAGCCTCTTAAACACCTCCCTGCCCGTAGGTTCTGTCTCCTTTTTCCTTTGCTTTTCCAAAGCCATCATCTGCAAAATGACCAGAGTGACCTTTCTGAAATCGACTCTAATGTCACTCCCTGTTGAGACTCTTTCAGGGAGTCTCCATTGCTTGTAGGACAAAATCCAGATACGTAATTTCTTCTGTAACCTCCACCCCACTTCTTTCACGATGGCCCTCCCCCGACTTCAGCCAGGCCAAACACCTGGCAGTTCTCTGTGTGTGTCACTCCTTCCTCATGATGTGGCTTCTGCCTGATACACACCTCCCTCCTGGGGGTGATGTTCAGAATGTCCGATAACCTGTGTGACATGAGCATACCGATTAGAACAGAGGTCGCTCTGCCACAATGCTCATGCTAAGTCCTGGAATGCCCCAGATGCACCAGAGACGTTAGCCCTTTAGTTTTTGGATCGTGAGGGTGTCCTGGGGCAAATACCGGGGTGGCAAGGGTGGGGAAACTTACAGAGCTTGAGACAGTGGCACTTTGCCAATTGATATAGAAGTATTTCAATATTTTGAAATAATAATGGCTGCCTGAGTGGTGCATGAGCTGAAAAGCAGCCTCTCTGTGCCCTTTCCTTCCTTAAACCCTGTGTCCTTGACACTCACTCTTTACAGCTCAGGAACTATCTCCTTCAGGAAGCTTTTCCCAACCTTCCAGGCATATCATTGTTTGCTTCTTTCATCAATGAACCCACTGTGTCATACATGCGCTTACACGATAGTACCTGTATTTCTTTTTTGCACAATTTTATTTACGTCTATGAGACGGGGCCGTGTCTCATGCATCTCTATATCCCAGCATTTAGCACAGCCCCTAGTACATAGAAGGGACACAGCATGTGTTTGATAAATGAAAACATATTAAAAATTCTGTACCCTGACACATGAGGAAGAGGTTTCCCAGTGGGCACTCCCACTAGGTATGAAATCTATTCATTCTGCTAGTACGTTAGTGACATAATCAATTAAGACAATTAGAACATATTAGCAACATGGCATTTCACTGTCTTTTTACTCCTGAAGCCTCAACTTGGGAGAAAAATTCAGTCCTTCAACTGAAAGAAATGAGATACATTCTGGAAATTTCCCAATCATGCCTTTACAAAAATAACAAATCCAGAACTTCATTTTGGGAACCTCTGTAGAGGCACAAAAAGAGGAAGGGCATAAAAAGGATAGGGCTGCTCTTTTTTCCATGTCCCCGATTCTCAGAGGGAAATGCACTCCTTGCCCCTATTTTTTTTTTTTATCTGTCTTGTTCACTGTATTATCTCTAGCATCTACATCAGAATCTGGACTATTGTAGCTGCACAGCAAATATTTTTTGAATGAACAGATCCAAGTGGAAGATGAGAAAACACAGGGGAAAAAAAAAACCCAAAAGCAATCCAAGCTTTTCTCAAAGAGCTGTCAACCCTGATTTTTACCCTTTCTGGGGTGCCAGAGGTCTAGGGACATTGCTGATGGCTAGGGGCCAGCTGCTGCCTGAGGAGACACGAAATGTGGTCTTCTTACGGACACTTCCCGGTGGAGACAAGATCAGGAGCCAGCCACCAGTTCCTCAAAGGAGAAAGGGACAGGATGTGGCAGTGGCAGCATCTTGAGGGACAATAAAAATCAAACCCAGACACTTGGAACAACACAGACCCACGACTTTGTTCCACCTCCAGTGACTCACTAACCTGAACCTGAGCCTAGAGAGAGTCCTAGAACTCCACCGAGTTGCCCAATTACTTCCTCCTTTGGCTTTCTTTCAGCCAGAGATGCAGTGTCCAAGAGAGGTGGTTTGGAAGGCTTTTAAACTTGTACCCATTTATTATTTCAGCTCCACAAAGCGCCTCAAGTCCGTGGAGGATGAAATGGACAGTCCTGGTGAAGAGCCATTTTACACAGGCCAAGGGCGCTCCCCGGGAAGCGGCAGTCAGTCGAGCGGATGGCATGAAGTGGAGCCAGGTAAGCGGGGCGGGCGCGCTCAGGCCTACAATGCACATGGCGGCCATGCCACGTACAGAGAAGGAAGCAGGCTTGAAGCAGTCGATGGGCTGAACACGAACACTTGTTTGTCTCTGGTTGCTACTTTCTTGAAAGGGCGGCCGTGCAAAGCAGCAATTCAACTGAAATGAAAGGCTGGAAGAACAGTGTGTGGTTTTTGACGCTTCCATATTTTTACCTGCACTACAATCCCATATGCATTTGCCTTTGCTTTTGTCTTTATGCCAAGAGCCTTTGGGGATTGGCTTTTTGGATTGTCTTGGAACAATCTTAAATAGAAACCTGTCAACTTTTTCAACTGGACTAGGAGACTGGGCTCCCTGTGCCACAGTTTATACTTAGATTTGTGTAAAAGGAGGAGATGTTTAAATATTTTTTTCCTAATTTTGGCTATCATCATGATTGTTTTTCTATTTAAATGGAACAACTATCTTTATGTCCATCTCTAGTGAAATAAGCAAATGATGACTGCTATTCTGACCTCCCGGGATAGTCTAGTCTTGGCTCTGGAGTCTTGAGAGGAATAGTTTGGATAGCAGGAACCTTTTGAAACCTTAATCAATGTCTAACCTCCACATGAACAAGGGAGAATCTTCTCCAGTGCCTTCCTCAATCTGCAAAGTCAGATGAATCAAGAGGTTAGAGTGTGGGCTTTGGAATAGACAGAATGTAGTCCTGGCTCTAGCTCCTGCTGGCTGTGGGATTATGGGCAAATGACCTAACCTCTCTGAGCATAAATGTTCCCATTTCTTTATTTTGTCAATAATAATAGCGGTTTCAGTGCTCTTGAGAATTAAATAAGGTAATATATATGACCCATCTAAGAATTATACATAGCACAGAGTAAATTTAAAACAAAATGCTTTCTGATCGTTCTCCCCCACCTATGCCTCAGAGTGATTCCTTGCAAGAGCAGACAGGCACCAAGGAGATTTCTGAGCCCACCCTTTGGTCTTCAGATCTTAACTTCTGTCTCTCCTCGCTGACGTGTTAAAAAGCAGTCCTCAGAGGCAATAGCATGAGGGAGATTTGGGGGTTGATGGAACTGTCCTGTATCCTGATTGTGGTGGTGGGTTCAGTAATCCATCTATATGTGTGTTTATGTTCACAGAAACGTACACCTTCCATCCCCCACCCCTACAGTTTTATTGTATGATAATCGAAAACAGAACAAGACCTAACAAGACCTCGGGCCCCATTGGACGAGTCCTTTATCTCACTCCCCTTACTAAAAGGCAGAAATTTCACTTGGCCTTGCTTCTACCTAGCAGGCTCACTCACGTACTCAGCCATCCTCATAGGGAGCTTTCTGTGGATGAGACACCGCCTGGTTCTGGGAACTCCGGGGTGAATGGGAAGGCTGTGGCTTTTGCTTTCAAGGAATTCATGGTTGGGGTCGGAAACCTGCTGAAGGAGATCATTACTTGGTGATATGGCAAGTAGGGAGATGGGGACATTAGTCTCCTTTTTCTCATTGTTTCTAATTATTACCAACACAGCACTCAGGGTGTGGTGGACCGTCTGTCAAGGTGCAGCTTCGTGCCACACTTAGCCCATGCCAGTTCACTGAAAGTGGCTAAGAAATAAGCCCAGGCTGGGCACCTGGGTATCTCAGTCTGTTGAGCATCTGACTCTTGATTTTGGCTTAGGTCATGATCCTGGGGATGTGGGATTGAGCCCCACGTTGGGCTCTGCCCCAAGCACGGAGCCTGCTTAAGATTCTTCCTCCCTCTGCCCCTCTCCCTGGCTCACACATGCTCTCTCTCTCAAAAAAAAGAAAGAAAGAAAGAAAGAAAGAAAGAAAGAAAGAAAGAAAGAAAGAAAGAAAAAAAAACCCCAGGCCTAAATGAAAATGCTGACTGCTGACTGCTCATTGCCACTAATGGCATCATCAGCAAGACCTCAGGATAGTGCCAATGAAAAGTTTATGTGCTATTAAAAAATTAAAAGATGTACAACTTCTTTGAACCCTTTTTAAAAGGCTAATTAGAATCCTATCCAGTTCACCTGCTTCAGTGAAAATCAGAATCAAAATAGGTAGGTTTGGTACATTGTGTTCGAGTGTTGTACTAATGCAGTTTTATACATATTGAAGCTGCTTTGCTGTGTTGATATACGTGAAGCTCCCCCACCATGAGACTGTTCTCTGGGTCCTTAAGTAGATTTTTGGGGAGCTTATTGGGGGCAGAGAGGGTAGGTTAAATATAGGGTACTTTGACCTAGTGACTCTTGTTTTCAGAGTAATTCTATTCCTGTTTGCACCTTATGATTTAAATGATCATAAATTTTAACATCTGAATGCCTGTATCCTTCACAGTTATTAAATAATGGAAGTTTAATGGCCGGATTATTTGGGGGTAATGATACTATATATGTAGCATAATAGAGAAATCCCCCACAATTATACTATATTCTTGGATTTGTGCTCCATTCTGTATCCCTGTTTCATCACAGAAAAATGCAGTTTCATGGTATATGTGTTGGGAGTGGAGACAGGGGTGGGGGGGAGAGGACAGTGGATACGTTTATATGTGGCCATATTCAGCATAGAAAGTCATAATTGAAACAGGGCCTGAGGGGACATTAAAACTCAACCAAAGGATGTTGTACATGTTCGTGGTGACTTTGGTGTCATTAACTCACACCAGCCATTTTAAATGGATAATTTATGCTGCCAGATGGTCCTTTTTGGGGATTTTCCATCTAGCCCAATCCCCTTTTTGGCACAGAGAACACCCTTATGTTGTTCCCACACTGATCCGGGCCTGCATAGCTTTTCCCCAGGGATACAGTTCATTGAGTAGGAGGCTTTTAGTGGTTCACTCATGTAAATTACCTTCAGAACATGTTGGGAGTTATGTATATCTGAATGCACCGGCAGAATCTTGGTTACCTACATTGGAGATAATTCTCTAAAACAAATACTAAAAGATACTTTCTTTTTGCCTCAGAGGTGACACAGGAAGCAAGGCCTGTCCTTACTCCTCACTCAGAGAGCTTTGCATCTGTTTACCTGCCCTCAAATGCTTTTTTAGAACTCCCGGCCAAAAGAGGGCCGAAGGTTGCCAGAGGAGACAAATTTCCTTGAGCAACAGGAAGGCTTTGGAAAGTAAAACAAACCAGACATGCAGTAAATTACATGGGCTCTTTCAAATGTCTTTTGTAGTATCCTGTTCCCCATTAGTTTATCTCAGCACTTTTAGCGCACAGCTCTTATTATCTGGGAAGAAGGGCATAGGAGATGAAAGATGATGTTAGTTTAAGAACAGCAGACAACCTCAAGCTGACTTTTGCTTCTCTTACAATGCTACATTTGTTCCCTCCACTTAGTTTCATTTCCCAGTTATCTCAAAACTGGGTTAGATTCGAAGCTTTGAAGCTAATCATGCACTGATGAAATGAGTCCTATGAAATTCTATCAAGCAAAAACTCACATACCATCAACTCTTGTTTATCTGTACAAATGAAAAATTGCAGAGAAACTGATAATGCACATAAATAGGAAGGAAACCAACAGGCAGGCGCCTACATTGAATCAGACACTGTGCACAGTGCTTTTGGATATATGGTAAAAATTATAGTTAGCGATTGTATGAGTACCTACTGTTTATCAAGTTTTTTATTTAATTATTCTAAATTATGCAAGATAGAATGATCTTGCCTCTGTATAGATGAAAACGGAATTATAAAAGGATAAGTGGGGCACCTGGGTGGCTCAGTCGGTTCAGCATCCGTCTCTTGATTTCGGCTCAGGTCATGCTCTCACAGTTCCTGAAATCGAGTCCCGCATTGAGCTCCTCACTGGCAGCATAGAGCCTGCTTGGGATTCTCTCTCTTCTTCTCTTTCTGCCCCTCCCCAGCTCGTGCACATGCACTTGTACTCTCTCTCTCTCTGTCTCTAAATAAATAAATAATGAATGAATGAATAAGTGACTTGCCTAGGGCCATACAGATAGCAAACCTGTGGATACAGGATCCAAATTTCAACCTAAATCTAAGTTCAGAGTTTAAGTTTTGTCTTCTATGCTCAGTAACCCCTTTTACCATAATGTTTATGCTTATAATTTAAGGTCTCGTGTCCTGGGCTCGTACTGAAATTAAAACCATAATAATAAAAAACAAAAAACTCATCAGAAAGACCTAAAAAGTCCCCCACTTTCCTTACCCCAAACCCTTGTCATACAACTGAAACCAGAGAAGGAATGTGGGTTATGAAATACTCAAAGGACACAATATATGAGCAAATAGTATTAGCTGTTAACAGAGGAAAATATCATTTTTTCCCATAAAATGCAATCATATTCAGCATCCTGATCTTTCTTCAAATAATATCTCACTGGAGGGGCCCCCAGTGATCTAAATAGTTGCTGTTTCTCTTCCATCATTTTATAATTTGTAACCCTACTTTTTTTCCCCTCCATACCACTGTCCATTGCTGCTGTGTTCTGTCTCTAGAATGTACACTCCATGAGCAGTGGGACTCAGTGAGTATTTCCCACTGCTATATTCCCAGCATCTGTATAGCATCTGACACATAATAGGTACTCAGTAAATATTGATTGATTGAATGAACGGAGCCTATAAAGCTCCATTGGGGTGTTGTCAATAAACCTGAAAACAGAATTGGCCACCAGTAATCCTCCTAGAATTGATATTTACTATATTCTCAATCTGTAGACCATTATTTAGTCACATCCAGATACTAACAAGTAAGCAGAACAGTCGCTGAGCCTCAAGCATGGGCCCCATGGACAGGTAATAGTGTACCAGACTTTATTACAGATACCCTTGCCTTCAAGGGTATTCCTTTAAGTGAATCAAACCTTTATTTTTTTAAGACAGTACTTTATTTTTTTTAAGATAATTCTTTTTAAGATAATTCAGTGTTACAAGCTTTATAACAAGAACCACAATAGTGAATTTTTATAGAATATTTTATGTAACCACCCTGATTTATGTCTGGTATTTTTCAGATTTCCATATCAAAGTTTCTCTTACACAAGTATGAGGAACACCCATATGAGACACTATATCGTATGAGGTATAACCTAGCTACTCAAAGTGTGGCCAGAGGACTGGCAACATGGCAACATCACCTGAGAACTTATTAAAAATAAAGAATTTTATGGGGTGCCTGGGTGGCTCAGTCGGTTGAGCGGCCGACCTCAGCTCAGGTCACGATCTCGCAGGTCGTGAGTTCGAGCCCCGCGTCGGGTTCTGTGCTGACAGCTCAGAGCCTGGAGCCTGCTTCTGCTTCTGTGTCTCCCTCTCTCTCTGCCCCTAACCCACCTACATTCTGTCTCTATCTCTCTCAAAAATAAATAAACATTAAAAAAAAATTAAATAAGGAATTTTAGGCCCTACCCAGAGCAACTGAATTTTAACAGCTGATGATGTTTATCTGGGTAATGTTTATAGGTGTTAGGGATTGAAAAACACTCACACAGACCCCTCCCTTGACTGTTCCCTGTGAACAGTGGTGACTATTTTCACCACTCAGTCTTTGCCTAGAGGCACCCTGAACTTTCCATGTTGTACTCCCCAACCTTCCTCCCTATTTTAAATAGGAATGCCTTTAACATTTTTCTAGATAGATAAAAATCTAACCTCTTTTAAAACATATCAGAGAAGGTAGTACACTCATGCAATGATTCATGCAGTGTTTAGATACCTCACTGCATGAAAGAACGTTCTCCATCTCTCTCATCTTCCTCCGCTTTAAGTGCACGAAGAATGGCTGATTGGTATAATTCAAGTCAAACCAAGTCATTGAATACTAAGTGCCAACCGGGTGCAGTTATGGAGTACATACAAAGACAACTCCACCAAGTCCCTATTTTTATGGGCACATCAAATGTCCTCACTTGTCAGTCACTGTCTGTGAGATGAGAACTGTTGTTTCTGCCCCGTCTCTGTCACAGAGTTACCACGGTCAATGAGGTAATGAATTTGAACTTGAACATTCCAAGTGCCAAAGTCCTTTTTTAAAGTTAATGTTCTCTAATCATGCGAAGTATCATTGAGATTGTACTCAGCTGATGGTAGTTGAAAACAGGCAGGGTTAAATCCTGTAGAAGTAAAAGAAGGCTGTTGTTCAATCTGACTGGAGAATTAAGGACATTTTCCTCAAACGGCGGCCATGGAACAAGGTTTCACTTGGAACCCAGATGAGAAACATTCAGATACTTGAACGTGGGACTTGGTATTTCGCAGCCTTTCATCTATTAGTATATATAAATGTAAGTGCTCTTTCTACCTCTTTCTTCCTAAGTTGTAAGGCAGCTTTGTGGTTGTCCTATGAACCTTCTCAGGTTCTGTGTCACCCAAAGTGACTCATTGAAGGGTCCAGTGCACTTCACAGATTCCTGAGGGCCACCACTTACTGTCCTTAGGACCACACCTGCATCAAGCATATACATTTCAGTGTAGTTGCAGCAGAAGTTAAGATCAATTTCTGTTGCGAAAAAACATGAAATTATGGGACTTTTCAGTGAAATCTAGTACTGTGCCTGAAAACAGGAGTAAGAGGCTCCTTCAATTTTCTCCTGTAGAAAATGTTCAGAAATAGCATGGCCTTCAATTATATTGGGATTGCAAAACCTTGCTAACAGACACAATTGCATTAGCCACGTTGTTGGACGTTCTACACAGTTCAGTGAAACATTTGTAAGTCAAATTTGATAAGTAGTAAGTTTAATTGTAGTTATTTTCATAAAATCTTTCAGTGATAAACTTCTTTCAGAGATAAACTTCTTCCCAAAGACTAAGTAGTCTTCATTTTTGAAGGTCAAAATCAAGCACTGCAGTAATATGTGGTCTGTTCTTACCATAATTATTAAATAAAGAAATACATTTTTTAAAGGCATTTGTAGAAGAATGGCTTCGTAAACATCTGGTCAACCCCTAGCCTGGGACCTTTAGAACCAGAGTTCAGTGTCACCGCTACTGCAAGCACAGTTGCATTTTTCAGACTTCTGTTCATTCGTTGTAACTTTAAATACCACACGTTAGGTTCACTTGGATTCCCAACTCTGCTCGTCCTAATTTGACTGCCAGCCGTCATCCATCAATTGTAAGAGTGGGGGAAGTTTACCAACTTAAACTTGTAGCTGAGACACATAAGGAGGAGGCCTATTATCAGTGCCAATAAAAAGGCAGCAGGCTGGTAACAGTAGTACATTGATCACAGACACTCCGCTGCACTAGCATATATTAGGGACAGTGATTAAATCTCCCACAGTCTCCTGCCGTAATAAGAATAGTCACTGTTACAGAACACTGCCATAGGATCAATGTCTTGGCTTTTCTTCTGCATTTATGGAGCAGTGGGGAAGCATCATTCTGCAACAACATTCTCTTCCATTATCCCTTGAGTATTGGCACCTGCTCATTAGAGATGGGTACACCAGGGAACACTGGTAGAGTAGCAAGGGGGCTGTTCTTTAGTGACCCTCCTTTATCAGAGAAATTTCATCCAAACAAGGGGTTATGACAGGAAAGCTATATTACACAGTAGCACTCTAACCACCCTTCCAAAATGTCCTTACTTTTTTTTTTTTTTATCAAGGCTGTTTTTATTTTTTAAGGCCAAATAAAGGGCCCAAAATAACCTATTGTAATCGGGAGTCCAAAAGGTTACCTATAAAAAGAAAAGAAATACTCTTCCCACATATATATAAATGTATCATATACGAGGAAACACAGTAAAAAAAAAAAAAAAATTACTGTTGTTTTCCTGAAGCCCAGTATAGTACGTGGCACAGGGTACCCATTCAATCAATATCCGTTGAATAAATAAACGATAAGATGGAGGCCACGCATGTCTGATCTTGCCCTTTGCGCAGGGTGAAGTGCTCTGGAGGCAGAGTGCCACGTAGGTTTGTTGTACGAAGGAGTGAAGCTTCACTTGTATCCGAGAACCCAGATGCACAATTTTGTGAATACAGAGGCTCCCAGGAAAACAGATGCTGCATTTCAGCTGGGCTTGTCTGAGTAAATAAATTATCCAGATCTCCAAATTTTTAATTTCATGTTTGAAATTGAGGCTGTGTAAACATTCCAGAAAGAAGGAAGAAAGAGATGTAGCTTATACCTTGTGTGTGTGTGTGTGTGTGTGTGTGTGTGTGTGTGTGTGTGAAATCTTCTGCCCTGCCCTGTTCCTGTCTCCATCTTCAGCACAGCCCCAGTGGCCTCTGTTAGCAAAGTGCTGGCTCATCATGTGGCCTTATTTAGCATGTAGTAAGGAGGAACCGTAAAGCAAATTTTATTCCAGCCACAACAATCTTCACAGGCTCGCTGAGGAGGGAGAAAATAAGAGTGAAATAGAATGCGTTGCAAAGAGGAAAGAGTACAAATTAAGAATCAAAACTCTACAATTCTTGTATTCTGCCATGAACCCAACCCGCCTGGGAATTTTAGCCGAGTACTTCTCTGAATTTTCATTTCCTCCTATGTAAACAACTGGGGGCAGGGGAACAGCTTAGCCTGCATGATTTGTAAGTTTGAAATGATCAGCTGAGATGATAATAGAAGTAGGGACTGCCATTTATGAAGCACCAGCTGTGTGCAAGGTTCTGTGCATGGCACCAGACGTATTTTTAACATATGTAAAGTAGACGTAATAAACCATAAAGCTTTATACAAATCCTACATATCTTTTTGTTCCGGTAAATACTTTGAAAACTCTGAAGTGCTGGGGTGCCTGGGTGGCTCGGTCGGTTAAGCGTCCGACTTCGGCTCAGGTCATGATCTCACGGTCTGTGAGTTCGAGCCCCGTGTTGGGCTCTGTGCTGACAGCTCAGAGCCTGGAGCCTGTTTCAGATTCTGTGTCTCCCTCTGTCTCTGACCCTCCCCCGTTCATGCTCTGTCTCTCTCTGTCTCAAAAATAAATAAACATTAAAAAAAAAAATTAAAAAAAAAAAAAGAAAACTCTGAAGTGCTGTATGAGTTTAAGATACAAGCATTCCTCAGTTGTTTGTGCTCCCCTTTATTGTACTTCTCAGATATTGTGTTTTTAACAAATTGAAGGTTTGTTGCAATTCTGTGTCAAGCAAGTCTCTTGGCATCATTTTTCCAGTAGCATTTGCTCACTTCATGTCTCTGTGTCATATTTTGGTAATTCTTGCAATATTGCAAGCTTTTTCATCACTATTATATTTGATATGGTGATCTGTGATCAGTGGTTATGTTGTAGGAAGCTCCGATGATGGTTAGCATAGAAATAAGGTATTTTTGTTTATTACTTATTTTGAGAGAGGGAGAGCATGAACAGGGAACAGGCAGAGACAGAGGGAGAGACAGAATCCCAAGCAGGCTCTGGGCTGTCAGCATGGAGCATGACACAGGACTGAAACCCACGAACCATGAGATCATGACCTGAGCCGAAACTGAGAGTCAATCGCTGACTTAGCCACTCCGGTGCCCCAGTAATAAAATATTTTTAAATTAAGTTATGTACATTGTTTTTTTAGACATAATGCCACTACCCACTTAGTAGACTATCGTATCGTGTAAATATAACTTTTGTATGCACTGGGAAACCAAAAAATTAATTTGATTTGCTTTTTTGCAATCTTTGCTTTATTGTGGTAGTCTGGAACCGAACCTGCATTATCTCCAAGGTACGCCTGCAGTCACATGCTCTACCACTGAGCCGTACCCCCTCTCTGAGGCATGCCTGTACGTGAAATTAAGTTGAAAATATATTGCACATATCTGTGTCTTTTTTATGCAAAGCACTATGCAAGGTGATACAGGGAAAAATAAACAAACAACCCAAGATAGACCTCGCCCTCAAACTGCTTACAGCCAGTGAAGGAAGGAGGGGTAACTGCTTAAATAAGTATCCAGTGGCTACAATACAAGGCAAGAGTAGGCTGATTCATGCAGGGTAGGAGTTTATTCATTGGCTTGGGCCACAATCCTCCACCCTGTCAACCATTCCATTATTAAAGGAGCATCAGTAAATGCTAGTGCCTATTTATTTCCCTTCATAATACAAGTCTTATCTTTCTTTATCTCTAAAAATCATGCAGAAAACCAGTGTGCTAGAAACCTCTCAGGAAGTACACAGATCTTTCTGCACCCATGGACTCAAATCTCCCCTTCCTGAAAAAAGAGTGTTCTGATTTATGGGTAATGAAATTGGGCAGAATCTAAGCAAATGTTTACTTAGAGGAAACACAATTATTCTGAATTGACATTCAATTCACCAAAGGGAAGAATAATCAGAAAGTATAGTTGGAAGAGAAGAAACAAAAGAGATAGGTATTTATAGGTAACTAGATAAATAACAGATCAGACTTACCTAAGAGTTCACTGTGCTGGCTTTCCTGTATCTAATACATTTTATTTATCTAATAAACACTATTAGATATTTGTAGAACTCAAACAGAAGGTGGTTTTAACCTCTGATATAAAGAGAAAAAATTCTTTAGTGTTCTTACTTCGTCTGTTCTTTGAACATAATGTAGATATTTCATAGACTCAAATAGTACCACAATTTGATTAACAATGAAAGGTAAATTAACCTGTATTTTGTCATTGGAATGCTGCTGGAATTTTAAATATGTGTTTTATAAGTAATAGCCACTGTTTATTGAGTGCTTACTATGGGCCAGATATTGTTCTAAGACATATATATTTTTAATTTGTAAAACATGATACAGGTCAGTAATAAGTCTGTTTTCAGACTTACTTCCATTTCTCATATGTTTTTTATACTTTTCCCTCATACTGAGTATTCTATTTAAATGTTAAATAATCAAATACAACACCATCAGTCTATCTAGGAATAAAGTTATCTTTTTTTTGGCATCAGTGTCTTTAATAAAGTAACTTTTTAATACTCCAGAATAGGGGCTTTATGTGGGGATTAGGGGAGAGAGGAAAGAAAGAAACCCTCCTGACCACACAGATCTCAAGAGTCCATAGCTTTTCTGCCTGTGCTACATGGCAGTTTCTGATGAGGTTGTCCACATCCCAATTGCTTTCCTACTCAGCAGAGGATTACAATAATGCCTATTTATCGAACTCAATCCAAACAAGGATTTCAAATACATCATAAACTCATCAATTAATCAAAGATATGGCACCCATTTCAAGATGAGAGATGATGGGTGAATTACATCCCACAAGATTACGAGAAATGCTCACATTGACATAGTAAATCAGGGGCTGTCCCCTGATGGATTCCTGAACAACACAACAAGTCCTAAAATGGAGAGGGTTCTCTCCAGCGCTGAATCACAAAGTGTGTCTCTCAAATAGGAGACTTCAGGAATCAAAAAGTCACTTTATTTCATAGCATCATTTAACCTTGATGAACAATTAAACTGCCATAGAAACACTGAATCTTTTGAAATACAGTTAATTGGCTTGTGTCTTCAGAGAAAAGTATTACTGACCTCCCTTTATTAACAGTTGAAAGCCCCTCTGAAACTTCTGGATTTAAAGTACTGGGTTACTCTGGTTCTTGGTTCTCTGGTCTGTTTAGAGTGAGAACTCTGTGTTGTGATCCGGTTCCTTCAGCCCACTGTGGAGAGCGGGCTTTACAGACAGCTGTGAATGTGTGGTAGTCATTCAGATACTACTGCAGCTCTTCCGGGTTTTAATGTGGTGCGAACATCTCATTGCCCTTCATTTTGAAGAAACATTGCTATCTTTAGTGATTGTATATAATGAGATGTAGTTAAAATTTTCATTTGCATCGCTGGAAATGCACTCAGACCATTAGGAAGTCAAGGAATGACAACCCAATATCCATTTCTAATCTGAAGTGTCCTCTGTAATACCAGATTACTCCGCCTTGTTGGGTATCCCAACCCAGAAATCACTTCGCTGTGATCAGCTTCCAAGATTAATGAATTCTAGTATACCAAGATTACTTACGACTCAATGCCAGTCGGGATTTGCCATCTGCCTTTCAGCCATTTCATGAACCCAACTGAAGAGAGGGTTTATCAAAATGGCTGTGCAACGTCTCCTGTGTTTTAACACTCTTTAGGGACTGATATATGCACCTCTTCATGTTCTTATGTCAAAATACATATGTAAGGATTAAAAGTAGTATGGGTTGCATAAGAGTGCTTTTCAGGGCCAGTTATTCTTTGATATTTATCACTTCATAGTGGTGACACCTGCTTCTAATTTTAAGCGTTCTCTTTTTCAGTGGGTGATTTTTTTTTTCTTTTCAGAAAAGAAATCTTATCCTCAAAAGACTTAACTGGTAATTTTTCTCCTTTTGATGTGCTTGATATTTTTATGAGTTTGTCCATCAGTATTGAAGCCTTAACATGCCTTTAGGTAAAAAAAAAAAAAAAATCTTTATAATACATAATCATTATATTGGGTTACATAAATTTATGTCCTGGCCACACATTTGGAGACTTTTCCAGAGATATAGTTTATTTTAAATGTCATTATCTGCCACTTGGACTAGTTGACAGTTGTCTTAAATTGACAAAGCCGTAGAAATAAACTCTGCCTTGTGGGAGCAGTTCAGCAACTTACATTCAGTACACAAATTTGGTTGTTGTTTTTTACGTGCAGGGACACAGTTGCTGACAACTGTCATTTGAGATTGGAAAGTGGAAGGGAAAAAAAGAAAGGACCCTCATTTTGTCTCTTTAGACACATATGGAAATAGTCCTTTGGTTTGACGATAGCCAGCCCACTTGTAGAGCCCAACATGGTTTGCTTTTCAGTTTTTATCTTGTGTAAAGACCTTTTCCTAATAGATGCTGGGTAAAGTTAATTACACGAGTAGAAAAAGCTGCAAAAGATGGTATATTGCTAGAAGCCCTTTCTGATTGGCCTGTGGGGAGTTGTCTGTATAAAATTGGATCCTTGTGTTGGGATCCAAAAAAAAAAAAAAAAAGGCGTGAATATGAAGGAGAAGCGCTAAATCATGACTCCAGAGAGAATGTCGGCCACGAGCAGTTTTTAGTTTAAGTGAAAACCAAACTTTAGGATTTGGACAAATAAGACAAGGAGAAAAAAGCGTGAATCATTAACTTCCATATAAAAGCATGATGGTGATCACCAAACTTAAATAAGGTTCTCTACAAAGGCTGTGACTGAATGGAACGAACTCCTTGACTTAATTGATATGAAAAACTGTGCCAAGTATTTACTCTTAGTGTCAGCTAAGTAATTTTTAATAAAATATTTCCAAGATATGAAGACAGTTAAGAAAACAGCACGGTTTTTAATAATTGCACTCCTAAGTAAACGGATCTATCATTACGTTGTCACAAAGAATGACAGTGAGCAGAAACATCCTGCTAATCCCTCTCAGATAAGTATTCAGTGTAATTAGACAGACACTGTCTCTTGTGTTGAGTGTAGCATTAATCAGGAGAAGTGCAACTTTACACAGAAAATTTTTTTTTTCCTGAGATGTCATTGTTAAAAAAAAAAAGACTTTTGTCAGATATTTTGGAAAATGATTTATGTAGTTGTGTATAGTTATTTCCCTTTTTAATTTTAATTTTTTTGTTTTAATGGTGTTTAATCAGAGCGTGGTCCTTTTGCATCCACAAAGCTGCATTTGAGATTCGTGGTTCATTCTGTTTTGCATAATGAGCATAACTTGCAGTGTTTTTAAGCTTTGAAATGACCTTGTGGCTCATCTGTCTAAAATGAAGGCATAACTCTTGGAAAGAGAGGTTTTCCTTATAAAGAAAGGGCCAGGAGTTTTCTGCATTAAATAAGAGCTCAAAAGAGAATCTCTTTCTGTGAAAAATTCCATGTTAAAATGATGAAATGTGTTGCCCCCTTCCAGCATCCACAGGCATTGCCTTTAAAAAAAAGGAAAAAAAAGTTTCCTTTTGCTGTGTAGCGTCCTGCTTGAACTATGAACTACTGCTTAGTTATAAAGTCCTATCAGTTCAGCTCCTTACACAGCTCTGTCTTCCCAGTTTCTCAACAACTCAAACGCCTTTGATGGCAAAGAATAGGGTTATTGAAGGATGGTGGGCAGATTTCAGTAAGTAACAGGTGGAGGTCAAAGTAGTTTATTTGCAGGGATGAACACAGTACAGAGATGAAAAATCAAATGCTTTGCCATAATAAGGTTTAGCAGGAAAATGCTGACTACACTAAGCTTAGATTCTAGCTGACAGAACCTTTTCTAGTGTTCATTACTTGATTTCACACTTCAAGCAATTTGAAGAGGCCTAAAATTATATTTCTTTTTTCCTCTATGAAATGTTCCAGTCAGTTTCAAATTTTACCTTAAGTAAAGTGATGGGTGTTCTGCTCGCATCCAAGGAACGCAGGGATGAATAGATCCCCGGTGCAGGCTTATCCCAAACATGGAACATCACAGACGACATCTCTAAAATTAAATTTTACCAGTACGACCCTTAAACTCCAAGCTTTTGATCATGTTCTGACTGACAAAATCAGTGAGCATATTTTAATAAACACTTAACTTCACATCACCGAAACTGGTATTCTAGATAGAGAAAACTACCTATAAAGATGTTCACCAAGCTTGAGCACTGGTTTCTCCCCAGCCTGTTGGCAATGGGGAGGAGAGGGCTACTGATCCTTCGTCCCCGCCCCCCCCCACCACAATATATAATTCTGTATTTGTATAGTACCTATGTTTTACTTTTGTAACTTACAAAAGGGCTAAACATGCTGAAAAAATATAAAAGTAAGATTTACCTGTTATACAACAATAGGACCAAAAAAGTGAAAAATTATTTGGTGGCATATAAACCAGGGCTGTCTAATAGAACTTTCTGCAGTGATGCAAATGTTCTACATCTGCACTGTCCAGTACTGTAACAGCTAGTCAAATATGGCTTTTGAGCACTTGAAATGTGGCTGTGCTGAGCAACTGAATTTTTAAATTCATTTCACTTTAATTAATTTAAATTTAAGTAGCCACATGTGGCTAGTAGCTACCATATTGGATAGGGCAGATATGAACCAAACATATGTATGATTGAGTTTTTTACTTTTCAGCTGGGTATCTAGGCAGGATGAATAAAACATTATGCTATGCTATACTATATTTATTTTTCATGCAAAGGAAATTACTTGGTTTTCTCAGTAATTTCTTGTTTATTCTCAGTCCTCTGTGAATATGTGTGATTGCTGTGTTGAGCCAAAATCAATCCTTCCCTAAACACATGGAGGATGGAATAGAGGCAAGAGAGAATGGATAGGGAATCTCCAACTTGTAAATATTAGGAGCATGAAGTACAATTTTTTAAACTTCAGTCCTGACACTGGGGTGTCTGTACTTATCCTGACAGGAGAGGAAATCCCCTAAAAAATCAGGGAACTTTATTGCTGGCCCAGGAACCAGATCTTTACATGACATTTTCCTTGTGTCTATTCTTTACTCTCTCGGGTTGTAAATTTTCACTCACAAATGAACATTTGGAATACATTAGAGAACTCATCATTTCTTTTCTCCTGAATAATCCATATAATTTTTACTCCATTCTCCCATTTTAAAAAATTGAAGAAATCACTTGTATGCAAGCCTTTTAAATTACCTGAACTTCTTTATGATGTGGTAATTCTTTGGGGGGTCCTTTCTGTTCATCTGAAATGGTTGCGTATAGAGTAAGAAGGATGAACCTCAGAAGCTGTATTAACTCCCATTTTATTCTCCCCATCATAAAAATGATTTTAAAACGTTTCTATTCACTGAAAAAGGGTAAAAGTCAAAATAGTCTGAATGTTTTACCTTTTTTATTGTTGAGTGTGTTAATCATAATAAATTACATTGGAATGAACCATAATGGATTTTATCATTAAGACACAAATCTAAGACGAGTGCAGGATCTTGAACTACTCCCCGTAGCACACAGCATGTGTTTCTACCCAGAGGAACAGAATGGCCCTTTAACTGTGGGATTAATCTGTGCAATTACAGCCTTTATTTAGCATCACGGTTGACGATCATCTCATCACAAGGTACAGATGAGATGGTCCTAGAAAGGTCCTGTTCTTGCCTGTGCAGCAGCTGCTTACGGAGTGCTGTGCTCTCTCCAGCTGGAAGAGGTGAAGCCAAGCATAAATTTGCTGGTGGTAGATGACTTGTAAAATATGGTACGGGTACTATTCAACTTTCATCCTGAGCCTGAGGAATGACACTGATGCCTTCAGTCCGACAGACGTGACTAGGGTACCCATTGCCCACACTTCCACCAGGAGGTGCAGGGGAATCTGAATGGCCGGCGGTGAAGAAAACAGCCACAGTAGCAGTTAGCATGCCATTTAGGCTGTAGAACAATATATAAGTATCCTTAATGAGCTCTGTTTTTTTAAATTTTTTTTTTCAACGTTTTTAATTTATTTTTGGGACAGAGAGAGACAGAGCATGAACGGGGGAGGGGCAGAGAGAGAGGGAGACACAGAATCGGAAACAGGCTCCAGGCTCCGAGCCATCAGCCCAGAGCCCGACGCGGGGCTCGAACTCACGGACCGCGAGATCGTGACCTGGCTGAAGTCGGACGCTTAACCGACTGCGCCACCCAGGCGCCCCAATGAGCTCTGTTTTAAACGAGCTCGTGATTAGTCTGAATTAGGAAGATAGATAAATGATCAGAACTTATTTCAGGAGGAGGCGCCTTGGTGGAGCAGGGCACCGGAAGCAGAAAGAGCTCTCTCCTGCTGGGTTCAAATCCCGGCTTGGAGTAGTGACTGTGGCTTCTCGCCTTCTTCAGGACTTCCTTCCCTCAGCTGTCCTCTTTCTGAGTCTTTGCTTTCTGTCTGTCTCCTGGACTGTTCCTACTGGTAGGCAAGCATGCTTCACTGCCTCCCATCTTCAAGAAGCTCTGCCTTGCTTCCCTGCATCTCCTTAGAGCTAATACTCTAGTTTCTGCTTCCCTCCAAAGACTGATTTCACAAAGAGTTGACTATGCCCATTTCCCCTGCTTCATCATTCCTGATTTTGTAAACCATTCTAACCTGTGTTCCGTGGGCCTTACTCCCCTGGAGCTCATTTATTCTCATTACACGTGATCTCTCAATAGCCTTTGATTGACTCCATCGTAACCTTCTCCTTGAAATGGTTTCTATAAAACTTTGCTTTCCTAGGAGTTAAATGACTCTGCTAAGTTGCCTATTTTGATCCTGACTTTAGTAGTTTAGGGGCCTCCCTTGTTGTCAAGACTTACTGAATTCTAGACAATTGTGTGTGTTAGACTCTACCTCTGGTTTAGGTAGTATTTACTGCATTATAACATAGAGAAGGTTTGGAAGGTATCAGTCTCAAAAAAAGAATTTTGGTCTTTCTTATGTTTGTAGGAGGCTTTATAAAGGAAGCAACTTGTTGAATAGGCAAGAGACCTATTGTAAATATTAAATGTATGTATTTACTCTTTTATAATTTAACATCTTTGGATCATTATGTTCTTCTAAGACTGTGATATTTATTTCTTGGAGATTCTGTTTTAGAATTACTGATAATAAGGGCATGTGTGTGGCTCATTCGGTTAAGCTTCTGACTTTGGCTCAGGTCATGATCTCCCAGTTCATGAGTTTGAGCCCTGTGTCGGGCTCTGTGCTGATAGCTCAGAGCCTAAAGCATGTTTCGGATTCTGTGCTTCCCTCTCTCTCTCTGTCCCTCTCTACTCACACTCTGTCTCTCTCTTTCAAAAATATATAAACATTAAAATTTTTTTAATTAAAAAAATTTTTTTAAAGAATTACTGGTAATAAATGCAGTATGTTTAATAAAATCCTAACTAATCCCTGCTAATGCCAAGAAAAACCTTTGGTATAGAAGATACAATGATTCTTAGTATATTTCAGATTCTTTTTTATTTTTTGCATGTTCTTTTGCAGCTGATACAACCTTCCTTTGAGTTTTTTCTTTGCATAACCAAATTAGAAACTTCAACTATAAATATACTTTATTGACTTAAATAGGACACTGTTTTTATAATATACAAGGGAAACTATATGAGGGTAGTGTGATGTATTACAAAACATACAAGTTTCAGAACAAGAGAGACCTGACTCTGAAATACCACTTAATAGCTGTATGATCTTGAACAAGTTGCTTGACATCTCTTGGTATCTAGTTTCTGCATTATTAAGTTATAAGTAGGCAGTGTATTAATACCTAAAAGGGAAGCATGAAATACATGATTACATGATACATTAATACATGACAATACAAGCATTTGAGATGTTTGTAAATACATGGTACATAGTAGGTACTCCATAATTTGTAGATTTTACTATTTATCTGTTTTGGGGAAATGATAAATATAAGAGGTTTGATGACCATCTCCTTAGCTGCCTCCCAGCCCTCTTGAGGCCACTAGATGGAAGAGGCTTCCAGTAGTCTTTAGGTCTGGTATAGTAATTGCTCTGCTAAAGCAGTAGTAAAGATAGGTCATTGGGAATTAGATGAAGGCAATGATCTGGAGAATATAGAAAGTCAAACGTGAACAGCCAAACTTGCAACATTTTGTAGTCCTCTCTAACCTGCTTAAATATTGGATTTTAAAACAAAAGTGCAGAGTCTACTTGTTTCCAGCATTCTTCCCAAACAGATTGCGACTATAAATGAACATTACTGAAAATTTTCTGTTCTTGACTTTGATAGTTTGAAGAAAGAAATACATGCCAGTTAAATCTTCGCTGACAACTTGAATTACAGCACCCCCAACTCCTACAACAGATGAGATAAGGTCCTGCTGTCCTGAGCAGCATTACCAGGGATAATTTTCACAGGACAATGAATTTTTGATAAGTCCTCCAACAAATCCAGAATGTTGTTCCATTGTTTCTGGAATAGTTCTAGTCTATTGTGTGATCTCTCCCTTCTCCCCCTGTTTCCCATTAGTATTGTAACTACATTGATGACTAAAAATCCCCTTTAAGAAGCTTCCTTAAGCAAAGAACAGCATTATGCTTCCTTCTCATTCCTGTAGGACTTGCTTCATAATTTTCCCTATAAAGTTCTTGGTCAAAGTGTTTAGTAAATCTCATAATCTGGGAGAGAGAGGGAGTTGAAATTAATTATGTGTTTTTTTTTCCCTGTGTCTTATTTTTACTTTTTGTAACATCAAGTTATAGAAAAACTTACCAAAAAAAAAAAACCTTCATTTTTTATGAGACCCCAAGAATTATTTTTGAGTTGATTTTCATGTCATTTGATCTGATTTTGTTATTAGTATGTTTTTTTAAGAATCAGAGGGAAATAGAAATTTTCCAAAGTGTTTATGCCTTTGGAAATAACCACTTATTTGTCTCTTTGTTACATGCAGAGATGTCTTAACTGTTTTCTCTGGGTGAGTGTAGACTAGTGGAAAACCACACTACCTAGGATGTATTTGCTAAAAATCATGGAAGCTTCTGGAATTCTAGAGAGTAATTAGTGCATAGTCAGCATCTTTAATGCACACATTTCTAGCATGGACTGTAGTCTCATATTTGAATATCATCTTAGTTTGCTATTGCTGTATAACAAATTACCACAAATACAGTTTAAAAAAAAAAAACACATTTATTACCTGACAGCTTCCATGGGTCAAGAGTCTGGACACAGCTTAGGTTGTCCCTCATCTCAGGGTCTCACATGGCTGCAATCAACATTTCATCCAGACTACATTCCTTTCTGGAGCTCTGAGTTCTCTTACAAACTCTCGTGATTATTGGGAGAATTTAGTTCCTTATAGCTTTACGACTAAGGTTCCACCTTTCTTAGAGCTGGCTATCAGCCAGGGGCCTTGCTTAGCATCTAGAGGTCCCTGCAGTTCCTTGCCATGTGGCCCCCTCACAGGCTCTTTCCCCTGGTGGCAGCTTACTTCTTCAAAGCCAGCAGGAGAACCTCTCTGACCTCTATTCTAGTCCCTCTGTTACAGGGTTTACCTGATTAGGTCAGGCCCACCCAGAATAATAATCCTTTACTTAATTCAAAGTCACCTGATTAGGGACCGTAATTACATCTGCAAAAGTCCCTTCACCTTTGCAATACAACAACCTGATCACAAGAATAGCATCCATCATATTCACAGGTACTGCCCACATTCAACTGGAGATTACATTAGTATGTACCCCAGGGGCCAAGAGCCATGGGGCCATCTTAGAATTCTGACCACCACAAATATTAATGATGACTGTAACGGAATCTTTGCAGGTACTGTTTTTGGCCTGTACTTTCAAAGTTTTCCTGTTGGGCTTCTCACTGCCTTCAAGGATCAGAGTCACTGAATGACTAGAATTTCATGTTTGCCTGTGTCCTCTGGACACTGAAATGACTCAGGTAGCTTAGGAAAATGGCAAAGTGAGAGAAATCTGGAAAGTCTGATGAATAGTGAACCAATGACAAGCCAAAATGCTTCTTGAAATCCATCTTCTATTTTCTTTACCACCATTGGGGTTTTTATGGCAATCAATAGGAGAAAATGTTCCATTTAAACACACCATTCTGCTCAATTTCTGCTTCTTGTTCTATAAACTTCTTTATTTTACATATTGAAAAGAACTTTGAAATAATATTTTGTTTGTTCCAGGAAAAGGGCAGTATTATTTTATAATCCTTTTTAAAAAATCTGAGAGTGAGGGAGGCAAACCATAAGAGACTCTTAAATACTGAGAACAAACTGAGGGTTGATTGGGGGGTGAGGGAGAGGGGAAAGTGAATGATGGACATTGAGGAGGGCACTTGTTGGGATGAGCACTGGGTGTTGTATGGAAACCAATTTGACAATAAATTATATTTAATATGAAACAAAAAAATCTGATACTTCTTTTTTTTAGATTTTTTTTATTATTTTTTAAAATTTTATTATTTTTTTAAAATTTCCATCCAAATTAGTTAGCATATAGTGCAACAATGATTTCAGGATTAGATTCCTTAGTGCCCCTTACCCATTTAGCCCATCCCCCTCCCACCCCCCCTCCAGTAACCCTCAGTTTGTTCTCCATATTTATGAGTCTCTTCTGTTTTATCCCCCTCCCTGTTTTTGTGTTATGTTTGTTTCCCTTCCCTTATGTTCATCTGTTTTGTCTCTTAAAGTCCTCATATGAGTAAAGTTATACGATATTTGTCTTTCTCTGACTAATTTCACTTAGCATCATACCCTCCAGTTCCATCCATGTAGTTGCAAATGGCAAGATTTCATTCTTTTTGATTGCTGTGTAATACTCCATTATATATATTATATATATATATAAATAATATATAATATTATATATATATTACTCCATTATATATATATGTGTGTGTGTATATATATGTGTGTATACACACACATATATATATACACCCCACATCTTCTTTATCCATTCATCCATCGATGGACATTTGGGCTCTTTCCATACTTTGGCTATTGTTGATAATGCTGCTATAAAAATGGGGGTGCATGTGTCCCTTCAAAACAGCACACCTGTATCCCTTGGATAAATGCCTAGTAGTGCAATTGCTAAGTCATAGGGTAGTTCTAATTTTAGTTTTTTGAGGAACCTCCATACTTTTTTCCAGAGTGGCTGCACCAGCTTGCATTCTGAAAAAAATCTGATACTTCTAAAAAATACATTGAAATTATAGTTTTGATTTATTAAGAAAAAGCCAGTCAGTCATTAATCCTTACAGTAATTGCATAACAATTGTGCATAGCTAATTGGTAAAAGAAATTCTAACAAGAAGCTTATTTTTAATCTATGGGGCAGAAACTAAACTTGATTTTGAAAATATAAGTCAGGATTAATGTTCTCTCACTTTTAACATAAAGTAGTTTACTACCATTTTGAAATTTTATCCTGCCAATTAAGTATACGAAGCAAATTAACCAAAACATACATTATGCATATGGAGAAAATATTAAAGTATATAATAAGGAAATGTGCTCAATACAAGTCTTTAAAAATTGAAAACACAAAGTAATTTTGAGATTCATGACAGCCTTAGGGATCATATTACTTGACTGCGATAAATTTAGAAGATTATACATAGTTTGGCTTCTTCTTGCGTGCAGACAGTATTTCTTTTCTCTTTAACTCTTTCAAAAAAGATTCCAATTTTGCTGTTTTTGAGTCCATTTACCAACTTAGTCATTCTTTATGCTTGTTATTCTCTAAATTTTACCTATATTCATTCCCCTTTTTAAAAGACTAAATGCACATGGTGGATTTAAGTCAATATTTCTGCAGTATTTAGAATGGCATGGGATGGGACACGTGAACTTTTCAAAGAAATGATAACTTTTCCTTGAGTCCAACCATTTGCTTTCTTATGTAAGGTTAGTTCAGATACTGCATTTCATCAGTGATTCCATTGTCTGGAAAAAAATCCTGCCGTCTTAAAAGTTTTGACATTTTCATTTTCTGTTCTCTTTCTGTTTCGTGGCACATATTTCAGGCATTTGACTGATTTTGAATCAGTGGACTGGTTGACAGCCTAAAAATGTGTTTTGCACAGGAGAGGCTTAAATGAATTGAGAAGTTTGTTGACATTTGGGTAACTTTGTATTTCTTCCCTTTAATTTTTTAATTTGAAATCTCCTTTCTAATGTAATTATGTGATTATACCTTAGGCTAGGTTACTTGGCATGAATGTTGATCCAAAACCTCAACCCATCATAATGATGTTAAGATATTGGCGTGGTGTGATTTTGGTTACTGATTCAAAGAGCAAAGAAACATAGCTAAAGTTGCTTCGTGACTCACTTTTTCATTCAAATCACATAGATACTGATCTGGAATGGATGGGATCTAGATTGGTGGTGTGAAGTTCTAGTTTGGTGAACTTGTTTCACACACAAGTTGGTGTGAAATCACACACCACTTCATATTGTCTTTACAATGCACCACACAAATATGCTCACCAACTTGCAATTTCTTTCTTTCTTGGGGTCACACTCCCTAGTTTTACTAGGCCCCCACACATCAATGAGTAAAGCCACAGATAAAGCTGCAACCGTTACAAGTAGTGTAAATATCTTTTCAGGCCACTTGCTGTGTCCTAGACCCTCTGTTGAATATCCTGAAAATGGAAGGGGCAAAACAGACATGGTCTCTATCCTTATAGAATCTGTAGTCACACTCAGAGGTTGTGTGGTAGAACCTTATTAAGGAAATCTGTGATCGGAAATAACAAGGACACATTTATATACAGGCTGAACTAAGTTTTGGAACAGATCTATACCTACAAAGTGCTTGGCACAGTGCATTGTAGTCAGTAACTACTCAATAACAGGTACATGCTAATATCATTATTACTTTTATATCCTATTTTTCTAGCTTACCCAATAATTCTCTGGTCATAGAATACAACACATATAGACATACGTAAGTAAAGGAGATCTGATTCTTTTGACACGAGTACAGACCAGTTTTGAGCTGCAAATTTAAGAGAGCCCAAATTTGTCCTGTGATGTGGAGACGAGAAGTCATTTCCTTTATTTTTATATCCAAGTTTTCATTGTTTTAATTGGCACCCTACCAAACTGATAGATGCCTCCAGTTGTGTATATCAGCATGGTTGCCGAGAACATTACAAACTCAGTAATTACAAGAGACTATTTTCCCATTATTTTCTTCCCGAAGCATTTTCTATGCTGGAAATGTTATGAAAACCTCAGAAACTATAGTAAAACTACTATTTTTAAAAACAAGTTTTTATTGTATTTTCTTAACATAAAAGTGTAATATACGTTCATCATAGAAAAAACAAGTAAGCAAAAAGAGGCAATGAAAATCACCCAGATACAACACACAGAGAGAACTACTGTTAGAGTTTATGTGTATTTCCTTCCAGCTCTTTCTCTGTACGTAGAAATATATTTTTAAATGGCATCATAGCACAACATCCTATTTTATTATTGCTTTCCATGTCTTTATTCCATGTCATTAATTATCTTTCCATGTCATTCTTTTACAGTATTATTTCCTTGGGTTCTATCATATTTATTTAACCAGTTTCAATTGTTAGGAGGCATTTAAGGAGTTTTTACTTATATCTTTTCTTTCTTTTTTCTACTATAAATGATTCATCAGATGAACAACTAACTGAGTTGCCATTGTTGAGGGTTTTTTTTTTTTTAATGTTAAAATAGCTGAATTATTTAAAATGTGGAGAAAGGGCCTTGGTGCTTAAGGAAGGTACCTGGCAAGATGAAGTGACTGCAGATGAGGTCTTCATGTGCCTTCGAGAGCCTTCTTCCTCAAGGGTCCCAGGAGCCACAGGCATATAAAAACTCTTAAGCAACACTGGAAAGTGGCCCTCTGTAATTAGAAAGATCAATAATGCCAAAATGGACTGCGATTTAGTAAAATAAATTGAAATCAGTTATAGTCGGATTTATCAGGGAACCATTTTGTCACCTGTTTTGTTCCCATGACAAATTCAAAGCAATTCAGAACAAATTTTGCGCTCACAGGTGGATTTCTTTTTTTAATTCTTTCAGTTTTATCTTTTAGGTTGTACAAGCTGTCGTGCCATGAATTAAAGTGTGCTTATCACTCCATCCTTCTTGCCAGGAATGCCATCTCCAACCACACTGAAGAAGTCGGAGAAGTCTGGTTTCAGCAGCCCCTCCCCTTCGCAGACCTCCTCCCTGGGAACGGCATTCACACAGCATCACCGACCTGTCATTACAGGACCCAGAGGTGAGCTGCTCCACGGGCTCCCTTGGTCGCGCTTAGATCATGGCCTTGAGAGCAAGGGTAGCAAAGTGAGAGACAAGGAGGCCTCTCCCAGAATGCTCCTAAGGGCAGTGAGTGTTCCAATTTCTCATCCTTGGGAACAGCTTTGGCACCAAAGCCTTGATCCCTACCTAAGGCCAAAAAGGGACCAAAACCTCTCATTACCGAAGAGATATTGCAGAGAGGTGGGAGGTAATTGGAACTGAACCAAAATCAAATCTGTCCTACAGGTTGTACAAAAGAAGTGTGTGTGTGGGTGTGTGTGTGGGTGTGTGTGTGGGTGTGTGGGGTGTGTGTGTGTAGGGGGGGGGGTTAGGTGAGTGTATGTTCCTGTAGTTAGTTACCTGTTTGCATGTAATAAGCTGTTTTTCATTCTCTCATCCCTGCTGATTCCCTTTCCTTGAAACCTGATTTCAATATGTGGCATTTTGCATTGAGATTGTTTGCATCACGGTGTTGACGAGCAGTCTTCACTCACTCCTTTTGAAGTGGTAGATAGTTTGTCTGGTTTTCATTGCAATGTTTTCATTATTTTTGTCCCGTGTGCTTTTAAGTTTATTATTAAAATGTGTCCACAAGAAATATGATTTGTATTTTGCATTAAAGACAAGCTTTAAACCTCAAGAGAATGTCAGCAAATCACTTAACTCGATCTTATTGCAAGATGAAAATATTTATTAGTTTGTTTATGAAACTCCCCACAGTAGGAGTATGAATAACTGTAACCACGTTTACTTTCTTCCATCAGATCATCATTTAGGTAGGTCTGTGATCTACCAGCTGGTGTTATAAAACAGCCTAGAAAGTTACGGTCTCTTGTCTACCTTAACATACACCTGGGGAAACTGATATTTCTTGCATTAATCTCAAAGTGAGACCCACAAATCTGAATCCCTTTATGAATACTCTGGGTGCATCTCAGGGAATTATGGAAGTTGAGAGGGCCGGCCAGTGCACACGTGCAGAAATCACATTGAAGAAAACAAGTATTTGGACTATTTCGTGAAGCAATTACTATATTTACAATTATGAAAACGTACATGCTCCATCTTTAAACATGTGATCTTGATAGAATTTTGTCAAGATTTCTTATTATTTTCAATTGTGTGGTGTGCATGCGTGTGTGTGTGTATGTGTGTGTGTGTGTGTGTGTTATAATTAGAAAGGCAACATACGTATTTTTTTCTGACTTGAAAACCTTGCATCTGAGTTGGATTATACAGTCCCAAAATGAGTCTGTTTAAATGGGGGTAGTATTATGATATTATCCTCATAGTCATTAAGCATCTCAACTGTGGTGGAAAATAAAAGATATGAAGTCCTTTTAGTCAGAAGATTTTTGGTCTCATGGAGATAAGGCATGTGATGTTTCTTATCTTTTTTATGGTCATTCTAAATGCTAAATGAATGTTAAAAGTAGAAATTTCTGCAGGAACTCAGAGGAGAGGACTATGGAGTTTCATTCATTCATTCAACAACAGTTCCCTGAGTGCCTGTCATGGGAGTTCAGTGGTTCCTGTCCTCATAAAGCATACAGTCTAGGGCAGAGAGAGATACAAGGAAATAAGCATTCAGAAGATAATGTGGAACGTGCTATTACTGCTTTTTACCTAATAAAGAGATTTCAAAATATAGATAGCATTGAAGACAAATCTTAAAAAGTTGCTTATGTGAATGGAAGGCATTCCAAGCAGAGGAAAGATTCATGGTGTAGCAAAGTAATAAGGATCGGGAAGAATAATATGGCAGCAATCAGGATAGCTGGGTAAGGTGCCTCTTTGCCTTTCCACTTATCTTGTGGATTTTTTAATGTCCTCACCAGTAAAATGGGCCAGTACTATTGTTGAAAGAACTTTTCCTCCCAGCCGCCTATGCTTATGTAGAAACACGATAAGACAGTATTTGTAGAGACTCTTTGAGGGCATAAAGCAATGTGCATATATTATCATTTATTCAGTAAATATTGAGTGCCTTCTATGTGTCGTGCCTTAAAGCTGTAGTTCTACAATTATTAAAACAATTCTACTGTTTACCTGTGAGTGCCAAGATTGGGAGCTTCTTCATGCTACATACTTAAACATATTTGCTGAAACAGCCCATGCTGGGTTGAACCAGAGTGGACCTCCCTAGCCTTCAGAACAATGAGCTTTGATCTTATATTCATAGCGTGAACAGTGTTTATGAGGAAAAGAGACACCTAGTTTAAGAATTATGAAATACCAAAGATTCTTTGTTTTCACCAGAATTCAAGATGGTTCCCAGTATCCTCGGTTCTCCTTTCTGGAAAATCTACTCAGGTACCCATTCTTATTGCACCCTGCCCCCCGCCTTAGTGGTCTGGTAAAGGGAATTGGAATAACGTAGATGAAACTCTTCAGTGGTGTTGTTGTGGCAAGAATCTGAGTGGAGATGGGCTAACATGAGACATTTGGGGGCTAAGATATTTTTTAGGGTTGGCATTGAGCATCTGGCTGTCTGAGAAATATTTGCTGCAGGTGCCATATTGTCCTTTATTTTTCTCTGAACCAGTTGGAAAGCTAATGCTTGGAATGAGATCACAGGATTAAAAGTTGATATTTTAGGAAGATGAGGCCAAACTGAAAGAGAGAGTCTGACCGAACGAGCCAGCGTGGAATAAATGTGACGTGTACATAAAGGAGACTTCAACCTCACATGTTCCTTTTATTGTAAAGAGTTGCCATAACCCAAATCAGTAAATCATTATAGAGAATCCAGACAGACAGTAGAACTTCAAAGGGCCTGGAAGAAGAGAAAGGGTCCTAGAGCACAGGGATGGGGGAAGGGAGTGGGGTTGTTTACTGCACCCTTGCTCAGAATCACGTGGTGTATTCACCTCTGGGTAGGACTCAGATTGCAAGGATTCTGCTGCCTTCTTTAAAACTTTCTTAAAATACCTTGACTAGACAAACCCCAGTTCATAAACAATAACTGTATGACATATCTCAGTGCTCAGGCCAGAGGTGATATTTTAACAGAGCAACAGCAAAGCAAGTTCACCGTGCTTAAAAAACAGTGGCCCTATTTTTGACTACAGATATAAGCCACATTTGGAAATTTGGTGGCCAGTTGTTACCAAGGAAACCTCTTTTTGAAAGTTCAAAACAAGTGCAGAAAAATAGGGCCTTGAGGGAGGCAGCATTGTATAGTGGGTAAGCATAAAGGCGTGGGGGTCAAACGGACCAGTGTCTGAATCCTGTCTCCACCACTTTTACCAACCGTGTCAACCTGGTACAGTGCTTTACTTCTCTGAGTCATAGGTTCCTCCTCTATAAATTGGAGATCGTAATCTCTGCCTCAAGAGAATCATGTTGTCTCGGGAGCAAATGAAATCATGTGTTTGCAGTTGTTTGCCCAGTACCTGGAAATAGAGCGTGTACTCAAGTCATACAAACAGTTCAATCACCCATTTTCACCCAGGCTTTGAAAATTTTCATGTCGTCCCTCTTGCTTTCACCTATCAACATTTTGCCCATCCCAAGACCGGTGCAAGTACAATTTTTACATGCAAACCCTTAGCTCCACGCAGGCTGCCATCCCCCCCACGCTCTGTGAAGTCCCATAGCCTTTCATGTCTACAGATTTCCTCCACTGGTGCCTTGCTTTGTTATTAATGTACATGCCTTGTCGTTCTCGTAGAATGAAACCTTTGAAAGGGAGGATCTATAACTTACACTTTTTATTGCCTTCATTGTGTCTCATGCAATGGATATTATGCTCAAATACTGGTTGAATAAATAAAAAGTATCAGATTGCACATAAATGTACACAAAAGACATCATCCCCTCCCCCACACTGACAAGATCCCATTGCTTCACAAGAACTAAGGGTGATAAATGGCTAATAGTTTATGCAGGGCTTCTTTATAAGGAATGTCCACGGGGGCGCCTGGGTGGCTCCGTCGGTTAAGCATCCGACTTCATCTGAAGTCATGATCTCGAGGTTTGTTAGTTCGAGCCCCGCGTCGGGCTCTGTGCTAACAGCCCAGAGCCTGGAGCCTGCCTCAGATTCTGTGTCTCCCCATCTCTCAGTCCCTCCCCTGCTCATGCTCTGTGTCTATCAATAATAAATGTTTAAAAAAATTAAAAATATGTATATAAGGAATGTCCACGATGGGGAAGAAAACCTTTATAAGATTATATGAGTAAAACTTTGACATGGAAACTATGGTTTTTTGTATTTTATGCTAGTCTAATCACTTCCCTATGTACATCATGAAGGTAGAAATATGTGTGTGTGTGTTTGTTTGTTTTTTTAAACAAATCCCCTCTCTAATATTGGCTTTCTTTGTGGCTTTGATAAATCATTTAACCTTGTGGTCTCAGTTTGGCCATCTGTATCATGGGAAGAATACTTGGCCACCTATGTAGTTAAAATTAGGTAAAGGGGTTAAAGCATTTTGGAATACCCTGGGGAGTGGAGAAGACATTAAGTTTCCATAAAAGCATCTACATGTCATTGTATATTATTACAATTATTGTGTACTTTAAGCTGAATGATTGGGCTTTCAAAAACTTTCTTTTGCCAGCACTCAAAATTTCAGCCATAACAAAGTATTTAATCACGACAGTTTGATTTATGATAATCGAAAAAAAACCTTTGCTTTTTAAACAAGTCTTCCCTTTGCTTTTTAAACAGTTGTAAATTTGCCCTTTAAATTTGGAGCAGTAATATTTTAGAGTTCCTTGAAAGTTTCTCTTTAGGTGTCTGCCTAAAATCTTTGCTATTTTCAAAAACAAGCTAATGAACGATACTTAAGTATTTCATTTAATTGAATGCTTTACACTAAGTAAAACAGCTCTGTGCTCTAGGGAATTTAGAAATGGGGAGGGGCAGGCACTGTCCACATCTCAAGGCAGAGGTTGAAAGTAATTAGCGAGTAAGCACTTACGGAGCTTCCCCTAGAACCACAGACTTTCAGAAGAGTGCCCTGGAAATCTGATCTAATTCATTTCCTGTATCAGCTAAGAATGCGTTTGACTGCAAGTAACAGAAAATCTCACCAAACAGGTCATATTTTTTCTCATATAAAAACAAGTATGTGACTCAGGACCGTTCGAGTCCAAGGATTGAGATTTCTTCTTTTAGCCTTGCTGTAGTCAGTTGTGTCCATCCTCATGCTGTGACCTCATGGTCACAATGTGGCCACTGCACTCCTGCTTTACACTAGCATTCCAAGCAGAAAGAAAAGCCAGCTCATTCTGCTACCTTTTGTAGAATGTTAGGCTGCATGGCCAGAACTATGTATTCCACAAGATCACTTCTAGCTGCAAGGGAGGCTGGGAAATATAT
This sequence comes from Panthera onca, assembly GCF_046562875.1. Classification (NCBI taxonomy): domain Eukaryota; kingdom Metazoa; phylum Chordata; class Mammalia; order Carnivora; family Felidae; genus Panthera; species Panthera onca. The sequence continues at coordinate 171,460,232 of NC_138346.1, read as the reverse complement.
ATATATATTTTTAAGCTGAACATGTTGCCACTCTGTATAAAAGGGGGCTTTATAAGTAGCTAAGTAGGGGAGAACTCTGCTGGTTAGCAGTTAGTAACTATTCCACATTACTCTTGCAGATGAGAGAGATCTCAGCCAAGAATAGAAATCAAGTCTCCAACTCAGTGCCTTTACCACTATATCTGTAGGTGCTACCTTTTTCTACCCACTGGGAGAAATAAACTGCATTTATTTAAACAATTAATTTGTTTTCACATTTTTTATTAGTAAGACATAACATAGCCATTTAGATCTTTTGATAAGCATGACATAACCCATGTTATCACACTGAGTTTTTTAATAACAGCCATAAACATATCATGTGACCTTTTTTTATTAGCCCACAAATCCTTGCTACTGGTAATGTAGGATTTCTGTTAGATGCAAATCACTTCAAAAAACAATTTTTGAGGTCAGTGTGACTTTTTTTGTTGTTGTTTTAACAGTAACAAGCAACTTTATTAGATTTTTTTTTTTTTTTTTTTTTTTTTTTTTTTTTGCCAAGCATACATTTACTGTTTAAAAAAAAAAGGAGTTGTCAAGTTGAAGAAGTTCAAAATCTAGAGACCATATCTGATTTCATTAGAGGTGTCTTAGGGTATCTCAACTTGAGCACTTGAGGTAAGCTGAGTCACTCAGGCATACCTCTTCAGCTCATGCCTGAAGATGTGCTAATTCCTATGAAAACGTGAGGACTGCACGAAATCCTCTTCAACTGTGCCATCTTGCAGCATAGACGCAAAAGAGATACTTCAGACATTGTCCTCATCTGGAGAAACATTTACAAGTAGCCCTCTCAAGCGTCTGGCCCTGTTTCACTCCATCGTATTCCCTGACTAGCTCTACAGTGTGACTTTTTCAGTATTAAAATCGACTTGCAGACTCCCATTACTGTCTGGGGACCCATTAATTTTTTTCCACAAATATTTATCAAGCACTTAACAGTGTGTACAAGGGGCTCTACCAGTGCTGAATAGAGTGAACATGAGCAGCTTGGACTCTGGCTGGAGAGTGCTGACCTCTCGGTGGATGACGGGACAAGAAAGCGAGCAGTTGTATTACTGTGACAAGGGAAGCACAGGTGTTGTTGGGGACAAGGGCATCCTGACAGAGACCTCTGTGGCATTTGGCACTGCGAGAGTCCAAACAGGCATAAGACTTAGCCCCTGTTCTCCAGCAGGGTACCTTCTAATTGCAAACACACCAAACAAAGCAACAGCAAACAAGTCATGCTTTTATACAACTAAGTACTGAGGAATTAAAGACATACACGATGTGAGCATGAGACTAAACTGCCCACTTCTTTAGGAGTCAAAAAACATATACAATGAAGGCAGTTTAGAAGTAAAATTGTCCTGGGGTGCCTGAGTGTCTCAGTTGGTTAAATGCCTGACTTCGGCTCAGATCATGACCTCACGGTTTGTGGGTTCGAGCCCCACATCGGGCTCTCTGCTGTCGGCACAGAGCCTCTTGGTATCCTCTGTCCCCCTCTCCCTCTGCTTCTCCCCTACTTGTGCACTCTCTTGCTGTCTCTCTCCCTCTCAAAATAAATAAACATTTAAAAAATTGCCCTAGTACCAAAAATATACATAAGATGTGCTAAAACAATAGCCATATAAACCAAAGATTTATCATGCGGCTTTCAAAGAGTCATGCCAGTTTCAGTTTGGAGAGGTAGGCAGAAGCATATATGCTCTATAAACCTCTCTAAGTCCATGATCCTCATGATTCAAGCAGGGATCCTGCTCTCAGTGATGAAATATCTGAGGGTCTGCAGTTAACAATATCTCCCAGTGTGGCCAAGAAAAACATACTGCAGAGAATTATGAGAATTCAGATCACCTTCCAGGAAGCTGAGGTCACCAGGAAAGGTTGGAGGAGTGTAGATCCATAGACAATAATAGAGGAGGAAGGAAGGAGAGGTAAAATATGAAGGCAACACTTATCACTAGATGGCAGGGCCCATTAGAGCAGGAACTATGGCTTTATTCTTCCTATCTGTATCCCTCAGCCTCATGCCTGGCGTAAGGAAGACACTCAACAAATATTTGTTGAATAAATGAGTGATTGCATGGATTTGATTGAAGGCACACAGAAAGTTTGGGAATAACAGGGAGTCCTTTCCATCCCCCATGTGTAATAATAATAGAATATTCAAGAGCATGTATTTGGTAGCATTTAGGGAGATGCATTGCGTAGTGAATAAATGCTCAATATATATTTGCTTTGTCTTCATGCAGAGCTTCTACTTGATGAGCATTAAGAGGAATACTGAGCTCAAAATGATTATCTGCTGTAAGGTTACAGTTTCTCTTTGTTCAAGTAAAGGACCCACAAGAAGACATACCCCCTTTATCACCACCATAACTGTGGGACCTATCCCTTGGCATAGCCCCCTCCCCGCCGCCCAGTACCTAAGTGGTCTGCAAACTTCTTTGCCTCTTAGGAAAGCTTTTAACTTAGTTGTAGAACGGTGCTCCTTTCAAAGGAGCTGAATCTAATTTGCCTCTCCTGGTTTAGTGCAATTGAATCATCTCAGGGAAACGAGAAGCAATTAAGTACCTGTTGCTAACAAGGTGCTGAAATAATCTGCCAACAGATGCAAGGTGTTTATTTATTAGTGGAGTATGCCATTTGAGAAGACATTACATTGTCACTGTACAATAGGAATTGCCAGAATTGATTTTCCAATGGAGGCATCATGGACCTAAGAACACTACCTCTGAAGTGCACTGAAAGACAAGTAAGAGGGCTTGTGAACACTGGTCAAGGTTAAGCTCAAGTGCTGGTGTCCAGCCCAGTGAGAAACACTGCCAGTGGGATTTGAAGGATCTGGAAGGTAAGGGGGAAAAGCAGCTTTTTAGCGAAGGCCCTTTAAGTCCCAGTTCAGGAAATTATTAAATTCATTAGCCAGATACTTACAACCAGCTATGACTGCCCAGCCGAAGGAAAAAACAGTGCCAGCAAATGTTTTAAAACTACAACTAAACAAAAGTCAGGAAGCATGTAATTAAAACTGTACCTTTATTGTATTGTAAAGAGTTTCACTATGACATGGAAAATATTTAAAGGAGAAGGCTGTTTAGCTAATTTGTCTGCAAGTGAACTGCTTAGTGGAAAACTATCCTAAATTAACTGTAAGGCCACCCACCGAGCGAACCTCATAAAAGGCCATGGCTGCTCAGCTTGGTTCTGTGTCGCCATTCAATAATTACTAGATAAATGCATAACTAAAAGCTCTATTACACTAATAATTTGTACCGAGATAGATGTGTGGGACACCCTGCTGGGTTAATTTGTCATCCCGGCAGCAAACTTCTAAAGAGAGCTCTTCTGTAGGGGAATCCTGCTAATATGTGGTCCCAAGGAGGACAGGTTACAGGAGAAAGACCAGTTGACTCCTTAATCTCTTAAAGAGGCAAAAGGCCCCCAGGTGGAGTGCCAGAGAGAAAAGTAGGGTGATTAACCAGGTGGGCCTAGATTTAAACTCATCAGGAAGCTGCCCTCCCTTGGGATTGTTTGCCCCTTTCTCTCCACCTGTCTCCATCGCTCTCTCCGTCTCTCCCTCCCTCTCTACCTCCCCCCACCCGCACCCCCACCATAGACCCACATGTGCACACGTGATAAAGGCAGTGGTTCTGAGCAAGGTTGCTTTGAAATCCTCTCATTGATAAGACTTCCTGGTATCGCTTGAACTATAAATCACGTAATCCGCCGAATCCCTATCAGTTCTTTCTTCTTGGTGTAGCTTAATGTAATGTTGATTCCATGTTTTGGACTCCTTTATTTTCCTTCTTTTCGGAGTAGAGTAACAAAGTCAATATTGGACTCATATCTCCTCTTTATGTGGAATGTGTTCTTCTGTCACACACACACCCACGCACACACGCACACAATTGCTGTTTTAAATATGAAGCTCACATTGAAGCTTCCGTGCACGGTTTTCAACCTCCCCTATTGACAGAACCATAAATCATGTTAAAGTTAAGTGAATTACTGTAGCATGGAACTGTGGCTTTAACAATGTTTATGTAGTATCAGCTTATCATCCATGTAGGCAAAGGGGGGGTGAGCACTGATATTTGAAATGGGAATGTACGGCCCTATTAATGTGGTTGCAGTATCACAGAGATCACCTATTTCATGCTGCACCCTTTGTAGTGTTGAAATTAGTGTACTTAATCACGCGTATAGAATGGTTTTTAAAATGTATATTTCCACAGTAAATTTACATTTGACATGTGCCATTTCTTCATATTAAATGGCGGTTGCCTTCCCCCCCCCCCCCCCCCATCAAACGCTTCCTTTTTCTTATGTGCAAAACACCCGTGAGCAACATCAGAGTTGCCAGGTTGCAATACAATAATAAGGCACCCGAGAACAAACACTGCTGAAAGGAAATAAACCGGTTGACCTCCAAAAAATAATTCAAATGGGAGCAGCGGAGTGCAGTGAAAAGTGCATGGGCCGTAGAGTCGGCCAGAATAGAATTCGGATCCTGGCTGGCCACTTGGGATCTGCGTGTGCTTGAACTAGTCACCTGTCTTCTGCCTGCCTTTTGTTTTCCCACCCGTACAGAACTTTAAAGCATGAGGAGGAGGAGGAGGAAGTGAAATGACATATGGAAAGTGCTGGGTACTGTCACAAGGATGTCACGAAATGTTCACCACCTCTGGGATGTCTTTTATCCCCACTTTGAATGTGGTTCTCTTGAGAGGGTCCTTACTTCCTTCATTCCCCACTCCTCCTCCCCAGTTGTCTTCTACCTGCTCTCATGGGTCCTCCCCGGGAGGAGCCTCATGTGCCCAGACCAGGAGATGTGGTCCCAGGGAAGTGCACCAGCCTGGTTACCCCATCACACTGGGAGAATAGGGGAATCTCCCCAGTGGGGCAATAAATAGCTCCCTCCCGGGATGGGTAGCCCTTCAGCCATGGTAGAAACTTCACTTTGGCATGTCTTCATTCAGGCGTGGCTCTTGCTAAAGTTAAGCACCGTTTTTGTTCGCAAGAGTCTGTTGTTGATAGGAATCAACTCAGCATATAATTATTGAGCACTTCCCATCCACCAAGCAGTGTGCTAGGCCCTGATGAGCAAACCAGACAAGTCCTGTGCCTGCAGTCTAATAAAACAGACAGATATGAAACAGATTACTGTTAGTGTGATGAGATTAATGAGAGGGGAATTCAAGAAAGCGATAATATAGCACAGGTATGTGAAGTATTTGTGGGGGTCCCTTCTATTGGCATGCAATATGAATTTAGAAAACCTTGGCATCCCTGAGGGATATCTCCAGATCTTCCCAAATCCAAGTTCCTGAACACCATGAAAAGTTGCAGAATTACTGCATACCCTGTAATGAATGGCTTTGAAGATATGTTAATACAGACTCTTTCACGTGAAATATTCTTGTCAGTGAGAGAAACTTCCTTAACCATCCAACTTCCTTAACCATCCCTCTACTGCTCTGAAAGAAAATTACGGACTGGTGGTGCCTGTAACCAAAAAGTCTAGGGTTTTTTAGCTTCAGGTAGAGCTGGATCCAGAAGCTCAGGTGATACCTTCAGAAATCTGTATGTTGTTCTCTCCCCTCAGCTCTGCTGTCTTCTGTGTGAACTTCATTCTTAGGCTGAATCTCTTCGGACTGTGGCATTAATGATGTGAGCAGCTCCAGGCTTAATTCTCACCAATTTAACAATCCCAAGGGAAAGAGAACAGCCTTTTCACAATAGATCTAGGAAAGGTTCTACTCCTGGATGCTTATGGCTCTGATTGTCCCGGTTTGGGTCATTCGCTTGGGTCACTTTTGGAACAATCCTTATGTTTAAAAGATAAAGGAGTTTCTTATTGGCGTAGCCTGAGTTGCACGCTTACCTGTGGAGCCAGGGGGTGGGGTTAAGGCCACTCTAAATACATAGACTGAGGCTGAGGGAAGGATAGGTATCCCCTCCCCCCAAATAAAAACCATAAGAGCTCTGTTTCCAGACTTTCTCACCAGCCAAAGTGACTTACTCCTGCAGTTAGGACTTGCAGAGCGCAGGTAAGGTCAGGTCCTAGAAAGTGACTATTAGCCCATGCCATGAAACTCCGGGTCCATGAAAACAGTTGAAAACAGTTCAACTCTTGATTCCCAGTTATCTCATGTTGCCACATTGCATTGTATGATCCTGATTATTTCTCACGTATCCTAATTTATTCTAAAAAAAAAAAAAAACAACAACAAAAAAAAACAATTCTAAGAAGAATGAATAACCCACAGTCTAATACACTATCTAGCACAGAGCTGATTCTCAACACATACTTTTTTTTTTAATTTTTTTTTAGCATTTATTTATTTTTGAGACAGAGGGAGACAGAGAATGAACAGGGGAGGGGCAGAGAGAGAGGGAGACACAGAATCTGAAACAGGCTCCAGGCTCTGAGCTGTCAGCACAGAGCCCGACGCGGGGCTCGAACTCACGGACCGTGAGATCATGACCTGAGCCGAAGTTGGATGCTTAACCAACCAAGCCACCCAGGCGCCCCTCAACAAATACTTTTTAAGTGAGTGAGCCCCACTATGTACTAGAATTAATTCTAGTCTCAGATCTTTTCTTCTTGCTATTTTATCCAATTTATAGATAAAGAAAGGTGGACTCAGAAATGTTCAGTAATTTTCCCCAGATTAGGAGAGGGAGTGGTGATTTCAAGCCCAGGGTGGTTGAGCTGTAAAACCCACACATGCCATACAGTTTCCATCTTGCAGTAAAAGAAGCCAGGAGGCTGACACAGAGCTGGTTGGTATCCAACCAGGGATCAAAACGTGAACCCCTGACTTCAGACACCGGACTGACCCTTCTCACACTTCCTCCCTGTGTGTGTGCAGTCTACCACAGTAGGAATAAACCCTTCAGTCCTCCGGGGTGTATTCAGGAAGATACTTGGCATTCAGGAGGACACTTTGAAAGTAACATATCTCTCAGAAATAGGGGCTTAAACTCCGATGTAAACCTGACAATTTGGTGAGGGAGATGCCGCAAATCAGCCCACACTTTTGTGTTTATCATGGTTTTGTTGTTGTTTATTTGCTTATTTTTTTGCCTTTTTTCCCCCCCATGTCGGCAGACCACCCAGGCCCCATCCCTTGGTAATCCTCCAAGAGGCTGGAGCACCCCTGCAGATTTTACTTGGGAAATTCCCCTTTGCAAGACTGCAGTTTGTAATTCCAGTGCATGTCCAGCCAATTGTTAGAGGACTCCCTGCCTATTTCCATTAACCTCTATGCTTGTCCATTCCGTGGGGTTGCTTTTTTCTCCAGTGTTTTGCCATGTTTCTTATTCCTCATCTTTCATTTTGTAGGATTGCTTACATATTATGTAGAAGCTCACATTCCTGGGGCACCTGGGTGGCTCAGTCAGTTGAGCCTCCGACTTCAGCTCAGGTCATGATCTCTCAGTTCGTGAGTTCGAGCCCCGCGTCAGGCTCTGTGCTGATGGCTCAGAGCCCGGAGCCTGCTTTGAATTCTGTGTCTCCCTCTTTCTCTGACCCTTCCCTGCTCATGCTCTGTCTTTCTCTGTCTCTCAAAGATGAATAAACGTTAAAAAAAAATTTTTTTTTTTTTTAAAAAGCTCACGTTCCCTTCATGGAATAGGATTCTTTTCAGCTCTGCTCACTCAACAGTCCCTCTTCATATTTCCAGTAATCATCACTGTTGTGTGGTGTTTGAACGCATCTCACCTTAGCCATCATGGCAGCCTAGGCAAATAGTGCACAAATATCACGTGTTAGAGAGAAGGTGGTCAGGATCCAAAGGCTGGGGCGCTATCATACAGAGCTTGAACAAACACACTCAGAGGTCTTAAAGCTCTAAATATTACAGCCTTCCCAAAGTCAGGGTGTCTTAGAGACTGAGTCCAGAAATACTCTATACCTTGATATCTCAGAAACATTTGAAAAATAATTTCTTTCAAAGGGCATGTGCTCCCTTGTTTCAGATGTTTTAGATTTCAGTGTTCTCACTAGAGACCAGTTGTACTCAGTATTTGTGTGTAATTCCAGAGACGATATTCCACTGGAATGTAAAGCTAGGTGAGCCTCAGCAATTGGGTTCAAACTCTTCATTTTGCAGAGGAGAGAACTGGAAGAGAAAGAAGTTGCCTATATTTATAAAAAAAATTTTAATTTTAATGTTTCATTTATTTTTGAGAGAGAGACAGAGAGAGAGAGCATGAGCAGGGAAGGGGCAGAGAGAGGAGACACAGAATACAAAGCAGGCTCCAGACTCTGAGCTGTTAGCACAGAACCCGATGTGGGGCTTGAACCCACAAACTGCGAGATCATGACCTAAGCTGACGTCAGATGCTTAACTGACTGAGCCACCCAAGCGCCCAGAAGTTGCCTATATTCATAAGCCAAGTAGTGGCAGAAACAAAACTAAAAGTCCCTTAATCTAGTTAGAAAATTTTCAAAAAAAATAATAATAAAAAATTTTTCTTAAAAGTACTCTAGATCTTCTTTAAAAACTTTTTTTTTAGATTTAACATGTATTAGATCTCCAATAAACAATTCCCCAAAACCGACATGGTGGCCCTTTCAAGGGAATGATAGAAATTTCTATTGTATTCGGGTTGGGGAAGGCCAGGAGGAAGACATGGGTAGACTCTGGTTAGCTCTGAAGTGTGCTTGGATAGCAGGGGTCTACGTGGTAAAGGGGAGTTCAGTATGGACACTCATGGATTGTAGGTGTAAATGAAAAATAGAGTCTAGAGGGAGATAGCCCCATGGTTGTAAGTTTCTAGGGTAAGTGTCGAAAGTTTGAGATCTAAACAAAGGTACAGGTTCAAAGCATATTTGGTCAAAAAGAGTCTTCATAGGTCATTGTATCTATGATATCTATGACCATTAGACCAAAGTTGTTGCTACTGTTGTTTTGTTTTGCATTTTGTCATCTAGAGATTTCTTTTCAAGATGCTTATGTCATGTCCACCCTGATAGTACATACTCTTTCATCAATATTTATGTATTTATTTGTCCAAGAGACAGGTAAACAGAAGGTACCTCTTATTCTTACTTTTCTTTCCCCCTTGTGTATTCTGTGATCCAAACAGGTCTTAGAAAATGGGAACAAATTTCAATTTATTCATCTCCCATCCTCATCTCCATCCCTATGATAGTATAACCAATAAAAGAAGCTATTGATTGATCACTTACCCACATGGTCAAGAACTACACCATGTGCCTTATATACTTTGTCTCATTTGATCCCAACAACAAATCTATTATTAGCCCCATTATACAGATGGCAATACTGAGTCATAGAGAAGCTCAGAAACTTAAGGCATAACTGGTTTAAGTGGAAGATCTAGAATTTGAATCTATACCTATCTGACTCTAAAGCCCGTGGTCCTCATATTATACCTTTCCTTTTTTTTTTTTTTTTTTTACTCATATGTTTAACTTGAAATTATACACACACAGGTGTGGGAAACTAGCACAGACCAAAGCAGGTTAAATAATGGTGAAGAGAGATAGCAAAGAGCTACAGTGGGGGATGGGAGGAGTGGGTATAGGTGGTCAAAAGGTACAAGCTCCCAGCATAGAAAAGAAGAGTGGCGATGGGTAGTTAGTAGAAATACAGAAGGCAAGCTGATTACTTTGAAAGCTTCCGAAAGGTGAGGCTTCAGCAGAAAGGCTGATCAGGACAAGAACAGGGTTTGATGGGGAAGAGATGAAAGTGATTGTCAGGTGCTCAACCCATGAGCAGAGCATGGCAAATGTTTGGAGAGTGAACAGGAATTATGTGGGTCTACACCAGGGGCCAGCAAACTGGGGCCCACAAGTTAAATCGAGTCTTCGGCCTGTTTTTGAAAATAAAAATGTAATTGGCACAGAGCCACACTCATCTGTTTATGTAATATCTGTGGCCGCTTTGGAAGCATAGCTGCCGAATTGAGTAATTGCAACAGAGACCATGCAGCCTACGAGGCCTAACCCCTTCACTCTCTGGCCTTTACAAAAAACGTTTGCCCACCCCTGGCCAAGGTTATCAGCCAGGGCCTCAGAGCAAGAAGAGTCTTTAGGTAAAATTGATCTAAATAAAAATTTTAAAAGAAGTTCGCCTGTTCCCCCCGCCCCCCTTTCTGTCTGCTTTTGCAGAAGACGTTAGAATTTGGTCTCCAACCTGAAGATCCCCTTAATTAAAATGGAACAGAATACACCAGTCATCTTAGAAATGTAGCATAGAATCAAGTTTACTCTGGTAGCAGCAATATAAAAATACTGGTGCTTTCCCCCATCATCATGCAAGGTCATGTTTCTCTCATATGACACCCAGGTCTTTCACATGCATCTCGGCGATGTTAAAGGTATGTACTGTGTGTTTTGAAAACCTTGGCTTGCCTCAACTTAAAGGTTTATGATTTAGAAAAGGCTCCACCTCCTAATGGTTTAAAAACCATTGCTAATTCCCCTTTCCTTGCGTCTCCGTTAAAATAAATCCCATAACTCCAAACTCCTGGGCTTTCATAAGTGGCAGGTCTGATCATGCATGATTTATAAATTACAGCTATGGACCATTAAGATAGATTTCTCAGCTTTAGGGCAGGCTACAGTGGTGTTATACACTGTGGTTTTGAATTTCTGAGGAAGCCAAGTACATAGTAGTTGACAACCCAAATAATTCAAATTCCATTTGCCTTTGTGGAAGGCTTTTTTTTTTTCTTTAATGCAGTATTTTTTTTTCTTCCACTTTCCTCTTTTAAAGTTCTGCCTTATTAAAACTTTTACTTCTTAAACATGAGTAGTCAGGAGTTCTTAATGCCACCCATTGCTTGATGGAAATGGGTATTTTTGTGTAAAGAACATCTTACTACTGAAGAGAGATGAGTGGCTTTTTCTGGTAATGGTGCTAACACAAACAGTTTGGACTCTCACCTGTTGCCACTGACTCAGTGTTGATTAATGGTAAGACTGTGAAGTTTTACAAATGCCAAGGCTTGGGAGTGATCATTCCTTCTGTGAGGGAAGAGAGCTGTGTGTAACACGGTCTTAAAAGCACACACCTGAAGGGGGATTAGGTTTTATTGTTTGCGCTGCTCTCTTGATAGCTTTTCTTTGGAGTCTCGAAAGCAAATGCTAACGTGAAAAGAATCCAAGTCCCTGTCCAATCTGTGAGAATCTGTGACAGTTTGTGGACGAGGAGTAAAGCAATTAATCCTATGTCAGGTTAAATACAAGAACATATTTCACCCATAAAATTTTGGTTGGAAGAAAAATGTGGGAAGGTTCTATGAGTTTGGGCAAAACTACTAAAAATGGTGAGGAGGGATTACTTTCTTCTCTTTTTTTTGTTTCCTCAAGATTTATAAAAGAATGAAATACAAGTTTCCAAACTTACCTGGCTATGCCTCCCTGACGTCATCTTATTTTGAGCTAGAATATGTGTCTATAAGGCCTTCCCGCTATGGAGGACTCATAGACCAAGAGTCACGTGGATCAAAAAGTCTCTCAACATACATAATAACCTAGTAATGACCTTGACCTTCTCTGTCTCCAGTTTTAAATCTGCTTTAAAGAAGAAAATATCTTGGGGCACCTGGGTGGCTCAGTCTGTTAGGCATCCGACTTCAGCTCAGGTCATGATCTCGCAGTTCGTGGATTCAAGCCCCACGTCGGGCTCTACACTGACAGCTCAGTGCCTGGAGCCTGCTTCGGATTCTGTGTCTCCCTCTCTCTCTGCCCCTCCCCTTCTCACGTTCTGTCTCTCTCTCAAAAATAAATAAACATTAAAAAAAAATAAAGGAGAAAGCATCTTTAACTTATATATATAGTGTCAAATTTTTAGCTTTTTCTCTTTCAAACTAAAACCAAGAAAATCTTTTAAAGAAGCGGGGTGAGGGGAGGGGAATGGAGTACAAACAAGTAAACCAACCTGTCTGACCTGCTTTCTCTTTTATAAGTATCTAGTAATATGATCATTTTGTAATAAATAACTGAGCTCTACACCCTTTGGAAAATTCTGGCTCCCTGTTTTTTTGAATTGTGGCTACTTTGTTCAGAATGTGTAGGCAGTGCTATTCTGGCCAAAGAAAACCTGATCAAATTTCCTTCCTTCTTACTCGTATTGTTTGTGAAAAGCCTAGCAGTTGTTTTACATAAGTCTGGCCTCTGGTTAAAGTTTAAACCGGTAGTGAGATCCACCCAGAGCAGGGTGTTTCTGACACTCTCTGCTGCTCCTGGCCTAGGGTACTAAGAGTATTAGACCCCAGAAGCAGCCAATTTTGTAGTGCCTTTTAATACACAAAATTGTATTAACATCAACATGGATACAGACGGATGCACTGCAATAAACTGTAACCACTTGAGAAAAGCCTTTATTGACTCTCAAGTAAATAATGCACATTTTAAAGGACCTAAATATGCATTTACATAATGTGCTATAATTTTTTATTGTGTCAACTACTCACACACACATACACACATACGTCCATAAGAGATGTTTTCCTCTGTCAAAAATCTGGACTTTTATCATTCTTTGTGCATTACGTTAGCACCACACCAGATTCATAATGGTAGTTTCTTTCTCTCTGTAGGATCCCTGACCGGAAGATCTCAATGTACCTTTAATGAATTTCACTGATTGGGCAATTGATTGGTTTAACCCCAATGACACTTTCTAAAATGATTTGAGACTACTTAGACATAAACATATAGGCACACTGAAAACATCTAATCCAAGAGAAAGGAGAGAAGACAAGAAATAGGAGAGAAGAAAATACGAATTTAGATGTTGCTGAAGGCTGAGCTTTAGAGAACGGAAGAGCAAGTGTCTCATCCAGTAAGAGTAATACTAGCAGTTTATCTAAAGAAATAGCATGGGGCGCCTGGGTGGCTCAGTCGGTTAAGCGGCCGACTTTGGCTCAGGTCATGATCTCACAGGCTGTGAGTTCGAGCCCCGCGTCGGGCTCTGTGCTGACAGCTCAGAGCCTGGAGCCTGCTTCGGATTCTGTGTCTCCCTCTCTCTCTGACCCTCCCTCGTTCATGGTCTGTCTCTCTCTGTCTCAAAAATAAACAAACATTAGAAAAAAATTAATAAAAAAATTAAAATAAAAAAATAATAAATAAACGTTTAAAAAATTAAAAAAAAAAAAAGAAATAGCATGTATTTAATAATATTTAACAGAACTGTGCGATGTCTATAACACAACTATTTTCTGTTTGAAGAAATTAAAGCTCAGGATCTTGAATGATTTATACCCAGTTTCACAGTGAACCAGAAGGTCCAAGGCATGAGAAAGTAAGGGTTGTGAAGGATAACCCTCTGAAATGCAGACTCAGCAATTGCCTAATTTGAAACTACAGGTTAAATGATTTCCTGGTGCTAATTAAGAATTAATTGGTCCTTATAAGTCAGTCATTGTAGAATTAATTTCATGTAGTGCCATGTGTTCTTAGGTTTCTGTTCAACTCGGGGCCACAAGGGAAATTGTTTTAGGAAAATACAGTAAACTAAGATCTAAATTTAAGTTGCTAACGATGTTCTTTTACGTATTTAACAACAATAACAAAAAGGGCAGGGGTGTTTATTAACATTAACGGAGGGATCCTGAGATGAGTTGAATGATTCCCTCTGTCAAGTTTCTTTAACTTTTATCCACCTGGTATTTACTCAAGTGATTTTTTGCCTTGGGCAGCATTCTCTGTTGGCCACTACAATTTCATAATTGAACAATCATTTATCACTTTCCTTCGAGCACCTGAAGCATTGCCGCTTTATCATTAAGGTCTGCTTCCCCGGGACTCTTGACAACAAAGTTCCCACGTTTGTGTTTGACGTGCTGCAGAAACCGAGCCTATCATTTTTTTGTGCTTACTACGTTCCCAGCCTTGTTTGGGAAATACTACATTCTGCCCCTGACTAGAAACTCTTTGGTCGGATGTGATGCTGGGTCACATCTTCTCGCTACCAGTAGAGACAACCATACCATATCAGATGGTATGGTTAGGTTAGACAAAACTCCTTTGGCTCTTTAAAGCACAATTGGCAAAGTAAGAGATGACCAGAGCCATTTAACGTTTTAGCCTGTGGGTGTAAGCTCAGAGGCAATAATGCATCACCAGATTTATCATTTATTTTGTGAAGTCCTAAGTTTTACTAGTTTTTCTATAACCCCCCCTGGCTTTTTTTCCAGGTGGGGAAAAAACCAAAGTTTTAAGTCTATCTGTATGGTTCTTGGTTTCTGTACCACTCTTGTATGCAATCGCTGGTTGTACGTTCAACTAGTATTTATGGAGGGCCAGACACTGTTCTGGGGATCTGACAGTGAACAAGTAAATAGAAATAGCTATTTACTCAGATGGGAAAGACTGGAAGAAGAGCACGTATAACGGGTAGAAGATCACAAGAATTCTAGTTTCAATAGGCTATGTTCAAGATGCCCTCATTGCATGACTGAAGATCAAACTCCGTGTGCTGGCACCCTGCTGTATCCCATGCCCATAGTAGCAGCCCCATCAGTGTTTATGGGATAGATTAAAGGTTGCATGAATGAAGGGTCCCCTCAGATATCTGCAAGACGTGGATTAAGACACTCACTTCTACTCCAAACCCCCATTTGCACTCTTTGCAAGCTACAGATGCTATTCTGAACCCCCAAGTCCTTAGCCATTTCAATTATTACAAAGCACCCCAATACTAAAGATATCCCAGTAAAGAACAAAGAACCCATGGCCAGTGGTCAATGACGATGTATGATTTTTACAGTCTTCAGCCATGCTTATGGGGTAGTGGAAGAAAGTGTGGCCTGTCTTGCTTCGTTTGTTTCACACTTTTATGAGTCCCTCTCGGTATTAGGAAAATCTTATTCCCCAAACATTGGGGCATCCCTTTGTTTGGTCTTTGCAGGGACTCCCAGAGTTTGAAGACTTAAATTGCAAAGAGTAAGGCAGGATAAACACTCTCCCCTGCTTTTATTTTGGGGGCTGTTTCTCTGGCCCTCCCTGAGGAAAGCTGCTGCTTTGGCGTCACTTGGTTTGAGTATCTCCGACCCTCCCTGTGTGCTGCTCTTATTCTCCAGCAGATTTTATCAATCACCCTTCGAATTCAAGGGCAGAAGTTCTCTCAGGAACATTATCAAGCGGTTCACATAAGTTTTTTAATCTAATGTAATCTTCTTGTACAAATAAAATTTAGCAGGGCTCAAATAAAAAGGAGTAAT
The DNA here is from genome assembly GCF_046562875.1 of Panthera onca. Lineage (NCBI taxonomy): Eukaryota > Metazoa > Chordata > Mammalia > Carnivora > Felidae > Panthera > Panthera onca. Next base: position 171,445,001 of record NC_138346.1, on the reverse strand, counting down.
AGTTGTCTGAGATCTTGTATCAATTTTTATGGGCAGAGGGCCCACAGTTCAGCAGAGGTCACTGCCCACTCAGCCTGTGGATTCTCCTGTCTAACATTTATGCATTTCTGACTTTGGCTTTGAATTGGCCAAAAAAAAAAAAAAAAAAAAAGAGAGAGAGAGAGAAAAGAAAAAAGAAAGAAAAAAAAAGGCTACGTGAACCTTCCATGTAAAGTGAGGCATCCAAATTACACAGGTTCATTAAGTGATCATTTACTACATACTTCAAAAAAATTTCATCCTGTATTAGTCCCTAGAAATTTCCTTGAAAGGGGTATAAGAGCTTTAACAATGAATTATTGTCTATGGGTTAGCTCAGCATGAAAGAGGATCCATATGTGCAAACTAGAATTTGTCATATGTAATGTCAGTTAAATCAGGTCTAATCTACCAAATACATTTTTTATTGCTTGCTTCATTAAAAAGGCTCTTAAGGTAATGAATAATCTTCAGCTTCACCAAGGATTATTAATGCCTTTATAACTCATGTCCACTGAAAATGGAAAGACAGCCTGAAACTCTACCCTAATCTAACCTCCATGTTTGTCTTAGAGCCTTGAGGAAGAAAATCTATCAGACGTACCCAGTGTTAAATTCAGCCACATGAGCAGTGGTAAGAGTTGGGTCAGGAAAGAAAGAAAAAGGAAGCTGGACCGGGCTTAGGAGCTGTTGCAGAGCGGGTCTGTCTCTTCGTGACTCTGACGCTTTCTTTTCCTACAGCAAGCCCGCATGCAACACCGTCGACTCTTCATTTTCCGACGTCGCCCATTATCCAACAGCCTGGACCTTACTTCTCTCACCCAGCCATCCGCTATCACCCTCAGGAGACGCTGAAAGAGTTTGTCCAACTTGTCTGCCCTGATGCTGGTCAGCAGGCTGGACAGGTGGGGTTCCTCAATGTAAGGAGACCTCCTTTTTTTTTCCAATTTCTTTAGAAATATTAACCGAATGTAAAAATAACAAGGGGAGACCTTATGACCATGTGACATTGTGCTCTAATGTTGTGCTGATGGACTGCAGGCAAATGTCATATTTATTCTAGATTGTGGGAAAGTTAACTTGCTCTAAGAGTGATTGGCCAGGGTTTAAAAAGTGTTTGTGTTAAGTTCGCAACTGTCAAGTTTATGGATATAAATCATCTCAAGGGTGAACTGTATAACCTTCTAAGGTCTGTGGGCTGATAATTCCACCTCACGCACACTAACCCTCGAGCTCACACAGTTAACAAAATAGAAAGACCAAATAATTTTAAATAATGATTTGGAGGGGAAGGGAGGGGTAGGGGGATGAAGGGGGCACAGATGTTTCAGATCAGCTAAGTTGATATTTTTTAAAAATACAGTCTTCTAACACTTTAGATCAAGTTGACCAGTACTTGAACTCAAGATGCTCGAAGTACAGTTTATTATGGTTTGTTATTTCTGCAAGTAGGTTATCTTTCCCACTTATCTTTGTATAAAGCTAAACAGTATTCGGCAGCTTCAAATGAATATTTTCATTTTTTCTCTAAGCAACCAAATAATCACGATTTGAAATAATATTCCAAATGTAAAAGTGATTTTTAAAAAATCACAAATTTTGTTTCAAAATGGAACTAAATGTTTACAATTGGATAGCTGCATCCCAAAGCCAATAATAATAATAATAATAATGAATAGTAAATAATGACCAACAGAAAGCTACATGTGATTTTCCTTTTCTCCTAATAGCTGCACACGAAGCCGCAGATGAGCCGTAATTATTATTGCCTAATTTAGAATATTATATCACACGGCCCTGTCACTGATTTTCCTCCCGTGCAGAAATACCTGATTCTGCATATCTGAGACAGAACAGGCAGCTTTGACTAATGTCTGGTGATGTGTTAGCAGATACATTTCTGTCTAGACAACAAATCAATATGGGGCCTTTTTTCTTTTTGCTTGTGTATTCATTTGCTTGGCTTATTCCAAAGCATTCACTTACGGACTTTCAGCCCACTCAGAAATAACACACGGACAAGTTTGCTAGCAAGAAATTGTCAGACATTCTGATTCTGATTGTCAGACAAGATATCTTTGAGGAACAATACCAAATATATAAGAGAATGTAGATGAGGGGCTAACTGAGGCTGCGTCTGCAGAATTATAAGCTTACGCTCAAAAGCCTGGGACAACTGGATCTCCCTCAGCTGAATTTTGATTCGGGACTATAGCCTAAATACCAGGTGTTATTATTGGTTGCACAGTATCACTGAAGTCTGGAGTCAGAAAGGCCACCTGAGAGACCATGAAAAGTCTGAAGTGACCACCAGCATCAAGAATCTCACTTTTAAATTTCTAACTTTTTAAAAATAGTCATGACATTATCGTATATAAGTATCAAACTCCTGGTTTTGTGTTTTGATCAATATTTTATAGGGTTTAAGGCAGGTCTGTTCGTGGGACTATTTTGAAAAACTTGAAAATAAAATGGATCTTATTGCTTTCTTCAGAGGGGAACTTTCTTTTGTTAAAGAGCTGTTATTTGGTTGTTCTAACATCAGGCAGCCAAATAAATATGACTTTTATGGCATATGCTTATATAATTTAAATCAAAATTAGAAGTGATATTTTTCCCTAGCAGAATTTTGACAGCTCAATTCTAAAGTTTCTGTGCCTGATGTTATACAATATGTGAAAGAAATTTTTCATGTTCACTTAACATATTTATTAAATGTTATATAATATCAACTTTGAAGAGTGAAAATAAAATATTATTTTTAATTTCCAACGCATATTTGGGAAACCTTATTGTATCTGTGTAAATAGACATGACAGAATAATTCCACAACCTATAAAACACTTACATATGAAATAAATAATACTTGTGGGAATGATGATGAAGGTAACAGTTCATACAGAAGTGAAACATTCCAAGCACAAGTTGGCAGGTCGTTTTACAGAAGCAGGATGTAAAGAAGGCCAAAGTAATTCGAGAGATAAGTTGAGGCTACATTGAGCATGTGTGCCTAAGACTACACTTTTGCGGAATGCCTTAAGGACAACCCAACAGTTTTTTAATCCATATGCTCTTATGCAAGAATTCAAGCAGCTAGAATACTTCGTAATTTTACATAAAAAGATGGACTAATGCACGTTTCATTTGCAGAAGCCGCTAATGGTCGGTATGTGTTTCTTCTTTTCCTTCTGCGTGTTTGTTTTGTTCCCGCCCTCACAGCCCAACGGGAGTAGCCAAGGCAAAGTGCACAACCCATTCCTTCCCACCCCAATGTTGCCACCGCCGCCGCCACCACCGATGGCCAGGCCTGTGCCTCTGCCGGTGCCAGACACAAAGCCTCCAACCACATCAACAGAAGGAGGTGCAGCCTCCCCGACCTCACCCAGTAAGTACGGCTGAGACGAGGCGCCGGTCACTGATAAAGCTCTGTGTACTTGAATCCTCATTTAAAGTTTCATCCCAACTGCACAGGCTCTAGTGATAGGCACTCATCCCCAGCGACGGTTGTAGCGTGGGTTTGCAGGGCCGAGACAAGATCACAGCGAACACCGCTCTCGGGTACCATCAACTACACCAGATGTGGAAGTGACTGGGTGTTTGGGCGGATAACATGGTGCAACTATATGCCCAAGACTGAGAGCAAGATATGACTCTTAAATTTTGCATATTATTTCAGTAGCTGTGAGTGCTCTCAAACACAGAGATCATCAAACAGCATCTACTTGCATACATTCTTATTAGCAAAAAGCTCCTTTTGCTTTTGTGTAGGCCTGCCTTCCAGCAACTTACAGTCCAAGAGAAATGCATTTGATGAGCTGTGCACCTCATACATCACACAGGAAAAAAAGGTTTAAATCAAAGTAACAGTTCAAAGATGTGTACCTTGACCACTCACCAAGAGCAAGAGCCTGGCAGAAGATCAGAGCTGATAACTGTGGTGCATGGTCAGGTGTGGCAGGGGGAGGTGATAGAAAGTATAATGGGATGGAAAAAGAAAAGAAACTCTTGGCTCTTCTCTGAATAGTATGGGAACATGTGATCAGATGATAAAAACCTTTTTAGATGATAGGAATGATTAGTTGCTGAATTAGAGGGATAGTTCCCGATATTTTAAAGATGACAAGGGGATAGGAATAGCTCGATCACATGACTTTGTCTTTTGTTAGTACCTGGAACGATGTCAAAAAAGAGTGATGGCCGGAGACAGAGTTCTGAGGTGTTGGATGGACAACCTAACCTTGACAGATGATGCGATGAGCACCTCCTTAAACCTTTACTGAGGGATCAAAGTGTAAGAAAGGATAGGAATTGTGACACTAATGCTAAGGAGAGCAGGTCTCCAAGGAGGTCTTCAAAGGTGAGACTGGAGGCAAGGAATCCATTGAGGAAAACATGAGAGGAGACCAGGAAAGAAATGTTAAGATCGAGAACTTGAGCAGCAGTTACAGAAGTTGAATAGACAGGAGCATGAGGAGGGATATTTTGTAGACCTCAGCAATGAGTGTAACAAAGGATGATCTAGACCTCCTAGGTTCCTTACTTTCAGTTTGGGGGACATAATGATATTGGGTGCAGGAGGGAAAGGGCCAGAGAGGAAAAATAAGCCTATGTTGTCACCATCCCCAAACTCTATTTAAATCTAGTCACGGGGGATAACGGCCTACAGACTGGTAGTCACATAATTACTGTGCCCCGTACATCCCTCCGTGCACCACTTTTCTGTTCACCCTCTCCCTCTCTGCACGGGACAATGACACAGTACTTTAAAAGCCTACCAGTAATACTCTTCCTCTTCATTTAAACACATATTCCTCTCCACTATCAATGTCCCATGCATTCACAGTACATTTTCCAGCAATGGGAGGGGACCCCTGTGGCCCTGTGGAAGAATCAGAATACCATGTGCAGTTACTGAAGTCTGGAAGATACGGTCTCAAATCCCCCCACCTTTTAAATTACTGGCTGTGTGTCTCTTCAAATTTGTTTCCTCATCTGTAGAATGTGGGTGATGATACCTGCCTGGCAGGGTTGTGTGAAACCTGCCATGATAAGCGCCACCGCGAAATAAATTGTTGAAGTCTTTTATTATCCGCCAAAACTCTTAGTGCAGTTTCCAGGCTTGGGTAAGGATGAAGTATGTCTGTGGGACACATATAGCTACTCAACCCTAAATCAGGCTGATGCCTTTGGGTCCATACTTCTGGATTCCACGCCATGGATTAAATCAAATGGCTTGTATAGGAAGGTATCTGTCATCATCTCATGCCCAGCCTCAAGCATTCCCTCAACATTATGTGAAGAAGCGTGGATGGGGTCCTGGCGGATCTAATTCATATGGTTGCATGTCCATTAGAACAGGGTTTAAAGATTTGGGGGGAAAGGAGGATATCAAGAGAGAGAGCCCAAAAGTTTGATATAGGTAATTTAATACTTTTGAACCATATGATTCTAGGAATGTAGGCAAAATAAAATGTTCTACTGGTGGCATAGAAAGGCTTTTATCATCATGACTTGCTTCTGGGTTTTTCTGGGGTTTGCTGAATTCACAAGAATGTGTTGTTTCACAGCAATAGCTCGCCTTACCATCTTCTCCTTTATTGATAAGACAGTTGATAGGCTGGAGGACATGTAATTTATAGCAGAGGGGAGCCTTTCAAATTAAAAATCTCAAAGCCCGCTGGTCCACATTGGGAAGACATTTAAGGAACACCTCCCCCCCACCCCCCGCCACCACAGGCACACGCACAAACTCCTCTTCCATGCCCTGATTTCTGAACCAATTGATAAATAAAATACAAGAAAAAATCATAAGGAAGACCAGACTATCGCTTCTACTATCAGAGAATTTAGTTGATAACTGTAAGCAAATGTGCTTCCTAATGCTGAACCCCTGAGTTACACAGACCGATCTCTAGTGGCTGGCAATGTCTGACCACCACAGGCCTTCCCAAGTGGGGTCTGCCCTCCCGTTTAGAGCTGATAGCTCGGAGGTCCAGATGGCTGTATGTTGCCTACCAGCCCCTGTCTTCCTAAGAGAAAGGAGCAGGACAAGTCATGTCTGGTTTTTACTTCTAAACTCTACAGTCTAGAAAATAGAAAGTGATCAGAGGGAAAGAGGCCACAAAGATATAGAAGGGACCAAATATCTAAGTAAAATCGCTTCCCCCTCTCTCAGCATGCATCTTGATGACTACCTTCTTTCATTCACTCATTCAGCCTTCATATAGCGAGCACTTATCATGTGCCAAGGACTGTGTTAGCTGCTTGGGATACAGAGATGGTTAATCCTTGCTCTACCGAAATGTAGGATCCTGTGGAAGGAGACAGCTGGCAAATGGGTAGTTCCCAGGAGACAACGCTGGGACAAAGGCTTGGGTTCTACAGGAGCACTTGGGAGGGAGTTTGGTCTAGGCACAGAGTCTTAGCTAAAGATGATTTTGGAAAGGGTGACTTCTATTTAGTAGGGATAATAGTCTGGTACTTTGAATCTGAGGAGGAAGGTAGCGCTTTTCTTCAGAAACCAGCCTGGTGGGGGGAGGGGATGTCTAAAATTAGATTACCACTGAATAAAAATTTAGGGCAAAAAATATAGTTTCATAAATTATGTACTTTCTTAGAAATTAAAATCACAGGGTGGTTGGATCCTGTTTATCTTTGCCAGTTTATTAGAGCTCAACTTTAGCAAGAAGAAATATCATGACAAGGTATTAAGTACAGATGTTCGAGATCCCAATAGCATGTTGGAAATTGAGGCTTTTTTCAAAAACACTAATTGTATGACCCAGGACAGTCTTTTCTACCTGGCGTTTGAGATGACTTCCAGTAAGATAAAATTTTCAAAATACAAGTAGGAAATCATGCCAAGGGTCTCCTATATTACCAACTTTTCTGGGCTTCAAACTCCCTTATCTGCTAATGGGAGTATCACTGGCTGCTATACCCACTCTCTTAGGCAGATTGACAGGACAAACTGGGGTGACAGATGTGCCGTGCTGTAGACAGTTAAGAGTCCAAGGCATAATTTTTAATATCATCTTATAATGAAATACAAATGGATGCCAGCCTAAAGCAGAGTATGTATTTTAACCTAATCAGTTGCCTCTGGCATCAAATATTCAACTTTGCAGCTGTGGCCAGAAAAACATGGGTAAGGCAGATTTGGGAAAAAATTTGCCTATGAAATAAATACATTTTAATGGGAGAAATCCTTACTAGTGCCCTAAAACAAAACAGAACAAACAAAACCAGGGGCATGGGGGTAGAGTTAACAGTTATTTGGAGAAAGATTGATGTACTACTATGTCAGATCTTTTTCAGATACCATAACAAATACGGATAACCCGTAAGAGTCATTCACAATGGATGTGTTCTGTTCCCGCTAACTACCTTTGGTGGGTTTAGATACCTACTGAGAGAATATTGCTTCTTTCGTTCATTCAATAAATAGTAATTGACCATCACCTACTTGCCAAGTAGTGTTCTAGGTGCTAGGATTGAGCAGGAAATGAAAGAGATTTTAAAAATTCCCTGATCTTGTGGAGCTCAGATTACAGAAGGGAAGAAAGTCAATAAAAATAGTGAGTATAAAAGGTAGGGTGATGTAAGTCGGTTGTCTGTCAGCATACGTAGGGGTCAGGAGTGGTGGAGGTAGAGGACGACTGTCAGGGTGGGCAGAGAAGGCCTGTCTGAGAAGGGGACATTTGAGCAAAGAGCTGACGGAAGTGAGAAGATGAGCCATGAGGCTGTAGGGGGAAGAGCTTTTCAAGCAGAAAGAACAGCCAGTACACCTGGCCAGGGTGGTGAGAACAGAATGAGGAAGCAAAAGTAGGAGAAGGCAAGGTCAAAGGTAAGGTGGATGAGTCTGGGAGCTGGGAGTGAGGTAAATAATGTAGGCTCTTGTAGGCCCTTGTAAAGACTTGGGCATTTACTCTTACCAAGACAGGAAGTAGAGAAGTGATAACTACCTAGTTTTTAACAGAAACACGTTGAAGGCTTTGTTGAAAATAGATTGTAGGGGGCAAGAATTAAAGCAGGGAGACCAGTTAAGAGGCTGTTTGTTTTTTTTTTTAATCAATATAATGAGTGTCTTCAACCTGCAGCTGCTATTTTAGGCACAAGGGATGCAAAAGTGAACAAAACAGTCTCCTTCCCTGTGGACAAACAATAATCAAAGTATAAGTAAATTAGTAACCTAGGGACCATAAGGTCTAATAGAGAAAACTAAAACAGGGAGGGGAGGTGGCACCCTGTTGCAGAATCCAGGAACTAACATGGGGCAGGAGGTGTGGTGAGAATTATTTGAAGGGAGAGCTGATAGGATTTGCTGACACCTTAGATATTGGGTTGAGGGGGGGAAAATGAGAGAAATCAACAATGGCTTAGGTTTTTTACCTGGGCCACTGGAGAGATGGAGTTGCCATGAACTGAGAGGGGAACACTGCAGGAAGAGTCATTCTGGGTGAGGGGCAGGGATCAGAGTTTGGTTTGACCAAATTATGTTTGACATGTCTATTAGGTATCTTACCAGTTGGTGCAAATTATAGTAGCATGATACCTATGAAAGCTCTTTGCAGTTAACTGAGTTTTTCCATGTGCATCATCCATTAATTGGGAAGGGATTCCTGTTCAAATGTGCCATACATTGAATGGATAGTCCTCAGAGTCTTGAGGACAACAGTTGAAGAATAGGAGAAATATCTCATTACATTTGGGTCTATTTGTGATATGATGATTCCAAATGCAGTATTCTTTTTCTTAATTGTATTGTAACATCCAATTTTTATATAATAGGTTGGTACCAAGATCATGCTATAAAAATGGACTTATCCAGAAAAGAAATTGCAGATTGGCATCATAGCCTAGAATTATAACAGGGAAAAAAAATGCTTTTGGATTATGATGGAAGATAAAACATGCATATTTTCTTTTTTTTAATTAATTAGGAACACAAAAACTCAATTTAAGAATGCATAAAAAACTCATAACATTTTTCTCCATGCCTTCTTAGCCATGAACTTTTGGTTTTTTTTAAACTAGAATTCTATTAAAGAAGAAGCATGCAATAACAAGTTTCCTTTATTATTTATTTTTATATCTACAGTGAATCTTACATACATTCATTATACGAATGAGTATGAACCTGTTAACCAAGAATATAACAATAATCTATGATGGGGATGGAAATTTTGCAGTATAATAATTAATGTATGTTCAATGCTTTTTGGTTAGCAACACTCTGTACACAAATACGTTATCTTGTTCTGTCTTCCTAAGAGTCCTGGTTGGTCAGGATTTTATAGACAAGGAAGCTGAGATTAAAAAGTGCAGATTACGGGGGCTCCCAAGTGGCTCAGTCAGCTAAGCATCTGACTCTTGGTTTCGGCTCAGGTCACAATCTCTCAATTTCATGATTTTGAGCCCCACCCCTCCACCCCGCCTTGGACTCTGTGCTAGCACCATAGAACATGCTTGGGATTCTCTCTCTCTCTCTCTCTCTCTCTCTCTCTCTCTCTCTCTCTCTTTTTCTGCCCCTCCCCCACTTGTGCTGCCTTGGTCTCTCTCAAAATAAATAAATCAACTTAAAAAAAAAGAAAAAGTGCATATTACTTTCCCAAGCTCATACTCCCATAGTCACCCGGACTGGACTCAAATGCAGGCCTTCCTATGCTCTTTCTACTATCTCATACATACTTCGTACAAATTACAGAGCAATATGACATGATTTCTAGTTGCTATTAAGCCACAACTGCCTGCTTATCTGAAATTAATCACAGCACAACAAAGTATTGAGCTTTTTACTCATGTGCCATGCACCTTAAAAGTATTTTTGTATGTGTTGTCTTATTTTAATTTTCACAATAATCCTATGAAGTAAATACTTCTGTTACCCTAATTAAGGGTTTCTTAGCCAGGTATAGCGGCGTCATGATTCACGCCCAGCCACCTTGACCCTGTGGTTCATACGCTTGGCCATAGCATCCTATGGGGTATCTTTGCATTAGCCCAAAGCTTCTGTGTTTTTTTGCAGTGAAAACCCTATGGGAAAAATGTAGAAGAAGATGTTAGTTGGCCATTTATATTGCAGTATGAATTGGTCTCTGTTTCTGAGAGTAACTCTTGTTATCAGGGAAAGGAAGAGAGCAGAAGATTTGGAAGGAGATCAAACAAAAACAGCAAAAAGACGAAAAATAGGAGATGTTGATCAAGGCAGATTTCCATTATTCTCCACGACTCCCGAGAACTTGGACTGTTGATGAGTGCTTTGAAGAATTATTTTCTGAGTTACCACCCAAATAATGACCCCTCTCCTTTTCACCAACACTTTTCCTTAAAATGTATAACACACTGTTGTAATCAATAATTGGATTCAGAACAAGCTAGTGAATGATACGTCATATTTTCACAATTTTTAGGTGACATAAGGACTGTTTCCTCTTTCAGAGAAAAACCAATGGATAATTGCAAGAGAAAATGGGGGAAAAAATAAGTTAGTGGCTTCCTTTCACAAAACACTTTTTCATTAGTGACGCCTGAACTATTCCATTATTCTTTTCCTTTAAATTTTTTAAATTTCATTCAATAAAATCTATTCTTTGCTGTAAACTTCCACAAGTTTTTATAATATCATAGATTCTTGCAACCAATTCTACAGATAGGATAGAGAACAATCCCAAAACTTCCTTCTTTTTCTTACCTACTTTTAATTTAATGTCTGAGGTTATTTAGTGCCAGGGAACTTGATTGCAATCCATTTCCACATTGGTATCATTTTTTGTTTTGTTTTGTTTTGTTTTGTTTTTCCACATTGGTTTTAATTTCTCTACCAGTTCTGCTGCTATCTCCATTACATTTCAATTTTTTATATTCTTCTGAATTAGAAAGAGACCTATATAATATGCAATATTTTAATATTTGACGATAGTGGCATTTCATATGAGAGGAAGGAGAGTATTATTCAATAAAGTTACCCAGACAACTGGGTAACTTGTCCAGGAAAAAAATAAATTCCTTACACCAAAATAAATTCTAGCTGGAGGAAAAAACCAAACATACAAAGGTTAAGCCTTAAGTGCCACATGAAAATATAGAACAATTTTTAAAATAATATTGGAGGTGGGAAGGCCTTTCTAAATAACACACACAAATAAAACCCAGAATCCATGAAAGGAAAGACTGATAAATTCTACTTTAAGAGTATCAAAAATTTATGCATGGAAAAAAATAACAAACAAAAAGACAAAAATGAAAGTGGGAAAAATATTTGCCACACATGTGACAGAGGGTTAAATTATATAAACACCAATAGTCCAGTAGAAAGACCAAGAAACGGTATAAACATAGAGAAATGGAAAACATTTGAAAGATGGCTCATTCATGTAGCATAAGAACAATGCAAATTAAGACTTGGGTGGTATTTCTACCCGTCAGATCAGCAAAGATCAAAAAGTATCTTCCACAGTCTTGGCAAGTGTGTGGAAGATAGGCAGTCTTTTGCACTGTTAGAGGACTGTAAATTGGTTCAACCACTTCAGAAGACAATTAAATTTTTCATGTATATGAAAGTATATATGAGTCATACATATCTTTACGTACATAAATGTTAAATGTAAGTGACATAGTTGGACATGAACACAGATGTATAAGTATTCATTGCAACATTGATTATAATAGAAGATTGGTAATAACCTAAATATCTACAAACATTATATACATTAGGAACACTTTAAAAACAAAGAGACAAATCTATATGAATTCATGGAATAATCTTGGGGTTGTGTTAAGTCAGCAAAGGAGAATGCTAAGAAGTGTGTACAGAATACTACCATAGAGGGAGGAGATGTATATACACATTTGCTTGTGTGTTGAAAGACAGAAACTGGTTTGTCGTAGGATAGCTCTTTGGTACCTTATCCAAAGAGAATGATATTACTGAGTTTTAAATCCCCCTTTTATAGCAAATATGATTGTTTTTTTATTTTGAAAAATATTTGTCTTATGATCCAGAAATTCTTCTTTCCACCTTAATCACTACAGTAACCAAAACTCAGGGTGGGGAGGGGTATCCCATAAAAATCTTGGCTATTTTTATACATCTAGATTTTAGCTATATTAACCGGCACTTTGGGTATGATAGCAAAAAATGTGTGATCTTTCTGGTGAAGGGATTCTTTTTCCCTCACCTATAGCAAGGAGTTAAGTGTAAGGTTAGCATTTGCATTCTCCATTGCCATTATTTGGCCACTATTTCTGGTTTAGGAACCCATTGAATACAAATGGGCACATACTATCTTAAATCATAATTTTTCATAAATGCTTTTTGCAAAATATTCCTATTCTGTGTACAGTGTAATTTTACCATGTTTAAATATGCAAAGGGAAAATAACTGTTGGAAAGCAGGTGCTTTGATAGGTATTTTCATAAGCATTACCTAAGTTTCATTTGATTATGATTATAAATCTGCAAAATTGGGATTGTTAGTCCTCTTTTTAAAAAGAGGAAACTGAGATGAAGCTGGGCTTCAGACTCAGGTCTGTTGGACTCTGATGCTTTGTACTTACCCTACGCGGATATATCCCTTGTTTAGAGATAAAATACTGTACCTACATCTGTCCTCTGAAAACCCTAAGACACTCCATAAGGAACTTTTATATTATTACAAGAATAACAGACTCTTGCATACACTGAATTGGTGAAAAGTCGAGGAACAAGAGTGGAGTAAGAGATGGACGTTGTCAAGAAAGAGTGACCAGAGAGAACAGGCAATAGGTCATTCCCTTCATTTAGGTTTTCATAACCCGTTCAAGTCTTGCTTTTGCCTCAGCTTTTTACTTTTTCAGATGACAGAAATGACAAATGAGTTTTAAGATACTCTTCAGAAAATTAATATATAGCATATAAATAAAAATAAAATTATATTCTCCTATAATCAACTACTATTAACATTTTGGTGCATTTTCTCCTTAATGCATGTTGATGTGTGTATTTGTATGTAGATATACACACACATACATAAGATGATTGCTACCATGCTGAATATAATATTCTGTATGCTATTTTCTTAATTAGTATTTTACACCTTTTCTTATTTCATAAAAAAATTAGAAAATGTGATTTTAAACAATTTGTACTTATTCCTCTGCTCTAGAACATTAACTTTTGTCCCAATCTATGAAATAGGTTCCTGCATATTTTTGAAAATACGTTTTGTCCCCAACTTCAATAATTTCATTAGGATAGATTGCTAGAATTGGAATTACTAGTACCAACAGTGTGACTATTCATTTTGGTATACATCACCAATCAGCTGGGTTGTGCCGATTTATAAGTTACTTATGAGTCTGATCATAACATTAACCCTTGATTGGATTTTTTATTTTAAGTGTTAGAAGGCAGATGTCTCAGAGTGTAATACCCTTAATCAGATATTGGAATCAATAGTCCCCGATTGGATGCCTTTGGCATTTTTCTTCAATCCTTTTAATATTAAGTATAATGGAATTTGGGAGATTTCCCATCTTGCTGGCTAAGCCTGTCTTAGGGATTACTTTCTGAATGGCTTCTGTAGAAAATGTAACCCATTAGATATACGCAGAGGGATGACACCTTAAAGGGCCATGCCTATGTGAGTAAATGATATTTATCATGCTGGAGTCTTTATATGTAGGAGCTGAGAGAGGTTAATTGGCTTGCCAAGATCACATTTCAAGTAAGAGATTGAATGGATTCAATCCAGGATTTTCTGGTTCTAAAATTCATTTTCTACCTACCTTGCACTGCTGTAAAAACAAAAGTGTTACTTGGGTTTTCAGGTTCTATTTATGTTTATTTAAGATTAAAAATTACTGGACATTTTTAAAAAATCATTTACAATGCCGTTCTTCAGAGATAACCGCTTTCTGTGCTTATCTCCCAGTCATTTTCTGTGCATATTTTAAACATAATTGATCATGATATATGTGTGTGTGCATATGTGTGTCTATATGTATACATATACCATTTGGTAAACTGGTTTTATTCATTTTATCTCCTATTATAAACATGTCATGATGCCATTATTATTTTAAAATGTGTTTAATGACTGCAAAATACTTCAACATATGAGTGAAGCACTAACATATAAGGTGGTTCCAATTTGTTCCTCTTTATAAGTAATACTGTAATGAACATCTTTATCTGTACCTTTAAGTATTTTTTGAGGATAAATTCCCAGAAGTAGGTTTCCAGAGTTACACTGCCTTTGGAGAGGCTGCAGAAGCCTTTCAAAAGGGAGCAATACAATATATTGATCTAAGTTTCTTTTTTTAGTAAACCCCAGTTGAATCCAGTTTATTCCCTATGGCTATTTAATATAACTTTCACCTGTGCCTCCTCATGTACATTGTTGCTTCAGATCAATATATATGTTCTATCAATTGGACAGCACACAGCGTATACATAAAAATAAATGACAGTTTTCGAATTTAGATTAGCCACCAGAAGTAAATTTAAAGTAACTGAAACAAGTCTGTATTCGTATCCTTTACAGCTATTATGAAAAACAGTGTTCTAGGCAGTTTAAATAGACTGCATATAAGAAATAGTATAAAGTGCCTGCTTATGACACAGATTTGGGTAGCAGAAGGTCAAAGCGTCTCCGGTTTACGTGTTCTGATCCCCTTCTGTCTGTGTGAACACATGAATGGTCTTATACCTTCCTTTCTGCATATTTTACCCCAAATCATGATGTAGCTAGAGCCCCTGCCTCCCTGTGAGGAGCCTTAATACAAATAGAAATGCCAGCAGAGCAAAACCATCTGGCTAAATTGCTTCTTCTCAAGATTTTTGTGAACTACTGGCACATTAGACATGTCATGCAAATTGTTCCCATACATGTTAAGTAATGCTAATATATTAAAGTTCGAATTCATTAGCTTTTCAGGAACAAAGATTATGGGTGTGTTGTTCTGTAATAATTTACTAGCAATAAGTAGGTTTTAATTTCATGCCCTGAGGGCTGTGTCTTTTTTGTTGTTGTTGTTGGTAACTTGTTTGTGCAGACAAAAGATTTACAGAGATAATAGAAGGAGGTAACTGCACAGATGTGATCAAAATACTGGAAATTCAGTGTGGTTATCTTCTAGATTCCAAACATCTGGATGACAACTATAATATCCAGCCAATCATGTGGGAATTTCTAAATCTCTGAATACTGGATCATGTGTAGGAAAAGCTGTATGTGTTTCCTGGGCTATATAATGATATGAATAATGCTAACCCAGGCCCTGTAAAGTTGTTGATACCAATAGATTTCTTTAAAGGAAAAACACTCCAATATCCTCCAACATTTCTTTGTGACCTTGCAAGAAATAGTGCTGTTCAAGTTCCTCATTTGAGTTAACTCATTTGAGTTAAACTGTAATGGGTTTCATTTAGAAATTAGCCAATCTATTTCCTGATAGTTACTGCATTTTTTTTTTTTTAAAGAAATGAAAGTTTTCTCACGGGGCTTCTCATTTTTTTTTAATAATGTAATAATGCAGTTAAGATTCTAGAAACTATTTCAATTAGGTGCTTAATCATCTCACTGTTTCAAGTTTGCCACTGAACGCTGTCTCATGCACTTTTTCTTCACTGTCAGGTGTCACTGATAAACATTTAATAAAATTGCAACTTGAATACACAGGGATCTGTTCAAGTCTGCATTCCTGAACTTGCTTTGATTACCTCTGTCCAATAACTAGCACATTCCTGGGCAGGTGGTAGAATCACATTAAAGTCTATGAAATTGAATTTTTGACTAGGTATTTTTTGGAGGGAAATCCCCACATGTGAGTATGTCTGAGTTTCTGAAAACGAGGGAACATGTGACGTGCCTATTAATATTTGAGATATGAAGGGAAAAGTTTAGAGTGTGGGGAGGTCAAGCGATCTTAGTGGTGTTCAGAATGGGAAGTTGATAACTTTGTTCATTTTATGAATTATTTATTCTTCTTCTTAAAAGAAAAACAATTTCAATGGACTTTTTCCCCTCCGTTTTCAAATAGTTCAGGTTTCTGATTCTTAACATGTTACCTTCCTGAGCTAAATGGCAAAACGTGGTTTGCACCGTCCTGTCTTTTCTCCTTTCCCTCCGTGATTGATCCTCGGATTCCTGCCTCCAGTTCCTGCTTCCACGCCTCTGCCCATGCTGCTTCCTGTGGGACCCTCTCCCCCCATCCATCTGAACCTCACAGCCAACTCCATCTTTTACAGCATGTCGCAAAAGCCATCCGTATTTCCTCTGCACAGCTTTTCCTGTTCTCCTGCCAGGTGTCCCTTTTCTGTCCTTTAACATCTCACCGAGTTTTATTTGTATCACCTTTAATACCATATTTTCGTTTTCTACACTCCTCTCTCACCACTAGACGCTAGCATTCTCAGATAGCACTGTGTCTTGCTCACCTTTGGCTTTCCCATAGTGCTCAGTACAGAGCCTGGCACAGAGCAGGTGTTCATGAAAGACAGACAGAGAGACAGAGAGACAGATGGAGAGAGAGAATGAATATGAATATTTAAATATATTAAAATATCTCTCTTTGAGGCACTCTAGAGGTTAGACTTGGTAGAGTTTAAGGGAATGAAAAAGGGGATGTTCACTCCATCTGTAGAGTTGGAGTCTGATGAAACACAACCCAGATCTCTCTGCAAACTCCGTGTCAGTTTGTAGGCCAGGCTACCAAGGTTTAGGGGACTTCATTGCTTCCTGTGTGTGGAAGCAAATACAGAGCCTCAAAGCTCACCAGGTCTCTTACATTTTCTTTTCTGCCAACGTGCCTCACTGTGTCACTTCCCCCTAGTCAGGGCAGGGGGGCTGGCCATCGCTCCCCTCAGGCAGTTCAGCTAGAGGGGAATCAGCCCCTCAGCCTCCCTGTGGGCACTCCCTGTGGGCACTCCCTCCCTGTGGGAGTCCTGATGGGGCTTCAACCAAAAGGCAGCTCTCCCTTTACACTCACTCCCCGCAAAGACATCTGTCTAAATGTTCTCCCTTTCGCCCTTTCAGTGATTACACATATTTTAGTGGTTGCTAAATTTGAACTAGACCTTGATTCTGTCTGCCTCCTTTTAATTTTCTAGTTTGTCAGATTTGGGTGATTTTAATGATACAGTTTTTAACTTAAGGAAATGTCAACTGACAATGGTACAAATATTTTAATATCTTTTTCTTCGGTCATATTTTTTTCCCCAAAAACAAGGAAGGCTCCAAGCATCTTTGTTCAAGACAGTTTGACCACCTTGTTAACACCGTGGTCAGATTTGATTTTATAGGTGAAGGCCATTGCAGACTCAAAATGGATTTATGTGGAAATATCATGATTTCTTTATCCGGACACATCTCTTACATCTTCTTATTGAGAAAAAGAAACAAAACAAAACAAAGCCTTACACCTTGGGAACAATAAACGTAGGAATTCTTTTAGGCTTGCAGGCAGTCAGTTACATCATTTCTGAAGACAGAAAGGCTAAGTTCTCCCAGGGAACACCTACCTGCACAGTGGTAAAGAGCAGATTGAAAGGGCAATCTCTGCCACTGTCCTGCCCACTGCCTCATGCCCGCCTCATAGTCCCCGCTAGAGATAGATTCTGGCATCCTCAAGAGGCCTTGTGAAAGTATTACTTATAAAGAATGAACAGTTCTTGAGCCATCCTTCCAACTGACCATACTGAGACAGGATTTGCACTAAGTGAAGGACTATATAATTAGCAACGTGTATGGTAAGTGGGTAACACAGAAGAATGGGATTTTCTGGATATGGGATCAAATTCTGGTCTAGGATTTTGATACTTATCACTATGGCTAAGGCCAAAGTAAGACTATTGGATAATGGGAAGAAATACAGTAGAAAGAGGAAAAATATGATCTTATTAGTGCCAATAAAATGGTGAAAGCTTCTAATAGGAATATTCATCCATAACATTAGGAAAATAGTCCATGATGATACTGCTCATGTGGGTAAGAAGACTTGCTTAAAAAAAAAAAAGCAAAAACAACAACAACAAACAAAGCTTCTGCTTCAGAAGCAAATAATCAATAATTTGATTTCTAATAGTCATCTTTGCCATGAGGACTTTTACAATGAGATTATATAAGCAAATTGATTTCCCTATTGACTTTATCAGAAAATTGTCAAATGCCCCTGAATCATCCCTCCAGAATCCTCAAAAAAATGCCTATAATAATCTTCCCAGAAAATTATTTTCTGGATTCCATGATTTCCTGAAGCTCTTTCTGCAGCATTTGATTATTGCTGCTGTAAATAACGCCAGAATTATAATTAAGATGGGGCGCCTGGGTGGCGCAGTGGGTTAAGCGTCCGACTTCAGCCAGGTCACGATCTCGCGGTCCGTGAGTTCGAGCCCCGCGTCAGGCTCTGGGCTGATGGCTCGGAGCCTGGAGCCTGTTTCCGATTCTGTGTCTCCCTCTCTCTCTGCCCCTCCCCCGTTCATGCTCTGTCTCTCTCTGTCCCAAAAATAAATAAAAAAGGTTGAAAAAAAAAATTTAAAAAAAAAAATAAAAAAAAAAAATAAAAAAAGAAAGATATGAATGTGATATAATAGCATAATAAATACAGTTGTATATAATTAATTACCACATTGCCCCCTTTACTTGATTTTATATTCATGTTGAAAGCTCTTAACTATGCATGTATAATTGATTTGCTATGGTATATGTGGTTGTTTTAATAAAAAGTTGCAATTGAGGTTTTTATTAAATAGTATAACACCCTTATTCCACTTTTTCTTTGGAAAAAATCAAATTTAACTAATGTCACCTCATTTCTGGAACTACATCCTGTTGTAGGTGAACACGCTGGCTATTGTAACTACCATAATGGAAGATGAGTCAGACTTTCTTTCTTCCTTCCCTTGTTTTCCCTGTGTCCTTGAGTTTTCCCAGAAGCTACATTTCTATAGAATAAATTTCCCTGGGCACCATTTCTTCCATTTGATGACTTGGGTACTCAGAGATTCCCAGGTTTTTGTAGTTGTAATATCCTTTTTTTTTTTCCTTTTCTTTTCTTCTCTTTTCTTTTCTTTTCCTTCTCTTTTTTTTTTTTTTTTTTAATGCTAACACACTACCACCTCTCTCACTGTTGCCCTTGTTTTAAAGACCAGACTAAACTTTGAAACAGTTTTAGGATGCCTATGAAAGCATTAAAGGCCTTCTGGGATATTTTGAAATTGAGAATTCAAAGTTGGTCTCTATGCCTGAAGAAGAAAGAATAGCCAGTTGTTAGCAGTTTTGAGTGGCTAAATTATTTGTATGCTAAACCTTCCAAATGGCACCATTTAGGTCTGGCAAACAATAGAGAATGGAATGGAGTGCAAGCCTTTCCGGGTTTAGTAAAAGCAAGCAAACAAACAAACAAACAAACAAACAAAACATGAATCCTGGGATCAGTCAGCGTGCTTGTTTCTGAAGTCACCAGTGCGGCAAAAGCACTGTGGTGTGTCTGTTGTGACCAGTGCAGACCTGCACACACAGTTCTCTAGGATTCAGATCTCTGCATCTGTCATCGATCACTTAGTCTCGTACCTTTTGCATACTCCTCATACCTTTATTGTTCCTTCTCACCCTCCCATTCTATTCACGTGTGGAGGAACACTCCCCCCGCCCCCCTCCCCCACCAACCACTGAGAGGTTTGACAGGTTATTTCATCTACTAGCTTCCTCCTTATCTCTCCCACATCCTCTTTATGCCCTAGGAGCAGGTAAATTCACTACCAGGTAATTATAGTCCATCATTTTCAATAATAATTTTCTATGGAAACTTCTTAAACCATCTCGAAGCAAAGCAATAGGCTGAATAAAGCAATTAACAAAAATTCTTTTACTGAACTTTTAAAAACTTAAATTTCTGCCATACCAGTGAGTGAGAGGTACATACAGAAAGGCTACATCGACAGGTATTTTTCCATTGTGTTCAATTTAGTCTAACGTTGGATGGGCTGGGAAGGAAATCAGCAGATTCACATGACTAGACAGTATAACACATCATACATCTAGATTGTTTTATATAAAGCTATTACCGGACAAATCCTTCTAAAACAAATACTACAACAAAACTTTCTTATTATTAGACATTAGAGGATCCTCATGTCCATCCACTGTTCCATGCTGGTTTAACACAGCCACACCATGTGACCATCACAGATCGGTGGGGGTGACTTAGCTCTTACCAAAGATCACCAACAGGACTTGAGCCAAACTGGTGGAAATTTTATCTTTAGATATCTTTTGTGCTTCACAAAAGAAACAAGAAGTCCGAGTGGCTTTCTGTAAAACAGAAAATCAAAAACAAAGCAGATGATGCCAAAAAGGAAAAAAGAAATCTGGCAAAGGGATTTGGTATGATTCCCTCAGTTATCTGTGCTTTTTCAAAATTGAAGACCCTTTTCATCTTTTAGATGGTGTGTGTCTAGAGTTAGTTCAAAAAATTTGGCCCCTTTTACAAGCATTGTTAACAGATTTGAAATGAAGCAAGAGTCTATCTAAAAGTTCTAGTACAAAGAAAGAATGCGAATAAATATCGGGAGTTTGTGATAGAGAAGGGTATTGCAGGACACCAAAGGACCAAATGCACATTTGGATTTATAAGCCAACAAAACACCAAAGCCGCTGAGTTTTTTTTCTCACTAAACTAGAGTGAAGCTCTCAAATATAAATGTAAAACCCAAAATATATATACAGTTCTGTATATATAAAAACCAACAACAAAACTTTACTGTGAAAGGATAGGAAACTGAAGTGTGGTTCCAGGGTGATAGCTTGGTTTACACAGGATCTTGATAGTTTGTACCTTTAACAGAAAGGTTCTAGGCTCAGAAGACTAGATGTTAATGTTTTTTAAATATTTATTTATATTTGAGAGGGGGGAGAGGGGGGAGCGCAGAGAGAGAGGGAGACACAGAATCCAAAGCAGGTTCCAGGCTCTGAGCTGTCAACATAGAGCCCAACACAGGGCTCAAACCCACAAGCTGTGAGATCATGACCTGAGCTGAAGTCGGACACTTAACCGACTGAGCTACCCAGGCACCCCCAAATATTAATATTTTAAGCACATTTCGTGCATCATAGAGATTCTAGACACTCTCCTGGGACCTATAAAGACAGCTGGTTCTAAATGGTTTTCCACCAACTTTCTGGAGAACCCATTAACTTCTTCTATAAAGACTCCTCTTCAGTATTTAGCTATAGAGGCACAGGAATGTCTCATGATTTTGGGGAATGCAATAGTGTGAAAAGCAAGGTTGTAAAATGAACTGCTTTCCTCCCCCTTTCTACCTAATTTCTCTCTCCCTGTGCTGTAAGGACTAGGATATCTCTTTCTGATTCCTGAGCTCATGTTTAACTCAGAAAGTATAGTTTGCAAAAATGTCCTGCATGTTCTAATTTGTATGACGGAAGGAGAAAAGAACTCATCTGAGCACCAATTTGACATCGTTTTACTCCAACAGTCTTTAGAAGCCAACACCCCTTCCCTTTTATGACTGTCTCAAATGCCCTTGCTAGCCAGATCCCTTTTGCTAGCTACAGTGTTTGCACATTTCCCTGTTAATCAGCTGCGTAGGCTCAGAGACTGTGTGTTTTGGTGTTGTTTGTGTGTGCAATCTCGTGCTGCTTCCTGAACGCATGTGTCCCTTCCCTTCACAGCCTACTCGACACCCAGCACCTCCCCCGCAAACCGATTCGTCAGTGTTGGACCACGGGATCCAAGCTTTGTAAATATCCCTCAACAGACACAGGTGGGCCGCTCTCATCTTTTCTGTATGTGGTGCAGCTTGTTTTATTCATCAGGTGCATTGTAATTCGTCTTTTGGCACAACAGGCTGCATTTCCCAGCCCCTGTTTGGTCCCCTTTCCTCCTGACCCCAACCTTCCTGGCCCTACAGCCACATTTCCCTGTGTTCTCAGAAATCGTGGAAAACGCTGTCTGCGATTTTTCGTTTCTCGTATCGAGAGGGTAGAAGAGGAAGGCTTCTGTGCCAGAACTCCTTTTGCGGTGGCGAGAAAGGTTTCTCGGTGCTAGATAGCGTGTGTTTCCTTGTCTAGGAATTCTGGTCTCTCTACATGCAAGCAGATGGAAGTATACCTCTACCCGGAAAAGTCCACTCTGGTTGCTGTTAAAATCAGAGTGCATCCAGGGAATGGGGGAACCAGCCACTCTTCTGTATTCACTATAGGGTCCCCAGGAACCTGGCAAACTTTCTGAAAAAAGAAAAGAAAAGAAAGGGTTTCTGAGTCCTATTAAGTTGCTGGTGTTGGTGCAGAAATAGGTGATATTTGTTACTGGTTACGCTGGCCACTAGAGAGCAAGGTGCAGCGGGGTGGGAGGGGACATATGCGACTATAATGTCATATTTTGAGGTAGGTGATTGAGAAAAGAGTGTACGACGACATCTAGAGCTTGTTTTTCAGTAGACAGTTGTGTTTTGTCCTAGTATAGGTCAAGGAGAAGAAATCCCTTTTAGAAGTTTTGAAATGGCTGCTGTTCATTAAGAAACAGTGAGAGACTTTTGGAGTTCAAAGGTAGTAGATGTAGAGATATTTGAAGTTTGTGAAATAGAATTAGATTAAAGTTTGGAAAGGAACTACTCTCTGATTTCCTAATTAGAATGGAACTATATACTATCATAATTGACATAAAGTATCTTCTTTGTGAGGTTCTCAGCATGTTGTTTGAAAAAATTCCCTGGGATATTTTGTGCATATGCCTGGGTGTGTAATCTCCAGATGCCAAATTTGTAACTACTCATCTTTGTTTATAAGAATATGACCAGATACTTATCAACGGGATAGATTTGCCTTCCTGGGTCCATTTGCTCACTCTGTAAAGGATTTTAGTTTATTGCTGTGTCGACAGTGCAGGTGAAACTACATTGCATCTGAAGCCTTCCTTATGCCAAAGCGGGGTCACAGAAAGTACAGCCTCAGAGGAGGCAGCTGGGAGGGGAAGGGGAGCAAAAAGGGGAGGCAGCAGGTTAACTCTTGAATTTCCCACTTCTGCTGTTCCTCCTGAAGCGGGCATATCCTTGGCTTCTGAGATTAACATCTACTCTGGACCTGCCATAAAATTGTTCCGGTTTATTGCTTATTTTCCTATACCTTCAAATGCTTAACTGGTGAATTGGAAGTTGAATAATTACCTCAGATGCATTAAAATTTGATTTTGTACTTTTGGCTCATGTGTTCAAGTTCAGTGGGAGGGGGGAACCGGGGACAGTGGCTCTATATTGAATGATTGCTTTTCTTGAAGCCCCAGAGTGCTTGGGTTACTTCATTAAGAACCTCAAATATGCAGTTTGGAAATGTCCTGTTTGTACTTTACATAGTATTTTTTTATACAATCTGTGATTCATAGCACTGAAATGGTACCCTGTGTTCCTTTCAATTTGTTTCTCTATAATCAAAACGTGTTATATTCCAAAAGGCTTTGTTTCACAAATGCCTTATTTAACCCAGAAACTGAGTCTTCATGATGTTGACCACAAAAATTCAATTCTTAAAAATCCAGATTCTCCACGCATCTGGATGAATGATGTCATTTAGACCCAATTTTGGCATCTGGAACTGAATTTTTTTTGGTGTCTGTTAAATATTTGGCATCATGGGGACAACAGCTTAAATGTTTCTTACCACAGTTACACCTGCCACATTCATCTTGAAGAAAACCATCCCAATTGTCTTATGAGAAACTGTACTAATGGAGTTGTCATTTAAAAAAAATGTGTGTGTATATATCCTAAGGTAAAAATGATATGCTCAAAATCTTTTTTTAATTTTTATTTATTTATTTATTTTGAGAGAGAGAGAGAGAGAGAGAGAGAGCGAGCAAGCAGAGGAGGGGCAGAGAGAGAGGGAGAAAGAATCCCAAACAGGTTCCTAGCTGTCAATGCAGAACCCAGCCCGATGCAGAGCTCAAACTCACAAACTGTGAGATCGTGATCTGAGCCGAAACCAAGGGTCGCTTGGTTTAACTGAGCCACCCAGGTGCCCCATGCTCAAAATCTTTTAATTTTAAGGAGTATATGTTAACTCTTTAAAAAAAAAAAAAAGGAACTACTTTCCGGAACCATTTAAAGTGTTAGACATGTATAGATGTAGATAAAAATGGTCATATTCTTAAAAAATAATCTCCTTTTTGAGAAGACATTAGTTCAGAAGTGAGTCTGGTTTTTCTTTTTTTACAGGAATTTTTTAAGACCTAATTTGAACATGGCCTGCAGATTAGTAATTTTCTACACGAGCTTGCATTTTTTTCTACCTTTGATGCTTTTGTTGATGAGGCATGAAATGTGTATTAACTGAATTATAGAAAAGTTTTCTGGAGAGACGACATTTTGCTTTCTACCTTTAGAGAAGTAAAATTGAAGGGTCAGCCAAACAGGTACTTGAGCTTTACAAATGCAGAAGAGGTACACAAATGCATGAACAAACGCAAGGTCAAATGGTGTCCCTTTCTCCAAAAGACCAGTTCCCAGTGGAAATCTCTTCAACATAACTGAAGCATTGACTTATAGGAGACAGATTAGATATGGTCTCTGTTGTTTTGTAGCAGATAGAACTTGAACGACTGTGTAGGCCTTTTAAATAGGCAGCTTTCAGTTTATAAAGAAAGTAAGAACTTTATTTATAAAAAGTACTCTTGTGGCACTTGGGTGGCTCAGTCGGTTAAGCGTCCAACTCTTGGTTTTGGCTCAGGTCATGATCTTGCCGTTCGTGAGTTTAAGCCCCACACCAGACTCTGTGCTGACCATGCAGAGCCTGCTTGCGATTCTCTCTCCCTCTCTTTCTCTGCCCCTCCCCAGCTCTCTCTCTCTTTCTCTCTCAAAATAAATCTTAAAAAACCAACAAAAACTTTTAAAAAAGTATTCTTTAATTATATAGAGCTTCTATTCATTGAGCATTTTCTGTGTACTAAGTACCTTAGGTACATTTCCCAACTAATCTTTGCAGCCACCCCAATAGGGTAGCTATAATTATCTCCACTCTATATGTGGAAACTGAGACCTAAAGAGATTATTCATTTTCCCATGGCCATAAGCAGTGAGAAGTGGAGGAAGAATTTGTACCCAGTTTGCTGACTGCAAGGCCTGTTTTCTCTAACCATTGTGCTTCACGAAGGCCTCACATGCTGGTGAGCCACACTGACTGATGCTCAGCTCTGGAATACTATGAGCATGCTCCCTGCTTTTAAATCTGAGACCGTATTAAAATCTAATCACCAGTATATATCCAAGAGATGGAAAGCAAGGTCTTGAAGAGGTATTGGTACGCCCATGTACTTGGCATTATTCACAATAGACAAAAGGTGGAAGCAACCCGGGTCTCCATGCACAGACACATAGGATAAACAAAATATGGCATATACATTTTGTTGTGCATACACCATTTTAATGTGGTATAGTGCATATGATCTGGCCTTAAAAATGAAGGAAATTCTGCAGTATGCTACACGGATGAACCTTGACGATGTCATGCTAAGTGAAAGATGCCAGTCCTGAAAGGACAAATACTGTATGATCCCATGTATGTGAGGTTCCTGAAGGAGTCAGACTCATAGAGAAAGTAGCAGGGTGGCTGCGGGATGGGAGGATGGCGGGATGGAGAGTCGTTGTTTAAAGGGTGTGGAGTTTCCATTTTGCAAGATGAAAAGAGTTCTGGAGATGGTTGGTGGTGATGACTGCACAGCAGCGTGACCGTACTGAATAACACTAAACTGTCCACTTAAAATTGGTTTAAGACAGTCCAGTTTATGTTATGTGTGTTTCACCACAACTTTTAAAATGTAATCGTTCGATAAACTCCGATGGCCCTTTCACCTCTGAAGAGCGTGAAATTCTGTAAAGCAAATAGGAAAAGTAGGCAGTTTATCAACAAAATCCACAGTAATTGTGTGCTGACCTCTCTCAAAGTACCGATTCTCATGCCCAGCACATAGTGGGTAGTCAGCATACATTGCTTGAATCTAAATGATTCATAAGAAAGTTTAAAAATAATGACTTTCTCTCATTACAGTCATGATGCATGTTAATTGTGGAAAATACAGATGGGAAAAATAATAAAAATCACTTGTAGTCCTACTGTTAACATTTCCATATAAATCCATCCGGACTGTTTCTATGCATACAAGTATATTGCAGAAATGAGATCATATTACATACCCCGTTTGATAACTTGCTGTTTCTTCCCTTTAACAATATATTATGGCCTTCTTTCCATGTAAATTGGAAAAATTGAATATTGGCTTTTATTGCACCAATTCATCATCTGTAATGATTGGTAGGGAAAGATAACGTGGATAATTGAAAGCCATTTTTTCTCCTCCTTCCCTTCCAGTCTGTTTTTTTTTTTTTTCCCTCCAGTGAATTCCTCCCTTCACTGAGATGGAATCGCCTTCTTTTTAGCCTTGCCTTGAGCTAATTTTCTTTCAAACCATCTTGCAATTGCGTTGTACATTTCACCGCAGCTCGTGGCTGTGTTTGAACATTCCTGCCAAGTTATCTGTCCCATTCTTCTGCCTCACTTGCCTCCTACCTCTGCTACTATCATTATTTGACTCGTATCCCTCTGCATCCCCCACTTCGTAACTCATTAAAATAGGGGGTGTCCATCTCCCTACAGCTTTCAGAACATCCGTCTGTTTTGAGACACCATGACCGCTTGGTCCCACCCCAAATCTCTTATTTTTCAAATTTGTCCTAGGATCAGTTGATATTAATGTATAGAGAAGTCTCTGGGGCATAGAGTTTTTACTTCACTTTGGACACTATTAATGTCCCCTGCACGCCCACTGAATGATATAATATAATAGAGAACATGCTCTCATCTCAAATAGCAGAAAGCCAATGGCCATTTCAATTGCATCTCATAATTTAATCTGATCCCTGAAAACGAGAGCCATTAAGAGGATGCATTTATTTAGAGGAAAAAGTTAATATTTCATCATCAGGTAATAAATAGAAATACCAATTCCCATACAGAAGGACTGAGCAAAGAACTCATTTTGATTCAGGTTCTAGTTTAATCAGAATGTTCAAATAAAATGCTTAACCTGCAGAACTCCAATGAGAACTAATTCTTTAAGATGAAAAATGAGTGCAAACAATATTAAAAACAGGCATTTCTTCCCTGCCACCCAAATCTATCACTGTTCTGCATCAACAGAATTGTGGTATCTGAAATGCTATTTAAAACCAAATTACCATTTGGGTTATTAGAAGAATCGCTTGGCATGGCATGGGCCTGATTTGTTGACAAAAAGGCACAGGTGCTGTAACCTTTGCTTAATAAATCATTTAGCTGCTCGGCCTGCGAGCAGTGTGACTTCACTGCCTTTGCTTCATGAAATTTATAAACGTAGGCACAAGCCACACACTTCACTGTGCTGGAAACCACCTGATCTAGAGAGGTCCCTGCATGGCTAAATTATGGGCATGTCACCCATTGTCTGCCTCTGGTGGGGATGCATAAGGAACGTGGGGAGGCAGCGAATATGGAGAGCGTTTCCATCTGTTGACATTCTGTGTCATATTCCTGAAGTTCTGCTTGAGAGACAAAAGCATAGGCAATCCACAAAACTCTTCATAAGTTCCTTTCTTTGCTTACTCACCATTTCTTATAGTATTCCCAACACCTACAGAATGTAGGATGTAACAATTCTCCTCAAGTTGTTCAGAGACTAGTAGAAGACACAGATGTTTAAAAAAACAATAATAGTGGGGTGCCTGGGTGGCTCAGTCGGTTGAGCGTCCGACTTCAGCTCAGGTCATAATATCACGGTTTGTGAGGTCGAACCCCACATAGGGCTCATTGCTGTCAGTGCACAGCCTGCTTCAGATCCTCTGTCTCCCTCTCTCTCTGCACCCCCCCCTCAAAAATGAATAGACATTTAAAATAATAATAATAGTAATGACAACAACAACATTAATAATGCAGCGTGATGCCAGTTACAATAGGACTTGCCTAATTTGCCTAAGAGGCTTTGAGACCATAGTATAAGAACTTTTCAAAGAGTGGAAGGGGGCAGAAAGGCTAAACCATTTTTCTATCCATATCTAATTTTGATGTGATGATATGATTCTGGTTTTCATGTAATTCACCCTTTTTTTTACCCCCCTACCTTTAATTTTTGCCCATTTATGCTATGCATGAGCTGGTAGATAAGGCTTTATTTCACCCCTCCTAGGAAGAGCAACATGTTTATTGAGTTCTGTCTTCTCTGGACCAACCAGATACGCAGTCATGTCCTGTAGCTCCTTCACCCTTCATTTCTAAGAAACTCCCCCTCCTTGTGTAATGCCCTTGCCCAGGGCACCAAGGTCACCTGAGATTACACTCAAGTTAGCTGAAGCCTTTTCTGCCTCCTCCCCAACCTGCCCCGTGCTTTCTGCCTGTAGGAGGTTGGGTACCCACAGAAGTTCAGGGAGCAGCCAGAGAGCTGCAAAGGCAGGAAACTAAGATTTCTTAGAGGCAAAAAAAAAAAAAAAAAAAAGTAGCTTCCCCTTTCTAGTTAGAATTGAATTTGAGCATTTCAGTTACAAGCCCATACAATGACAGACAAAATTTCATTTCCTTCTGATTTTGGACGAAGTTAAGAAGACTTATTGGTCAAATCAGTACTGTGTCTTAAGTACCCACATGTGCCAGGTTCTGTGCCTGAACTTGCTACCGGACTCAGAGTCGTCTGAGATTGGTGCTGTTATCCCCATTTTACAGATGAGGAAACTGGCGTTTCAGAAGAGTACCTTCGTCCCAGGCCATTGAGGTAGCCAGGATTTGAACCGGTTTGTCTCTCAAACTTCTCTTTCCCAAATGCCATCTGCATGGTTAATTACTATTAGTGAAAAGTTATTGACCATTTTCTCTTTAAGATGGCCTAAGATTGACTCATCCTTTTACATCAAGGAATCAGAAGCCTAGGAATTGTGTCCTGTGGGATAGGACCGATGCCTCACTTGGTCTTTCTGAAGACCAGTTTCCTATTAGTTCATGCATCTGTAAAATAAGACTAGGCTCATTCTGTCATACTGTCTGGGAAAAAGACCTTTACTAATGATGTTGGTCCACATCTGTGAGAACAGCTAGATTCTGCCCAGAGACCAGATAGCAGAGCAGCTGAGATTGTGGGCTTCCTTTTCAGAACTTGGGTAGAACTTTATTCCTTCAGTTAGAAGCAGTATATGTTTTCATTTTTTGGTTATTTTTTTTTCTTTTTTCTTGGTAATTCAATTTTTTCTAGTCTGGTTTATTAACTGTAGAATGATGATTATATGATCTCTAATGGTTGTTTTAAGTCTTAGTTCTGTTGGTGTAGAGAAAGTAAATGCTTGATTCCAACTAAGCATTCAACAAATGATAGCTTTTATTGTTTGGTTGATAACTAAATTCATATTTATATATTTTTTTAACGTTCATTTTTGAGAGAGAGACGGAGACAGAGCGTGAGTGGGGGAGAGGCAGAGAGAGAGAGGGAGACACAGAATCTGAAACAGGCTCCAGGCTCTGAGCTGTCAGCACAGAGCCCAACGCGGGGCTCGAACCCACAAACCGTGAGATCATGACCTGAGCTGAAGTCAGTTGCCCAATCAACTGAGCCACCCAGGCACCCCTAACTAAACTCATATTTAAATGGTATTTTCTGGATTACAAACTATTTTCTCATTTGATCTTAAGAGCAACCCATTAAGTAGGCAGACCCATTATTGTTGTTATCCCCATTATACAGTCTTTCAGTTTTTAATTTAGCAGCACCTTTGAGATGTCCTCAGCCACACACTTCACTTCTGGACAAAGTAAGGGCATCAGTTCTAGATACTGGTCTCCTTTTCTCCCTCCATTCTTATGCTTCTGTAATCCCATTACCTTTAACTCTGTGTGTTAGTGCGGTGTTAGTCTTTTTTGTTTGGTTGGTTTTTGCCTTGCTCCAGAAAGATTTGGGGAAGCTTAGTTACAGCAAATGGATGATTATTGAAAGAATTAGGTGCCTACTTGGGATTTGGCACACAATAGGTGCTCAATAAATACTGGCTCCTTCCTCACTTGCCTCTTCTCAGTATTAAAATGAGATCAGTGGCCACGGAGAAGGGTAAGATAAGAGGGAGCCTGCATAGGAAATAATTCGATTTTACGGAAGAAGAAGGGTAAAAAATCTGGTATCCGTTAAATTAGCCTTGGGATCGTGGGAAAAGGGGGGCCAAAAAATGAGGTGGGAGGAAAGCTAGAAAACAGAAGGTGAGAATTTGTACAGAGAATTGAGAAGAGTGAGGTCTGAATTTGATGATAGCCTTGCAACGAAGCCAGGAAACCCTAGTTTTGGTTGCAGAATTGCTGTCAAAATTCCCAGTCTTTAGATGGCTCTTGATGATGATGCTTCTGATCGGCAGAAGTTCCAAGATACCAAGGGAAACATATTTGGTACTCATGGCCTGATTTCTTTGTGGGGGGGAAAGGGGAAAAGAATATGAATTAAAGAGGAGGATAGACCTATTTTCACATCCTGGCTATGCCATTCATCAGCGTGATCTTGGACATTATCCTTTAAAATTCAATGCCTTCATCTATGAAATGAAGGCAGTACCCTCTACCTCCTAGAAAAAAACCCACTTGAGCGTGGCTTAAGCCAATTAGAGTTCTTTTCCTGACGTGAAATTCTGAGTGGGTTGTTGGCCTTATTTCATCTGCTATATGATGCCAGCGGGAGCCCATGCTCTTTCAGAGGTTCTACTCCACCATCCTCAGCATGTTGTCCATTCATCCTCATGCCTGGTGCCTCTCGTTGCAGAATGGCTGCTGCGGCTCCAGATATCATGCCCATATCCTTCTCCGCTATTCCTCTTACATCAGGGAAACAATGGTCCTGCCATACTCCTCCCCTGCTTCCTGTTAGCAAATTTCTGTTCAGGCCTGACTAAAATTGGATTCCATTTTAATCTTTAGCAGCACAGAATGCTGGGAAAGCCAGCACAGAATTGTCTTGATGGCTAAAATCATGATCTGTTGCCATGGGCTGGTTACATTGTCCTCCCTAAACAAAACTGCCCCAAGAAGGAAGGGGCCATCAATAATAGGTAAACCGTTAACAGTATTTGACATACTCCTTTTTCCTACTCTCTGCTGGGTTTCATGTGCTTTTAACTCCTGTTGTTGCACTTGACTCCCTTCATATCTTGATGCTTGTCTTTTTACAGGGCCTTTCCTCTATACTCGCGCCCCATGTGTGTAAGAAACATATATACTGTGTAAGTGTCTGTGTGTGTGTGTGTGTGTGTGAGAGAGAGAGAGAGTAGTGATCATGTCATTTTAGCCCTCTGTCTGAGTCCAGGATTCATGCAGACATACTGGAGTTTTGTGCAGACCAGCTCCCACGGGCTGGGTCAGCTTTCTCCCGGTAAACTAGAATTCTGCAAAGACTGAGTTGGAGGACATGTGCCTTTGTAATTGCAAGGGAACTCTGTGAAACAGTGCCCTCCATGTGCCCTCCCAGGTGCTTATCAAACAGTCAGCAATGGGTTCTGGGTTTCTCTTTTATGACTTGGAACCAGATGCTTCCTTTGCAAAAGAAAAGAGCCTGGTTTTGCTGAGCTTGAGTCAACAGAGTTCAGAGAACAGGAAAATGAGTTGATTGGCCCCGCTACGTGAACTGTGAGGCGAGAAGGCAATACAGGTGGTTTTGCCCCCTTTCCCCAAAGCCACCGCATGCGAAAACTCCCATGCCCCAGGAATTTGCTTTACCAAATGTTTCTGAGCTCTAAAAAATAGGCTTTCACATTTAGGAGGGGTTCCTTTGGGACACAGGCTTTCCCAGGCTTTCTAATGAGCCTGAGACCTTGAAGGTCCCACTGACATACACAGTCTTAAGGCCGGTAGCCTATTGTCTAAAGTGAGATTTTCAAAGATCTCAAGTGAGTCCTCAGTGATTCTTCCTGTCCACTTTTCTCACACCCACTTGTTTACCTTCCTGTTTGTTTATTGAGGATGGAGGCACATTCTTTTATCAGTGGCCTCTCTTTTTGAGATCTAGCCTTTCAATGGAGCCTATTCACTGAACTACATTCCACCGCACGCGCCTCCCCAAAATATTTGCATGAGAATTTTTCCTTAGGCTTCACATTGCTTCCTTTACAGCAGAGATGAAATAACTTAGCACTTCTAATTAGCTTTCCACTTTCCAAATGCTTTACACATTAACTAATGAATCACAGGAGCCTGTGATAAGCTGGAGCCCTCTGTTGGGGCTGGGACACTGGATTAGGACAGGCTGTCCCAGCCCTGTGTTCCTTGCCCTCACGCCCTCCCTTCCCGGAGTCTGAATGTGTTGGGATAACGGAGCTGCAGCCCAGGCATGAACTTGAAGAGCAACCTCAGCCCCCGACAGTGCTGCCTTAATGAAGTAGAACGTGCTCAGTGCTCCCTTCCAAGGCAGGATAGGCCAAGTGAATGTATCTGTCCTGTTGCCTTGAGTAGTTGGGGGAAATTTAAGGCCAGCTCTCATGGCACACAGCTCCTGCCTCTCTCATGTACAATCCCCCTTCCATGGATCCCTGGCCATTATGGGGCGGGGGTAGGGGGTGGGGAAGGAGTGGTACTGGGGAGATGGAAGGACCATATGATAGAAAATTCTAGTAAGGGAACTGACTGTAGTAGGGACCTGTGCATCTTGGTAGACTAGGAGTCAAAATACTTGGATGCCTAGCTTATTTCCCCCACTCATGAGCATGTGATTAATCTTGGGGACAGGGGGAAAAAAAAACTCAGAATTTACTGAGCACCTACTATATTCTTGGTACCACACTAGGCTTGAAGAGGGCCATTGAGATGCGTGTGTGTGTGTGTGTGTGTGTGTGTGTGTGTGTGCGTGTCCAGTCCCTTCCACACCTTCTCACAGACGTCTAGGGAGAAAAGTAAACAAACTATAGTAAAGTATGATAAATGAAAAAGTTGAAGTATGTATGATCCGTAAGGAGTACACAGAGTAGGTAATTAACTCTGGAGAGAAGCAGGGGAGTCGTAGAAGCTATTCTAAAGGAGGTGACACATGGTTTTGAAGGAGACAGACATACCCGGTAGGTACAACATTCCATTCCAGGCACATGCAAAAGAGTAGTAGTGTGTGTTTGGAGAGCTTTACTCTGTTTGGCATACCTGTCCATGTAAGTGGCAGAGAATGTTGAATAATGAGGCTGGGAAGTTAGGATCTGGTCATGAATAAATACATAACTTCAAACAATGGGAAGGCAACTGGACTTCATTCTGTGGAGGGTAGGAAGCAGTTGAAGGACACAGTGGGATCTCTGCATGTGAAGAAACGTTAACCTAGATTGCTTTAACACTCATTAGGTACAGGATTTTACAGATCATAGTAGTTTGAAGACCCATGATCAGGAGGTACCCTCCTCTCCTGGGCAGTATCATACAGTAGAGAAGACATCAGCTTTGGAGTCAGACAGACTTGATACTGATTTATCTCAGTACGTGACTGCTGTGAGTTGAATTGTGTCGTTCCCCCTTTCCTCCCACCCCTACCCCTTCCCTGCCAAAGTTCATAGGTTGAAACCCTGGGCCCCACTGCAATGGTTTTTGAAGGTGGGGACTTTGGGAGGTAGGTTTAGATGAGAGTTGGGTGTCACGATGCGATTAATGCCGGTGTAAGAAGAGAGTTTGCTCTCTTTCTGCCACCCAAGAGCTCGGTGAGAAGGCAGCCATCTGCAAGCCAGAAAGAGGACCGTCAGGTACAAATCAGGTACAGATCAGCTGGAACCTTGATGCTGGACTTCTCAGCCTCCAGAAGCATGAGAAAATAAAGCCACCCAGTTTATATTTTGTTATAGCAGTCTGAGACTAGTATAGTGATTTGGGGGTAGTTTTGAGCCTTTCTGAATCTTACATGTCACATTTATAAAATTATAAATTGCTTCCTGCATTCCACTTAGAGTTTTATGAAGATTCAATATGGTTAGATTGTAAGACCCCCCAGTACCCCCCTGGCACACAGAAAGCTGATATGTGCTGTTGCTGCATATTCACCCCTTAGAACTGAACCTCTCTCAGCTCCAGAGGTCAGGCAGGATGCATCTCATTCATCTTTAGGACCCGGGACCTGTGATTGCCAGTAGAAACCCAGAAATGTTAATATGGCAAAACTCCCAGAGGTAATCTGGTCATTTTCCCCCTAAGCTGAGTTTCTTCTCCCCCTGCCCCATCCTTCTACGTCCGTTTTCCATAAGTTGTGCCATTAATTCTCTCATTAGCTAGTGGAATGATATTTATTTATTAAGAACATACTTAGCATACTCCCAAGGAGCAAGTTAAAGCTAACAGCTGCAGTTTCTGGTTGGGAGGCAAAATACGCAGAGGAATGCATACGGAGAGTTTCTTTGTATGTTATAATTTCATATTAAAAAACTATTAAACTTTATGCTGGATGAGGGAGAGAAGAAAAAAAAATCCCAGTGCAAAAACAAGTTATGAACCTAGGAGCACAGTTTCTGAATGTTTATTTTGTCAGATACACAGCTGACATGATTAGTTCTAATGGGGTGGTGATCCTCATTGAATTGCAGATCCGCGTGAGTGACTGAAATACCCCAGGGACCTAAATAAGTCGTGCATACGGTATTACTTAGGCTGCATCCTTTAGCCAAGTTGAAGGCTTCTTTTTCTGTCCCTTCTCAACACGCACATGCATGCACACACACATGCACACGCACATGCACACAGGCACACCGTGTATGCATTTATGTCTTCCAGAAACTCCACAAAGAGCACTAATTACCTATCCAGAACAACGCTGACTTGCCTTTGCTGACTTCTCCCCCTTGCCCTCTGCCACCCAAGCACACCCCAACCCCCTACCTCCACTCTCCCCTGCAGATAATGGTGTATCAGATCAGTCTGCTTTGCTGCTGCATAAGACCCAGATCAATTTATTGACTCTGTCAGAGTGGCTGTTACAGTAATTGTTACAAGAGAAGAATGGAAAGTGAGAACACATCCACATGAAAAATAAAAATGACGTTTTGTTCTTTCCTGCCCCCCTTTGCTTTTTTTTGCTTTTTTTCCTTTTTTTTCCTTTCTTTCTTTCTTTTTTCTTTTTTGCCTCATAGATCTTTATGTGTTTACACAGCAGAGAGCACTTTACTTAAATTAATCAGCCCCTTCTACATTATTAATTGTGACAGTTAGGGTGCTACATGACAGGAAGAGTATTATGGGAAAGCATTGATCTCATTCAGATGGTGTGGACCTGAGCAGGTTTGGTATTCCTTCCCTTATCTCGCTGCTTTGGGGTCCCATCAACTCACATTTCCGTGATTGACAACACAGAACGCCTCCCATCAATACAATTGATTTTGTTGAA
Source organism: Panthera onca (assembly GCF_046562875.1). NCBI lineage: Eukaryota > Metazoa > Chordata > Mammalia > Carnivora > Felidae > Panthera > Panthera onca. Next base: position 171,409,607 of record NC_138346.1, on the reverse strand, counting down.
AAAGGACAGGGAACATTTTTCAGCTGGAGATAGATGAATTACCGTGATGGCAAAAGAGAACATTTCAGAAATCTTTCAGTTTAGAAATCCAAATTGGGAACTAAAGTACTATTATCATCCCAAACACATGCCTAATTTTTACCCTCACAAAAATAATAGTACGAGAGGAAACTTACTACAAGTGAAAAATAGAGGTAGTTGAGGCCAACCATAAACCTGAAGATATAATAGCTATTTTTTAAAGGCTATCTGCTGATTTTTTGTGGGAAAATTTTTGGCTAAGTGCACATCTTTGAAAGACATTTCATTAAAGTTCAACTTTCATGGCTTATACCTGTAGACCCTAACATAAATCCTAGGTGAATGGACAAAAGTGAGTGGGTGTCATTTGTGACCTGGAAATAAAAGGTCAACCATTGGATTTATAGCTTTTTTAGTGAAAAGAACATAAAGATTCCTGCCAACTGGAGTCAATCCATATTTTAATGTTTCCTAGTTAAGATTATAAAATCAAGGGATTAGGATCATGCTGTTCAGTGAAGGTCAAAAATTAAATGTGGTGGGCTAAGTGTCATTCCCATGGGGCAGAAGTTAATATTTCAAAAACCATTTCTACCACTGGCAGTCAAGAAATGAATTGTCCATGGTCATTAACCAAGGTAAGGGGAATCCCACTATCATTACTACATTTAATGATAATTATTACACTAATCAACTATATTGTTAAATTACTCTGCTGTTCTCCTATAATGTCCCTGAACAGTGATAGTGGATTGATTGCTATCAAATAATTCGCATATGCAGTTGTGAACAAGTCAGGATGGAAGATCATGTATGAAGGCTTCCCTGTGGGAAAAGAAGTTGTGGCTATTTTATGGATATAAGAGTGACAACATAGAATCTTATGCTGCATATAACACTCTTCTAAGACCGAGAATCTGTGACATTGCAGACCCGTTATTAAGTATGATTCACCAGAACAGAAAGTTTTAAATACAAAACATGAAATGCATTTCTTTTTATCATGTGTAACTTTTCTATTTCACATTTTTGCATGTGCTGCTACCCTGTCTGCCTTTTTTTTTTTCTTTTTAGGAAAAAAAAATTCATTTGTCACATCATTTCCTTGAAACCTCACATTTTTAGAAGTCTGGGCTCCATCCACTTTGGGTTTTTATTAAGCAAGAAGAAAAGTTATTTGAATATCTTGAGAGAATGACTCAGACACCTATACCCCATACCATTTTCAAATCCGTTTTAAGATGCCAGTATCTTTCGAAGTCATAGAAATATAGCATATGGAAGCTGGTAATTTCCTTAAATGATCTACTCTAGATGCCCTCATTTTCCAGATACAACTTTAAGTGCATTTTGGAATAAAGTGTGTATCATTGTGATCAAACGGCACCTCCAAATAAGAGACCCAAAGCCCAGGGAGGTGGAAATACTTCCAAGGGCACATGGCCAATCAGAGGCAAAGTGGAACTGAGATGCAGGGTATTTGACACCAGGGAGGAAAGGGACTGGTAGTTTAACATGTGCCTTAGGAAATGGGTACACGGTTCCTCTGTTACAAAGGTGTTTTATAAAAGCCCAATATCCGTTAAACTGACCCAAGTGCGTTGGAATCCTCAGGAACAAAAAAGCACGCGGTTCACAAGTCTACCTCACGGAATGTGTCTTCATAGACCGCCGTGTGTGTGTGTGTATTGTGCGTACGTGGGTGAGGGTGGGTGGGCATTAAACCTGCATTTCTGTCTGTGCTCCTGGATTGCTTTTGCTTGCACATTTTTCTAACTTTTGTCCTTCACAGTATAGACAAAGGTTAAAATTCCCATCTACCTTCACAGGCAAACACTTTAAAGTGCTTCCGCGGGAGGCAGAGTAGGGAGGACCTTTGATTTAAAGTTCAACATTTACATTTGTAATTTTGACTAATTTCTGTGCTCGCATTAATTAAATTGAAATTGTTTAATTAGAATAAAAGTAAAATTGATCATTAGGATTAATTTAACCTGATAGGCTTTGTGTGCCTTTCTAGACAAATATTATGAAATATAGAGATAATGAAGCAGTGAGAGGTATAATTTCACATCTTATAATGATTTTAATATCTGCCAGTTGTTCTCTCTGGTATCTGGATAGCTCTGAATGTTGCTATTTGTTACATCATTACCATCCAGCGAGGGCCATGCTGTATCTCACAGTTGGCCTCTTCCCAAATATTTTTTCCTGTTGAAGTCTAAAGATGTACCAGGTTCTCTTCACCCCACCCTCCTAAACACATCACTCTTCCCCTTTCCCAACCCCCACCATCTTCCAGGAAGGCTGTTCCGCCTGGCTCTTCCCCTGGGCCTTGCATCACAATGACCTTTGTAGACCAAGAACTGTGGCTTGCTCTCTGTTTCTTAAAGAAAACTGTAGAAGAATAAGGCTACTCCTTTACCAGCGTCCATTCAAAGCATTGGATATGCATCAGAACATGGATTCAGCATCCATTCAAAAACATTACCTTTGCATCCACTACAGACACACTAATGAATGTACAGCTTTTTGAACTATCAAGTCAACTATCAAATTATTTTATCTTCAAAACAGTTAAGGTCCACATTGGTAAATTAAATCCTCAGGAAAATCTGCACACCATCTTGAGTTTAAAATTCCTCCCATCCACCATGTTGCCAGAGTAACTTAAAAAAACAAAAAAACAAAAAAACAAAAAAAAAACACACACACCAGTGACATTAGCAATTGTGCTTAATTTGTTTCCTATAGAGACCTTGAACAGCAGATTGCAAAGGGCAGTGTAGAGTGAGTCAAAATTAGATACTTATAAAAAAGGAAAAAGAAACAAAAAACTGGGCAAAAGAAAGAGCATGATTCTCAGTAATCTGTGGTTGACTGACCGATGAGATTAGTGGAGACTGTCTCAGATGCAAATTATCATCTTTCTGCAAATTGGCCAGTCTTTCCTGGCCAACGTTTGAAAAAACTCTCAAGGTTGTAAGCCCAGGTTCCACTCAGTCACCATAAGTAAACCGCCGCCCAAAAGGACACTACTTTTACCATCCATTTCTTCAGACTATCATCTACATGATTCCACTTTTATTCATGTGCTTATCCAAAAGAAGAAACTTCTTATTTTCATAGCAAAGAGTTTTATTTAGAAGCTTACTCACATTTAATGTGGTTTTAGAAAATCCTTAATGTTTCTCAGCATTCAACCTAGTCTAAGTTCAGGAGATTGAGGGAAAAGAGTATATGGCTAGCATACTCATGCTATTACCGTATTTATTCAAGAAAAACGACTACCCATCATTGTACTAGGCCAAGCGGAGCAGTGGCCTGGCATATAAAGATGAGGTTTCTGTCTTCCCCATGTCAGAAAAGAATACCATAAAAAAAAAAAAAAAAAAAGCATCGGTTCTGCATAGTCTAGTTAAGACACACAGCACTTTCATATATTATTTCATTTTATTCTCACAACCACATGCCAGGAAGGTGGTCTTAATTCTTTTTTCACAAGGCACAAACTGAGACACAGACTCATCGTGGACTCTTAGGCCATGCACCCTCAGCCAGGTAGATTCTTCTCTAACCACCACCTCCCCCCAGCAGCGCTTACCCTTGAACTATTGGACTCCTCACGTACCACTCTGCAGGGAGGCAGCTGCTGAAGCTGGGGACACCAGGTCCTGCAGTGACACTGGATGTGCTCACCTGTCAAGAAAGGAGCATTCCAGTGTAAAGAGATGCTGTGAAGTAACCCTGAGGCCCTGCATCATTGGTGTATTACTCCTATACCTACTTTCTTGCTAGATAAATTCAGAGGGAAGTTGAGTGGCAGAGTGCATGGTGCTGTTTCTCCGGTTCTCTTTTCATTTCTGCCCGTGAAGACCATGGCTGCTTTCTCTGAACTCCCGGACTTAACCTTGACTCCACTGAGTCACGAAATCAGCTCTCTCCAGGTCGGTTCCATATGATAGCATTTAGAATCCCCACTTCAACTCCTCCTGGTTCCAAACCCAAAAGAGCTATTTCTTCCTCTCTAGTGTACCTTTATTGCCTGAAAAATCCCCGAGATCTTTTTGACCTGAAAAGCCCCTTCTGGGCTGGCACATTTATCTTCCTAACACTCTTTATCTTCATTTTCAAGGCAGAAAAACAGTTTAAGCAAACCCTAGTTTTTATATTTGAAGGGAATACACATGCATTGAGAATGCTGAAAATGATCGCCAAGAAATTCGAAGCCATGGCTATGGAATTCTAGAACATACATCTAGAATCTGTTACTTAGTTTTTAACTGGAACGTTAACTTGAAAGCCTGATAGAGGAAATTAAGAGGATACAGTTAGTTCTCCCGGCCCCTGTCTTGTTGTCTTTCTTTCTCTCTTTCTTTGACTTTATAACAGATCCGAGGAAACTTTTAATACTCACTAACGCTGTGCTGCCCAGTCTCAGAGTCTGAAATGCCTGAGAAAGCAGTACAGATTCCAACTGTAAAACATTCCTTCACCAAGCCTTGGAAACTGGTGCACTGAGGCTGGCAGAGCTCAGAGGGAGCACATGTAAATGAGGCTCACTTATAAACTCCTGAGGAGTGTTTTATTTAGTTCAAACCTGAACTTGAACTCATAAACATGTTCCTGAAGAACAACACCGAGAGGCTGATGGAGTACAACGGGAAGCCATATTTTAGCTCAGACAATTCACTTCTCTAAAAGAAAGAAAAATCTTCTATTTTTTTTAACTCAGTGCCTTTAAGATAGCTAAAGTGGTATTAGCTGCAAGATTTTTGTGATTGCAGAATCCAGCAAAAGTTAGTAGGTATCACTTGAAACTACCACCATTCATGCAAAATGAACGATAGGATCTCCTATCTGTATAGTGATTTAGCAAGAAAAAAAAGGATATTTAGAGAGCCATTGAACACAGGAGCGCCTAGGTGGCTCAGTTGGTTGGGTGACCGACTTCGGCTGGCAGTTTGTGAGTTCAAGCCCCGCGTTGGGCTCTGTGCTGACAGCTCAGAGCCTGGAGTCTGCTTCGGATTCTGTGTTTCCCCCCCTCTCTCTGCCCCTCCCTGCTCACGCTCTGTGTCTCTCTGTCTCTCAATAATAAATAAATGTTAAAAAAAAAAAAAAGTTAAAAAGCCAATGAACATAGAACAGTCCAATGTGTAATTGGTTTCATTAAAATATAATAAAATGATAGTGGAATGTACAGCTGTTCTTGATTAGCACTGTGTGCATAACTTGTGGGTTTGTTCCTGAGTGTCAGTTACTGGACGAGCCCTACCAGGTAGAATTTATCTGAACACAAAGTAGGTGATTTTGTTTCCATGGCTTGATTGTATAAACACATGCTTAAATCTGTCTTCAGTAATCTTTGCTTGGGAGATCTCCACCCTCTCTAAAGTCATGACTAAAAAGATAAAAATGAATCCAATTTTTCTATGTTAGTGTAATATTACCTCTCTCTAAGAAGCATAGACTCCTGACAGGGAAGCCAGGTAGCACTGCCAGTCATATATATCATGTCTATGTCCAAGCCATTGAAAAGACCCTTCACACAGAGTGTTAACGTTGTGGGACTTTGTTCAACACTCCCCCACCTCCCACCCCAGCCCCACCAAGAGGCTTCCCACTCACCTCCCTGAGAAATATTCAGGAAGAATGGAATTGTTTGTAGTAATGAATATTGCTCAGTTGTAAATTTAATCTACAAATTTAGAAGGAAATAAATCTGAACATAAAAAGCATTTGCTGTTTCAGCATTAAAAAAAAAAAAAAGTACTGTCATTTGAAACTGCCAACTCCCCCATGTGGGTTTGTTTTGCAAGTCACGTCTTAACAAAGACAAGTTGTGTTGCCATAAAACCCTAAATCCCACCACATTTTCAGAAGGAGGAGGAAAGCATTGTTCACTGATCCCTGGTGTGTGCTTTCGGGGATACCACATGGAGCTTTGACTGGGCTCGGGGAAACCATTCCATTTCTATCGAGGATAGTTGGCCCAGAGGAAGCCTGGACCCCACCCCATGCCATCCAGATCCCAGCAACGCCTCCCGTGATGATGCTGCTTGCGCTTGGGACCGGCATTTCAAAGTCATTTAGGCCAGTATTTCAAAGTTTTGTCTTTTTATGTTTGTTATTTCCTGCCCCAAATGCTGAGATAACTGGTATACCCAGGCCCGTTTTGCAGATAAGTTGGACCCCCTAAGTCACAGAGGCTAGAAGTTAAGTCTCTGGCATTTTCCATGGCCAAGCTCACTCCAGCCTCAATGAGGGACATGAGCAGTTTTACCCCAGCATCCCATCCACACTGTGAATGAGGAAAAGATAAGTCCTGGAACCAGTGAAATCGAAACGCAGGCGTTCCTGGAAGGTAAAGAAAGTTTAGGAATGGGATTTTTGTGAGTATGATCAGAGCGGCCTCCTTGTGTGCCAAAGTCCCAGGGCAACCAGCGACCGGAGTGGGGGGGGCTCCCGATTCATAGTCCTGTGAGTGAGGAGGTGTATCTCCCCAGCCCCTCTTTCCTCGTGAATCAGAGAACTAAGATGCCTCAGCCTCCTCCACCTTCTGTCCCAAATCTGCTTCTGAGCCTCGTTTCTTTGGCTCACTCCAGAAGCCCTCCACTCCAGCTGCCAGGCGGGGTGGTCGTGGTTGCAGCTGACTGAGCTCTTCTTCGAGGCCTTTCTTAATCCAGTGAATGGAGTAGGAAGGACTGTTGGTTTGTGTGGACTTTGGGAGAGGAGGGGTCTGCCCTCATTCCTGTGGGGGGCTCAAACCCAGGTGGAGAGGGAGAGAAAGAGACTGGCTGGAGGGGTGGGAAGGGGGCCGGAAATGGGGCTGGAAAGGACAGGAGGAAGGAGCCTGGACAGTGAATGGAGGGCGCTTAAAAGGGGTGGGAAGCAAAGACCTGTGCTCTGGGCCTTCGCAGTTGGTGCCAGCTGGGGTGGAAAGGTGCAAAGGTGGCAGATGCCATCCAGTGCCTAAAAGGGGCTTCTTGGCTGAAAAGGTTAGTTTGGGAATTCGTTCCTGGCAAAGAACCAGATCCTCTGTCATCCTATTGCAGGATAGCTCTGCGAGAATTTTTGTAATAACTGGACTACTTTTCGCTTTAATGTTATTTTTCCCCTTTCCAGACTTTCTCTACCTGCACAATCCCAACACCAAATCTACATGATAGATGCGCTGTGAACCTGAGCGGTGTTTGGGAAGGTCTTTTCCGCTCTGGGGGAAGAGCAGGAGCAGAGAAGCACTGGGTGGAATGATTATTACAATGTGGCCACGCTCTGCTGAGCTCTGACCTCCACTCCCACGCCTCTCTTTTTAAACAAGAAAGGTTACCTCCCCCGGCCACCATTGGGCCAGCCCCAAGTGTGACTGTCTGTGCTTGTTAGACAACAGGCATTTAATTAAAGTTGGAATCTGATGTGTAGAAAACATACATTTTTTTCATTTCATAGCTCCCTAGGAAATCGTATTCTCTCTGCCTTCCCTACTGTACTCAACTCTCTCTGCCACCAAAAAACAAAAAACAAAAAAAACAAAAAAAAAAAAAAAAAAAAAAGAAGAAAAGAAAAGGAAAAAAAAAAAGACTAGAGGAAAGATGATCTTAAAACTGAAAATCAAAAATCACGAAAGGGTAGCTTGCCTTCTCTATTTTTGCCTTTGGGGCAGACATTAGCCAATAATAAAGCCTGTATTGTATCTTCAAACCAGAGCCAGTTTTTTAATGGCAAACTTCTCACATGCAAAAGGGTTTGTCCCATTTCAGGGCATTAAAACACAACGTTTAATGAATCTGTAACTAAAATCTTTCATCTTTCCTCTGTGCGGTAAAAGGGCTTGCCTTAATGCTTTCTGATATTTGGGTTGGACTTCGTAGACTCAAAAAAAGAAAGAAAGAATGAAAGAATGGAAGGAAGGAAGGAAGGAAGGAAGGAAGGAAGGAAGGAAGGAAGGAAAGAGAAAGAAAGGAAGGAAGGAAGGAAAGAGAAAAAGAAAGAAAGAAAAAAAGAAAGAGAAAGAAAGAGGAAGGAAGGAAGAAAAAGAAAGAAAGAGAGAGGAAGGAAGGAAGGAAGGAAGGAAGGAGAAAGAAAAAGAGAGAGGAAGGAAGGAATGAAGGAAGGAGAAAGAAAGAAAGAGAGAGAGGAAGGAAGGAAGGAAGGAAGAAAAGAGAAAAAGGAAGGAAGGAAGGAAGGAAGGAAGGAAGGAAAGAAAAAAAAAGAGAAAAGAACAAACTGTAAACACCAGGCCCTCCTGAAAATAAATCGCGAAGCGCCCTTGTCACTGCGTTTCCGAGGCAGAGCCATCCATCCGGGCACTGTCTGGGCTCCACCCAGAAAATCCGGCGGTGCTAACCCAGCCAAACAGATAGGAACTCTGGACGATTTCATCGGGTCGTTGTCCCCTTAATCTCCACGCTGCACCTCAGATCTCAAGCAGCTTCCGTGGCGCGGGCTCACTTTAATGGATAGAATCTATTTTTCATGAAAAAGCAGGAAATAAGCTGTCTCTTTCATAAAAAGATTTACAAAATGTAATCATTGTTGAAATATTCCCTTTGAACTGCCGTGTCCACGGGGGTCTCCGGCTCCCAGAGTCGTGCTTCATTAGAACCCCCTCACAAGCGGCTCCAGAAGGCAGGTACACTGGTGGTGCCCGGCTTTGATGTCTTGAATGAATGAAAGAAAAGCACAATAAAAAAGAGCTGTTGATCAAGCATAAAATACTCTTTAAGCTGACAGAATAGCAGCGTTAACACACCCTAAGCTGCTTTTAGTTTTTCCCTTTTTTCCTCACATTTTCCTGTGCTTTGTGTACAGTGGGGGTTTGTATTTTATAAGAAGTCTCTGATCTATGTAGTATGCCGTTCGCTAACAAAAACCAAAATAGGATTGTTTCTGTCCCACTTGGTTGCCTGACTACTCCCTCCCTCCCCGCCTCCCCTCTCCCCCGCTCACCCCCAACTTCCAAGGCGTGCAGTTGAGCCTTGCAAGGCAAGGGCCCAAATGCCTTTCATAAACTTGAGCCAATTCCTTTTGTGTGGTTGGTTTCGCTGTTCTGATTTTAATACCGCAATTAAAGACAGATTTTTATTTTCTCAAGAACTTTCTCTTGCAACTGGGGAAATGGAACTGATGCAGCTGCTACTTTTAACTAAGAAATTATATCATTAAATGAGAGAAAAACGCCTTGTCGGGCCATGACTTTCCAAGGGAACCAGTCCTCCTTGCATCTCACGTGGACCTTCGGGCCTGTCCACATGCTACAGTTAGAGAATCCAGTTACCCTGGCGTTCTGGTTTTCTGTGCTTGCCTCTGTCCAGGCATTAGCTCATCTAATCCCCATAAAAACTGATAAAGTTGTTATCTCCATTTCATGGAGTCTAAAACCAAGATTGGGGAATGCTAACTCGCCTAAGATGATTTAACTAGTACATAATGGTGCGTACTAGTTAAATGATGAGATTCTGCTAACTCGGCCTCCAGGGCCCCAGCTCTACCACAATGCGGACCAGCCCTCCAGGAAGTCCGCAGAGCAAATGTGAGTGGGCCCGAGTGCCATTGTTAATTCAGAAGTCTTTGGTTTCGTGAGGTAAAAGATTCCTCAGATGAAAATGTAAAGGGGGGGGGGGGGCAAAAACAAAAACAAAAAACATTACTTGATGGTGAGGCAAACACTAGGGCAAGTTGGAATACAGCGAAAGATTTAGACTTTGGAACAACGGTCGGAATAACTGGATTGTGTACGTACTCTCAAGGTTTGGAGGTGCCGGATGGCTCATTGGGTAAAAAGATTAGTGTTTTCCCGTCTTGAGGTTTGAACCAAACAGAGGTCTTGGCCGGGAGCAGCACGGTCACTCTCCAGGGAGCGGTGGTTTGGACAACTCCTCTGTGCTTGTAGTAAGTAGGCAGCAGTCCATGTTACAAAACTATTGCACATGCTACTGACGCAGTTGGCCACAGTTGGTCCCACTGCAGCAGCTCTTTAGTCAGAAATGCCTGGGGCGGCGTGTGGAGACCTGTTCCTCTCTCTCAGGAGAGCGCCTGTCATTTGGGGAGGCATGGCCATGTGATGTGAGCACGGATATGGCACAGCCATGCTAGAAGTCATCCATCTAAATGCCCTGTTGGGGTAACTGATACCAGGCTTCCAGAACCTCTAAGATAGCTCGCCCCTTCCTTCCTTCCTTCCTTCCTTCCTTCCTTCCTTCTTTCCTTGACAGTATTTAGTAAGTGCCTACTCTGTGCCAGCCACTTGGCAAGACACTGGGGATGCCGCACTCAAGAATGTATCCATTTTCTTGGGGAGAAAACAGGTAATTAAAGCTCAGTGACTATGACAGAGGTAAACCCCGGGACGAAAGGCCTCGAGAAAGACCCCTTGGAAGAAGGGATGCTAATCTGAGAACGCAAGAGCTAGCAAGTGTTAGCCAAGCCAAGGAGAGGGAGACAGCCCGTGCCAAGGCCCAGCAGGGAGAAAGCATTTGGCTTTGGGGGATCTGGAAGAAGTTTAACACAGCACAAGTGTTGAGTACAAGCAGCGAAAAGATAAGGCCACAAAGGTAAGTGGGGCCAATCACGGCCCATTAATGTTTTAACAGTTTCCTGTACAATAAACAAGTCTTGGTTTAGCGTTATTGAAAACAGGTTTTCTTTAATTAACAAAATCAGACAAGAAAAATGACGGCAGGGATCAAAGCCCATGGCTGGCGATACCAATAACTGACACCTGTGTACAGCATGGCACCTTTTTCAGAAGAAACCAGTGTGAAAATCTGACTTCCTCTCCTGTAATGCAGAATGGCCCTCACGGCAACCCTCTGGGGGCCCCAGGACAGAGACCAGCTTACTTCAAATCCCACAGCTAGTTAAGGGAAAAAGTAGGACTCAATCCTGGGTCCCTGGGACATTGGATGCTCAGCCTCATCCGTTGATATTAAGTTGATAAAGATCCTACTGTGAGAACAGCAATGAAAGCTATAGAAGGCTGCAATTCAGTGCCTTCTTTCTGCACAACGTCTCAAGGAGTCTCCCCCCAGAGCCTAGTGTACATAGCACCGAGCACACATTAGGCCCCTAGTGCTTGTGGATTGAGGGAAGAAGGGCTCCAAAATGGTGTCTACTGATGTGAGAAACTCAGAAGGTGGTCCATTTCTGTTGTCTTGAAAGGGGGCGGGGGAGCTACCGGGCTTTTGGCTGATTTGCCGAGGGCAACTCATTTGGGCTAAACTTGGGCTTTTTGCTCCTCCAAACAAGAGCAGGAAGCCAAAAATGACTAACTGGATGAGTGTGACCCCGCAGAGATACAGCACTTCCTCAAGAGAAGAGTCAAAATGGTGACCACAACTCATGTGGTCCTGGTTGGTAGCGTCCTCTTTGGGGCTGATGAACAGGCGGGCCTGCCCACGGGGCGGGGACAGAGGCCCCCATGTATCCGCATGTCTCCTTTTTATGTGTGTGAATGTCCTTAAATAACCCACCTTGTGTGGAGAAGAAAACGAGGCGTCACACCCAGTTCTGGATTCCACATTAACAGCCTCCTTCCGCAGCGTTCAACTTTGCCCTTGAGGCCTTTTGTTTAACTTTTTAATTTGAAAAACAGATTCTGCTGCGTCACAGTCTGTTCCACCCTCCCCATCCACACCCCCTGCACCCTCCCTTTTTTTGTTGGTTTTTTTTTTTTTTTTTGGTTAAAGTAAAATATTAGCTATCTCAAAGAGACTTGTATTTCCTTTTGTTGTTAAGATATACATCCTGCCCTCTTAGTGAGAAGAGTCTATAAAAGGCCTTTAAAAAAAAGTTGTTATTCACATTAGAATGTTTGTCGTTCACTAAGGAGTTGAGTCTTCTTCAACCACGTCTCGGGCCACCTCATGACCAAAGTTTGGAAGAGTTTCCTAATTGCTCCCCGTGGGGCATAAGGAAGGAGAGAGCCTGGCACTGCCAGAGGGTGCCAACTGCTATTTCAGCCTTCCTGTTTAGGATGCAGCCGGATAGATATTGTTTATGGCTCATAAAACCTGACTACTGTGAGTATTCCAGAATCCCAGCAGAATGGGATTCCAACTTTCATGGAGCTGTAAATTAAGGGGCGGGAAGTGTGATAAAACTCCTTGGAGAACGCTGAAAAAAAAAAAAATTTTTTTTTCGCGCTGCAATGGTTAAATGAAATTTTATAAGCACATTCAGCGTGGAGCTGTTTTGCATTACATGAGTTGAATACCTTAGAGACGCCACATCTGCAGGCACTTTATTAAATCCTTAGTCAGCACTTTCCAACCTGATGAGATTACTTCTTCATTTGACTGGAGAAAAGGAAAGCTGAGCTCCGGTCCTGGACTGCAGGTTTCTTTTGATGTTTCACCTTGAACACTGAGAGAGGACAATTACCCTCCCCCGCCATTTCGCCCCCCCACCCCCCAGCACATCCCAAACTGTAGAAATTGTGAGTGTAGCAGGGTAATTTTACTTAACTAGCGCCTCTGTGGGAGTTGTGGATTTACGGACCTCCAAAACAACTAGAGCTGAAAGTCCCTGAGGAAAAAATAGATCAAAGCTCTGTGTTTACTTCCTTAATGTAAATGTATCAAGATAACATCATCCTATATTGTATTGTAATATTGGAACTCGCTGCAGATAAGGGACAGAGAGATTCCTTTGTAGTCCATCTGGATACAGTAGGTTAGATTAAGGGCATATAAAGTATGAAGGCAGAAACCATATAAAATATAAGCTTGCATCAGTACATATCTGAAGACCATTTTTTGACTCTCCATCAATGAACTTTGTTTAGTGTGGCACCATTTTCCTGGTGATTTTTTGCTACCCAACCCCAACAATTTAACAACCTCAGACTGTTTTTTATATTTTGCTTGTACGACCCAAGAAGAAAATGCGCAGAGTCATTCTTCAAGTGATATTTTGAAACTGGCACTGCTTGCATAATAGATTTGCTAACAAAATATCACAAGAGAAAAGCAGGCTTTTCCACACACTGTCTTGTCCATTTGATGTTAGTAGTAGTTCATGGAAGTTTCTAAAAATCAGGCGGCTTATACATGTGCAGTTATAACATTCCTCATAAAGGAATTAGGAATGTCTCAGTTACAAACAGATCATGAGAAAATAATTCAGTGAAATGGATACGTTTTTTGATTATGATTATAACTGTTTATCTGCTATCTCTGCAAAGGAATGATTTAATCAAAAAGACCTAATTTCCGCCCCCCCCCCCCCCCCCCCCCCCGCCGAAAAAGAACTTCAAAAACCAAAAAAATAACAAAAAACAAATTCCCTGTATGGCTCCCCTAAAGGATTGACTTCCCATTTGGGGAAAGCCTTGGTCAAGTAGCTGGGTTCATTGTCATGAAGATTAGTGTGATGTTGAAATAAGTACTAATGGTCAAATTACAGGAGTGAAAAAGTTTAAGAATAGGTTTTGGTTTGGGCCTGAAAGGGTTAATTAAGTTTTTTTCACGGGTTATTAAAGACCCCCAACCCATGTCTTCAGGAGTCATATTGACACCACACCACAGGGCAACTCGCTTCTCTATTGACATGTTGCTGGTCAGAGCACAATAGCCTTCTGTGTCTGAAAATCATTGCTAAAATCATCTCAAGGAAAAAAAAAAAAGTTTGAAAGCTCTAACGTTAGACAAAAGCCCAAGAGCTGCAGTGCGCAGCTCAAAAACCCGGAGTCAGCAACTTCTATTGATTAAAAACTAACCTTTAAAGTAACTCTGAGAGTGTGTGGTTAGCATTTAAATTTAAACATGTCATGAGTTGATTTGTGTTACTGAATACCAACTCAGAAGGAGTAACATTCACATCACATTTTTTTTTTCTAATTCCCTTAAGCAGCTAAAGTATTTCATGAAATGTCAATAGGGCAAAAAGAAAAAGTGGGGGGGGGGGGGCAATGCTAGGCCTTGTAGTTTTCTTTCCCATGCAAATATTCACACACACACACACCCCCACCAAAGAAAAGTATGGAGAGTGAAACACAATAATTAGTCCTTTGTCTAACTTTCCCAAGTGCCAGAGAAAGACAGATTAATTAAATATACAACAGTGTTGGTTTTTGGAGTGGGGGTCTTGCTTGCTGTGTAGGTCATAAATTAGGTAGAATAAATACTTCAATGTGTTTGCAGTGGGCCTGCTACGTCAGAGCCACTGGAAGGTTGGTGGGAGGAGAACGGAGGGTTTCTTGCTAATGATAGTCACGTCTGGGTCTGTCTGGTTGCTCTTAGCAACCAGACATGATGTAACACCAGGATGAACTTGAACTTGGGGGACTTGAAAAGAGAACAATAGACCAGAGCAATCAATAAAGCCTATTTCAGTGAAGGATTACAGAGCTGCTCTGGGGTAACCTTGTCGGCAAGGCACACACTGAATAGTAAGATGTGTGAAGAAACTTTTTTTTTTTTTTTTTTTTTTTTTTGCTTTGCTTTTTAAGAGAAGTGCAGAGGCATTGCAGATTTTTGTAGCACTCTGAGGTTGTGTCCAGAAACCGTGGTATGGAAAACTGCTCCCCCTGCTGACTCCCTGGGTCCCCGATGTTTGCTTCAAGAGCTACTATGCAGTGTCAGAATGAAGAAGGCTGGGATTTCACAACTGACTTAGAAAGTGTGAGAACAGAAAATCTGTAAGCGTGATTTGACGCACCCAAACTTTGAGACTGTTTTGTTGACGAGAGAATGCAGCTGCAGCGTGAGTCCATCAGCTACTAGGAGAGACCTACTAAAAATACGGTTTGGGGGCTCGCCTGCCCTCTCTTCTCTTCCCCCCTCTTCTTCCTTTTGTCCAGTTGGATTTAGGCCGTGTATTTGCCAGGATGATTTCCTTTCGGGACACAAGAGGCTATATTGTGTTCCCTCAAAGCATGTGGTCAAAGAAGAACATCGAAAAGTACCCAGGATGAGTCGTTTTACGGTTTAGGCTTAGGTGTTTCGAGTCCTCTGGAAATCAAAGGTAGCTTGTGTGACCAGGAAATCTCATACCCACCTCCATGTAGCTATCACTTTGCCATTTATCCCTGGTATCAGAGTCCTTAATTCACCTAATTGAATCTCCTGGGCACCGATGAACCTCCATTGGACTGAATCAACTCAAATGTACCCCCTTTCTGAGAGTGCCAACTCAGTGATTTTCACAGGCATTCACTGTTGCTGGAAGTTGATGATTTTGCTGTGAATGATGATGAATATGGTGAACTTGGCAGGGTATCACCAGAGAAAAGTTGGCGAAAGCCACGTGCTTCTCTATTTCACTTGAGAAACTGACTCTGATATTAGACCATAACTGGTCACTTTGTGTAGGCAACAGAGAAAGAAACTCCAGCATGTAAAGTGATGTATCACCAGACTGTTGTCCAAAGCTCATCACCTGAGGATTTTTGGAAAGGTAACTGGTAACAGGGCCCAGCAGGCATATGGAAGGCTCTAAATAAATGCTGAATGAGCAAAAGCATGAACACAGGCTATGCAGTGGCCTCGTTTTTGTCATTTGGACATCATGGCAGCTAATAGGGTGCGGTCTTGATATCACTTGATTGTTATCTGTCATTTTTGAAAATATTATTTTAGAAATAGTGAGCTGAAAGCATTTCGTGTCATAAAATCCACCTCATGCACATATAAGGAGACGGGGTATAAAAGAGGTGCAGTGACTTGCCTAAATACGCAGGACTCTTGGTACGCCACTTTTTCTAATTCACCTCCACTTATTTTTGTATCACTATTGACCATCTGTACCTGTTAAAAGAATGTCACAATACCATCTTCAGTGCCTACATCTCATTGAAAAGGAGATGTGCTAGAACTACCCTGGGATCCAGCTATCGCACTACTGGGTATTTACCCAAAATGTACAAAAACTCTGCGTCAAAGGGATACATGTGCCCCTATGTTTATAGCAGCATTATTTACAATAGCCAAAATATAGGAGCAGCCCAACTGTCCATCACTTGATGAATGGATGAAGAATGTGTGTATATGCGTGTACACACACACACACACACACACACTGAAATACTATTCAGCCATAAAAAAGAATGAAATCTTCCATTTACAATGACATGGATGGAGCTAGAAAGTATAATGCTAAGTGAAATAAGTGAGAGACAAGTACTATATGATTTCACTCGTGTGTGGAATTTAAGAAACAAAGCAAACAAGCAAAGTGGGGGGGAAAGAGACAAACCCAGAAACAGACTCTGAACTAGAGAATAAACTGATAGTTACCAGAGGGGAGGTGGGTAGGAATGGAAGAAATAGGTGACGGGGATTAAGGAGTGCACCTGTCATGATGAGTACCAGGTGGTTAAAATAAAACGTAAATAACTAAAAAGAGGGAATATTAAAAAAAAAAAAAAAAAAGATGTGAAAATCATCAAAATAGACCTTGATCAGCCCGTGAAACCTCTCCCCTCACCCATTGTCCATTCATTGAACACTTTTTTGTTGAGAACCTTCTACTCCAGGCACTGCTGGGCACTGAAGACTCAGTGACCAGGTGATTGAGCTCCGTGCCCTCCTGTAGACTGCCATATATATACATATATATATATATATATATATATATATATATATATATATATGACACACAAATACTTTATTTTTAAGACACATTCAGAATGTTGGCAAACCTCAATGAAGACATTGAGTTTTGTTTTTTTTTTAATTTTTTTTTTTTAACGTTTATTTATTTTGGAGACAGAGACAGAGCATGAACGGGCGAGGGTCAGAGAGAGAGGGAGACACAGAATCTGAAACAGGCTCCAGGCTCTGAGCTGTCAGCACAGAGCCCGACGCGGGGCTCGAACTCACGGACCGCTAGATCATGACCTGAGCCGAAGTCAGCCGCTTAACCGACTGAGCCACCCAGGCTCCCCGACATTGAGTTTTAACATCAGAGGAATAAGATCAGCTTCAGTGACTCAATATTTACTACTGTTTGTCAATCCTCTACTTCCCCAGAAAATTCCGCCCCCCTTCCTCCCCTTCATTCCTGATACAGATCCCAATTTCTTGGTTGGAAGGGCAACTTCTAAAATACGTTACTTTCCAAATTGTACCCCTAATCACTCTCTTCCTTTTGTCTTCCAGTCCTGGTACCTGGGATAAAAGTCGCAGCGTCCCACCATCCACCAGACAGACCACCTGACCCCTTCTCAACTCTGTAACATGGACGCATCCTCAACCCAGCGCGGTTACAACTTCACTGTCAGTGGAAGGGGAGAATCAAATCAACTTGTACATGGAAACAGCGAGCATTATGGTCAAACAGCAAAGGCCATAACCTTTTGGGATTTTTTTTTTAAATACTTTAGGGACTGTTGTAATTTTCTCATATGGTGCTGGAAATGGTTGGGCTTTGTAACACGTGGAGTGTTCCCGTGGTAGCGTGAGCATTAGGTGATGTGGCTAGCGGAGGTCTACCCTTGCTCACTGACTTCCCGTTGTAACACACTTTCCTTACGGAGCCTGGCTGTTTCACAGTATTTCATGAATTTACCCACACAGGTGTGAGCCTCCTTGAGTCATCGGGAGGCACATGGAGAACTAAATCTTTTGTAGTAGCTGAGATCTGCAATATATAACTTACGGGACAGTCAAAGGGCAATGTTTTTCTGTAACATATTGGAGAAAGAAAATGCAGTTATGTTCCTTTTTTATTTTTTCTTTTAGTTTGGTTTTGGTTCAGCAGTCAGCAGTTAAATATATAACATGGCCCACAAGGACAGTGAATCCACTCACGTTGCAGAACAATTCCGAAATGACAAACTACTACTACTATTCAGTTTTTTAAAAGTTGTGAAATGCTGCACTTACATTTAAAAAAAAAAAAACATTTTTTCAACAATTTCAACAATGACACACAAATTCACGTGGAAATGGGGAAGATGGTCTGTTTTGACAGAAACTGACAGGAATCAATCAAAACAATCGAATTTTGAAATGAGTAAAGTGCAATTTCATTGGATAGCTAAATATCTTTGTAAGATAGAGATTGTTGAAAATTCTATTTTTGTTTTTCAAGTCCTTCCACCCCAGGACTCTAAATTATTGGGGTAAAAAAACAGCCTTGCAAGAAAAAGGGGAGCTATTTTTGCTTTTTATGTTTTTTATTGTTAAACTTGTATCCCTTTAAAAACTGAAGGAAAATTAAAAAAAAAAAAAACAAAAAACAAATCTAATGGTGCTTTTACCACGATATGTTAACTACATTAAATGCTAATTAATTATTTTCTGTTATCAAAGCACATAACTAAAATGAAATCATGGTATCTGTTAATTTTATAAGCTAGAAGTCACTATAATGGATTATGCCAATTCTGAAAATTTTTACATGTATCCAGCAACATAGGATTTATCAGTTATCAGACACTTCATTGTACCAGAGATTGTCCAGAACTTTTAAAGACCTTTGCGCCCCTGAACTGGGCTATGGGAAAATAATAATAATAATGATGATGATGATAAAACCAATACTGACACAAATGCTGGTGCCCATTCAGATCAAGGGTACCTGTTAGGGAAAAAAAAAAAGTTTGCACCCCCAAATGTCCTGTATCTTATGTAAACACACACACACACACACACACACACACACACACACATACGCACACACAAACACACACACAAAGAAAACAACAAAAAAACATACAAAAAAAAGTGCAAGTGATTTTTCTACCAGACAGCGAAGCACCCCTTTGCTTCCCATGCAACTTCAAGAAGGTTTCCTATACTATACATATATATACGTTCTGGTTGGCAAGCCCTGCTGATCAGAGAAAGTCTCTGCATGTTCTAGTGTTAGTAACTAATTTTTATATAGTTAATGTAGGATAAAGTAGAGTGCATTAAGACACAATATTGTAATCCCTACTCTAGGCACTTGCCTTTAAACTATGTTTTTCAGCCCTTCAGAAGGGTTCTACTACTGTCCTATACAATCAAGTAACTGAAATTCTTGGGAAGACACTTTGCTCCTCATCTTTCCCCCGAAACAATGTTGTTTTGTTTTGTTTTTTTTCCTTAATTTGCACGAAAACAAAAATTCCATATCAATGTGCCTTGCCCTGGATAGCGATTATTTGTGGAATTGTTGCACATATGCTCCTCTATTGAAAGGGGTTTTTCCCTAGTCAAGCATTTGGAGACACTTTTTGTAAATGTGACTTTTATGTCAGCCATCGTCAGTTTCAACATCTAGAACTAAATAGAAAGTTAGTTGTTCCGCAGATAGGAGTAGTCTTTATTGTCCTCTGTGGTCAGTGGCAGTGCTATTCTGAGATCTGTAGATGGCTTAGAATATCAGTATTTTGGATGTTGCTGCATTTTACAATTTATTTGGAGTCTTCCTTTATTTTCCCCCCAGATATATGAAAATATGCAATACCTGCTTATATCGTGTAGAAAAGCTTAGCGATTATTAATTTTTCTTTTATTTTTTTTATTTGACCAAAGTCGGTGCTGCACTTGACGCAGTGTGTTTTAGGTGTTTGTCTTTGTACTTTTTTTGTGATTTTTGAATGCACGTGCGCAGGAAGGGCTCCTCTTAGAGAAGCAGTCAAACTGTGAAGCACTAAGCTGACCCTGCTTCAAGCAATTTTGTTTTTACAACTGTTCCTTTCACAAGCAAGCCTTAAAAAAAAAAAAAAGACAACTTCCTTTTTCTTCAGCTCCCACACCCCATTTTTCTTAGCAGACCGCAGTCAATCCACATTCAATAAAAAGGATATAATGCCCATTTTTATATGCACGTTTTTAAACTTCCAAGTTCTGAAAATTGTTTACTGGTTATCTCTATTTAAGGAAAAAAAAATAAAATAAAACATTTTGGATTTTCATATGTGTCTGATAAGTGGTTGAATAGTCGTTTGACGCTCTTGTGTGGTGTGGTTGTCAGTATATGGTGTCACTTCCTATAGCCAGCCAGCATAATTCGCCTTCCCCGATAGCACTTAGCTGGGCATTACTTTCTTATGACATATGTGCACTAAAAAAAAGAAAAAAGAAAAAAAAAAAAAAGAAAAAAAATAGCAGCTTTCAGTGCTTCACAGTGAAGGGAAAAAAAGCCTAGACAAACATTTTGTCAGAACCTTTGCTATAAGCCAAGGTATTACCAGTAAATTGGTTGTATATACAATAAAATTGCACCCTTTTTTTAAAACAAAACAAACTAAGCAATAGTTTGGGCAGTTTTAGTTGTTTCTAGTGAGCATGTTGTAGTCATGACTGCAAAGAGAGAGGATAAACTGCCCGCTCAGAAGATATGTAATTTGTATTGTTGTATAGTTTTATTGATTACACTGATTTATTCTACCCTATTTTATAACGCAGGACTTTTGTAATGTTGTTTAAATGAGGAAACATTTCTGTCAAATTAGCCTAGTGAAATTTCTGATTGTCCATTATAAAGGCAGCGTTCATAGAATTGCTTTTCTTTCTTTCCCGCCCCCCGCCCTCCTCCCCCCCTCGGGAACTGGATTTAAGTTTAAAACTTTCCTGTTTCCTTTTTTTTTTTTTTGTAAGTATTTAAATACAGTTATTTTTTTTTTCTCTCAATGGTATAGCATATTCCTATGCTTGAGAAGTATAGGTCTACTGAAAAACCATTGTAAATGGACGTTACAGGTATGCTGTATTTTTGAAGGTATTTTGTTGTATTCAGTTTGATGAAGCTAAAATTAGGGAACTCTGAACAGATTTGCAGGAAAAAAAAATGTTTTAAAGGCTTTAAAACATTAAGGAGGCAGTCTAGGGTGATAACGAACAGGGGTTAAGTATTAAATACACTAAGTTACATTTTTGTTCATGTTTCATTGTCCAGAAAGCAGCAGGAAACTAGTTCAGTTGTGATCAAGCAGGAAAAAAGAAACACCAACAAGCTGAGTGTTTACCTTTTAGATGAAAGCCAAGCGAAGATGTTTGAGGAAGACTTTGCTACCTGGGGTGTGTAGACTGACAGGCTGAGGGCTGGCCCAGTGGAAAGGCCCCGCCCTTGATTCTGAGACACATTGGAATTTTTTCTCTCCCATCAAATGGCATTAACAATATTGGCAAAGAGAAGTCCCTCAAATCACTCTCCACGTTTTTTTCTTTGGGAACTGAAGTCAGAGGCACAAACACTAAATCTGATCATTTTTCTATATGCTTTTTTTTTTTTTTTCCTGGCCCATCCCCTGCCACTAAAATGCTCCTTTTCTGATCATTCACGGGCAGAGGCCCTCTCCCTAATGCCACTCTATCCATCCCAGAGCCTTTCACTTTGCTTTGAGGTTCGGGCAAACTTTTCTGTTTCTTCACATCCTGGCATGGCCTCTATTGGTGTCAGCTCCTCCCCGCCCCCACCCCTGCAAGCCCACGACAACAAGAAAGTACACTTCCCCAAGCTTGCATCCTTCATTCTCTGACAGCCCAAGTGTAAGGGAACCCCGACTTTCCAGAGTCATGGTGTTCATTCAGCCCACAGCAATATGCAAAACCCATCCCTCAAAAAGCTTGTCTTTTACTTTTCAAACCCTTATCCCCCTACACCTTGAATTCTGTAGTTACAGCATCATCAAGTATTTACAAAATCTGGATTAAGGAAAACATTTTTTCCCTTGTGATTTTTTTTGGGGGGGGGTGGGAGGGGAGGGATTTCTAAGAATGTCGTTTAATATACTTTGCATCATGTCTCTGGAAATATCTTTTTGTCCATAATGGTGGTGGTCTCTCTCTCTCTCTCTCTCTCTCTCTCTGTCTCTCTCCCATATTTCTTTCTTTCCTTCTATCTTTCTGTCAGGTTTTTTTTTTTTTTTTCCCGGTAGCAGGCCTCCATAGAACAAATTCAAAACACCACTGGCATGATAGTGTAAGGAGAGCTTCAGTGGCGCCTCACCCCCCCCCCCCCCACCCCACAACCCCGAGATCTGTCCCAGGACAGTCTCGTCTCAGAAAGCTGCACTGCCCACAGGCAGGGCTTTCATTCAAATCGGCTTCCGAGGCCAATTTCGTCCTGAAGTCAATGCATGTATTTACTGTCTGACGGTAAACCCGCTCTGCCTTCTCCACGTCCAAGGCTGTGCATTTGCCTAATTAGTGTCACGTATGTTTTCCTTTTATTTTTTTCCAATAAAAAAGCAGTGGGATGAAAATTGCTTTGATAGATAGCAGGTAACATTGAAGCTGTTCCATAGCACTTAACTGTAGTGAATACTGTGTCACCAATTCTGAAATCAATTTAATGTTTAATGCAAATCCATTACATGGTGCTATAACAGGCTGACAAAATGATTTACACCAATGTGACAACTTGGGCTCAATTCACTCTGCTTTCCAACAGTGTAAATGCATAGCAGTGTTTATCTGCATGAGAACTATGCACTAATCTATCTGAAGAAAAAAAAAACTATATCAACTTTGGTATCTACTTTCCGTTTACTTCAATCCTTGCCTTTTTGGTCATTGTTATAATGCCAGCTTTAGGACAGAAAGAATTATAAGAAAACCAGCATAATACCTGATATATTAAAATGTAGTGCCTGTGAAATCTGTATTATATTGCTCTTCTGAAGTAAGATTTTTCTACACCGGTAGCCTTTGCTGTCAGTCAGGACCTTCTGGTATAGGTGATGTAAAATAACCGTACAATATTAATGCATGCTATTCCATAATGCTTAGTGAACTGTATGAATATTACTCAAAGTTATGTTAGTCTTTTTTTTTTTTTTTCTGACTTGGTTCTTGTCAGCTAGGTTTAAGGTATTTCACTGAGAACGCAAATTCTGTCTTTCTTGATTTCGGCTGTTTTCAGTATTTTGGAGGTATACATTTACTTAAATTCAGTATTACTTGTGTTTTTGTTTTCGTTTTTGTTTTTTGTTTTCTTCTTCCTAGGGGACAAGCATGGGTGGTTGATTTCAGAAATCAGTCCCTGGCAAGACTTTTGTCTCAAAACGACCATTTGTATTTCAAGAACTGTGCTACGAAGACACTCTGAGAACATTTCCAAGCGAGGGACATTTTCCTTGACCCTCGACTGAAGCTATGCCGACCCTGGAGCATTTTCTTAATGGACAATGTTCAGCCAGGTACCCATGCTTGATCCGTCTTCACACCAGACTTCCTCATATGAAAAGAAAAAAAAAATTGAAAAAAATCTTTAAGAAATCACATGGCTATTTAGTTTCATGCACAGTTGCAATATTTTCTTCAGAAATAAAACTCTGTACAAACTTTGGGCCCGATTCATAAGAAAAAGAAGTTTGCTATTAACACGGGATTTTTTTTAAATATACTTTTTTTGGGTCTAAATTTGAAACTACTTGCTTCCCAAATTGAATGTTTCATCTCACCTTTCCCCCACCCTAAACCAGCACCCATCTGCCTCTTCTGCCCAAAAGGGTCACATAACCAGATGAAGGGAATGGGGAGATGGGGTGTAGATGCCGGAAATGCTCAGGAAGATAGGGGACCACCTGCAGTTGAGCTCCAGAACGGGGAGGCCGCAGCATGCGGGGGCAGGACCTCGCCTGTGTGCCAGGCATCGTGAGTTTCACATGTGGGCTCCTTATGCGTTTTAATTCAAAAAACACAATTTCCCAAGTGTGTCCACAGGACCACAGGACTGTATGGTGGGAGTGCCCCCTCTAATCCAACCAGAGCACCTGCAGGGGGAGAGGAAACACTCACCAGGTCACGCCCGGTGAACTTTTGTATCTGCACAGTGCTTTTAAGGGCAAATAGCTGCCCAATGAACTGGGCTATTTTTCCTGCTGTTTTCTGCTCGACTTCTCAAAATGACAGAAGCTTTTCCCCCATTTATTCTATTTGTGTTATTCTTATTTTCAATTTTTTATTTTTTATTTTATTTTTATTTTTTTAGTACTAGTCTATACATCAGCATGTTTTTTGTTTTGTTTTGTTTTGTTTTGTTTTGTTTTGTTTTGTTTTGTTTTAACATCTCAATCGAAGGTCACAAGGCCGCTGGCTATGTTGGGGTGGAGGTTTGAGAGAGCGGTCGGCTCCATTTTTTTCTCCCTGGTCTCAGACCAGCCTGTCTGCACTGTGAAGGCATTTGGTAGAGTCACCACTGAGATACTAACTCAGCCTAGAGCTGGAGCTTTGTCAGCTTCTAGGAGGGCCTTAGTAAAGACTTTCAAAGGCAAACACGTGATTCTCCTTCCCTACACCCTTGACCTCTTAATGCAGAACAAAGTTCTCTGGGGACCTTTCCCACCACCCTTGGAAATCTGTCCACTCAAGATACCTCGGTTTTTTGGTGTTTTTTTTTTTTTTTTTTCATTTAAAATTGTTGGGGGGTAGGGGACCGAACACTTCCAGAGATGAAAAGAGATCCGTTGTGAAACTAAACACCCCCCCGTGTTAATAACTTGGTTTGACATTTGTTTTTATGAGCCGGGCCCCCTGTGCCTCTAGTATACTTGTATTGACTCTCATAGCTACCCTTTTAGTTTTACTGTGTTCTGTGAAAATTTGTAATTGGTTGAGAATCACTGTGGGCGTCCATTCTTATTCAACTAAATCTCCACAGGTTTTTTGAGCTGGTGTGGATTAGTTTAACTCTTGTATTCAACCATTAGTGCTACCACCTTCTCACATTACAATACAATTACTGGAAGCAAGTACTGCATTTCCTATGCAACAAAAAAGGAAAAATAAAAAATTGCTAATGCTATGGAAGCTGTGTCCTCATTTGCTTTCAATCACACCTGGGTGCTTGTGTGAGTAACGGGGAAGAGTGGGGAAGAGTATGGACGGGTCTTTCTGCACCGGGGAGTTTGCATTATCCTGGATAAATGGCAAGCACATCGCGCCCTCCACAGAGGTCTGATGGGCACTGTTGGTTTTCTCACCTGCTTAGACAAATGCAGGGTTTACCTCGTGCTCCCTCTGTGCCTGATACTCTTCTAAGTGCTTTAGATATTGTATCAGTGAGGGCCCAGTCAGGAATCAGGAATAGGGTCTGGTAGGTGTTCCAAGAGGGGGCTCTGCAGTAGCCTACAGAGAAATAATGGTAGGATTACAGCCACCAGCCCTGGAGCTGGGGACACAAAAAGGAAAAGTTGGCTAGCGGAACCTAGGCATTCCAAGGAGGAAATCCACGCAGCCGGTACTTGGGTCTTTACTGAGAGGGGGCGCCATGAAGGTGGGGCGCACCACATGCATGGTCACAGACTCCTGCGGGGACGTGGGGTGGCTGGTGCTAGGATCGCTGGGGGGGAAGCAACCAACAGTATCAGTACTTCTGAGGAGGCGAGGCACGGTGGGTGCTGGGAGAGCTGAAAGGAGGCGGAGGCTCTTGGCGAATGCCTCCTCTGCTGCTGTCACATGTGGGCTGGAGCTGAAACTGGAAAGAAATCCCCTCTCTCCCTTCCCTCGTATTCTAAGACTTCGCCAATGTCTCTGGCTTGATCTAAGCCTCGCCATCTGGGAAGAGAGTACGGAAAAGGTAGGAAGGAAACTACCAGCCCCCCCACCCACCCAGAACAGAGTATAGAGAGGTGAGCTTGCAGACCAGACACAGAAAGTGCACAAGCAGCACGTATATCTCAATCCATTTAATCCTCACAGACACCTCAAAGACAGACCACTGTTTTCATCCCCATTTACAGATGGGGAAACTAAGGCAGAAAGAGATTCAATAAGTCATCCAAGGTCATACAACAACTAAGTAGCAGGTGGGATTCAAATCCAAGAAGTCGGCTTCCAACTTCCATCCCATAGTCACTACAATATATCAACTCAACTATTTAATAAAAATTATTCGAGTACCCATTATGTGCCAGAGACTATGCCAGGGGCTAGGGACAGTAAGTAAATAAAAACTGAGCAACTGTTCTTATAAAGTATACAGTCTAGTGGGCAAAATAAGCATTATCCAAATAAACATAGCAACAAAGGTAAGCTTGTAGTTGTGACGAGGTTTATGAAGGATATACAGGCTGTGAAAGCCCATCGAGATGTAGTAGGACAGATAGATGTTAACTGGCAAAGGGGGCAGGCAGGAAGAAGAATGCTCTGGGCAGAGGGAACAGCATGTGCAAACAGCCTGTGGTAGATGGAGTTTGGCACCTTTGAGGGAGGGAAGGATGGCCCATTTGGATGAAGAGAAGAAAAGGAGAGGAAATATGTTAGAAGATGAAGCCTGACATTTAAGTCAAGATATTGCAAGGCCTCCCAGGCATATTAGGGACTTTTGTCCTATCCCCTGAGAGCATCCTAAAACACGTGTCAGTCAGATTAGGCTGGATCTATGCTGGGATGCAAACAAGTCCAGAACCTCAGTGGCTTACAACAGTAAAGATTTGCATCTTATTTTGCGTGTCCATCAAGGGTTGTGTGGGGGTCTTGATGCACTCTAGGACCCAGGGTGAAAAGCAGCTACCATCTCAACCATTGCTGGATGTGTTAGCATGAGGAAAATCGAGCATGGCAAGGCACCGCCTGGCTTTTAACGATTCCGTCTGGAATTGACACACACCACTGCCCCTCTCATTTCATTGGCCACAGCATGTCATGTGACCATGCCTCAGTTCAACAGGACCAGGAAGGAGAGAATCCTCCCTGAGGGAGGGTTAGAGAACCTTTTTTTTTTTTTTTTAATTTTTTTTAGTACAGTTACCATTTAGTGTTCTATCAGTTTCAGGTATATATTGTGATTCAACCATTCTATACATTACTCAGTGCTCATCATGATAAGTGTACTCTTAATCCCCTTCACCTGTGTCACCCATCCCCCTCCCCACCTCCCCGCCGGAAACCATCAGTTTGCAGCTGGGAACTCTTATAGATTATAGCTTGAGGAGAGGAGGGGGAGGTGCAGAGCAGAGAAGGCCAGCGAGAGAGAGGACAGGACGGTCGCCCAGGCTGTGGTGCCTCCGGTGGGGCGGACAGATCAGAGAAGGTAATAAGGATATTAATGGCTACAGGGTATTGAGCTCTTTAATGTGATTTATCCCATTAAATTTCATATTTTCTCTCTTATTATTGCAGCTCTCGAAAAGGTATAGTCAGTCCTCAAAACACATTTCGGACTCAAGTGAATAGAGCAATTTCACACACGCATGGCTTGGAGTTTAAGTCGGATGGAATCAGTCATTACCTTTCGGTGACGACTCCAGCCAATAGAAGACACTTTGGTCTTTATTATTCAGAGTTACGAAACTGGAATTAAAGTCATTTAGCAACTCTTGTTGACAGGTCGAGAGTAGGTACAGGGCTTGGGGTGAAGGCAATGTAGAGGTCAAAGACACAGGCCCAGGCACAGGAGTGACTGGGCTGAATCTTGGCCCTGCATCTTACTAGCTCTGTGATGTTGGCAGGTGTCTCTGTTTCCCCATTGGTAAGATGGGAATAATAAAATCAGCCCCTACCCACCTCACAAGGCTGCTGTATTTGATGAGTTAACATTCATAAAGGGGTGAGTGGTGTTGCCTGGCACATCGTGAATGCTATATCGAATGCTGTAACTACAACGATAAAGAAGTGGTTCCAAAATGTGGCCATAAGGCGTTCTTTCAGTGCACTGATGGCATAAAGCCCTCTTCCTCGTCATTTCCAGGCCTCTATTTGAGCAAATCCTGAAAAAACTTTCATTCCACATCTGCCTCAGCTAAGTAGCAAGAAGTAGCTTAAAAAATGCAGTCAAAGTTTTGAGGACAGACACAGTTGGGTTTAAATCTTGACATTTGGGACCTCAGGTTTTCTGTCTACAAAATGGGAATAAGGATAGTACCTACCTTCTGAGACCATTAAGAGGGTTACAAGAGTTAATGTACGTAGGCCCTCTGACACAGTATCAACCACCTAACAACTATTATTATTTGCAACCCTGGGTTGGTGCGTCCCTGAGGAGAAGAACTCTGGTACCTGGGAGGGTGATATTATATAGTGGAAAGAGGCTTGGGCTTGAAACCAGAGGTCTCAGGTGTGAGTGGCCCTTCCACCATTTATTGGTATGATATTAATAAGTTATTGTACCTCTCCCTGAGCCACAACTGAGAGAAAGGCCCAAATGACTCAATGAATACAGATGAGGATGTGCAGGGAAGCACAATTCCAAGCACCAGGCACTAGGCTGTGTTGACTAGAACCCAGCTGGAGGGTCCCACCTGGCTCTGGTTCCTATGTCCCTCAATGGTGTTAACTGCCAGGGAAATCCATTCTCATCACTCAGGGAAAATTGGCCAAGGGAAGTGGTACCTAGTCATCATTTTAACCCTTCAAGTCCTGGCTCTTTGGTGAAAGAACATGGCCAAAATATAGAGGTCTTATTGACCTTTAGGGAGAAACCAGGCTTTCCTTGACCTATGAGGAATGAACTAGCTTCTTTCTATTCTCTCTGAAACACATAAGCCCATTCTTTTTTTTAGTGTTTTTTAATGTTTATTTATTTTTGAAAGAGAGAGAGAGAATGGGGGAGGGGCAGAGAGAGAGGAAGACACTGAATGGGAAGCAGGCTCCAGGCTCTGAGCTGTCAGCAGAGAGCCTGACGCGGGGCTCAAACTCACAGACCATGAGATCATGACCTGAGCTGAAGTTGGACGCTTCACCAACTGAGTCATTCAAGCGCCCCTCACATAAGCTACATTGGTTTCCATCTGGCACATTCAGTTTGGATTTCAGGTTCATTACAGGGAGCCCTGGTAAAACAAATGAAAAGTAAATTTATTTCTACCATCACATTTAAATTTTTTTTATTATGGAAAAATACCATGTATGTACAAACTAGAATTGATTAATGAATTCCCATGTACCTCTTACTCATCACTTACAATTAACTCCTACCCCCTCTATACCCCATCCACTTCTTGACCACCCCATATTGTTTTGAAGCAAATCTCAGGTATCATATATTTCATCTGTAAATTCTAGACTACATCTCTAAAAGCCAAAGACTCTTTCATAAAACATATTCAAAATACTGTTTCATACCCCAAAATATTAACAATAATTCCTTAAAATCATCAAATAACCAATTAGTGTTCAAATATTTCCAACTGTCTTACAATGTTTTTAATAGTTTTCCAAATAAGAATTCAAATAATTATAGTGCATACAGTAACTGATTTTTATGTATCTTAGATCTTTAAATCTATAGCATCCCCTTCCTTTTATTTCCCTTGCAGTTATTTGCTGAAGAAACTGGGTTATTTATCCTGAAGAGTTTTTCCATCTCAGTTTTGTGAATTGCATCCCTGTGGCATAAACACATTCTACTGTTAAATTGGAAGCATGTTAGTGACCTTGGGAGTTGATCCATGAGATGCAATCCCAAGACTGCCTCACACACTGTCATGGAATGGACCAAAGAATTCACCTTGTGTTTGTGGCCCAACTCTGGAAGCTGTAGACAAAATAACTGAACCAAAGTGAAAAATGCTCCAGGAACTGTTCACCAACTCCATCCCTAGCTAGCTTTTTTCTCTGCCAGGAACCATAGAAGCAAGGGAGAGTCTACCTGAATGACTAAAAAAAAAAAAAAAAAAAAAAAAAAGCCAGCTTCCACCTTAAAGGGGAACAAGATGAATAATTCTGGTTGGTAAAGTCTACCTTCCAGATAAAAGTCTTTCTGCTCTTGCCTCCTTGTGCAACAAGCATTCTCTTCCCTTGTGACTGTGTGGCTTCGGGGGCAGAAGTCAGTCCCCGGGCATGGAGAATCAGGCTCTATGGAACAATCTTTGGAGACTGCAGATCACTTCATCTAGTTCATCTGTTATTTCCACTACCACCATCATGGCCTCTGAACACTGGCCTGAGCCACACTCTTCTCCATGAAAGTACAAAATCTCATCCAAAGCAAACGGGACCAACATTGTTGAACACCTCCCATGTGCCAGAACTTGGGGCTGGCAACGGTGATGACTCTGAGATCAGCCCAGAAGAGTACAGAGTCTAGCAGAGAAAACAGACGTGCAAATCAAATCATGGCCTCATAAAAGCCAGGAAGGCATCACATAATCTGGGGACCAACTATTCCCAAGGAAAAGAGAGCCATGGGGAGGAGACGTACAATCTAGGTCTTCAAGGATGAGCAAGAGTTCTAGAGACTGGCTAGAAGATACAAATAGCATTAGATACGCTAATAGTAATGACACCTAGCATGTACTGAGTGAGCCCCTCACACCATGCATGGTTCCAAGGGCTTCACATGCACAAGCACATATAAGCTAACCCCATGAAAGAGAAATAATTGTTATTCCCATTTTACAGATGCAGATAGTGAGGTACAGAGAGTTTCAGTAACTTGCCTTACTTATGTTAGTAACTACCTGTGTGGCGCCTTAATGTTCACGGGCTTAAGGGATAGATAACATTTCTAAATCACAATTAGTCCAAATGTAAGTCTGGTTCACCGTCCTCTTCCAAGGGCCTGGAATCATGCTCAGCACCTAAAAGGCACTTTATACTGTCAGAGGACAAGCCATGGTTGTGTCAGTCAGCTTTTATCTGCCACTTCAGACCTACTCTCCACCCTCCTCCAAACTGCCCTGTGCTCAGAAGGCTGACCTATATGGACCATGTCAATGGGCTTTCTTGGCCTGGGCTTACCAGCTGGGATGAGCCAGTCAGAAACCCTGGCAGTAGATTGCTGGGAGGGAGGACAGTGATGTCAGGGTATTTATTCCCCTGGCTCTCTCCCTGGGTCCTCTCTGGCTGGTGACATTCCTCCTCAAAGGAAGGTCACAGCTCCTCTCAACATGGCTCTCCATACCTTAATTTCTCCTTCTGTGTTCTGATAACAGCCCCCCCCTCCACTCCTCACCCTTTTAGGCATGGAGATAGTAAGAGCTTTGGGTTACCATCTTTTATAATTTCTCTACGTCTTACCCACACCTTTGTAAATAGTCTCTTTAGTAAACCCCTCTCAAATGATCTTGAGTTGAATGTGTTGTCTGTGTCCTGCTGGAACCCTGATAGAGTGGTCAAGCCAGAGCAGGCTTCTGGAACCTTCTTTCTCCTCAAATTCCAGCAGAGGCTCAGATTTATTCACCTGATGGATGTCAAAACCATAAATTTTCCCATCTTAGTTTATCCTAGATTCAGATGGCTGGACTCAACCTTCAAAGGTCGCTGAAGTCCATTTCCCTGCCTCCAGCTAGGAATCCCACCTCCCCACCACCACCCCCAACTGCTCCTGTCAGAGGGAAGTATATCTTACTTTGAAGATCTCCAGGTAAGGAGATACCATAACTCATTTTAGTGTCTTCATACTCCCTGCCTGATAAATCTCCCTCCTGTCTGACACGGACCCCTCCTATTACAGGTGAAGCCCGTTGCCTTTGTCTTGCTCCCTGGCAAGAACTGAACAAAAGATCCTTCATTCTTTGAAAATGTGCATTAAATTGTCTTTACCCTTCTCTGGCTCCAAAGTGCAGATCAATGAAAGCAGATCATCTGCCCATGCTAGTCTCAGGTCATCAACCTGGACATTCTAGGAGAACACTACACCGTAGCAAACTTCTGCAAGAATGAGATCTAAGAGGTTGCTCAGGGGAGGGGATGGACTCCAAACGTCCGCTGAAAGACCACGGACTGGGTTCCTGACAGGAGTGACGGGGGATTCTTCGTCTCCTTTGATATATTTATCCGCTTGGCCATTTATCCCCGCCTGTTATCCTGACCCTGAATTCTGGAGGGTGCCGATCTGCTGGTACTTACCGGCTCTGACAAAGCGGCTGCTTTGTAAACAGAGACCTGCTATTAGCCTTCAGGCCTCTGCTGCTTCCCTTCATCAGTCTCCACCCGGCTGGGCTTTCACTGGACTTGAGCTGAGCCAGCCAGGAACGAGGACCAGAAATACACCCCAGGATCTGATAAACCGCACATCCCACAGACCATTGCTTAAAAATAAATTTTACCGAATTTCAGAGCTTCTCCCCAAACTCCGATGCACACACACACACACAATCCCAATTCCATATTTTAAACCATGTATCTAGATCTTTAAAGTGTTCTCCAACCTGATATGCTTTGTTTTCCTCGTTCCTAGATTGGTAAACATACTCACAAGAGGCCTTTGTCTTGTTCCCATGAAGGCATAAATGACTGCTGTACCGGCACTTAGTCCTACTCCAATTAGACACCCATCTGTGAAACCCTAGAGTCAACAATGGAGCAGGTGCCCGGCTTTTGTCAATTGGCTCAGTCCCATTTCACATTGAATCCTCCCAGGAACCCAGCAAGGTAGATGCGATTCGTCCCATTTGGTAAGTGAAAATATGATAAGGCACAGCAAGATCAAAATCACCCAGCTAGGGGCGCCTGGGTGGCTCAGTTGGTTGAGCGGCTGACTTCGGCTCAAGTCATGATCTCGCGGTCCGTGAGTTCGAGCCCCGCGTCGGGCTCTGTGCTGACAGCTCAGAGCCTGGAGCCTGTTTCCGATTCTGTGTCTCCCTCTCTCTGACCCTCCCCCATTCATGCTCTGTCTCTCTCTGTCTCAAAAATAAATAAACGTTAAAAAAAAAAATCACCCAGCTAGTGAGCAGGAACCATGAGATTCACCTCCAAGCCCTGAGACCTGAGTAAAATCTGTTTCGACAAAGAGAAGTACCAACAACTAATACTATGGAATATTTATACCCCAAAAGCACTCCTAATTAGGACTTGGAGGCACCTCGCAGCCCTTAACTTTTTTCAAAATCATCAAAGAGAGGGGCAAGTGGGGGTGGCTCAGTCGGTCGAGTGGCATCTACTCAGGTCATGATCTCACGGTTCTCAAGTTCAAGCCCTTGCTTCTCTCAGTGTAGGGCTTGCTTCAGATCCTTGGTCCCTCTGTCTCTGTCCCTCCCCTGCTGGCCCTCACTCAAAAATAAATAAAACATTAAAAAACAAAACAAAGTGAAATAATTAAGGAGAGATCTGAATAATTTTAGCACCACTCGAGTGTGCTAAATTCTTGTTGAACAATTCGTGTTTTTGAGAGTGGGTGGTTAGTATGTGAACCGACAAGGAAATCGCTGGTTACCCTGAGCACCATTTACAGGAAGTATGGGTCTGCAGTGGGCTGAGTGGGGAGCATGACTCCTGAGGACACACGGCATGACTATTACAAGGATGAGTGGAGTCCTAATCTTCAAAAGCTCTAGAAGGTAAGCCCAGGGAGAGTCCTCGGTCATGGCACAGAAAGCCGGGGGCTCACCAATGCACAGCAACAGGAAGTCAGAGATTTGCACTCCCTGGCCCACCGCCCTTTGAGTGACTGAGCCTCATGTTGTCCTGGAACCAAAAACACACAGGATCTGAACTTAAGGTCCAGTTCAGAGCTGAGGGGTAGTCAACAGCTACCACCCGGCTCAGGAGGCCTGGGGGTGAATGTCTCCTCTGATGCTCTCAGAGGCTCACTCATCTTAGCCACCGCATCTCTGAATCTCAACACCCCTCCTTTGTGAAATAAAGCCTTCTCGAAGGCGTGAAAAGTCCTTGGTAAACTAAGGAAGGCCATAAGAAGTTGACAAATGGATTTTAAGGGCTGTGAGAAATGAAGCAAAAAGATGGCATCCCTGGATTAGGCTCTGCCAAGGGGAAAGATGTCATTAGGGTCCTCGCTCCCCAGTCCCATCTAATGACACAGCTCACTCAGTCCAGAAAACCCAAGAAAGGGTCCCCTGCCCTTTGGTATATCTGGCTCACTTCTACTGAGATATGAACTGGCCAAGCCCAAGAGTCCCTCCAGAAAGTAGTTAGCTCTGTTGTTTCTAAGCCAGCCTGGGCCTGGAGCTTTTTCGCTTAACCTTCAGAGCTGTGATGCGGGGTCCAGCCCCCTTTATTTCCCCCATCTTACCAGTTCTGTGCAGAAGACCCAAGTGTAATAGAACAAAAGGTTACCTTGCCCCTTCCACCTCCTCAACTTCCTGCCTTATCGTATCTTATTAAGGCCAGATTCCCAATAATTAGTCGAGTGGAGGGCTTTTTCCAGATCCCTAGCAACTGTGTTACTTGGCCTCGAAGCGTAAAAGAGAGTAATGACTCTCTGAGGCAAAAGGAGCTCAAATCATGGAGGGTCTGCTAGCTTCTTGGAATGAGAGAACCAAAAATATCTTCCTTATTTCCAGACCTGACATAGTAACGAGAGTAAACTTCAACTTACTATTTCTGTAAATTAGCCCATTCATGAAGACCAAATGCCAAGTGGTGTGCTAAGGGCTTCCTTTGCAAGTATTATCTCATTTGAATTGAAGATAATAAAATAACCCATGCCTCCTAAGAGATGCCACAGAAATATTAATGATATGTGCTCCCATTGGCTCCCTTGGAGCCACTCGTTGCTTGTCACTCCCCACTCCCCACTAACACCCAAAGAAACATCCGTATGTTCTGCTGGAAGTGAATTGATTGCTATGAACAGAACCTGTGACCAAAGCCAAGACCTGGTCTTTTATACATAAAGCTCAAAGGGCACCGTCCCCATTGTCTGAATTAACTAATTTGTACACCCTTCTGAAGAGACCCAAACTATCTTCTTCCCTTGTCCAGGGAAGAAATGGTAAATGGGCTCTGGAAAAGGGGAGGTAGAAACAGTTTTAGAAGAGAGACAAGCGGTGATGAGCATTTGCCCATCTCATGTCCCCCTTCGTCTTGCAAGGTAGGGGGAGAGGCTGTTGGAGAGGGAGGAGAAGAAAGGCAATGAATACAAGAAAGTCCTAAGGGAAGAGGGGACGTAATTTGAGAGCGGCCACCCCAGGCTGCCCTGTTGGAGACATGGACCCTGGGAGAGTGGTCCTGTGTGCCATCTACAGGAAACCACCTGCTGGGGCAGAAAGGATGCACAAAAGAGATGCCCATCAATGGGTCGTGGGAGTGAGGGAGGAAGAGGTGTCCTCCATGGGAATCACTCGTACCAGGGAACCAAAGGTGCCCTGGACACAGCAACCCCGAGGCAGTATCTGTGACGAGAGGTGAGACTGTGGGGACGGCAGCATCTCTGGCAACATACGAACGAGACACAAGAGAGACTGGAACATGATGCCCCTCCCTTTTTTCCACTTTTGCCCAGCTGTGATTGCCCCAGTGCCCCTGGCGTTGGAACAGACACCAGAGCAGGGCAAAGAAGAAACCAGAAATGGTTTTAAACTGGTTGTGGCTCTGATCATTCTAAAGTTGACAGAAATCACTGATGTGCCTGAATTTACCCCAAGGTGTCTAAATTGAGTTGCCTGCTGAAAGCTTAGAAGTTAAGAATCAGAAGTGAAAGACAATTACATGTTTTCCATGCCTAAATGAGGACTGTGAAGTCGCAGGCTGTCCACGGCTGCTGGTGAGCAGGAGTCCAGGGAGCCGGGGCCGGAACTCGGAGGCGGACTGACTTCGTGGGATGGGAGAAGAAAAACAAACAAAAACTTCTCATGGTTTCGACTTTCCTGTAACAGCAAGGACAAACCACGAATAATATCTGAGTGAATTGTCCTGTAAAAACAACAAAGATAATAACAAGTATTATTACCAAAATGGAGAACGGTGTGCCAGGCATTTACCAATGCTATTTATTGAACCAGTGCAAATGCTGCCTGCATCACAACAGAGGTGTGGTTCTGTGTGGCGTGGGTGGGAGCACACATCGTGCCAGTCGATCATTCTTTCCTAGGAAGGGCCCAGAGCTCAGAGTCCATATCAACTACAGACAGAGCAAAGGTCATGGCTGGAGACCAGGGGCATGGGGGTATGAGATTCCTAATGTAGGGATGGCCCCATCTCCTCACTCTGCCCTTCTGACAAACAGACCCCTGCACTCTGGCTCCTAATTGACAGAGTAGACCAAGGGTCGGGGCGCAGGCATGGCAAGTTGGGTACTTGCTAAGGTGCAAACTTTAAGAGCGTGCCAAAAAACTCAGTAATCAAGATAAATATTATTTTGATGCGAATATTTTTTTTCAATAAAAATTAATGCAGGGGCGCCTGGATGGCTCAGTCAGGCGTCCGATTCTCGACTTCGGCTCAGGTCATGATCTCGCAGTTCCTGAGATGGAGGATTGTGTTGGGCTCTTTGCTGACAGCACAGAGCCTTCTTGGGATTCTCTCTCTCTCTCTTTCTCTCTGCCCCTCCCCTGCTGGCACACTCTTTCTTTCTCTCAAAATAAATAAATAAAATTCATTTTGAAAAAAGAAGTAAGTGAAGGCAAGATAGTCATGATGAACAAAATATCAAAATTTTCAATAAAGACAGAGTCCATATTACTGATTTTTCTTTTTGTCCTAGGCTATAGTATGGCTCAGCATGTCACCGTTACTGATCTTAAAAAGGAGAAAGAAAATTATCGGTATTCACAGGCTGCACGATTGTCTATAAGGTAAATCCAGAAAGTCTACAAAAAAATTTTTTTAAGAAATTTAAGAATTTTCTTGGGGCACCTGGGTGGCTCAGTCAGTTAGGCGGCCGACTTCGGCTCAGGTCATGATCTTGCGGTCCGTGAGTTTGAGCCCCACATCGGGCTCTGTGCTGACAGCTCAGAGCCTGGAGCCTGTTTCAGATTCTGTGTCTCCCTCTCTCTGACCCTCCCCCGTTCATGCTCTGTCTCTCCCTGTCTCAAAAATAAATAAAACGTTAAAAAAAATTAAAAAAAAAAAGAAATTTAAGAATTTTCTCTAAGAAATGAGATCAGCAGGTATATTAATCTGCTCAGGCTGCTATAACAAAATACCACAGACTGGGGGGCTGAAATAGCAGAAGTTTAGTTCTCACAGCTCTAGAGGCTAAGAAGTCCACGACCAAGTTTCCAGCAAAGTGGGTTTCGTTCTCAGGTCTCTCTTCTTGGCTTGAAGGCAGCTGCATTCTCTCTGTGTGGACACATGCCCTCCTCTTTTTGCAGGCTTGAGAGAGAAGAAGCTCTCGGGTATCTCTTGTTGCTATTAGAGCACCAATATCATCACGAGGGCCCCACTCTCATGACCTCATTTAACCCTAAGGCCCATGAAGGCCCATCTCCAAATACCATCACATTGGGTATTAAGGCTTCAACATATGAACTGGGCAGGGGAGGGTGGGGACACAAACATTCAGTCCATAACAACAAAGTCACAGGATACGTGGTCAATATACAAAAATCAATTATATTTCTATGTAATAGTAATGAACTATTGGAATTCGATTTTTAAAACACCATTTACGGGGGCACCTGGGTGGCTCAGTTGGTTAAGCAGCCGACTTCGGCTCAGGTCACGATCTCACAGTTTGTGGGTCCAAGCTGTACTGTGCTGACAGCTCAGAGCCCGGAGCCTGCTTTGGATTCTGTGTCTCCCTCTCTCTCTGCCCCTAACCCACTCATGTTCTGTCTGTCTCTCTCTCTCTCTCAACAATAAATAAATATTTTTTTAAAATTTTTTATGAAAAAAACACCATTTACTATTTCTCCCCCAAAGTATTTAGGTATAAATCTAATCAGATACATTCAAAATGTCTATACTGAAAACCAAAAAACACTGGTGAATAGATTAGATAACATCTTAATAAATGCAGAGATACACCACACCCTTGGATCGAAAGCCTCAATGTTGTAAAGTGTTAAATCTCTTCATGTTAATCTGTAGAGTCAATTCGATCTCAACAAAAATCACAGCACAATGTCGTAGATATCAACAATCTGATTTCAAATTTTTTTATGGAAAGGAAAAGTGACTAGAAAAGGCAAAACAATTTTGAAAGAGAGGAACAAATGGGAGGTTTCACACTATCTGGTTTCAAGACTTACTGGTAAAAGAATAGATACAATGGAACAGAATACAGTCCAGAAATAGATTCATACAAATACAGTAACCTGATTTTTGGCAATGGTACAAAGGCAACCCAATGAAAAAGTATAGTCTTTTCAACACATGATGCTAGAAAATTGAATATTCACACGCCAAAAAGAAGGAGGAGGGAGAGAACAACCTCAACGTATACTTCACACTTTGTACAAAATTGAACTCAAAATGAAACACAGAACTAAATGTGCAACCTAAATTTATAAAACTTCTAGAATAAAATATACTAGAAAATCTTTGTGACCTTGAGTTTGGCCAAGAGTTCTTAGATACAACAGCAAAAAGCACGACCCATTCAAAAAATACATTTGCCTTTATTAAAATTAAAATATTTTGCTTGTTAAAAGACACTGTTAAGAGAAGGAAAAGAAACACCACAGACTGAGGAAAATATGTTCAAAGAGTATATCTGGCAAGGAACTTATGTCCAAAATATGTAAAGAACTTTCAAAAATCAACAATAATAAAACAAACAACCCAATTAAAAATAGGAAAAATATTTGAACAGACATTTCTTCAGCAAAGAACAGTTAATTTTACTATAAGTAAACTAAAAATAAATTTTAAAAAAACTCAAGAGATTTAGCTAGACCATATGCACATAACATTTTATAGCAAATAGAAAAGGATGAAATCAGTGGACCAAGGATCCAACTTACGAATATTTTTTAACCACTAAATTATGCCTGAAGAAAGTAGAAAGAAGAGAAAGATAAACCAAAAGATAAATAATGAAAGACAAAGCAAACATACAATAGAGGTCAACAAAGCCATAAATTGGCACTTTGAAACAAACAGTAAAATTGAATACTTTGAGGAGAATGACCCATAAAAGTGCAGCTTAAATACACATTAAGCAATGTCAGGAATGAGAAGAAGGGTATAACTGTAGCTAAAGTAGTCATTAAAATAATATAATAAGAAAAGTTTCTTAAAATAGTTTTATCCCAATGAACTAGAAAATATTGGCCAAATTGATGTTGAACAAATTCCTTAAAGATCCTAACACTAGACAAAATCGAAATCTGAACGGTCTTATCAAAATGAAACAAATTACAAACCTTCCCACCAAGAAAACTCCTGGCCCTAATATCTCCAACAGGGACTTCTACCAAACATATAAAGAAGGAAGGATGCTAACAGTTTGTTACTCTTTTAGAAAATAGAAGAAGAGAAACCCATCTATCTCACCTTGATGCTGACACTTGACAAGGATATTATAGGGGGAAAAAGTTACAGGCCAATCTTATTCACAAACAGAGGCACAAAAACTGTAAACAAAATTTAACACCGAATCCAGCCTGATGGTTAAAGGCCATACAGTACACGCAGCTTGGTTTTATTCCAGTAATGCAAGGTTATCTTAGCATCCCAAACTCAAAGTCCTTTACCATACCCACAGAATAAAGGAGAAGGTTTGCTTGGGATAAATCACTGAAGTATAGATTTTTATTTTGTGCACTTATCTGTATTTGTGGTATATTTCATAAGTTAAAAAATTAATACAATGAAGACCCTCAGGGCAGAGCACCCTACCTGTGTAAAAAATTGACACATCTTTTACAACTGGAGATACTGGTCAATCCGAAAATTTTTAAAGTGAATCGCGTGGCCCAGCTTGCAAGGAAGAAAGAAAAATCTTCAGGTTTTAGAAACACGGCAGAAACTGAGAAGACAGTGGAAACATTTAATAATCTGAGGCAGCCCAGCAGGCAGAGGTTGGAGATCTTCATGCCTGTACAAGTAACAAGGGCTTGGGTGTTACTTCTCGTGCTACTTTAAGGTGTATGGGGGGGGTTAGGAGCTCAATTTTAAGCCACAGATGCATGTGAGGCATTGAAGTCTAGAAGGCAGTTACTTGTTAAACGTTGGAAGCAGAGGGAAAACCAAGTAAGGTAGAGACGGAAACTGGGGACTCTGGCATGTTGGTTGGGTTTAAAGATTGACTGTCTGGGGCGCCTGGGTGGCTCAGTCGGTTAAGCGGCCGACTTCGGCTCAGGTCATGATCTCGCGGTCTGTGAGTTCGAGCCCCGCGTCGGGCTCTGTGCTGACAGCTCAGAGCCTGGAGCCTGTTTCAGAGTCTGTGTCTCCCTCTCTCTGACCCTCCCCCGTTCATGCTCTGTCTCTCTCTGTCTCAAAAATAAATAAACATTAAAAAAAAAAAAAAAAAAAAAAAAAAAAGATTGACTGTCTTCAGAGGCTTGAACCCCACAGAACTCTGTGCTTCCCTCCACTGCAGCACTCTCCCCATTAATAATGGCATTTTCAGTGTATATATCTGTCTTTCCCCCTCTAAGGGCAGGGAACATTTCTGTATCCTCAGAAAAGACATTCCGCAAACAAGCTATTGAACTATTGGTGACCGTGTCAAATGGCAGGAAGCCAAGGGAAGAATCTGTTCGGGCTCAAGGCACAATGGAAAAGCAGGTGAGCCTGGGAACGTGGGCAGGATGTGCTAAGGGAGAGATGTCCCTCCAAGGAACCAGCTGGAGAGGCATGAGGAAGGAGTGACACTGGGAACAAAGGGGAGGATTCAAAGAGGAGGTTGGCATTACGGGGTCCAAGACTGCCCTCTCGCTTCCGGGGTCTGGTTCTCTGCGTCACAGTTTGAGTGATGGATGGTTAGGTAAACCCCTCCACCTCCTACCACCCCAGCCTCCTGCACGCTGGCCCTGCGTGCCCATGGGGATTGGTGTCAAAAACCTGTGCCCTAAGGTAGGATCCAAATTCTTGCCTCTTTTCCCATTGGAACTGGGTCTACTCTGCTGGCGCAAACCAGGGAGTCTCTGTACCATGAGGCCATAAATTCTTTGCTTTCGAGTGCTTTGAGCCACCTCTCTCCGGGTCTGTGGAAGATCGCTTAAAGTCTCTCCTTCCAGAGGCGAACAACAGCCCGGCTGATGAAAGAAACATCCCCCTGGCAAGCAAAGCCCTGGCCCAGGCCAGGTGCCGGATACAAGAGCCCTTGCCTGGCTCACCCTCCTTTCTGAAAGGCATTTGGCATCATTGCCAAGTGATCCTGAGGAGCACTCGGTCATCCTGAGGAGCACTCGGTCACACACCTAGACATCTGGGAGCAGACGGGGAGGGGAGAGGCATGCACCAGGCTCACAGTCCTAAGGCTTCTTCTTGATAGCTCCTTGCTTTTAATTTTTGTGGAGGCCAAAGCACTACCAGAAACCTCCCCAAACCTGACTCTTAGAAACTGAAAGGAGGGCAAGGAGGATCCCTGAACTAGCTACATGCTCCTTTTTAATAACCTGACTATAGCTGGAGGAGGTGTAGTTATAATGTCGCCTAAAAAGGAAGAGAGGCGGACACAAAATAAACAAAATAATCTCAGGATAACATGTGGCAGACTCTAGCATGCAAACAACTCTGCATAGAAAAAACAAACAAACAAACAACAACAACAACAAAAACATCTGGAGGAAACTGACCCACATAGCACAGTGTATGTTCCAAATAGTCTAGAACGTGTATGCCTACTCTATTTTCCAAATAAGTCTATAACTGGTATACTTCTTCTACCCATATTTGGAAAACTACCAATGCACACTTCTTTTGATGTAGAAGAATATTTAATGCCATGAGAAATATTCATGATATAGTATTAAGTGAAAACAAAAGTCCATTTGTGTGTGTGTGTGTGTGTGTGTTTTGATTCCTTTTTTAATGGAACAATCTGAAATTGATGGGGTTCGAAAAGAAAATGGCTTACTTTTGACCAATGACTCCCTTTTTTTTTTTTAATTTTTTTTTAACGTTTATTTATTTTTGAGACAGAGAGAGACAGAGCATGAACGGCAGAGGGGCAGAGAGAGAGGAAGACACAGAATCGGAAGCAGGCTCCAGGCTCTGAGCCATCAGCCCAGAGCCCGATGCGGGGCTCGAACTCACGGACCGCGAGATCGTGACCTGAGCCGAAGTCGGACGCTCAACCGACTGAGCCACCCAGGCGCCCCCAATAACTCCCTTTAAACATATTCTGTTGACTCTCCCTTCCCCGCCCCTATGATATTTTGGAAAGATGCCTTAGCTTTCCTGTTATGAACATGTTCTCCATAATTACCACTCCTTTTCAGGCATTAAAAGGCCTTTCCCCTACCCTTTTCCTGCTGCTTCTGGCTCCTTTAGGGC
Source organism: Panthera onca (assembly GCF_046562875.1). Classification (NCBI taxonomy): domain Eukaryota; kingdom Metazoa; phylum Chordata; class Mammalia; order Carnivora; family Felidae; genus Panthera; species Panthera onca. Next base: position 171,367,701 of record NC_138346.1, on the reverse strand, counting down.
TAGGTAGGGGGAATGGCCAATGCACATTTTGTAAAGAAATAATATGGACATATTTATTATCCTGTACTCTAATTTGGCAGGCTGAGCTGGCATCTCTTACTCAAATAATTAGAACAGCAACTCCTACGAGTGAGTTGTCTATATATGCCAGGCATGGTGTTCATCGGGTTGGTAATGTGAAGATGGTCTGTAACTTTGGTAGGAGCTGTCTCTCAAATTGGGGATAGAAACCAGATGGTGAGATGGGACAAGAGAATAAAGGGTAAGAGCAAACTTGTTCAAGAAGTTTGGTTTTACAAGGGCAGCCCTAGGAAAGGTTTTCTATAACGAGGATGCATTGTTTTGCTAGGGGGTAACAAAGTACCACAGACCCGGGGCTTAAGTAACGGAAATGTGTTTTCTCACAGTCCTATAGGCTAGAAGTCTGAGATCAGGGCTCAGCAGGTTTTGGGTTTTTGGTGGCCTCTCCCCTGGACTTGATGATGACCTTCTCATTACGTCCCCACATGGTCTTTCCTGTGTGCCCACACACCTCACACACCGTGCAGCCAAATTTCCTCTTCTTATAAGGACACCAGTCAGACTGGATTGTGGTCTACCTTAAAGTCTTCATGTTAAGTGAATCACCTCTTTAAAGGCCCTGTCTCCAAATGTGCTCACGTTCTGCTGTACCGAGGGTTATGGATTCAACTATGAGTTGGGGGGAGGAGAGGGGGGACAATTCAACCCATGACAGAGGTCAGGGACATTTTTTTTCTTTTAATACACAAGAAGCAGGATTATTTTGTGTGTGATAAAACTCTTTCCTTTTTTTTTTTTTTAAATTTAAGTTCAAGTTAGTTAACATACAGTGTTGTCATGGCTTCCAGTGATTCATCTCTTACATATGACACCCAGTGCTCATCCCAACAAGTGCCCTCCTTAATGCGTGTCACACATTTAACCCATACCCCCGCCCACCTCCCCTCCAGCAACTCTCACTTTGTTCTCTGCAGTTAAGAGAAGAGACAGTATTTTTAAGTGCTGTAGAAAGAGCTCAGAGAAAGAGACTACCACTGATAGAGGAAAAGCCCTGAGGCCGACAAAGGGGTAGGAAGCAGAGCCCCGGGTAAAAGGGGTAAAAGGAGCCGTGGGCAAAGGGAGACCTCTGCCTCCCCCATACTGTACTGGGAGAAACTGGAGAGTGCTGGCGTGGCAGAGGACAAGCAGGTCTGGGAGCATAAACTGGAACCATTTTGAGGGCAGTCTGGCCACATAAGTCAAAAGCCTTAAAAATATGCCTATAAATTGAGCTAGAAACTCCAATTCAATGAATTGATCCCAAGGAAATAATTCGGGGTGTGCACCAGGACCTAGTAATAATGACTAGTCAAACAGAACCACAGCGTTGTGTATAACTTAAAAAGGGCAGAAAATGACCTCAATAGCCAAACAGGGAGGAATAGATAAACTAGGGTACGTTCTTTTTTTTTTTTTTTTAATTTTTTTAACGTTTATTTATTTTTGAGACAGAGAGAGACAGAGCATGAACGGGGGAGGGGCAGAGAGAGAGGGAGACAGAATCGGAAGCAGGCTCCAGGCTCTGGGCCATCAGCCCAGAGCCCGACGCGGGGCTCGAACCCACGGACCGCGAGATCGTAACCTGAGCTGAAGTCGGACGCTTAACCGACTGAGCCACCCAGGCGCCCCTAGGGTACGTTCTTAAAATGAAACACACACAACAGTAGGACTCTCAGAGTGTCTGCAGCTGCTACTTAATACAAGTGTGCTTATTAAGACGGAATGATGGGGACAGTATAGCCTTATATGAGGAGATGAGGGGCAGACAATTATACAAAGAATAATCATGCTTTTAAAAAGGCAGTAGGTATAGAAAAGAGGAAAGAGAGCCCCTGTGTGTGGGAGGCAAAGGTTAGCCATGGTTGTCTCCGGGTGGTAGGATTTAGGGAGCTAATTATTTTCTTTTTGCTCACCTATAGTTTCTAATTTTTGCCATGGGGAACACATTAGTTAAGCAATATGGGGTAGAGGGGGGAGCAATAAAATATTTATTTATTTATTTATTTATTTTTTAAATGCTTATTTTTGAGACAGAGCGAGAGACAGGGTGCAAGCAGGGGAGGGGCAGACAGAGGGTGACACAGAATCTGAAACTGGCTCCAAGCTCTGAGCTGTCAGCACAGAGCGCGATGCGGGGTTTGAACCCACGAACTGTGAGATCATGACCTGAGCTGAAGTCGGACACTTAACTGAGCCACTCAGGCACCCCTAAAATGTTTTATTTTAATGCAACACCTGTATTTCTTTTCAGGGCTCTTTTCTAAAAAAGACACCAATTTTTATTACTTGAGCGTTGTTGTGTAAATGATGCTGACTCATGGAAAATGATAAAGGAGATAGGAATGTGCTCCCTGCAGACTGAGATGCTCTGCAGCATCCCTAGGACAGCATTTTGCACACATTGGACCCACAAATAACCGGTTAGGAAAAATGATCGAATAAGGTGCTGGTGGAAGAAAAGGTTGCTAGGCCTCCCAAGTGAGAAAATCACTCGCACAGCAGCCTCCATGTGAGGTGTGTCAAGTCATGCCTTAGCAAATAACAAATGACCACATGCCGTTAGTCTCTGATGTGGCTCCAGAGTTGTCAAAATCTAGAATATTCTGTCTCTAAAGGTTTTGAGCCTGCGAGAGTGTGGATTCCAACTCCCACCCACCGCTCAGACTGCTGATCAAACTGGATTCCAGCCCCCATCAGAGGCGAGGCATTTGCTTTCCAGAAAGCCTCTGAGGCCAGAAGGCTTTGGTATTGATGATGTATCTTCCTCAGAAATGTTCCATCTTCTTTTCAGGCACGTTGTCATTACCATTATACCCTGAAGGCATTACTTAGATGTCATGAAACAACAGCCTTTTAAATTCATGTTATGGGCTGGTCTGGCTATTTAATCCCGTTCTTAAATGTAAATGTTTCCGATGCTATGGAGAGGAAGAGAATGGAAGAATATTACTGAAACAGGGGATGAGTCTAATGTCTTTTATCTGCCAGAGACACGCCAAGACTGAAGATATTTATTGGTTCAGTACTTCAGCAACATGGTATTAATTGTCTTTGAGTGTTTTGATAGGTAGTTAGCGCACGGGTATTAATGAAAACAGCCCCACTTCATTTTAAAATTAACTGCTTGGCCATTGAGCGATAGGAGCTGATAAATGATGGCAATAAATTTGTGATGGAGATTTATGTGCTCGTAACTCAGAGCACGGCTGTGGGCATGCTCAGATGGGGTGGGGAGATAGGAAATACCAAAAAGCAGCTTTATCCAAAAGAACATTTCTCCCAAAACACTGCTGAGCCCATTATCAGTCACCTCTTTCTGGGATGCCACAGGTTGGTGGAAACTTGGCCTCCCAGGTGCTGGGGGCATGTCCTAGGCCATCCCGCTGGATGCAAACACCTCCTGATCTGTGACACGGTGTTTTCTGGGTGCCCATGGGGACTCCTACGCGTGTTTTGTTTTCAGAGCCTTCATTCACCTGTGTTTCTGGAAAGCAGCTCCTCCTTGGCCGTCTTGGCTAACAAGCTGATATTTCCTCAAAGCTGCTCCCTTGCTAAGACAATGGAAAAGTCTACCCAGATGGACACAGCAAGGAGGGAAGGAAATATTTCTTGCTCTGTTGTTGTCAGGCTCTGGGCTGGGTGCCTAATTTACATAATTCCTTTTAATCTCTACACCAATCTTGAGAGGTAGTTCTCATTAACCTATTATTAACTCTGTTTTGGAGAGGAGGAAGCCGAAACTCATAAACTGAAGTGCCTTGCCCTGGGCTGGTGCATTCTGCTTGGATGGAGACCATGTGACGGGGAGAATGTGGGTTGTGGAGCAAGAATTTGAACCCCAGGTATGTCACTCACTATCTGGGTAACTTTAAAAAAAAAAAATTTAACTTTTCTATGCCCACAGTTTTTTGTTTGTTTTTTAATATTTATTTATTTTGAGATAGAGTGTGATCAAATGAGGGGCAGAGAGAAAGAGAGAGAGAGAATCCCAAGCAGTCTCTGCATTGACAGTGCACATGGGCTCAATCCCAGAAACTGTGAGATAATGACTTGAGCAGAAATCAAGAGTCAGACGCTTAACTTAATGAGCCACCAGGCGCCACCCTGACCAAAATCTTTTAACATTTATCTTCAAGATCAGCATTGTTTTTCCCCTCACAAAGAAACTGAAGAACCAAGCTATGGTTCTTTTATTCAGCTTTAAATATGTAATTCTTTATGTCCCTTGCTCTTTCTCAAACTATAACTTCTCTTCTAATATAAAACAGTATCACATATATTTTGAGTATATTTTTTAATGTTTATTCATTTTTGAGAGAGATAGAGAGAGACAGAGCACGAGTCCAGGAGAGGCAGAGAGAGAGGGAGACACAGAATCTGAAGTAGGCTCCAGGCTGTGAGCGGTCAGCACAGAGCCTGATGCGGGGCTCGAACCCATGAACTGTGAGACCATGACCTGAGCTCAAGTCAGAGTCTTAACCAACTAAGCCACCCAGGTGCCTCTCAAATATATTTTAAAGACTAAACTACCTATTAATCTACTACTTTGAACCAGTAATTATTTAATTAATTTATTTTTTATTTTTTTTATTTTTGTATAAATTGTCTTTATTTTTTTTAATATGAAATTTATTGGCAAATTGGTTTCCATATGACACAGTGCTCATCCCAACAGGTGCCCTCCTCAATGCCCATCACCCACTTTCCCCTCTCCCCCAACCCCCATCAACCCTCAGTTTGTTCTCAGTATTTAAGAGTCTCTTATGGTTTGGCTCCCTCCCTCTCTTCTTTTTTTCTCTTCCCCTCCCCCATGGTCTTCTGTTAAGTTTCTCAGGATCCACATAAGAGTGAAAACGTATAGTATCTGTCTTTCTCTGACCAAAGGGGGAGGCATCACAATCCCAGATTTTAGCCTCTACTACAAAGCTATCATCATCAAGATAGCATGGTATTGACACAAAAACAGACACATAGACCAATGGAATAGAATAGAGACTCCAGAATTGGACCCACAAAAGTCTGGCCAACTAATCTTTGACAAGGCAGGAAAGAATATACAATGGAAAAAAGTCTCTTTAACAAATGGTGCTGGGAGAACTGGACAACAACATGCAAAAGAATGAAACTAGACCACTTTCTTATACCATTCACAAAAATAAACTCAAAATGGATAAAGGACCTGAATGTGAAACAAGAAACCATCAAACCCTCGAAGAGCAAGCAGGGAAAAAAACCTCTCTGACCTCAGCCACAGCAATTTCTTACTTGACACACCTCCAAAAGCAAGGGAATTAAAAGCAAAAATGAACTATTGAGACCTCATGTAGATAAAAAGCTTCTGCACAGCAAAGGAAACAATCAACAAAACTAAAAGACAATCAACAGAATGGGAAAAGATATTTGCAAATGACATATCAGACAAAGAGCTAGTATCCAAAATCTATAAAGCACTCGCCAAACTCCACACCTGAAAAACAAATAATCCAGTGAAGAAATGGACAGAAAACAGGAATAGACACTTCTCTAAAGAAGACATCCAGATGGCCAACATGCACATGAAAAGATGCTCAACATCCCTCCTCATCAGGGAAATACAAATCAAAACCACACTGAGATACCACCTCACGCCAGTCAGAGTGGCTAAAATGAACAAATCAGGAGACTATAGATGCTGGAGAGGATGTGGAGAAACGGGAACCCTCTTGCACTGTTGGTGGGAATACAAACTGGTGCAGCCACTCTGGAAAACAGTGTGGAGGTTCCTCAAAAAATTAAAAATAGATCTACCCTATGACCCAGCAATAACACTGCTAGGAATTTACCCAAGGGATACAGGAGTGCTGAGGCATAGGGGCACTTGTACCCCAATGTTTATAGCAGCACTTTCAACAATAGCCAAATTATGGAAAGAGCCTAAATGTCCATCAACTGATGAATGGATAAAGAAATTGTGGTTTATATACACAATGGAATACTACTTGGCAATGAGAAAGAATGAAATACGGCCTTTTGTAGCAACGTGGATGGAACTGGAGAGTGTTATGCTAAGTGAAATAAGTCATACAGAGAAAGATACCATATGTTTTTGTTTTTTATCTGTCAACAGAAGATGATAATACAGTCATGGTAGTATTCTTGGGCAGGTTAAATTGCATAATGAAATGAAAGTCGAAGCTGGGTTCCTCGGATTCCAGAGCTCTCATAACTGAACCATAGAAACTCAAGACCCTGGAGAGACATAGAGGCCAAGGCAGTGTGCCAAAGCAGCCAGAGCTGATGAGGAGGCAAGCAAGGAACAGAGGGTGGGGCCCATTAGGGTGCAAGGTAGGGCTTGGATTGGGACAGGAGCGAAGCTGGAGAACTTATTCCTGCTACAGAAAGGTCACAGCAAGATCAGCAGTCAGGCATACTTGAAGGTGGACTACTATATCCCTGCCATATGGCAATGTTAGAAAAGTACTCTCCCCACTACACACAAAAATTGACAATGAGGCAAGTAAGGCTGGTCCTTGAGAGTTAAACTATAACACAGCAATAGCCCCAACTTAAATCGGAGTAAGTTCAAAGGTCTAACAAATATATGTCCGAGACCTAATGTTCTGAGAAAGGACGAACCTCTGGAAGGGCAATAAGGGGTGATAGAAAATCAAAGTTGGTGGTCACGGGATATCCCAACCAGAGTTTCCTTGGGGTGAGCAGGGCACTGTCGGCCACCTGCAGCTGCCGTGGGACATCACTAACAGAAGTCATTCTCGCTGGACATTCTCTAAAGCAGAAGTCATTGCGTTGCAGGAAGACTGGTGGGGACCATGACAAAGAAGTAGGAAAGGAAGTTCATTTCCAAGCTGTAGAATTGGCTGAGAGATCCCAATACTGGGAAAGTACTGACAGCAGGGTTAGGACATTGGAGACTATTGGCAGACAGATTACAATTTAGCAGTAGAGAGAATGTGCTTTAGCTCTAGGTCACTGATGCGGTACCCACTCTGGCAAATATTTAGGATTCAGGAAAACCAACATGAAATTGGAGGATGAGGGTACAGAGGTGCCAAAAACTAAACAAACAAACAAAAAAAACCCCATGATTCCTGCCCTCAGGAAGTCCCACAAGGAAGATAGTGAATAGGCATTTGGGACACGATGTGGTTAGTATCTATCCCCAGAACAGCCTGGAGGAGAGGACCCTAAGCCGTAAGGAAAAGGTCATGGAGAAAAGGTTCGTTGAAAAGGTTCATGGAGAAGCTAGCACCAGAAATGAGCCTTAGAAGCAGGCAGCAGCTAGTCAGGAAAAGAGAGAGGATGTCACTGCCACTGTCCTACTTAAAATCTTGTTCCATTCAGTAACATGGTATATACAATGAGCCACATTCACGATTCACCTCCTACTCCAGTCCCCACACTCATTCCTTGTCGCTCTCTGCCTCACGCCTTTGGCTCCAGCAACATCAACTGCTGTATCGCCTACACATTCCTGCTGCTTGCTAGCTTTTGCTTTAGATTATACACTCCTCTCTGCCTAAAATACTCCACCACCCCTTAGGGTAGCTACACCTTCAAGAGTCTTTTAGCAATTCTTTTCTGCCTCCCCATCTGGTTTTAGGTGTCACTCATGGACACCCCTGTCTGTATCTCAATCACTATGCTTATGACCTGGTATTAGATTTAACTATGTGTCTTTTCCTCACTAGACAGTGCACTAATATTCTTATTTATAGTCATAGCATCCAGCACTTAGCTACTGTTTTATAAATGCATTCATTGTATTGTACTGTTGTATGTATTGTATTGTATTGTAATTCCAGTACAGGTAACATACAGTGTTTTATTAGTGGCAGGTGTACAATATAGTGATTCAACACTTCATACATCACCCAGTGCTCATCACAAGTGCTCTCCTTAATTCCCATCACCTATTTCACCCATCCCCCCCCACCTCCCCTCTAGTGACCATCAATATTTTTCTTTATAGTTAAAAGTCTATTTCTTGGTCTGCTTCTCCCTTCCCCGCCCTTTCTCATTTGTTTTGTTTATTAAATTCCACACATGAGTGAAATCATATGATATTTGTCTGTCTCTGACTTATTTCACTTAGTATTATACTTTCTAGCTCTGTGCATGTCAATGCAAATGGCAAGATTTCATTCTTTTTATGGCTGGATAATATTCCATTGCATATGCATTTATCTATATATATGCTATATCTTCTTATCCATTCACTTGGGCTGCTTCTATAATTTGGCTATTGTAATAAATACATTTTGTAGTGATTGGTTGCTAAAGGTAGACAACTTTAAATTAAATACTTCTTTCCTCCTTACAATTATCAGATAGACACAGGACACCCAGCTAAATTGGAATTTGAATTTAATTTTGAATTTTAGTTAAGAACAAAAAAAATTTTGGAAACACATCCCAAATGTTACATGGGACACACTTACACTAAACAGCATGTGTCTCAAATATTTTATGGGACATACTTACACAAAAAATTATTTTTTATTTACCTGAAATCCAAATTTAACTGGCATCCTGTATTTTTATTTGCTAAATCAGGTAGCCCTATGTCTTCTGTTAAATTTGTCAGTACTAAAAAGCACAAAGGATGTGGAGTAAGGGCCTGCTCAAGCTGTTGATGGAAAATATGTTCGATGTGGTGGACAATTCAGCAAATATTTTCAAACATAATTAGGTAACTGTACAAAGATAATGAGAATTAATTCTTATATTTGCAATGGCTCAAAGTTAAAAACAATTTAAATGTATACAAATAAGGGGATTAGTTAAATGAAATGAAATTTTTATATTATTTTATTGTTTTTAAGTAGGCTCTACACCCAACATGGGGCTCAAATTTATGGTGAAGAGCTGCATGCTCTACTGACTGAGCCAGCCAGGTGCCCCATGAAATAGAATTTTATATGCAACGCAACAGTAAGATTAAGAGCACAGAAGTCACAGTCAAAATGCCCAGGTTCAAATCCTGGCTGCATAAAATACTGTTTCTGAGATGCTAAGAAAGGTTACTTAATTTTTCCATGCCTCAGTGTACACATTTATAAAATAGGAATAATACAAGCGTCTACCCCATAAGTTTGGGAAGCTTAAATTATTAACACATGTTCAACCCTTACCAAAGGGCCTGGCAGATAGTAATGATAAATAAAGATAGCTATTACTATTATCATCATCATAATTCCTATTGTAGAATACTATGGTTCCATTAAAAATGACTTTATGGGCTGTATTTATTGACATGAGATGTTCCCATTACACAATGGAGGAAAAATTATCAAGACAGCATAGATAAAGCATCAATTTAGGAAATAATTTTTGACCACCATCTCTGTTAGGCTACTGTTAGAAGTTAGCAGCAACAGACACAGCAAAGAACAAAGCAGGTCTAAAGGATCATGAACAGACAAACATTACAGAAAATGCATGCAAATTAAAAGAAAATTAACATCCTGATAAGAGCAGGATAGAGGAAAATATCTAAGAGAATGTAAGAGGAAAGGTGTACTAAGAAAGATCTATTTTACCTGTAGCTGCAAGGATGAGTGAAGTTAGCCAGGGCAGAGTTGGAAGAAAAATATTTTGAGCAAAGGAAACAGCATGTGTGAAAGATGTAGGGAAAGGGAAGTCCAGACAAGTTTAAGGAACTGGAAGAAGACCAATGTGGTTGGAGACCAGTGGGAGAATGGAGCAGGTGAAAATGGAAGATAAGTTAAGACTTTGCTCATAGCTTTGTAAAAAAATCAAAAGTCAAATTAGGTAGGGTTGAGTATCAGATTAGGTTGGGTCTATATCCTTAAGTCCCCCAATACAATCTCACCACCTGGATTTTTGTTTTACTTGCTCAAGAAGCTGACTCTTGAAGAACAAAGTTGGAGGATTGGCACCACCTGAATTCAAGATATAACTATAAAGCCACAGTAACAAAGACAGCCTGGTCTTGACAAAAGAGTAGGCAAATAGGTATAAATGTAACAGAACAGAGAGCCCAGATATAGACTCATATAAATATAGTCAGCTGACCTTTGACAAAGGCTCAAAGGCAAAACAATGGAGCAAAGATAGTTTCTTCAACAAATAGTGTGGGAACAACTGGACATCTACATGCAAACACAGATGAATCTCTACACAGACCTCACACCCTTCTCAAAAATTAACTCAAAGTGAATCATAAACTTCAGTGTAAAATGCAAAACTATGTAACTCCCAGAAGATAACATAGGAGAAAATCTAGGTGACCTTGGTATTGATGATGACTCTTTAAATACAACCACCAAAGTCATGATCCATGAAAGAAATAATTGATAAGCTGGGCTTCATTAAAATTAAAAACTTCGGCTCTGTAAAAGACAATGTCAAAAGAATGAGAAGGTGAGCCATAGACTGGGAGAAAATATTTGCAAAAGAAACACCTGATAAAAGATTCAGAGGGTTGGAAAATCTCAGTGGCTGAATTAAAGCCACGTGTTCCCAGGGAGGGGACAGGAAGGAATCCCCCTTCAGTTCCCATCTCTGCCTTTGAAAAGCTATGATGTGTCCTTGGCTGCCCCGGGTTCCTCCCATCCCTACTGAACCCAGAAACCCCATGTCAACTGCAGCTTCCATCGGAATCTCCAGCCTCCAGATAACAGTGGCCATGGTGAAGACATTGGTGTTCCCCTCCTCAAGGTATTTCTCAAGACTTTGGCAAGGAGGATGTCCTCTTCACTCCCCTGGGAGACATAGTCAGGGAGTGATAGGGTCAGTTGCACATGATAAATTCACTCCAGCATTCCTATCTCTCAGAGTCTTTGGATTCTTTCCTTTACTTGATATCAAGGAATTTATGACATCTCAAATCTGTTTAGTGTTGGCCACCACTGAGTCCAGACTTCTGTCAACCAACTGAACAAACAACGGTGTCTACTCCCAGCTGCTGGAACTTGCACCAGAATCTGGGGTCTATGCTAAGTGAATCCATGTCAAGGACTTCAACTTGGTCTAAATGATATTCTTCTCATCTTTAGTCAAGAGCCTACAGGATTCATTCCCACACATATTCCCCAGATCTTTGAAGGTGTAAATTAGCAAAGTTTTGCAAATTACTTGTTATATATGCCTTCTGCTCCCAGGTTTGATTTTTTACTACCCACCTCCCCCATGGGTATTCTGGTCTGATCCTGAAGACAAAGGAAGGTTGCTGCATTGCAGATCATTAAAAAGAGACTCTTCCTTTCAGTGTAACTCTTTAGGGTAAGGAAGTTATAGTACCTTTGGGCAAAAAATAAAAAGGGTCAACAGTCAAGGGAGGAGGGAGGCTTTGGCTGGCATGGAAGGGTTAGTGAGTTCTCTGGGCTGTCCCATATACCCTCATTTCAAGTCTTATCCTATCCATGCTTTAACTTTCTCCTAAGAGGATGACAAGGCTGAGAACTTAACTGATATAATTCTAGAAACCTCAGAATCCAACTTAAAGTTTTTCCCCATTCTCTCGGCTGTGTGGCTTTTAGAGGTTGGAAATCCATTTGGCCCAGTCATAGTAAGTTTCTGGGTGTTAATATATGCCTTAAACTGAGAATTCCAGGATTTAAATCTATCATTCTCTTTTAATCGACTAACCAGGACCAGTAGAAGCAGCCAGCCCATCCCACAGTCTTCGAACTCCTTCTGTCTTTTATAATGTCCCATGATAGTGGTTAGGGGGATTTTGAAACTTGCTTTTCATGAGCCCTTCAAAAACAAATCACCACAGGTAATGATTAAGATGCTTTGCTTCTGTGAACCATGGGCTTCCAGGTTCCTATCTCTGAATCCTAAAAAAAAAGATAAAAGTGATCATCGTCATCAACTCCCCATTGAGGCAACATAATCAATCCCAGATTTCTACCCTACAGCTCTTCTGACTTGAAGAGACTGGCACATACACATTCCTGTATCCAAAAATTTCAGGGAACAACAGAAACAGATTCTAACTACATTTCACAAAAGAAGAATTCATTGGAAGGTATTGGGTACCTCACAGGTCTGGAAAATTGTCAGGAACCAAGCAAGGCTAGGCAGCAAGAAAAATCGGCGAGGATGTGGTCACAACCAGTTACATCAGCCACCCTGTGGTTGGTCTCCTCTTCCCTCTGCCTTTGCTTCACTCACTCAAGAGTCAAACATCTGGGTAGAAGCACATAGTGACCATAGGTCACATGCCCTCCCTCTAGTGGGGAAGAAGGTGATGGAAAGAGGGAATACTTCCACTTAAGACTTCTACCAAAATCTCAGAAAGGGTTTGGTCTTGAGAAGCCAAAACATGAAAAAGGATCAGTACTGTGGGGTGGGGCTTCTCTTCAGGGATGTTACATGGCATAACATTGGCAGGGTGAGGCAGGGGGATAGGGATACCCTGATCCTTGGTCATTAGTCACCTCCATCGACTCACAGAGATGCTGCTACTTGTATGTGACTTTATGTCATGAGTCCACGCAGGTTCCACGGAATCCACCTCCTCCCACCAAGAAGAGCTCTGTGCCCCATCCTCTCTCTCTGTGTTTGGGAAACATCCTTCCACCTACCATCACACGGTGCTATGGGAAAGTCTGAGGGGACATGATGGATCTGTTTTCCTAGACAATACAGGTGGCTATTTCTACTCTGGTGTATTTCCTCCTTTCACAGACTCTCCTTAGGAAAGGAAAGAGGACTTTGACTTCCTCAAACCTGTCTGGAATATCTGCTGTCTCCTTTCTTCTAGGACTTGACTGAAGGTGGAGTGTGAGGTAGGATACATTTCTCAACACCCCACTGTGTCCAACCCCTCCATGCTTCTCCTGTGACTTTCTGACCTCTTCACCTGGAGAATCTCTTGTTGTTGTTGTTGTTGTTGTTGTTGTTGTTGTTTTGTTCTAAAGACTGGATGGTCTGGCTTTACATCTATATTCCTGAATCTATTACTTATGCCCTGACTTTCCTTTCTTCTCTGCATTCTGTCTGACCCTCCCTCTTCCAAGGCAGAATATACAGAACATACAAGCTGTTTGCCAAATCAGAGGAAGGTTTTTAGAATAACAGGAAATACTGAAAAGCAAAAAAATAAAAATAAAACATAATAAATAATAAGTTAAGATAATAATATAAAATATTCTACAACATTACTGTCTGTGCTTATCTTTTTTATTTTTTCATTAATTAGATCAGATTACAGTATAATTTAAAAACAAAATTGTCTGCCTTATGAGATAGTGAGATCTCCATCAATGGAGGTAATCAAACAGAGGTAGGATGACTATCTGTTAGAGATATAGTAGAAAGCAATTCTTCACTAGTGGGAGGTAGGATGAAATGATGTATAAGGTCTATTCTAAAGTTAATATTTTATGCTTTAATTTATTTTTTATTACATTTCTTATTTGCTCCACAAATTTTGGCATCTTAATAGAACTATTTTGAGGTTCTTACTAATTATAAAAATTTTTAATGGCCTCCCTGGTTTCTCATAAATCAGTCAACATTTTTAATAGAGCTTGTTCTGAATGCCCAAGATTGGCTATTTCCAATTCTCTTGGTTCTATTGGCTTTGGTACAACTTTTTCTGTTACAATGGCTTTATTGTTCTTTTCAATTCCTCTGGCCTTGTCTCCATAAATCTTCTATGGAGTGGGTGTTTGCTTATTTTTCCTGGGTAAAGAGAAAAAGTATTGCTCTGACCCAAGTGTGGGGAAGGCATCTTTGAAAACACTGAGGAAGCCCCAAGCTTGAAGTGAAGGAACATGTATTTCCATCCTAGATGTGGCTTTCTAGCTGTGGGAGACTGAGAAGTTCTTTAACCTACTGACCCTCAGTTTCTTATGTGCAAAATTGAGAAAGATATTCCCTACTGTATCAACTCAATCAAAATTAAGCAAAAATGACATGTTCAGGTGTGCTTCCACTTATGGTAGCAAAAAATGACAGTCAGACCCCTCTTCCATACAGTCTATGTTCCAAAGGAAGAAGATTTGCCTCCTCCAGTAGTTACCATGGACGAAAGAGGAAACGTCTTTCCTAGAAGTCCCAAGAGCTATTTCCTCACACCTCAGCAGCCAAACTGGGTCCCATACTCATCCTGAGAAACCCTTGTGGCCCAGAGTGGGCTGAGCTGAACAATCTAAGCCAACCAAACCCCCATCTGAGATGAAGTAGATGGCATCCCCTCCACATGGGGGAGCTAAGCCTAGGAAGGGACTTCCCTCCAGATGAAGACATACGTGCATTTTCTGGGAGAAAAAGGTGGAAAAATGGGGGCTGGGGAAGCACACACCAAATGGCCCCTATTCCTACACAACTGTCTAGGTTAATTTAAAAGTCATATGAGATTATGAAAATGGCAGTGCCTTATACCTGTAAAAACGTTACATTCCAACAAGCCATGTGGCCTCCTGAGACTGATTTGATTATTTGACCCTACTTACCGCTTTGGACAATTTCCACAACTTGTTTGAGACTTGATTTTCCCATTTGTAGAATGGAAGTGCCACCCGATAATGGGACATGCTCACAAATATTCATTTATTATAAATTGGTTTGAATGGAATCCATGCTAGAATTGAGTCAGCTGTTATAAAACCAGTTTGGGATGGTACATTTGGAGGTCCTGCTTGCAACCTTGAGAAAACCATGTCTAGGCACACCAATAAGTTTCAAGCAACCATGGAACTGAGATTTCAGAGGGAGGGAATGCTTTGTGAACCAAATTTTTAGTAACATATAGAAAATCATATTCATGTGTGCATAAGTCATCACACCTAAACCCTTAATCTCCATATCTCTGATGCAGAAAGATTAATCTTAGAAGGAATAACTGACAACCCTTTGCTTCAGGCTGCAGAGAAAATGAATGTGTCCTCTACAAATGTGATCAATATTACAATGCTTATGCGCATTCTGTGCTATCCGGTCTTGTCCAAATGAAAGGAACTTAGTCAACTCTTCTGTTGGAAGACACACATTTTTTTTTCTCTTTTTTCTTTCGAATCGCTCTCAGAATTGTTAGAAGCTAAAAAGAAGCCTGTTTCTTGCGAACACAATCTTATCTATGAGCCAGGCATTCTCAGGGAGGCAGTATGGCTCAGTGGGATTTTGTCAGATTGTCCTGTTACCAAATTCTGACTCAACAATTTCCTTAACCACTGCAAGCTTTGGTGTTCTCATTGGAGAAGTTGAGGTGATAACAGCATCCACTTCAATGTAAGATTTAAATTCATAAAAGAGAGCCTAGGAGATTTAATACCTGTTAGCCGTCACTGTTTTTGAATTTCTGATAAAGAAGAAATGTGTTTATATTAGAAAGTACCAGGGTAGGTTGATGCTTATTCTGATTTTAGGCCTTGTTCCATCATGGCTGGTATGTTCCAATATTTGAGGGTTCTGGAGCAAGCATACATAGACGGGCTGCTGGCTCAAGGATAGCCCCTTTCTTTTTACTACCCTCAACTCAGCCCTGCACTCTGAGGAGCCCTGTGCATACGCTTGAACATCCCAACCTGAATATCTAAGCTCTGTCTATACTCTCACCCAAATGCAAAGAGAAGCTCCAGTCTACCCCCTCAAAATTAAGAGTATACATACCTGTGACAAAATCTGCCAGTGCCTTTGGGAAATGGACAGGTGAATAGACTATACAAGCCAGGAAAGCATATTGGGCCCTGTTGAGCAGGAATTCCAGGGAGCCTAGAACCAATAACATGAGTTATAAGGGGTAGTGAGGGACTGGTGAGCAGTCCCTTTAGCCCTATGGACACTCATTCGGTGGGGAGGATGCAGCCCTAGGAAGGCCAAAGAAAGAGACCTCTGAAGTGTGGCACTCATTCAGAAATGAAGGATGTATGCCTTTTTTGAACTAACAGCTTTATTGAGATATAATTTACATATGTGCAATTCACTCATCGAAAGTATACAATTTAATGGTTTTTAGTGTAGTCACGGAGTTAGGCAACCATCACTACACTCTGTTGACTTCCATTGCAGTAGTAGAGGGGATTCTAGTCATTGCGCTCAACACAGCTAGCCCCGGGGGGAGTGTAGGAAGGGGGCCTGGAGTTGGCTCATTCTCAAGGACCTCTCTTCTCCACAGCCTCTCACAGAGTGTGTAGCTGCACTGAGTTTGATTCTACTATTTAAAGATAGGACTTTCTGGTACCACATGGTCACAAAGTGTAACTCAGCATCTTCACTGGGATTCAGTTAAGAAATAGTGATTCCCCACCCCCAAACTGAAGCAAAACCTGACCACATCAGACTTACTAACAGCAGGTACATCAACTTCCAAAACATATTTGGATTATATGAAGTTTTTACACTATACACTGATACCAGAACCTAGTCCTTGAGGGGCGCCTGGGTGGCTCAATTGACTAAGCCTCAAATTTTGGCTTAGGTCATGATCTCATGGTTCGTGAGTTCCAGCCCTGCATTGGACTCTGCATTGACAGTGTAGTCTGCTTCAGACGTTCTGTCTCCCTCTCTCTACCCCTCCCCCGCACTCTCACAGGCTTACACACCCACTTTCTCTTCTCAAAAATATATAAATAAACATTAAAAAATTTAAAAAAACCCCAAACCTAGTCCTCAAGAAACATACAGCTTCATTCTATACAGGAGCATTTTGCCTGGTCTGAGGTTAGCAGAGATGACCTCAGGATTTTGTGAGCCCTGTGACTTAAAGTCAAACGTATCGACATGGTCCTCCGCTGTGGTGGTCTCCTAAACTCTTTTCATAGTGAATCTTAGTCTAAAACCAAAATCTGGCAGCTCTGTGATTACATACGACTATCCTTCATTATCCAAATCTTGGTTCCTGGCTTGGGATACCATATTTGGATAGTGAGGAATACAAGCTTATCCAAATCTATTTGGGTCCCTGAGTTTCCAACAGCAAGTAGTCTGAGTTTGGACAGCAGAAAATTCATCCTAAAATTTAGCTGAATTGATTCGACTCTTGTGTTCAGATAGCAAGAGTTTGGGTAGTAAAGACAGTAAAGATCTATTTATTTTAAATTATATTCATGTACTTCTGTACTAAGGTATTATGGACATTATAAAAAAATCACACAAAAACAGTCATTTTTAATAGAAGAAATAAAAATAAATGCAAATAGAAGTTCTAATCCTTGTACATGTCTCCACTTTGTAGATCATTCCAACAGGTCAAGAACCAGGAGTCTCCTCTGGTCACCATGCTGCGTGCCCATAAAACAGCCTGATCTATTCACTGATTTTCAGAATAATTCTCTGCTCTCGTATATATTCACAGCTATTAGCATGCCTCATGCTTGGGATGACTGCCTTTTCTTCATGCAGCTTCATTTTATCACTTTATAAGTTTTGATGGTATTAGCAAATTTGTAATAGCTTCTCCCTTCTCCCTTTCACAGAAGATCAAACATTAGCGTTAAGTGGGCAGTTTCTGAATTTCTCCTTAAAATAGAATCCTAATTGTGTTTAAAACTACCTTCTCCCTGGGTGGTTTCTCAATAATAATTGCCAAAATGCTGAAAGGTTTTTGTCCTTCGAGAAGTAACAGTCTATACCTGACCCTTTGTTGTCTCATCTTGAATTCCAGGTAAGTGCCTGGCCTTTGTTGACCCTGAGAGAGGCAAGCAGGCCTTCACACGTGAACTACACTTGCCAATGTATTTGAGACTTTCAATTCAATTTACTCAATACTTTTGAAACTCTACCATGCACGAAATTCAGTAGTCGGCTTCAGCCAGATGTTCCGGTTTATGGCAGTATTAGGTTAGTGAAAAGCATTATTTACGCAGAAAATGGCTAATATAAAAGAACCAAGTCTTCAGTTAGCATTCAGATTTTTCATGTCATCTTTATATCCAGTTGCCAGTGAAAGGAAAATTAACTTGTCTTTTATAATGGTCTTCAATGTCTTTTAGTGGCCCAAGGTCTTTTCTCTAAGATTGCATGTGGACTGTCATGTGTGAAAGAGAGGAGAATGTTCTGGTTAATTTAGAGGCAGGAGCCCCGGGTCCCACCTATCTGGCCTTCTTCCCCCCACCCCACCCCAGCTCCTGATTCTCTTCTTTGTAGAAGAAAAGAGAAGGGTATGGGGTGGGGGGGAGGAGATTGAAACACATAGACTAAACTCTCTGCTCTGCAAGAAATGATATGAATGTGTGACATCGAGAAGAGTGCTCAACCCCTCTTTGCCTCTGTTTGCTTGTTTTAAAGATAGAACCAATAATATTTACTTCCTGGAATGATTATGAGCCTCACAGGAAAAGCCTGGCTCCTTGTTGTATTTCAATTACTCTGCTCCAAGCAGGCTCATTTTCCTGGGCAAGAATAAAAGAGCAGCCATTACAATTGCTCTCAACCCAAGCCAAGGTACACAGGTGAGAAGGAATTTCTGCCTGAGGCTCCTTCTAGGCAGCAACACCAATGGGTGAAAAAACACACCAAAAACTTGGATGTGCAGCCATAAGATTTATGATCCATGCTGACTTCTTCCTGTCAGTGAGAGAAACCACAGGTCCACAGTCCCCAGATGTTCTCCATAAGGGCTTAGTGACTAGTCCACTTTCCCCTAAATGTATTAATAATGTACTTTGCTTCTAATAAGTACATTTTATGTCTTCTCCTCCTCCCATAACAGAGTCCTCCAGATTCTCCTTCTGATCAGTCCTGCCCCGACTCAATGAAAACAATTGTGAATATGCTCTGAATTTCTCACATGCTGTTCACAAGTTAGTTACTATTATTGTGTCTTTTATGCAAGTTTCCAGAAATTCTACATATCATACTTTCTCACATACATTCATCATTGGCCTAGACCAGACTTGCTTTTCCTTCGCCTCCTTTCAAACATAGCTGACCTACACCTCATCTATTCCTCTAGAGCCCTTGAAACCGACATCAAGACAGACTTATAACTGGTGTCTTTGCAAAGAGAGTTTGGCTTTTTTTGCTCTGTCCTTTTCCCCCTACCAGCTAGTTTTGTTTTCCCACGGTAGAGCCAAAATTCCACACCAGATATGCTGCTGCCTGGGATTCATATCATTAACAGGCCATCCACTGCTAGGAATCATCAATTACTGGTGGTGCAGAGAAGCCACAGTCCTTCCCAGTTCTGAAGGCAGTGAGCCTACCAGGCCTGAATTCATCTCATGTCCCCCTCTCTTCTATCTCCACCTCTGGGTTTCCGAATCTGCACTGTTTTGAAAAGGGGCTCATAATGGTCCAGATACTGGCTGGGATTATTTCTAGAAGCAGCCAAGGGAAGGTAGAAACTGTGAACAGGGAGTATAGGCAGTTGGTGCCCAAAACCTTCCTTCAACCCTGGGGAACCTTGGGCTACACAGCTGGGAGGAGACACAACCGGGAAATGTGGATGAAATGTGGCAGGCAGCTCATTGCTCAGGCCTGATACTCCAACCCCTACAGTATCAGAGGCCTTTGCCAATTGCCCCACCCTTCTTTGGAAATGGTGAGTTATTGCCTGTGAAGAAATAATGTAGGAATAATGGAGGCTGTTGCCATGCAGAGACAACATGAGACAGGGTACTCTTTGAGGTAGTAAGTCTTGTCAACAATGGCTTCCCTAAGTGCCTCCCAAGTGTCTATCCATTAGGGCCAAAGGAGGTGCTTTGATTCTCCCTCCAAGGGGAGAGCAGTTTAATAAATCAGCAAGTGGATGGAGCATCTAAATTCAATAATTGTGAAGTGCAGATAAATCACAGCTGTCAATGCTGACTTAGACTTTATTCATTCAAAAGAGTTAAATTCAAACAGCAATACTTCTCCTCAGCATCCAGACACACGCGGCTCACAGCCCCCACCCACTGGGCTAGAATATCTTCCCAGAGTCGGGCTTCATTCCTGGCCGTCTGCTGGGAAGTGGGGAAAGAGGTAAGAGGTTGAATTAGAGCCTGAGAGATGGCCCATTCTAGTGACAGAGAGATCATGGAAGTTCAAAGTGAATAATTCATTGTCCTGTCGGCTGTGTGTTAGGTTTCATCCCAGGAGCTGCTGATGGAAAGGAAATCAGGCTCTGGCATCTTACTCCAGCTGCACAATTGGGCCTTCCAACACATTATTTGTGGTTGATTTGCTCACCAGCAACATGAGGGCGTGAACAATGGTACAAGATTGTAGCTGCATGTTTTTCGCAGATTTGAGTGGAGCCAAGACTGGAGGATATTTCCATCTCCTCCCCCAGATTCTTTCCCATAAAATAGGGGGTGGTTTATACCCCCTCCATTCGACTCCAGGTAAGTTTCATGTAAAAATCAAGAAAGTATGGCCCTCATATTTATAAACATGCCAACTTGCAAATGGTTGGATAGGTATTTGAATTATTGATTGTTAAATATTTAAGCTAAATTCCTCATCCATCAGTTCTCTTGAGAAGCCAGGGGACAGATTTACGATGCTGGAGTTTTTCTGGTTAGTTGGCACTTGGCATCTCTATTAATTATGGCCCACACGGTAGGGCTCTGTAGCGATCGTTGCAGCATTCAAGTCAGTGTCTCTAATACTTCTTTTAAAGAAAGTTTGTGCAGCAAGGGCCACTGAAATAAAAAAGGAAAATACCATTCGTCTCCAGATCATTGCTGCCACTGTCTGAGGTTTTAGTGGGTCTGATTGTATCTGACTGTAGCGTAACTGAAAGAGTGCCTGCTTAGAGGCAGACAGACTTGGACTTCAGTTTTAGCTCCCCCACTTTCTGATTCTGTGAATCTGAATAATTTACTTCATTCCTCTGAATCTCAATTTCTTGATATAAATAAAAGAGAATAGTAGCAATTAACAGGATATAAATATAAGTATATCAATATACCACATACATAATGTGCGTGTGTGTAGATAGATGGTTAGATAGATAAAATTGGAGTATAAAGCCTATTAAATAGTACCAAACTGCCACAAATCTTAAGCAATAAAACATAAACCCCATGAGGGGAGAGATTTTAGTTCAGTTTATAGACTGTTGATCTCCAGTTGCTAGAGCAGTGCCTGATACTGAGAAGAAACTTGATAAATATTTGAATTAATAAATGAGCACATCCCATGTTCTAGACACTGTGCCCTATGCCATTTAATCTCATGACAACACTATAAGGTATATATTATCTTTTTTTTTTTTCAGGTAAGGCCACAGAGACTGAGGTTGAAGAATTTTCCCAGCTGGTAGATACTCAATGCTCCCACTAAAGGATACAGTGAGTGTTTAGATCTCTTTGAAGGTTTCTGGGCCCCATGGCTAAATGATCACATGTAGAAAGCCCTGTCTCAAGGAAGCCCTCAGTTACATTCCCACAAGAAGGAGAAGTCTGAGGCTCCTTTCCCCTTAGAGTTTCACAGCTAAAGTCTCAAAATTCAGCAAGCTCCCCTAAACCAGTAGAGGTCACGAGAGGGAAGATAGATGCCAGCTAGTAATGGCCATGGGGACTCTGAGAATGGGACAAAGGTGGAGGCACAGGAAAGAAAGCGCCTTGAAGTCTTAGACTGCCTGTGGCCAAAATACCAACATCGTTCTCTCTTTCCTGAAAACAAACACTCAGCTGGCAGAGAGGGATGAAGAGACGATGTTGTTTGTCAACTGGATCCAGGAGAAGGAGCCAAGCAAGGGCTATTATGTTTTCTGATAGAGGATGGAATGATGATGATGATGGTGATGTGTGTGTGTGTGTGTGTGTGTGTGTGTGCAATTTTTGGTGTGGAAACCATGAAGACCATGACTACACTTTATTCACCATTGTGTCCCTGGGCTTGACACAATGTATAGCACAGAGCACAGCCTCAACAATTCTTTACTGAATAAATGGATTCTTGGTCTGCCCCGAGCAGTGTAGTTATTATGAGCTAAGTGCTCTCTATGAGCCAGGAACTGGGTTACTCTACCTGTGTGATATTACCACCCCACCATATAATTGAGGAAACTGAGGCTCCATAACTCCAGTGGTTATGTGACTAGTGAGCCATATGGGCCAGAGTTCAAACCTTGACTCTTAGACTCCAGCTTGTGCTCTTTGTGACAACTACACAGCTGCCTCCTGGGGCTCCAGCTACTTCTACTCCAGGGGTTCTCAACCTCAGCATCACTGACATTTTGGGTCAGATAATTCTTTACTGTGGAAACCTGTTCTGTGCACTGTAGAAGTGTTTAGAAGCATTCCTGACCACTAGAGCCACTGGACCTTCCCCAATGTCTCCAGACACTGTCAAGTGTCCCCTGGTGGGAGGAGGACATATATGAGAACCACTGTAAACTCTCTGACTCTTCCCCACCCTATCCATGACAAAGTATGGAGAAGTCAGTGTTGGGACATCAAGCCCTGTATATCCAGTTGCTTCCTGGATATTTCCATTGAATGTCCCACTGACCCTCAGCCCAAAAACTGAGCTCATCATCCTCTCTTGACTCATATGATGGATCAGCCTCCCAGCTAGTATAAAATTTGAAGGCAGAGTTCCATTCTGGAAACAGCCTGCTGCTGTGGGGGGCAGAGAATAGAAAACAATGAACCCAAAACTTGGGTGGTAAAGGTGCTTATCCTTTCTGTTCTTCTGTGGATGGAAAAATTTTCCAATCCTTCTTGAATTACTTCCCTCCATTTATTATTTGCTATAACAAATGAAGTGACATGGTTTCTATTTATTAAAAAAATATATTAACAACACTCTCCCCCCACCCCCCCCCCGCCAAATCTTCCACTCTTGCACCCTCAACATCCAATACGCCCTAAGTCCTGACGGTGTTATCTCTTTTGTAGCTCTTAAATGTGTCCATTTCTCTCTGACTCCACTGGCACCCACCATCATTTCTTACCCAGCCTCCTAATGGGCTTCCCTGAATCCAGAGTTTGCAGATTTCCCTGTAGCTCCAAATCTAGTCTCCATAGCACAACCAAAGAATGTTCTTCTAAAATGTAGATCTAACCACACCCTTGTGCAGTTAGCACCCTCCAGTGACACCCAGTCTCCTCAAGGTGAGTCTAAGTTTCCTGGTATGGTTTGTAAGGCTCTTGATGATCTCCCCCTCCAAGCCCATCCCTTCCCCTTTGTCCTCTGTACTCCATGCCCTGGTCACATGGAATTCTTCCAATATGCCAGGCTTATAACAGCCTAAAGGAGCAGAATATGTGGCAGGGTGTGCTATTTTCTTTTCTATCCCTATCTCCTTTCTAGCACATGCTCACCCCTTTCTCCATGCTTGGCTCTTATCAAAGGTAGGATAACAGAAGGTAGCATTTCAAGTAAATATTAAGAAAGCACGGGACATATGCTAAGAGGGGCTCAGCTGGACAGTAAGTTGGGATGAAGAACTCAGGAGAGAGAAGGGGAGGTGGTCTACGTTGCAATAATAAATAAGGCAGTCAAGGTTGGTTTCACTGAAAAGGTCCAATCCGAGCAGAGGTGTAGAAGGTGAGAGAGTGCACCAAGAAAATATCTGGGAAAAGTCTTCCAGACAGAAAGGAGGACCTGAGTAAAGCCCCACTGTGTGATCTCAACGGGCTGTTTGAGGCATAGCAGAGGCTAACAGAGAGAGCAAGGGGTGGGGACTAGTGGAATATGAGAGGTAGGGTGGTATTATATCTGCTGTGCCTGGCACATAGCTATTCTTCAATAAATATTTGTCAAGTGAACTTACCCTCATAACAATTACAGCTTTAGACATACATTTCAAGCAAACTTTCTCTCCCAGTGAATGAACGTATGTACGGTGACTGTGATTTTGAGAAATCTCCTTCTTTCTGACCTTTGATTTTCTTATCCGTGAAATAAAAAGGTTGGGCTACTTGGTCTCTTCCTGCTCCAAAATGCCATCACGTCAGGAAAAGTGAGATAATAATCTCCATCATGCCTACAATGCAAGACTATTGAGATATTCATGGAAAAAGTTAACAATGATCATTCCTTGAGAGGTGAAGGTCTGTGAGAGCTGAAGCATGTTAAAAAACTTGAGTTTCTCTACCAATGAACCCATCCTTTCTGTGCCTCAATTTGTCCATGGGTGGAATGGGAATCACAACTACCATCTTACTTACCTTAAGAGTTGGTGCGAGGCTCTGATGAAGCAAAGCACATGTCTCACTTTAAAGGTCTGTAAATCATGGAACATTGTGCAGGGTGATTATGGTGCCTCCAATCTGCTTATACTCTTTCTGATTTCTGTGGCCTTGCTTGATATTCCAAAGATGGATGAGCACCCTGTAAAGCAATAAAAGAGGCTCATTGTTTGTGGATTATGCTGCTTGAAAGCCAGGATGAATCCCAGATGTGAATCTTCTAGTCCAGGGAGTATTCCCAGGAATTAAGAGTGAGGGCTTTTAGTGTCAGAGAGAGCTGGGAAGTCTTGAGCAAGTCACTTCTCTGAGTTGCTTGATGACACCCTTTCTCTGGAAACATCCCTGCTCCCCATCACATAGATGGAGTCCTATTTCTGTCATGAGACTAAGCCTCAACCATGGTTGACTGGACTCGAGTTGGAGATTCTTTCTATAGAAAATATACCTGAAGGACAGAACCTGGAGTTGGGCTGAGAATTGTCATTGGAAGAACTCTAGAACAAAAGGCCTCCAATTCCTGCTGTTATAATCCTAGAGTTACCATTCTTTCCCTGCATGAATTGTAGGTGTTCAGCTTTTCCTTGGGCTCCAAGAGATACCAATGAGTCCTTCCAAAAAAATTCCTTTTTTATTTGAAGTCTGTTTCAGTGGGCTCTCTTTCTTGCCATCTTAAGAGTCTCAACTAGCTTTTAGGGAGCCATGTTCTTCTTCCTTGGGATTTTCTGTGACTGTGTTTAGAACTACAGTGTAAAGAACCTCCCTTTCTTCTTGAAACCTGCTTTTAAATTCAGGGCAATGTTTTCCAAATTGTGTTCCCATAGAACACTAGTTCCATGAAACGAATAGTATTATATAGATAAAGGATTCCAAAATTGGTTAAAGAACAGTAAATTAAACAAATTATAATAATAGGCACAATTCATGGAGGGCTTGCTATGTGCCAAACACTATTCTAAATACTTTACATATGTAAGTTGCTTAATTCTTTCTTTTAAAAAGTTTATTTTTTTATTTTTATTTTTTATTTATTTTTTTATATGTAATTTATTGGCAAATTGGTTTCCATACAACTCCTAGTGCTCATCCCAACAGGTGCCCTCCTCCATGCCCATCACCCATTTTCCCCTCTATTTTTTTTATTTTTGAGAGAGAGTGCACTAGCGGGGCAAGAGAGACAGAGGATCTGAAGCCGGCTCCGTGCTAACAGCAGAGAGCCTGATGCAGAGCTTGAATCCGGGAACCTGAGCTGACCTGAGCTGAAGTTGGATGCCTAACCAACTGAGCCACCCAAGAGCCCAAGTTGTTTAATTCTGGCAATGACACTTTGAAGTATGTACCATCTACTAGGCCCATTTCATAGATGAGAAAACTAAGGGACCAAAAATTTAAGGAACTTGTCCAAATTCATGCAGGTGGTAAGCAGTAGAGCTGGGTTTTAAAGTCTTGCCTCTGGGCCCAATATAACTTTCTGCAATGAAGAAAATATGCTGTATCTGTGCTATACAAATGGTAGACACTAACCACATGGGGCCTTTGAATACTTGAAATGTGGCTACTAGGCCTATGGAACTGAATTTTTTTTAATAATTTTTTTAAATGTTTATTTTTGAGAGAAAGAGAGAGAGAGCATGAACGGAGAAGGAGCAGAGAGAGAGGGAGACAGAATTTAAAGCAGGCTCCCAGCTCCATGCTGACAGCAGAAAGCCGTGAGATCATGACCTGAGCTGAAGTTGGATACTTAACCAACTGAGCCACCCAGGCGCCCTGGAACTGAATTTTTTATTTTATGTACACTTAATTACTTAAACTGAAATATCCACACGTAGCTAGTGGCAACTGTCTTGGACTGTCCAGATCCAGGCTCTGTACTTCTAACCACTACCCCGCTGTAGGAAAGTTGACTAGCTTTCTTTCCTGCAGGACTTGACAGAGCCTTTATGCATTAGTAAGTATTGTGAAGCACAAAGAGGAAATAGAACATATCCAAGGGGGTATAATCATAGAAGACTTTTTCCATAGGACATCTTAAGGGACAAGAGTTCCACAAAATACACTCGCCAAGGGGTGTGTCCGTCAGTATGTGCTTTCTGGAGATGACAGATGACCTCTGTCCTGTCAGGGGAATGTCTGGGGGACTGACATAGCCAGAGCAGATGCCTGCCCATGAAGTGTCACAGAGGCTTCCGGGGGCCCAGATGCTTTCCTAAAACTTGTATCATGGGAACTGCTCCTCTGGCAGAGAAATAAAAGCGTTTCCTCCCAAAAGCACAGAGGTAGTAAGAGATAAACCTTATCCCATGAACACATCATTATGTTAACACAGAATGGATGAATTTATTTAAATCAATTAAGACGTATACTTTACAAATTACAAAGCACTTCAACTTCTATCCATGCCCCTCAGAGTGTGGTCCCAGCAGCAGCTGAACCCGAAACTAGTCCGAAGTGTGAATTCACCAGCCCACTCCAGACCTACTTAATCAAACCCTGGGGTGGAGTGGGGCGGGGGGAGGCCAGCATTCTGTGTTTTAACAAGTCTGATTAACAAGTTGATTCCCGTGCACGTTCAAGTTTGAGATCCTTTACATGTATTTGTCTAATTTAATCTTTAGAACTGGAGAAAGAGAGGTCCAGGGCATTTAAATAACATGCTCAAAGTTACACAGCTGGAAAATTACTGAGCTGGAACAAGAACCCAGCTCTCAACCAGCAGACTGGAATCTGCCTGGAGCTCTTCCAGATTTGCTGGGGAGACTCCCAGCTGCTGGCTGGCCCTCTTCTTTCTCTGAGCTTGCCCAGGATTCAGAGCAGGGTGATGCCTATGATGCAGGACAGCCAGTGACATGCTCCCCTGCACACTTTTCTCTCCCACCTCCGCCCTCCCTACCTTCCCTCCTATCCCTTTCTGGTTCATGAGGTACAATGTCAGCAGCATTTTTCCAGCTTCCCTTCCCTCCCTTTACCCCTCATTTGCCCTCCTTCAAGGCCATTATACATCCCTGGTCTCTCATACGGTAAAGTAGAAATTCAGTGGGCTAATGGGGGTGGGGCAGATGCTTCTCTGCCCCTGGTTAGGAAATGCTGGATTAAACAAGGTAGATTTCTTTATTGAAGGTATTTTCAGAGCCTTTACTATGTATATATGTGAAGCTCTAAAATGAGGGTATAGTACAAAGCATTCATCAACTCCCAAGACCGCAGAACCTTCTTATTCAGAGGACATTTCAGGAGACTAATGTTTTGAAGGCGATGGGTCCTTTCCCCATGGAAAGAACAGTACGAGCCCTAAGTGGATAAGGCATGAGACAGATAGGTTTTGAGGGTCATGGTAAAGGATGGGGGAAGTTCCAGAACGCAGAATTCCAGCTGCACCATCTCTGCCACCCCAAGCCCATCCTCAACTCTATTCGCATCAGAGATCTTTCTAAAGTGCCAAGTTTTATCGAGCAGAGAAAAGTGACGCCAGGGAAATACAAGCACTTAAGGTGGAGGGCTAACAGAGAGTGCCCCACAGCAGGGAGAGAGTCACCTACCAGAGGCCCTACTGTGCCAGCTGTTAACCCTTTAGTTGCTGGATCATGGGGAGGTGGGGTGAAGGGTCCCAGGGGAGGGAACAGGATTGCTGAGTCAGGGAGGGGTGTGAGAGTATTCTGAAGGCTCAGAGCAGGAACATTATGCCAAGGATGGAATTATTGCCACATTTGACAACCAATATACCTATTCTGGTACCTGCCCCCTGACCATTAGCCCTGAATTCACTTGAATTTGGCAACAGGCTTCAGGAAATCTATGTCCCTTCGAGGCTGAATCACATGAGTAAAACAGTATACGTAACGTTTAGGGACCTGATGAAATACAAAGCTTTATTTTCCACATGAAATCAACTACATGTATTGTGAAATACAAGTTATGTTTCCGTTCTATAACAATGTCATTATCTCAGATTTCGCTTAAAGATAAGCTCTCTCTCATTTTAGGGATCCTTGCTTCTACTTGGTGGGCTCAAAACCCACATCTTTCTTTTTTTTTTTTTTAATTTTTTTTTTTAAACGTTTACTTATTTTTGAGACAGAGAGAGACAGAGCATGAACGGGGGAGGGGCAGAGAGAGAGGGAGACACAGAATCGGAAGCAGGCTCCAGGCTCTGAGCCATCAGCCCAGAGCTCGACACGGGGCTCGAACTCACGGACCGTGAGATCGTGACCTGAGCTGAAGTCGGACGCTTAACCAACTGAGCCACCCAGGCGCCCCAGAACCCACATCTTTCAATAGGAGTGGTCCCACGGCCCAGGCAGAAGCCCCTGGCTTCGTCAATTGCCCATTACAGGACAAAAAAATACTTAAATTAGACACCAAAAACCTTCATGCTGGTTCCAGCTCTGCCACTTGCTAGTTCTATGGCCTTGGAAAAGTTACATGCTTTCTCTGAGCCTCCTTCTCCTCATTTGGAAAATGGGGATCATCATAAGGTAATACGCGTGAAAACAACTGATAATAATGCATGGTGCATAACATGCTTTCAATAAATGTTGCAAGAACTAAAAAATTATTACTAAGACTTGGAAAACTGAAAAAGTCAACTAATTAACTAACTAAAAAAACCACATGCACGCACACATACCAGCTCATGCTGGGCCACAGGCTTCATCTGAAAAATAACGGCTGGTTTGGATTTGGATGTGGCAAGGAATCTGAGATTAACTGCACCCTTGCCTTCAGTTAAGGAAAAGCAGATGTACAGGAAAGGAGGTACCAATTTGAATGACAACACCAGGGCTGGAAGAAAGCATTCATAATCCCCATCCCCAGCAAACAGAGCGGTGCAGAAGGTTATCATGGTCACAGGAAGAGGGGGATGGTTGTGTGTCCTTGCCTTCTATGGACTGTGGTGTGGTCTTTAGCCTATGTTTCACTGATCATCAAAAATAACCACATCAGCACACTGTCACTTTCTCACCCTCACCTGATGGTATTTCATGAGTCATCAAAGATCCTGAAGACATCTCAGCTCAGAGGCCCCTCTCCACTAGGTAAGTGGCAATTCAAGGTATATGTTAGCTTCATGCTCTGCTTTTGGGGAGTCTACCCCCACTTCTGACCCTTCTCGGATTCATGAACTATGTGATCAGAGAGGATCCTCGTGTGTACAACCCCTTCATTCCTCAGGCAGGGAACCCCTTATTTAATGTCACACAACATATTAGTAACATGCATCAGTTAGCATTTGCCAAGTATCGACCACCCCAAAACTTTGTGGCAGTGGTCATATATTTAGCTCATTGTTCTGTGGATCAGGATTTGGGGGCTGGGCTCATGTGGTCCTGACAGGGCTCATTCATGCATGTGCAGTTAGATGCAGAGTGTGCTAGGGATTGGCTGGCCCATGATGGCCTCAGTTAAGATGGTTCATCCCTGCTCCACGTGATCTGTCATCCTCCAGCAGAGTAGTCTGAGCTTATTTACATGGAGGGTGAGTAGGATTCCATGGAAGAACGGAAGTACCTCTTAGGTCTAGTATCAGAATTGGTACTACGACGCTGCATCCTATTTATTAGTCAACGCAAGTGACAAAGCTAGCGTGGATTCAAGGAGCGGGGAATGTCTCCATCTCCTAGTGGGAGGAGCTTTAAAGTCACACTTCTAGGGGTCAGACTACAAGGATGGAAATAATGGAGATTTTTTTGCCAACTATCCAACCCTAACTCTACGAAGAATTCTCCCCAAGTCTCCTGATTTTCAGTATTATAGATACCTGCTATTTGTCCCCCTACCATCTATTTCCACTTCTTCTTTTAATTCCACTACAACTTACTCTGAACCAGTCTTGGTAGAACTTTTCATCAAAGACTCCACCCATCCTGGTCAGCAGGTAAGCTCTCCAGGCAGTAGACCCCTCCAGGTGCTCTCTGCCTGGAATGTGACATTCACATGAAAGAACCCAGCAGAGTGGCATCATGACTCCAGAAAGACGGTCCTTGTATTCCTGCTACCTTACTTCCCCAGTGCAGCCGAGCCTCTTCCATTCTCAAGCCTGAGCGTTTAGATTTACTTCAATTCTGTGCATTACTTCCCACAGTGGCTACTTTGGTGCAATGTCCAGCTACCCCCTCAGGACTGAAGCACTCATTCTCTCAGCTCCCAGAAGTGTTGCTTACTGACAGCCACAGGTAAGTCTCATCCAAGAATTGCCCATTGCTCATGGGTGCTCTCGCCCAAGGTTATGCACCCTCCCTGGTGTGGACTCTCTTGGGATAGTTCTGAAAGGCCATCCTTATGGGATCGAGTTCAACTTTTGCATCTGCCCAGTCCTGCTTTGCTCACTCCCTCGTGGGTTTTGTTGCCAAGAGCATTCTCCAGGGAATGTCCTGCAGAAACATCTCCATCTGAGAGATGGTTTTCTGGGAGCTCCACAAAATGTTGTATATCACTTCAATAAATCCCATTTTTGCCTCAGTGAGTCCATAAGTTTCTGTTTCTTACAATCAAAAACTATTGGGGCACCTGGGTGGCTCAATCGGTTAAGCCACTGACTTAAGACTAAGACTAAGACTAAGACTAAGACTAAGACTAAGACTCTTGGTTTCGTCTCTGGTCATGATCTCACAGTTCGTGGGATCAAGCCCCGCATCAGGCTCTGTACTGACAGCACGGAGCCTGCTTGGGATTCCCTCTCTCCCTTTCTCTCTGCCCCTCCCTTGCTCCTGCTCTCTCTCTCCCTTTCTCTCTCTCAAAATAAATAAACTTTTAAAAATACCGTTACGAATAAATTAAATAAAAAATTAAAAACAAATACTGTTATGAGACAAATGAACAGAAACAAACAACAACAACAAAACAGACTCATAAATATAAAGAACAAACTAGTGGTTGCCAGAGAGAAGGGAGTTAGGGGGGTGGCTGAAATAGGTGAGGGAAATCAAGAAGTACAAACTTCCAATGATAGAATAAATAGTCGTGGAGATGAAAGCTATGGCATAGGGAATATAGTCGATAGCATTGTAATAATTTTGTATGGTGACAGATGGCGACACTTATTATTGTAAGCATTGCATAATGTATAGATTTGCCAAATCCCATGTTGTACACTTGAAACTAGTATAACATCATATGCCAACCCTACTTCAATTTAAAAACTGTTATGATATATTTTAGTTCAGGATTCTTTTCACTACAGTTTTCTAATTATTTTCTTGCATAACTGCTATTTGATTCCTCAGAATAACCCTCTCAAATCCCCATTTTACAACGGAGGGAACTTCAACTCAAAAAATCTTAAATGAATTGTCCAAGATGAACAGCTGATAAGCAGAATCGTCAAGAAAATTGACTTTGGAGTCAGGCTGCCTGGGTATGAGTCCTGCCTTCATCGTTACTACGTATGTTACCTTGGGCATGTTACTGAATCTAAGCTTCAGTTTCCTCCTCTGTTAAGATGAGGACGATCATCATGCCCCTCTCACGGAGTTTCTGTGAGAATGAAATGAGGTACTTACTATACATAAAATGTTTAGAACGGTGACTGACAGTGAGCCCTTCAGAAGTGTTTACTAGTTGATGTTAGTATTATTAGTAGCAATGGTATGAATACTGGTATTTTTGATTCCAAAGCTTGTGCACGCTCTGTGTCTACTAATTTCCACATGTGAGAACACTCTTTCCGAAATTTCTCCAGCTCATCTTGCTCTCAGGACGCCAGAACTCGAGCAGAGACCGCGTATCTCTAGTGAAAGGGAATAGCCACACCAGCTCTGGTGACAGGGCCCCACTTTGCTGGCCTTCACATTTTCCTTTGTTGCGGGTTTGATGTTCTGTCTCCTCCCCCACTCACTGGCTTTGCTGCAAGTAATTGTCTTCTTGGAGCAACCTGAATGGCGCTCCTGTTTGGTAATTTGTTAAAGTATATTTATACACAATAGACTCCCAGTGTAAATGGGCCCACTGTGCGACCCAAGGAGCTGATTTAATTATTAGCATGGTTCTGCTGGCCATTCGTTATCTCAGGTCTGCCTCTGTTATCTGTGCATCTCATGATGGGACACAATGGAAATATCAGAAGCAATAAATTACAAGTTTTCAAGGATGAAGGCCAAACAACAGTACCCTGGTTACTGGGCACCAAAGCCAGCTTCTCCTTAGAAACCTTAATCCTTGAACAAGAAGGCTGGGCAGTAGGACACACTCTTGTTATGGGGCACACACTGATCTAAAATTAAAAGAATGTAGGTTGGTCTTAAAACCTGGGACCTTGTAATTACAAGGAATGAATAGCTCTTAGTGAAAACAGATGCATTCCCAGGGCTTAACTAACTTCTGCTTTGAAATCACAATGCCAGGGTGAATGGGAACAACAAACATTGACTGAGCATCCTAAAGGTGTGAAGGGTAAAGAGAAGGGGGTCAGAATCTGTGCCATCCTCCCAGGAAGGGAAGTGGAGAGAGACACAAGCAAAGCTTCTTTCGAGAGGGTCAGGGATCTATGAAGGGAGCATAGGGAAGGGCATCTAAAGCCAGCTTGAAGGTAAGAGAGGGCTTCCCTGAGCTGAAGAATTTCAAGATGCATAGGATGAGGATGAGGAGGAGGAGGAGGGGAGAGCAGGGCAGAAGGAGAAGAGCCATCTAGATGGAGGAAGAAGCTCTCTCAGTGGTACCAATGCATGAACACCTTTTGGGAACTTCAAGCATCTTTTCAATCCATGAATCCATTCCCCTCCCAACTCCACCTTGTCTCTATCCCTTTCTTAGCTAGCATCCTGCAGTGGTCTTCTTGCTGGTACCGCTGTCTCCTGACCCTCCCATAACCTTCCCCACTACTGCTGTCACCTCCCAAGTCCATCCTGTCCTGAGTGATCCCATTCTCCCTCAAACGGGCCTCCTCATAGGGGTAAGATCTAACCTACTCAGCCTGATGGCTGGTGCCCTGTGTGAGCTAATCCCTGGAGACCTCACCTCCCACCTCTCCCCTACCTGGTGTTCTAATGACACAAAACTAACCTTGGGGAGCCATCTGTGTGCTAGGCACTGTGCTGAATGCTTTTGCTTCATATATTATGCCCTTTAATCTTCACAGCAACCAGGTGGGACAGAGCTACGTATCCTCATTTCACAGATGGGTCTAAAAAGTTAAGCCAGTTTGACCTTCACACCCATGCTACTCCCAGGGCTACAGTTTGAATTAAATTTGCTTATGTTCAGACTTGTAAACTGATGATTAAGAAATGCTTGGAAATAAAATTATGTTGGGTATATAAAAAGAAAGATAAACATTTATTCACAATCATGAAATGAATAATCCATTTATCTGAATTACCTTAAAGACATAGAATTGACACCTGGCACCGTGCTCAGACTCCTGACCACCTGTCTGACCTAATTTCCTAGCAGTCCCCCTCCTGCTCACTTTGCTTCAGCCATACTGGCCTCTTTGTTATTCTCTCAGGCGAGTCCAATTGTGAGATTTTTGTACTAGCTGTTCCTTTGTCTGGAAGTGCTTGTCCATCAAGTTTTTTCATGACTTGTTTTCTCACTTTATTGAGACTTTGTTCAGATCTTGCCTGCTAAGAGAGAACTTCATTGACCACATTCTCTTAGATGTTCCCATCATTGGGTTTCTCTTTCCTGATACCTTTATTCATAGCCTTACTGCTACATGACATAAAATTAGAGATCTATTTGTTTATATATTTGTTATTCATCGTCCTTACTCCACAGGGTTCTACAATGGTAGGATCTCCAGAACCTAGAACAGTACCCAACACACAATTAATATGGAATGGAAGAATATGGAATGAATGGTAAAATGGCTCTCAATACTCCAAACCTTGACTATAAGCTGACTGAGAGTATTAGAGTAACTAAAATTTATGAGGTCATGCAGACTGTGGCTTGGGGTACTGGTGGACAATGGAAGAACAGGAGAGGCATGGAGGCCAAGTTAATGGTGTTTATCCAACAGTGCTTAGGGAAGAGCAAGGCCTGTTAGAGTCACATCTTTGATGGAAGTTTTGTCAGTTATGGAGATAAATACCTTATCTTTTTATCTCTAGTGCCTGGCATAGAGAAGACACTCAACAAACACCCAAAGTATTAGTGAATTCTAGAATTTTATAGTTGCCTCAGCCTGCCTCCAGAAGGTTCTACTCAAGTTCTGAGAGCTAAGGTTGACCAGTGATTCTACAAGTTATTGTTTCTTGAGTATGCACCCTTTCAATCTTGGCGTGGACTGGCAACATTGGCCATCTGATGTCTGGTCCCTTTACTGGATAGAAACTGTCCTGTAACTCTTCAAGGCTGGCTCCAGCTATGGAGTCTGGGAAGTTGAGGTCTGAATGACTATTCCAAACCCCTGTATGAATGGTTAGTATTTTGGCAAACTTGTTGGGGATTCTTCACTGTGGGAACCACTTATTTCTCAGGGTGGCTTGGAATAGCCGGATGACCGGAGGGAACATTCTACAGCAGCATTTTTCAATCTGTGGATTTGCAATCATTTGTGGTGGGCTTCAAGCCACTTCAATGTCATGGTTTATGAAATCGATGTAATGAGTCACATACTGCCTTTTAAAATAAAATATATTATAATAGAAACTATAACTGGCAACCCAGAATCAAAAATGCATTTTAATAACAAAGGCACAATAAGGACATTTTGAGACAACAGATGTGCACTAAAGACAATGCTAAAGATGTTCTTCAGGCAGAAGGAAAATGATCCCACACCGAAGTGTGGAGATATGGAAAGACAAGAAGAGCAACAGAAAAGATAAATTCTAGAATATCTTATATTAATGTTGACTGTATAAATAATAACAGTACTGTCCTGTGAGGTATAAAACACATAGAAAATTAAAATACATGACAACATGAGTGCCTGGGCAGCTCAGTTAAGTGTCTGACTTTGGCTCAAGTCATGATCTCACACTTTGTGAGTTCAAGCCCCACATCAGGCTCTGTGCTGACAGCCTGGGGCCTGAAGCCTGATTCGGGCTCTGTGTCTCCCTCTCTCTCTGCCCCTCCCCCACTCACATTCTGTCTCTCTTTCTCTTGAAAATAAACACTACTCCCTCTCTCTCTGCCCCTCCCCCGTTCATGCTCTGTCTCTCTCTGTCTCAAAAATAAATAAAACGTTTAAAAAAATTTAAAAAAAAAAAAGAAAAGAAACACTAAAAATTAAAAAAAATAAAAAATAGGGGCGCCTGGGTGGCTCAGTCGGTTAAGCGACTGACTTAGGCTCAGGTCATGATCTCACAGTTTGTGGTTTTGAGCCCTGCATTGGGCTCTGTGCTGACAGCTCAGAGCCTGGAGCCTGCTTCCGATTCTGTGTCTTCCTCTCTCTCTCTGCTCCTCCCCCTGCTTGCAGCCTGCCTCTCTCTCTCTCTCAAAAATAAATAAACATTAAAAATAAATACATAAATAAATCAAATACATGACAACAAAGCACAAAAGTCGTGAGGGTATTAAATGGTATAAAGATGTTCTAATGTTCTTGCATTTTTGGATTACATTACATTATATTTTTTATAAATAATGATAAGATGTTTATATCATATAATTGTAGTTATGTCAGATGTTATATTATTTATAAAATATAGATTTATATTTATTATATCAAATATATAGTATTCATACTGTAATCTCTAAGATAAACATTAAAGTAATAATAAGAGAATATATAACAAATAAGATAATAGAGGGTAAAATGAAACAATAAAAATCTTAACCCAAAAGAAGAAGAGAAAAGAGAGAAAAAACAACATAGAAAAGGGGCACCTGGGTGGCTCAGTCGGTTGAGTGTCTGACTCTTGATTTTGCCTGAGATCATGATCCCAGGGTCCTGGGATCAAGCCTCACATCGGGCTCTGCACTGAGCATGGAGCCTGCTTGAGATTCTCTCTTTCTTCCTCTGTCCCTCTCCCCCACTTGTACTCTCTCTCTTGCTCTTTCTAAAATAAAAACAGGAAAAAAGTTAGAACAAATTAAAAACAAATAGCATAATAGATTTCAATCCAAATAAATTAGTAATTCCATTACATTTAAATGGACTAAATATTCTCATCAAAATACAAAGACTGGATAAATCAAATTAAATTCACATTAAAGACTAGGTAAAATTAAGAAAATACTATATGCTGCTTACACGAGATGTAATATAAATATAAGCATATAAGAGGGTTGAAAATAAAAGTGTAGAAGAAATGCAATGCAAACCTAATAAAAATAAACAGGATGTAGATATACCACCATCAGACAAAATAGATTTTAAGGCAAGAAGTATTGCTAGAGATGCAGAGTGAGATCTCATAATAATAAAGGTGTCATTCTGCCAAGACGACATAAAAATTCAATTTTTTTGTTCCTAATAACATACTTGCATTTAAAACTTGACCAAAGAAGGAGAAATAGACAAACACATAACCACAGTGGGAGATGTTGAAAGTAAGATTGATTCGATATAATTCACATATGAAATTCACCCTTTTAAAGTGTACAATTCAGTGGCTTTTAGTACATTGACCAAATTGAGCACCCGTCACCCTTACCTCAATTTAGAACATTTTATCTCCTTAAAAAGAAACAAACACATATTCCCATTCACTCCCCTACTCCCTCTCTTCCCAATTTCTGGCAACCACTAACTTGCCTCCTGTCTGTGCAGGTTTGCCAATCCTAAATGTGTCTCCATATAAAAAGAATCATACAACATGTGACCTTTTGTGTCTGGCTTCTACTTAACATAACGTTTTCAATGTTCATTCATGCTGTAGCACGAATTATTTCATTCCTTTTTATGGTCAAATAATATTCCATTCTAAGGATATACCACCTTTTATTCATTCATCAGTTGATGAATATTTGGGTTGTTTCCAATTTGGGGCTTTATAAATAATAGTCCTAGGACTATTTATATACAAATTTCTGCGTGAACTATGCCTTCAATTACCTTGGTATATACCTAAGAGTAGAATTGCTGGATCCAATGATAACTATTTAACTTGAAGAATTGCTAAACAGCTTTCCGAAGGGGCTAGCTTATTTTGCATTCCCACTAGCAGTGTATGAGGCTTCCAGTTTCCCCACACTCTTGCCAACACTTGCTGTTGTCTAAGATATATTGTCTGTGGATGCAATCAGGTTGTCTGTGAATAATGACAGTTTTTTTCCTTTACAGTCTTTATCCTCTTCTATTCTTGTTTTATTGCACTGACTAGGACCTCCAGTGTGATGTTGAATAAAGCTGTTGATAGAAGGTCTTTTATTCTCAGTTTCAGGAAGAAGTTTTTAATATTTCAGCTGTAAGTATACCTCTTTTAGGTCATTTGGGGCTTTTTATTTTATTTTATTTTACGTTATTTTAATTTTATCTAAATCCAAGTTAGTTAACATATAGTGTAATAATGGTTTCAGGAGTAGAATTTAGTGATCCATCACTTTACGTATTAGACCCAGTGCTCATCCCAACAAGTGCCCTCCTTAATGCCCATCACCATTTAGCACATCTCCTACCCACCTCCCCTCTAGCAACCCTCAATTTGTTCTCTGTATTTAAGAGTCTCTTATGGTTTGCCTCCCTCTCTGTTTTTATCTAATTTTTCTTCCCCTTCCCCTATGTTCATCTGTTATGTTTCTTAAATTCTACATATGAGTGAAATCATATATTTGTCTTTCTCTAACTTATTTCACTTAGCATCATATACTCTAGTTCCATCCATGTAGTTGCAAATGGCAAGATTTCATTCTTTTTGATCACCAAGTAATATTCCATTGTATATATACCGCATCTTCTTTATCCACTTATCAGTCAATAGACATTTGGGCTCTTTCCATACTTTGGCTATTTTAACTGCGCTGCTATAAACATTGGGGTGCCTGTGCCCCTTCAAATCAGCATTTTTGTATCCTTTGGATAAATATGTTTGGGTTTTAAAGAAAATTTTGATATGTGTGAGGATGTTCTTATTTCTAATTTGCTGAGTTTTTGTTTGTTGTTTGTTATCATACATGGGTATAGGATTTTACCACCACTTTTAGTGCAATAAATCCAACTTTGGTTTTGCTTACATTTCATTTGAGAATTTTGCATTTAGGCTCATTGCCAAGAGAAAAAACAAATGAGATTATAAATCCAGAGTGTCATGTGCCAACAGTGAAAGAACTCAGGATTAGAGGAGAATGAGCCCAGCCTGGTTCTGAGAGTCAGAGGAGGCCTGACATGGGTCGTGAGCTCTAAGTTAAAGAGTTAGTGGAGTAAGCTGTTTGATGGTGAGATGGGCAGGGGACATAGTGTTTTCCAAGCAGAGTAAAGAATATGTTAGAGGCCTAGAGGTAGGAGAGAACCATTTGTACCCCAGGGTTGAAAAGACATCCAGTATATCTGAAATAGAAGGCAGGGGAGGTGGTCCTGAGAGTGGAGGAGGGGAGACCAGCTTAGGAAGGAGGGAGGCCACATGGAGGTTGGTCTGTTTGTCTCTTTTATTTCTTGATCACTTACATCAACCATATGACTGATACTGAAGTAGTGTCCTGTCAGTGACTTTCCCACCTCTGTTCCAAGTCGTCTGGAGAGTAGAGACACCCATGGACACTGCCAAGAGGGTGGGAGGTAGAACAAGCCCTGCTCCTTCAGCATCTATTTCTTAGAACCACCATTCCAACCAGAGTAGCAGTTCCACGCTTACTTGATTCATAAAATGAACTTCTGTAAAAGGTTTCACCAAGTTGTATATAGAGATATATTTGAGTAAGATAGTCCTCACCCCCTGCAAAATGTTATCTCCCTGAACTAAAATATCTGCCCCGAGGAAAGGACACACACTCTATCCTCCAAAGGTGAGCAGGGGTGGGGGTTTTCTTGGAAGGACAGCCAGATGTTTCCAACAGGCTGCAGTGACAACTTGACTTGAACCCTTCCAGAGCTGAACTGCAAACACTAAGGGGAGGGGGAGGCATGGGAGCAAGGGGAAAAGTCATACACATGAGTATGAGCACTTGCAGGGATCTTGGAAAATCTGTATTCTACAAGAATAGTAGATGTGGAAACTTACAAGGGATCCTTCTTAAGAGGACTTTCTGGATGAGTGAACGAGCTTCTCCTTGCTCCTCGGGCCTTTATCTCGGGTGCCAAAATGGTGCCTGAGACCAAGCGTTTCCCTTCCTGTTCTCTCCATCATCACTCTCTCCACATCCCCCAACCCTACTGGGCAGAGGACGATTTGAGTTTGGCAGAAAATGCAAAAACAGTTCATTTTCCCCAGAGTTTGAAAAACAGCAATTAAAAACATCCTCAACACCTTGAAAACTAATTAATTCTTTTCCAGTTAGGCTGCTAGCCTTGCAAAGGCAATGAATTCACCCTGTTAATATACATGGGAACATTTACTCATTATTTCTCCATATCTACCTGTCTTATCTATCTTTATTTAGACTTTTACAAAGTACTTACTAAATTGTGTGCACCAGTAAATATGTTAACTTGGTGCAATTTCATGGAGATTTATGCACCTGCGATGCCGAATATATTAGGTTCCCCTAAAAGCTCCGCATTTGGGGTGTG
Source organism: Panthera onca (assembly GCF_046562875.1). NCBI lineage: Eukaryota > Metazoa > Chordata > Mammalia > Carnivora > Felidae > Panthera > Panthera onca. The sequence continues at coordinate 171,328,053 of NC_138346.1, read as the reverse complement.
TTCTTTTCACAGACCCTATGGGGTACATTTTCAATGTGCTGAGGGATATGCAAGAACCAAAAATCAATGGGCTTAAATTATTAAAATTCTAAGCAGTCGTTACGGATTGGGTCAGGTATTATAAAACTTACAGTCCATCAATTTACTTTCAATATTAATTTTAGCCTTGTGCCTTGCCATGAAAATCATGAGAATGGAAAGCATGTAACATCTCACTTACAGCTGACGCAGAAGGGAAGTGACTCTGAAATATAGACCCTCCTGGCCTCGGGGGAAGATTTATGTGGCGAGGATCACTCTGCTCAGAGTAAGACTGCAGGTGAGTGGCAGGTCTGCATTATAAATGCCTGGGGTAACTATAAAAACATAAATGGTATCAAGTTATTGATTTTTTTTTCTTACTGGAGCCCACAAATTAGAAAAGCCACTGCTAAAAATCACTGGTCTATCCACAAATTTTAATTAAAGCATAAATAAATCATTTTGGTTGCTGCACTTGCATATAAACAAAGGGGGAGATGGCATCCTTACAAATGCTTGTCAACATTTGGTGACTAATGGCTCACAGTGAAAATACAATCTGAAACAACTGAATTGAAAGCAGATTCTGGAGCTAACTCATATCACATGCAAACCATCTAAAGCTATTATGGCAAGAGGCATTGAAACCACAGATCAGGTTTTTGGGGATGGGTGGAGGGATGAGGATAATTTTGTTAAGTAGAGCAATACTATTTTTTTTTTATTAAATACAGTGAAGCCCTGTAATGAGATGTTACAGCTGCTGCACTCCTGCCACATGATGGGGAAATGGATACCGCACCCCTCACGCAAAACACTAACCATATGCTGCCATGGTTCCAAATGTTGATTTTATTCCTAAATAAATACATAGCAAGAACTAATATAAATTAGGTCTCTAGAAACACAGGGATTGAAGGGGATGTTCTGAACATTCCTAGATCCCATTACATAAAAAGAAGAAATTAAGACGTTGAATAGTAAAGGAATTCCCAGGGGATTTGCAGTATTGGTATGGGCACAGGAAGCCCGAACCTGGCATTCATGTTGTGCTCAGCTTTGATGGAAGTGTGTGGGATGCTCCCCTGCACACATCTACATTTCTTCCCAGGAACTAGTGTGATTGGGAAGCATTGGGACACTAGGCCCTGCTGTTGCTGCGGGGGGGTGTTAAGTCTGCGTCATCGGTGGCCAACACATCTTAATAGAAGGTCTGCACACAGTGGGAAGATGAACCTTGTGTGATTGTCCTTGCAGCCAACTGGAAGCTCAGTGAGAGCAGGAAGTATGTTGTCTGCAGTAACACCTTACTTGTCAAATGTTAGTAAAATAAGGAATAATTCCTTCCTTCCTTCCTTGCTCCCTCTCTCCCTCCTCCCTCCATCCCTCCCTCTTTTCCTTCCTTCCTTTCTTCCTCCCTCCATCCCTTCCTCCCTCCCTTCCTTCCTTCCTTCCTTCCTTCCTTCCTTCCTTCCATCTTCCCCCCCTTCAATTAGCAAACATTCCTTGCAAACCTATCCCTATGCCATGCATGATGTTAGCTATCTGAGGATATGGAAAGGTATAATACAAAAGCTCTGTCCTCAGGAACAGTTCAAGTTGAAAAAACAGAGAAGATTCAATGCAAGGATGTAAATATTTTAATAGCAGCGTCCCAAGGACCTTAGGGGAGTCCAAAGAAAGGTAAACTTAACTTTAGAAGAAAAGCCACGGGGCAAAGAAAGTTTTAAAAAGATGGTGATTGGGGCGCCTGGGTGGCGCAGTCGGTTAAGCGTCCGACTTCAGCCAGGTCACGATCTCGCGGTCCGTGAGTTCGAGCCCCGCGTCAGGCTCTGGGCTGATGGCTCGGAGCCTGGAGCCTGTTTCCGATTCTGTGTCTCCCTCTCTCTCTGCCCCTCCCCCGTTCATGCTCTGTCCCTCTCTGTCCCAAAAATAAATAAAAAACGTTGAAAAAAATAAATAAAAAGATGGTGATGCTTAGGCTGATGTTTAGTCTTGCCATATGAATGTGTTTTGCCAAGTAAAAAGATAAAACAGAATATCTAAACAACTGGAACTTAACTTTTTGTGTGCTGAACCTTTGTTTTTTACCATGCACATGCATGTTCTCTCTCTCTCTCAATCTCTCTCTCTCAAAAGTAAATAAATATTTTTTGAAAAAGAATATACTACTTCATTAACCCTAACATGACTTTTTTTTTTGCAAGATGCACTATTATTTTATATACACTGAGGAAAATAAAACGCTGCCAATGAAACTGATCCTGCATATTCTTACCATATTTATGTTTTTTCCTTTATTTCTATTTTTATTGAAGTATAATTAGCATACAGTGTTGCATTAGTTTTAGGTGTACAATGTGGTGATTCAACAATTCTATACATTACTCAATGCTCATCAATGTAAGTGTACTATTGGGGCACCGGGGTGGCTCAGTCGGTTAAGCGTTTGACTTCGGCTCAGGTCATGATCTCATGGTTCATGGGTTCAAGCCCCACGTAGAGCTCTGTGCTGACAGCTCAGAGCCTGGAGCCTGCTTTGAGTTGTATCTCCCTGTCTCTCTGCCCCTCCCAAATCACACTCTCTCACTCTCTCGTGAAAATAAATAAACATCAAAATAAGTGTACTCTTGATCCCCTTCACCTATTTCGCCCATTCCCCCCCACCATTTCCCATTACCAACCACCAGTTTGTTCTCTGTATTTAAGAGCCAGGGGTTTTTGGTCTCTTTCTCTCTCTCTTTTTTGTTCATTTGTTTTGTTTCTTAAATTCCACATTTATATCTATTACATGATACATCTCAACTGCAGAGATGTTAAAGTGGGAAATATGGGCTTAGAATCCATGAACTATGATAACTAAAATTGCCTTTATGATTTTATCAGAATTATGCAGTAATAAAACATGGGTTCTGGAGTCAGACCAAATTCCCGTCCTCAGTGTTTTCTAGGTTTGTGAACCAGAGCAAGTTACCTCCCTTCTCTGTGCCTTGGCTTTCTCATTTATAAAATGGGGCATTTAGTCCTACTCTGCTTTGCCCTGCATCATTCCTACATTTGGACTTTGAATGCTGAAGCCATTGTCTGTCTAGAATGGCCTATTATGTGATTTGATAAATATATGCTCGTCTGTCCAGTGTCACTTCCTTTGGTGGGCCAGCCTTCATCCCGTTCCAGTTACCCTGCTCAATCTACGTGATTCTGATGGGATCGATGACATTTGTCTCAGCCCAAAGGAGGTGAGGGGGCTGAGGGAGATGGAGGGGGAGGGCAGACAGTCCAGAGCAGGCCTGACCAATCAGAGCACACCATGCAATTTGGCCACGGTGACTGACTGGTTCAAGCCAAAAATTAACACTAGAATTTTGGTGAGGGATTAAGAAGCTAATGTACAGGAAGCAGATGAACAGTGACTGTCACACAGTACACACAGAATAGTCATTCATTATTATCATCACTATTACTGTGCTGGATGAGCTGCGAGGTTATGAAGCCCAAGTCCATCAGGGATATGCCAATATTCTAATTGTACCCATGGATTTCCCATAGCAACTAGGAGCTTGCTAGAATGTAAGCTTTATGTGGACAAATCTCTGATTTGTTCATTGATATATCCTAGTTACCTAGAATAGAGCCTGGCATAGAACAGGTGCTCCAAAAATATTTGTTGAATAAATGAACTCTTCTGTTTTTCTTAACTTCCTGGCTGTCTAGATGTAAGATGTCATTTGTGCTGATTTCAGTGTATCTGCCTCTAACAGCCCTCCACCCTCAACTAGCTTCCCTTCTTCCTTCCCTTTCCTTCCCTTCCTTTCCCTTGTCCTTGCCCTTTCCTCTCTTTCTTTCCTTCCTTCCTTCCTTCCTTCCTTCCTCTCTCTCTTTTTCTTTCTTTCTTTCTTTCTTTCTTTCTTTCTTTCTTTCTCTTTGCTTCTTTTACTTCTAATCTGCTATTCACTGAAAAAATAAAAATAGCCATACATACTAGAATTGTTTCTTTAGCCTAAGTAATGCACTCCCATCTCCCTCCATGCCCACCTGTCAATCCTCGTCTGTGTCCATCCTCTCCGGGGGCACCACCTAGGCCCAGAGGGAACCCAGGGGTTTATTTCTGAGCTGATCACCATGTTTGTATTGGCAGAATCTTGCAACTTCAGAGACCACTGTTATGCTAGCTTCCTCTACGCTTTGCTCCTGGTGGCTTGGCACTGACAGCTCGCCACCCTTAGAGACATTCCAAATAAGACTTGGGCATTTCAGTGGTCCTGTTTTGCTTTGGCTTCTCTCCTAGCTTGTTCCCATTCCCACCACCCATTCCTGGTTGATTGCAAACTTCAAACTGAAGTGGTTGATGCCATCACAGTCCCAGGGACCTCAAAGACAAGCTTCCTCTCCCTTCTCACAAGGAAGCACGCTCCTTGGAGGGTAGAAGGCATTCCCCTCATGTAGGTCCCATTGCAGGAAGTAACATCTGGGCTTACCCTCACTGTCTGACACCATGGGGAGAATGAAACTGGCCCGTACTTACAGAGTGGGAAGCCCAGCAAGGTCTCAAGAAGAGTGTCCAAGGACAAAATCCCTCAATAAAACCTCAATCCCCAAACATGGCCAGAGAGGGGAAAATGGGGTACAAAGCACTGGAATAGAAAACCAAGACACTAGTTAGATGTTTTTCCTCTAACAAGGGACATGTAGGTGACTTGAAGTTTTCTATCACAATTCAGGGAATCACATTTTTTTTGTCCCACACGCTGTGAGACACTATAGTGTGGAGGTTCCCTCTCTGGTCATTTTTGAGAAGGTGCAGCCTTGAGCGTTCATGCAGCCTTCCAGATGGCCAGGGATAAGTGTGATTTTATTTTCAGACCTGGTTTCTTAGGAGTCACTCTTAGCTCAGAGGCACTTACTGCTCAGTCAGTGCTTGGTCAGAGGTGGTGTTTGCCTTGTGCTAGTGCAGTCTCTGCCTTATGTTAAGAGCTCTGTGTGCAGCACGAGTGACACTTTTAAGTCAGCCCCCCATCACACCTTGATTTTTCCTGAGTAGGTGCAACTTGGCACATGCATACATTCTTCCTAAGTCCAGAATTGACTGTAATCCTTGGAGGCCTCTTCGTAGCTATCTCTTCCTCCGGTTTCTCCCTACAAAACTTCCGTTCTGCCTTTTTTCTTGTATAATAGGGCTGCAAGTCTCCTCTTAATTGCCCTCCGCCAAGATCTCCATTGTTTTCAACAGTGGCTTCAGGTCTGGAGTTTTCCACACTGTTTCCAATGAAGTGAACCCCTTGGGAAGAGCTACGGAGCCCTTCGGTCCTTAGGGCCTGCCTTTGGCCTGGGCAGAACCCCTGTGCCACTGCATCAGAGCTTGGGCAGACACCTGCTCTTAGGAGGGTGCCACTCCCACTGGGTGAGTCAGCACTGTGGGGGCAGCAGGAGATGGCAGCCTCTGATCTTAGCTTGTCTCTCCTGGTACGAAACTCTCATCTTACAAGCAAGTTGGGAGGAGGGGCAAGAGAGCTCCAGTGCTCTTAGCCTCTGCACCTGGAGCAGAGCTGACAGCCTGAGCTTTAGAGCTGGGTGAGGAGGGGAAACTCAATCCCTTTGGCCATGCCTGCCTAGAATAGAGCTTCTCAACATGGGGCTAGGAAAGATAAATGGTGGCAGCCTGTCCCTTCTCAGGCAAAACTAACCCCAATCTGGGGGCTGGGGGCAGAGAGAGCCGGTGTCTGCTTGGCTGCATATGCCTGGAGGATAGCTCTGTAACAGGAAGCTGTAGGGAGGGGTAAAGGAGAAAGTTCTGGCTCAAATGCCAGACTCTCTCTGTTCTTACCAAGATTTAGAATCTTTCTCCATTTCCTATATCCCCTTAGGACAATTTTTGGAGACTTTAGATGATGGTTGCTTATAATTTTTACCAGTGAACTTCTTTTTCTGGGGAGAGGGTCTACCCAACTTCTTATTCCTCAATTCTGAAAGTCTCAAATCCACACTACCACTTGGTTAAAGATAAGCTCTATTCATTCACCTGACAAATATTTGTACAGTATTAATTGTATGGCAGGCAATGATTTCGCTGGTGGTTGACCTCTGTCGTTAACCTACTGTTTTGGGGTTATGTATATTGACCACTCTCCAACACGATCAAGTGAGCCTCATACGAAGAAGCCATGTCTACTTGGTGTTTGTTAATCAGTTGGTGAAAAGTGGGATGTATAGTTAATGATTTTGTTCAATTCCTTCCTTCCTAGTAATATCCCTACTCGACTAACGTCACATTTTCAAAACTATATTTTTCTGAAGTGCTCATTTCCTCATGCCTCTATTTAGCAAATCACTCTAAGATTTTCTTTTATTTCTCTCTGATATCAAAGCAATTTTTGAGCACCTAATATCCTTTAGGCCCTTCTATATGCAATCTCATTAACGCTAGTATTAACCCCGTGGTTAAATTATTCTAATCCCATTTTGCAGAGGAGAAATCTGAGGCTCAGAAAGGTGAATAAATTTATCTAACATTAGAGCAAGTAAAGTGGCTGAGCTGTGCTCTGAGCGTAGAACTGCCTGACTCCAAGACCGGTGTTCTTCCTCCAGACAGACCTATCCTGAAGTGAATACTCTCTATTTCTTAGAGAAAACCACAGTGAGTTTAAGGAAAATCGTTTTCAACACCTTGAGTCATCTAGAGCATTGCCTGCTTTGGAAGCCTGCTGCTTTTCCTAAAGCAAATGTGAGATCTGGCCTCTTTCACGTGTGAGGTGCGTTGGCACACAAAATGACTAATGAAGGACCGTGGAAGTAAAGGGAGTGACCTTGTTGCACCGCCCTCTAAACCCCCAAATGACCCTCATTAAGGCAATGATTTGGCTGATTTACTAAGATGTAGCCCACAAAATGGCAAATATAACTCAACCACAACCAATCTGGCCCTTGTTAGCTGCGTTGTAACAAGAACATGTATGAATATCATTATGAAATGCTTAGGACAAGAATTATGCTGAATTCGGAATGTTCTCCTATAAGGGGAAAAAAAAATAACAGTTCAGAATGGAGAAGCATAATGACCCCTCTACTTTTTTTTTAATGTTTATTTATTTTTGAGAGAGAGAGACAGAGTGTGAGCAGGGGAGGGGCAGAGACAGAGGGAGACACAGAATCTGAAGCAGGCTCCAGGCTCTGAGCTGTCAGCACAGAGCCTGACGTGGGGCTCAAACTCACAAGCAGTGAGATCATGACCTGAGCTGAAGTCAGACACTTAACCGACTGAGCCACCCAGGTGCCCCACTGCCTCCCTACTTTTTAAAAATTGATTTGAGGGACACCTGGTTGGCTCAGTCTGTTGAGCGCCCAACTTCAGCTCAGGTCATGATCTCACATTTCATGAGTTGGAGCCCCATGTCAGGCTCACTGCTGTCAGTGCAGAGCCTGCTTGGGATCCTCTGTCTCCCTCTCTCTCTGCCCCCACCAAAAACAAATAAACATTAAAAAAAAAAAAGTTTTGATTTGAAATGAACATCTTCAAAACCCTGCATCCTGAAACTCTTCAGGCCTTCAATGGGATTTGAGTGGTTCAGTTGGATCTCACTGGCTACTTCCTTTAAACTAATCTAATCTCATACCTTCTCCACCAAGCTGCAGAATCAATAAAACAAGGTGGGGCAGAACTGGAAAGAATTTGAGTGGAAACCTCTGAGGAAAATGTGGGGTTTTTTCCTTCCATGGCAGAAACAAACATTGACATTTCAATAAATTGTATTAGACTATAAACTTATGTTAGATTGCTTCTCCCCTAAGTTCCATAAAACACCTGGAATAGTATTATTTACCTATTGGTATTATTTACCTATCAAGTATCTTTTGATTATTGCAGCCCGATAGGACCAGGGTTAGGTCACTTGAAGAGTTTGCCCCTAAATCTGCTCTATTACCAGTCCTCATCTGCCATATGGCTTCTTCAGACTTCTTTTTTTTTTTTTTTTTTTTTTTTTTTATCTCTCTGGGAGTTCCAAGGTGAGGTTGGAATGTCTCACCTATAATTGGAGCCACTCTGTAGTCATCTCTCCCTTCCCAGTCTTCTGGCTGTTGTTTCTCTTGTCTCATGTGTTGTTTTTCTCCTTAACCACATTGTTGTCCTCTGGGTTGGATTGGGAGGGCCCGAGAATGCTAATCCCTTCCTCGGCTACCCATTCCTAAGGAGCACCGAACCACTGAGGTTCCCCCAGGTGGGGTTGGTTTCCTGTGTCACTTTGGCCTAGAGAACAGAATAGAATGCTTGGCCCTTGGGGAAGCTTACTCTCAGAGAATAAGGGAGTTCAGCTGACTATGCCATTTATTCTTCCCCAAGTTACTAATCAGTTAATTTTTTCCAACTATCCTAAGAGGGAGTGAATAAAGAAATAGAAAAAGGCCAGGAGTGTTACTCTCATTGGTCTCTTCCACAAAGAAGGAAACACAGAAGTGGTGGAGAAGCATTTACTCTCAAATGCCCTGTGGTGTTGGCTGAGAGCCCCCCCTGGTAATGGGGTGATTCTGGTAATGCCCTTGGCCTCTCATGCCACTGAAGTTCCTAAGTCTAGATCTCTGGCATTCACCTCTCTCTCCTTCCCCTGTTCTTTTCATAAGGAAGAGGGGCACTGCCAAATTAGGGCAGAAGCCTGCTTTTCTAGTATTTAGAGCTTTTCTAGTATTTTTGTTTTGATTTTTTTTTTAGTTTGTAACCAGTTTATTGAATGATCTAAATTCAGTAGAATCAAACAGGAAAAATATTATTTATTCCAGTGACTGCTCCTAAAAAAGCTCTGTTGAATCTCATTCTTCCTTCCCTAAATGACATTTCGGGTAAAAATTTTCACCATTTTTGGATATTAAAAAATGCAATGTAATACCACTGATCCAGCCCAAAGCCTCAAACTCATGCCCAACTTAATTATCTCCTGCCTAATTCAAGAGAGGTATTTTCTACTGTGGAAGGGAGTATGCTTTTCTCTTTCACTTTCCTTCCTTCCTCCTCTTTCTTCTCCAGTGTTTTGGGACCTCAAGGAAGGGTGGGGAAGGAGGAAGCAAAATTCTTCTATTTAAGTGTTGTCTGGTCCTTCCTGCCTTGGCAGTCAATGCCCAAGTACAGCAGAAGTCTAAATGCTGGATCTTTCACGGTGAGTCCCTACTGAGATCTCACACTGCCTGTGGGAGATGCACTCTGCCATGATTCCTCATAACCCCCCACCCCGCCCTGAATTCCCATTCCCATTGGTAAACCCCACAACATTTTTCTGGATGGAATATGTGGAAAATATCTTCAGCATTATGTGTTATCTTGACCAAACATAGCAAAAGTTGTTTCATTGTGACGAACAGAATTGAGCTAGGTGAGTTCTCCAACCTGGATGGGAAGCTCTGCTCCAGAGGATCATTCAGGAATCCAGGTTTCCTCATCTATTTCTGCATTTCAGCCCACGTGCGGGAAGGGGCAAGAGAAAGTCAGCATGAGCAATTTTTTCTTTAAAATGATAACTTGGAAGTTTCCAGATGTCATTCCACTTCTATCCTGTTGGCCTGAACTTAGTCACACGACTATGCTTAGTTGCAAAGGAGGCTGGGAAGATGTAATCTTTGGCTAGAGGGCCACATGACTACCTGAAATCCTGGAGGGATTTTTATTACTAAAAGATAAGCAAACAACGAAGGGGCGCCTCGGTGGCTCAGTCGGCTAAGTGTCTGACTTCGGCTCAGGTCACGATCTTGCGGTTTGTGGGTTTGAGCCCCACGTCGGGCTCTGTGCTGACAGCTCGGAGCCTGGAGCCTGCTTCAGATTCTGTGTCTCCCTCTCTCTCTGCCCTTCCCCCGCTATTGCTCTGTCTCTCTCTGTCTCTCAAAAATGAATGAAAACGTTAAAAAATATTTTAAAAAAGATAACAGACAATGGATATTACTAAAAGATAAACAGACAACTTGGGGGCAGAGTCCAGCAACCCCTGCTCAGGCATTTTGGGGTACATCCTCACATTGAACTTCAAACCACTTTGCCTTCGTCCCCTATTGTCGAGTATGGGCCACAGCACCACTTCTTCCTGATTTCCTCCAGACTCCCAGTGACCCTCCCTGCAATGTCTCCCTGCTCCCATTTTCCCATGCATCAAACATATCTGTAGATACTAGAATGCCAGTTATAAACAAGTTTCCATGTTCTTTCTTACTGGGACACATGAAGTTGGAGTCACATCGGAGTAACCTCAGGATGCTCTGAGAACACAGAGGAGACACCACACATAACCTACATGGCAAGGAAAGAGTTGGAGAAGTTTGCCTGGATGACAGAAACACCTGGGAAGAGTTCTGGAGGAGTAGAAGTTAGTCACTGGAACGCACTGTGAGCAACAAGATAAGCATGTGCAGGAACCACAAGACTAGCCAGAAGAGTGCATTTGCGGAACAGCGAGTCGCACACGATTGCTTGACAGTCAAGTGTCTGTTGAAATGGGAGATGTTTTTGGAAGACAAGGCTTACAGAGGCAGACAGGAAGCAAATGACGAACGCCGTTGTGGACCTGAACTTCATCCTGAGGGCAAATGGGATTTCATGGAGAACTTAAAGCAGGGAAGTGACCCAAACCAATCTGCCTTTGTGGAAGACAAGTCTGACAGCTGGGGGAAGGGTGCATTGATGCGGGCGAGACTGGGTGCTGCTGGAACAGTTGGGAATCAATTGGACAGATCCAAGAGGAAAAAATTAAGGGCCTGAAGTAGAATAATGACAGCTCTGCCTCCAGAGCTCACATTCTTTCCATGATAATGATGGTTTTCTTCTGTTTGTTGGTTGGTTTGTTTGTACACTGTCTCATTCCAAAAGAGATTTGGGATGACCTTCACAAATTCATTAAGTGGTGCCATGAATATGAATTCTGGTCTGCAAATCTAGGTATACAAGAAATATTGTACTTCTTTGTTTTCTAGATCTCAAACTCCATCTCTAATTCAAGTTCACTTCTACTGGGCAGGTGGGCTGCCACCCCTCCCACTTGGGTTCTTGCCACTTCTGTGGACTCTGCTTCCCCCTGCTCTCTCTAAACCAGATCCAAATAGACTCTGGGAATCTCTTTGTCATTCTTGGGGAAATCCTCTTCCTTCTGTGTTTCCCTCAGGTGCCCTTTTTCTCCATGCAGGACACTTAGATCATTCTCCCTAAAGGCTTTAGACTTTTCTAAGCAAATCCAAAAAGGGAAGCAAACCATTAGTTTGCCACCCATGAAGCCAGATGACCCAGAACCTGCAAGCCACTTACACAGAAAAGGGAAGAGAAGAAAACTCTCAGCTCAACATGTCAAAAATGGTCCTGTCATGATACCATATGATTATTTCAAATATCAATAAGTCATGGTGAAGGGAAAACAAAATAAAATAAAACTAGTGAGAGAGTTCATGTTTTGAAAACCTTAAATCCTTTCCAAAGTTAGTACCATAAGCGCTGAGCAATCTAGTGACTAAAGCAAAAATGGACACGTGAACTAATATTAGTTTCCACTAAAGAAGAGACACCTGGCAGGGGTAGGGGGGGTGGGGGTGGGGCTCAGTCAGTTAAGCGTCTGACTCTTGATTTCAGTTCAGGTCATGATCTCACGGTTTGTGAGTTTGAGCCCCACGTCGGGCTCTGGGCTGACAGTGCAGAGCCTCCTTGCGATTTGCTCTCTTTCTCTCTCTGCCCCTCCCCTGCTCGTACACACTCTGTCTCTCTCAAAATAAATAAAGTACACCTGTTTTTCAAGAGTGACAAGGTTTTATCTATCCCTGGAATGAGAGGAAAGTTTCTCCCACTGGATCCTCATAAAGAGGACACTACATAAAATGCAGGCCACCCCATGTTCAACATCATCCCTCTAATGAGTTTTGTCAGATGGTCTCTTACAATATGGACACCAGAGATTTAAAAGAAATAAAGCAAACAAACTCAGAAACAGTCCCTGCTCTTGGTGTGCCCTGATCTGGTCAGGAACACAAGTAAACAGACAATTGCCACATGTTATTAAAGTACCATGGTGGAGGTGTGGTATAAAGTGCAAAGGGAGCACTTCCACAAGTTTCTAGGAGAAGAAAGGACAGAGGGAGCCCATCACCCAAACATCATGGGAGCTGGAAGGAGGATGGAAAATGTTCAGGTCATGATAAAGCAGAAAAAATACAGGGCATCTGGGTGGCTCAGGTGGTTATCTCACAGTTTGTGAGTTCAAGCCCTGCGTAGGGGTCTCGGTTGTTGGCACAGAGTCTGCTTGAGATCCTCTGTCTCCCTCTCTCTTTGTCCCTCCCCTGCTTGCGCACACACACTCTCTCTCAAAAATAAATAAACATTAAAATATTAAATTTAAAAAAATTTTAAAGCAGAAAAAATACAATCTTATATTTCAAAACAAACTTACACAAAATACTGAAAGGAAGTACACAGCTAAATTATTCTTAGTTGTTGCTAGGTGATCATATTGCTGGTGATTTTTATATTTTGCCCTCAGCTTATCTACATTTTCAAATTTTTATGAGGAAAAGATCAATATTTAGACACTAGTTTTAGTTACAACGGAAGACCCAAATAAAAGTAGCTTTTAGTTTTTGTCGTGCATGATGTAATCCAGAATAAAATAACATGAGGTCTGGGATTTCCTTCAAAATCACGTGGGGCAGTGGAAAGGTGGACAGGGGCACAAATGCGTTAAGACTGGCTGTAATTTGCTAATTGTTTAAACTGGATGGCTGATGGCTACATGGGGGTTCATTACACGAGTCACTACTTTAGTATATACTTTAAATTTTTCTATAATAAAAAGCAGGAAAAACAAATAAATAAGGAGAGTGGCCTTGGCACATGAACCCCTCACTGGCTCAGTTGACTCAATTGTAAAATGGAAATTTACAAAATTCCCACTTTATAAGATAGGTGTAATGATTAAATGAGTCAACATATATAAAATGCTCATAACAGTGCCTGACACTGAAATCACAATTAAAATTATTATGATGATGGCTTAAGCCAGGGGTACGATGATCCCTTCCAGATCCCAGGTTGCCACCTGGTCTCATGGTTCTATGATGCTGAAGCTGTTCTAGGCATCACTGTCTTCAAAGCCCTGTCTAGAAGCAGAGGAGAGGTGGGTCTCTGCCTTTTTGTGTGTGTCCTCTTTTAAGACACAGGCAACTTTGGGGTGCCTGGGTAGCTGAGTCGGTTAAGCGTCTGAGTCTCGTTTCAGCTCAGGTCATGATCTCACAGTTAATGAGTCGGAGCCCTTCATCAGGCTCTGCACTGACAGCATGGAGCCTGCTTGGGATTCTCTGTTCTCCTCTCTCTGCTCCTTCCCTACTTGGTCTCTATCTCTCTGTCTCTCAAACTAAGTAAACAGTTTAGAAAAACTACAACAACAAAAAGACACGGGGAACTTTGCAAGAAACCTCCTAGCAGCCTTCCCTTTACTTCTCATTGGCCAGAATAACATCACATACCAATGCCTAAACCAATCACTTACCAAGGAAATGGATCTACCAGATTCGCTCCAGATTAATCAAAACTTCTACCCCGGGGGTTTGTGAGGGCCCCTGAAGCATATGGTATACAAATGGCAGAAGGGAAGAAAATCATGATTCTATTAGGAAGGAAGAAAGTGAGAAAGTGCCTAATGGACCGTCGACTGATAGTGACTTCTCATGGCATGTTAGCAAACAGTGTGGTTCAGTGTGACTACTACATAGTAAGTATATTGTAGGGAACAGAAAAGAAATGGCAGTAATAGGACAGGTGGGATAAGACTGTAATGCACCAGGCAGAGGATATTGCATTTTTCCCTGTAAGCAATGGGAAGCCATGAAGACTGAGGCACAAAAGCATAATTCAGGAAAATATCACTAATTTCATTTTAACCTAGAATTTTTCTGAAGATGGTATATTATGCAAATGATACACATATCATATGCAAATGTACTTACTGCTCCCTGAAATATTTACACAATTGGATGTGGTCTGTCCAAAAAAAAAAAAAAATCTTGGTGGAAATATTTGACTCAGCAATAATATCTCTAAGTGGGGAAGCCAATTAGCCTTGGATTCAATATTTACATCCTGCGACACTGCTTTCTACCACCCAAGACCTTTTTTTAGCTTCTGTAGTAAGTTCCTTTATAATGTGCCTTCAAGGAGCTGGTGAATATCCATATCCCTCACCACAGTGTCTACTCTCAGTGCTGAGTGTAATTATCCCTATGTGAAAATGAATTCCACATGAATCTTTTGAGGAAGGCAGAGCCATTTAAGGTATTATTTAATTACAAATGAGAAGTGCATTATTTGATTCATTAAAGAAGATCATGATGCAAAGAGGCTGACCTCAAGCTGATGAAACTTTTCAAATTAAGATCCTGGGAGTGTCATTATTGGCATAAGCTTTGTTTATGGCGGGAGGGGTGGGGGAAGGGCTGCACACGTGATGAACCGCAAGCGCATCAAGAAGGAGAAATGAGGAGGTGTGCTTGTCACCTATGGGACTTTCTTGTATTTTTGAACAAAAAAAAAAACCCTTGATTTCAACCAGATATTATTTGAAAAAGAGAGATTATTACTTTCATTTCCATGAAAGGCAAGATGCTCCTTCTCCTCCACTGACACAAATAGTATAAAATAAGAAAGGTAATAAGTTCCATGTATCTGGTATTTTTGAGGACGGGGATGTTCTCCTTGATGCATAGAGCCTTGCAGAAGTTGTTATACACTCAATCCTGGTTTAAGCCAAATCCCAAGCCTGGGCACCTGAAAATCATTGTATATTTTACATGGATCACTGCTTGTATCTTTCTTGTCATTTGTTCATTTATTCAACAGATTTTTATCTGATGCCTCTATGTAGCAGTTACTATTCTAGACATTGGGAACACAACATTGAATGAAACAGACAGAAATCTCTTTTTCCTTGGGGTTGACATTCTAATGGGGACTGATATAAAACAAACCAGAGAAACAAGTAATGTATAGAGTATGTGCAGATAGTGAAAGGTACTGAAGAGATCAATAATGTAGGTAAGGGGAATAGGAGAAGTAGAAAGTGGTTAGGAAGGCATGTAATTTTTTTTTTTTTAGTTTATTAATTTATTTTGAGAGACAGCTTGCACGTGCAAGTTGGGGAGGGGCAGAGAGAGGGGGTGAGAGAATCCCAAGCAGGCTCTGCACTGTCCACACGATCCTGATGCGGGGCTCACACTCACAAACCATGAAATCATGACCGAAGTTGGACACTTAACCGACTGAGCCACCCAGGCACCCCAGGCATGGCCAGGGAAGGTCTCAGTTAGATGATAGTACTATTTATCAGTATTTCTGGCTTTTCTTCTGGACACATGATAAGATTGAATTCCCTTGCTATACTGGAATTAGAGAAGCCCAGTGGCTTGCTTTTGCTGATGAAATGGGAGTGAAAGTGATGTATGCTGCTTTGGTGTTTATGATTCTTCATGCTCTTTCTTTGCCTTCTCCATCCATGTTCCAGTAGTGACTGTTCTGTCAGCTTGAAACCTGGAGAGAGCCCAGCCACCCAAAAGGGAGATGTAGTATGACTTGTTTTAAGCTACCGAGGTGGTGAGGTTGCTTGTTACTGCAGGGTAGCCTAGCCCATCCCATCTGATTCGGTGAAAATTGATTGAAGATATGAAGGAAGTCGGGGAGTAAGAGGTGTGGACATTGGGAGAGGAGCACCCCCCAGCAAGGGTAATAGTACAAAGGCCTCGAAGTGGGAGTGTGCTTGGCATTTTAGAGTCAAATGGATGAGGAAAACAGTAATGGCAGGTGCAATCTGAGCCATGATGGACTTCCAGATCATGTAAGCTTGTGTGCGCCTTGTAAGGACTTTGACTTTTTATCTAGACGAGATACCATTTATTAGAAGAGTAGTCACATTATCTGACTTAAATCTTTTTAACATTCCACTTGGCTGCTGGGAATAAACTGAGGTGGGGACGAGAGGAGCAGGGAGAACAGTAAGGAGGCTATTGTTCTAAATCCAGGTGAGACAGGAGAGTTGCTTGAGTCATGGCAGTAACAGCAGAGATGTGAGAAGTGTTTGAATTTTCCATATGTTATTTTTATACGAAGCTGATAGGATTTCCTAGTGGATCAGATATGGGTTGGAAGAAAAAGAATGGAGTCAAGGATAACTACAAGGTTTTTGCCTTAGGTAAATGGAAGGGTGGAGCTGCTATTTCCTGAAATGGAGAAAACTGTGGAAAACTTGGGGAAAGCACAGGACCTCAATTTTGAGCAATATTAAGTTTGGGATGCCCATTCAACTTCCAAGTGGACAGACAGGTCCATGATGGAAACATACATTTGGGAGCCATTGGTATATCCATAGTATTTGAAATCATGAGACTCTATGCCCCAAGGGGAAAGGTGTAAAAAGAAAGGCATGCAGGTCTAAGAAATGAGCTTCTTAGCTGAATGCTAAGAGATCAGAGAGAAAAAAAGAAACAGCAAAGTGGACTGAGAAGAAGCTTCCAACGGGGTAGCAGAAAACAAAACAAAACAAAAACGGGAAAATGTGTTGAAGGAAGAGTGTTAAATTCTGCAGATATGTCAAGAAAAATGAGGCCTGGAATGGAGCATGAGATTTAGGAAATGATGGTCACTTGTAACCTTGGTAAGAACAGTTTCATGTCCCAACAGCATGAGGGAGCTTTGCTCAAGAGATAATGAGAGAAAAGAAATGGAGACAACTCATTTAAGAAGTTTTGTTGTAAAAGGAAGTAAAGAAATGGAGCTTAACTGGGCAAGAAATGGAGCCAAGAGAAGAAAGGAAAACAGAGGGGACAAGTAATAGCTAGTTTGTAGGCAAATGGAAAAGATCCATTAGAAAGAAAAAAATTGAGGGGAGCCTGGATGACTGAGTCGGTCAGGCATCCAACTGTGTTTCGGCTCAGATCGTGATCTCGAGGTTCATGAGACTGGGTCCTGCGTTAGGCTCTGCACTGGCAGCACGGAGTCTGCTTGGGATTCTCTCTCTCCCTTTCTCTCTGCAACTCCCCACCCCCTTCCCCTCAAAATAAATGGATAAACTTAAAAAAAAAAAGGAAAAATTTGATAATGCTGGAGAGAAGGGGGAAATTGCTGGATCAGTGTCCTCAAATAGACAAGAAGAGATAAAACCTGGTGCATAAATAGGGGAGTTGGCCTTTGCTGGGGGTTCATCCAAGAGAAACAGGCATTGATGTAGGAGTTGGTGGTATATGGAGATAAGAGTGTGTGGAAGCTATCATCTGAGTGCCTATTTTTTCTTAAGCGACACTGGAAGCAAGCTCATGGGCTCAGAGTAAGTGTGGAAATTTGAGGACAGACAAGAAGGTATGAAACAGTCATTGGGGAGAGGGAAAGTGAATGGATTAGGAAAATATACGATGATATCCAGGCAGCATTAAAGTGAGTGAACAAGAATTTAAAAGATCAATTAGCATGGTAGTGTGGTTTTCTCGGGCCGCATTCAGCTGTGTGGGAGCAGGCGTGGAGCAGGTGGAGAGATGGTTTACACGGATGGTGGGCCGCAGTAGTAGGATGGGAAGGAAAGGGGCAACATAGCGAAGGGTTTATGCAAAAGTGCGATGATATGGTAATTGTCATAGTGATAGAATTGGAGCTGGCCGATGAAGGAAGTGGGGGAATGAGCAGGCTGAGTTAAGGAACCGCGTGAGGATCCAAGGACTTTTAAAAACAGTAAGCAGCGAGGGGCGCCTGGGGGGGCTCAGTCAGTTAAGCATTGATCTCTGGATTCTGGCTCAGGTCATGATCTCATGGTTCGTGAGATTGAGCCCTCGTGGGGCTCTGTGCTGACAGTAAGGAGCCTGCTTGGGATTCTCTCTCTCTCTCTCTCTCTCTCTCTCTCTTTCAAAATAAATAAACATTAAAAAAAAAAAACAACTAGCAGTGACTATGGCTGACTGAGTACTTATAATGGACCACAGCTAGGGAAGGTGCTTCACACTAATTAATGCTAAATCACAATTAATACTAATTCACAACAACTCTACAAGGTAGGTATTAAGCATCCAACTATATGGATTGCTAACAGACTGACCTGACAGACTGTGACCACAGGTGAAGCCATGAGAGATATTTGAAATTCAATCAGTTATCATTTCGGTATTCACTATACAGTGCATACAGTCAGTACCAATAACAAGTGTTATGTGACTCTAGGAACATGGAAAAAGCAGGGAGGCACTTACCGATCTTAAGGTTTTGCCAAGGAAATGCAAAACTCAGCCAAGAGACTAACTGGGGCAGGAGTTACAGGCTTCAGAGAAATGTGTACAAATGGACTCCAGGGACAAGAGCAACATAAACAGCTACAACTTGAAGTTGAGCTGCAGCTATGAAGTTCAGCACATCCAAGCAGTGTCAACAGCAAGAGTCCAATCAGGGTCCTGGCTGAAATCTCTGGTAACATAGGAAGCAACCTCAGAAAGACAATGCGTGTATTACACGGGTAGACACAATAGTTTTTCTAAGTGAGGTGTGAGAGGAACCACGGCAGGTGGCTGAAGCTCCAGGCGTCTTGGTTTAAACGATCTTGGGGACTTTCAATGATATTGGTATAGGCAAATACAGAAAGGTTTAATATAAATATTTCAGGCTAAGGAATCCATACAAGTGGTTTTTTTTTCATACAAGTGTTTTATATTTCTGATGCTTATGTGAATTTGACCAGTAGAGACACAGTCTTGTAACTCCAACTTAAATTATGTAATTGAATACACAAATTAAATTTGTGATTTTATTTTAATTTTTTAATAATTTTTTTAATGTTTATTTATTTTTGACAGAGAGAGAAAGAGATGAGGTGGGGAGGGGCAGAGAGGGAGACACAGAATCTGAAGCAGGCTTTAGGCTCCGAGCTGTCAGCACAGAGCCCGACACGGGGCTTGAACCCATGAACTGTGAGATCATGACCTGAGCTGAACTCAGATGCTTAACGGACTGAGCCACCCAGGTGCCCCTAATTTGTGATTTTGAATTTGAAGTCTCACTAAGTTTACTTAAGAGAACTACAGTTCCCCGTATTTGTAAGTTTAAATTACGAGACATACAAGTTTTTTTTTTTATATATATATATATATATATACTAAGAAAGTTTTATTTGTTGTCAGGGAATTGAAATCCTTGAGAAAGAAAGCAAATACATGAACCATGTAAGTGCACTTTGAAATATTTGAAGATGTTCAATTAACCAAAGTCTGTAAATGAAAGCAAACATTAGTCATAGCCCCCGCCAAAAGTGATTGTTAAACTTACACATGGATTAATGATTTGAAACCAGACTTAAAAGCTTAAGGATGTAGTCGAGTTTTCAGTTTATAACTTCAGTAAAAAGCAGAATTTATAAAACCAAACTAAGCTTCTGATTAATCTTTCTGTGCACTAAAACTGGTCCTAAAGACACCCCAAAACTCTTAACAAAGATGAGGAAACTGAGGCATTCGTAAGTGGCTGAGCTAGGATTTGATCCCCAGCCTGCCAGTTGCAAAACCCATGCTTTTCTCAGCATTATTCATTGCCTTTCCCTGACAAATAATTAGACAACAGTAACGTGCAATTAACATAGAAACTTGAAAAGAAGACTTCATTCTTTCTCCCATGTCCTACAAAGCCTCAGGGTTATAATTATATCATTACCCCACAGTGCAGACTGAGGCGGAATAGGTGTTTAAGGATCAGGCTGAATTAGTATGACTTTAATTATAACACACCCTGGAAACGGCTTTTCTTGCTAAATCCCTAATGTTGGTGCGTGTAAGTATGCTCTGCCAGTTTCTCATAAAAGTAGTGTATGTAGAGAAAGAAGAAATCCAATAACCTATGGCTGATTATTTAAACTGTAAGTATGTTTGTTTTATAGATAAACGGAGTTTCCTGTCCTCAAGCTTTTTCCTTAGATTGGTTCTATGCGTCCCTGGGAAGTGGGATTGCATGAAGGGGTGTTCCCTTTGAGCATTCTCATGAAAAACAAAATCCGATCTCCAAACAGATAAGATATGATTATTCTCATAAGCAGCCAGCGCCGTTGAAGCTCCAGTCAGAGCACTCAACCTATTATCAGGGACTACGCTGCGAAGATCCAGCTAATTTTAACAGAACTGTTGTAGATTACTCTATCGACAGCTTCTTCAGCAGTGCCCGGCTCCCACTGTCGCTTCATTTTCTGTTAACAGGAAGGAAGGCCAGTGATGGTGGCTGAGGGCACAGTTGGTGGCCTTCCCAATAACCAGCAAGCCCTTCCCCCTTGCTAATAGATGTTCAGTGCTGCTCAGGTATCAGGCAGCCCCAGGGAAAGGCTGTGATTGACCCAGTACTCTTTGCCAGTGAAAGGTGTATTAGTAGACACGTGACTTAGTTTTAGCCAAGGGGAAATAAGGGTATGACTGCAGTAGTGGATGGGAAACTTCTGGGAAAGAGTTCTTCCCTGATACGAGGGGGAGTGCTGTGAGCAAAAGCTATTCTGGCTATGCCTTCTGATGGGACACTGTCCTTTAAACAAGTGGTGACTGGAATTTCAGTAGCCATCTTGGATATGTATGAGGTAAAATTATCACTCACATCAGCACTTGCCTGGAGAGATCAAAGCTTTGTGTTGTGTTTCATCACACTAGTTCTAAGCAGTGGAACTTGATGAAGGACAACGAACTTTGAAAGACCCCAGGAATCAAATTCCCACTGGACCGAACTGAAGACCTTTTGCTGGCTGATGAACATTGAGACTGGTTTTGACAAATCCTGGACAAACTAACGGATTTACTCTGCTCTATCCAGAATACTAGTTTTCAGTCCTTAGGTAACCTAACTACCACAAATCACTTCTTCAGATTTAGCACTTAAAACCCCTGACTTTTCCCCCTCAAGAAACTTTCTCAGTGAATTTCTTCACTGATACATGTCTCCTTGACTCTTAATTTAGTAAACTTGTATTTTAGATAATAGTAAATTGGGGGTGCCTGGGTGATTAAGCGACCAACTTCAGCTCAGGTCATGATCTCATGGTTTGTGAGTTCGAACCCTGCGACCAACTCTGTGCTGACATCTCAGAGCCTGGAGCCTGCTTCAGATTCTGTGTTTCATTGTCTCTCTGCCCCTCCCCCACTTGTGCTCTGTCTCTCAAAAATAAACAAATGTAAAAAAAAAAAAAAAGTTTTTAAAAACAATAACCTGGTGTTTCTGTTCTATTTGCTCACATGACCATAAAGGAATCCCAGGGCTGATTCTCCAGCTTCCTTACCCTATAAGGTTGCTGATTCAACCCTGCAACCACCACTTTGGTCACTTGCTAGTGACTTCTTGCTAAGTGACCCGTAAGTATCCTATTATATCCCAGAGATCAACAAACTCCAACCTGTGGGCCAATAAATAAAGTTTTATTGGAACACAGCCGTGCTCCTTTGTTCATATAGTGTCTGTGGCCACTTTCGTGCTACCCCTGCAGAGCTGAATAATTGCAATAGAGACAGCATGGCCTGCAAAGCCTTAAAATGTTTACTATCCGACCATCTACAGAAAAAGTTTGCTAACTTCAGTTTTAAGTACTATTAGATGGATTTTCTGTTACATCATATGGACGGCATGCCAAAATGATCCCTCTTCCAATTCCTAGATTCTCCCAGCAAACTCCCAGTAAGATCATGGGTATTCCCCCATACACTGCTTCCTGGACCATGGACTGAATCCAACAGCTACTTAATCTAAAATCTTGTAGAACTGACCTCACCACTGTCCAGTCATCCCAGCTCTTTTTCAGGTCTGTGGCTGAGCCATGCTGTGTCTCAACAGGAATAGCACACATGTGGTCTGGAACGTTCTTATAACTCTTCCCTTCCCCTTGGCTAGCTTCTATTTATCTTTTATAGCTTAGCTCAAATGCCATTCTCTCAAGAGAAGATTCTCTGATCCACCAAATAGGTCATGTCCTTATTTTATGGTCTCATGGGACACTAAATTTCTTTATCATATCACTTATCAAAAATTATAATAAGGCATGAATAGTATAATTAGTTTTTATTCTTTCCCTTCCTCTTTAGAAAAAAGCTCTGCAAGTGCAGAGGCTATCTTATTTATGTTCTGTATCCCTAGTGCCTAGAACGCTACCTTATTAGTAAGACCCACAAAATAGAGATGTAATAAATGAATGAGAAATAAGTGAATGGAACAAATAGTGCAATACATACTTTGAACCATGTGAAATCCTTTGTCCTTTATTGGACCATGTTCATCTTTCAGAAATATAGACGTGCTTCAATTGTGTCAGGCTGGTGTGTTTTATATGAGTCTGAGAGTGTCCTGACAAACGTATCAAGATCTGGCACCTCAGCCACCCAACCCAGCCGTGTGCTCCTCATTCTTCTGACATGTCAATTGCCTAATCCACTTACCTGGTGATCTTGCATTTATGTACATCAACCTCTGCCCAACCACAGAGGTAGTTCTGCCCCTCACTGGCTGCTATGTACCCTTACAGGCTACCGAACCTCTATTTTCTCATCTGTAAAATGAGGACGCAGTACACGGATCAGAGACTTCTCCTCCCACTCTGAAGAGGATATGTAAGGTCCTGCCTAAGCTCAGACACCATTACAGAAATAAGGAGGGGAACAGGAAACAACTTGAGAAGGAGATACAGTCGTGATAGTCCTACTAACAGAATCTGCTGAACATTTACCTGGGACAGTTTTAAACCTAGAGACTATATTACCTTTCTCTTCTCTTCTCTTCTCTTCTCTTCTTCTTTCTTTTATTTTTTTAAGAAACTTTATTTTCTATTAATCTTATTTTCTGCATTCAGTTTAAGAACCTGTAGAAGAATTGCTTAACACCACCCAGTGTTGTTCTTACCCATTCAATGGTCTGAGAATGAGAGCTGCAGACCAGTCTTCAGTGGCAGACTATGGGCTCTGGTCTGCAGTATGGAACTGCTGGATGGGCACAGAGGCCACCTGCGTGCCTTCAGGCCAGTCTGCAACCTGAGCTCGATAGCAGTAAACTCAAGCAGTTTGCTTGGGCTAGAGATGTCCACTCACCCTGAAATTCCTCCTTGGTCATGGCCTTTTCAGCAGTGGCCTGCTCTTTCTTTTCTATCTCTTTAGAATCTCTGTAGAAATAGATCAGGCATGATCTCCCATGGGTGTGCATGAGGGATGGTGGCACAGGTGCACAGAACTTCCCG
Organism: Panthera onca; assembly: GCF_046562875.1. NCBI lineage: Eukaryota > Metazoa > Chordata > Mammalia > Carnivora > Felidae > Panthera > Panthera onca. The sequence goes on along the minus strand of NC_138346.1, from coordinate 171,304,825 downwards.
CACCATCATGTACCACACGAGCCCCACTGAGCTCCCTTGTTGTTGCACAGGATGGCGATGTGCACGTAGCATGGAGGAGAGTCTGTGATACACAGAGCAGTGGTTGGCAGGTTAACATAAGATGCCTCCATGGGAGGCTGGTGGTCAGCCCTGGGCTCAGTAACCACCGAAGTTGTGGTTCTTGGAAGTCTGCCTGGATCTGGTTATTGAAAGTTGTGGGAGTGAAGTACCCAGCAATAGGAGTGGCTACAGTGGCACCAGCAAAATTCAGGACAGCCCACTGGCCGGTGTTCCTGGAGGACGTGACACTGACACCAACTGGGTTTTCAATGGTAGCAATGGCACAAGCCATCAGTGGAAGCTTCTTCCAGGTCCCCTTCAGATTTATGATGTAGATGCCATCACTTTAACTTTTGTAGACGTACTTTCCATTTGGAAGTCAGAGTTGGTGCCACCTAAGTAGGTTCCTGCTGCAAGGAATTTAAGGATATCTTCCTTCTTCATTTGCAAGACATCAAAGGGTCTGGACATTGTGAAGTGAAATGAATGAAAATAAAGCCTGCATTATTTTTCATTGGCAAATCTAAGTTTTCTCCCTCCATCATCAAGAACGAGATCTTGAGAGCAAAATGGATCCCCAAGGAAAATGTCATTTTCAATTATAATGACAAGTTTCATTGAGTCTAAATCAAAGTTTCAATCTCTCTTGCAATTAGAACTTCTATTCTCCCCAACATCCTCCAATTTGTAATCCTCAACACAGACATGAGTCAAGGTCAGGGAACTCTTAGTAGGGAGTGGGAGTTGTGTGTCTGGGTCTGTTCTCCTCCCACCACTGGAGGGGAGGTGGAAGGGGGGGGAAGGGGAAGAGACAGAAACACACTTTCCTAGCTGCTGCTGCTTCTGTCTTAGGTTTTCACTGGCTAAGACTGCCTGTCTGTGATTGGAGGCTTCCCCACCCTCAGTCTCTGGAGCACTGGGTGTGTGGGTTATTGGGATGCACCCCCAGGACTATGCAATGTGAAGCTCCCTGACAGTAGTCGGAATGATGCACACTCCAGCTGATGTCTTGCCATCTTCCACACCAAGCTTTTGCAGTTACCCTGTACCATTTTCTGCTGGGGTGACCTTTAAGGAGCTTTAAATCCGGTTACCTTCGAAAATACTCTCTTGGGCTGTGGAAAACTGAGGCATCCCTTCCACACCGAATGGTGGCGTCACACTACCTCCTCTGCTGCTTCTTCTGCTTGCCCTGATGTTGTGAACTGCTCCTCTGGCCTCAGGGTGCTCAGACAGGAAGTAGGCACAACTCTCTGGGTTCACATGTGACCCCCCCTTCTAGGAAAGGGAGTATGTGTCAAGCTCCAAGAACTTTCTCAGTCTACTTGACATGGCAAGCAGCACCGCCATGGTCCTGGGAGTGTGTATAATTCAGCCAGCATCCAGCAAGGAGTGTGAAACCAGGCTCCCCTCCTGTAGGCAGTCCTAATTTCTACGAATTATTCTCTTAGGGCTACTCTCATTTGCCCCGAAAGGTGGGTAACTCACGGGGAACGGAGATGAAGATAACACAGAAGAGTTCTTATTCAACTAATAGCTCACTGGCAGTTCCTAGTGAAGCAAACTGACTTTGAGTTTCCTGTCTTTGCTTTTGTAGGCTGATTGAGGTGGTGGGGTGTTACAAGACAATCTGGTCTACCTTTTAATAGCACCTGCAGTTATGTACCTAGCATCTCCTTTTTAGAATGTGAGAGTTCCTTCAGCTTTGCAGCGATAGCCTGGGGTCTGAGACAAGAAGAGTCCCCGGTATCATCCTATTAAAAAAAAATAATGATGTATACGTATCATATTTTACCAGATTTGGATTGTATTATTTTGTAAGTTGCTTTTTCTTACTAAAGATGTGTAGTAGCATTTCCCATGCTACTAATTGTGCTTTGAAGTGTTTTTTTTTTTAAATCTGAGTACAGCGAACACACAATATGACATTAGTTTCAGGTGTATAACGTAGTGATTCGACAAGTTTGCACGTTACGCTATGCTCACCACAAGTGTAGCTACCATCTGTCCCCATACAACACTATCACCTGAGAAGGAGAGAGAAAGAATCTCTCACAGTACCAGTAATATCTGGGCTGCATCAAAAGGCTGAATCACAGTTTTTTAGGGAAAAGGAATATTTTGCATGAAAAGATAATAGAGGGGCACCTTGGTGGTTCGGTCAGTTAGGCATTTATTTGACTCTTGATTTCAGCTCAGGCCATGATCCCAGGGTCATGGGATGGAGCCCTGCATCGGGCTCCTTGCTGAGCCCGGTGCCTGCTTGAAAAAAGAAAAAAAAAAAAAATTTAAGATAATAGAAGCAAGAAAGAACATTGAATGGTCTGGGAACTGGAAGGACAGGGAGGAGTCTTGATCTATATAACCCTGTGACATTTGAGTGTAAAGTGTAATTATTATTACTATTAATTTTCTTTTCTTTCTATTTTTTAAAATTTATTTAGGTTACATCCAAGTTAGTTAGCATATAGTGCAACAATGATTTCAGGGGTAGATTCCTTAATGCCCCTTACCCATTTAGCCCATCCCCCCTCCAGGAACCCTCTGTTTGTTCTCCATATTTAAGAGATTAATTTTATTTTCAAAAGAGGAAACTGTGGTATAGACAGAGTAAGAGATTTGTTAAGATTAGCTAGCCAGTCAGTGGCAAATCCATAATTTAAAGTTGGGATTTCTGGAAACTTGGAGGACACTGAATATAAGCAGGAAAGGAAGAAATCAAGGAAACCTGAGCCATGACGAAGCAGAAGGGATGCCCTAGCTGTGAGGAGCGGAAAGAGAAGGAAAACCGTCTGCTCCATGTCCAATTAAATCTCTTTTGTCCTCAGAGAGGCCTGGGAAGTTGACCGCCAGCTTCCCTCATCTGATGAGTGAAGTGTAATAAATGTGTGCACTTTTTTTTGGTAGAAATGTGAAGTAGTTTCCAAAATTAGCTCTGTCCAACTGTTAAAACCCCCAAATTCCCAAACTCTCTCAACAGGAAGCAAGCAGTGGACATCCAGATGTTTCTCCTCACAGTATTTGTCTGTGTAGTATTTACATTGATCTTTTTCTTGTCAAATCATGACTTTATGAAATGCTTTATTACGCTGATTGACCGTTCGCACAGAAGAACTGAGAAGGGGGAGCTGAGGGAAACATGGGTGCAGGGTGCCGTGCGGATCCTTAGCCAGTGCTCCATCTCGGAAAACCACACTTCCAGTAAACGCTCGGAGTTCAGAAATCCAGCAAGTACAAAACTCAACAGAGACTGTTCCTTTTCTGTATGAAGAAAGATAGTACAAGGAACAAACCTTGATGAACCCACCCTTTGGAGATTATGAAGGTAAATGAGGGGTTCCTGCGTAGCTCAGTTTGTTGAGTGTCCAACTTTTGATTTCAGCTCAGGGCATGATCCCAGGGTCATGGGATAGAGCCCAGCGTCAGGCTCCATGCTCAGAGTGGGATTCTCTCTCTCTCTCTCCTCTACCTTTCTCCCCATTCATGCTCTCTCTCTTTCTAAAAATAATAATAATAATAATAATAATAATAAATAATAAACATTTTAAAAAGAAAAGAAAGGAAATGATCGGTCTGCAAATCGTGGAATCTACCAAATCATGAATACCAAAAAAATAGCTTTCTGCAGGAAGAGAGTTGAATAAAGCCTGGGCTGATAGGTCATTAGTTATTTCACTTTCTGCCAGGAACTGGGCTACAAAGGTGCATGCATACCTCAGTTTGTCCTCACCACAGTCCTAAGAAAAAGGTATTATTTTCATGCCCTGTTTATAGACGAAGAAATTGAGACCCAAGAGAGGTTAAAAACCTAAAAGTTTGGGGCTCCTGGGTGGCTCAGTCGGTTAAGCGGCCAACTTCGGCTCAGGTCATGATCTCACGGTCCGTGGGTTCGAGCCCCGGGTCGGGCTCTGTGCTGACAGCTCAGAGCCTGGAGCCTGTTTCAGATTCTGTGTCTCCCTTTCTCTGACCCTCCCCCGTTCATGCTCTGTCTCTCTCTGTCTCAAAAATAAATAAACGTTAAAAAAAATGTTAAATAAATAAATAAATAAAAACCTAAAAGTTTACTGGGACACCTGGGTGGTTCAGTCAGTTGAATGTCCGACTCTTGATTTCGACTCAGGTCATGATCTCACGGTCATGAGATCGAGTGCTGGGTGGGGCTCTGCATGGGGTATGGAGCCTGCGTGAGATTCTCTCTCTCCTTCTCTCCTTCTCCCTTTGCCCCTCCCTCTGCTTATGCACATGCTCTCGCTCTCTCACTCTCTCTCTCTCTCTCTCTCTCCCTCCCTCAAAAATAAAAAAATTTAAAAATCTTAAAAAAAAAAAAAGACAAAAAAACTTCAAAGATTACTTACCTAGTAAGCAGCTGAGCTGGGAATCCAACCTAGGTCTACCTCAGTCCAAAGAGACTATGCATTTAACTATTATATTCTGAATGTAATGTTAGTAATTCTGTTCTTAAAAAAAAGAAAAAAAAAGGTGGTGGACCCACTTTGTTGATTCTTCAAGGAGAAGATGCCTCCGTTTCTAATGCTGCCAGAACAGTTTTTCTATCTCTTAGTAACTCTACAATGAGAGTCATTCTCCACCACTCTCCACCCTCCTCCGTGGCAGCTATTTTGCTTAGGCAATGGGTCACTTTTGATCACTTTTCTTGTCTTCCTTTTAAGCTACCATTGTTCCATTCTTTCTTTGAACCCCAAAGAAAGATATAAAAGGTGAACAGCATATACCTAGAAGGTCACAGTGCTTGCCAATGAACACCCAAAACCAAGACCAAAAAAACAGCTACAGGATGGGATCCTGGAAGCCTTTCTCTTGCTGGGTAACCAGTGACCAAAGAGATAATGTGTCAGACTTGCAACAGATACCCCTTTTGATTAATTAGTCTCTTTTCTTCCTCTTTAATTATGATCTTAGCCAAAGTTCCATGTTGTTTCTCCCACTATTAAAGGGAGGGAAGAAAGAAAAAAATGAAGATAAATATAACCAACTTTATTTGGATCAACTATGTCTCATTAGCAATCTTATGGTTTTGGTGTGGAGAATACTTAGTACAGAAAAGGCATTTTCTCTTTCTATTTTTTTTTTTTTTAACTAATGTTTAATTGGTTTATCCCCTTTGGGCTAGCTAGAGAAACGCCTATACCCAACATGCACATACTGTATGTAAGAATGGGCATAAACAAAAGTCAAACATCTGCTTACCAGACCTGCCCCTCAGTCTTCTTCTTAAGCACCAGGAAAAGCATCTCAAGTTAGTCCCCAGTTTGACTTTGCAGGAATGCTGGATTCTCTGTAGCGTTTTTGCCTCTCACCTTTCCTAGGAGTTTATAGGGCGCTTTGAAGTTCCTCTGAACAAACAGGGTCTCTGTGTTTCACTTATTGCTGAGCCAACCCTGGGGCCTCGGTTCCATCAGCTCCTTATTAAGTGTTTAGTAATTTCAGTTTCCACATTTTGGTCTTGCTCACTTTGCAAACATCTGGAGAGAATTAGTTCCCAGGCCTCTGTAACATACCCATTTTGTGGTTCTAGAGAGAGTTGCGGGCTAGGGGATGTTGTTGCCCTTAACGAGCTTTCTTTATGCTTTTTAACTGTAAAAGGTACCCTCGTTAATATTCACAGACAAAGAGAAAGTGAGACCAGCCTCTCCATCCCTGTTTAGCTCTTGCCTTCTTGACTGTGAATGAGAACTTCATGCTGAAATAGGTAGAATAAATATCATGAAAGTGGGAATTAAATACAAGATAAAATAATGCATGATAATAATAACAACAATAATGTCCGGGCACCTGAAACGAGCATACGTCTCTACCTGGGTGATTCGGTGTGATCTCTGCTAGCCCTGTGGGCCTGTGAGCGCTGAAAACGTGTCTAGTACATATTAAGATTTACTGTTAGGAAGTCACACACTAGATTTGGAAGAGACAGTATAAAAAATGAAAATATAGCACTAAGAATTTTATGCAGATTTGATGTTGGAATGATAATTTGGAGATACAAGGTTAAAATTAATTTCACTTTTTTTCCCCACTTTTTCAATGTCGTTATTAGAAAGTTTTTAATCATATAAGTCACCCACTTTTGTGTTTTTCATCATGTTTCTATTGGACAGCAGTGCACTAAAGAACCAGACAAATTATTTAACAGGATATGACTAGGATTGGAAGATTCCTGTGACGGCATCCATGTGATATCAAAGTGAATAGGATGGGTATTGAAAGAAGTGTTAAGAAAATACCCTGAATTTCAATAAGTAGGAGAAGATGGCTATCAGATAGAAACTACTGATTGTTAACTTTTTCCCAGGACAAAATTCTAGAATAAATTATTAAATACAACATTTATAAGTAGGTTATAAGTAGGGGGTGCCTGGGTGGCTCAGCCAGTTAAGCATCCGACTTCAGCTCAGGTTGTGACCTCGTGGTTCGTGGGTTCAAGCCCCACGTTGGGCTCTATGCTGACAGCTCAGGGTCTGAAGCCTGCTATGGATTCTGTGTTTTCCTCTCTTTCTGCCCCTCTTTCTCTCTCTCTCTCTTGAAAATAAACATTAAAAAAAATGTTTTTAAGTATATTAGGAAACAAGTAGACGATCACAAGAAACTACTAAGTAAAATTACAACTGGTTGAATATTTGTATTCAGTCTTGAAAATCTATCTATAGAGAGGCCTTGGGGGGCGGGGGACCACAAAACTAAAAAATTAATTGAACATGATGAATCTCAAAATAAGTACTCAAAATATAATGCATCAATAATGGGAATGTGATGTATAACTTCCATACATGTAAAGTGCTGAATTCATAACATGAATTGTGTTTAGGTACATCACTGAGGTGGCCCAGCTTAAAAATAATGCCCATGCAAAGAATTAACTTTTTTAAGTACAGCACTAACTAAAGGTATAATATGCTGTGGAAAAATATCATAGAGTGTAGAAGTCTCACTTTATTGCGCTGAACTGGCCAAATCTAGAATATTTTGTTCAGTTCCTGCATAACCACATGGTAAGGGTGTCCTTTTTTTAATTAAAAAAAATTTTTTTAATGTCTATTTATTTTTGAGAGAAAGGGAGACAGAATGTGCATGGGGAGGGGCAGAGCGAGGGGGAGATACAGAATCAGAAGCAGGCTCCAGGCTCCAAGCTATCAGCACAGAGCCTGTCGCCAGGCTCCATCCCACAGATCGCAAGATGGTGACCTGAGCCAAAGTCAGTCGGACATTTAACTGAATGAGCCACCAAGATGCCCCAGGTGAGGGTGTCTTAACAGCTAGAACAGGAAAGCCATTCAGCCGGGCAAAGAAGACCTCTGAGAATGTCGCCTGACAGTGTGATCATTGTTATCACTTGGAGAGTGTAGACATTCTGCTTTGCTACAGAAAACAGGCTGACCAAAGAACAGTTGGTGGATGTTACAGGAAAGGTAGGAACGGATCATTATAAAGGAGAATTTTTGAATAATTGTGGAGCCCTCCATGGGAAAGGCTGCCTGGAAGATAATAAAGTACCTCCCTTCCCTAAGAATGTTGTTCTGTAGAGGCCAAATGAGCATTCATCAGGTATATTAAAGAAGATATTTCTACATTGGAAGGGAGATTAAAGTAAGTGACATTTTTTTAGTTTCCAATTCTAAAACTGGAAATTCTGTTATCAGTATAGTCATTCTAAGATGCTCTACAGGCTCCTGCTTTGGTCAAACCAAGCTAAATATCATCTGGAAGCTTCCTAAAAATGATGGTGCATCAGAAATTAAACTAAGAAGACGTCTAACACACGGTAGCTGCCTCTCTGTGTGTGTTTAGGGGATGGGGAGGGAGCAAAGTCCAGAGCCATAGCGTTTGCCAATTTCTGTGGTGTAAATACCCCTACCATAGCAAAATCTAAAGTAGCCACAGTTTAAAAACTGGCCGTCAAATTTCCTGAGAATGTAACATGTCTCTCACAGGCCGGTATGAGCTGGCTCCAGTACGACACTGCTCACGTATCACTTAGCAGTTAGAACACAGGGTCAGTGAGACAGAATCAATCAATCAATCAATCAATCAGTTTTTTAAAAAAATGTTTGCTATGGGTCACCCACCCAGAAAGGTGTTAATATGTGACATGGTATTTTCCCTCAGAGAACTTAAGGCCAACTGGCAGAAGAGGGAAATGGGTTGGGGGACAAAGATCAACACATAGAGGAAAAATAGAAGGTATTTTAGGACATGAAACAGTGCTGACCACAGAGGTCAATGCTAGTGAAGCTTGGAAAGCAGCAAAGGGACAAAAGCTAAGGCTTATTGAGTGTTGAAATGTTCCATGTGCTCTATGGGCCACCGCTTCTTATATCTGAAGAAACATAATCATAACCCGGTAAGGTAGATATTGTGCCGTCATATGGATGGGGAACCAGAGCTCAGAAATGTCAAGACACAGACCTGAAGCCACACCACTGGGAGTAGCACAAATCCATCCTTACCTACACATCCAAGTTTGGCAGCCAATCCCTTCTTGGCACTGGGGGGGGGGGGGGGGGGGGTTGTGGACGGGGGGAGAAGGGAAAGACTGAAGCTTAGCTGGAAGGACAGAGAGAATTTAATGCCTCCTCCTAAAACTAAGGTTTACAAAGCAGAGCAATAGTTCCCAACCCTCTTCTTGCAAGGCAGTCCTGCTGCGGCTGACGTGAACAGCTTCTCTGTGGACAGTGTCTCACTCCCAGTCACCGCTGACTCAGAAAGCAAGGCAAGCAAACTGGGAGGCGGTCACACCCCCAAGCCCTGACCATCCTCTCTAGACCTCTTCTTCTTGCCACTCTAACAAACCCACCTAGGCGTGGGTTTTGAGTTTTTTTCAAAATTCCAGCGGCTTGAGTTAGGGAAGTAAATGGCTCCCTGAGCCTCAGTTTCTTCTAACACAAAATGAGAAGAAATACTATCCAATTCACATTTTGTTGAGATTATATGTGTTCATTAAGAAACAAAACAAAGCAGGGGTGCCTGAATGGTTCAGCCGGTTAAGCTTCTGACTCTTGATTCCGGCTCAGGTAATGACCTCACAGTTTGTGAGTTCAAGTCCTGCATTGGACTCTGCACTGACAGTGCAGAGCCTGCTTGGGACTCTCTCTCTCCTCTCTCTCTGCCCCTTCTCCACTTGCTCTCTCTCTCTCTCTCTCTCTCTCCCTTCTCTCTCTCAAAATAAATAAGTAAACTTAAAAAAAGAAACACCTAGCACAATGCCAAGCACAGAGTAGATATTCAATAAATATTAAATTCCTTTCTTTCCATACAGATGCATGGTTTTCTCCCTAGCTAGATTGTCATGCATATCTTTGTGTCCCCAGCAACTAACTCAGGACATGGCAAAGTGAACAGGTTAACTCTGTTTAGTGACAGCACTGATTCATTACTCTGGTCCCAGAGATGCTTTTTACATTAAATAAAACAAATATACATGCACATGCAAAAGTCCATTCCTGTCCCAAGGAATCAGTATATGCTCTTCTAGGGGCTGGTCATTCCACACAGATGAGAGAGTGCCTGTTCTCTGACAAGATTGTCTACTGTCCTCAGTCTAAAAACTGCCTCTACCAGTTTATTTACATCAACAAGGTGTCATCTTTATACCATGATCTTTCAATTCTGGTGAGCTGCTTGGTTGTCCCATTACACTATCAAGGGGTGGTGCCGGGGTGACCACTAAGGGTCCAAGGAACAGTGTCATGCTGGATGCAAGAGTTCAGGTATCATGGCGGCTCAAGGCAAGTTCGGTCAAGGAAACAGCAATGAAGGTCATGGGGCTGTTGGGGGGGTGCCCTCATGACCATCACTGCAACCTGAAAGAATTGACCAATAATTGCACGAATGGAAGCTAGAAGGAACTGCAGCTTTCTTTGAAGAGAGCAGAAAATTGGTTGACGATGTACAAAGCTCCATAGGCTCAAGCAAAGCACCCAAATGTGCTCATTCACCCCTTCCATTCACTCATCTCCCCCTACATAGTGCTACTCACCAGGGCATGCCGTGGGCGCTCGTTCCCTCCCTGGGTGCTCCAGGAACCAGTTATGAAATCCACCTATGTATTTTCTGTGGAGGTCGGCTCTTATTTTAGCAGACAGCATGAGCTATCATCTGGTTTTTATTAAATTCCATAAGTGAGAGAGTAATTCATACTCCAAAATGTTACAGACTCACTATTTACATAGTGCGACTGATTGAAAACTGTTTTGTTCTTTTCTGCTTTTCTCTATTTTGCAAATTTCCTTCAGTGAGCGTGGACTACTTTTATATTCAAAATGGTAAACATTTTTTGAAAGAGTAAGAGATTCACGTCAGAAACAGAAGTATAGGAACAGAACATGCCATTACTAATGGTTTTGAGAACCATATTCCTACAGCCCTGATGATCAGCAAGTCGTGTTATTGAGACGTTTTCCTCTACTTTCTGTGAATCTGAGTGAGCTTTGCTCCGAGACTGCCAATTGAAGAATGGGAAGTACACATTATTATGAGAGGGATGAGTAATTGAATCCCCTAGCACCTACCACTGTGTGAGTTCTAGGTTAAGTACTTGAAAATGATAACTTTTCAATAGCTGGGCTTTCTCCAGCATGGAATGACAAGATATATGACAACTCTTTGTCCGGTGGCTTACTCGGTGTCAACTGCGTGCCAGGCACTGTTCTGGGCATTGAAGATATAAAGATAATTCATGCCTTCACTCTAGTGAGGAAGGTAGATATGAAAACACTGTAGCAGTACCAGAGGAGTGACTTGTGTACAAGAGGGTATAGGTGAAAGGTCAGAGCAGTTTTCATAAAGGCCAAGATATTTCAACAGTCTTCCCTTGAAAGAAGGAATTTGCTAAGCAGATCAGATACAGTTGGGTGGTAAAGGGATGGGTAGAGGTAAGGAGAATCCAGCGGAGGGAAAAATGGGAGCATGATTAGGGCTCTGGGACCGAAAAGTTAAAGTTCTCAAAGACGTAGCAGTTCTTGTCCCAAACGAGAAGCTAGGCTAGCAAGCCACTGTGAACCCTAATTCCATCAAACACCCATTAGCCCTGCCGTGTACCCAGCATAAGTATGGTGATGATCGAAGACAACGACAAGATATCACCACCCCAAATCACCTGATGATCAGAGTGTTGTCTTACTGTGCTACTTCCTGTCCTTTTGGTGAAATTGCAGAGTGAAGTTTAAAATGCTGAGGCCGCCCATTTGAGAATGAGGAATTGCATATTGGGATTAGCATAATAAATGCTTACATTTTGTATAATCTACTGGAGATCCTGGGATGACTTTTCCCGAAAGACACTACAACCTGGATACTGTCCTACCACCTAGACAGGAAAGAAAGGGAAAGGGTGGTAGCACTGATGGTGCTTTCCTTGTGTCTTCGGCAGCCTTCCAGTCCAAGAAATAAGAATAATCGTAAGGCAACTTTAATCTTCACCGAGCTCTCTTGAAGCATATCAAAGAGAATCCCAAATGCACAGCAAAACATCTTAAAATTGCCTTTCCCCATCTCTCTCTAGTCATATATATCATACATTTATGGTTCCCTCCTCCTCATTCTTTCCCCCTTCTCCCTGTATTCCTCCAGGCTCTCTTAAACCCAACTGCAAGAGCGCTTATCCTTCACCCCCAGCTCCCTTCCCCCTTTCTGGATTTATTTCTCCTGTGGCTGGTAGCTCTCTCTCCCTTTTCTGAAGTAAATCAATTTCACCTTCCTCCAATCAACACCACAGTATTTTTATATTTGTGGCAAAAGTTTAATAGGCAGAATTGGGGGATGCTTTGCAGAGGCTAGAATACCCCGGAGAATGATTTGTTTTCCTCATCATCTGAACGGCAAGCGTTTTTAGCCACTGCTGGCTAAGTTTTTTCGGATGGAGCCCACATTTTAGGCTTTGCTCACCCTAAAAACATAAGGCTTCCCCTATCAGAGAAAGTCGATGTAAAATGATGTTCATAAGTCTATTTTCCCGTATGTCCCTTTTATTGATAACAAATTTGAGCCTCCATTCCTTACCCACCCAAGGTGGTTAACTATGAGAATACTATTCAGTTAGTGCCCTTCTTCCCCACAATCCCCAAGGGCAGGGGCCCTGGACATTAGCTGGGGAAATAACCCTGGAAAATAGAATGCACTTATTTCTCATTGTATTTAGTATTCATTGAAGTGAATTGAATGTGAGCATAAACTTCTCAAAGGTTCTTTTAGTCCTTTGAACCAAGTGTGAACCAAGTGTCACTGAAGTCATGAAACCTGGCACATACACAGTTGCATTTCACCCTGCCTCAAGCCACCACATGAATGGGCGACCAGGAAGCAATCTTCCCTTCATAGGATTTCCTCCAATGCCTACACTGCAAGCCAAGGATCTGTAAGTACAGAAAAAGCCATTTGTTTTTCCTTTCCTTTGAGGGAAATGACCAGATGCAAAGTTTTCAGACCCAATTCCTGACTCCTCGGTGCCCATTCTGGCATTTGAAGAGTTAATCTGCTGCCACCTAGTGGCTCTCAGCCAACCTGCGACCCCCAGCTCCCAGAAGAGGAATGAGTGAGGGTGACTGGGGTGAGGTTGCCTTGGTGAAGGGGGCAAGGTTCCCGAGTGGCTTTGTCTTTCCACCCCAAAGTACTAGTTACAAGTGCTCGCTTTTCGCTTTTCGAAAGCAGATTCTCTCTCTTCTGTCTTCTCCCCCCCTTCTCCTCCTCACTCTCCCTTTCTTTCCCCTTCCCTCCCTCTCTCATTCCCCCTCTCTTTCTCACTTGCAACTGCGGGCCTGTTTCCTCTAGACCTGAGGCAAAACAGTAGTACAGGCTAGGATTTCTTGCAAGTTTTCCACTGTGGGGTGCCGCAACAGCTGTGACCCTAGCTTGATTTTGATGTAGACTTCAAGGGCGCCGTCCCCAGCAGGGGGAACATTTTTACCTCAGGAGCCTATTCACATTGGTAGCCTTGGCAGGGAAAGTTCCAGAAGCTTTGATTACACAAATACCTCTGCTAGGTACAGGCCCCTTCTTGGCAACCTGGGGAGAGAGAATGTGCACGTGGGCTGATTAAACCAAATGACCCGTTTCCTTTGCTGGGGTGGAGGCTGGGGGCTGGGGCTGGGGGTCTTCGGCTTGGAAATGATTTTTTCCTTGGCTGTGTTGCCTGGAAACTTGGAGAGTTTAATTAGGACTGGGGAGGTTTTTGGCTTCTGCAGCTGCCTCCGCTCTCCCCCAGGGTTAGTGGGTGAGTGTGTGTGTGTGTGTGTGTGTGTGTGTGTAGTGCAGGCCAAAACCGTCCTGAGAAGTGAATTGTGTACCATGGCAGATGTGACTCTTTTTATTTCAATTGATTTCAGTTAATAACTTTTAACCTTGTGAACCAGAGAGGCTGCGTGTGGTTTATGTATCACGTACTGAAACCTGGACAACTGGGTGGAAGGGGTAGCTATTACCTTACTTCCTATATCCATCAAGGGCCAATCTTGGAAAATTTTCTAAATGTTCTCAAGAAAGTCCAAGAAGGACTGCCCCAGGTCAGTGTCTCCCTGACTCTGTGAGTTCCAAGGGAAAAGTAGGACAGAACCCAGCTTGCCCAAATGCAGTTATCCGACTTTGTTAGGGAAAAAGAACAAACAAATTAAAATACAATATTTTAACTCCTTTATTAGCCCCAATACCATTTATCAGCATCAATTCATTATTGTCCCATGTGGGGATTTTGAAGAATTGAGGAAGAAGAGGTTTTTTCATTTGGTGGGGGAGGGGTTGTATATGTTTGTATCTACTTATTTTTCAAATGTAAACATGATACATACATATGTTCCAGTCATGAAAGAATTAAAGACAGAAGTGAAACCCCTCTTGCTCAAAGGCAGTTTTTCTAGCTGGAGTCAACATCAGTCTAGGCACATTTTGGCCCTTCTCTTCTTCCCTTCCTCCTTTTCTTTCCTCTCTTGCTTTTCTTCTTCCTTCAGAGGAAGAGTCAGAGACATAGGTCTTTCTTTATGGAGTGCACGCAAGTGAGCCATAGCATACTGTGTGTCTGAGTTTCTGAGGGCGGCCATAACAATGTACCACACACTGGATGGCCCAGACAACAGAAATGTGTTGCAAGTCCAAGATCAAGGCATCGAGCTTCCGATGGCTTGCTGTCAGCCTTTGGTGTTCCCTGGCATGTAGACACATCGCTTGATCTCCACCTTCATCTTCGTATGGCATTGTCCCTCTGTGTGTGTGTGTCTGTCTGTCTCTGTGTCCAAATTTCCCAAAAGGCAAATTTGGGAAGTTTGGGACGTCAGTCATACTAGATTAAGTCCCACTCTAACGACCTCACTTTAACTTGGTTGTCTCTATAAAGACCCTGTCTCCAAGTAAGATCACATTCTGAGGTACTGTGGGTTAGGTCTTGAGCATCATTTGAGGAACACAATTCAGCCCATAATACCAGGTAAAGCAATAGCTATGTATGTTGGGTATTGCAGTGGTACCTAGGAGGGAGGTTTGTTTGTTTTTTTTTTTAAAGCCAATGATGGGATATATTAACGGGACTACTTTTTTCTTTTCCCTTTTAAATTTATTGTACATGTTCATAACATTATACGTACACATATATGAAAGAGTCAAGTAGTTTTATAAGGCTTATTACGAAAAATAGGAGTCTACAAGCCATAGCCAGGCTCTCCACCTCCGTTTTATACTCTTGAAGGCAATCTCTTTCAGCTCTTCTGATTCTGTTAACATTTAACTGTAAATTTCCAAACAACAGATTTATGTAGCTACATGATTTTTCAATTATAGATATTATTTACTAGTTTCCTAACATGGAAGACGGGGAGTCAGCTCTCTATAGGTACACTCCACCTCTAACACACACACACACACACACACACACACACACACACACACTTCTAGTATTCCATCTGCCCAATATAGTGGTGTTGTGACTCAGTGAGATTTAGCCGATGTTCCCATCACCATGACTATGTAAATGCTATAGATAACTAAGTTGTGGGGGATACCAAGAGTACTTTTTCTTTCCTGTACAAAGCTTCTCCCACCTGGAGTAAATAATTGACTTGTGTTTTCACTTGGCTGGTTTTTAATGTACTTATTATCACTTATCAAACCCCAATTCTGCCCCAGTTGTGTAAAATCCTCTCAATACATTCAAACACATTAGTAATTATTGATTTCACCTTCTTGAAGTCTCTTCCAGAGCCCTCTGACCTTCTCCAAACTGGCACTGAAGGTCACATGACCAGACTGTTGCCTAGGGAATCTTCAATTTAGGCCTTTCCTCTTGGACCAGAGCTCCAGAGAAGACTCTGCAGTCCCTACTTGGAGAGTATATGCCTGGCTGCTATGTTCCAGGAGCTGAATGTGGGAAGAAGGCTGGAGCCCAAACAATTCAGTCAGATCATCAATATTCCTTGAGTCTCTCTGCTTTCAGTACAGCATCCTCTCATACCTCAATTCGGCCTAGCATCTCCACTCAGAAATCCCCTGCTTTCTGTCTCTTGAAAGTAAATCTTTCCTGTCATTTATTGCAGTGAAGAAGGAGTCAAGTGATTTCATGGCATAGGAGGTGGGGGCTTCAGGGGACACCTACCTGATCCCAAACCCTCCCCACTAACCCTCTTGTGTCTCCCCCACCTTCGTGCTCACTTCCAGACATACCAAATGTCACTAATTCCTGCACTTGTTCTGGGATCCAAACTGTCAACCAAGTCACTTCTGGAGCCTCCCCATTGCAGGCTTAGCATGTGGCTCTGCTGAACCAGTCTGCTAGGACAGCTGCCAGCTTCACAGCATTTCAGTCCACAGGTTTTGTTTTTTGTGCCTTTTCTATTCTCTCCGTTTTTGTGTCATTAGGTTACCAGGAGAAAGGAAGCTAAATAGAGGTGTCCCATTTGCCAGCTTTAACTCTAAAGCTGTTCTTGTCCTCTAACCAGCATGTTCTGGAGATAGTTTCAAATCCCTAAGGAGCGATCCTATTGCTGGGCTATCTGGAAGCTGTGGGTGAGTTTAGGGAGAAGAGAGGCTCTGTGACCACGTGCACGTGCACAATTCAAGTACACAGTCATCCCAACCACCCACGCTGCACACAATCTACAGCCAACATAGGCTGGATATTTGGATTCACTAGCTTTAGATTCTTATTTTGTTCTTTGTGTAATTTTCTTAGATTCCCCAGTTCTCTCTCCCCATCCCCTCTAATTTATTCTTGAAAATACCACCAAAGTGTTCCTTTTAAAAATGCAAATCCTATTATTGTGTCATTCCCCTACTTCAAAGGCTTCAATGCCTTCTCTTTACTTTTGCAATAAAGTCCCACACTCTACTCTTGTCTTATATGACTCCCACAGTCTGGACCCTGACAACCTGCCCAGTCTCATATTAGTCTCCTCTCTCTGGCTAAACTTTGGCTTCCTTGACTATTTGTCAGTTCCCTCAGGTCTTTGTACATGTTCTTGCCTCTGCCTGGAAAGCTCTCTATCTCAGAACCCCAAAAGCCCTAAGGGGAAAACATCCTATTCCCAGAGAGACCTTCTCTGACCACCTCTCAGCCCTTCCCCCATAGACATTAGGTTAAATTCTACCTTACGTACCCTCCTGACATCCTGCTCTTTTGCTTTGTTAACACTTTAGTTACATGTCCAGGCTAGAATGGAAGCATTAGGAGCATAGGATCTTTTTCTGTCTTGTTCACATCAAAACCCTGGAACCTAACAGCAGGCTAGGCTCTTAGAAGGTATTCAAAGATATTTATTTAGGGCCCCCTGTGTGGCTCAGTTGGTTGAGCCTCTGACTCTTGATTTTCTCTCAGGTCATGATCTCATGGTCATGGGATCCAGCCCCACGTTGAGCTCTGGGCTCTGTGCTGGGCATAGGGGCTGCTTGAGAGTCTCTCTCTCTCTGCCCTCCCCGACTTGCAGTCTCTCACTCTCTCTCTAAAAAAAAAAAGATATTTATTTAATCAATTATACTTTTCACTTTAGATTTTTCTAATGTCTCGTCCCACCCCCACCCCAGTATACTCACGATTCTAAATCTACTGTTTTAATCAGGGAGAATATTAGCTAAATATCAAATGTGTTTGGCCTGAAAAGATACTCATAATTCCCTTTCTAGAAAACTAGGCTTGGTGGCTCTCTGCCTCTCTCTCTTGCAGAAAACAGGCCTAGATGTCCTCAGGACACTGAAGCTGGTGGCCAGGTGTCCCTTGGCTTGTTCTGCTGGCTCTAAAAGCAGAGACTATGAAGATTATAAACAGAAAAGGAAAGACTTAATTTTTGTTTTTCACAGGCAATCAGGGAAGTTGATTATAGTGATAAAGTTAGTAGGTCATACGAGGGTTCTCATAGAATAAGCTGAATGGAGGTCCCCACTACAGAACTCAGTTGTAGTAAGACAAGTACCCTAGTTTTTTTCTCATTGCTTTTCTTACATGAGAAAAAAAAATGTAGCCCACTCTATGCAATAATTGGACGTTTGAAACCAAAACTATTTGTTTTCTCATCTGTAAAATGAGGACGTTGAACTAAGTGCCCTCTAAGGCTGCTCTAAAACTCTCTGACCTTATTCTATGATTCTTTGTAAATGCTGTTCATGAGAATTTCTGGGTTTCTGAAAATACACTGCTCTTGAGAAAAGTCAAAGTTTTATCGCAAGTTTAAAAAAAAAATAGAAACACCTTTATGAACGTGGCAAAGAATCAGGTGAACAATCATGTGGATTTGTGCACTGCCAGCAGTGGTGCCCTTCTAAAGAGGCCGGTAGCCAGCATGTTACGACTCAACACAGAATTGCATCAGGGCGAGAAGGTCTAAAGTCTTCAGTGGCAGCTTTGCAATGTTGTACCTTTGCACGAGGACAAAAAGGAAATCATACGTGCCCAAATGTGAAGGATTACATACCCTAGACTTGGTTTTAAAAATAAATAAGGGGCGCCTGGGTGGCTCTGTCAGTTAAGCGGGCGACTTCCACTCAGGTCTTGATCTCTCGGTCCGTGAGTTTGAGCCCCGCGTCGGGCTCTGTGCTGACAGCTCAGAGCCTGGAGCCCGTTTCAGATTCTGTGTCTCCCTCTCTCTGACCCTCCCCTGTTCATGCTCTGTCTCTCCCTGTCTCAAAAATAAATAAAATGTTAAAAAAAATTTTTTTAATAAAAATAAATAAAATAACTGGGTGATTCATTGTATTATTATTCAATAAATATCTACTCCAATCCTCACCCTGTCATGGGCCTTCACCTTCCTTCTCCATTAGTGCTGGGTTTGGCCATACAATTTGCTTTGGCAGAAGAAATGTTTGTGGACATGACACTTACCTTTGATGTGCTTTCTCAGTTTAGCTTTGGTCTTTTGCCCTGGTGACCTGCCACAGATGCCCTGAGTAACGACTGTCCCATTTTCAAAAAAAAAATTTTTTAACGTTTATTCATTTTTGAGAGACAGAGAGAGACAGACCATGAGTGGGGAAGGGGCAGAGAGAGGAGACACAGAATCCGAAGCAGGCTCCAGGCTCCAAGCTATCCGCATAGAGCCCAATGTGGGGCTCGAACTCACAACCGCAAAATCATGACCTGAGCCGAAGTCAGATGCTCAACTGACTGAACCACCCAGGTGCCCCATGACTGTCCCTTTAGCCTTGACTCCAAAATAAGAAATGTGGAGCAAATGTAAATTGGACCCACAGAGCCTTCCAGCTAAGCTCCATCTAATTCAGCTGAATCATGGTTGATCTACAGACCTTTGATCATGAGATAAATGCTTGCTATTCTTAAACCCTTGAGTTTTGAGGTGGTTGTTACACAGCATTATTGTGAAAAGGCTGGCCAATACAGGATGAAATGTGTGCTCTCATGAGATATAACATGATGGTTAAGGGTGCAGTTTCTCAAATTTAGCACATCTTGTTTTGAATCTCACTTCTCTTATTTACTTTATGTGAAATGTTAATGCAATTTGCTTAACCTCTCTGAGACTCAGTTTCCTCACCTGCAAAATAGAAAGAATCATGGTACCAACCCCATAGCAATGTTAGACAAAATGAAACAGTACGAATTAAACAGTTAAGACTGTGCCTGGTATGCAGCAAGTAAATGCTTGGTGTTATTAACAATAATAATAATTTTAATTTCTATAAAATGAATCTTACTTTTCTAGTAACTTATAAAACTTGATATATTTTTTCTATAAAACTGGATACAAAGACTTATTTAGAAATATTTGGTGAAGAAGGATGAAGGAGATAAACATCTTACCACGTGGCCAATAAGTTCCATATGGTATTAGAGTTTCTTGTGTATGGGAGGTGTATTTTCTATGAAGCAAGACGATCTGTGTGTATATGCATATATAAAACAGTTTTGAATTACTCTGCAACAATCTCCCATATCTGAGCTCCTTTCACAATAAGAACTTACATTTCCATATCCCAGTGTCCAGGATATGAAAGTGTGGCGTCACGTATTAACAGACTAGGTCTCACTCTACGCTTTGGGCGCCCAGAATTGTTCCTTAGAGTTCACGTTTAATAGTTCAATGCTGTCGTACTTCACCTTCATGTACTTAACAGACAGGTATTAAGTACTGGGTATTGCACCAGGGACTAGAGGTAGAAGATAAGTAAGACAATGGCGCTGCACTCATGGCAGTCATAGTTTCGCTGCAGACTGGCAAATATATTTCATATTGGTGTCAACTCTCACAGATATAGAGGGGCCGCCTGGAGCCCTGGATGAACACAATTGTAAGCAGCATTGATCTTAGCAGGGAAAAGAGTTGTAGGCATGGAAAGAAGGAATGGTTTTGAATGCTTGCTAAATCCAGGTTTAGCTGGGGATGGGAAAAAAAAACACAACAAAATATAATTTAATACAGTAAACGCTATTTGGGAGATAAGAACAAAGTAGCATCAAACACAAAGCAAGGAGTAATTAATTTTGCCAGAAGCGGAGTGGAATAAGGAAAGGCTTAATTGAAGAGGTGAAATTGTAGTGGGGTTTGGATGGATAACCAGGAATTTAGTAGGTGGTGAAGTGGGGAAGGAAGATTTCAGGCCAAGAATGCATCATGAGCAAAGGCACAGAGATGTGTGAGTACGTGGGGGGTTAAAGGAATTGTGAGTAGTCCTGTTTAAGAAGAACGCAGAGTGTGGGGTTGGTGCTGGTAAAAATGAGTTGTCACAAGGGGTTGGGACCAGATTGTATTGCTTTATCCTATAAGCCGTGGGACTTGTTGAAGGCTTTGAAGACAGAGCATGGTATGGCCACGTATGTGTTTTAAAGAAGTTACTCCAGAAGAACTAGATTGGAAATGGAAAAAAGAGAAAGAGGCATGAGAACAGAGCCTGTTGCAGCCATGTAGACAAGAAACACAGGGCATCTGAACTGAGGTGGCATGCGATGGGGCAGAGGGAGAGGAAATAGCATCATCACACGGCACAAGGAAGCTCTTCTCTCAAAAATGATCTTTCATTATGGTTTCAATCCATATAAAGCAAATTCAATAGTCTAATTTTTTCATTGCTCATGTCCTAATATTACTGTTTGAATATGTATACATGTCATTAAATTACACATATAAATGGGACTTCCAAGAGTAACCTCAGATTTTTAGTTTTTTAATTATTTATTTATTTATCTTGGTGCAAAAAGGTGATTTTATTAAAACATGGGGACAGGACCCCCTGGACAGGAAGAGCTGTCTAACCTCAGATTTTTTAATTTATCCTTGCAACAATCCTATAAAATAGGTACTGTAATTCCCATTTTGCAGAGGAGAAAACTGAGACTCAGCAATTTAAAAAACCCAAGATCAGTGATCTTGGACTATACATCTTCACAATGTCAAAGGTAGCACTTGAACCCTCGGCAACTTGAGTCCAGAGTCTATGCTCTTAATCACTACTCTACACCACAGAAACAATTAATTCCCCATTTCTACTCAATGTTAAATCTCTTCCATCCCTCTTCTTTTCAGTTTTCTGTATCTTGATCCTGGAGATAAGCTAATGAGTATCAGAGAAGTGTTGAAAACAGGAGAAGGTACCAAAGAGTTTAAAGATAACTGTGACTAAGACTCACCTCTGAAATCATCCAAATAACTTGGACTTGAAGTCTAAGAAAAGCTATTGATACTTTCTGAGTGCTTCAGAGATTTGTCAAGTAATCCTGAACCTCTTACTCTATTGGAATCAATGCATTTCAAGGCACTGCCAATGTACCCAGCAGCATGCTAGGGAATATATCACCTGTGACTTGGCCCTTAGCACAGACGCAGGGGAGAGAGCCCAGGACTGAGATGGGAGACATACTTTGGGGTCCTGGCTCTGCCATTCACCTGCCCTGTGACCCTGGACAAGTCACTTCCCCTTAAGGGGACTTCCCACCATAAGAAATAGCCCCAGTGATCACAAAGGTCCTTACCATTCCTACAACATTTTTGTGCCCGTCTCCAGGATTCATTTGAAGGAAAAATAAAAGCACAGTTAATATTCAACATAAAAGCATGGTAATAAAACACATTCAATGACCACGACTGGTTTAGCAATCACTTGGCCCCTGAAACAACCTCTTAACTATGCAGGGAGAGTGTTTATCATTTCTGCTCCTGCAGAAACTGACACTTCGCGAAGAGAATAGGCTTTACTATTTCTTCCTCTTTCAAAAACTGTTGCATTTGAAATCTCACAAAATATTGAAAACTTGTTTTAGAGGACCAGAGGCACTTTTAAGCTGCGTTCCTGCTTTATCCCTCCTTTCTTTTCATCTGGCCTGGAGAATCCCCAGTGGTGATTTTTAAACATGTTTAGGTACTTAATCGAGGCTTTCGAGGCCTTCCTTCGGGGTTTGGGCAGCACGGAGTTTACTCTGAGGCAAAATATCTTT
Organism: Panthera onca; assembly: GCF_046562875.1. NCBI lineage: Eukaryota > Metazoa > Chordata > Mammalia > Carnivora > Felidae > Panthera > Panthera onca. The sequence continues at coordinate 171,282,897 of NC_138346.1, read as the reverse complement.
AACAATAGCCGGATATGCTCCCTGTTTCCTGGGGCTAAAGATTGCAAATAGATTTTTGCATCCCATTTCTTCCAGCGGGAGACCGCGGGGTGAATGGAAACACAAACTTGCTTTTGCCACTTGAAAAGCACCGTCAGTTTTCTCGCAGCTATCATTGTGGCTTCCGGAGGAACCGAAGGAGCAAATGTTGAGTTTTGTAACAGTGCAATCCCAGCTGCCTTCCAGCTCTAACAATCAAGATCCACGTCTCCAGAGAGCACGGCTCCAAGCAATTATTAGAGATGATGGCATTCCTAGAGGGCTGGGGCCACATGCTCTGCCCTCTAAAATAAACACTTCTCTTCGAGCTTCATACTATGCGTTACTCCTTACATGTTATAACACGGGAGCTGACAGATTGGTTGCAAAGCTGCAACTAATATTTTTGAGGGCATAAGAAATGATTGTGCTAGTTCTAATTCCAGAGCCGATCTTTTTAGCAGATTATGATGGATGATTCGCCGCGGTGGTCAGCGACTCCTGTATATTTTAGGTGGAATGCTTTCTTTTGACACATACTTTACAGAGACATATGTGTATCCTATTTTAATTAATGGAAGAAATGATTCATTCACAAGTGAAAGATTTAATTAAATAAAGGGTCAGCATGGGTCAGCCATGAATTGCAAAATACCTCTGATGTTTATTATACTCTCCGCTGTCTCTGCATGCTGTCTGGAGTGGTACATGGCAGTAAAGGCAGGCCCTGGAAAGAAATGAAATGAAGTTTAATTAATTCATTCATTCAACAAATATTAATTGAGCCCCTACTGCGTTCTAGGCGCTGTGCTAGGCTCTGCAGATAAAATGGTGAACAGACATGGTTTTTGCCTTTACGACAGCTACAAGGCAGCAGGGGATGATGTGAAAATGTTGGGGTTCAGAGCCGACGGCCAAGAAAGAACCTCTGAGGCATCTTTGGTGAAGAAAGGTGATTTCATTAAAGCATGGGGACAGGACCGGTGGGGAGAAAGAGCTGCACTGGGGTTGTTATGGGTGACAGATTATTTACCTTCAGGTTGGGAGCAGGTTCAGGATAGAGCAAGTCTCTAAGGTATTTTGGAAGCAAGGTTTCCAGGACCTTGAAGGGTTAGCTGCTGTTAGAAAAGTCATTTATTACTGTTTAGTAAAAACTCAGTCATGATGGTGGGGTTTTGGGGTGGTCCGGGGCCAACAGCCAAGAAAATTCTTGAAGACATCTTTAGTGAAAAAAGATGATTTTATTAAAGCACGAGGACAGGACCCGGGGGCAGAAAGAGCTGCACTGGGGTTATGACAGTAACTGATTATATACCTTCAGGATGGGAGGGAGTTAGGGAAAGAGTAAGTCTCTAAGGTATTTTGGAAGCAAGATTTCAGGACCTTGAGGGGCTAGGTATTGTTAGGAAAACAAGCCATTTATCACTGTTTAGTAAAACCTCAGTCATGAGACCCTTCAGATGTATATCAGGGGGCCATAAGCTTTGAGTATGATTGCCAGGATATATCTTGGGGGAGTTGAGATAAGGAAGTTTCCAAAGGAATTTTTATACGTTAAAGTAGACTTACAGGATCATGGGGGGTCAGGATAATGTTAAGCCAAGATTCCCTTTTGCCCCTAGCAAAGTGTCACCATCAAGGCTGCTGAGCTCCCAGAGAGAGGTCACTCTTCCTGTTTCAAGAACTTCTCAATGGGCTGTAGGCAGTAAGGGAATTTCATTTTTCATTTGCCTTTGTTTCCCACATCACCCTGGCAAGCACTTAAACCCCTTTCCTTTGTTCTTGGGTAGCCAGGAGTGTCCGAGGACTATCACACAAACCCCACCTCAGAGGTGGTGGTGCAGTTAGCCCGTGCTTTGCCCTCAGCTTGCCCCACGCTCCCTCACCAATGAGACACTTCAGATGTATTTCAGGAGGCCATAAGCTTGGAGTATGATTGCCAGCATATATCTTGGGGGGAAGAGATAAAGGAATTTCCAAAGGAGCTTTTATATGTTAAAGTAGATTTACAGGATCCCAGGGGTTAGGATAATGTTAAAGTAAGGTTGCCTTTTGCCCTTAGCAAAGTGTCATCATCATCACCGAGGCAACTGCGTTCCTAGAGGAAGGTCACTCTGCCTGTATCAAGGACTTGTCAGTGGGCTCTAAGTTGTAAGGCAATTTAATTTTTTCTTCTGCCTTTGTTTCCCACATCAGGGGAAACAGGAAAACAATGAGAAACAAACAAATAGAATACTATTATTACAGATGGATTGTAACATGTCTTATGAAGGAAAAAGTCATGTGTGGGCTGTCTTCCTTGCAGAGTCTTGGAATTGTTTGTAAAGATCTTCATACCCAACTTCATGGTGCCATACTTTTTAAAATTTGGAATATACATCTGAAACCAACCTGACCCAAGTCCAGTATGTACAACTACACATATTGAGTTACCCAAACACGGCTTATCACGGTAGCTCCTTCCTGTAAGTAAACCTTGTGCTTTAGAATCGCAGAAACATGAATTCGAATTCTAGCTTCAGGTTTCTTTGATTTCCGGCCCTGTGCTATTGCTTTGCTTCTGTGACCTCAGTTTCCTCAGTTACAGGAAAGAATAATAATAATAGTGCGTAAGACATTGTGTCTTTGTGAAAAAAAAATACATGAATAGCACCCAGGGCACAGCATTAATATTCAGCAGCATTAATATTTATAATTTGTGTTCTTTTTACATTAGTAGTAGTAGTAGTATTTTTGCCTCTCTTCCAGAATTTTCTTCATTCTACTTTTGTTCAAGTTGTCCACGTCATTTTCTTATGCCCTCATTTGATGACAGAGGCTCCAACCTTATCTTTTTCCTTCAGTTTTATAGATTTATATTCTAAGGGCAAAAACACTCAGACAATTTAAATCCAAGTCTACACAGAATTACACCGTCAAGGTCAGCAATAATGCCAAAAGCACGTTCTCACTCCCAGGCACTCGCCAGGATCTTGAGTCTTCTCTCAGTGAAGGAAAGGGGACTGATAGTTTATTCATGTGCATCCTTCTTATCTGCAATGTAATCTACATTTTCTTGTGAACATATTAGCTTCTCCACTTCCCCATCAGGAATTTCAAACCCAAATTCATCCTCCATGGCCATGATAATCTCCACTTGATCCAAGTGTCTAAACCCACATCTTTCATAAGGTGGGGATTTACCAAGCCTTCTTGGGTTGATCTTGCACAGACTTTCAAGAGGGAAGAACATGTAATTGATCCCCGCTAACATCAAAGGGGGTGCATCAGTGTGACGGAGGCATGATTGGGTCACTCTACCAGAACCTGTGTGAGCCCGGAGGCTGGCAGCGAGGCCTGGGTCTCCTCTGGCCAGGGCACAGGGTCGTGCTGGGTGGCTTGGCCATGGCCAGCGTGTGACCTAGGTGGGGCACGAAGGCCACCTGCCACCAGCACGCACAGGTGGAAAGGTCACGAGTCACCATGGCTCCCCTGACCCCCAGAGATCACAACTTTTTAAGCATTGGACCCAGCCTGATGTATGGTTGGTATTCAATTAATAAATATCAAATGAATGGATGAAATTCTTTCTCTTTTTGGAACTGGGTAGGAGAAAAAAGTTGACAATAAACAGTCACTCAAAGGCTTCTTGTAACTATTGTAATGAAATCTGTATGCCTTATCATGGTACACAGGAGCCTACGTGCCCTGGCCTCTGCCTACCTTCCAATCTCAGCCACCAACACTTTCTCTCCTGTACTCAGCTTCAGCCTCCAGCCTTGCCTGCGATGCCCTTCCCCTAGAACTGTGCATGGCTCACTCCTGCCAGTACTTCAGTCCTTTAAATATATTCTCTTCACAGGGGCCTTCTCTGACCACCTTGCCGCTTCATTTTCTATCTCCTTACCCTGCTTTATTTTTCCTCAAAGCATTATCAGTGTCAGAAATTGCATGATGAATTTCTGAGTTTACAAATTTACTATCTATTTCCCCCGCTTATCACATGTGAGCTCCTGAGGGCAGGAGCCTAGTCTGTTCCTGTCCAGCCCTGAGTCACCATGACACTGAATGAATCAAACAAATGAAGTATCCGTTTTTTATTTTCCTAGGAAAATATACATATAAAAACTATCCAAATAGTTTCTGTAGTACAGTAGCTTCCAAAATTTCCAAAAGAAATCTTTCCTCCCCAAATCTTTGCTTGCAGCACTAAATTTAATTTTTTTTTTAATATTTTAAAAAAGTTTTTAAATCTGTATTTATTTTTCAGAGAGAGACAGAGTGTGAGCAGGGAAGGAGCAGAGAGAGAGACACACAGAATCTGAAGCAGGCTCCAGGCCCTGAGCAGTCACCACAGAGCGCGACGCGGGGCTCAAACTCGTGAACTGTGAGATCGTGACCTGAGCCGAAGTCGGACGCTCAACCGACTGAGCCACCCAGGCGCCCCTAAGTTTATTTTCTTTTTTTAACCCACAGAATGGCAGCAAGAGGGAAAATAAATTATTCTAGTTGTACAGAAAGTAAAGACACAGCCCCTGCAGGAGGATCTCTCACTGCCCAAATTTTAATAGAATTCCTACACGTTCTACCTTCTCATCATGAGCCTGGCTCTTTTGCAAGTCGCTTCCTTTGAGCTTAAAAAGTAGTTTGTTACCCCTGTTCTCAAGGCCAGCAAACATGGATTTTCTCTAGTTTTCACATGATCTGGCGCAAAGCATCAGGAAACTTGGATGTTTCGTTTGGCATCTTTCGCTGACCAAGAACTGAAGAACTGCAAACAAGAGAGGTGTCTCCGTTTGCCCCGGATGTCTCAGCGGTGGAGAGGAAAGGCGAGAAGCGCACATCCCACAATATTGTCCAGGAAGCAGCCACCGTGATTCTCGCTCGCTGGCGTGGAAGAAAGGAGGGACCCGGGGAGGTTTGCTCCACTCTTGCACATGTGAGGGCGGGGAGCCTGGGTGTGCCGCGTGCACTTTGCTGCGTGGTGTGGGGCTCTGCTGCGGTTCTTTTGGAAGCACTGGGTCCAGGAAGTCTCTCCAAAAAGCCAAACAATGCCGGCTGTTCCTGGCAAGGCCAGGCCTGGCTTACTCAGTTTCGTGTTTTAGGAGAGGTGCTTTGGGGTAACAGAACTGGCTCCATGTCCACCATGACCACATCAGCCCTGGTTTCCGCTGTGCAAAAACAAAATTCTAAAGAATGTTACCATACCAAATTGTATGCGGCTTTTGTTTTATAAACAACTTTCTCTCTCTCTCTCTCTCTTTTTAGTGTGTGGAAACTGTAATAAAGACCAGTACCAAATCCAGTTGTCTCCCAGAAAGCCAACTCAACTTGGGAGACTTTCTCTCAGCACGAGGCCCTGTTCTCTTCTAGCAGCTAGTCTTAAAATCCGACTCCAGGCGGTCAAGAGCACAGCAGTGGGTTCTCAGCACCTCATCCTGGAACGTGGGCTTCTTTCTGCTTCTGAAAGATAAGGTTTCAGTATCACTCATAGAGCACCGATAGGAGACGGCCGGCCAGAGTTGACAAAGTGTTCTCAGACAGGATCTCAGCTCTACTGGGGAAGGGAGAGAATCGCTGTTTAGACTGCCAAGCATTCTGGGCTCGCATATCCCACAGGTAATGAGAATACTTCATGAAGGCTCTGATATGCTCAGATGCCTAGTCATTCCTTGAAGCTCATTGCTTCCAAATGCCTTACTTCCTTCGGTGCGATTTCATTTAAGACAAGTAAGATGAAAGCTTACGACAGGAAGTTACTGATTTTCAAACACAAAGAAGGCCAGGGTGATAATATCAATGGAATAAATATATTTTAGGAGAAAACCTAGCAGATTCTTATTATTTACACACATGACAAATCACAAAATAGAGTTGAATGCCAGAAGCCTTTCCCTTGGGACTAAGAAACTATGGGTTTATCTGCAATAATCCCCTGAGCATAGATCCATTTACAACTGACTCCAATGGAGAATTTACAACGGAGGGAATTTGTGTTGTGCATTTTCGTCCCAGATTGCATGACGCAGTGGTTAAGACCACTTTCTTTTTTTTTAAGTTTATTTATTTATTGGGGGGAGTGAAGCCATTTTCTTTCTTTTTTTTAAAATTGATTTATTTATTGGGGGGAGTGAAGGGGCAGAGAGAGAGGGAGAGAGAGAATCCCAAGAAGGGATTCAGCACAGAGCTGGTCACAGGCCTTCATCCCATGAACCATGAGACATGACCTGAGCCAAAACCAAGAGTCACTTAACTGACTGAGCCACCCAGGTGCCCCAAGACAACCATTTTCAAATGGAGCTCTGTCTCGAAGCTATGCCTCAAATTCCACCTCTACAAAATGGGGATAATAATATACTTATTTAAAAGTGTTGTTAAGAAAATAAATAATATAATCCATGAAAGTGCTTGGCATAAGATCTGACATATAGTAAGTGCCCAATAAACATCACTTATAAAAATTATTAGGATGATTATAACTTATGACATTATTACTAAATCTAATATTTGTTTCTAATGAATCCTAACTATTTCTTTCTATTTCTCCTTCCATTTTTTTTGTCTGCCTTTTGACTTCAGAATGTCTGGTATGTTACGTAGTAAAATATAAAATCACTTCCTCAAGGCAAATTTCCTTGAGAAATAATATAGATCATGCTACAGATTTCTTTAAACATCTGGGCCTTGCTAATTCCAATGGCAAGGTAACATTAAAATCAGCATTCTTTTCTATCCACTACTGGATTATAAGCTCCTGTTTAGAATCTTCTTTACTATTCCCTTTTCAGCTCCTGACACATGGGGCTGCTCAAAAAATATTTTTTGAGTAAGTAAGTGCTCTTTATTCACACAGGGGAAAAAACAAGTACTACTGCCTTAGTAACCTCCACCATTCTTCTGTCTAACACTTTTCTGACAAAGAAGTTTCCCTGGTGAGTAGGAAGTTCTAAGATAGAGGTGATTGTGAGCAAGGGAAACTCTCCATTCTTGCATTTTACTCTTCCTGGTGGTCTGTTTTAAAGAGGTCACTCTAGGGGTGCCTGGGTGGCTCAGTTGGTTAAGCGCCCGAGTGTAGCTCAGGTCATGATCTCGCAGTCCATGAGTTTGAGCCCCCCTGTGCTGACAGCTTGGAGCCTGGAGCCTGCTTTGGATTCTATGTCTCCCTCTCTTTCTCTCTACCCCTGCCCCACTCATGCTCTGTCTCTCTCACTCTCAAAAATGAATAAATGTTAAAAAAAAATAAAAAAAAAAAAGAGGCCACTCTTAGGAACAAAAGCTGTATGACTGGCTAGCACATCTCATTAGATGTGTCATTTGAAATACTGACTCATTATTTTAATAGCCCCTTTCTTAACTTAGGGTCAGAATTATTTTACCAGCATCACCCTTTTCATTTATTTTGGGAAAGAGCAGTCACTGTTTCATGGTCCCTCTAATTGGATAAGTGACTCTTCCTAACCTTGAAACAACTAAATAGAAAGTATACCCAGTGACCTTAAAAAGCCGTCTCCTTTTCTAATTGGCATGTATAATCTAGAATTTTTTGAACAGTGCTCTGAGTTCTGACACCTTCCTGTAAATGGGCATGCATGTGAGTGGGTAAAAGACAGGGGATGGTGGTGATGGAAACATGCATCCCCTTCATTCCAAATCAGATGAAGAGGGCTTCCATTGGGCCACAAGATGAAAGCCACAGGTTGGCAGATACAACCGTGGCCTATAGTCTGACTCCCACTGGGATATCCAGAAGCTGAGCAATGGAATAACTGGCTACTTTGAAGGCAGAATCAGGAGAGGGCTGCTGAGTTAGACAAAGTCCTGTACACCCTTAGTTTGGAAGGACAAAGCGTGAGTATTTCCCCTGGAACATACCTGGCGATGCTATAGAGAGAGCTGAGTCACAGACCTGTTAAATTTTTTCCGGCTGAACCTTCTGGGTAAGGGGATTCCACCAAGTGTGAGCCCATGGAGAGTGGCTTCTCTTAAGCCAGGGTCTACAGAAAGGGGAACAGTCAAGTCAAGGAAAATGTACATTGAAGTTGCAGTTGGAGGGCTGGACTCAGAACCTCCACAAGAGCCCCAGAAAGCACTCCACTGCAGAGACAGCTTTAAACATCTGTCAGCCCAAGAACATGAGGCCAGCCTAGATAGAACCAACTCAAATAAGGTTTTTCCTGACCTTTATGTCCTCCGCTGTCCCTTGCTCACACGCTGTAGGAGTCAGAAACTGGAGAGCAAGCTGAGGGGTAGGAGAAGGGAAGGGCAGGAGGAAGAAATATGTGAGGCTTCATAGCCCCATCCCCACCAAAGTCTCCCTTGCTCACTGTAACACGGCCCTTTTGACCTTTCCTCTGTAACTCAAACACTCCAAATTTGCTCACACCCCATGGCCTTTGTGCTTGCTGTTCCCTCTTTCTGAAATATTCTTTCCCTAGATTATCAAATTGTTGGCAGATTTTCTTTTCTATAGAAACATGATCTGTTTACATTTAAAACAATATTCTGAATCAGACAACACAAAGAAATTAAAGGCATCCAAATCATCCAGGAGGAAATCAAACTTTCACTCTTAGCAGATGACATGATACTTTATATGGAAAACCCAGAAGATTCCACCAAAAAACTGCTAGAACTGATCCATTAATTCAGCAAAGTCACAGGATATAAAATCAATGCCCAGAAATTGGTTGCATTTCTATACACCAATAATGAAGCAGCAGAGAGAGAAAAATCAAGGAATCGATCCCGTTTACAATTGCACCAAAAACCATAAAATACCTAGAAATAAAACTAACCAAAGAGGTGAAAAATCTATACAGTGAAACCTATAGAAAACTTATGAAAGAAATTGAAGAAGACATAAAAAAATGGAAAAAATGCTCCCTGCTCATGGATTGGGAGAATAAATATTGTTAAAATGTCTATACTACCCAAAGCAATCTCCATATTCAATGCAATCCCTATCAAAATAACACTCCTGTCTTTTACACAGAGCTAGAACAAACAATCCTAAAATTTGTATGGAACCATAAAAGACCCCAAATAGCCAAAGCAATCCTAAAAAAGAAAAACAAGCTGGAGATATCACAATTCCAGACTTCAAGATGTATTACAAAGCTGTAATCATCAAGACAGTATGGTACTGGCACAAGAACAGACTCTCAGATCAATGGAACAGAATAGAGAACCCAGAAATGGACCCACAAACATACGGCCAACAAATCTTTGGCAAAGCAGGAAAGAATATCCAATGGAATAAAGACAGTCTCTTCAGCAAATGGTTGGGAAAACTGGACAGTGACATGCAGAAGAATGAATCTGGGCCGCTTTCTTACACCATACACAAAAATAAACTCAAAATGGATGAAAGACCTAAATGTAAGACAGGAAGCCATCAAAATCCTAGAGGAGAAAGCAGGGAAAAACCTTTTTGACCTCGGCTGCAGCAAGTTCTTACTCAATATGTCTCCAGAGGCAAGGGAAACAAACAACCAAAAAAAAACTATTGGGACCTCATCAATATAAAAAGCTTCTGTACAGCAAAGGAAACAATCAGAAAAACTAAAAGGCAACCGATGGAATGGGGGAAGATATTTGCAAATGACATATCAGATAAAGGGTTAGTATCAAAAATCTATAGAGAACATATCAAACTCAACACCCAAAAAACAAACAATCCAGTGAAGAACTGGGCAAAAGACATGAATAGACCCTTTTCCAAAGAAGACATCCAGATGGCTAACATGCGCATGAAAAGATGCTCAACATCACTCATCATCAGGGAAAAACAAATCAAAACCACAATGAGATACCACCTTACACCAGTCAGAATGGCTAAAATTAACTCAGGCAATGACAGATGTTGGTGAGGATGCAGAGAAAGAGGAACCCTTTTGCTCTGCTGGTGGGGATGCAAACTAGTGCAGCCATTCTAGAAAATAGTATGGAGGTTCCTCAAAAAATTAAAAATAGAACTACCCTATGACCCAGCAATTGCACTACTAGGTATTTATCCAAAGGATACAGGTGTACTGTTTTGAAGGGGCAAATGCACACCAATGTTTATAGCAGCACTATTGACAATAGCCCAAGTATGTAAAGAGCCCAAATGTCCATTGACAGATGAATGGATAAAGATGTGATACACACACACACACACACACACACACACACACACAATGGAGTATTTCTTGGCAATCAAGAAGAATGAAATCTTACCATTTGCAACTATGTGGATGGAACTAGAGGGTATTATGCTAAGCGAAATTAGTCAGTCAGAGAAAGACAAATATCATATGACTTGACTCATATGTGGAATTTAAGATACAAAACAGATGAACATAAGGGAAGAGAAGCAAAAATAATATAATAACAAGGAAGGGAACAAAACATAAGAGACTCTTAAATATAGAGAACAGAGGATTACTGGAGGGCTTGTTGGGGGGGGGGGCGGGGATGGGCTAATAAGGCAAGAGGCATTAAGGAAGACACCTGCTGGGATGAGCACTGGGTGTTATATGTAGGGGATGAATCACTGGATTTGACTTTTGAAATCATTATTGCACTACATGCTAACTAACTTGGATGTAAATTTAAAAATTAATTAATTAATAAATTTTAAAAAATTTATTCTGACTACCTTGTGGAAAAATCACAGTAAAGAGGCAAAAAAGAAAACAGAAAGATCGAATGCAGGGCTACTTAACTGGTCTCCATGAGGTATAAGGAAGCCTTGGACCAGACCAACAGAGGTGGAAGTGGTGAGAAATGATTGAATTCAGAATATATTTTGAAGCTGGTGCCCATAGGAATTAATGCATGTGAGAGAAAAAGTCTTCTTCAACTACAAAGTCTTTGACCTGAGCAATTCTTTGGGGGAATGAATTCATTACTGAGTGAATGAATGAATGAGGATTTAATAAGATCAGATAAGATCAGATTTACATTTCAGAAAGCTCCCTCTGGCAGCTTCGTGAAAGATGGATTGAGCACGGGGACTGAAGGCCAGGAGACAAGTTGGAAGCCTACTGAGACAGTCCAGGGGAAAGACGCCAAAGCTCTGAGTTCTTGTGGGAGGTATGGAAAGGAAGGGATAGATGTGAGAAATAGTCAAGATATCCAATTATTAAAATGTGGTGATGTGATAATTGTGAGGGATGACAAACAGAATGGCTTCCAGATGCTTGGGCGAGGAGTAGTTCCACCACATTGATGAAGAACATGGAAGAAAGAGGTGTGAAGGAGGGAAAAAGAGAATAGAGGTTGTGATGTTTAATTCTATGTGTCAACTGAAGGGATTCCCAGATAGCTGGTAAAAACATTACTTCTGGGTATTTCAGAAGAGATTAGTATTTGAATCTAGAGACAGAGTAAAGATTGCCCTCACCAGTGCGAGTGGGCATCCATCCAATGTGCTGAGGACCTGAATAAAATGTATATGAACAACGTTTGCTGAGGGACAAAAATGTACAGGAAAGGGGACCATGTTCTCTGTTTGAGCTGGGACATCCATCTTCTCCTGCCCTCAGACATCAGTGCTCCTTGTTCTGGGGCTTTTGGACTCAAACTGGGACTTGTCTCATTAGCTCCCCTGGTTCTCAGGTCTTTGGGTTTGGTCTAAAGCTACACCACCAGCTTTCCTGATTCTCCAGCTTGCAGACAGCAGATGATGAGACTTTTCAACTTCTGTAATTGCATGAGCCAATCCCTTATAAAATGTCTATATCTATCTATCTATCTATCTATCTAGGCATAAATATATACATGTATGTTCTGTTTTCTCTGGAGAACTCTAATCCAGATGTTGAGTTCATTACTGAATGTTGTGGTAGACATGAAAATATGCCACCCAGATCCTGTTTCAAGGTAGAACTTTTTGCCCAAGCAGCCAGGAGTACTATCAGCAGACAGCCTCCAGATGTCAGTCCCTTCAGGGTTTGCCTCAGCTGCAGAAAGCCACCTTACCCAAGGTCATGCCCTACCTAGAGAAACCATGTCCAACATGTGATCCCACAGGGGTCTAAAGGCCTAGCTACTCTGCCTATGATGGGATAATTCTAACAGATCATATACACTCTGGAGCTCCCTGTAGAGTTGACTGAGTCTTAGTCAGGCCTGTACCACAGTTGGACTGCTCTCTCTGCCCGATCCTGCTACCCCACCTGCCTTCCACAGGTGTTGACCACTAATAAACATCCTGCATGTCAATCTCTGCCTCGACATCTGCTTTCCAAGCACCCAATCTGTGACAGTTGGCACCAGGAATGGACCAAAAGAGCAGGCTATAGGTTCGGATTTGGGAGCTGGATCACTCACTGTCCGGCTGGCAAGAAGAACTTCATCACTAGTGACAGGTGGAGTACAGATGGACCTTGGCAGCAGGTGGTGATCTAGTTGTGAACATACTCCTGTATGGTGAATTGGAAAGGTGTATCAGAGGAGGAGATTGTACTAGTTGGTGTAATACATCAGGCATTTGAGAAGTATGGGGTAATTACTAATTATAAGGAAAATAGGACTGGGTACTTGTTGATAAGTGCCATTAGTAACTTAGAAAAAGATAATGAAGAGCGATATGAGATCAACAGGCATTTGAAAACCAAGTGGGAGGAGCACCTGGGTGGCTCCATTGGTTAAGCATCTGACTTCAGCTTAGGTCATGATCTCATGGTTCATGAGTTCGAGCCCCACATCAGGCTCTGTGCTGACAGCTCAAAGCCTAGAGCCTGCTGCAGATTCTGTATCTCCCTCCCTTTCCCTGCTTGTGTTCTGTTTCTGTCTCTCTCAAAAGTAAATAAGCATTAAAAAATTAATTGAAAACCAAGTGGCAAAGCTGAAGGGACTCCCTGGTAGCTTATATAACAAGGATTCTATCTACTTCAGTGAGAGAGCAGAGAAAGTTGAGGCCCAGACCCAGGACTGAAGTCAAAGTGGCTAAATTCTAGAAAAGGTTAAATGACCAACCAAACCACACCTGTTACATAGGGACAAGGTTCTGTTTGGGGGAAAAAATGAGACCTGACACAGAATTACCTAGTTAAATGTCCCTTCAAGTTTTGAACTCTTAGACTCCTCTGAATTCTCTCAACCTTCAGAAATGTCCCACCCTCTCCAGTAAGAGTGAGAATCCCCCTTTCTTGAAGACAATGCAAAGACCTCAGACCTGAAAGACAGCATGTGTCCCTCACAGTATCTTTGCCCCCCTCCTTCCCATCCCTGCCAGTAGGCTATAACTAGAAGTGGGTCACAATGTAATCCAGCTGGAGATATACTAGGACTAATAAGGGAGGAAAGGGACTATTCCTACTATTCTCCAATGTTATAAGACCTAACCAACATGTACCAGCAGGAGCTGGAGAGTAGGTGTGGGCTGGATTCTGAAGGTGCATGATCATAGGGGCTAGAACATGAAATTAGGTAGGGATGGGCTTATTTATTTGGGAGCACTCTGCCAAAATATAGGATTTAACACCTCAGCAAGGACTCTAAGAGATAAATACAAACTCACTTCTTGGATAGCTCCAAAAAGTATTGGAAAAAGCAACGGACCACATTAACTAAACTAAAAATTTCAGAATTGCTGTGCCAGATGGTTGAGAAAGTGATTAGAAGGTTCACAGATGTAGGCATGCTGGAGTGGATATAATAAGTAAGGCCAGAAGACTCACCAAATGATTGTTCTCCAGGAGAATGCCAAGATACACCATTTACAAAGACCAGAAAGAATGTTGTGGTGAGAATGTCATAAAGCTGCCAAACTAATGTCTCCAAAACACACATCTGACCTTCTTACCCTCTGTTTAAAAACTCTTCAGTGACTCCCAATTCTTCTGGGCATCACCAAAATGTTCCAGAGAGTTGCACACTAGGCCACGGCTATTAGTAGGAGAGGCCATGTCAGAAATAGACTCACATAGCAATGGGTATAATAACCCTCCCTCCCTCCCCCCCAAAAAAACCCAAAACAGTAGAGGTTGGGCGCGGTGCTTAATTACCAGAAGTCAAAAGAACATAATTATCCTAAGGAGACCATGGTTGTATGGCAGCCAAAAGGGCTTGACCCACAAAGGTTTATTAAGATACCTAATAGAACATGGCATTCCTCAGCTAAAAAGGGTCTTAATCACCTTTTATCTCCTAAGTAATCAAGGTTGGATAATAAGAGACTGAAGGCAGTTACCCTAATAAAAAGTCACAATCCCTAATTTCTAGACTTCAACCTGTTTTCAGACTCAGACTCACTAACTCAACAGGAGGCCAGGTCTCCAGGAGGAAGGACCCTGCAACACCCAAGCAAATATACATGGTAATGATGTCCCTATTCCTTCTCCAAAGGGACATATGGCCATGCACTTGGGCAACTGTGCACTTAGGAAAAGGAAATATTCAAACATTTCAAGAACTGTTGGACAGAGTTGGCATGAATACTAAGAGCTCGGAACAATCATCATGGCCCCTCTCTTAGATTAGGGAACTACAGGGACCAGGTAATGGGTGGAATCCTGGCCAAGGTCTAGTTTACACTGGATCCATGGACCCACCCAGTGGTCATTTCCCCATCCTTGAATGCTTAACTGGGTTTGATATACTTGGTGCAACTCCCATATTGAGTCCTTTACCTGTAGGACAAAAGCTACCATAGTGGGTAAAGTCAAGTAGAGGTCTCTGAAAATGCCCTACCTCTGGCTCCACCAGAAGAGTAAATCAGAAACAGTACCATATCCCGGAAGGATGGCACAAATTAGTTGAGTAATCTATCGTTAACACCTGGGAAACATCTGGTCTCTGCAGAGGCTCAACTGGAGAATTAAGTGAAGATATGGGGGGGCCTCTGTGAAGAGACTACCGAGACAACTGAGGAGTAATAGAGTAGTAGGAAGAGAACCAGGAAAGAGCAGTACCACAGAAAGCAAGGGATTAAAGCATTAGTACTAGCAGAGTACGATAGTGAGGTCTGAAGGTGTCCATCATCCATTTGGTAAGTGCTGTATCACTAATGGCCTTAGAAATGGCAATTCTAGCCAAATAATTCACTCATTCCTTTAAAAAATATTCATTGCATATGTTATCTACTGCTGATAGATGAATAAAATAGATATGATCTCTTCACCCATGAAAATGCATAGTCTCGTGGACAGTAAAGAAAGCCAGGTTGTGTAGGATAAATAATAGGAAAGGAAATGAAGTCAGCTAGTATATATTACTTAAGATTTGGAGACAATAGAAAAGAAGTATAAAAAACATGTGTACAATTAGAGCCAAAAGCCCATACCAAGCCCCATAGTCACATACTCATAAAGCCCAAAAAGTACCTCTTGATTAGTTGTTAGTTGGTTTTACATGAAAGGGGCAAGCTTACCCTCAGCAGATGTGCCTGGAACAAGCATAATGATCTGAGAAGTCAATGCTCGAGCTGAAATCTGAAGGATTAAGTGTTAACTAGGAGAGCGAGAGCAGGGAAGGGGAGGGAAGGAAGGAAGGGGAGGGGAGAAGAGTATGCTCAGACCTCTAGGAAGGGAAAGGTTGGCTGGTGCTGATACTTGTAAGAGGGAATAGCACAGCTGGTTTGGGGAGTGCCAGATGAAGCTGGGGGCTGGGAGCCACAGCCACACCTTGTTGCTGTTGTGCTGTAGCAACACTCACACTAGAAATAGAAAGTCCCTTCTTCTTCCTTCCATCTCCCAGTCCCCCTCCAGTTCTTCCCATTGGCAGTCTAATAGGGAGGCTAATAGGCAGGCTAATAGGGAGCCAACTGGAAAGAGTTTCTGAGAACTACAGTATGCAGACCCTGAGCCCAGCGTCACAGAGCACAACACAGAAGAGTTGTTTTGGAACTGACAGACCAGAAGTAAATAAACACCACAGCCATATCAGAGGAAATGGATGGCTGGAGGGGCTTATTCCAGGCTTACACAAGAAGACTGGTTTACAGTGGCTAGAGGGCCAAAAAGTATAAGTTCTTGTACCACACAGGGAGCCAGCAGGTGGGAGGTATGACCAAGCATTCTTTCTCCTCTTTGTTGGCTGGTATTGGCAGTTACAGAGATGCCACAGAGCCTGACAAGAGTGAGAAACAACACTGGCAAGGGTGCCAAGCACATCTGGCAGGTGCCCCTTGGGGTCCCAGAACCTGCATTCTGTATGCAGAGGAGTTCAGGCAGACCTCCACAGTCTCTTCTTCATTGTTAAGATTTTCCTGGGCAGAAAAGCATTAGCAGGGCTTTCTAAGACAGTCAGACCATATGAATGAAATTGAGAGGAGAATAAATTGCAAAACATGTTTGGAAGATAGAGCATCTCCTCCCTTTTTTCCCCCTTTCCTTTACAAGATGGGAAGGAGATTAAAAAAAATGTTTTAAAATCAATTGCTTTCTTATGTGGCAGAGGCAGCTAATTGAAAAATACAATGGGAAAATATCCCATTGTTAGTATCAGTAGAAATAAATACCTAGAAATAACATTGACGGAAATGTGTGTCATTTACCCATAGATGAAAACTTTAAAAATTTAAATATTTATTTACTATGGCGGGGGGGGCTGGGGACAGAGGATCTGAAACAGGCTCTATGCTGACAGCAGTGAAACTGATGTGAGGCTCGATGTGGGGCTCAAACTCACAAACTGGGAGATCATGGCTGAGCCAAAGTCAGACACTCAACCGACTGAGCCACCCAAGTGCCCCAAAAACTTTAAAAATTTAAAGAACTAAAAATAGCACTGGAATAAGTGGAGAGACATAGTCTATTGGAAGCTTAAATATCGTTAAAATATAAATTATTCTTCAACTTATCTGAGTGTTTAATAAAGTTACACACACACACACAAGCTTTATCAGCACAGTTTTTAACCCGACATATGCTTAAATATCCTGAAAATTAATCATTCTCATGCAATTTGGTGATAATCATTCTCATATAATTTAATGAGAAATAAGTGGATAAAATTATTCTAGAAGCAATTTGGCTAGGTAAATCAAAGATTGTTTTAAATAAATTTCATATTAAAAAATAACTCTACAATTTAATTGGAATATTTAAAAAATAAAATACTTTTAAGGAATAAAAAAAAATAAATAAATGTCCACAATATTTTGATATAGAATTTTACTTTTATTTTTATTTATTTATTTTTTAATATTTTATTTTTTTAATTTGTTAATTAAAGAAAATTTTTTTAAGTTGAGAGAGAGAGAGAGAGCACAAGCAGGGGAGGGGCAGAGAGAGAGGGAGAGAGAGAATCTTAATCAGGCTCCACCCTTAGCATGGAGCCTGACATGCGGTTCAATCCCACAACCCTAGGATCATGACCTGAAGCAAAGGCAAGAGACAGATGTTTAACCAACTGAGCCACCCAGGTGCCCCTTAAGATTTTATTTTTAAGTAATCTCCACACCCAACATGGGGCTCGAACTCACAACCCTAAGATTGAGAGCCACATGCTCTACCGACTGAGCCAGACAGGCACACCCAGAATTTTACTTTTAAGAATTTATCTGAAGAAATAACCAGAAATGCTGATAAAATTTGCCTACGAGGATATTTATAAGATATTTATCAGTTACAAAAACTAGAAACACCCTAAATATCTACTACAAGAGAATGGTAAGTAAACTACATACTCAATTGACAGGTATTTATACAGGCAATTAAAAAGCATATTTTTCATGAGTACTCAAAGATTGGGAGAAAGTTTAGGATAAATGCTAAGTGAGAAGAACAGAATTCAACATTTTATATAATGAGATTCATGTGTGCGTATGTGTGCACATATGTGTGTGTGTATATATATACACACACATATGCTTCTACATACATAGCGAAAATTGGAAAGAAATTCGCCTAAAAGTTATAAAATAGTTAATCGTGAGCAATGAAATTATAAGTAATTTTTATTTTACTCTTTATATTTATTAATTTCAATTTTTACCATGAAAAGTTTATTTAATCAGGAAGAGAAAAATCGTTTCAAAAAGAAGGAAAGATTCATTTGATTTTTTCTAATTTTCCTTTCAAAAATTCAGTTAAGTCTTTAAGTGCCAGTATGTGCCAGGCCCTTTGTCACAGTACCATTTGAAGGTCAGACCACCTTGATCAGAGCTGCGTATTTACATGAGGGAGTGACATGAAATGGGGCTGGAAAGATGGGTCTGATCAAGTTGTTCGTGGCGTTGTAGGTCACACAAGAGAGCTCAGATCTACCTTGTATACTCTGAAGTGTCAAAGGTGATCATTATGAAGAGAAACTATAAATGTAGCAACTGCTTGCTTGAGAAAACTAAAGATAGCTTCTGATTCCATTCTGTGGAATGGAATGATTAAGCACCACTCTACTTTTTCTATCACCAGGCTGCTATCCCTAAATTATGAAGACTAAATCAATAAAGCATAGTATTAAAATTCTCTCCTGTACAAGGTCCATACATATAAGAACAAGCTGTATCAGAGCTGTGTCAGATATAACAAAGGTCACAGGAACTTGTGACAGTAGGAAGGTAAATGTGGTTAAAAGTAATTAGCGACAGACTCTTCACTGGGGCGGGCATAAAGGATCCTGAGAAGTCACCTTGTCCCTGTTTCTCCTCCTGACAAGCATGTTCTCTGCAATCTCTCTCATGAGTCCATTTACCTTCTGGGGACACGTCAGGTTTGCATCATAAAGATGAATTTCCAAATCAAAATTCAGGATCTACCAAAAACCTCCTCATTCTTTATATTAGAGATTTACAACACCACCTACCAAGTTACCAAAGCTAGAAAACACGTAGTCTTCTCAGACTTCTCACTTTCTCTGACAACATGCAATCGGTTGTCAAGTCCTGTCAATAATGTCTCCTAAAGGGGCACCTGGGTGGCTTAGTCAGCTGGGCATCCAACTTCAGCTCAGGTCCTGATCTCACAGTTTGTGAATTCAAGCCCCACATTGGGCTCAGTGCTGTCAGTGCAGAGCCCACTTAGGATCCTCTGTCCCCTTCTCTCTCTGCCCCTCCCCCACTTGCACTCTTTCAAAAATAAATAAACATTTAAAAAATAAATAATGTCTCCTAAATTGCATTACTTAAATTACATCTTCACCATTTCTCCCTCTGATTACTACGTGAGTTCTCTCCCTCTAGTCCATGTGCCTTCCAATCTATTCTTCATCTATTGCCATAAAGCACAAGCTTGATCAAATAACTGTCCAATTTTAATGACTTTAGATGCTTTTTGAGTTACATAGATTCCCTCATAGTCTAGCCTTGTATACTTCCTTAGCCTTCTCTCCTGAAAATCCCCCAAAACAAGCTGCAGTGGAGCTTTCCCAAAACAGAATTCCTCAAATGGGCTTTATGCTCTCTCCTCTCTCTGTTTTTGTTTGTGCTATTTCTAATACTAAAAATATATTCTGCACCCCCCTTCACTGACATCCCCTATTTATTTGTCCATCAAGATTCAACCAAGGACTCATCAAAATAAAAAGCTTCTGTACAGCAAAGGAAACAATCAGCAAAACTAAAAGACAACCAACAGAATGGGAGAAGATATTTGCAAACAACATATCAGATAAAGGTTAGTATCCAAAATCTATAAAGAACTTAGCAAACTCAACACTCAAAAAACAAATAATCCAGTGAAGAAATGGGCAAAAGACATGAGTAGACACTTCTCCAAAGAAGACATCCAGATGTCCAACCGACACATTAAAAAATGCTCCACATCACTCATCATCAGGGAAATACAAATCCAAACCACAATAAGATACCACCTCACACCTGTCAGAATGGCTCACATTAACAACTCAGGCAACAACAGGTGTTGGTGAGGATGTGGAGAAAGAGGATCTCTTTTGCATTGTTGGTGGGAATGCAAACTGGTGCAGCCACTCTGGAAAACAGTATGGAGGTTCCTCAAAAAATTAAAAATAGAATTACCCTATGACCCAGGGATAGCACTAGTAGGTGTTTATCCAAGGGATATAGGTATGCTGTTTTGAAGGGGCACATGCATCCCCATGTTTATAGCAGCACTATCAACAATAGCCAAAGTATGAAAAGAACCCAAATGTCCATCAATGGATGAATGGATAAAGAAGATGTGGTGTGTGTGTGTGCGTGTGTGTGTGTGTGTGTGTGTATATATATATATATATATATATATATATATATATGTAATACATATATAATGGAATATTACTCAGCAATCAAAAAGAATTAAATCTTGCCATTTGCAACTATGTGGATGGAACTAGAGGATATCATGCTAAGTGAAATTAGTCAGAGAAGGACAAATATCATATGACTTGACTCATATGTGGAATTTAAGATACAAAACAGATGAACATACGGGAAGGGAAGCAAAAATAATATAAAAATAGGGAGGGGGACAAAACATAAGAGACTTAAACATGGAGAACAAACAGAGGGTTACTGGAGGGGTTGTGGGAGGGGGGATGGGCTAAATAGGTAGGGGGCATTAGGGAATCTACTCCTGAAATCATTGTTGCACTATATGCTACCTAATTTGGATGTAAATTAAAAAAAAAAAAAAAAAAGTATGGTCCATAAAAAAAAAAAAAAGATTCATCCAAGGAACCATCACTGATGTTCCAAATCTGAGTTATAAGTCCCAACTCTGTGTTCACATAGTGCTCTGTGCTTATCTGCACTGTATTAGCTTTCATCTGACTATTATATATCCATCTCCCTCACCATACTCAGAGTTTCTTGAGGAAGGAGCTGTTTTTTGCTGTGGGCATCAGTTCTATTTATCTGCTGGGGACCATTCCTTCCATTGTGGAAGTGCCATCCCTTCATTCCATGTGATTCCATCATAGTGCTCTGTCTACCTGCTTACAGTAGGTTTGGGCCTATAAAGCCAGGCCTGGCAAATTCTGGTACCATATCCTCTCAACAACAATGGCTGATGTAAGCATGGGCATATGACTGAATAGTCTTTTCCGTGATATGTCTATATGGATCTTGGAAAGACAAGGTCCCTCTTTCACTTTTGGATTAAATGCTATCATGATAGAGGTCTTAGGCCACCACCACTCACCTTTCCCATCTCATGGACAGAGCATGTCCATGAAGTTAAGCTAGCCCTAGAGAAAGATAGACAGTTAGAATATGGAAATGAAGGGGTGCCTGGATGGCTCAGTCAGTTAGGCATCCAACTTTGGCTCAGATCACGATCTCACGGATCGTGAGTTCAAGCTTCGCATTGGGCTCTGTGCTAGTATCTCAAAGCCTGGAGCCTGCTTTGGATTCTGTGTCTCCTTCTCTCTCTGCCCCTCCTCCACTCACTCTGTCTCTCTCTCTCTCAAAAATAAATAAACATTAAAAAAAAAGAATATGGAAATGGAGCCTAAATAATTTAGCCCCTGGATCAGTATATGAGAAACAAGTACATTCTGCCTTTCCCTGTTGTATAAGCCAATAAATTCCCTTTTGTGCATAAGGTATTTGAGTTATATTCTGCTACTTGCAACCAAGAATTCTGACTAATATATATCTTTGGACTTTGTGTCCCCTCAGAATCACAATGACTGGAATATAGGACCCAACAAAACATGTTACAGGGACGCCTGAATGGCTCAGTTGGTTAAGTGTCCAGCTCTTGATCTTGGCTCAGGTCATGATCTCATGGTTTATGGGACTGAGCCCCTCATTGGTCTGCGCACTGACAGTGCAGAGCCTACTTGGGATTCTCTCTTTCTCTCTTGCTCTCTGCCCCTCCCCTGCTCACATGTGCTCATTCTCTCTTTCTCTCAAAATAAACATTAAAAAAAATGTTACATAGATGAACAAATAACTTGGCAAAAGGTTTGGTAGTTATCTCTGCATAAAGGGAATTCTTTCTACCCCCCAAACCTATTTAGTGTCTGCTGTTCATCAACACTGTACCCATTTCTCACATCTTGATGCAGAGGTTACACTACCTGTGTCTACATGCAGTTTCTCCTTAAACAATATTTGCCTAGTTAGCAAGTGTCTAGAATGTTCATTAATGTGTAAACACTTGTAAAGACTCCAGTTTGTACTCTTGGTTTCCTAGTTTAAAGTACTAAATGAACCTAAAGTTAAGAATGCTCTTATCAGAAAAGCCATCATGCCTGGTCCAATTCACTGAACAAAGAGATTTAGGAACTCTCCATCTGACATTGAACTTTGTAAAAGGAGCCTTGACTTAAGTGTGCTTGAGCCTTGTGACTGTGGGGGTCGAGTCTGAGGAGTGGTTTTCCTTCTCACAGGTGTTGATTGGGTGAGTCCTCAAGTGCATAGCCACCGAGGGCTCTGTGTTGAATGGAAGAAAGTAGAGCTTCTAAACCATTAGTAGATTAATTCTCTTCCTTGGCTTTTGGAGAATAAAAGGCAAGTTTTTTTCTTCTTTTAATAAGCACATTTTATTTGATTTTTGAAATATTTCCTCCATACTGTATAAGGTAAATGTCCTATTCAAATGTATTTCTCCCTTTTCAAACACAGCAAATCTAATCCTCTTTCAACATACACGTGAAAGTCATAGCATTTTATATACTAAAAACAATTCAAGGTTCTTTGCATCAGAAACAATCCTGCTTGAATCCACTTAAGTCATATAAATATTTAGCAAGGTCAGCAAGGATGCTTCTGAAATTCTTCCTTTCAATTATTTCTTAAGGTCAATAATCTAAAATCACCGTAAGTGTGATATATTTTTACAGCAAAAGATAAATGCATAAAGAAAAATAAAAGGAAAAATTAAAACTGCCTTATTCATGGGCTCTTGAGGTGCGAGGAAAATCTGAAGGTATCTAATAGTTTCTGCCTGAGAATTGAGTGTAATGGAAGAGCCAAAACTAGCAGAGAATGAGGAGGATGATCAAAGAACAAAGCGGTACGAGTTCTTGCACACAGAGATTCTTAAGCTTTGACTGAATTCTTGTATTTACAAAGAAAAGCCAGGGGTTGTGGGTATTTGGAATAGGGTGGAGAGACTTTGATTGCCTTGCATAGATATTGGGAAGAATTTGAGGAAGCCCTTTTGTTCTTGAGAGGAAGAGGACACAGAGGAGAGAAGGGAATAGAGAAGGGAAATAATGGGCAAGCAGCTGGAAGACTAGGAGAACTTTCAAGAACAGGTGTATCTAAGTTTTCTTTTAATCTAACCATACTGCTGAATCTCCCATTTGTTTAACCAAACCTCAGCTTGCCAAATATACAGAGGCCTTTGGTCTGATTAAAAAAAAAAAAAAAAAAGACACACAGGTATATGTGTTATATACACACACATATATGTATTATGTATAAACACATGTACACACATATATATGTGCATGTGAAGGGGAGGAAGTGTGTTTGAGTTCTTTTGGGGTCAATGCCAAAGTGAAGAAGAGAAATGGCCAACCACAAAAAGGCAGACTGGAAAATAAGAATTGACTAGAAATACAAGACTGGATTCAAAGAAGACTATAAGAAATTAAGAAATTAAGTTCCCTGAGAATCTACGCAAATGCTAGAGAGGGCATTAGATCTCCCTACGGGGTGTGGAACATGGTTCAGGTGAATCCTAAGAAGATGTTAAGAGGCAAGAGTGCCCCAGATAACACTCAAATTATACAAACATTTACATGATATGATTATCCCCAAACCCCAAGGTCTAAACACTCAACTAACTAGGGAATGGGTCATATTGATGACTCAAAATGAATTTATTCTATAAATAACATAATAGGAATTGATGGAAACAACTCAAGATGATTTGAAGAACCAGAAAACAGAGAAGCATAAAAATGTGGAATGGTAGCCTCTCAAATCATGATAGAAACAAGAATGAATCTATCAGGGCAACTGTGAAAATTAATAAATAACTAGACAAGCTTGGGCAGAAAAGGTTCAAACTGAAAAAAAAATCTATATATTCTGTATGGCAATAAAAATAAATTAATACCATGTTATCATTTCACTGCATGTAGGCATATCATTTGTAAATACAGCTAGAAGCTGTAATTATAGAATACATCTCACATGGTTTTTAATATTTCATTAGTCTCCCCACTGGAAATCAACCACCTAGAAAAGAAATGCTTTCTCAATAGGTTAATATTAATTACTTAACAACCCTGACATCGATATTTATGGAATACTTATGAAACAGGCGTTCATGAAGTGGAAGCATGTTCATCCGTCTACTGGGAGGCTTACAGCATTTTTCAAAGTGTCAAATTCACTTTGTACTTTGCCTCTTTATGTTGTGAAAATTTGAAATTACTGTTGGTTTGAAGGCTCTTCAAAAGGCTCTTTTTTTAGCCCTAGCTGTGAAAAAAAAAAAAATCAGGACAGATTAATCTGGTATTCTTTAAGTGTGTCATTTCTTAATCTTGCAAAAGAGAGATGATAACTCGGCGAGGAAAAGAAACTCTATGGAGTAGTAGAAGCTAGGAGGTAATAACATCAATGTATGACACAAAAGTAAAAGTTAAAGGCATCAACCAGCCTTAAGAGGAAATAGAGGAAGAAGGTGAGTAACTGATATGATTTTAAAAATATTACAAAAGATGCCTCACCAATAGAATAACTTAGTTGGAACCATGGAAGTGTGGTACCTAAGACTTTAGCCCCTGTGCCTGGCAATCATTCATTTGTTCGATCGTTCTTTCAGCAGTGTATATTGAATCCCCACTCTGCCCTACCTTGGCCTGCATGCTGGGGCACAGCGACAAACAAAGACCAGTCCTGTCCTTAGGAGCTCAGAGTCCAGTTGGAGAGACATACAAGTAAGAATCAATTGTAGTTTTCTGTGCTAAGTGGCCACAAAGATAAATGAGAATAGGAATTCTAGGTAAGGAGTGATAACTTTGTGTGTAAATGTGTCTTGAGTATTAAATGCACAATTCAAAATATCTTTTCCCTTAGTACCTGACAGTTCTTTTTTAACTCATCATCATGTGAGAGCTTATGGGTAATAATGCAAACCGGTTTCAGTTCTGGCTCTACCTGCTACTGGCCCTCAGACCGCTAGCAAGTCCTGTGAGGCCTGGCAGCTTTGGTGGCCTCCTCTGTGAAATCAGAGCATTTGTCCTGATGATCTATATGCTATTTGCTGACATTGACAGTCTGAGAAGCTTCATTTAAAATGCAAATGTTATCCTCAAAGAGTGATGCATGAAACTGATGGGGCTTTATTGTGCATTAGTTAATTAAATTTACTAACCAGTCACCTTGCAGAGCCCCAAGAAAAAGGGACACAGGTAGGATTCATCTTAAAAATGGGAGGAAGGGCCCCACATTTGGGTGGGTAAGAAAATAGGATCCCTTGGCAAATAGAAGTGTAGTTCAAGGCAGTAGGCCTATGGTGGATGTATCAGGGAGAAAGGAGAATCGCAGACAAAAATTTTAACACATAGGAAAGTGTTTTTTCAACTTTGTTTTCATAATAAAGCATTAGAACATGCATGTGTGTTGAAAGACTGTAGCAGCTCCACACTGTCTATACAGGAAGGTCTTGGGGTAACTGCTGGTGGAAAAGGGTTGCGTGGGAACTGTCTTCAGGGCACATTTGCATAACATTTGGACAAACCACTCTTAATTGGATTCTAGGTTTATTTAGGATGATGGATGTGTAGGGAAAGTGGGATGGGGCGGTGGTGGGGAGAATATATGGGACAGTTTAGAGCCAAGTGACCTCGTGACCCAAGACTGACCAAAGAAGAGGAAGAGGGAAATTGGGGATCCTCTCACTCTCCTTTGGAAAGTTCCCTCCAAATCACCACCCCTCTCAATCAATCTGCTCAACTTTCACCTCTCCACTGGCCACCTGGAAAGACCCAATCACTGCACCTCAAGAGAACAGACTCACCTGTTTTCCACCTGTGCTTACACACAAAAGCCCCCCTGCCCAGGTGTTTTAAAACTAACAGCCCTAACAAAAGGCAAATGTGAAGGCAGGTCTCATTCTGCCCTCACCACCTGCTTTTGTTCTTTTTGCATAACCAGGTTCTTATCACATTGATTTCTAAGGGTAGACAGTTTTACTGGGGATATAACCTAACTATTGCATTATTTTTCTGAACCAAAGTGAGCTTGCTTTTCAGGGCCTTGCAAAAAGCCACAACAACCATGGATAGAATTAAGTTCTAGAGATCTGGCTGGCTGGCAGAAATGGAGGCTTGAGTGCAGGCTTGAGCAGAGTGGGGCAGAGTCCCCACCAATCCATTGCTCCAGTGTTGGTTGGTTTCACACATGCACAAGAGTGAAGAATGCTGCTTCACAGTGTTTCCATTTAACCTGATACAGGTTGGATTCAATCTGTCCTACATAAATATCTGATAACCAGCAATTTAAAGTATTTGAAAGATGAAATGCCCCCCAAAAGTTCTTCATTTGAAAAAAACTGAAACTGCATGCACATCTAGTCATCTCTTTATACACAAACTACTCTTGTATGACTGATGTAGATATGAGTTTGCCTGTGATCATGCTCCCTCATTTCTCACACTGGCAGAGTAAAGCTCCATAGAGTAAAACTGATCCTCTTGCATCTCTGGTCTGAGGCCAACCTTGATGCTTGTAACCTTGATTCCTATCTTCCCACCTCCTACAGACCTTGTATGATCAATTGTCCCTCGCGTCCCTATTCTAAGTCCTCAACCAACCTCTTCTCTACTCTTTGCTCCCCCTCAATCCATAACAATGCTTAAATCTCTTATATCTAAATAGAAACTGTTGGGGCACCTGAGTGGCTCAGTCAGTTGGGAGTTTGACTTTGGCTCAGGTCATGATCTCATCACTGGTGGGTTCGAGCCCCACGTCGGGCTCTGTGCTGATGGCTCAGAGTCTGGAGCCTGCTTCAGATTCTGTGTCTCCCTCTCTCTCTCTGCCCCTCCTCCACTCATGCTTTCTCTATCTCTTTCAAAACTAAATAAACATTAAAAAAAAAGAGAGATTAGAGATTGTTTGATGGCAGTTACAGAAACTTTCCAATCCTCTATATTTGCCTAGAGTGTAGCATTTTTAAAAATGTACGTTGGCTCCTTTCATAAGCTCTCCAGGGCTTTAGAAGTGTTCAGCTTGCCCCGTAGTCTTTGCCTCGTTCCTACCATACAAATCCATCAAAGACTTGCCTTCAATAGGCACTTAAAGTCCTCCAAAAAATGTGATAATTTAAGTAACTCTATTTGCAACTGTGCCACGGACTGTCAGTTCCCATTTTTCAGTGGGAACTCAGTCATGTCTGCCTTCAAATCCAACCGAATCAGATAACCACTTCCAAATCCTTGTTGAAAGTCTGTTGTCTATAAACACTTCTGGTTTCACAAACTATATATTAGTCAGGGCTGGATGTAGATGATGGAAAATATCCCAGGTATTTTAAACATTAAAGGCTTTTGTATAAGAAATTGGAAGCTTTAAGAAACAGCTAGAAATGTTAGAGTAGCATCAATCAGGAGAACACCTGATTGATCATTGGTACTATTAAGTTCAATGTTCATAATAGGTGCTACTCAGAGATCAGGTTGTTGGGGTTAGGAAGCCACTTCCTCTGTCACCATCAAAACTCTCTTGACACCCATAGAGGTGTTAACCAGGCACTGGATCTGCTTATCACTGCCCCTGACTGCTTTTTGACACTTGTTTTTATGAGCTTGCTTGTTAGCAGTAGGAAGATAGTCTGTTCCATATTTGCCATCCAAAGCTTTTGTGAGTGTCTTAATTGGCAGAACCTAAATTGCATATAGAATGCTAGCTGCAAAAGAGTCTGGGAGATGCCATTTTTAACTTTCTAGGCTCTTCAAGGTAAGAATGGATGCTATCCAGTTTATTGAAAAACCAAACTTTTTTTTTTTGGCTTATGTAAATCAGTTTCTGTTGCTTCATACAAAATGGGAGATAAACTACAGTGAGGTGAAGAGTTCATGGAAATGAGGCTATATGAAAAGAAAAATAGTATACTCTTTTTAAAAAGTTTCTATATGAAGAGGAGAAAGATGCGATAGTAATTAGTAGAAGAATTCAGAGGAAAGGGGCAGTTTCTATTTAATTTTTTTAATATTTACTTATTTTTGAAGGAGAGAGAGAGACAGTGTGAAAGGGGAGGGGCAGAAGGAGAAAGAGACACAAAATCTGAAGCAGGCTCCAGGCTCTGGACTGTCAGCACAGAGCCCAATGCAGGGCTCGAACTCACTGACTGCAAGATCATGACCTGAGCCAAAGTTGGACACTTAACCAACTGAGCCACCCAGGCACCCCAACAATCTCTAATCTCTTAAAGCCAACATGGAGGACATGTCCAAAAGTAAGCTGATCATGTGACTATTTGAATCACAAATGAAATTGAATTTGTAGCCTCTCCCACTCTTTTATGGTCAAGACAGATTTTGATTAGGAAAGAATGGAACCCTGAGAACTGAGATGAGAACATTTGGATAAATTTCGATGAATATGGGGGCGCCTGGGTGGCTCAGCTGGTTGGGCATCTGACTTTGGCTCAGGTCATGATCTCATGGTTCGTGAGTTTGAGCCCTGCTTCGGGCTCTGTGCTGACAGCTCAGAGCCTAGAGCCTGCTTCAGATTCTGTGTCTCCCTCTCTCTCTGCCCCTCCCCGACTTGCACTCTGTCTCTCAAAAATGAATAAATGTTAAAAAACTTTTTTTTAATTCAGATGAATATGAGTCTCTGGAGCCCTCAGTATACACTGAGCCTTACTTGGTAGAAGAGGCATTCCTTCCTTCCCACATGATAACGTTAGTTCTGTCTTCTTTGGACAGCCTGTGCTGTGCTTAACAGAGGTATCTACCTTCAAGGAAATGCCAGTAAATCCCATGTTTCACCATAGCCAGGGCCATGTTCCACCATTTTCATTGTCTCTTGCCTTATTAAAAAAAGTCAAATACCATTATGCCTCAAGGAGACAAGTAGAGAGTTTACCATTTAATATTATGATTTCCTACTTACTTATATCTATAGAAACCTGGGAAATATGTGTGATAATGGATTCAGACAGGGGAAGGACTAGATCAATGAGAAGTAATTATCAACATGGATGCATTTACTAGAGATTTTTAATTCAGTAATCTAATTCAAGAGAATGCATCTCTTTGTTCAGCTGATCAATTTAAATCTGGTTTCAACAGAGACCTACCCCAAGTGAGATTGAAATGTCACAATTCCTTGACATAATGTAGAGGAGGGGGAAATAAAAGACTTAGGAGAGATAACAGTGTTGAAATGAAATTACTATTTAGGACCTGTTCATTCACCATCTAACTATGTCTGCCAAGAGGGCCCAAAGAATGCTCCCTTAACTAAAACACAGAGAAATAGATCTTGTTGAAGTACCAATATCCTTTAAAACACTATAGTGGCTGCCCTATGTAGGAGATGCTGCTATTGAAATAGGTTTCCTGAGGGAGGAGCCAAGATGGAGGAAGAGCATGGAAGGTTTTTTTGCATCTCACATCCATGAAATAGGTTTCCTGAGATCAGTGGTGATGATGTGATTCTGGAGTGGCAGAGGTCAAGTGGTAGTACTAACTGGTTACTATATAAGCAGCAGGGATACAGCTGCAATCAGAATGGTCTGACCTTCAAGAATGAGATTATTTATGACAGGATACCTGGGATTGAAGCAAATGGACAATGAAAAAGTCAAGAAAAATAATTTGGGAAATTCTAGCCCTGATTTGAGTTGCCTCAACAAAAAGTCAGATTACCTTACCCAATTCCCAGTGATGGATCCAGTTCACAGATGAGCTTATTGAATATAGAAGCAAGGTAACCCTGAGCAAGGACCCTGTGACATTGTCTGAAGCATCAACTGCAAATTTCTCCTTTGTCCCCTTAAATAAACCAAAGCCAATTGCCAGAGTAACTGTGAACTGGGGAAAGGGAAATACCCAGACTTTGGGGTATAAACAGACACCAGTTCTTATAGCATTAATCTTTAGGGACACAAAAGGCAGCTGTGATCCACTAGTAAGAGTAAGGACTTAGGAGGGTCAAGTGATACATGCAGTTTTGGCTGGAATCCATTTTGCAATGGGCCAAGAATGTCCATGAACCCATTCTGTGGTTATTTTCCCATTCCAGAAGACAAAGTTGTAATAACATTTCAGCAAGTAGTAGATTATCCACATTTATTCTCTTGTCATGAAGGGAAGGGACAAATGAAGTGAGGCAAATAGTGGATCAAAAACAATATCATATCCGTGGGGGAATTACACACTAATATCACCTCAAAGACCTGAGGGTCTCACCTGTAGCTCACTACACTCTGCATTTCTTGAACTGCAACTCCTCTGCTATTCCTGAAAAAACTCAATTCTGGTAATTCAGGGAGGAAAAAAAAAAAAACTTGAAAGAGGAAGATGGTGCTGGCAGGGGAAGCATAGTTTGGAATCTTGTTGAAGCCCCACATAAAAATATACAGGGGGGCCCTGAGTGGCTCAGTAGGTTGAGCATCTGACTTCAGCTCAGGTCATGATCTCATAGTTCATGAGTTCAAGCCCCACATCCTGCTCTCTGCTGTCAGCACATGCCTGCTTCGGATCCTCTGTTCTTCTCTCTCTCTCTGCACCTCCACCACTCATGCTTTCTCTCTCAAAAATAAATAAACATTAAAAAAAAATATATATATATATACACAATAATTTATATATGATCAATATTTATAATAAAACTAGATGATAAGATATCCCCACAAACCCCAAACTACAAATAGGTGGAGGAAAAAACAACAGTAACTTGAACTCATGTCATCTGTTTGAGAAATCAGAGACATGCAACAATGCAACTGATGGACAGAAACCTGTCAAAAAGGCAACAGAAACTGAAAAAAGAACAGCTGGTCAGTTTGAGAAAGGAGCAGAAACTCCAATAGTGGGTGAGTGTACAGGGCCAAGAACAAGTCCTAAAAGGGGCTGGAGTTGTCTAATCCCTTGGAACTCAAGACAGACCTCCACAGGAGAAATTGCTGCCATAGCGTCACATCTGAGTAGGCTAGGACCAACAGAAATGAGTGTAAAGGAAAGCCTAGGTCAAAGTATGGGAGGGCGAAAGAGCCAGAAACTCTCAGAAACCAGACCACCACATTTTTAAACATTACATGAAAACAACAGGGAAGGTTCAGTGGGTTAACCGGCCGACTGTTGGTTTCAGCTCAGGTACTGATCTTGCAGTTCGTGAGTTCGAGCCCCACGTTGAGCTCTTTGCTGACAGATTCTCTCTCTCTCTCTCTCTCTCTCTGTCTCTCTCTCTCTCTTAAAATAAATAAACTTAAAAAAAAAAAAGAAAACACCAGAAGAGGGTGCTGTGTAAAGTTAGAGGACCTCTCTGAAACAAGCCTCTTTCTAAAACTGCACTAAAAGCCAATATATACTAAAATGAGTAACGAAAAATTATCAAAATCAAGTCCCATAAAATGTTACCAAATGAAAAGAAAAGAAAAGGAGCAGAATGATATCCCTACAGGCAATGAAAGGACACCTGAAAGCCATGCTCAAAGACAAATCAAAACTCTAATGTACCATTTCAAAATGAGGTAAAAGATATTCAGAAAATAACATAATATAAGGAAAAATAACAAAAGTCAGAATTAGGAAAACCCAGAAGTGATGTGACAAAACTCAAGAAAGAATTACCAATAAAGGGCAACAAAAAAATTTTTTTTAAATAAAGATCACTGTTGGAGAAAAGTAAGAGCAAATAAATACAAGAGAAACCTTTAAAAATGGAGGGCAAAAAGAAGGAAAATTTTTAAATTCAAAAAGAAATGAGAAAAAAAAAGTCAAGAGAAATGGATAAATACTGACAATAAGCAAAGAAAATCCAATATATGGATAATAGGAGTCCCTGAAGAAACCCAAAGCAGAGGAACAGACCAAATACTAGAATCTTTCCTGAAATAAAAAACAAAAATATTTGAAATTACATATCGAAAGAATACACAGTATGCTTGAGAAAAGATACCTAAAATGGTCATGCTATTTATAAAGTTACTGTCCCTCTTTTATAATAAATTCTCCCCATTCTAATTATTGGAATGTTTTCTATCTCCTAACCGGACCCTGATCCAGAAATTGGTACCAGGAGTGGTCCCAGGAAACAGACCCTCAAAGATTAAATCGAAGATTGATTTGGTGATGTCCTCGCTCTGGAACAGAGTGCAGAACTCTTTGCCAATGGAAAATGTTAGGTAATCCGTGGCCTGCAGTGGCATTCACAGCTAATGAAATTATCATCTGTGGTTGATTATAATGAAGTATCTACACAAGCACCAAGACATATTCTAGCAAAATTGCTGAGCTTTAAGGAAAAATATATTTCAGGCTTTGGGGCTTGAAAAGCACACGTGACTTACAAGGAAAAAAATACATATTATCATCAATTTTTCAACAGCCATATTTTATGCCAGGAGAAAATAAAGCAACATACTTAAAATGCTTGAAGTAAGAAAAGGTGAGCCAAAGATTTTATACACAGCAAAACTGACCTACAAATATAAAAGGTGCAGACAAATTATTGTCAACATACAAGAATTCAAGGAGTATTGTTCCCATGAGTCCTTCCCAAGAGATCTACTTAGAGCTGAGCTGACCAATATGGTAGTCACTAGCTATGTGTTGCCATTTAAATTTCAATTTTAATGAATTAAATGAAGTAAAGCTAAAAATTCAATTCTTTAATCAAACTAGCTATATTTCAAGTTCTCAAAAACAAATGCAGCTAGTGGTATCATGCTGGATAGTTCAGATATAGAACATTTTCATCATCACAGAAAATTCTATGGGATAGTACTGGCTTAAGCCAATGAGCTTCAGAGAACCAAATGACTGGAGAATCATCAACATAAAGACTGATGGTCTTTCATATATACTTAATTGAATAGCAAAGACTAAATGAGGATTAAAAGGCTGATAGTATATAAAAGCTGCATAATTTGAAAATTGACATATAGTAAAACCATTAAAAATGGGGGAGATGGATTTGCAAAATAAAAATATTTTAAAATTATATTTTGAATAACCATAATTGGTGGTGGTATTTGCACTGTTAACCTGAGACCAATGTAATTGTAATGAGGGATGAAACAAATGAATAATTGTGGGATATTCTAATTCTATCATGTCCTTGCAAACCAGATTCTCACTGTGGAAGAAAGAAGATACAGACATAATATAGAAGAGGTCAAGTAAAAAATCCTGTAGGCTGAATTTAAACTGGAAATGTTAGTATGAACAAGAACCCATGATCAGTAATCACAGGTACCCCTAGGGCCCATATTCCTCATTTAAAAAAACAAACAGGGATTTTTGGAGAAATGACTGGATCTAGGTCTAGGTAAAGATTTACAAGATGTTCCTGGAACATCTTGACATAACAGATACCAAGGAAGCTATCAAAGACCACTGGGGTCATGTCAAAAAGATTCAGGAGCTGAGGCACCTGGGTGGCTCTGTCCGTTAAGCATTCGACTCTTGGTTTTGGCTCAGGTCATGATCTCACGGTTGGTGAGTTTGAGCCCTGAGTTGGGCTTTGTGCTGACAGTATGGAGCCTGTTTAGGATTCTCTCTCTCCCTCTCTCTCTGCACTTCCCCAACTCGTGCTCACCTGCACTTGTACTCTCTCTCTCAAAATAAAATAAACTTAAAAAAAAAAAAAAGATGCTAAGGTGGTGATTTTTAACATAGTCCCATTCAATTCACCGCGATGGCCAAGGCAGAAGATGTATGGGCTTTGGAGAATGCCAGTGGATTCTCTTAAATTTAGTTATGTAAACAGCACTTTAATTGCAACTGCATTTTCAAATATGATCTCTTTACTATAGCAAATCAACCCAGACCCTGGCACTTGGTATGCAGTTATCAATCTGATAAATACTTGTTTCTCCACACCAATAAGCAGAGAATACCAGAAGAGTTTGCTTTCTCATCTGTCAGGAAAGCAATTCACCTGTACTGTTTTACCTCATGGCTGCGGCAGCTCTGACTGTCTGTAAAAATGTAGTCAACAGGACACTGATTGCCTCACCATTCCACAGGATATCATGGTAGTTCAGTACATTGATGATATCGTATTCTTAATACATAGTAAATAAGAAGCAGCTGTAGTCTTAGACTCCTTGATAAAACACATGTGCCTAAAAGAGTGTGAGATAAACCTCATAAAATCCCAAGGCTCTGCCACCTCAGTACAGAGATGCTTAGAAGGTCCCTTAGGGTTTGGGAGGCAATTCATACCACATTGGGATAAACTGCTGGACACATGTACCAAATAACACCTAAGGACTGTCAACTTTGATTAGATCCTGGAGCCAGCAACAATTCTCCAGCTGGTCCAAGATGCAAAGCAAGCAACTTGGACATATGATCTAGCAGAATCATGGTGCTCAGCGTATGACTGATGAGGATGCTAGATAAACAGCTCCAATAGAAGAATCAAGATACAAGCCCTGGGGGTGTGGAGCAAAGCTCTGCACTCTTCTATGAATACATAGTCTCTTTTTAAGAAACATCTCCTGGCTGGTAGAGACTGATTGCTTAGTCACGGGACACCAAGGGATCATGTGACCTGAGCTGCCCATTATCCACTGTGTGTTACCCAACACATCAATCTATAAAATTGGGTATGCGTAGCAACACTCCAAAATCAAACAGAAGTGTTAAATATGAGATTGTACTGAAACAGCTGGTAAAGGCAACACAGGCAGGTCATTTGTGTTCCCAGCACATCTACTCCAGTGGCACCATCACCTCTTCTTTCACTCATTTTAATAGCTTTGTAGGGAGTTGCTTATCAAAAGTGACCTGAAGAAACTAAATAAATAAATAAATAACTATCTGCAGAAATAGGCACTGGTTAAAAGTAGACGGCAGGAACAGTATGCTCTGCTTCAGGGTGACTCCATAGGCAGAGCCTCAAGCAGTACATATGCTGTCCCCTTCCTGAAAGGAAACAAAAAAGGTACAGATCTACAGAGATGTGTGGGTAGTACCAAATGGTTTAGCTAGAAGGCCATAGACTTGGAAGGAACTAGATTGAAGGGTTGGGGACAGGGATCAATGGGAGAGAGTTGTGAGGTTGGATCTCACACAATGACCCCAGAGCGTGAGGATATTTGTGTCATGTGTGGACGCTCATTGGAGGGCACCCGCTGCAGAGGAGGCTCTCCATAACAGTAGGAAAATGATCTGTGAATATCAGTCCGCATCTTTCCTAATAACGCCAGAGCTGGCTCAGTGTGTTCACAAATAAAGTAAGGGACCACAGTGGCAGAAATGGTTGTTATTTACAGACTCAATAACAGAGCAAGATTTCTCTCCTCACCATGTTGGATCTGGATGGCACCGCTGCTGAGTGCTCACTCTTCCAACAGCAGGGACCCCAGCTTAGCTCCCTATCTGATACCACACCTGGGGAGACCAGATAGGTACCTGGTGGCAGAATAATTGGACCACGCCCACAATGGAGGGGGCAATGATTTGTCCTCACTGGAACAGAAATCTGTCCTATGTATATAGTTCTACGTTTCTTGTCTGCAGGGAAGTATCATCACTATACTCTCTCTTAAGAAGAATAATCAGGGGTACCTGGTGACTCAGCCAGTTGAGCATCCAACTCCTGGTTTCGTCACAGGTGGTGATCTTGCAGTTCATGGGATCGAGCCCCCCCCCATTGGGATCTGCTCTGGAAGCGCCAAGCCTGCTTGGGATTCTCTCTCTCCCACTTGTACTGTCTCTGTCTCTCTCGAAATAAATAAATAAACTTAAAAAAAGAAGAAGAATCAGATAATGATATATGGGGGAGGGATTAGATATAGAAAGACCAAGTAAAATGTACCATTAAAAAAACCCAAAAGCTACTTGAGTTTAGGTTATGTCTGTCATGATCTACCACAGTCCCTATAATTCTCCTGCTGTGGCACTTCTCATGCTTCTTTATAATGAAAACTCATGAGAGCAGGGCAGGATCTGTTTCACTCTCTCCCTCATATCTCCAACCCTAGCACTGTGCCTGGGATATAACAGAGCTCAACAGATACATGTTGAATGTTTGTTGAATGTGTTCTACATTTTAATATTTATCATAATGCCTTGAAAATATTTTGGTCAAAGTAGGTGCTTAACAGCCATTTGTTAAAGGAAAACAAAATATGATCGTTTAGGTCAGAACTCAGGAAACTACAGCATGTGGGTCAAATCTGGCCTGCCAACGGATTTTTATGGCCTATGAACTAACAATAGTTTTTACATTTTTAAAGCGTTATGAAAAATGAAAAGAATAATAATATTTCATGACACAATCCAATTAAAAATGGGCAGAGGATCTGAACAGACATTTTTCTAAAGACATACAGATGGCCAACAGACACATGAAAAGATGCATCACCATCACCAATCATCAGGGAAATGCAACTCAAAACCGCAGTGAGATATCACCTTATACCTGTCGGAATGGCTAGTATCGAAAGAAAAAGAAGAAACAAGTGTTGGAGAGGTTGTGGGAAAAGGGAATCTTCATACACAGTTGGTGGAGATGTGAACTGGTGAAGCCAGTATGAAAAACAGTATAGACCTTCCTCAAAAACTTAAAAATAGAATTACCATATGATCCAGCTATTTGACTTCTGTGTGTGTACTTAGCTGAAGAAAATGAAAACACTAATTCTAAATGATATATGCACCACTGTGTTCATTGCAGTATTGTTTATAATGGCCAAATGTGGAAACAACCTAAGTGTCCATCAGTAGATAAGTGGGCAAAGAAGGTGTGAGATCTATATCTATAGATAGATATCTTTATGCATATGTATATGTTATATATGACATATATATATATATATATGCCATTAAAAAGAATTCGATCTTTGTGCTTATGATAATATGGATGGACCTTAAGAGTATTTTACTAAGTGAAATAAGTCAGATAAAGACAAATATGGTATGATTTTCTTTATTTGTGGAATCTAAAAAACAAAATAAACAAACAAGCAAAACAAAACAAAACACATAGATACAGAGAATATGCTAGTGGCTATCAGAGTGAAAGGGGCTTGTGGGGTAGGTGAAATGGTTGAAGAGGGTCATTTATATGGTGACAGATGGAGCTAGGCTTAATTGTAGTGATTACTTTGTAGTGTATACAAATATTGAATTATGTTGTGCACATAACTAAAACTAATATAATGTCAATACCAATTTTACCTAAATAAATAGATAAATACATACATACATATATACATTTGCCAATAAAGAGAGTGAGCTCATGAAACCGTAGGCTCCCACTCTCCATCTCAATTAAAACAGAACCTCAGAGCCATGCACTCTCTTTCTCTCCCTAACCAGGGCCTTTCTGTGTGGCCCTGGTTTGCTATGCAATCTCTAGGTCTTGTAAGTAATAAACCGTTATTTTTTCAAAGCTTCCTGATGGTTGTTGCCAAAGGGTATCTTACATTCTTAACAAGAACCACAAGGGCTGGTACTGCCACAACATTGGTTATTGATAGGCTGTGACTGGCGCAAAACACTAGCCCTTTACAGGAAAAGCTCACCAACTCCTACACCAGACCTTCCAAAGCACAGCACATAACCATTTTTAAGACAATGGTTAATATGGTGCTGCCTCCTTCCTTTGCAGAGCACTACTCCTGCACTTCAACTCCACCTAAAAATATCAAACTGTATTTTTTTATATTATGGCTTCTGGGCAAGGTTTAGTGAGAGACTTGTCAACACCCTAGGCCCTTTTTGCCATGTTGGAAACAAGAAGATATATAGTAGCCAAGGTAGATGGATACAGAGAGGTAGGAGAAAAAGACCATCAGAGGAAAAGGGGGAGGCCACACTTTGGCACACTGAATCCATAAAGGAAATTTTACTTCTGTCAGCATCATGTAAACAATGTAATGTGGTCTTTCCCAAAGCTTGGAACTACTTTCACTACAGTAAAGTGTTCATTGTAATTATTGAGAAAATTGTTGTCTTAAAACTGATGTTTACCATAGGGTTTGACCTGTATTTGGTGAAGCTAGGTTTTAAAATAAGACACTGAAGTTTATGAAGGAAACATCAACTTTTCCCAAGGAGAGAAACTGAAGAATTTCTTTTTATTTTTTAATTTTTTTAATTTTTTAATTTTTTAATTTTTCTAGGAATTCAGCCTTTATACCTTTTCCAATGGTATCCAGTGCAGATTTGTAATGGATAATTGTAGGTTGTTAGCACTTGATACAGGTTGTGCTCATGTGTTATTTCTATAAAGTCAAGGTTAAAGTAACTTCAGAAATAAGATTTTTCTAAGTTTCTTTTTTTTTATTTTTTTTTTTTTATTTTTTTTTTTATTTTTTTTTTTATTTTTTTTTTAATTTTTATTTTTGGGACAGAGAGAGACAGAGCATGAACGGGGGAGGGGCAGAGAGAGAGGGAGACACAGAATCGGAAACAGGCTCCAGGCTCTGAGCCATCGGCCCAGAGCCTGACGCGGGGCTCGAACTCACGGACCGCGAGATCGTGACCTGGCTGAAGTCGGAGGCTTAACCGACTGCGCCACCCAGGCGCCCATTTCTAAGTTTCTTTTAACATTTTGCATACAGAAATGGTAAGTTAGTTACAGAGTGAAAATGTATTACATATACAGTAATTACAGAGAAAATAAATGATCAATTTCTTCAAAGTCACAATTGATGCACTGTTTATTTGATGAAGACATCAGCTTTGAAGCTTTTGCTTAAAAAAACAACAACGACACAATCATTTGAAAAAGTTCACATGCTATTTGGAACAGATTACTCTAATTTTTAGAGCAGAACCAATTTTAAACTTTAAATGCAAGAATTTTTTCAAACTATTGTGGCTTTCTAGGAAATAGATTTAAAAATTTTTGTGAATTTTATTTTATTTTATTTTATTTTTTAATTTACATACAAATTAGGTAGCATATAGTGCAACAATGATTTCAGGAATAGATTCCTTAGTGCCCCTTACCCATTTAGCGCATCCCCCCTCCCATAACCTCTCCAGTAACCCTCACTTTGTTCTTCATATGTAAGAGTCTCTTCTGTTTTGTCCCCCTCCCTGTTTTTATATTACTTTTGTTTCCCTTCCCTTATGTTCATCTGTTTTGTCTCTTAAAGTCCTCATATAAGTAAAGTCATACAATATTTGTCTTTCTCTAATTTCACTTAGCATAATATCCTCTAGTTCCTTCCACATAGTTGCAAATGGCAAGATTTTATTCTTTTTGATTGCTGAGTAATATTCCATTGTGTATGTGTGTGTGTGTGTGTGTGTGTGTGTGTGTGTGTGTGTATACCACATCTTCTTTATCCATTCATCCATTGATGGACATTTGGGTTCTTTCCACACTTTGGCTATTGTTGATAGTGCTGCTATAAACATGGGGGTGCATGTGCTCCTTTGAAACAGCACACCTGTATCCCGGGTATAAATGCCTAGTAGTGCAATTGCTGGGTCATAGGGTAGTTCTATTTTTAGTTTTTTGAGGAACCTCCATGCTGTTTTCCAGAGTGGGTGCACCAGCTTGCATTCCCACCAACAATGCAAAAGAGATCCTCTTTTCCCGCATCCTCGCCAACACCTGTTGTTGCCTGAGTTGTTAATGTGAGCCATTCTGACAGGTGTGAGGTGGTATCTCATTGTGGTTTGGATTTGTATTTCCCTGATGATGAGTGATGTGGAGCATTTTTTCATGTGTTAGTTGGCCATCTGGATGTCTTCTTTGGAGAAGTGTCTATTCATGTCTTTTGCCCATTTCTTCACTGGATTATTTGTTTTTTTGGGTGTTGAGTTTGCTAAGTTCTTTATAGATTTTGGATACTAACCTTTATCTGATATGTTGTTTGCAAATATCTTCTCCCATTCTGTTGGTTGTCTTTTAGTTTTGCTGATTGTTTCCTTTGCTGTACAGAAGCTTTTTATTTTAATGAAGTCCCAGTAGTTCATTTTTGCTTTTGTTTCCCTTGCCTCCAGAGACGTGTTGAGTAAGAAGTTGCTGCGGCCAAGATCAAAGAGATTTTTGTCTGCTTTTTCCTCAAGGATTTTGATGGCTTCCTGTCTTACATTGATGTCTTTCATCCATTTTGAGTTTATTTTTGTGTATGGTGTAAGAAAGTGGTCCAGATTTACTCTTCTGCATGTCGCTGTCCAGTTTTCCCAGCACCACTTGCTGAAGAGACTGTCTTTATTCCTTTGGATATTCTTTCCTGCTTTGTCAAAGATTAGTTGGCCATACGTTTGTGGATCCATTTCTGGGTTCTCTATTCTGTTCCACTGATCTGAGTGTCTGTTCTTGTGCCAGTACCATACTGTCTTCATGATTACAGCTTTGTAATACGGCTTGAAGTCTGGAAGAATTTCTTTTCCTGAAATGATTATTTCATTAAATTGGAAAAGTTGATATAATTTTGTTAACTTTTTCAACATTTTCTATAAAACATACCACTGCATTTTGTCTACTATTCATCTGGAATAACCATGTGCTAGTAACTGACTTCCCTTTATTTTTTGCTTTATGTATTCTTTATCATTTAACTTTATTACAGGCAGGCAGAGCCTGGTCCCTGTTAGAATGACAAGAACTGTTTCTTTAATTACTGTACAAAGACAGTAGTAGTATTCTGGCAGATCCTGTGCTATTCAATCAAACAAGTTTCAATAAAAAAAAAAAAAAGCTGATTTGCCAAAATCAGACATTTGTTAAGTGAAAAAAATTATGTAGGCACTTATTAGCATAAGTGCCTACAGTGACATTCTATTTTTTGAGGTTTACAGCTCTCAGGGAGCGCGTGTTGCTGGAAGTTCTATTTAAAAATTACGTAAGGATTACGATACTCTCATATACCTGATAGAGGAAAACGAGAAAGGCAAGTGGGTCATTTTAGAAATCACAACTTTTAAGCTAATTGCAATTTCTAAAGTAAACCTAATGGTACTGCAGAGAACAAGAACGTCTCTAATCTAATCTTGGCAGCATTGTGATTTCAAACTGCTAAGCCACACAGTATATTCACTTTTCCTTTGTGTGGGATGCCTATTAACCCTCACCAAGGATCTTTCTCTGTGCCTTGGTTATGTATTGCAGCATTCATGATTGATGAATTGTTGTCAAAGACAGACTCAGGCCCTTGCTTTTTACCAAAAGAACTTTTTACGGAACACAAATGTTTTTCTGAGGGAGAAATGTAGATTTGGTTTCATGCTTTCTTGGTAAGAGATTAAGGAGGATGGTCTAATAGAAACAGGGAATGAGAGCAAACTTGAGAAAGCAATCGCAAGTGATTGGCTTGAATAAGGGTAAATATGTGAACATCTTTCTGGACTTACAACTGTCTTCTGAGGAAAAAGCCAATGCTACTGATTGTTTTTCAGAAGTTAAGATGGCTATCACCCAATTGTTTTGCCTTTTACTTAGAACATTAGAAGGAGGGGGCTCCTGGGTGACTCAGTTGGTTACGTGTCCAGCTTTAGCTCAGGTCATGATCTCACAGTTCATGAGTTCGAGCCCTGCTTCGGGCTCTGTGCTGATAGCTCAGAGCCTGGAGTCTGCTTTGGATTCTGTGTCTCCCTCACTCTCTGCCCCTCTCCCACTCACACTCTGTCTCTGTCTGTCTCTCAAAAATAAATAAACATTAAAAAAAAACATTTAAAAAAAAGAACATTAGAAAGAAATACTTACAACCCAATCCAAAATGTCACTTCTAAAGAAAAATTGTGTTCGTATGCCCATGATGACCACAAAGCACAGAAATATTTTCCTTTTTTTCTATCCTTTCAAAACTGTTAAGACAATTTCTTGATCTCTCTCTCACACCTCCAGAAACCTTACTCCTCTATGAATCCTTGTGATCTCATCTACAACATGGATGAGCAATCCTTATTGAGTCCATCTCAACACATGAGAAGACTTGCAACTTACAGGTACTTCTCTGTAACAATATGTACATCCTCCTGATTCAAGTGTATCAAAGTATGTCAGCACTTAGTTGATAGAGCTCATGAAAACTGTGCTTTAATAAGAGGTAGTCTATCTTTGCTCCCAAAGAGAGAATAAAGAATACATAAGAAACAAAGACAAAAAAGCCAATGGAAATAGGAAAAAAATTATTGTTATTTCTAGGCGGTAGGTATTTCTGATGTTTTGTCTAGTTTTCTGTATTTGGAATGCTTCATAATTTTTTAATGGCTTTTCTCAAGAAAAATAAAGCTAAAGAAGTTCCCAGGTACTCAAATTCTAACTGAAGAAATGGAAAGGAAGAGGAGAAATTGCACAGCATTTTTCTTTTTCAGGGGCAGCAAGTTGAAGAAAACTCTGAACTGCTGTTGCATCGGAGGGACGGTGATCGAGGGGGTCCCTGGGAGCAATATTCTTATTCCACTGAAGGAGGTGAGCCAAGATACTTATAAGCTCTAGAGAACCTTTAACACAGGAAGCTATTTATCATAACAAGGTTGGTTGATACTGTTCCCATACTGAACCAATTAGGTTTGCCTATTTCGTCATACTTCATAACTTGGGATGATAGGTTTCCAAGTATGGTACAGTGTAGTAATTGAATTTTGATCAAACACACATGGCCCATAACCCAGTATGTGAAATTTTCAGAACAGTTCACAGCTTTTAAATATCCAGTCAACATGTTGCCAAAAGTACAGGATGTACTTGATGCAAGGGGGAGAGAAAGGGGAGGGCTGACTCTTGGTAGAGCTGTAAAACAAATATTTTTGTTCTTGTTCTCTTCTTATTTTTCAAATAGCAGTGGAGAAAGGCCGTGGGATATCATATCATAACTCAAGTCTTCCCCTTGCTTGTTCCATGCACATAAACATCTTTGAGTCTCATTTCAGATATTTCAGATTATCTTTTTTTTTTTGCATGAAACTATTTTCATGTCACAGGACTGTTACACATGACCTGCTAGCATTTCTCATTGCAGAACTATCTAAAGAGTATTTTTTGACTACCTACCATATGTTAGACACTGGATCTATAGGTTAACTCTTTTAAATAAAGAGATATAATCCCTGCTTTCATGTGATCAACTGTGGATGGAGAGACAGGCATAAAATAATGAAAACATCAATAGTTTTATAACTATAACCTGTGATAATTAACATGAAGAAAAAGTAGAGGGGCACCTGGGTGGCTCAGTTGGTTAAGCGTCCAACTTCGGCTCAGGTCATGATCTTGTGGTTCGTGAGTTCCAGCCCCGTGTCGGGCTCTGTGCTGACAGCTCAGAGCCTGGAGCCTGCTTCGGATTCTGTGTCTCCCTCTCTCTCTGCCCCTCCCCTACTCATGCTCTGTCTCTCTCTCTCTGTCTCTCAAAGAATGAGTAAATGTTAAAAAAAAATTTTTTTTTTAAAAAGTAGAGCATCAGGAAGGACAAAAATGGGAGTCTGATTTATCCAGGAGAAATGGAGAGGGGAAGAGAAGCAGGGAACACATCTCCAAGAAAGTACCATTGAAATTGATCCTTGAAAGATGAGAAGCAATCCAAGAGAGTGGATACATATTCCCAGGAGAAGTAAGCATATAGATAAACCTTGAAGTAGACAAGACTTTGGCAAATTCAAGGATCTGAAGGCTAGTATATTCAGTGAAAAAGAAGCTAAAAAGATAGGCAAGAGACAGATCAAACTTTGCCATGTAAACGATTATGCTAAGATTATAGAAGGATTGTTCAGCCATTCAAAGGTGGTAGGTCAGGGAGTGACATAATGGGAGGCAGGCAAGACAAGAAGCAGAAAGACTAACTAGAACACCTTGACTATTGTCCAGATCAAAAATACTAGTGGCTTCGAATGGAGCAATGGCAGAGGTGAAGAACAGTGGACACCTGTGAGCTATATTTTGGAGAAGTGACATAACTTAGTGATAACTGGACCTGGGAAGTGAGGGAGAGGAAGCCCAAGGAAATCTTCGGGTTTGTGGCTTCAG
Source organism: Panthera onca (assembly GCF_046562875.1). Classification (NCBI taxonomy): domain Eukaryota; kingdom Metazoa; phylum Chordata; class Mammalia; order Carnivora; family Felidae; genus Panthera; species Panthera onca. The sequence continues at coordinate 171,239,000 of NC_138346.1, read as the reverse complement.
CAGCTTAATGAATAAAGTCTAGTAAATACTAACCTGTTAGCATAACTCGTAAGAATACCCCACAGGGATAGAACTACATCACTCTCACAAGCTCCCATGTCTGTAGTGATACTCTGCTCTCATCAGATTTTAAGGAACAGATGCCTTAATCAGATGGTGGGGATACAGAGAAATTTTCCACCTACATGTACATCAAACTGTTTAAAAAATACTTTTTAATGTTTATTTATTTTTGAGGCAGGGGGAGGGGCAGAGAGAAAGGGAGGCACAGAATGTGAAGCAGGCTCCAGGCTCTGAGCTGTCAGCACAAAGCCCAGCGCTACGCGGGGCTCGAACAAACGGGATGAGACATCGTGACGTGAGCGGAAGTTGGATGCTCAATCAGTTGAGCCACCCAGGCGCCCCCACACCAAACTTTTCTTACCATAAGCAGGAGAATGTCTCTGAGATATGAAAATCAGACTTTAACATAAACTTAAAATATTTACTCTCACCTCTACAGACACGGTCATAGATGTCTGGCAGTGGAATAAGGAGAATCTGGAAAAAAAATTGCTCCTTTGAAAATATTTGAAAACCAAGTTTATTTCTTTATTCATTCAATAGATTTTCCTGAGTGTTTTTAGTGTGGAGCATATGAGGTAAATAAGATGTGTTCCCTGCCTTTGCAAAGAGTATATTCTATCAGGGGAGAAAGAGGCATAAAAAAAAAAAAAAAAAAAAAAAAAAAAAAAAAAAAGTCTAATACAGTGCAGCATGTTATATAGATCAAGTAATAGAGTTATATTTAGCAGATGATAGGATTATTAATTTTCCGGGGGGAGTGGGGGACAGGCACATGGGCATGGCTATCAAGGCTTTCAGAGAGGTTGCATTTGAGATAAGTCTTGAAGGATAGACAAGAGTTTGCTAAGCAAAGAAGAGGATGGGGGAGATATTCCAAGAGAAGGCAACAGCATAAGACAAGATATGAGGGTCCCAAAGAGCACTGGGTACTTGGGACTAGAGCCCTCAGGGTGTCTGGTCCAAATTGGAAAAGTCGCCCTTCCATTCTGAAGTCTGAAAAACACTACCAGTCTAGTCTGACTTACCTGCTATCACTTGAGCCAGACAGGGAATTCTAATTTGAGTGGACCCAAATCAGCAAAAACCTCTTCACTTCATGTGACTACTGCCTGAATGTTGCCTGTGTTCATGCAAGTTTGAGGTTGACCTATTGAAATGGGCGGTCCTCCCTCCCACAATCAAAATCAGTCCAACAGCTTGGCCAAGGCCACAGGACCCAGCTTTTAATATACCTAGAAAGAGGCAGCAGTGGCCCAAGGTAATGCTTATGTGGCCTGGAGAGTGCAGATAATAGGATGATCCTGACACATAGTCTGGCAAACCGGTACAGCTGCCCTCATACAGCAGTCAGGCATAGTGAATGACCGCCACCAAAAAAATAAATAAATACAGTATGTGTGTGCATGTGTGTGTGCATGTGTATGTGTGTGATCTTTACATTTGTTTTTAATAGCTATTCAGACAGTCCTTAGAGAGGGAGTTGGCAGCTTCAGCTGGAGGCTGCTCCCCCACCTGTCTCCAGGCACTGCAAACACAGCTGTGTAAGGAGACAGCCAAAGCTTCCAAGGAAAGACAGGGTACAATCCAGGGGGTGGGGGGAGCCGGCAATGGGAGCGCCTTTCTCACAAACCCACTTGGGACAGGGCCTGTCTAGCAACCGCAAAAAATTAGCAAGGAGGACATGGTGAGGCCTTTTTTTTTTTTTTTAACTTCACAATAAGTAAAGCCATTCAAGACCCAACTCAATGGCCACTTTAGTAACCACATGCGAAGTAACCGCTTGAGCTAAAGCCGACCCTCAACGGCCACTTTAAAACCATCTATGAAAAGGGGAAGACAGAGCACTCAATTCAAGCGAAGGGGAGAACGAGGTAACAGGCATCTCCAGCAAGGCACACATTCAGGTTTTCTCCTTGCATCCAGATGACACGTAGAGGATTTATGCGCTATCGCAGAACTCGTGGTTCCTGACACAAAACACAGAACTTCCTGGCAAAGTACCTAGAAACTTCATTTCTATTTCTCCAGGCTGAAAAGCGCAGGCATTTTCAAAGTTCAACTCTAGGAAAGTCAGCAGGGGCGAGATTTCAGCAGCCGCTGATGATCCCAATGTTAGCAATTCGAGAGTGGTCAGGGGGTTGCTGCTCCCCGAACAGAGGGGACATTCGAAGAGGGAAAGATACAAGTCGTTTTAGCAGATGAAAACCAACAAGGAGGTATTTTCGGTATCATTTTAATCGCAAAATAGCACGAACGCGGTCTGTGCCTGCGTGCTACCCAAACGTCGATTTGAATACCACTGAACGCTAGTTTGAAAATTTCCATTTTTGTAATTTGCTTTCCTTTGTGAAGCCAAGACTTGAGAGGGAGCTGGCAGCCGGCTCCAAGTCTGGCACGACTTCACCTCAGACGCACTCGGTTGGTTTGGATGTCGAGGGAGACCGCACAAGAGAGACGGGGAGAGGGAGGAAGCGAGGCAGGGAGCGAAAGAACCTTGGCCGGGGCTGCCCGGCAAGCCGGCCTCCGCGGCTCAGCCAGGGGCTTTGGCTCCACCTGCAGGAATCGGAAGGCACACCGCTTAGATGCCCCGCTTCCGCAGAAACCGGGTGGGGGCGGGGACGGACCTCCGCCGGGGCCTGTCCCAGCCCTTCCCCACGGGGTAAGAGGAGGGGGTGGGGGGAGTTGGGAAGTAGGGATCTCCAACACCGATCAGGAGCGGCAAGCCCTATTCAGTACAGGGATTTGTATTGGGGGGAGAAGAGACATCATGCCCTCCGACAACCTGTTCTTAGTTAAAGGTAAGCCCCATTTGAAGGCCAAAGGCAGTATTCGGTTCTAGTACAGACAGAACGCATAGCATGTGCTCAATTATTGAATACATGAACAAATCCACTCTATCAAACAACAGAGAACGAATGTGATCAAAACCACCCCCCCCCCTTTTTTCAGGTGTATTTATGAGTTGTCAAGTATTTTGTTAATGGCTAGTAATTGCTACAAAAATCCTCCACTATCTACATTAGTACTGTGTTCCACCTCCAAGGTGGGCAGCACAAAGTAAGGGTCACCTGTTTCATCTGGCGCCCTTATTTTGCAGGTGAGTGAACAGAGGCATGGAGAGGATTCCCCCCAGCCCCCCGCAGTCAACTAGTTTGTTGATGATAGAAATGGTTTGGGGCTAAATTTTCCTAACCTCTCTGGAGTTTGGTTTCTAAAGCAAGAGAATTATTCTACTTTACTGTAGATTGGCCAGCATGGATATGCTCAGCTGATTGGCTATCTCAGGAGGAAATTGGCTTCCCTGCCTACCTGTTGTCCTGTCCCTGAGCTTCTGTCCCAGCTTCTGCTCTGGGCCAAGGCAGCTGCTCATGTTGCTTTACTCCAAATATCAAATGCTGCCTGGAGCTGATGCCAACCCGTTGCTAAACTTATGAATTCACTTTTTCAAGCCTAAAGGACAGAATCTTTGCACTTGTGGGCTTGTAACCTACAAAACAGGCAGGTGCTTTGTTTTAGCAACACAGGTGTCTTCTATCCAGTAGCTAGCACATCTACTTACCCAAAGTGCTTAATAAGCAGTTCTTGAGCTTCCCAGTGATAGTTACAGATGAAGCTGGTATTTACCAATTGAAAAGGAATTTTTGCTGTAGGCAGTTAGCGCTCAGTTTCCAAATAAAGTGAAGATCCTTCTTGTAAATGACTTCATTTGCGTTATGTCAAATGAATATGATCCAGGGAAAGTTGGAGATCAAAAGATCCAGACTCTAACCACAACCCATTTATAAAATGGAAGTAATACTGTCATGACCTCTGAAGGGATTAGAAATGAATCATTATTACAATAATCACAATATTAATAATAGCTTTGAACTGGGGCACCTGGGTAGCTCAGTCAGTTAAGTGTCCGGCTTCAGCTCAGGTCATGATCTTGCAGTTTGTGAGTTTGAGCCCCATGTCGGGCTCTGTGCTGATAGCTCAGAGCCCGGAGCCTGCTTTGGATTCTGTGTCTCCCACTCTCTCTGACCTGCCCCAGCTCACATTCGCGCGCGCGCTCTCTCTCTCTCTCTCTCTCTCTCTCAAAAATAAACATTAAAAAAAATAATAATAGCTTTAAACTATTATTGGTGCTTACTACATTCCAGGCTCTCTGCTAAGCCCTGTAAGTACATTATCTAATTCATAACAACTCCATGTAGGTTACAATTATCCCCATTTTACAGAAGGAGATCTGAAGCTCAGAGAGGTTTAAGTACTCACCCATAGTAACAGCTCACAGTGGTGAGACCCAAATCCTATCAGAACCCAAATCCTACCTCACTCCAGACTCCTAAGCACTACGCTATACAATAAATACCTATTGGCTGCTTCCATGCCAGTGACATTCAGATCTTTATCTCTAGTTCTGAGTTCTCATGGGAGCTCTATACTTTATTTCCAATTACTGAAAGAATATCATTAATTATATATTTCACTGCTATTTAAAATTAAAAGGGCCTAAGCTAACCTCCTTCCCTCTTTTCATAAGCATTTGCCATGAACCATCCATGTTCAGACCTCCAAACTCGGTCTAGGACACTGGTTCTCAAATGGGGATGATTTTGCCTTCTGGGGGATATTTGACAATGTCTGAAAACTTTTTTGGCTGTCACAACTCGGGTGAGGGGATGCTGCTGGCATCTAGTGAATAGAGACCACAGGTGCTGCTGAATCGTCTGCAATACGCATGACATCTCCCACAACAAAATTTTATTCTGCCCCAAATGTCAATAGTGCTGAGTTCAAGAAACCCAGGTTTAGGAATATGAAGATGCATCATCAGACAGATCCTATCAATCATCTGATGCATGAGATATATGTGTAAATTTGAAGCACAAAGTTTGCAGAGATAACTGTGTGGTGAGGCGGAGTAAATGCACCTAAGTCTGTAAAGTCCATAATGAGCTATGGGGTGTACTATGGGCTGGGCGGAGGAGGTGATACTTGAGCCAGGCGCAAAGAAGAGATGAGATCTGGATTCCAGATAAAAGAACAAGCAGTGTGCAGGGTGTGTGGGTGTACTTCCAGAATGTGGGCTGATTTTAATTGTAGCGGAGGATGTGTGAAGAGGAGTAGTGGAGAAAAGGAGGTAATGTTGTGCTGGGGCCAGATCAAAGCTTTGAGCAGAGAGAAGGACTTCAGACTTTATTTGTGAGTACTAGGAGGCACATCTAATGTTTTCACATAGAGGACCAATATAATCAAAATGTTCTGGGGCGCCTGGGTGTCTCAGTCAGTAAAGCGTCCGACTCTGGATTTCTACTCAGGTCATGATCTCTCGGTTCATGAGATAGAGCCCTGCCTGGGGGCTCTGTGCTGACAGCTCAGAGCCTTTTGGGATTCTCTCTCTCTCCCTCTCTCTCTCTCTGCCCCTCCACCGTTCGTACACACGCTAATTCTCTCTCTCTCTCTCAAAATAAATAAATAAATAAAATGTTCTGGGGGAAATGAATCTGGTAACTGAATGAAAATGGATTGCAGAGGGGCACCTGGGTGGCTCAGTCAGTTGACCGTCCGACTTCAGCTCAGGTCGTGATCTCACGGTTTGTGAGTTCGAGCCCCTCGTCGGGCTGTGTGCTGACAGCTCAGAGCCTGGAGCCTGCTTCAGATTCTGTGTCTCCTTCTCTCTCTGCCCCTCCCCCCACTTGGGCTAGGTCTCGGTCTCTCAAAAAGAAATAAATGTAAAAAAAAAAAAAAAAAGCAGAAAATGGATTGCAGAGAATAGGAAGCTGGAGAGAGGAAGATAGAACACTACTGCCATACATCCTACTGTTAAAAAAAAAACACTTAGCTATTTTTGTTCTTATTAGTAGCAACGAATAACTGCGGGATTATTGTGAGTCAAAGCTAAACACAGTTTATACACCCTACCTTAGGGTTCACGTACCATCGCAGGGATTTACCCAGTTTACAGACACAGGGACGGTCTTAGCTTGGCTAGGAAGTGGCAGAATCGGGATCTGGCCCCCAAAGCCTCTGCTCCTAACTGCTCTGTGTGCTGGGATTCTTAGCCTCTTGACCAAAGCAGACTGTTCTCTTTTCTAAGGCAGGGCTATAAAATGAGGCAGCCCAGACCCCCTACTGGGAATGGGAAGGTCTGGGACAAACAGCCTCAGGAAATCTGCTCCTCCTTGGCAGTAAGAGCTGACTGTAGGAAGAAAGGGATGTTTCTCTGAGCTAATTTTAGGGGTGTGGGGAGCATAGGCATGTGCCTTATTGCAAACACACCTACACAATAGATTCTCCAAATCGCTCTGGAGTGGAACTGGCTCTTCCCAGGGGGATGGTAAATGAGAGCAGAAATGGGGCCCGGGTTGAGGCATCTGACTCAAAGATAGAGCTTCTTATGTCAGGCCTCTCCCGCCTGATGAGGTAGCAAGCAGAAAGCTATAAAGTGGGGGACTGAAAGGCTGTGACTCAGAAATTCCTTGTTTACTTGGCTCCTGAACAGATCGCTAACGGGATCCAGGTGTGTGCTCTGGTTTTGTTTTAGAGCCTTTTGGCCACAGGCAGGGGAAGAGAGGAAAGGTGTTGACCATATCTGTAGGCAGGGTGGGTGGCAGCACTAGAATTGGTGGAGGTGTCGACAAAGGCATGGCCATACAGGCCAGCCGGCACCAGCCGCCACTGGGGGCTTTGGGTGGGTCTGCAACTAGAGGGTCTTTGGTGACTGAGCGCGTGAAAGGAGATTCATTACAAGGAGCTAGAGAAGTAAGGAACAAAATGGAGGCCACCACAAGTAACCAAGGACTGGTAGGTGGAGTATGCATGCGTGAGAACCTTCTTGAAGACTTCTAGGACTTTCTGAAAGGAATGAAAATGGTAGAAATTCTCACCGAGAGGGCAGGGAAAGAGAGAGACTTTGAAGGTGTGCTGGTCATCCCTGTGCTTCCTCATGACTCCATTGCAGGTTAACTTTAAACTATTTTGGAAAGTTCATGATCTACAATTTAAAGGTCAAAGATGCTAGGATTCCAGGGCTCTGACTCTTCTTTCTAAAATTCCACTTTAAAGCTTTAAAGAAACATAAATTCTTAATACAATCTCATATTTTGACATTATAAATATGTAGATTAAAAAAATCAGGATACAACCTCTTTTCTGGACTTGATCTCCTCAAGGTCTGGGATTGCATCTGTAGCACTAAACTCAGGAGATCCTCAAGAAGTATCTGCGAAGTCTAACTCAGTATAACATTCTTCCAAAACATTACAAGTATTCACTAAATGAGGGCACCTGGGTGGCCCAGTAGGTTAAGCGTCCAACTTTGGCTCAGGTCATGATCTCGCAGTTTGTGAGTTCAAGCCCTGCATTGGGCTCTGTGCTGACAGCCTGGAGGCTGGAGCCTGTTTCAGATTCTGTGTCTCCCTCTCTCTCTGCCCCTTGCCTGCTCACACACTCTGTGTGTCTGTCTCTCTTGTTCTCTCAAAAATAAAAAATAAAAAAAGAGTAGGGGCACCTGGGTGGCTCAGTGGTTAAGTGTCTGACTTCAGCTCGGGTCACGATCTCACGGTTTGTGAGTTCGAGCCCCACGTCAGGCTCTGTGCCGACAGCTCAGAGCCTGGGTCCTGCTTCAGATTCTGTGTCTCCCTCTCTCTCTCTGCCCCTCCTAGCTTGTGCTCTGTGTGTCTCTCTCTCAAAAATAAATAAACATTTTTTTAAAAAAAATTTTAAAAAATTTAAAAATTTAGAAAAAAGAGTATTCACTAAATGCATTAAAGTAATTTTTAAATCCAAATTTTATTTTCACCTAAAAAAAAAAAAGCCTAACCTTATGCATCAATATGCCTGTTTTCACAAAGCCTTTGCCCACAGTCTGTAAGTTGTCCTAATACTAAGACCAAATGCCAAAAAGCAAATGTTTTTTCCTTGAGAAAATCTGGAAGAGGCAATTATACTAAAACACACTACTCAGAAGGATCTGTTTCACTGTCTTTGCTTGTGTCCATGGCATAATTAGGCCTCTTCAAACCAGTGTCCTAAGAAAAGAATGAAAACCAGAAATGAAAGCTCTTATCATTATGGCCTCTCCATTTTGTTGCCCGACATGGGATATTCCTCATGAAAATGAGGGTTGAGATTAAAAGCACAGCTCTCAGGGCTTGAAGGTCTCCACACAACTGAAAATGTCCGTGGTCACTTCACACACACCCTACACTTCAAACGAGCTTGCTTGAATCCAATGTGGTGGATAATATAGTACTTAACCTCGAAGTATCAGGTGGGACTAGCACTTTCATCAGGTAGTCAATGACCCTAACTAGGTTAGCACCCTCAGAGGAAACAGGTAGCCTATTGTAGGTAGCCTATGAACCACTTACTGATTACTAATAATTACGCCAATGGATCTCAACACAGAAAACCTTAAGTCTGAGTGACCTGGAAGGGTCTCAGCATTTTAGCATCTCCTTACTGCTACTGAGCAATCCAGATTTCTCCACATGGGCAGGGTATCCTGAGCAGCTAATGGAGATGCCTCCTTCCAAACCCTATTTATATGCACCAAAGTCCTTCCCCCTAATGAATTTCCAGTGGGGACAATGCCCTCTTGTTGGATCGTCAATCGTTTACATTTCTCTGATCTTTTCTCGCAGCTTCCAATGAGCATCAGTTTTGCAGCAGCCACCTGAGCATCGAACAGGCAATTAATTGGAACAGATTTAATAAATGTACTGGAGAAGGAAGCTGTATGTTTAGGGACGACGGTACTTTCATGGTCATGCATAACGGACTGGGCACTTTTCCACCCACCTGCTTATGCTACCACAGTGAACACAAAATTTACATACCTGGAAGAAAACAGTATTTTCTGAAACGTTAATAATAACTGCAGAAAATTTGTCTATTATGAGTAAACATCTCCATGGCTTAACTTTGCACCATTCTATTCTGGTTAAAAATATCTACAGTGTTACCTCTTATCTTCCTTCTAAAATACACTGGTAGGGAGGCACCTGGGTGACTCAGGCGGTTAAGCAACGGACTCTTGGTTTCGGCTCAGGTCATGATCTCATAAGTTCAAGCCCCACATTGGGCTCTGCACTGACACTACAGAGACAGCTTGGGACTCTTTCTCTCTTCCTCTCTTTTTGCCCCTCCCGCTCTCTCTCAGAATAAACAAGTAAATTTAAAAAAATAAAAAAAATTTAAACATTTAAAAAATTAGAAAATTAAAATAAAATACACTGGTAGTAATTGAAATGAAATTGAAATCCAATCTATTCCACAGAAAAACTGATAAATATACCCAAATATTTTGTACATGTGTATGTATATACATTCAAGGATATACACATACACAAAGATATTTATGACTGTATTAACACAAATGCATATATAAACTTATGTGCAAAGACATTATATATATATATATATATACACACACACACACACTACACAAATGTGTGTAGTGTGTGTGTGTGTGTATTCATTATGGTTCTGTTTGTACTGGCAAAATGAAATAGACACAAACTAAATGTCCATCAATAGGGGAATGTTTTTTTTTTTTTAATTAAGGTATAACCATATAATGCAATACTATGTATCCATTAAAATACTGGAGTAAATGTATTAGGTTAACAATTCTTTCCTGTATAGATCTATAGAAACAGCAATTTTATATGGTTCAAATTAATGTATGTATAGACATGAAAAATTTATAAGTGTATTGGTAATTAGAAAAAGCAAGTTATAGAACAGTACATATTGATGTTAAAAATGTAAGAAATAAAAATATAAAAAATAAATGAGAAAGATACTCAGCAAAGAAGTAACATGGTTATTTCTGGGCATTTTACAATGATAACTTTTTAATAATTTCTTTTAAAAATTTGCTCATTACGATTGATTCCAAAGTATTTCTATAACATTTTTCCTCGTCAACAAATTCCAGACACCCAGGAGCTCCATTGGCACAGATGAAGAGAGTAACGAAGAATTAGCCTTAATTATTCAGGCTAAGAAACCCAGATTATTATGAGAACAAGGGTAAAAAGCAGAACTTTGTCTTGGATTATCTCAAGACAATCATCTGAAAACTTCCTGCTTACTTTTCCTGTTTGAACCTGGCTTTTCAGATTAATGTGAAGTGATCTGTTTCTCTGTGATTCAGAACCTCACAGAACTTGGCAGGCAAAGAAATACAAAGAAAGGAAGAAAAGGAAAGGGGAAAGTGGGGGATGAAAGAAGATGGGCGGAACTTGAGAAGGCTTAATAAAGTAATAGAACACACCCCAGACCCTCGGGGAACAAAGGAACAAGGCTGGTGGGAGACAACAGATGTTCTCCTTCCCAAACCATGAAAGCACCACACTCTACACCCAAACTCCTCCTCACTCCAAGGAGTGGCTAATACCACTTACTGGAATATCTGTACAACAAAGGAATTGTTTTTCTGATGATGAGTGTTAAAGGAAAAATCACATTGCCAGGTACCATGAAGAGCAAGTTATCCAGGTTGTCGATTTCTCTTGATTCTTATTTCTCTAACTCAACTTTATGGAGGTAGAGTTTACATAGAGTAAAAGGCATTCATTTTAATTGTGCATACCCATGACTTGTGACAAAGCCATAGACTTATGCAACCACCACCATAATCACTTTCATGGATTCCATCATCCAAAAACGTTTCTTTGTGCCAGTCAGATCCCACTCTCACCCCTCTCCCCAGACAACCACTGATCTGCCTTCTACCGTAGATTATATTTGTCTCGTCTAACATTTCATATAAACAGAATTACAGAGTATACACCCTTTGTGTATGTCTTCTTTCACTTAGCATAATGTTTTTGAGATTCATCATGTTGCTGTGTGCATTCATAGGTCATTCCTTTTTATTGCTGAGTAGTATTCCACTGTATGTTTACACTAAACCCACAGTTTATCCATTCACCTATTAGATGACATTTTGGTTGCTTCTAATCCGTGACTACTATAAATAGAGCAGTGGCGAACATTAGTTTGACTCTTATTTTTGGAGTGAGATTCAAATCTGTCCATTTGGTTGGGACATGGAGATGGGAGATGAAACTAATACTACTTAAACATCTACTAGGTAACTTATCAAATATTCATTGATAAACTGTGAGGTAGACGTTATTCTTATTTTACCAATGAGAAAATAGAGGCTCCAGGAAGTTAAAGAACTTGCACAAGGTCACAAAGGTAACAAGTAGCAAATCATTTCAACATCAACACAGGCCCATCTGACTCCTGTTTGACATCCCACAACTCTGTTTTGTCATTGCTGCATTTCAGGCAGATTCGGTAAAGAAAGAGATTCAAAGGCAGAAGGTTTTGAGTAGAGCTAATATGTTGACACATAGATGGGGGAAGCCAAAAAAGGAAGGTGGCAGTGACTGGGCAAAGGAGAAAAGAGAAAGGAAATAGGGGAAGATAAAAGAAGACAGAGAGGAGCGTTCTCTCCATCTCTAAAGAAAGCACCACAAGAGGGATTCTAAAAATCCAGTATGGAGGTGGACTCCCTGCCAGTGGCTCAGGGTCTGAAATATTTCCACCCAAAGCAAAGCTTCAACCACCCATAGCAGCTCCCCCCCCTTTACCAGGCCCTCAGCCATGAAGCTCACAGAAGGCTGGAAGGGGGAATGGGAGCATCTTCCAGTTGGGCAGAGTTGCTGGTTTGCATGGTGTGGATGCCACTCACATTGGTGTGAAGTCAAGAAAGTATCCTTGCTTGGGGTTAGAGAAACTGAAAGTAAATAAGTTGATTCATTGATACAGTTTGAAAGCTACAGAAAAATGAATGATTTGGCTCAAATTTAACTGAAAGCCTACAAAGAGAAAAAAGAGACAGAGGAAAAGAAGAAAATGAAAATGTATTGTCTTCAATATGTGTCATGCGGTGAGCTAAGAGCTTGGCCTGATTGTGTTACTCTTCATCACCCTACAAAGTATGTACTATTTTTATTTCCACTGAGGAATATTTATTTATTTAATATTTATTTCCATGAGGAAATTGTGCCTCAAAGAAGTTAAATACCCTGCCCATGGTCACACAGTAAATGGCAGAGTCGGGACTCCAGCTAACTAACCACTACTCTATCCTGTTCCCAGGAACCGTATACCAGCTGGGCAAGAAAAATGTGTAAAACATAATCCAGCCCTTTGAAGAGCTCATGGCTAAACACTGGATGATACTTTCACTTTGGGCAAGTGGCCTAACGTTTCTGATAAAAATGGGAATTAACAGCCTGTCTCTTACCCTCATCAAAAGGTTCACTTATTTATTGCACAAGTTCTTATTAAACATTTAGTATGTGCCAGTCATAGTGCTAAAACTCCCTCATGGAGTTTATATTCTAGAAAGAAGGCAATAATGATGTATAAAATAGATATATAAGTAAAGAGAGCGAAAGAGATAAAGAGGGAGAAGGAGGGAGGGAGGGAGAAAATGTACTAGTCAGGGTTCTCCAGAGAACTGAACCAATAGGAGATAAATAAGGATTTAATTATTAAAAAGATCAGATTGATAATAAGGAATTGGTTCATATAATTATGGAGGCTAAGTCTCATGGTCTGCTATCAAGGATAGAGATGCAGGAAATCCAGGGTGTAATTCTGAGAATCACAGAGCCAGCAGTGTAACTCTCAGTTGAGGGTAGGAGAAGACCGAAGTCTGCAGCTCAAGCAGTCAGGCAAAGAGCAAATTCCTTCTTTCTGTCTTTTTCTTCTATTCAGGCTCTCACCAGATTGGGTGAGGCCTACCCACACTAGGTGGGGCAATGTGCTTTACTGAATCCACTGATTCAAATGCTAATCTTATCTGGAAGTACCATCACAGACACACCCAGAAACAATGTTTAATCTGGGCACCTTGTATCCCAGGAAAGTTGACACATAAACCATTGAAAGAAAGAAAGAAGGAAGGAAAAAGGAAGATATTTTGGACAGCAATAAATGACATGAGCAAAAGGAAATTAAGTAATGGGATAAGGGATTTTAGATTGAGAGGTAATTGTTACTTTGCAAAAGGCGGTGAGAGATGTTCTCTGTAAAGTGAGACGTTGAGGGGCACTTGGGTGGCTTGGTCGGTTAAGCGTCCGACTTCGGCTCAGGTCATGATCACGGTCAGTGAGTTCGAGCTCCTCGTCGGGCTCTGTGCTGACTGCTCAGAGCCTGGAGCCTGTTTCAGATTCTGTGTCTCCCTCTCTCTCTGCCCCTCCCCTGTTCACGCTCTGTCTCTCTCTGTCTCAAAAATAAATAAAAACGTTAAAAAAAAAATTAAAAAAAAAAAAAAAAGGGAGACGTTGAACTGAGACCTGATTAATGAAAAGGATCCAGCCATGTGTAAGTCCAAGGACAGTGAGCTCCAGGTGAAGGGAACAACAAGCGCAAAGACTTTAAGGCAGACAAGGTCATGGCACAGTTGAGGAACAGAAGGAAGCCACGGTTGGTAAAACATGATGACCAAGGAGAATGATAAGATGTAAAATCAAAGAGGCAAGAAGGGACCAGATCACAGAGGACTGAAATTTGGATTTTACTGTAACTGCGATGACAAGTCATGGGAAGATTTTTGAGTAAGGAAGTGACATGACCTTATTTCCATCTCTCACAGACCACCCTGGCTGCTCAGTGGAGAATGGGTTTGAGGAGCACTCAAGGAAAAGCAAACAGGAAGAGCAATGAGAAACTCGTTATAGCAGGTCGACTGAGAGATGATACTGGCTCAGACAACGGTGGGGACTACGAAGTGGAAACTAGCTGTTGGATGCAGGAGTTATTTTGGAAGTATAGCCCATAGGATTTGCTGATGAATTGAGAAATCAGGGGTGACTTTCAGGATTTTGGCTTAGACAACTGTTTTTTTTTTTTTTTTTTAATGTTTATTTATTTTTGAGACAGAGACAGAGCATGAACGGGGGAGGGTCAGAGAGAAGGAGACACAGAATCCGAAGCAGGCTACAGGCCCTGAGCTGTCAGCACAGAGCCTGATGCGGGGCTCGAACTCACGGACCGTGAGATCGTGACCTGAGCTGAAGTCGGAGGCTTAACCGACTGAGCCACCCAGGTGCCCCAACTTAGACAACTGTTTGAATGGTAGAATCCTTAGCTGAGAATAGGAAGAAAATACATGTGGTTAATTTTAGACTGGAAAAGCATTTACAAACTACAAAGTGCTCTCCAAAAGCAAAGTGCCACTGAAGACAGAAACCACAAGTCCCAGAGCTGCAAGGAACTGAATTCCACTAACAACTTCAATGAGCTTCCAAGTAGATTCTTCCCTTGTTGAGCCTCCTGATGAGAAGGTACCCCTGGATGGCATCTTGATTGCAGTCTTGGTGATTCTGAGCAAGGAAACCAGCCACCCCATGCATGTACTCCATACCCACAGAAACTGTGACATAACTAAAGGTTGTTGCTTCAAGTGGCTAAGTTTGTTACACAGCAGTGGATAATGAATACGGGTAAAGAGTAAATTACTGAGTAGCAGAAAGCCCTGAAGTGCTTTTGATACAAACCTAAAACATATGGACCCATTTGGTCCCAACTGGGCCCAGCCACACCTGGCTCTCCACTCCAGGGCCAGGAGCATCTTCTCCTTCAGGGAAAGGACATTTGATGATAATATGACAATCTTTGTTATTCTCTCTTCCTTGCCTACCACAACAGTCCCAATACTAAGTCACTCTCTTCTTTGCTCTTTCACCACATTTGGTTTTGCTAAACTTGTGGAAATGCATTTAACTCAGGAAGACTTGTGTCTATAAGACTGGGATTTCTTCTGCTAAAGGGATAAGAAGGAGTTCTTTTAAAACTGAGACCACAGCTCCCACCTGCTTCTTGAAATCTTTCCAGACCATAGGGCCACAGGGCTGGGAGAGATGGTGATGAGCATACAATTAATTCTCCCAACAGGTGTCTGAATCCTCCACAGCCTGTCTGCCATGGCTTCCCACTTGAACACCTCCAAGGAGGAAGCATGGAGACAGGTGGACCTGATTCTAAATTCTAGCTTTATTTCCTACTACCTGTGCATCATGAACAAGTTCCTTCAACTCTCTGAGCCTCAGTTTCTTCATCTGTAAATCTGGGACAGGAATAGCTTTGCAGAGTAGTTTTGATTGACCTAACATGTGAAGCTCCGACCCTTGCTTCTCCCTCTGTCTCCCTCTAGTGATGAAAAACTCCAGCCCAGTTTATTTTCCTCCCTTCTCTGATTTCTTTTCATCTTTAACAACCATACTGGACACCTAATCATATGCTGTGTTTTATTGTTCCTCAATTACTTTGTACGCATGACTCATGACCTACTGAGAAGGTTGAGGACAGGCAGCCATATTTTATACTTCTGGGGGTCCCCCAAAGGATTTAGGTCGATCCAGGGCATACAGCAAGCATACAGTAAACCAGTAAAACCTGCCAAATTAAATTAACGATCCATCATCATCAGAGTAACTTAAAACTAGCCACACTCAATGAACTGTCATTTAATTGGAGTTTCTCGTAAAAGGGCCCCCTTTCTACAATATCCATTTTCAAGTTAAAAAAAAAAAAATACTGACTGCAAAGCCCATTGCTTTTAAAAAAGAAATCTTTTCATGCACCTCACGTTTGCATTTGAAACACAACTTCCTAACCAAGGGGAAAGAAAGAAACTGAAAACGAAGCACCCTAAATTGTACAATTCAGGTATTGTTCCCTATCTTCAAGACCCAGACATACTGAGCCCCCTGATTCGCCCCTTTCCCGTCTCACATGCCTATCCATTTTTGCATTCAAGAGTTAAGATTTTTAAAGGTTGGTTCTTAAAAGAAATGAATCCCAAATCTACATATGAACTGTAAGGTTCTCATTTCAAGTGGATACAGGTTAGAATATGTTTGACCATAAAAGCAGAAAGGCTGGAGTAAAGTGCCATGAAGAATCTATTGGAAGAAATGGGATCAGATAGATGTGGTGCACTTCTCTTAAGTGCATATCACTTAACTGCATAATCAACTTGTGCTCCCAAGAATTATGCAGTCTCTGTCTGGCCCCCATTAGATTGAATGTGTTGCTACTCCAGTTAATTGCATATTGGCGAATTGCATAATTCAGCTCCTTGCACCCTGAACCGAGTTCCAAATGCCATCCGGTACAATGTAATCAAACTAGGGAAGTGAAGAGCTGGAATACTTATGAGATTCTGCCCATTTGTCACATTTGGTTTAGATCGCCTGTGCTGTAAAGAAAGCAGCTCATTGGTCATAGACCTGTGTTTTTTGGACTCCCGTCCACCCGCTCCCCCTCAACAACACCTCAAGTAGTCCGCATCCAAAAATTAATTTAGAATGGGTCCAAAAGAAAACAGAATGTCAACATGTGAAAATATGATTAACAAGTTAAAAATCTGGCTCATAACTATGGTGCTCTCCTTCCCAGGACTGACATTACTTACAAGGCAGAGCAGAAAAGGCTAGGACTAGTTTTGGCTCTGCCATTAACTAGCTGGGCAAGTCTCTTCCTCTCTCCAGGCCTCAGTTTGCTCAGCTGTACAATGGAGAGTAGGACCAGCCTTCTCTACCTCACTAAGCTGTTATGAGAGTTAAATGCAACACTGCTTGGTAAACCACAAAGTAATGAAGAAATCTATTACTAGATACAGCAAAGTGAGGAAAGAGTACAACGTGTCAAACTGATACAAAGAAACACTTCAATGAGGATCTGGGATAACAGCAAGTGGTAAAATAGAAATGAAAGGAAGGAAATGCTTCTGACTTTGTGGCAAACCCTTCAAGGGTCAGATACTGTTTTATTTTATTTTACTTTATTTTATTTTATTTTATTTTATTTTATTTTATTTTATTGTTTAATTATTTATTTTGAGAAAGAGGGAGAAAGAACACACAAGCAGGGAAGGGACAGAAAGAAAGGGAGAGAGAGAATCCTAAGCAGGCTCTATGCTGCCAGCACAGAGCCTGATGTGGGTGGGGCTCAATCCCACAAACCGTGAGATCATGACCTGAGCCAAAATCAAGAGTTGGGGGCTTGGGGTTCCTGGGTGGTTCAGTAGGTTAACCATCCGACTCTTGATTTGGACTTAGGTCATGATCTCACGGCTCATGGGATTGAACCCCCTGACTTTTCTCTCCCTCTCTCTCTGCCCCTCCCCTGCTAATACTCTCTCTCTCTCTCTCTCTCTCTCTCTCTCTCAAAACAAACAAACAAACAAACAAGAAAACTTGAATTAAAAAAAAGAGAGAGAGAGAGACGCTTAACCAACTGAGCCACCCAGGCGCCCCTGTTTTTTATTTTAATTCAGTTCTGACTCTAAAGATTCGGTGCTCTTTCTCACACACAACACACAATGAGCAATGGGATCCTCATTACAATTGCTTATTTAGCAGAAATGGCAGCATATCCACATTATCCAATAATAAGTTCAGGGGTGAGTTGTGAAAATAAAACACACCCACCACACAATCCTCAAAACTGTCCATATATCACAAGGGTTTAACTTGCAGGTGCCTGCATCTTGAAATCTGGAGGAAAGGCTCATAGGCCAACTTGAACCATTGGAGTGAAACCTAAAGTCCTCAAAGATCAATCTTTGCTCTTTACAGATTGGCATCCGCAGATACTTTATTTTTAATCTGTATCTATTAAGACTATAAGCAATACTTCTTAGACATCTATCCTGCCTATAAAATATTCGCCCTGAGTCATCTGCAGGATTCTTAAAGTCACCAGTCGTCAAATGATAAAGTAGTTAACTGCTCATTTGTTGACTATGGAGTGGTTAGGAAAACTGGATTCCTAGCTGAGTCTCTTACTAGTTACATAATCCTGGCAAAGTTACTTAATCTCATTAAGTCTTGCTTTCCACTTCCACAAAATGGGTCCAATTAATAGTATCTACCTTTTTAAGGCTTTGGGAGAATTCAATGAGATCATGTATGCCAAGCAAGAGCACGATGTTAGGCTGTGCTACACTTGACTAGCACAGAGGTCTGAAATGACATCGGTTTCAACAAAAATCTCAGGATTTAAGGCAATTCAACCTGTATGTGGTTTGTCTTAAGTGCCTGATAAATAAGTATCTTTGCTTTGAAGAAAAACATCATGGCATAAAATAAAATGTGAGCACAAAACATTCTAGAAAATTGCCAGGGAAAGAAGTGACTCAGTATTTCTACTCTGACCAATATTATCAGGTGCAGCCATGTTTCACAGTTTGAGAGGACAGTGACAGTGTCTGCGAGGAACTTGAACAGAGAAGAGGTTTAAATGTTGGTTGAAATGAGTTAAGTATTGGTTGAGTTGAATTAAGGGCAGAAATTCAACTAATCAGTTGTCCCAACTGGAAGAGTCTACTATTTCTCAAACAAAGGATCAAAAACTGAACAAATATTTTAGTCTAACATACAAATTGTTTCAAAATCTGGCTCTTCATTTATCACCATACTCCTAGCACTTCATACAGTGCCTGGTAGATAAAATGTGCTCAACAAATAATGATTGAATAGGTTAATTAATTCATTAATTAATGATTCCAATCTTTGTTTCTAACCTTAGCTTCCACTATCTTCCAGCATAAGCCCTTCACTATACCCAGGCCCATCTATTCATGGTTTCCTAAATACTAACTTACTCATTCCTACACCAGACCCTGCCCACAAACCTTCCCACATGCTCTGCTCACTCCTTCTCTTATGCAGATTTGTGCCACATTTTTGAGGTGTGATGTTTTGAACTGTGTCCACGTGGCTAAGTTAGAACTACCTCTCTCATGATCTCTTTTCCTGTATGATTGCACATTAAAGTTGACCCAAAAGACAAATTTGCAAGAGTTCTGGAAGGTTACAGTCTTGATTAGATGTGGTGAGGGACAAAAGCAGAAGCAGTAGCAGGTTCAAATGTGTCCCCTGCTCTGTGACCAGCTCTTCTTCCCAGTTGCTGGTCCTGTTGCCCACTCACTGCTCCAGCCCACCCCCAGATACAGAATCAGCAACCTTCCATGAATTTCTCCAGCACTGTGCCTGCTGGTCCCATCCCAGAGGCTAGATTCGCCTGCCTTCCCAGGTATCCCTTGCAAGCTCCTACCCATCTATCGGTGTCAGTGTTTCAGCTGGGCGGCCATTTTATTTCTGGTCCTCCAGTTCCCTTTTCTGGATCTTACTTCCCCAGACCCTCCCACAATTATGTCACATCTAATTGCTATAATAAATCCCTTATTCCATAATACTTATGGTGGTTCTACTTCTACAGTCAAGGATGAAACCTTGACTGATACACAGGGCTCAGTTCAAGTAAAAGTTGTTCCTTGATGACTTCTGGACCATTCCAGAGCATTTCTCCACATTTCTGTGTTACAGTGTGTTTGTGATCATCTATAGGCATTAGTCACATGTTACATTTACATATGCATATGCCTTCACGGTGCTGAGTACATGTTTGGTTGTTCAGTAAGGGTTTAACAAGTAAATGAGAGTTTACATGCATATATGTCACCATCCTCCCCTCTCACACAGCAGACATAATTGGGGCACCTGGGTGACTCAGTCGGTTAAGCATCCGACTTTGGCTCAGGTCATGATCTCACAGTTTGTGGGTTTGAGCCCCGCATC
Source organism: Panthera onca (assembly GCF_046562875.1). Lineage (NCBI taxonomy): Eukaryota > Metazoa > Chordata > Mammalia > Carnivora > Felidae > Panthera > Panthera onca. The sequence continues at coordinate 171,219,330 of NC_138346.1, read as the reverse complement.
GGGCTCTGTGCTGACAGCTCAGAGCCTGGAGCCTGCTTCCGATGCTGTGTCTCCCTCTTTCTCTGCCCCTCCCCCACTCGTGTTCTGTCTCTCTCTCTCTGTCTCTCAAAAATAAACATTGAAAAAAAATTTTATAGCAGACATAATTTATCGATCTCACCATGCATTCCTATTCTGTTTGAGCTCAGCTCACAGTCCTTTACAACACAGTGCTACAGACAATGGAGCTGGCATGGAAGAAGAAACCTATCTGCCATACTGAAAGCCTCTGATTATAATGAATTATACTTAGACAAATTATCTAAGCATAAAAGGAGACAGTGCAGGGACACCTGGGTGGCTCAGTCAGTTGAATGTCTGACTCTTTATTTCGGCTCAGATCACAATGACCAGGGTCTTGGGATCTAGCTCCAGATCGGGCTCCATGCTAAGTGTGGAGCTTGCTTAAGATCCTCTCTCTCTCTCTCTCTCTCTCTCTCTCTCTTTCTCATTCTCTCTCTCTCTCACTCTCTCTCTCCTGCTCACACACTCTCCTCTCTAAAATTAAAAATAAATCTTAAAAAAAAGGTAACAGTGCATGCCCATCTGAAGCTCAGTAGATGTTAATCCCTTCCCTACTTCCTGCCCTACTGCAGCCAACTTTCACACAGTAGGTACCCAATAAATATTTGTTGAATGAGAGAATGTCAGTGTAACCTTCATAAAATGAGCTGTGTGGTCTCTACAAACCAAAGTGACTCACAAAAGTCTCACCTTTTAAAATAATGAATAAACAAAAGGCAGCTAGAGCCAACTTCCTGCATTTTAAGAAAAGGCCACTCCAGTCATTTATGGTCCTTTCGGGGCTAAAGAAGACAAAATACAAACAAGCCCAGACCCCAACCAATGAAAAAAATGTGACGTGTTGCCAAGTACTGGGAAAGAAAACCTTTCTGGCACCTGTCCTTCGGTGTCATCGGCCCACTTCTTGGCAATCATGTAGGAGGAAGGCTGTGCAGGAGAAAACTTTGGAGGGCAAGTTTGTGTCCAAAGGAGTCAGGAAGAATTATTTGATAGGAAATACAGGGTCCAGAGAAGGATATGTTTTGTTCATCTCTGACAAGGGAAGAGGAATAAAGACATGATTGACCTGTCACTTGAAAATATTACTTTTGGTTTGTTCTCTTTTCCAGGATTTTGCTTTGCCAACCAAGGCCCATATCTCTAAGAATTCTGGCAGGTACTTCCTATTCCCATGCTTATTCTTCCATGTCTATTCCTGTGAATAGGATGTGATAACGCCCCTGGGTCACCCTCACAATCAATAGCTGAAAGCTTACATGTGAAAAAAAAAACAAAACCAAAACCAAATCGGTGTGTTTATTCTAATGGGTGAGAAGGTAAGTGAAATAAGCTTACTCTATTAGGTAAATGATACCCAAAGTAAAAAAAAAAAAAAAAAAACATGTTTCTTCCTAATCCTTGCAATGCACACACACCACCTTGGTGATAAACAGAAAATAAAAGACAATATTACAATATTGCCCCTCCACATTCTCTTTCTCACTTTAAACTGGTGTTGGTTTCCCATTGAAAGAGCGATTTCAAGAATACCTTAACTTAATGGACACGTATTCACACACACAAGTCTAGGGTGTGTTTAGCCTAATGAGTGCTGAATTGCATCCATTTTCTGCCTCTCCATCAATCAAAATGGCACCAAGCTTTGGGTAACTGTTAAACATGAGATGCTCTCATTTCCCCTCCACATTTTAAGAAGTACTATCATAAGATAGGTCCACTGCCAACCAAGTTCCTCCACTAAACTAAGAGCCATGTGAGAGGTAGATATTATTTTTATTTGTATTTGCAACCCCACGGACTGAAAAAAAGGTCTGATATATACTAGGTGATGAATAAATGTTTATTGAATGAATGAATGAGTTTTATTATATTGGTGTGGTAGGCAGAATAAGGCCTCCCCCAAAGATGTCTATATCTTAATTCCCAGAACCTTTAAATTGTTTCAGGGGCACCTGGGTGGCTCAGTTGGCTGAACGTCCAACTCTTGATTTTGGCTCAGGTCATGATTCCAGCGTCATGGGTTGGAGCTGTGTGTTAGGCTCCATGCTGAGTATGGAGCCTGCTTGAGTTTCTCTCTCTCTGTCCCTCTGCCCCTCCCCAGCTCACACATGCACACAGACTCTCTATCTCTCAAATACATATGTATATCATGTTCTTTCACATGGCAAAAGGGACTTTGGAGATGTGATTACATTAAGAATCTTGAGATGGAGAAATTATCCTGGATTATCTGGGCTGGTCCAAGGTAATCACAGGGTCCTTATAAGTGAGACAAGAAGGAGAATCAGAGTCGGAGAAGAACATGGGACAACAGAAGCAGAGGTTGAAGTGATGTAGGACCAGGAGCCAAGGAATGTGAGTCAACTCTGAAAGCTGGAAAAGGCAAGGAAACAGATTCTCCCCTAGGACCACCAGAAGAACACTGCCCCACAGATTCATTTTAACCCAATGAGACCCAGTTTGGCCTTCTGACTTCCAGAACTGTAAGATAATAAATATGTATTATTTTAAGCCAGAAGTTTGCAGTAATTTGTTACAGTAACAATAGGAAACTGATACATTAGCATGAACATTTATAAACCACACAATAACTCTTTCTAAAATTGAGATACAATTGACATGTAACATTATGTTATGAGTGAATAATAACCATAATGACAGCCAGCATTTATTGAGCAGTTAGAAGCATAGTACAAAAGACTTTACAGACATTATTTTATTAATTCTCAGAACTATACCATAAGGTCTGTATTATTATTACTCCTAACTTACACTAAGAAGACCAAGGTCTGGAAAAATTAAGTTATTTGATCCAGATCACAAGTTAGCAAGTAGCAGAACAAGGATTTGAACCCAGGCCACCTGACCCCATGTCATCCTACCTTCCCTGTCAGGGCTGAGAAGCATGGAAAATAACAGAATTCTAAGACTCAGTCCTGGCCTTGAAGGAACTTACAGATAGAATGGGAAAGAGCACTCCAACATGAATGCCACATTACAGAGAGTATGTCAAGAGGCTATGTGATCTATAGTCTATGTTTAATGAAGAGGACAAGAAAGCTGGAATGTTCAGGACTGGATGGAGCTGGACCTTACAGGGTCATGGGCTACAGACGGGCAGTGCACAGCGGAGCTTTCTTCAAGGTAGAGGAAAGGGTATGAGGGAAGGAACGGTGGCATAAATAAGTGTGAAAATGGGGAAAGGAAATAAAAAGCCCATGAGGGGAAAAATTGGGGAAAGAAAAACAAGAAAATGAAACATTTAATTATTTGCATGGCAATGGCAACATTTATTGAACACCTACTCCACCACAAAGGGAACATGCGCATTTGTTTTTTTATTTAATCCTCACAAAACCTCTGTTAAATGGGTATTATTAACAAGGGGATTAGGGAATGAAATGCCCAGAGAGATTAAGTTTGATTCCAAACTTCATACTCTGGCCTTTGTTCCTTTTTGCCCCCATAGTAATCATCTCAGCCCTTCTCTGAGAAGGAGCAAATTCCCATTAAAGGAAGAACAAAAGTTGGGGCTGTCTGAACCATTAGAAATAGCTGCTTTGGAAGGCAGGGGTTCAGGGAGCCACACAGAGTCTAGCTTTACCAGCTGGTTGTGCAAGAAGCATTTGTGACAAGCCCTGTGCTAAGCACTGGCAGTGGAGAGAGCACAGCAAAAGGACACCCATCTTCCCTGCTCATCCTGTGGCACCCAACCTGTTAGTGGAAGACAGAGGACTAAAGAGACTTTTTCTCACTGGCTTCAGGTTAGTGTTTACCTTCAGGGAGGAAATGTGGAGAAAGGTTTGGGAGGGGTGGGGCTTTTGTTATGTCATAACCTCTTATTTCATAAGAGAAAAAAGAGAAATCTGAAACAAGTATGGCAAATCACTAACATATATTTAACCTCGGTGCCGACTACACAGGTGTCTGTTACATTACTTTTCTTCATTTTAGTTTAGTTTGCGATGTACCACAAGAAGGCCCACATCAATGAATTTAAGAAGCATTGTTACTGTTGCCTAAAGAGATCATCACAATAATAAATCATCAGTGACATGCTCAAGGGAAGCACAGGGTAGTACAGAAGGACAGAAGAAGGCTTCGAACCTAACTCAAAAAGAAGCTGGAAAAGGCAAGGAAAAAGGAAGCTCCAGCAGGACATGTCCCTGCAGATGTTTCCAGTTTAGCCCAGGGAAATCTGATTGGACTTTTGACTTCCAGCTGTGTCTTCAAGAAACTAAGGGTTACTTTGAAGTGGGTGACCAGAGTGAGCAGCAGTAAGGATAAGTCTCAGAGTGAGGGAGATCAGGGCATAGTCCCATCATGTCAAGGGGTCAGCTCAAAAGTACTGGCAGTGAAGGGAGGTGATCGATGGTGGCTGGGACTCAGTCAGGATAAACCCATTAATCCAGGGAAAGGGATTTTGATTTCACCTTTAAAAAAAAAAATTTAATGTTTATTTATTTTTGAGAGAGAGAGAGTGAGAGAGTGAACGGAGGAGGGGCGGGGGGGGGGGGGGGCACAGAATCCAAAGCAGGCTCCAGGCTCTGAGCTGTCAGCACAGAGCCCAATGTGGGGCTCAAACTTACAAACCAGGAGATCATGACCTGAGCTGAAGTCGGACGCTCAACCGACTGAGCCACCCAGGTACCTTAGATTTGGATTTCATCTTAAATGAAATAGGGAGCTTCTGGAAAGTTGTAAGCAGCATAGAGATGATCAGATTTGCTTTTCAGAAAGATCATTGTGATTGGAGCAGGAATGGACGGAGAGGAAGCTAGGACTGGCCAGGCAGACCCAACAGGAGTTTGACACAAGCTCCCAGATGAGAGGGATTCAGGGGCCTGAAGAATACAGTTGCAGTGAGGAATAAGTAACTATTTAAGAGTATTTATAGGGTGGGATTTAAAAGGTTGGTGATCCATTAGATCCATTGGATATAGGGAGAGGACAGCATCAAAGATAACTGCTGATTTCTATAACCAATAATGAAGCAGCAGAAAGAGAAATCAAGAAATTGATCCCATTTACAACTGCACCAAAACCTATAAGTTACCTAGGAATAAACCTAACCAAAGAGGTAAAGGATCTGTACACTGAAATCTATAGGAAGCTTATGAAAGAAACTGAAGAAGACACAAAGAAATGGGAAAACATTCCATGCTCATGGGTCAGAAGAACAAATATTGTTAAAGTGTTCATACTACCCAAAGCAATCTATACATTCAATGCAATCCCTATGAAAACAATACCATCATTCTTCACAGAACTAGAATACACGATTGTAAAATGTGAATGGAACAACAAAAGGTGCTGAATAGACAAAGTAATATTGAAAAAGAAAACCAAAGCTGGAGGCATCACAATTCTGGACTTCAAGCTGTATTACAAAGCTGTAATCATGAAGACAGTATGCTACTGGTACAAAACCAGACACATAGATCAACGGAACAGAATACAGAACCCAGAAATAAACCCACAAATGTATGGCCAACTAATCTTTGACAAAGAGGAAAGAATATCCAATGGAATAAAGACAGTCTCTTCAGCAAATGGTTTTGGGAAAACTGGACAGCGACATGCAAAAGAATGAACCTGGACCACTTTCTTACATCATACACAAAAATAAACTCAAAATGGATAAAAGATCTAAATGTAAGAGAGGACAGAAACCCATGGGGGAGGGGAAGGAAAAAAAAAAAAAAAAAAAAAAAGAGGTTAGAGTGGGAGAGAGCCAAAGCATTAGAGACTGTTAAAAACTGAGAACAAACTGAGGGTTGATGGGGGGTGGGAGGGAGGGCAGGGTGGGAGGGAGGGCAGGGTGGGTGATGGGTATTGAGGAGGGCACCTTTTGGGATGAGCACTGGGTGTTGTATGGAAACCAATTTGACAGTAAATTTCATATATTAAAAAATAAAAAAAAATTTAAAAAATAAATAAATAAATAAATAAATAAATGTAAGAGAGGAAACCATCGAAATCCTAGAGGACAAAACAGCCAATGACCTCTTTGACCTCGGCCGCTGCAACGTCTTACTCGACATATCTCTGGAAGCAAGGGAAGCAAAAAGCAAAAATGAACTATTGGGACTTCATCAAGATAAAAAGCTTCTGCACAGTGAAGGAAACAATAAAACTAAAAAGCAACCAATGGAATGGGAGAATATATCTGCAAATGACATCTGATGAAGGGTTAGTATCCAAAATCTATAAGGAACTTATCAAACTCAACACCCAAAAAACAAATAATCCAGTGAAGAAATGGGCAAAAGACATGAACAGGCACTTTTCCAAAGAAAACATCCAAATGGCTAACAGACACATGAAAAGATGCTCAACATCACTCATCATCAGGAAAATACAAATCAAAACCACAATGAGATACTTCCTCACCCCTGTCAGAATGGCTAACATTAACAACTCAGGAAACAACAGATGTTGGGGAGGATGCGGAGAAAGAGGAATCCTTTGGCACTGTTGGTGAGAATGCAAACTGGTGCAGCCACTCTGGAGAACAGTATGGAGATTCCTTTAAAAATTAAAAATAGAGCTACCCTACAATCCAGAATTTAAACTACTTTTTATCCTTTTTATCCAAAGGATACAAAAATCCTGTTTCAAAGGGGCACACGAACACCAATTTTTATTAAGCCGCACTATCAACAATAGCCAGTGTATGGAAAGAGCCCAAATGTCCATCCATGGATGAATGGATAAAGAAGACATGGTGTATATATATTTACAATGGAGTATTACTTGACAATCAAAAAGAATGAAATCTTGCCATTTGCAACAAGGTGGATGGAACTAGAGTATATTATGCTAAGTGAAATAAGTCAGAGAAAGACAAATACTATACGATTTCACTCATATGTAGAGTTTAAGAAACAAAACAGATGAACATAGGGGAAGGGAAGGAAAAATAAAAACAGAGAGGAAGGCAAATCATAAGGGATTCTTAAATACAGAGAAGAAACTGAAGGTTGCTGGAGGGGTGTTAGGTGGACGGATGGGCTAAATGGGTGATGCGCACTAAGGAGGGCACTTGTTGGGATGAGCACCGGGTGTTATATGGAAGTGGTGAATTACTGGGCTCTGTTCCTGAAACCAATACTACATTGTTAACTAACTTGAATTTAAAGAAATAAGTTAAAAAACAAAAGATTATTGCTAATGGGTGCCTGGCTGGCTCAGAGGAACCTGCAACTCTTGATCTCGGAGTTGTGAGTTCAAGCCCCACCTTAGGCATAGAGATTACTTAAAAAAAAAAATCTTAAAAAAAAAAAAGATAACTGCTGAGTTTCTGTCTTGGCAAAGGTGCTGTTGCCTCCCATGCTAACGATGCAGAAGGAATATACTTAGAAATGAAGATGAGTTTTCTACAACCGGTGCTGGAACAACTGGGCATCCACATGTAAAAAAAAAAAAAAAAAAGATTGATATAGGACTTACACCCTTCACAAAAGTTAACAGAAAGTGGATCACAGATCTAAATGTAAACTGCAAAACTATGAAACTCCTAGAAGATAACATGGGAGAAAATCTAGACGGCCTCAGGTTTGGTGATGACTGTTTAGATACAACACCAAAGGCACAATCCATGAAAGAAATAATTGATAAGCTGGACTTCGATCTAATTAGAAATTTCTGCTCTGTGAAAGGTACTTTCAAAAGAATGAGAAGACAAGCCACAGACTGAGAGAAAATATTTGCACAAGACACATCTGAGAAAAGACTATTATCCAAAGTACATGAAGAATTCTTAAAACTCAGCAATAAGAGAACAAATAACATGACTGAAAATGGGCCAAAGACCTTAACAGACTTCACCAAAGAGGATCTACAAATAATCACGTGAAAAGCGGCTTCACGTCGTATGTCATAAGAAAAGTGCAAATTAAGACAAGATACCACGACATAGTGATTAGAATGACCACAAATTCAAAACACAGACAACATCAAGTGCTGGTGATGTGGAGCTACAGAAACTCATTCATTGCCAGTGGAGATGTAAAATAACATGGCCACTTTGGAAGACAGTTTAAAGGTTTCTCTCAAAACTAAACATACTCTTACCACACATTTCAGCGATCATGCTCCTTCATATTTACCCAAAGGTGTTGAAGACCAGTCCACACAAAAACCTTCCCACAGATGTTTACAGCAGCTTTATTCATAATTACCAAACCTTCAAAATGACCATGATGCTCTTCAGTGGATGAATGGGTAAATACACTGTGGTACATCCAAGCAATGGAATATTATTCAGCACTAACAGAAATAAGTTTATCAAGCCATGAAAAGACAGGGAGGAATCTTAGATGTGTATTACTGAGTGAAAGAAGTCAATCTGAAAAGGCTACATACTGTATGATTCCAGTTATATGATATCCTGGAAAAGGCAAAACTATGGAAACAGTAAAAAGATTAGTGGTTACCAGGGGCTAGAGGGGAGGGAGGGATGAATAGGCAGAGCACAGAGGATTTTTAGGTCTGTGAAAATTCTCTGTATGATATAATGGTGGATGCATGTTACTATACACTTGTGCAAACCCATAAACCCACAACCCTAATGTAAACTCTGGACTTTGGGTGATTATGATGTGTGGCTTCAGGTTTGTCTATTATAACAAAGTGCCATTCTGGTGGGAGATGTTGATAATGGGGCAGGCTATGCTTGTGTGGGGGCTCATCTCTACCTCTGCTCAGTTTTTCTGTGAACCTGAAACTTCTCTAAGACCTAAAATTATATTAAAAAAGAAGATGAGACCAATTTTGAAAATGTTGCATATAGGTCCTGAGGAAATAAAAATGTTTAATGAGTAGTTTGCTATTACTGCTTCCTTTCCAACTTATGGATGAGGAAACTGAGACTCGGAGGGGTGATATCTTGCCCAAGGCCATACACCATGTTAACTTCAGAGGGTAGAATCTGAACCTGGGAAGTTTAACGCCTGAGCCCACAGGGCTATGTAGCTGTGTGTGAAATAGGGTTTTGAGGCTTGTCTTAGTTTCCTATTGCTGCTATATCATTTTATTTTCACTTTTTTTAAATGTTTATTTACTTTGAGAGGGGAGGGGCAGAGAAAGGGAGCTCTCTGTTAGCACAGAGACTGACATGGGATTTGAACTCATAAACTGTGAGATCATGACCTGAGCCAAAACCAAGAGTTGGATGCTAATGACTGAACCACCCAGGCACCTCTGTGACATTTTAAAAGTGGAAAAGGTGGGGGTGTCTGGCTGCTTAAGTCAGTGGAGCATACATCTCTTGATCTTGGGGTTATGAGTTCAAGCACCAGGTTGGGGTAGAGATTACTTTAAAAATATGTTTTTAAAAAAAAGTGGAAAAGGTAAAGGGACCTAATGGAGGTAAATATTGATACCAGTACACTGTGATAAGTTATGTATATATAGTGTAATGTCCAGAGCAACCACTAAAAAAAAATTATGCAGGGTGATATGCTCAAAAGCATTGTAAGTAAATAAATATCGATTAAAAAAAAAAAAGTTCAGGTAATGCCCACGAGGCAAAACAGAGAAACAGAATGAGAAACAGAGAAAGACAAAAAACAAGTAATAAATGGCAGACCTAAGCCCTAACACGTCAGTAATTAATTTACATGCAAATGGTCTAAACATATCCATTAAAAGACAAAGACCAGCAGAATGGAAACAAAGGGATGATCCAACAACATGCTATCTACAAGTAACTCACTTTGAAAGTACCAACTGTAGTAGTTTCCTAGTGCTGCGGTAACAAATTACGGTAGACTTAGTAGCTTAAAACAACCCACATTTAGAATTTACAGTTCTGGAAGTTACTAGTCTGAGCCACGTCTTACCAGGTGAAAATCAAGGTATCAGTAGAGTTCTATTCCTCTGCAGGCTTCTGGGCGGTGCTGACTTGGGCAGCACGTATACTAAAACTGGAGGATCCAGGGGGAGAATGCCTTTCCTTCTTTTTCTAGCTTCTAGTGCCCACCTATATCCCTTGGCCCATGGTCCTGCCTTCTGTCTTCAAAGACAATAGTGCAGAATTCTTCAAATCGCTTTACTTTCTAGCCTCCCGGTCAGTCATCTATCTTCGTCTCTCTTTCCTCCCCCTTTCCTTCGTAAGAACTCTTGTAATTGTATTGAACCAACCCAAGTAATCCAGGATAGTCTTCCCATTTTAAGACCTTAACTTAATCACATGTGCAAAGTCCTTGTTGTCACATGAAGTAACGTATTCTCAGATTCTGGAGATTAGGACGTGGATAGCTCCAGAAGGTTATTCTTCTTCTTACCACAAGATAATCAAGTCAGGAAAATACATAATGACATATAATAATATGACATAAATTAGGTGATTTAGTAGCCCCCAGGCCCCTCCATCTACCTCCTTCCTATTATCTCTAATAGTCTACTTGCTGGCCTTTTTTTGAGAACCACCTCTAGCAATCACCCATTCTATGGTAAGAATTTAATGTTGATAAAATTCTTATGCTATGCCAGGCACTGTTCTAAGCACTGGGACCATCAAGGACTTGAGTAAATTGGCAGAGGCTCATTTCCTCCCCATAGACAAGAATTAGGGTTGAAATCATATTTGGATGCCAACTCCTAAAGTAAATTATTCAAAGCAGGTTATTTAATCTCAGATTAATTTATATTCCTACTAACCCATTCTAGTGTTCCCATTCTAGTGAGAATATCCTTTGAGAACTTATGTTCCAGAGACTGTTCTAAGCACTGATGGTACCTCAATATCCAAGAGAAAGTTCCTGCCCTCACCAAGCTTACATTCTAGTAGAGGAAAAAAAGAGAAAATAAGTAAATGCACATCATTTCAGCTAGCATTAGTGCTGTGAAGAGAAATGAAGTGGGATAAGGACACAGAGAATGATCAGTGGAGGACTGACTGGGGTGGTACTTGAAAAGGACAGTCAGGGTAGGGGGGTTGAGCAGAGACTCAAACAAATGAGGAAGCAAGCCTTGTAAAGACCTGGGAAAGAGCATTCTAGGCAAAGGAAAGAGCCCGTATGAAAATCTTGAGGTGGGAACCACTTTGGCATATTTGAAGCATGACAGGAAACCATTAAGAATTAGCAGAAAGATGGGGTGCCTGGGTGGCTCAGTCGGTTGAGCGTCCCACTCTTGATTTCCACCCAGGTCATGAGCTCCACAATGGGCTCTGTGCAGACAGCACAGAGTTTGCTTGGAAGTCTCTGTTGCCCTATATCTCTGCCCATCTCCCTCTTGTTCTCTCTGTTTCAAAAATAAAAAAATAAACATTTTTTAAAAATCTGCATGAATGTAACATTCTCATTTGCTTTTATCGCTTTGGCTGCTGTGTGGAGAATATACTGTATATATACATACATGGGCAGGACCAGAAGGCATACACAGGAGGCCAATATATCGTTGAGAACTAATAAACAATAAATTCATTTGTTTTGAATTCCTTTTTAAAGACTTGCTGTATTTAGTTAGAACAATTTGTGGGATGTCTCGGGCCACTTCACTCCAACACCTTGACTCGATCACAAGTCATATAAAGAATTCATGCCATTTTCCCGAATGTTTCTAATGTTGCAATAATAAAGGGATTTCATTCATTCAAATGAGCAGTCAAATTTTGAGGTTTGTTTGAAAACCAAAGACAGTACCTTGAGCCGTCATAATCACAGCCTGTTAAATGTAAAACGGGCTCACATGATTAAAAGTTCCAAACGCCACACACTTTCTAAAGTGTTCTGGTAAGACAACATTTTTCTTTGGCACATGCAGCCAAAGAGCTCTAACATTAATCATTTTTCAAGTTTTAATTTCCACATGCTTGGCATATATTGCTAACACTGACAGGGCAAAAGCAACATTCCATTGTATGGCATAGCAATTGCTTGCAATTAACCTTAATTTGGGCTGAAAGTAGCAACATTTCTGCCTCATAGCAACCTTTCTAAATGTATTAGATAAATATCTCCACAGAACTTCATATTAAAGAGCAAAAACAAAATCTGCAACATTGCAGCCTTTCCTTACGTAAGGAAAGTCTTCAAGGAGTGAAAGGTACCAACAAGACTACTTTTTTGAGAAAGACATTTTTGGCCCTTTTTACAGAGTGGCTATGTATAACCATAACAATAGTGGAGGTAAGAAAAATGTAGGTACACAATGCCCCAAGAACACATCTTACCTTCTTTCTGTAAAAGGAACTTTCGAGTCCACTGGTATTTTACTCAACATGTGACCACACTGCAGCCCAAGTATGAGGAAGCCCTTGCAAATTCCACATGGACACCCGACCCCCACCCAATGTCTAACACCATCATTCTATTCCTTTAAAATATGTCAATAAGTAGTGACTATTATTTATGTCATCTTAATCTCTCAACATCACCTAATTAATATTATTATCCCTATTCATTTATTTTTTACATATTAAAATTTTTTTCTAATGTTTATTTTTGAGAGAGAGAGAGAGAGAGAGAGAGAGAGAGGCAGAGCAAGAGTAGGGGAGGGACAGGGAAAGAGGGAGACAGAATCCAAAGCAGGCTCCAGGCTCTGAGCTGTCAGCACAAAGCCTGACGTGGGGCTCGAACTCATGGATCATGAGATCCTGACCTAAGCCAAAGTCAGATGCTTAACTGACTGAGCCAACCAGGTGTCCCATTATTATCCCCGAGTATATGAAGATAGATGGGCTCAGAACCATTATGTGCTCAGTCACAAAACAAGTGACAAAGACAGAAGACAAAAAGCCTTTTTCTTTTAAATGTACTATTTATTGTTTAAAGTCAGAGGTCACATCAGAGATTAGGGTAAGTGTATCTTGAGGAAGGAGAGAAGACAAGAACAAGACTTTCTTGGTTTCTTTCTTCTAATTTACCCATATTATTACTTATTTTGCCAAATACGTGCATGCAAAAAATGCATGTTTATTGTGGAAAAATTAGAAAATTCAGATAAGCCAAAAAAAAAATCACCGTAACTAAATAAAAATCACCTGCAAACATCTACAGATGTCTCTGTCATCATCTGACCTCAGCAAGACTAAAGCAGAGCGTGACAGTATGGTCCTACCTAACATCTCTCTCCCTGTCATACAAACATAATCAGACTTTTGGTCCAGAAAGTGCTGCAAATGTCAGATCAGGTGGCAATAGAAAAATCTTTGGGTTTTGGAAAATCATTGCTCTGTCAGTCTCATTTAGATATTCATAAAACATGCTGGCATCTGCATGATGTAAAGTGGAAAAGTTTAAGGAAGTAAGTTTTATTTATTTATAATTTTTTTACATTTATTTGTTTTTGAGAGGCAGAGACAGAGCGTGAGTGGGGGAGGGGCGGAGTGGTAGGGAGACACAGAATCCGAAGCAGGCTCCAGGTTCTGGGCTGTCAGCACAGCCTGACACAGGGCTTGAACTCACGAACTGTGAGATCATGACCTGAGCTGAAGTCAGACACTTAACCTACTGAGCCACCCAGGCGCCCCTAAATAAGTTTTTTTTTTTTAAACCAGCAAACTATTGGTTAAGCAAAAAGGCTCAGTATAGGCAAATAACTGCCATACTGATAACACTGAACAACATGGTAAGAAAACTCTCTTATTACACAATCATTAGCAGTGTCTCATAGAATTAGATAGATGTAACTATCACATTGCAGGATAGCAGATATAGTCCTGGGTTTAAATCCTGGCTTCACCACTTATTTCATGGCCTTGAACAAGTCATTCAATTTTTGTGGGACTCAATTTACTTATCTGGAAAGTGGGGATAATGATATTAACTGTTTAGAAAGATCCTACAGAAATATTGCAAGGACTAAATCATTTTAAATATAACATGAGTGGGGCACCTGGGTGGCTCAGTCAGTTGAGCATCTGACTCTTGATTTAGGCTCAGGTCATGATCCCAGGGTTGTGGGATCGAGCCCTACATTGGGCTATGCAGTGAATATACAGCCTGCTTAAGATTTTCTCTCCCTCTGCTCCTCTTCCCCATTCACACCATCTCTCTAAAAGGAAAAAAATATGTAAAATGAACTTAGTATAACATCTTGCACATGGAGAGTGATAAAAGGAACTTTCAACAAGTTAAAATCTTCTTGAAATGTTAAGATTTTAAGCCTCAATATTTTTTTAACTTTTCTTTTTATTAGTTATTTATTTATTATAAGCCTGAATATTTTTATTTTTTTTCCTAAAAATATCTATTTTCTAAGAAGGCAGATAACATTGTTTCCATCAGACAATGACTAGCTTTAAGAGCATTGATAGTTTACTAAGAATTAAGATATTAGGCTCTATTTAGTATATGTGCTACCAAAGCAAACACGTGGCTCTGTTTAAAAAGACAATAGGAGGGCACCTGGCTGGCTCAGTTAATAAAGCATCGGGCTCTTGATCTCAGGGTTGTGAGTTTGAGCCCCATGTTGGGCACAGAGATTACTTAAGCAAAAGAGAGAGAGAGAATAGAAATAACTGGTACCATGCTCATCAATTTAGCTACAAACGCATTAATCCAGGACTCATTTGGGTACTCAATGCTGTTCAGAATTTTTTTTTTTTTTAAGTTTATTTATTTTGAAAGAGAGAGAGAGCAAGAGAGAGCAGGGGAGGGGCAGAGAGAGAGGGAGACAGAGGATTCGAAGCAGGCTCTGCACTGACAGCAGAGAGCCAGACGTGGGGCTCAATCTCATGAACCATGAGATCATGACCTGAGCCGAAGTAGGATGCTCAACTGACTGAGCCACCCAGGCGCCCCCCAAATTCTTTTATTCATTCCTAATTAGTAACTTTTCTCACTTTCCAAATTTACCTATCTCCCTTCCCCTCTTAGTATGGGAGAATAAAGACCATTATGAATAAGCTTTCTACTTCTTGTTTTTTCCAAAACAAAATCAAAAACTGAGTGCATTTAACAATACTCAGTTCATAACAGAGCAAATGGGTAAGTGGAATAATAATTCATGCTATAGCATATTGCTATATGAACTGGCAACAGAAAAAAATGGTAAAGGAAGTCAGAGGTACTCTATCTTTTAAGAATTAGAAGGAGGGCTGGGGCACCTGGGTGGCTCAGGCTGTTATGCGTCGGACTTTGGCTCAGGTCATCATCTCACAGTTGTGGGTCCGAGCCCTGCATTGGGCTCTGGGCTGACAGCTCAGAGCCTGGAGCCTGCTTTGGATTCTGTGTTTCCCCCTTCTCTGCTCTGCCCTCATTCATGCTCTGTCTCTCAAAAATAGGTAAAAGTTAAAAAAAAAAAAAAATTTTTTAAAGAATTAGAAGGAGGGGCTCCATATTTATCTGGTTAGACATGTACATGATGGGAAACCCAGGGATCTTCCAGATCCTTCCTTTAAGATACTGGTCAACTGTGGCCACAATGTAACAGTTGCTGAGTTACTCTCTGTACTAAGCAGTCATCTGCATAGGTTCCTTTGTGGGTGCATGATAATCATTCAAATCTTGGATCCTTAGCAATCCTTACTTCTGCCCCAATTTCTCAGTTTCGGCCATTACACAGTCAGTTATACAAGGGATCCGCCTGGCATATAGACAACAGTCCATCATTGACTGTACTAAGTTGAGTTTGGCTTTAATGGAAAAGTTGATAAAGTTGGTATCGACCATGACAATGGAAAAGGGGGCTCAGCTGTGTTTTAAGACTAAGCAGGAAGGATGTTGGGGGGCTTCTCTTTCCTTGAGTGCACTGGGATCTCTCTTTTCTTGCTTTGTATGTTTTAATCTGTCCTTCTCTTTAAGGCTCTGATCTCTGCATTTGTTTCATAGTCACATACTTTTTTACATTCTTTTGCTTCCCCATTTCACGCCACCCTATTGTTTCTTCTGGAATCACCCCCTACTTACTCCTTCTTAAAATGCCTCTGTCTTGAAGCTTTCTGGAGGGCGTTAGATAACTCAGTCAACTATTCAATATCCCATTCCCCAATACTCATGACCACATCCCTTCTCCAGCAGCCATCCTGTTCTCAAACAGTTGCTCTTCTACAGCCCCTTGGGGATGGGAGGGACAGAATTTAGTACCAAGGAGCAGTGGCCTGACTGCAGAGCAGGGGTAGTTTTACAAGTCCCTGCAGTATCTGATCTACAGTTAATCTGCACCAGGACAACTGAGAGTTGACTATGGTTTTGTTTGAACTTGGCTCTGGGCTGTTTGACCTCATTCTTTCAGTTAATCCAGTTAACCCTGGTTAACTAGGACTAATATGGGTATCTAGAACTTTAATGTATGAGCACTTTTTGACTAAGAATGGCAATTCTACAGAAAAAGAATCATAAACATGTATTGCTCATTTATTGTAATAACTTCAATACCAAAGAATACATAAAGGAATTACATAAATTATGACTTGGAGACATGGAGTACTCTGCAGCCATTAAAAATGGTGTTGTAAAAGAATATTTATTGAAATAGAAAAATCTTTACAATGTGAAGAAGCAGGCTACAAAACAGTATGGGTACTATATCATTTTTGTGAAGAAAATGTACATACGTGCATGGAAAAACTACTAGGACATACATAAAAACACTAACATTGTTGTCTTTGAGCTATGGAATGAGCTTTTTTCTTTGCACTTGTTGGTGTTTCCCAGAATTTCTGCATTAGGTTTGTATTAATTTTGTAAACAGAAAAAAGCAAAATAGATGCTGAGTTAATGGGAGAAAAGGAGAAGGTGTCAGAACCCCGAGGAACATCTACAGTTAAGAAGTTTGAATCAGGAAGAGGAACCAACATCTTAGACTTGTACTTTTTAAGAACTAATTTTTCTTCTTGCTAGTCCTTGCTATTAGATCTGTTGTAGTTTCCTAGTTGCTTATCAGTATAATATACTTAACTTAGCCTTAAGCATCTAGGTTAAAATAAGGAGAAAAGACATGCATTTTTTTGTAAAGCAAAACAAAAACAAAACACACCCACAAACCGGTATTTCTTATAGTCCTAGAAATCCCATGAACAGATGCTAGCCATACACATAGCACAATCTTTGAAGTCTTAAAAAGATCTTTTATTCTAATATACTGTAGGTAAGAAATCCTCCTGGGTAAAGAGGTACTTCTGGAAACTGTATTAATTCTTTCAGGCTAAAGCAGTACCATTTGTAAATATTTCTATAGAAACACTAACTGTTTATGTAGCATTGAAAGAATCCATTCCATTCCATCCTAGAGGGTTTAGGAGTAACCCAAGGAATGATTGAGTTAATTCATTTCTCACAATTTTGGCCACTGCTCTAAAAGTAGGGTTATATAAAACATCTCCTACAGAGGCCTTAACATACAATTTGTACTCAGAGACACTACTAACAAATAGCCATAATAAAATGTGCTCCATGAAAGCAAAACAAAACAAAAACTGAAATTACATGTATTAAATGTATTCACATAAAAAATAAATAATAAGACACAGAAAAACCATTTGTTACAGAAGTACATATTTTAGGCAACAGGGAATTAAGCAAAGTGGAAAAGCTGAGGTGTTCTTGTCATATAAATTTAGGAAATTATAAAGAAAATAAAGTCTACAGGCTTAAGAATGCACTGTGAAGAGACTTTATTTCTAGATTTTACCTACAACCCTTTTGGAGTATAGCTTATTTGAATAAACACTTTGAGAAGCACCTGCTTTGAAACAGACTTTCCCCCTGGCCAAGTTAATAACTGGAACAATTATGCAAGAATCAAGAGGACTTTTTCAAGCTTCGATTGCAGGGATTTCTCATACCGTACACGGCTAGAGAAACGTAGACTTCAAATCTGGACTTAGGTGATTCTGAGGTTAAACTTCAAAGCACTGTCTGCAAACAAAAGGAACTAGGAAATACTAGAAACTGGGCATCTACCAGCTAGCTTAACTGCAGCCCAAAATACTATCGCTTGTGAAAACAGATCCCAGGGGAGCGTAAACTCCTTAAGGGAGGGGATGTTTGTTCATGTTTTTGTTCACTGCTGCATCCTAGCATCTAGAACAGTACCTCCCATGTAGTAGACACTCAGTATTTCAATGAAGGAATCAAAGGGCCCATTCCTTGTGTGTATGAGGAATCAATCCAAATTCACTTCACATATCAATACTTAATAATCACCCGCCAACTGCAGAAACTGTTGCTGAGTGACTAACATGTTAGGAAGCCAACTGTACTAGACTGTCTACTTTTGAGTAATATGAGTGATAAAAAAAAATTATGGTGTTACTCTTGGGGAGCCCGGACGCAAGTAATTGTGAAGCCGTTATGCCTGTTACTAAAAAAACCTCGGCGGTATTATGAGCACATAACATTTCGTGTATTTCCATCTTCCCAAAACCCTTGTAAGCATGGTAAGAAGAGGCCGTGCCAGCGTTCAGGTGCCGCTTCCTTCCCTTCAGACACTGGTGCACCACGTCCGGCACTTGTGCCGGCATCTGCCTGGCAGTGTTAACAGATGGAAGACATTAATCATCTGTTTGGTGTTCCCACCTTGTCTATCCAGCTTCAAATATAACTGCACTGAGCTAGACGAGTCAGCAGCTGGTCTTCCAAAAGCTAGTGCATCACTCCCAAAGCAAAAAGGAAAAAGTTCACACTTCAGAGGCCTGAATCAGTGCCAGAAGTATCCGCGTTGCCTCAAGGTTTCAGACTCCCCAGTGATCTTTCGCTCCCTGGATACGGAGGCAGAGACAGATCTGAAAGCCGCAGAAAAACAGGTGGGTTCTCATACATGACCGCAGCCCCAGGCAATATAGTAATGGGATTTGTTCACACTACGGATTAGCTGTTTTGAAGGATCAAAATTTAGAAGACAGCTACATTCAACATTTAAGGTTTCCTTGACAATAAAGAGCTAAAAAATGTGAATAGGCCATATTTTTATTTTTCAGAAGCAAAAATGACAAGTGGCAACCTGCCATTAGGAAAGACTTTAAGGAATATCGGGGTAATAAGCTATTTATCTCATAGAGACAGTAGCCAGAGAAAGACTCTATTATCATACAGCTCTCAAAGAAAGTCCAATTAAATAAATCTCAGAATAATATGCTTTTAAGTAAAACAACAAAACAAAATATCAACAATAATACAAAGTTATATAGAATGCATAAAGTGATGTGTGAAGAGAAAGGAAAATCTGGAAACCCACATACTGAGAGTGCTCTGTTAAAATCAAGGAAGCCCAAATCCTAAAACAGAAAAAAGAAATGCATTAAAACACAGTATTTTAAGAGTCCAGTGAGGTTACCGTAGATGCACATTTTAACGTTTCATTTACTCAGGACATTTTTTTCTTTCTCTTGGAACATTGCCATATTTACTGTAGGAGATCATGTGAATGGCAGTGCAGAGATCTGCCTTCTCAATGAGCCCTTCAAGTTTTAAATATCAAATCGGAGTCTGGAATCCCAATTAAAAGTTGATCTAATAGGCCACAGAGAATGAAACTGCTTTCTAAATTGCAGTTGCTTAATTTCACCATGTTGAAAACAATCTGTATACTTTGAAAGAGACACAACAATTTACAGGATGAAAATAGGGCTATGTGAAACCACACAACCCTTCCCATAGAGCAGGAATAACAATTTCCAAAATGAAGATGCATATTGCAAAATGACAGAGTTGGTGGGGCTGAGGTGGGGTGGGCAGTGCACAGCAACCAGTGGAAGGCACAGAAGAACTGATTCGAGAGGCAGTTCTGTACTGATTAGTTGTATCTTAGTCTCGACGTCCCCAGGGCTCAACTTATTCCCTGGCAAGAAGAGACAGATGGATCTCTGAGCTTCATTTCAATATTGAACCTAAAGACTCTTTATAGGAAAAGATTTGAAAAACTTTTTGGACGGTTGAACAAATTCCTCACATCCTGACAGGGTCTGGCACTGTTCAACCCTCATGACACTAACTATAAAGCATATCTCATAATATTACTGTGAGAAGAGAAAAAAAAATCTACCTTAGTGGCAAAAATTATACTACATATCCTATTTATACACTGCAGCATAGAAAATAAATGTCTGTTCCTTTCCTGGCCTCTAGAAGCACTCTCTGAGATAGAATCAACTGAAAACCCTAGGGCTATGGCTGTGGCCAGAACACCTGGCCTGTGTTTCTCTCTCTGAAAGCTGCTAGGTGGTTCAATGTGAACTGTCACCTAACAAGTACCCTGCACCCTACATGTTATACAGAACTTCACCACTGCAGAGGAGATAGTGCTAGAGAATCATTTTTCTACCAAAACCCTGAGAACAGCCTGACATTCTTGGAAGATTATTTATTAGAATAGACTAAGGTACAGCCCTGGAAATAAAAACCTTGGAGTAGCAGAGTTCTAGAGAATCAGAGAATTGAGCCAGGAAGACTGATGATATCTCTGACTTATCCAGGTATATTACCTATTTTTTTTTTAATTTTTTAAAATGTTTATTTATTTTTGAAGGAGACAGAGAGTGTGAGCAGCGGGGAGGGGCAAAGAGAGGGAGACACAGAATCCGAAGCAGGGTCTAGGCTGTGAGTTGTCAGCACAGAGTCCAACATGGGGCTCAAACTCACGAGCCGTGAGATCATGACCTGGGCCAAAGTTGGATGCTTAACCGACTGAGTCACCCAGGGGCCACGGTGTATTACCTCATTAAAGCTAAGGCCAATTAATAATTCTCATGTTCTCATGGGCAGGGCCAAACTTTAGGTTAGAATAAGTACTTATTCAGGGTTGAGTCTCAATTAACCTTCAGGTTTAGGGAAGAAGAAAGAGGTTTAAAGATCATAGTGACCCCAGGAAAGCAGGACAGAAGCAAAGACATGCTGTACTGAAATGTCTACAACACATGCTTTCTCCAGAACTGTCCTATAATACTATGAAATATCTTTTTGCTTTGAAGTTATCTTTTTGTTGTGAACTCTGTCTTCTAGCCATAATGTCTGCAAAGCAAGAGGGACTGAATCAGGAACTGCAGGAACAATGAGTGTACATAAAAAAGCTTTACAAAAGACTAGAGATGTTTCAGGCAAATGGAGACCTGTGTTTCCACATAAGCAAAATGAGAGGTTTATAACATTAGATGGTCTCCTTAAATTTCCTACGGTTCGCAAATTTTCATAATTTTATACAGGTGATATACTATAATAAAGATTATATATGCATATTACTTACTGTTTCTTTTAAAAAATACTTATGGATATAGCTGTGTTTTTCTAAACGTCTCGTTCGTAATACTCAGTCTTGTAAGTCTGGTTCCATAATAATCTATAATGTAACTACTTCCATCTGAAGGTCCAACAATCTAGAAGAGAAAATTTTCAAAATTACCACTTTACGAAAGATAGGTTCACAATAATTTGTGTTTACTTTTCTTGGTTCTTACTAAATTATTTCAGTAGCACCAAAATACGCTTAAACTAACTTAAGCAAATACAGCAACTCAGTGGCTCATGCAGCTGGAAAGGATACTGGAGAAGCTCACAGGATCACAAGGCCTCAAGGACTGAAATTCGGGGCCCCCAGAGGCCCTTGGTTTGACCTCCCTGCCGTTTTGCAACCCTTGCCTTCATTCTGCAGAGGCATTCCCGCTTGGTTGCCAGTGGCTCCAGATTTACATCTTCGAAGCTCAGCAGCTCCCAATAGAAAGAAAGTAAAATCTTCAGAGTTTATATACCAATTCCAGGGAAGGACTTTGATCTGTTTGTTTTTTATGCCTATTGCTGGACAAATTACTATAGTCAAGGGAATAGGATTAATATGATTGTCTAGGCCAGGCTCCCTGTAAGAGGTGAGGGAATGTGACTGACAATCCTTCCAGAAACCACATGGAATGGAAGAGAGAGAAAAAAACACATGCTCATTACAGTCATCTTATCCACTTAATCACATTTCTGACAACCCAGTTGACAGGATCTCTACAAATTATCCTTCAAGGTGGCAATCTGCGAACAGTGGCCTTAGGAATACACAAAGACTTACCAAGGTAGTTACCCAGATGGTTTTAAGGGAATCAATTTTGAGATCCTTAATTCCCATACTCTTTGTAAAAGTGACCCAACTGATACCAAGCTATGGTGGAGATGTCGTGCTGGCTCCCCACTCCCTCCCCTCTCCCCGAGGTCCTCTCTCTAACGTGAAAACATTAAACCACACCTGCTATCAGAGCACACCTGAATCTTATGATGGTACATTGCCTCTGATGTACCAAACAAAGAGATCACGCACAATGATGGACTTCAGGAAACCTTTAATCAAGAGTCAAAAACAAAAAATCAAGAGTCCAAACATATGCTCTGCCTCATCTTGTTCAAAAGATGTATTCCCAATAACATTTTACTTTTTTTGCTTATAATTTGCTAAGGGGTGCCTTGTTGGCTCAGTCTGTTGAGCGTCCGACTCTTGATTTCAGCTCCGGTCATGATCCCAGAGTCACGGGATTGAGGCCTGTGTGGGGCTCCACACTGAGTATGGAGACTACTTGAGATTCTCTCTCTCTCCCTCTGCCCTCTGCCCCACTTGCAAGCATGTATGCACACTCTTTCTCTTAAAATAATAATTTGCTTAGATTTAGAATATGTTTATGCTGTTTTGATAGTATATCAACAATTATAATGACAACAATCCAGTAATTACAGAAAATTTTTAAATCTTTTAATTTTAATGAATAATGAAAATCATGATCATGAAAATGATCAGAAGATTTTTCAAACATAAAAATATATTACATTAGGATAAAATTCTCTGGGAGAATGGAACCAGAAGTAAAAACTCAAGGAGAGGGGTGCCTGGATGGTTAAATTGGTTAAGCGTCCAATGTTGTCCTAGGTAGTGATCTCACGGTTCATGAGTTTAAGTCTCGCGTGGGGCTCTCTGATGTCAGAGCACACCCCACTTCAGATCCTCTGTCTCCCTCTCTCTGCCCTTCCCCCAATCAGGCGAGCAGGCACACACACTCTCTCTCAAAAAATAAACATTTTTTTTTTTTTTTAATTCAAGGAGAGGGGCACCTGGGTGGCTCAGTTGGTGAAGCATCTGACTTCAGCCCAGGTCAGGATCTCGTGGTTTGGGAGTTCAAGCCCTGTGTTGGGCTCTGTGCTGACAGCTCAGAGCCTAAAGCCTGCTTCAGATTCTGTGACTCATTCTCTCTGCCCCTCCCCAACTTACGCTCTATCTCTCTCTCTCAACAACAAATAAATATTTTAAAAATTTGTTTAAATAAAAATTTAAAAAATTCTGGGAGATAAAGAAACTAAAAATTATAATGGTTAGCGAAGGGTTCGTTCGTGTCTTTTTTTAAATGAATGATATTTAAAATTCTATGGTATTTATATTCTGTTGGATATATTTTAAAATTGATGTAACAGTTTTACTTAAATATGTCAATATTTGGAAACCAGAAATTACATCCTTTGCAACTATTTAAACTTATGATGTAAAACTTAAATGTCAACTTAAAAACGTGTGGAGGGTAGGGATTAAAGAAAAAAAAAAAAAAAATATATATATATATATATATATATTTCAGGGGTTATACAACCAGAATTTGAAGAACACTGCTGGAGAGCATGCTTCGTTTTTATAGTAAGTTTGGCTTTTAAAACTATTCGACAAGTACTGAATTGCTACAACACCCAGGCACTGTGGTAGGCATTCTACACACAACCGTGAATAAGATAGAATCTCTGCCAACAAAGAGCTTACACTAGTGAACTATAAATGTTAATACTCCTATAACATTTATAAAGAACTTATGTACTAAATACCATGCTAGGTGCTGTCATGCATTTTGACTTATTTTCCAAAGATGAAATTCATTTGGCTTGACATTTATGAATGTTATTTAAGAGTTTAATTAAGCCTTTTCAGTGGCCCAGGTCCCAGAAGAAACTACTTTGAGCATTAAACTAAGAAAGAGAATGGTGACTAGGAGTTACAACATGGTTTGAGACTGTGTGAGGGGAACAAAGAAAAAGGAAAGCCCAGCCTGTAGAAATAAACCACAAGGCCAAAAACTACCTGATTTGGAATATGTGCATAGATTGGAACCAGGCCTTTTATCCCATTCTTTTTCTTCCTTTGCCATCTCCCCTAACAACATTTATCCCTGTTGAAAAAAAATATTCAAAGCTGGAAATAAGGAAAATATATGATTAAGTGACCTATTGATAACATGCATCTAATAAGCCTACCTGAGGCTCCCTTACTTCTCTTAGGACCCAGATGTTTTACAATCTTGTAAAGTTAGCAGTTAACATGTAGACAAATAATAATGTTTTCAGTTTTGTTTCCTCTGTTCTATAGAGAAGATAGCCCCCAAAGATACCATTTATTACCTTCTAATACATGATTCAACTTTGCAACTAACTTAGTCATCTTATCACAGCATTTCTCTCCACTCAAACTATGTTAATTCAGCTCCTCCACATCTAGTTCTAGCGAGGTAATTCCGGTCCTCCTTCCAGAGACTGGTTCAGCCTGGGCGTGGAATCTAATTCTAGCCAACCACCTATGACGCAAGTTCATTGTTGGTATAGCCACCCTTAAGAAGATATGTGTGAGAGGAAACAATTTTTTGTCTATCTCTGAAAGTCACTGTACAACAAAGTGATGCTAGCCAAAGGACCTGAACATGAAAAAAAAAAAAAAAAAAAAAAGAAGAAGGAAGGAGAGAGGGAGAAATAGGAGGGAAGAAAGGAAAGAGAAAGGGGACAGTCTTTTATTACATCCTTTAACTCTAAATCTTCGGGCGCCTGAATGGCTCAGCCAGTTGAATGTCTGACTTTGGCTGAGGTCGTGATCTCAGGGTTCATGAGTTCAAGCCCCGCATCAGGCTCTCTGCTGTCAGCACAGAGCCCACTTCAGATCCTCTCTCCTCCTCCTCTCTCTCTCAAAAATAAATCTTTTTTAAAAATTAATAAATCTTAAAACTACCTTATCTCTAGATTCTTGGTATATCATATAGTAAACTATAGTACTGAAACAAATTTAAATTGAGGTTCTGTTACTTATAGTCAAAAACACTTGTTTTGGGGCGCCTGGGTGGCTGGTCGGTTGAGCGTCCGACTTCGGCTCAGGTCATGATCTCACGGTCTGTGGGTTCGAGCCCCGCGTCGGGCTCTGTGCTGACAGCTCAGAGCCTGGAGCCTGTTTCAGATTCTGTGTGTCTCCCTCTCTCTGTGACCCTCCCCGTTCATGCTCTGTCTCTCTCTGTCTCAAAAATAAATAAACGTTAAAAAAAAAATTTAAAAACACTTGTTTTCAGTGCCTCCTACATGCTACCACCAGATCACCAAAGCACAGCACTTTCTCTGCTAAAACAATTGGAAGAGCTGCCCCAAAGACAACCAAATTAAGTCACTATGGGAAAGCACTAGATGAAAGGAAAATGTAAAGAGAAAGCAGTCAATAACTAGCTGTAGGATGAATCTTCTCTGGATCTCAGTTTTTCATATCCATATGAAAAGGAACAGAATAAGTTGATCTATACGGTACTTTACAATTTCTACATCTTGTATGACCTTGCAATTTAAATATAAACACATGTATAAGGTGTTGTTAATATACTCTTCTATGAACTATCCCATCAAAGAAGAAATTGTTCATCTGATTTAATTTTTAAGAAAACTATCTGCTGTAAAATTTTTAATTATTCAAATCCATATTCCCTCATCAAAATCAAAAATTAAATCTGTTTTTAAGCATCTTATATACACTTATGTACAATATATGTGCCAATTATAAATTCCTTTATAATGAGTATATTACTGAGTTGTTAATTATAAAATCACAAGTCTAAAAATATCCCATACTGGGAACTTTTTTACTCAGCTAAATAGGCCTATGTCCATTTGTTCATTGACAACACAGTATAAAACCTAAAATTATAAGTCTGTTTCTCTGCTAAGAAATAGCCTGAAACCAGGGCACCTGGGTGGCTCAGTCAGTTGAGTGTCTGACTTCGGTTCAGGTCATGATCTTGCCGTTCATGAGTTTGAGCCCCATGACGGGCCTGCTTTGGATTCTGTGTCTCCCTCTCTCTCTGCCTCTCCCCTGCTGGTGCTCTCTCTCAAAAAATAAGTAAACATTAAAAAAATAAAATAAAAAAAAATAGCCTGAGGCCAAATTCTATACCATGATGTATTTCCATTTGATAAGCTGGGGCAGATTTCTGAAATCTATGGGTCCAATTAATGGAGGGTGCTACAAATCTTCATCTTCTAAGAAGGGAAACAGGAGGTCCACTACACTGTGGGAAGCTGTTTTGTACAATGGGCATCAACGTCTCTTGCGTGAGAAGCCTTAAAACCACAAGAAAGCCATGTCAAATACCTCTATATTAGATTTCTGGGGCTACTATAACAAGTTACCACAATCTTTAGTGGATTAAAACAATAGAAATTCACTCTCCCACAGATCTAAGGCCAGAAACCTAAAATCAAGGTATCTCCAACAGCCCCACGCCCTACAGAGACTCTAAGGGGAGAATCCTTTCTAAGCCTCTTCTAGCTTTTGAGAGCAATCAGCATTGCTAGGCATTCTGTGGCTTTTGGCCATATCACTCCAATCTCTGCCTGTGTCTTTACAATGCCTTCTTTTCTGTGTCTGTCTTTTCCCCTTCTGTCTCCTATAAGGACACTTGTCTTTGGATTTAAGGCCTACCTAGATAATACAGGATGATCTCTTCATATCAAGATCCTTAACTTAATCACATCTGCAAAGACTCTGTTCCCAAATAAGGTAATCCTCCCAGGTTCCAGGGACTTAACATGGGTATCTTTTGTCCTACCACACCCTACTTCTGTGAAAATGGTGGAGGTTTGAAGGAATTGAGTGGAATTTAATTTCTTCTTTAATTTGTTTCTGATTGTCTTCACCATGAGATTTTATTTGCAGCTTAAGTGCAAAAAAATCTTGAATTGTTTACTTAAAAGGATAGGCTTTTCTATAGATGCAAAGTCTATAGCAAAAAAATAAATCAGGAAACCTAGAAATACATATTAAAGTTAAGAATGTTAAGTGGTCACCAAATTCCCTGCCTTTTTTTGTTCTTTATCTTCTAATCTCCATTCTAATTCTAATTCCTGCTCATACACCTAACCACACAAAAAATGAACATACACTTAATTTGGTATATGAGCTGGATACATGTTTATTTTTAAAAAAAAAACATGTTCTTTGAATATGCTTTTTTAATTTATTCAGATAATATTGTTGTGGATCTTGTTCAGTTTTAAACTATTTTCATAGTATGCTATAATTTTAAGACATTTCCATATGGCATACGCACATCTAGGTAAGTGCTTATAATTGCTGCCTAGCATGAGAATGCATCCATTCTCTTATCAGTGTTTACATCTAGGTTCATTCCAACTTCCTGCTCCCACAAACAGGCTACAACAGACATCTCTGCTCATGTCCCCTTGTGGAAGCAATACAAATTTTTTAGAGTAATTGCCCAGAAGTATTTTTTTACATATTATTCAGGTGATTCTGTGAATCACCTATTAGTTTACTGTACTCATTTAACTATTAGGATCTCTATCTTATTAACTTGCAGAAATTATTTGTATATTCCACATATCAATTCCTATTGCTAGTATCCTTTTATTTAGTCTATTAAGTGTTAACTTGGTCTATGTCCATGACATTCTTTTTAAAACAGAATGTCTTAATTTTAAGGTAATCATATTCAATAATTTTTCCCTTATGATTTATGTTTTGAGGATCTTGTTTAAAAAAATTTAACCAATCTAAGGTCATGAAGATATTCTCCTCAATTAGCTTTTTTTAAAAAAACATTTATTTATTTTTGAGAGAGAAAGAGAGAGAGAGAGAGAGAGAGAGAGAGAGAGTGTGTGTGTGTGTGTGTGTGTGAGCCGAGAAGGGGCAGAGAGAGGGAGACACAGAATCTGAAGCAGGATCCAGGCTCTGAGCTGTCAGCACAGAGCCTGATGTGGGGCTCAAACCCACAAACCGTGAGATCATGACCTGAGCCGAAGTCTGGTGCTCAACTGACTGAGCCACCCAGGTGCCCCATCTCCTCAATTAGCTTTAATGTAAAAGTTCCTCTTCTCCTAGGTATACATCCAAAAGAACTGCACAGGGGCTTAAATAGATACTTGCAAACAAATATTCATAGCAAAAATTATTCACAATAGCCCAAACGTGGAAACAACCCAAGTATCCATCAACAGATGAATGGATAAACAAAATGTAGTATATACATACAATGGAATGTTCTTTAGCTATAACAGGGAATGAAGTTCTAATACATGCCATATTATCAATGAACCTTGAGAACATTATTTAAAGTAAACTAAGTCAGACATAAAAGGACAAAAATATGATTCTACTTATATGCAATATCTAGAATAGTCAAATTCATACAGGCAGAAAGTAGATTGGAGGTTACCAGGGGTTGGGAGAGTGGGAAATGGGGAGTTATTCCTTAATGGGTACAGAGTTTCCATTTCAGGTGGTGAAAAATTTTGGAAATAGACTGTGGTGACAGTTGTACAACATTCTGAATGTAGTTAATGCCACCAAACTGTGTAAGTTAAAAAAGGTTAAAATGGCAAATTTTATATTATATATGGATTTATTTTTTACCAGATCAAAAAAGAGCTTACTTCATTTGAACTTTATTAATGTTATAGTTTTGTTTGTAAACTTTTGATTTTGTTAGTGGAAAATGTATTTTGTTTGACTATATTTAAGTAACATTCGAATAAAAACAAATTAATTCAAGAAAAAAATGTGGTTACCTGTAAGTACTCCAATATCTGAACTTCAGCAATAGCAATCTATGCCCTTGCATATAATGGCTTTGCATTGTCAACAAAGTCATACTGGCTTAGGTAACTCAAATTATTTTACAAATTTAAACGTTATGCAGAAACTAAAAAGGGAAAGGAAAAAACTAAGAACACTTTATACAACTCTATCAATGCACCATTTTTCTATATAATGCACTTAGGAGTTTCTCCATATTAAGAATGCAAGTTCAATACTGGCAAGATCAAATCATCTCCTAAAGACCTACTAACCTGGTGAAAAGTAAAATGACCCCACTGTCCGCAATTACAGGATCATGATGCAATATGTATCCATCCTAGTTCTCCCCCAAAAAATACATGTATATTCTTTTAAAAGTCAAATTACATTTCTGTGTCCATAGCTGACTTCTGCGTGTGGTTAATTTTAATATGAGGCTATTAAAACTCTGATTAGTCACATTTAAGCACCAGGGCACCTGGGTGGCTCAGTCAGTTATGCTTCTGACTTCGGCTGAGGTCATGTTCTCAAGGTTCGTGGGTTCCAACCCTACATTGGGCTGGGCTCTCTGCTGTCAGCACAGAGCCCACTTGGGATCTTCGGTTCCCCTCTCTCTGCCCCATTTCTGCTCATGCATGCTCTCTCTCAAAAATAAAAAATAAACATTTAAATTTTTTTAAACATTTATTTATTATTGAGAAACAGACACAGAGCGTGAGCAGGGGAGGAGTAGAGAGAGGGGGAGACACAGAATCTGAAGCAGGCTCCAGGCTCTGAGCTGTTAGCACAGAGCCCGACGTAGGGCTCGAACTCACGAACTATGAGATCATGATCTGAGCTGAATTCGGTCGCCTAACCAACTGAGCCACCCAGGTGCCCCCAAAATAAACATTTAAATAATAAATTAAGCACCAAAATTCCTACATAGTGCCAGAAGTTATACATTCAGACCCCTTGACTTCATCTGATTTAAAGACTTGTTAGTATAAATGCTTAATAACCAATATCAATATTATTCCTCAAGAAATGAGTAAGATTCATATATTATATATCTCTTGAGGAAAACACAGCTTTGGGATGATTCTCAAAACCAGTTTAAGATACTCTTTACTTTTTGAACATTCCTTTAATTCACTAAATAAAAATCTGCCCACCTGATAAATGAACTAAGTGAAATCTACCTAGTTAAGGTCACATGACAGAGCAGAGGCTACACAAATTATTAGTCTCCTCAGTTTTCTAGTTTATTTCCCCAATAAATCACACCAGGGTTAAATAAACAATACAGAGAGCTATTTGAAAGAACTGAGATCTATAAAACGTCTACTGCTTTTTATATATTGCTGTCCAACATCTAGTGAACTATCAAGGACTTTGATCCACTTTTCCAGCACTGGTAACAGATTTAGGGTGATTACATGGTTAGTCCTTTTTTTTGATCAATAGTATGTGTGTCCCAGGGCAAGGATGTAGGCTAGGCATTGGACGAAACAAACTGGCTTACACAGAAGTGAACCTACAAGTTAAGCCTTGCTTATGTTCTACACTGAAAAGTATAGGTTTTTAAAATTTTTAGTAAAATTCAAAGAATTTAAACAAGATAAAATAAAGATAACTCATTTTTATTTTAAGCCTGCAGTTCTCAAGGAAACATTTTATTTCTGATAAGTGGGATCTTATTATCAGACCACTTTGGGGATAGAGTATAAGTTTCTCTAGCGCAGGACCTCAACTTATTATACCTAACTGGTACTCACTAAACCCGTTTTCCCTGATGGCATAAAACCTACTATTTATAGTTTATCGTATTCAATTTTATTTTATTACCTCTCAAGTGACACCAGGAAATTTAGAGCTTTAAGGGCCTAAAGAAAAAAAAAATCACTTTTAAAAACTATCTTTTTTAGCTTCTTACTTTCCCCATAATTCGTACACAGCCACACTTTTCACAGGGTGTACTGCATTCAGTTCAAATCAGCCAAAACTTCTGATGGCATACTCTTGGTTTAGCACACTACCAGTGCTATAGGGAATTTTAAAAACTTTTTTTCTTTTTTAAATGTTTGTTTATTTTGGGGGTGGTAGGGGGAAGGGCAGAGAGAGAGAGAGAGAGAGAGAGAGAGAGAGAATCTGAAGCAGGTTCCACACTGTCAGTGCAGAACCAGACGCAGGGCTTGAACTCATGAACTGCAAGATCATGACCTGGGCTGAAGTCGGACACTTAACAGACTAAGCCAGCCAGGTGCCCCAAAAACTTTTCTTTTTTTCTAAAGAAATTTATGAGTGAAAAGTCAAACCTGGTGTTTGAAAGTTAAAAAAAAAATAACACAGAAACAATATATAATGCAGTGCTAAAAAAAATTATCTATATTAAATGCCAAACTAACAAGATATTTTATACATTTTTAAAATTAATTAATGTCTTGAAATTATGCTGCTTTTGTGAATTTCTACTATTTACATAGTTTATTAGTCCCTTAAGGAGATATACTCTGTAATGCTAATAGGAATAAAAATGAAAGTAATTTCTTCCATGATGCATAGAATTTTTTAAATTGTCACAAAGCACCGCTGATGTACTTTCTTCCAACAACTTTCTACATTCCAACTCATATTTCCATTTTCCCTCTACCCATCCCCATCTTTCTGATTTGTGGCCATCTTGTCTCCACTTACGAGAGGAAACATTCTTTTCTTTTTGTTTGGCACAGTCCACATCAGTGGTTTTGGTATTGTTAAAAATGTCCAAATTGTGTAAGTAAGGAAAGAAGTTTAAATGAAATCAAAATATTCTCATACTTATTCTGATAAAAAAATTAAATGCCTAATCTATCCATCATGACATACATATAAAAATGTATAAGCACAAAAGAATGTTTATTTTAAAATCCTCAGAACTGCCTTATAAATAACTATATATATATATTGTAATTATATACAACAGCTACTTATAACTGAAAGACTGTATGCTACACACATATCACTGATTTAGATTTTTGTTGAATGCACAAAAAAGCTGAATTAATTCTATGTATTGTTTCATACTATTAATTCACACTGCCATTTCCATACTTTTTAAGAACAGAAAAAGAAGAAACTTCAAAAGTTTATTACATAAACTCATTAAAGTATTTTCAGTAAATACAGTGACATGTAAAGCTTACTTTAGCAATATATACATTATACTTTATATTATTTTGGTTCAAAGTTGAAATAACTAGACCTATATTTTTAAAGAGGATTTTCCTAGATTTTTGTTATAAACACTGTGAAGCAAGTATGTTTTTATAGGTCTTGAGTTCATGCACAATATGTTTCTGGGATCACAGCCCAATAGAAAAACATTGCTATTCACTGGGGAACAATATTTAATGGCAAAAAAAAAAAAAAAAAAAAAACAAAAAAAAAAACACCCAGAATGGAGAGAATGAGAAAAGAGAATAAACAAAAAGATGATGGACAAATGTAAAAGGTCTATGAGAAATTGGAAAAAATATGTTTGGGACAAAAACATTAACATAGTTTATAATATTTATACTAAAAACATTTGATTTGCTGAAAAAATAATCCTTAAAAACTAAAGCAGTCAACATCACATGTTAAGTATATTAAATGTCATGTAGAATAAGGCTATATCTCCTATTTTGGCTACATTTGAAAACTTATCTTTTCTCCAATCTGAAAGCGGTCTAAAACTAAAGTGGCAATGCCTATTAACATGCCTTACTTAGAGAAATTTACTGCAGAAATTCAAACGCTCTAATTCTGCCTCAATATTTCTTAATGCGATAGTTTTAATTCAAGATCTTTAAGAAACAAACTATTTGTTCTCAAAAGTTCAGGCATTCATGTACCAGAAAGCAGTAGCTGAATCAAAAAACTCCATAATCTGATATAAATAAAGCTATAAAGCAATGACGTCACCAAAGAAAGAACCTAGTGTGAAAATATTACCTAATGGGTTTCAAAGACATTGAATTATGGATATCTTAAAGAATCCCAATAATACATTAAGTTCCTTGGATCCTCATTTGAAGTGAGAAATCCATTTCCAAGCATATGTGCACAAGTACCTTAGCCTCTTCATGCCTGCTTGCCTGTCCCACAGTCAGAGAAGGCAGGATATTTGGTTAGGCATATGTTTATGAATAAAGACAGGAAAATTCCAACTTTGAAACCAAATATTTTCCTTGTTTAATTCTGGTATCTTATTGGTCCATATGCTGCCTCCTCCTCACAGTATGGTACCCTCCTCACAGTATGCTACCAAAATCTCCTGGATTTTGACTTTCTTTTAAAACATAAGGATTAACATGAAGCAGACAGAATTGAGGAGTGGAAATATTGTATGAGAAAGAAGACCAAAACTGATGATGCTCTACATACATAATGACACACTTGCTGAAGACATTAGGTGCTCCATAAATGCGTACTGAAATGCTGTTTTGTGACATTTGTTGTGATAAATTTATCTCCTTCTCTAATTTAAGAATCCTCATGAGTTAACCACCACCAGTTCAGGGTAATTTAATGTAAAACATCTGGTGGCCCTTTTAAATGCTACAGGATAGCATTTCACAAACTTGCCTGCCTCCACACCAGTGCAGCAGGAGAAAATGAGGTTAACACAGAGAAGCAGAGATGAGTGTCAGGGGAGTCCCCAAATACATCATTTGATCCTATGGATTTAGTCTTGCCCAAGACCAACCCATTCCTAGATTTTCTTTTTTCTTTCTTTCTCTCTTTCTTTCTTTCTTTCTTTCTTTTTTTCATTCCTAGATTTTCTACAGACCTCCTGGACATTGCTTTTTTCTTTCTGGCTTAAGCTAGCTGGATTTCAATTTCTGTAATTTACAACCAAGAGAATACTAATATACAGTGCCTGTCCATTAAAAAAAACAAACAAACCACAAACATTGTTTCTGCCTATATATGTTCATATGCAAATATCAGATCCCCATCAATATTCTATTATAATAATTGACAATGTGGCTGTGACCATCCAGGAAAATAAATAATAAATCCAAGAAATAATCTTAATCCCTATTAGAGATTCATAATACAAATTATAAAGACTCTTAGAAGTTATCCGGTAAAGAAATCTCAGTTGAATTCACATTTACAAATCATATTTGAGCACTGAATCCTTTCTTTATGAAGTTCTTACGTCTTTTAGAACTATGAACTGGTAGAACACAGGTTGGGAAATGCTACTTGGAAACATAGCTATGATCCCTGAGATCTAGTATCTAAAGAAAAACTGAAAAAGTATTCCTAACTGCTTTCTAATATATTTATTCTTAGTTTTTGTTTTTTGTTTTTTTTGAAACAAGAAAGGAATTTATTTCAGTGAGGCTAACATTGGTAAGACGATGGACTAGGTTCTCAAAATGCTGGAAATATTTGTAGATTTCTATCACAAAAATGTGGGTCAAAGGTGGGTGGTTACATGAAGGTGGGGCAGCAAAGGTCAGGTTGATCACTGTCTGGGGATCAATCCTGTGGGGTCTTGCTGGTTCAGGGCAGTTCTTATTGCTCGAGGGGGAAGTTTCAGTTCTCATCAGGGGATACTTTGCCCCACAGGGTGTTTTTGCCTGAGTTAAGAGATAAAGTGTGCTTTCTAATATATCTAAAATATACCAGGAAAAGATCACAGATCACAGTTTGAATGTAAAAGTAGTTCATCTTCTAGATTGAAACTAACTTACCTGCATTGAAATAAGAATGAAATCAATTAGGCTCCCAATTCCACAAAATCCGACAGTGCAAAACTTTAACAAACCTAGAAAAGAAGATAAATTCATTTAAAACTCGGAAAGTCTTATAACTATTAATTTTTGTTTTCCAACAAACCATTAGGTATACTGTACCACAAACTCTTTATATCAAGAATATAAAATTAACACTTTAAAAAATCAAATCTTCACCTGAAAATATGAGATAGGTTTAAAGGACTCTCTATATAAAAAAGACACAAAAAATGATTAGTTCACCTAAATAAATATTATAAAGTGAAATAAGAACTCAGTGTATGGATGCCTGCCTAGGTGGCTCAGTTGGTTAAGCGACTTTGGCTCAGGTCATGGTCTCATGGTTTGTGAGTTCGAGCCCTGCATCAGGCTCTGCACTGACAGTGCAGGGCCTACTTGGGATCCTCTCTCTCTCCCTCTCTCTCTGCCCCTACCTCACTCGCACTTTTTCTCTCTTCCTTCCTCTCAAAATAAATAAATAAGCTCAAAAAACAAACAAACAAAAAAAAAAAAAAACCACCTCAGTGTAATCTCACAAAATTTCTTAAGAGAAAAGGTCTAAAGGAATAAATCTTTAAATCTCAGTACACCAGAATTATAGAACATCTTTTAGTCCTAAAACCCTTACTTATTTATTTAGACTTAATACATAGGTGATCCAAGTTTTAATACACATTTACAATAGAAAGTTCAAATAAATAAAGATTATCAAGGCACAGAAAAAATAACCAGGAAAAAACATTAATCTTACAGTTAAATTGCAAAATTTTATTAGCAACTCAATTATCTTTATCCTATACTTAATTATCTTATAATTATCCTATACTTTTTTTCTAAGCATCTCATGATTATTAATTCTATACTCAAAATCAATAATTCTGTGTACTATATACACTTCTGCCTTCAGTCCCAACCTTAGAACTAAGGTACTAAAACAGATAATAACAGAGCATAGAATCTAGGACATATACAACGATATTACACAAAACATGATGATGAAATAGAGGAGGCAGATTGGGGGTGGGGGTGGGATGAGTAATCTCTCTTCTATATTTAAACTTAAATTGCTTTCCAGACATTGCATTTGAGATATAAAAATGGTAGGAAACAAGACTTTTCGTGAAAGGGTAGTTCTAAGTATCAACTACAAATAGATGCCAGCTAAAATCACAAGAGTGGATGAGATCACCTCCTGCACACAATTTGGAAATACAGAAATAAGACTGAAATATGTAGGTACATTACATGATTATTTCTCCCTTTTTAGTATTAGACAATTGGACATACAGCAGAATAATGTTTAAGTACTAAGATAACACATGTTGGAAATAATTTTAAAACTACTAAAATATACAGATTATATAAAATTATGCTTTTAGTTTTCTTCAAAACAGTTGTTATGTTCCGTCTTTGTCTCATGGAAGTCTCATCAAAGGACGGTCTTTTATCTGTTTTATTTACTCTTGTGTCCTTAGTACCTACAGCATTACATCATATCACAGGGAGGATGTTCAATATTTGTTACATGAATGGATAAATGGTCTCAGCTTTTCTGTTTCCTAAAGACCTCTAACTTTTTAGCCATTATCTTATATAACAACTCCTTAAATTATTTTATTTATTAGTTATGTTTTATTATAGTTGCCCAGGGAACTTGATCCACTGACTTGGTATATTTTATCCATTGACTCATTCATTATATTTCTGAAATGCGTCCCTCTTCATGTAGCATTTTAGTGTAAATTTGGAAATACCATAGAGGTTCCTTTCTTTTAATTTTCTTATAAAAAGATTAATCTCAAGAATGGTCCGAGAAAAGTTTCTCTTTAATTAATTGCTACTCTATGAAGAAAACATAACCATGTCAGATCCTTTACTCTTGTCATGACTTCTTCCAACAATATTCTGTAGCTCTTGTCATTTCTCAGGCGACTTCTTCAGAGCAATCTTCCTAACCTGCCTGTCTAAAGCTGCATGCTGCTTCCTGCCACATCTCCCTTATTTATTGCCTTCTTGGTGCCAATTAAAAATCTGTAACGGCCTCATTTGTTGGTTTTCATTCATTCTCTTTCTTCCACTGCCATGTAAATTCCTAAAGGCAGAGTCCTTATCGATTCCTTGAACAGTACCTGACAGACAGTAAAAGTCTGATAAATATTTCTTTTATGACTATCAAAAAACTAGAAACAATCTAAATGTTTAACAGGGAGGAACTGCCTCAGAAAATCAAGGTACACCTAGTAATAGGAGAGAGTATTATGCAGCTGTTTAAAACAATGATGTGAAATATATTTATTGGCAAAGTGATGGGACAACACTCAAAAGAGAGAACGATAATGAGTTCATGAAAATCTTGATATTCTGCTGCTGAATCCTTACTTAAGGGTTCTTCAGAAGAATGAACATGAGAGGTTCCTGTTCAGATAAAGTATTAGATAAGGGAATGATATGTGTGTTTGAAACTTTGGTGAGTGTCACCTACTTCTAAAGTAACACATTTAAAGAAACTATAGAACATGGCAATGCAAGCTGGTGCAGCCACTCTGGAAAATAGTACGGAGGTTCCTCAAAAAACTAAAAATAGAACTACCCTACGACCCAGCAATTGCACTCCTAGGCATTTATCCAAGGGATACAGGTGTACTGTTTTGAAGAGACACATGCACCCCAATGTTTATAGCAGCACTATCAACATTGTGTATGGAAATGTGTGTGTGTAAGCCACACAATATTGTGTGTGCAAGCCAAAGTATGCAAAGAGCCCAAATGTCCATCGATGGATGAATGGATAAAGAAGATGTGGTATATATATACAATGGAGTATTACACAGCAATCAAAAAGAATGAAATCTTACCATTTGCAACTACGTGGATGGAAATGGAGGGTATTATGCTAAGTGAAATTAGTCAGAGAAAGACAAAAATCATATGACTTCACACATATGAGGACTTTAAGAGACAAAACAGATGAACATAAGGGAAGGGGAACGAAAATAATATAAAAACAGGGAGGGGGACAAAACAGAAGAGACTCATAAATATGGAGAACAAACAGAGGGTTATTGGAGGGGGTGTATGAGGGGGGGATGGGCTAAATGGGTGAGGGGCACTAAGGAATCTACTCCTGAAATCATTGTTGCACTCTATGCTAACTAATTTGGATGTAAATTAAAAAAAAATTTTTTTAATTAAAAAAATAAAAGGATATATGCAAAAAAAAAATAAAGAAACTATAGAACAGACCCAAATGATACTTAAGTATTTAAAATATCTGCAAACTAACCTACAGCAACAGAAAGCAGATGAATGTTTGCTTGGTAAAGAGCAGGACAAGGGGGACCAGAGATTACAAATGGGCATGAGGATGCTCTGGGTAGTGACATATATGGTCATTATCTTGATTATGGGGGATTGTTTCAAAGGTGTACACATATGTCTAACTTATCAAACTGTACATTTAAGATATGTGCATTTTTAATGTTTATTTATTTGAGAGAGAGTGTGGGAAGAGGGGCAGAGAGCAAGAGAGACAGAGAGACAAAGAGAGAGAGAGAGAGAGAGAGAGAAAATCCCAAGCAGGCTCCATGCTGTCAGTGCAGAGCCTAACATGGGGCTCATTCTTACCTACTGTGAAATCGCGACCTGAGCGAAACCAAGAGTTGGATGCTTAACCAGACGCTTAACTGACTGAGCCAACCAAGGTATGTGCATTTTATTGTATGTCATGTATACCTCAATAAAGCTGCTTTAAAAATTAAGGAACTAAGTTAACTATTAAAAAAATTTTTTTTTGAAAGTTTAAAATCATCACAAGGGCACCTGGGTGGCTCAGTCAGTTAAGCATCCAACTTTAGCTCAGGTCATTATCTCGTGGTTTGTGGGTTTGAGCCCCGGGTCGGGCTCTGTGCTGACAGCTCAGAACCTGGAGCCTGCTTCAGATTCTGTGTCTCCCTCTCTCTGCCCCTCCCCCACTCGTGCTCTGTCTCTCTCTTTCAGAAATAAACATTAAAAAAAATTAAAAATAAAAAGAAAGTTTAAAATCATTACAGTGATTTACATCTTGTTTCACTTCAAATCCAAACCTATAATATTAACTATGGTTCATCTATTTCTGTAAATTTAACACAAGGGTTACGTTTACTAAAGGAAATTGCTAATACTGCTACTTTAAACTTTAGTTTTCCAAATATAAAAATATTTTATGAAAATAAGATAGGAAGGACACTGAAGGTTAAAAGAGATGATGAGAAAAAGTAAAGACTCAGATTAATACATGACACATGGCAAACATCTGAAATGTTAGCCCAGTCATTACTTCTGTTACCATTACGATTATTATCGATTGAGAAATGTATACAGCATAAATCTACATTTTTTTAAACGTTTATTTATTTTTGACAGAGAAAGAGAGAGAGAGAGAGAGCGCGCGCGCGCGCGCGCGCGCGCGCGCTCATGAGTGGGGGAGGGGCAGAGACAGAGGAGACACAGAATCTGAAACAGGCTCCAGGCTCTGAGCTGTCAGCACAGAGCCCGACGTGGGGTTCAAGCTCACGGACAGTGAGATTATGACCTGAGCCGATGTCGGACACAACCAACTGAGCTACCCAGGTGCCCCTACGATCTTTATAATAGGATCATCTAACCTAGTCTCCTATCTTGTAAATTCCTTCTGCCTATGTTACCACCAAATTACCCAAAGTTCTCTTCCAATGTGCTGTGCACTCAGTTTTCTCATTCATCTCTGCATTTATATGTGCTGCACTACTCTCTGCCTTGAGTCCTCCTCTGCACACCTTCTATTCCCAATCATCTAGCTCTAAGAGTTGTTTGAAACCTCTAGAAAGTCTTCTCTAATGCCGCCAGGATGAATTTAATACTATTCCTAGATGCTCCCAGCCCTGCCCTGAACTTTCAGCATAGCACATAGCCCATGGTATGACTTATTATATATTCTTATTTATCTGTCTTCTCCTATCCTTTCGTGAGCAACTGGAAATCAGTGCTGTGTCATTCCCATGCCTAGTCAATGTGATTACTGAAGGAACAAACTATATCAATAGTAAATTATCTTATTTGCAAGCAAACGCTGATCAGAACACAAAGTAGCATATATTCTAAACAGCAGTTATCAAAATCAATACAAACCATTACTCTTGTAGATTTCATTATTTTGAGCATAATACCAGTTTTTTAAAAAGTGAGGTATCTGTGAACTACCAAAACTTGATTGCCTTTTTTCCCCCAAATAAAAAAAGTGTTAGGTCTCTTTGTGCAGACCTCATTTACTAATTTCTTATTGTGAAAAGGAGTATCAATTTTAGATTTTAAAAACTATTTTAAAATTCCAAATAAAAGTGTTTCTAATCAAGAAGGATCCATTTTTATCCTGAACCATTACCATTATATTCTTTCAAAAAGATTATGCTGACAGATTATATTCATAAAGCTCATGTTGAGTGTATTTTATTTATACTTTAGTAACCCAAATATTATATTTTAAAAACATGAATGCAATAAAAGGATTTGGGTATAAAATAAAAAGAACAGAAATTAATTTTGAGTATTTAAGAACATTTTTGGTATTTTTTTCTTTTACTACGGGTTGAGTCTTGCAAACACTGCTTTCTGCATAACTGTTTTACAGAATGCAGATTATTTCGTATTGAAGTTGCTATTTGCCAAACCACAGGTGTTCTATAATGACTTGGTAATTAGCTATCATTATTCTTTTTGTGTCTGTACCTATAAAAGAGAGTTTTCAAATCTTAGAACAATCTAACCCACAAATCCCTTTATTTGTCCTATGATCTGTGGATATTATATACTAGTCCAGACTGGTAACTTCAAATTAAAAAAAAAAAAAAAAAAGGAATAATTAAGCAAAGATTTTTAAGATTTGGGCTTAAAGACACTTTGTTATTCTCATAATAAGAAAATATTTACATTTTAAAAGGAATACCACTGTGAAAAGAGTATCTCTCCTGTTAACTGCTTCAAAAGAGCTATTATCTTTGAGAATCCATAACAGTTTAATGCTACAGATGGGCAAAACAAAATATGCTAGTTATTCCATATAAAAAAATGACAGATGTTACAGTTAAGAATACAAAGACAGATGGGGCACCTGGGTGGCTTAGTAGGTTAGGTATCTGACTTTGGCACAGGTCATGTTTTCGCGGTCCGTGCGTTGGAGTCCTGCGTCAGGCTCTGTGCTGATAGCCTGGAGCCTGGAGCCTGCTTTGAATTCTGTCTCCCTCTCTCTGTCCCTCCCCTGCTCACACCCTCTCTCTCTCAAAATAAATAAACATTAAAAACAATTAAGAATACAAAGACAGAATGCTATTAGAAAAATAAGATTTCAGGGTGCCTGGGTGGCTCAGTCGGTTGAGCATCTATCTGACTTTTGATTTTGGCTAAGGTTATGATCCCAGGATTGTGGGATCAAGCCCGGCCCAGCATTGAGCTCTGAGTTGAGTGTGGAGCCTGCTTAAGATTTTCTCTCTCTCTCTTCCTCTGCCTCTCTCTGCTCCTGCTCTCTCTCTTTCTAAGATAAAAATAAATAAATAAATAAAAATAAAAACTAAGGTTTCATTATAAAAAAAAAGTTTCCAGCTAATGTAGCACTGGTATACTGAGGAATAAATCAATTAAAGATAATAAAGCTATACATAAAGTTAGTCATGAGCTAAAAAGGAATTTGAAATATCTGAAATTTTTCCTTAAGTGAATTTTTAGATCTTATGAAATTTTACTCAAGCTCACCCCCACAACAAATTTCCCTTGTCTATTCCTGAAGTAAAATTTATATAATGATGTATCACATTTAACACTAAATTACTTAGTAAAAGCAGATTTCATATTGCATGATTTACATTATTTATTCTGTCTTATAAAATTCCAATGATTGGGGCACCTGGGTGGCTCAGTCGGTTGAGCGTCCGACTTCAGCTCAGGTCATAATCTCACAGCTTGTGAGTTCGAGCCCCGCGTCAGGCTCTGTGCTGACACCTCAGAGCCTGGAGCCTTTTCAGATTCTGTGTCTTTCTCTCTCTCTCTCTGCCCCTCCCCCACTCACACTCTGTCTCTCTCGGTCTCTCAAAAATAAATAAACATTAAATTAAAAAAATAAAATAAAATAAAATAAAATAAAACAAAATAAAATTCCAATGATCATAAATGGTATTGAGGAAGTATTTTAAAAAGCTACCACTGCTTTTTATAACCATGAAGATTAAATAAGATTATAAGAAAAATATAATTTTAGACTTTATCTATAACTATTTTCATGTCAGTCAACATACTATACAGTTAAGAAATTTTTTTAATGGTAATCATTTTATTCAAAAATACCAAAAATCTTTAACCCTGGATTCTTAGTAAAAATTAAAATTTAATTTAAAAACATTTAATATTTTAAAATTCAAAAACATTATTACTTTACATATTAGATTAGATTAGTTGATAAAACATATCAAAATCCCTAACATTAAGACAGCTTAAATGCAAGTAAGATACAATAAAAATGTCTGAATGCTTACAGAGATAAGAGGATTTTCAGTTAAAGATCATGAATTTGACATGCCCACTTAGCTCCTCTCACTCCAAGATCCCACGAAAAGATGGTAAGGAATTTTTAAAGTCCAAAAACCCAACAGAATAAAGAAAATAAAAGATAAGACAATAACAACAAAAACTCAGAAGCTGAAAAGCAGACGAATAAGAAGTGACAGACAACAATCTTGAGAAAGTTCTATCTTAAGCCAACAGTCAAAATATTTTTTGAACTAATGAACACACAAAAATTGTTGTGATAATAAAGTAAGTTATTTAAAGATTAAAAAAAAAAAAACTTTTACGCTGAAGCATAACATCGAATGTTAAAAATTACACTCGCAGTGTGCCTGGGTGGCTCAGTCGGTTGAGCGTCTGGCTTTTGATTTCAGCTCAGGTCATGATCCCAGGGTTGTGGGACAGAGCCCTGCATCAGGCTCTGTGCTGACAGTGTGAAGTTGGCTTAGAATTCTCTCTCCCTTTCTCTCTGCCCCTCCTCTGCTCACTCTCTCTCACTCTCTCTCTCTCAAAAACAAATAAATTAAAAAAAAAATTATACTTGCAAGTTTATGGAATCTCAGCCTCCAATGGAAAGGTTTTCTTTGACTGACCTAATAATAGATTGGAAGAGCAGTGGCCAGAGAAAGGCAGTTCCTGGCAGGAAACTAATATTCACTATACAGAGCTTTATACGGAGCTTTACCTAGAATTTTCCTTTGCAGGAATTTTACTTTCACAGTATACATGCCAACATATTATTATGTGCTGTAGTAAGAAAAAAACATTAACTTACACATATGACATGACAGCTCATCCAACACACATCACAAAAAACCAAAAAGTCACTCGTTAGGCCAAACATTTAAAATTTAAAATAGACTTCGAAATCATCACAGAATAAACTGTTGTAAAGAACAGCGTTTCTCCTTCCCTCCTAACTTTTTAAAAACTTTCTGAAAGTTAGAAATCTTTACAAAATATATATATATAATTCTGTCTTTTTAAAAAAGTTTTTTTTTGAAAGTTTATTTATTTTGAGAGAGCGAGTGGGGGAGGACCAGAGAGAGAGGGAAAGAGAGAATCCCAAGCATGCTCTGTGCTGTCAGCACAGAGTCCAATGCAGGGCTTGAACTCACTGTGAGATCATGACCTGAGCCGAAACCAAGAGATGCTTAATTGACTGAACCACCCAGGTAGTCCTATACAATTTCATCTTCTTAAAGACAACATAGAAGACAGGCACATGGGTGGCTCAGTTGGTTAAGCATCCGACTCTTGGTTTCAGCTCAGGTCATGATCTCACGGTTGGTG
Source organism: Panthera onca (assembly GCF_046562875.1). Lineage (NCBI taxonomy): Eukaryota > Metazoa > Chordata > Mammalia > Carnivora > Felidae > Panthera > Panthera onca. The sequence continues at coordinate 171,175,921 of NC_138346.1, read as the reverse complement.
AGATCGAGCCCTGTGTTGCCCCACATTGGGCTCTGTGTTGACAACATGGAGCCTGCTTGGGATTCTCTCTCTCCCTCTCCACTGCTCATGCTTGCACATGTACTCTCTCTCTCTCAAAAATAAATAAATAAAAATTTAAAACTTTTTTTTTTTTTTTTTTTTTAAAGAAAACATAGAAGGAAATACAAGGAGGGGGCACCCGGGTGGCTCAGTCAGCTAAGCACCTAACTTTGGCTCAGGTCATGATCTCCCTGTTCATGAGGGACTCATGTTCATGAGTTCGAGCCCTGCATGAGGCTCTCTGCTGTCAGCATACTGCCTGCTTCAGATCCTCTGTCCCCTTCTCTCTCTGCCCCTCTCTAGCTCGTCCTCTCTCTCTCTCAAAATAAATAAACTTAAAAAAAAAAAAGCAAAGAAAATACAAGGATAAAGGCAGAAGGCTTCAGGTGTATTCTTACCATCACCATATCATTTTACTTTCTCACTATGAATCTAGTTTCTGTCCAACTATCCATCCTTCCTTTTGTCCATCCATCTGTCCATCCATCATCTAAAAAGAAAGTTAGGCTAAAGGGTTGTTATTTTAACAACTCTGAGGCCTTCTATGAAGATTATATGATTTTATATGGTCTTAGCCAATGAGAACTGTGATCGTCATCATTATTTCCAGAGCACGCACTTACTTAACAGGTAGTGAATGTTGAATAAATGTCTATTAACTGGACAAATTTGTCCAGTTCCAAGTAAGGCTATCAGAAACATACTTCCCACTAACACCACAGTAAAGATTCCTCTTTGATCTCTGGTAGGTAGCAACATGGAAAGAATAAGATAAGCCTTGCTAGCTGGAAAGTAGAGCATTCAGAAACTTTAAATTTTTCTCAGTACAGGGCTAATAAAGAATCAGAGTACTACAGTAAATAAAGTATGATCTCTTGGGCCAGAAAATTTAGGTTCAAATTCAGGTCACTAGCTGAGCGTCCTTGGGTAAATCTCTTAATCTCATGACAATTTCCCTATCCATAAAACAAGGACGATAACAACAAATGTGTCACAGAATAAAGCAAGGCCTCTAGAGTGAGTAAATCCCTTAACCTCTCTGGTGACAATTTCCCTACCTGGTAAAGAAGATTTAAAGAGGCTGATAAAGTCTGAGAGCTGTAAGGTTTAAATAAGGGTAGGTATATAAAAGTATTGTTCAAACAAAAGCTATCATCAAATGTATACAGTTTTGCATAAGCATTAGTAACTAGGGTAAATGCGAAGATTACGGCTATAAGGAACACATAAGGGGGATGCTAAGGGTACTAAAAGTCAGGTTCTACACCAGCTCATGCCGGTAGCTGGAGGTGCAATCCCAACGTCTCCTGAAAGGAAGTAGTTTCTATTCTCAAGGGAACACTGACAGAGGTTCAGGTAGAAGACAAATATTTTTAGAGGGATAGAAGGGATATGCATTTATTCATAAAAGATTTATTAAATGTCTACCATGTTGCCCAGTACTAGCAATGACAGGAAGTACCTATACTATTTTGTGTGTTTTCAAAAAGATGAAAATACAGGAGAGGTCAATATTTCTTACCCAGGCTGAATTGTAGAGCTAGCTCTATATTCACAGGAGAACATTAACTATTCAACTCCAGTTAGTTGGAACTTGTAACTATTAATAGTATGCAGAGATTTAATCTATAAGAATAGGTACATTTACCTACCGTACAGGTTTCACAAGGATTTTTTTTTTTTTTTTTTTTTTTTTTTTTTTTGATGAAACATACTCACCCAAGGCAGGGTATCCAAGGTAAAACCGATCGGCTCCCAACCATCCAAGAAAAAGAGATAGTGCCACTGCCACTTTGTATGAATAGCCATTTCTGTACAAAATTAGAACCTGAGTGTTATATACATGTATTCTCAACATGTAGACATTTCAGGAAGTAAAACTATTAATTAATACTTATTTGTTAATTTGTTCATCCATTCATTCATTTACTTAATGCCTTTTGGGTGGTTACTGCATGCCAGGCATTATGCTGGGCTATTGGGATATATTAATAAACAAAAGAAACAAAGATCCTTGCCCCTAAAGAGCTTTCAATCTACAGGCAGCAAGCAGTAAAAATAAATGTATTTTAAAAGTAAACCATATATTATGTTAGAAAGTCATAAATGCTATGGAAAAAAGAAGTGGAGCAGGGCATTTAGGGAATTCAGAATGCCAGGGATGCAGACAAGGGTGATATAAGATATAAACAGGGTAATAAGAGTAGGCGTCATTGAGAAGGGGGCATATGCACAAAGACCTGAGGGAAGTCAGTGAGTTAGTGAGCCACACCACATCTGGAAGGGAAGAGAGCCCCAGGCAAAAGTAACCACCGTGGCAAGGACAGCATACCTGACATGTCTGAGGACTATAAAGGAGGCCAGTATAGTAGGAGTAGAATTAGAGAACAGAAGAGTAGGAGCTGAGGTCAGAGGGATAACAAGGGGCAAAAACGGCAAATCATATATGGCCCAGAATACCATTGTAAAGACTTTGGTTTTTACTTTGAAAGATATGGGAAGCTACTGTAGCATGTTAAGTAAACATGTGGTATGATCTGATTTTGATTTTACAATAATTACTCTAGCTGCTGTGCTGAAAACTGACTGTAGGGGAGTACTTGTGAGTTACTGTCACAATAACATTGTATAACAAACCACCCTAAATCTCTGTGGCTTACAACAAGGAATTGTTCTCATACTTGTAGACTGCAGCTGGCTGTGGTTTAGCTGATGTAGAGTGGGTTCAGCCAGGAGATGTTGCTTCAGGCTAAAGTTTGGCTCAGTTTAAATCCAGGCTAGTTCAAATCAGTTCAAATTAGTTCCTCTTAAGTTTTTCTAGGGCCCAGGCTGAAGGTATAGCATTTACCTGGGGCAAGTTCTCTTCAGAGCACGTCACCAAGGTTCAAGACAAAAGCGAAAACTCACAAGCCCATTTAAGCCTCTGCTTGTTTCATACTGGCTAGCATTACACAGGCCAAATACAATCACCGGGTCAAGCCCCAAATCAATAGAGTGGAAAGTATACATTGCCCAGTTAATAGTGATTGAGAGGGATGAATTTGCTGAACAAATTCCAACTACCACAGGGACAAAGGGCTCTGAAGGCTCTTGCTGTACTCCAGATCAAAATTAATAGTGGCTTGACCTGGAGTAATAGCAAAAGAAACACTGAGAAGTGATCAGATTTTGGATATATTCTGAAGTACAATATCCGGATTTCCTGATGTATTCAACTTGGGTTATGAAAGAAGAAAGGAGTAAGAATAAAGCTAAAGATTTTGTCCTAAGTAACTAGAGGGATAAAACAAGCATTAACTGAGTTGAGTAAGGCTGAGGGTAGACTACACCTTGGAAGGATGTTCAGGATTTCATTGTTGGGCATGTGAGTTTGAGATGTTTCTCAGACATCCAAGTTGAGTTGTCCAAAAGACAGTCAGATTTACAAGTCTAGAGTTAGAGAGAGAAGTCTGAGCTGGAGATATAAATTAGGGAGTTACAAGCATATACCAAGTATTTAAAACCAGGATATTGCCATGTAAGAAAAGATAGACCAAAAAAAAAAAAAAAAAAAAAAGATTCACAGAATGGGCCCTGATATACTCCAATATTAAGAGACCAAGAAGAGAAAAAGCTGGAAAGGAGACTGAGAAAGAGCTAACATTGAGGAAGAAGTTAAACTAGAAGAGTGTGATATTTTGGAAGTCAAGCGAAGACAGTACTGTGTATTAAGGAGAACAGAGTGATAATTGTGCCAAATGTGACTGATGGATCACATAAGTAACGGCTGAGAATTTACCACCAAATTTAGTCAAGAGAAGTTCAGCAAGGACAATTTTGGTGATGTGACCTCAGCAAGGACAATTTTGGTGATGTGGTAGAGGAAAAAGACCAAACAAAGCAGGCTTAAGAAAGCCTGGAACGAAAAAAATTGAAGTACAGGAGTATTAGACAACTCTTTGAAGGAGATTTGCTGCAAAAAAGAAATAAACAGAGAAGTAGCTGGAGTTATCACTTTAATATCAAATCTGATTATGTCCATCTCCTGCTTACAATCCTATATTTTTTGCATTTCACTCACAATTAGGACATTTTGGGGAAGATGGGGGATGATAGATGGCCCAAAGATCCTGTTCTTATAAGGATGTCAGATTTTATGCTGAGGGCAGTGGTTGTCCTATCTACATTGGAATGGGGCACCAGACCAGAAGTAGAGAAATAAATTAGTCGGCTTTTAAGAAACTCAAGCCATAACCTACTAGGCAATAGCACTAGAAGAGTAATGTAAACAAAATTGGGAAATACTAAGAAGGCAGAAGCAACCGTGCTAAATGTGGGAAATGAGGGAAAAGGAGAAGTCAAGAATGACTCCAAAGTTTCAGCTTAAGAAACTGAGTAGAACATGGGCCATACACTAAGACAAAGGAGGAAATGATCTGAAGGAAAAGATGATAGATTCAGTTTGGGACTTTAATACACATAAAGATGGTGAGAGAAGCCAAAGAGGGGAATGAGTGACAAAGAGAATAGGACCAAGGATATAATCTTGGGGATATCAAGATTTACAGAAAAAAAGAAGAGGAATCAAAGGGAATAGAAGAGTGCTTTATACAAAAGTCAAGGAAAGAAAATATTTTAAAAGAAGGGAATGCCAAATGCTGTAGAAAGATTAAGATATGGATTATAAAGATCTATTTGATATAGCAGCAAATTTCAGCATGGCCAAAAGCTTAGACAGAAAAACTGTCTTTACATTAGACAGAAAAACTCATAAAAGGGAAGTATTATAGGAACATACCTTTCAAAAAGCTTGGCTGGAAAGGGGAATGAAATTGGAAACACAATGATCTGTATATTAAACCATCCTAAAGAATAATCTGAAAATGGGTGGTGTAGCAGACATTGTCTAATTGTTCACTGAAACACTGCTCTTATGCTCACAGATGTATAGCTAAGCTATATATTCTAGCCCACCTTGAACTTAAGTGCAGTCATAACTGAGTTTTGCCCAGTATAATGAGGACACAAGTGATGTGTGCCATTTCTAGATCTGGCCCATAAAATTCTCCTATACGGGGTTGCTTTTCCTCTTTCCCCCTTGCTGGCTGAATGGAAAGGACTGTGAGGACTAGAGGAAGCAAAGCCACAAGATGAAAGGAGCAAGGCTCCGGCATGGCTGCATAGAACAACAATCACTCCCCTTACCTCATCCAGACCTCCAAGCCAACACCATTTGGACCATGATGTAAATGGGAAATAACTTTTATTGCGTTAAGCCACTGAAATTCTAAAGACATCTGTTACAGCAGTTAGCCTGCTCCAGCTAAAATAGTTGGCCAGTATAAATAGGCGTGTGGCTTGGTAATCAATCAGACATGGTTGCTAGACTTTAGTTGTTGGAGAATACATTACAGAACGACTGTATCTGCAATATTAAGATAGGAGTTTTAATCAACTATCAATATTATATACAGGAGTAACAGGAGTAGAAGGAAAATATGTAAACTGGAAAAGGAACACTCAGTGAGTAAGAATTTGTCAGTGAGCATTCAGTAGCTGACCAGGAGCTGGATCTTTGGTAGGCATGTACTGAATATCCTGATATAGAAAAATGACTTATGAGTTGATCTTAATTTTGTGACTTATTATTAAAATTACCCATCAATTTAACTCCCCTTGTTCTGATTCAATGCTCATTAAGTGAATTCTATTTTGAAACTGTAGATTTTACTATAGGAGGGGAATAAGTTGGCCAGTATACTTGCGAGTATCTGGTTTCCTTGATAATTACATTTCTTCTTATCACTGACATCACTGTTTTGTAAGCATGATTAGTATAGCTCAGTTGCACTGAGCCTGATCTACCCAGAGACACTGAAAAGAAATCAGAATTAATTTGGAAATTGATTAACAGACCATTGTGGTGTTACCATAACAGGTAATATAAACTTCCACGTCCAACCTGAGTGGTTAACTGTTCTCAATAGATGATTTTCTTAGTTGTTATACTATAATCTATGATATCTTGGACCAACGCTTAATAAATTGTCATTTGGATTTTTTATGGTAGAAATATCAATCTATAAATTCAAAACTTGGCTAAACCATATCTAAGTACTTGTGAAGTAAATCCTTTTAGCAATTTTTACTTTACTAATGAGCAATCTTTAAACCCAAAAAAGTGTAAGTGATTCACTTAGGATTACACAGCAAGATAGAATCTAAAGCCCCTCATTAACTCAGTGAAGTAGGGTCAAAAATAAGACTCTACTATAATTTCTAGGAATTCTAATAGAACTGGTAGAAATAGCCAAACCGTAAGAAAGAAAGAAAAGAAAGAAAAGAAAGAAAGAAAAGGAAAGAAAGAAATAACAGTGGTTATTCCTTGATACAACTGCAAATAGGTGCCATCAAATAAAACAATGTACAGTTCAAAGGTAAAAATATAGTGCCACCAATTAAAAAAAAATGGGTGAAACTAAACCATGTTTTTAGTACAAAGCAGAAATAGAAGAATACAATGTTAGCTTTACCAAAGCAAAAATAAAAAGCAAACTTCAAAGTCCTTTAAACAAAGAACACTCTTGGGGCGCCTGGGTGGCTCAGTCGGTTAAGCATCCGACTTTAGCTCAGGTCATGATTTCATGACTCATGCAGTCAAGCCCCACATCAGGCTCTGTGCTGACAGCTCAGAGCCTGAAGCCTGCTTTGGATTCTGTGTCTCTCTCCTTCTCTGCACTCCCCACCCCCCACCAGCCACTTGTGCTGTCTCTCTCTCTCTCTCTCTCTCTCTCTCAAAAATAAAAACATTTAAAGAAATTTTTAAAAACAAATAAAGAACACTCTTAACAAAATAAAAGCCATTTGTCTTAATGTCCCAAACTTTTGAATGCTGTTTAACCATTCCTCATCCATACCTATTACCAAGAATGAAACAAAATTTCAAAATGCCCTTGAAATGCAAATGATGGATAATTAACATTCTTTTACTATTACAGGTACACGATCCCTTATTTGCACTCTAGAAACCCCCCAAATTTTAAAAACAGAATTTTTCATAACTCATTTAGTGGCATAAACTGACCGAAATAACATGGCATGAGGCTATTCACAGTCTTTATTTATTCCACATAGTGAACTACTATGCTTTACTTGGTGGTCAATTGTATTTACATTACAAAATACACTTAAAATAGAGGTTTTCTGACATAGACATAAAAGTTATATTAGTGTTGGATTTTCCCCACAAATTGCTCTTTATCTCTTTACACCATGCAGCCAAGATACAACACAGGCAAGTAATCTGAACATTTAGCTTCAGTAATGGACTTACACGTTTCGGCAAGATATAGGCTTGAGAAAACCAACTTCGTTCCCAGTAAAATGTGTTTCATTGCCACTGAAATCCTTACAAGTTATGTTGGGTGCTGGAAAACAAGGAACTAAAAGGCAGAAAAAAAAGCAAGAAACCACTGTGTTTTTCTCTGCAGGAAAGGTATGTAATTATGCTTAAGACTAGCAAAAAAACACAAGGAAATATAAAATTATAACAAACCACATCCCAATATAATATCTGACATGAGACTTTAGATAGGAATACCTAAATGTATATATACATGTACAAGATAAAGAATATGATACAGTGGTCTTAACACAAACATGTAAGAATTGTCACATCGGGTTAGATGCATGACCCATCTACTCTAATCTCTCACCTCTGACAAAGGTGACAAGAATTGCACAGTATTATTGCCCTTTACTTTATCTGTAGGGTAAAGAATACTTCTCAAATTTTTGTTAGTAACTCATTGGGTAATTCATTAAATTTAATATGATCTGATTTTGTATTTCCAGTTTATATCAACTCTTGCAGAAGACAGTTTTCATAAACTAAGATTATTTTCATTTATTCTAAATAGATTATTTATTCTATTTTTAAAAATTAATTTGTTTATTAAGTAATCTCTATGCCCAATGTGGGGCTTGAACTCATAACCCCCAGATCAAGAGTTGAATGCTCTGAGGCTCAGTTGGCTAAGTGTCTGACTCTTTATTTATTTTTTTAATTTTTGAAAGAGAGAGAGACAGAGTGCAAGCAGGGGAGAGACAGAGAGAGAGGAAGACAATAGAATCTGAAGCAGGGTCCAGGATCTGAGCTGTCAACACAGAGCCCGATTCAGGGCTTAAACCCACAAAAAATGAGGTCATGACCTGAGCTGAAGTTGGATGCTTAACTGACTGAGCTCCCAGGCTCTTGACTCTTGTCTGACTCTTGATTTCAGCTCAGGTCATGATCCCAGGGTCATGGGATTGAGCCCCGGGTCAAGCTCTGCACTGAGCATGGAGCCTGCTTGAGATTCTCTCTGTCTCTCTCTGTCTCTCTCTCTCTGCCCCTCTCCCCTGCTTATGTGGTCTCTCTCTCTCTAAAAAATAAAAGAGTTGCATGCTCTATGGACTGAGCCAGGTAGGTGCCCCCCTGGGTTATTTTAAATGTATTTGTTTCTCTATTCCCTCCAGGAATTGATGTAATATACCACTTCAGCATTTAACATTTTTGATCTTTACTTATACACCAGATGACATAATAAGAGGAAGTAATACTTACAGAGCTTACTATGTGCTAGGCAGACACTGTCCTGAAACCTTTATAGCCTCATTGTGTAAAGAACAAGAACTTTGGGATGTGAATGACCTATCTGTGCATTGCCTCTTTCAGAACTTTGGGTTCCTGGTAGATAAAAATAGCACCAAGATCATCTATGTCATAGGACTATTGTGGGGACTAAATATGATATAAAGTACCTAGTACAAAGCACAGCATAGTGTAGTTATTTGCTAAATGTTAATGCCTTTTCCACCTTCACCATTCCTGATTAAAAGGTACTAAGGTTTTTAGGCTAGTTTCAGTAATTGCTTATCTCTATGTTTAGGATCAATAATTACACTTTTTGTTTTTGTTTTTGTTTTTTCAGAAAATGAAAATCGAATCTTGTATAATAGTCTAAAAGAGACCCTAGAGTTTTATCATGAGAGGAAAATGGTATTCATTTTCTGTCTACATTATAATTATCTTATGATTTCCAACAAATCATTGTCCTTTTTTAGGCCAGAGTAGTACACTGAGAAAATGACGTTAGAAAAAAATGTATAATGACTTTGCACACTTTTGTTGGGCTATTGAAAGTTCAAACTATGTCACCCATAAACTTAATTTATTTAATGTATTCAAATTTCCAAAACAAGGTCTTACACTAAAAGCCACAGATTCAGTATAACTGAGAACCATTTAAACAAGCAAAAAAAGTAATAAAATGAAGGGAAGAGTTGAGAGTGAAGAAATAATATACAGCTGACTCTTGAAAAACACTGATTTGAACTGCACAGGTATACTTATATGTGGATTTTTTTTTCAATAAATACAGTACTGTAAAATATACTTTCCTTATGATACTCTTTTTTTATTAAAATGTAGTTTAATGTTTATTTATTTTTAAGAGAGAGAAAGAACACAAGCAGAGGAGGGGCAGATAGAAAGGGAGACATAGAATCTGAAGCAGGCTCCAGGCTCCAAGCTGTCACCATGGAGCTGATATGGGGCTTGAACTCATGAACTGCAAGATCATGACCTCAGCCAAAGTTGGATACTTAACTGACTGAGCCACCCAGGCACCCCTCCTTATAATATTTTTAATAACAGTCTTTTCTCTAGCTTACTTTATGTAAGAATACAGTATAGAATAATATAATATACAAAGTATGTGTTAATCTACTGTTATTGATAAATCTTCCAGTCAACAGTAGGCTATTAGTAGTTAAGTTTTGGAGGAATCAAAAGTCACAGATTTTTTATTGCACAGGGGTCAGCTCCCCTAACCCTTGCACCGTTCAAGGGTCAACTTTACTAGGAAACAAGAAAGAGAAGACATTGTAATTGGGCCACAAATTTGGGTCAGAGCTTCTTGGCAGTTAAGACAAAAAGCTTTATAGAGCTCTTGTGATATAATTGAAAGAAAGCATTCCAATTCACCTCTGAGCAACCGTGGGAACTTGGTTTGTTTGGTTCATGATCCAAGAGAAACACAGAGAAAGTCCTCAATAAGAACTTTTACAAAACAGGGGTGCCTGGATGGCTCAGTTGGTTGAGCATCTGACTCTCAATTTCAGCTCAGATCATGATCTCATGGTTCATGAGTTTGAGCCCGCTTTGGGCTGACAGTGCAGAGCCTGCCTCGGATCCTCTGTTTCCCTCTCTCTCTGCCCCTCCTCTGTTTGCTCTCTCTCTCTCTCTCAAGATAAATAAATAAATTTTTTTTTAAAAAAAGAACTTCTTTTACAAAACATAGAGGCTTTCCACACAGCCATTTCTTGACTTCAGATATAAGCAAGGACTTCTAATTTACAGAGATGGGGCAAAAGTTAACAGACAATTTATACATAGCTGTTTGGATATATGCCTTGATACTGGGATAAAATGTATTGACTTTAGTGAATAAATTATTATCAATACCCTTAGGTGGTATCTCTTGAAAATCTGTCATATTAGGTCATATGTAGAGCTATATCTCAAAATTGAGATTAGCAGAGGCACCTGGATGGCTCAGTCGGTTAAGTGTCAACCCTTGACTTTGGCTCAGGTCATGATCTCATGATTCATGGGTTCAAGCCCTGTGTCGGGCTCTGTGCTGCCAGCTTAGAGCCTGGAGCCTGCTTCAGATTCTGTGTCTCCCTCTCTCTCTGCCTCTCTCCTGCTCCTGCTCTGTCTCTCTCAAAAATAAATAGGCTTTAAAAAAATTGAGATGAGCAAATGTCTGAAATGCTAATATATATTCTACATTACTGACTGAAAGGAGATCATTATACTCTATTTCAATGACCAAGAGCAATTTTGCTCCCCAGGGGACATTTGCCAATGTCTGAAGACACTTTTGGTTGTCACCTCTGGGGAGCTGCTACTGGCACCTAGGGCGTAGAGGCCAAGGATGCTCCTAAACATCCTACAATGCATAAAACATGCTCCTCACAACAAAGAATTACCTAATCTGAAACATCAATAATCCCAAGGTTGAGAAACCCTGCTTTAGACCAATGGGTCTTCAAAAAACTTTGCTCACACACTCCCTTAAGTAGCTTTCTACAACTAGGTATATTCCCTTACACATTTTTAAGTTGATACCTAAAGTTTTTCATCATGGACTTAAATGGTTGGAAAGAATATAATTTCCGGCAGATTATAAACACTGCCATTAAAATTTAAATGTTATAGCACTTTTACAATGGAATCTAAATACCACAGCATTTTTTTTCCTTTTTTTAAAATATAGTTTGTTGTCAAATTGGCTTACTTACAACACCCAGTGACTCATCCCAACAAGTGCCCTCCTCAATGCCCATCACCAATTTTCCCCTCCCCCAGCCACCCTCAGTTTGTTCTCTGTATTTAAGAGTCACTTGTAAATACCACAGCAATTGAATAGCCATCCATCCAACAAAGAATAGATATGAAAGAGCTCCTCTTTAAAATTCAGAGATTTTACATCAATTTTAGGAAAAGTAAACATATAATATTTGAGGTTCTGGAATTCAATTCCTTTAAAGATACCTGTTATGGGCTGAATTATGTCCCCTGCAAAAAGATATGTGTAAGTACTAACCCTTAGTACCTCAGAGTGTGACCTTATTTGGAAATAGGGTCTCTGCAGATTTAACCAAATTAAAATAAGGTCATTAGGGTGGGTCCTAATCTAAGAAGACTGCTGTCCTTATAAATAGGGGAAATTACATGCATACATACACACAGGGAGAAGATAATATGAAGACATACAGGGAGAATGCTACTGAAGACAGAAGCAGAGACCAGACCTATGCAGTTACAAGTCAGGGAAAGCCAACGACTGCCAGCCACCACAGCAGGTCAGAAGAGGGAAGGAAACTTGCCACCCAGAGTTTGAGAAGCCGCCCTGCTGACACCTTGATTTCAGATTTCTAGCCTCCAGAACCGAGACAGTAAATGTCTGTTGTTTTAGGCCATCTAGTCTGTAACACTCTGTTATAACAGCCCTAGGAAACTAATTCAACAATTATAACCTGTTTACCTCTTGGATCGCTCTGTCTACCTCCAGGAGTACATGTACAAGAGTTTCGGCATCAGACATATAAATCAAAGAGATGTCTGGTTTAAAAAGTTACTTTTTTGCTTTGAAGAGGACTGTTCTACCTTCAAAAGAAGTGATCTGCAAGGAATCGATAAACACAAGTTTTTCCTCAAAATGTGCCTTTAAATTTTTTTAAATCCTCAAAGTAGTAAGTTCTGGATTGGCTGTGCCATAAACAGAATTCTACTGATAAATTTTGGATAATTTTCCTCTAAATGTATTACCTTGCCCTTACTTGCTCAGTTTGAAGCTGTCACTTTCTTGTCTTACATACAGCCTTGTGAGATTTTCCTGCAGACTATCTAAAGTCAGGTCTTAAAGAGATAGTTGCAATGCAAAACACTGTAATTATGATTCCAGTCGGGATTATTGTCCAATACACCTTCCCTAATGCACTGTTTTTAGCAATGACAGTTTCCTGTACATTTTAAAAGATCAAACATTTATAGGTGAGTTGTAAAAATGCCTCATAAAAATATTAAATAGTAAGAAATCATACTTTTCCATTTTCAGTTAGATACTATTTTTTGAACTCCCGTATTCTGACAATTTTAGTTTTCAATGATATTTTATCACTTCTACTATAAGAAAGGATTTGTATTTGACATGAGACATATATAAGAAAAAATGCCCAATGCTCCAGGTTCAGAACCTTAGGAAAGCTAACAACAGTGGAAAGAGGAAATCACACTGCTACAGTGCTTCTAGAAATTTGAGAGAAGTATGTGAATTATTTCAAGGGATGAAAATTATGTACTTTAGTGAGAAAGGATAAGCTGTTGCTCCAAATATATAGAGAGTACATGAGAAAATAATAAATAAGAGAAACATCAATACTGACTTAATCAGAAGTCTTTAAATTGACAGAGAAATCTGGGTTTAACTACAAATTCTGTCACTTAACTAGGTTGCTCCTTTGAGCAAGTTACAAAACCTCACTAAATCTTGTGAAATGTGGATAATACTCTTATAATGCTCAAGCATATGGTGTGTAAAGCATGGTACTTGGTTAGAGGAATTGTTCAACAAGTATCAGGTTCCCCACTCTAGTAAATTAGAGAACTTCAATATTGAGAAAACTAAGAGAATGAATCTGACACGAGAAAGGAATATAACACTGTAAGTGGCTATATCACTAATGGAATTTTTTGTGTAATGAAATTAATAAATCAAAAGAAGCCTACCACCCTAGAGTTTGTTTTCACATACTTTATGATAATTTCTTTAGACCCTTATTTTTTTTAAGTAATCTCTACACCCAACATGGGGCTCAAACTCATGACTCCAAGATCCAGAGTTGCATGCTCTACTGACTGAGCCAGCTAGGTGCCTTACTGACCCTTATTTTAAAAAATCCTATAAGTAGGCATAACTTTTTTTTCTTTCACAAACATGAAAACTGAGATTCTAAAAATTTAAATAGTTGAGGCACCTGAGTGGCTTAGTCAGTTGAGTCTCCAACTCTTCATTTTGGCTCAGGTCATGATCCCAGGGTCATGGGATCCAGCCCTGTGTCAGGCTCCATCCTGAGCATGGAGCCTGCTTAAGATTCTTTCTCTCTCCCTCTGCCCCTCTCCCCCACTCACACTCCTCTCTCTCTCAAAAATAAACAAATAAAGTGGCTGTACCATCAAAAAAAAAAAAAAAAAAAGAAGTTAAATGAGTTGACAAAAGTCTTGTAAGTAGGTAAGACTCTTTAAGTCCTAGGCTAACACTCATTACTTTTTTTTTCCCCCAGTTTTAAAATTTATTATCTATTTTCATTAAGGTATTATTGGCATACAACATTATATTAGTTCCAGTTGTATAACATAAGGATTTGATATTTGTATATATTGTAAAATTATCACTACAATAAGTTAGTTAACATCCATCACTGTACATAGTTACAGAATTTTTTCTTGTGTTGAGAACTTTTAAGATCTACTCTCTTAGAACAAACTGGGTTTATGAGAGGGGAAGTGAGTGGGGTGATGGGGGAAATAGGTGAAGGGGATTAAGAGTATACTTATGATGAGCACTGAGTAATGTGTAGAATTGCTGATTCACCAGCAATTTTTGTATACCTGAAACTGATACAACACTGTATATTAGCTATACTGGAATTATAATAAAAATAATTTTAAAAATACCTACTGTCTTAACAACTATCAAATATACAGTACAGTGCTATTAACTATAGTCACTGTGTTATGCATTATATCCCATGACTTTTTTTTTTTAAGAAATATTTTAAAAAATTATTTTTATTTTAGGGGCGCCTGGGTGGCTCAGTTGGTTAAGCGTCCGACTTTGGCTCAGGTCATGATCTCACGGTTTGTGAGTTTGAGCCCTGCATCAGGCTCTGTGCTGACAGCTCAGAGCCTGGAGCCTGCTTCGGATTCTGTGTCTCTTCCTCTCTCTGCCCCTCCCCAACTTGTGCTCTGTCTCCCTATGTCTCTCAAAAACTAAAGAAAATTTTTTTTAATTTTTATTTTATACATATATATATGTATATATATATATATATATAAAACTTATTGTCAAATTGGTTTCCATACAGCATCCAGTGCTCATCCCAACAGGTGCCCTCCTCAATGCCCATCACCCACTTTCCCCTTTCCCCCACCCCCCGTCAACCCTCAGTTTGTTCTCAGTATTTAAGAGTCTCTTATGGTTTGCCTCCTTCTCTCTCTGTAACATTTCCCCCCCCTCCCCTCCCCCCTGGTCTTTTGTTAAGTTTCTCATGATCCACATATGAGTGAAAACATATGGTATCTGCTTTTTCTGCCTGACTTATTTCATTTAGCATAACACTCTCCAGTTCCATCCAAGTTGCTACAAATGGCCAGATTCCATTCTTTCTCATTGCCAAGTAGTATTCCATTGTATATATAAACCACATCTTCTTTATCCATTCGTCACTTGATAGACTTTTAGGCCCTTTCCATGATGGCTATTGTTGAAAGTGCTGCTATAAACATTGGGGTACAAGTGCCCCTATGCATCAGCACTCTTGTATCCCTTGGGTAAATTCCTAGCAGTGCTATTAATGGGTCATACAGTAGATCTATTTTTAATTTGGGGGGGAACCTCCACACTGTTTTCCAGAGTGGCTGGATCATTACTTCTTTTTATTTATTATTCTTATTTTTAATGTTTATTTATTTTTGAGAGACAGACAGACAAGCAGGGAGGGACAGAGAGAGAGGGAGACACAGAATCCAAAGGAGGCTCCAGGCTCTGAGCTGTCAGCACAGAGCCCGATGCAGGCTCAAACCCACGAACCATGAGATCATGACCTGAGCCAAAGTCGGACGCCCAACCAATTGAGCCACCCAGGCGCCCCTGCATCATTACTTCTTAATCAATACTCTTTCCAGGGGCACCTGGGTGGCTCAGTCAGTTAAGCATCCAACTTTGGCTCAGGTCATGAACTCGCGGTTCGTGAGTTTGAGCCCCACGTTGGGCTCTGTGCTGACAGCTCAGAGCCTGGAGCCTCCTTTGGATTCTGTGTCTCCCTCTCTCTGTTCCTCCCCTGCTCACACTCTGTCTCTTCTCTCTCAAAAATAAAGATTAAAAAAAAATTTAGTTTTAAATACTCTTTCCATTACACCATAATTCCTGGCTTACATTGATTTCAGAAACAAGCAAAAATAAATCAAGATGATGAGACTAAGGTAACCAGTTAACAATAAATGTTAACTGGTAGACAAAATTAAGCAACATGCTACAAACCTGAAAGCTACTTGATTCATAGCTTTTCTGTAACAAGTTTCATTCTGGCCAATGTCTACGATTTAGATGGCATCAATATAAACCAGTAGGTACACAGTATTTATCAATTGTTAAAAGTAGCACTGCTTTTTAAATGGAAAAAAATTATCAGAAATAAACAATGAAGTTTCATAACAGTCAAAAGGACTGACCTAGGGAGTAGGTGGTTTGGGATCCTACTCTGGTTAACATCATGCCTCTGGACTATAATCTTGATCTGTCAGATTTAAGGATCAAAACCTGATCTAAGGATCCTGTACTGAAAAAGAAAATGCTATAAAGGCATTACTTAGGGTCATTTGATAAAATTAGAATACAGATGATAAAGTATATGTATTAATATTAAATTTACTGAAATTTACAACTGGAATATCTCTATTCTTAGGAAAAACGCGCAAACATAGGGGCAAAATACATACAAATGCAGAGAGACAGAGACTGAGCACACATGAACACAAAATGAGAAAGCAAGAAGAATAATGTGTTAACAACTGGTGAGTATGGGCAAAGGACGTATGGGTGTTCTTTGTACTACTCTTCTTGCAAGTTTGCTGTAAGCTTGAAATTATCTCCAAATAAGAAGTCGAACAATAACATACTCTTTGCATAACTAATTTATGGTGAAGTTAGGGTTAATAGTTATCCATTAGGGCAGAATAGGAACTATAAGAGAGCACGAGGGGGCTTTTGGTATGTGGATAATGTTTGTTGATTTGGAAATACAAATGTGGTCAGTTTGAGAATCATTTGAGGTACCCTTATGTGTACTTTCCTATAAATACGTTTCAATAAAAACTTAAGAACATAAAGAAGACCTGCCAAAGGATCAGAGCAAAATTTCCTAGAGATGGAGTCAGATGTAGTTCACTGATCAGAAAACTGAAAACACCTGGGGCACCTGAGTGGCTCTGTCAGCTGAGTGTCTGACTCTTGATTTCGGTTCAGGTCATAATCCCAGGGTTGTGGGATCAAGCCCTATGTTGGCCTCCAAGCTGAGCGTGGAGCCTGCTGAAGATTCTCCCTCTCTCTCTCTCTCCCCCTCCCACTCTGCCCCTCTCCCTGGCTCATGCAAGCACACTCTCGCTCTAAAATAAAAAAATTCATGGTGCCTGGTGGTTCAGTTGGTTAAATATCCAACTTCGGCACAGGTTATGATCTCCTACTTCTGTGAGTTAGGACCCCACATCAGGCTCTCTGCTGTCAGTGTGGAGCCTGCTTCAGACCCTCTGTCTCCCTCCCTCTGCCCTCCTCCTGCTTGTGCACTCTCTCTCTCTCTCTCAAACATTTAAAATGTTTTTAAATAAAAAAATTTTAAAAAATTGAAAACAGTTGCTTATGTAAGTCTGTATAATCTAGACAGAACACTCTTTGAAGGCAGAAATTTTGTCTTCTTTCATACATCATCGATATCACCTGGTGGAAGCCTGCCATGTAAAAATTTCTCAATAAATACAGTAAATAATTTCTCAAATAATAAATATCCTATAATTTTCATTAAGGTTAATTGTTTTGATCCATTTATTTTAATCAGTTATTATTTATTACAAATAATTTCTCAATAAATAAATATGCTTGTTAGTTGGCATTGTCTGAGAACATTTTTAAAATTTTTAAACGTTTATTTATTTTTGAGAGAGAGAGAGAGGGAGAGAGAGAAAAGTGTGAATGGAGGAGGGGCAGAGAGAAAGTGGAAGACACAGAATCCAAAGCAGGGTACAGGCTCCGAGCTGTCAGCACAGAGCCCGATGCCAGGCTGGAACTCACGAACTGCGAGATCATGACCTGAGCTGAAGTTGGACGCTTAATGGACTGAGCTACCCAGGCAGCAACCCCCACCCCACCCCCGTTTTTTTGTGTTGTTGTTGTTTTTTTATTGTAAGAGTTTATTTGAACAAAAATCAATTCAAATTGGGCAGTACCAACCCAGAAGTGGTTACAGTGCTTTGCCCCACCCGTAGGAGGTAGTTAAAAGATTTCTACAGAGAATTAGTGGAAGCAAAGCAAGGAAATTATTTGATTGGCTATACCTTAAGAATTTATCTTATTTGGAAAGGTCTAACTGACTTTTTGTGATTGGTTGGCCTCAGTTCCTTTTTTTTTTTTTTTTTAAACTTAAGTATATAGCTGACACACAATGTTATAGGAGTTTCAGGTGTATAACATAGCTATTAGACAAGTCTGTACATTATGCTATGCTAGTAAGTGTCGCCACCATCTGTTCCATACAATGCTATTATAATACCATGATTTCCCTTTGTTGTATTTGTCATCCCTGTGACTTAATTCATTCCATAAATGGAAGCCTGTGTCTCTAACTGGGAACCATTTTAAGATCACATTAGTTTACTGTCACAGTTGAATTATTTTGTCTTTGGTCTCAATCCCTCTATCTTGAAACTCCCCTCTTTGTAAAACATTGTTCTTATTCATACCTACTCAAAAAGTACTGGTGAAGAAAATTAAACTGAGTTTGAGGATTCTGTAATAGTCCTTCACATACACAGTGAAAAAAGAGGAAAAAGAGTCTTGGCTGGAGGAGGAGAGAAATCACGTCACTCACATGTTCCACAACTCCAATATTGTTCTCCTGCTCATCAGTTCCATGGTAGGACCCAAAAACATGTTTCCAGGGTAATTTTGATGTCCTCTCTGATCAGGACTTAGAAGTATTTCACCAGGACTACTTTACTAGCTTTTGTGCGTTTTAAAATGGCAATTAAAAGAAACTTCCTGTAGGGGCACCTGGGTGGCTCAGTGGGTTAAGCTTCCAACTTTGGCTCAGGTCATGAACTCGCAGTTTGTGACTTCGAGCCCCACATCAGGCTCTGTGCTGAAAGCTTGCTGTTTCGGATTCTGTGTCTCCCTCTCTCTCTCTCTGCCCCTCCTCTGCTCATGCTCTGTCTCTGTCTCTCAAAAATAAATAAATGTTAAAAAAAAAAAAAAAAAAAGAAACTTCCTGTAGACAGCCAGCCTCAGGAGTGTTGGGCTGGTATGGTACCATCTATCCCAGCTCTCAGCTAGATAACCTGAGAGTTATCTAGCTCTCAGATAGAGAGATAACAAATTGTACCTCCATATGCAGAAGCCCCGTGACTCGTATTTGTCTAAAAAACTTTACTTTCTTTTTAAAATTATAATGATTTAAAATCATTTATTAATCTACTTTTGTTCTCACATTCAGTAAGGCACTTGGTTTATTCTCTCCATATGAATAATCGTATCATTCCCTTATACAGAAAGTCTTCCTTTTACTTTCCCGTAACTCTCCACTTACATCAGCCACGACAGTACCATAATACCTCCAAGTCTTTTTACTTTCTAGTAGTCTGATCATTTTTGCACGTTTATAAACTTACTTATCAATATTTGCACAAGTGGATTCAAACTTATTTTATGCAAGATACACCTAAATGGAGGTCAAAGCTCTTTGGGGCAGAAACTATTCCTTTTAGTTGCATAATTTCCTTCAAAATCCTCATACCTGCAAAGAATCATACAGGCTAGGGGCACCTGGGTGGCTCAGGTGGTTAAGCACCCGACTGATTTCAGCTCAGGTCATGATCTCACAGTTCCTGAGATCGCACCCCATGCTGATAGTGCAAAGCCTGCCTGCTTCTTAATTTAGTTAGATACCTGAGTCACAATAGTATTCACAGATTTCTAACATCTTTCATATAAATGGTTAAGTATCTTGAAAGCTGAGTCTTCTTTATACACATTTACTCTATTGTCTGTGTTCCAAAAGCGTAATATAAGACAGAACTGTAAAACAGGCAAATCCGAGTATACTTCTAAATTAACTAAAAAAAGGATTCCTTATAAAGTCCCTTTAACACATCTAAATTAATGTATACATGTTAAGCAATATCTGCTATACAAATCATACATATATATAAATAACCTACAAATTATATATATACATATAACGGTTTATATGGTAAAATTTCACTACTTCAAAGTAGTAGCTAAATGCCATTTATAAAAGTTTAACACAACTTATTTACGAATATCTTTGTTGGTAATATAGGGCTAGTAGTGTGCCAAAATATAAAGATATAAAAAGATAAAAGAAGATCTGCTTTTTAAAATATATACAAATTCAGAGGTGCCCGGGTGGCTCAGTCAGTTAAGATTCTGACTCTTGGTTTCAGCTCAGGTCATGATCTCATGCTTCGTGAGTTTGAGCCCGACATCTGGCTCTGCACTGACAGTGTGGAGCCTGCTTGGAATTCTGTCTCCCTCTCTCTGCCCCCACCCCACTGGCACTGTCTGTCTCTCTCAAAATAAATAAATAAACTTTATTAAAAATGAAAAAAATAAACTTTATTAAAAAATAAAAAATAAAATAAAATATATACAAATTCATAATCAAGGGGTGAATTACCTGAATATGCTGAAAAGCATGAAAGTTTTCTGCTGTAAGGAAATAATTCCTTTAATCTCATTTTTACATGAGTTTAAGAGATTTTACTTACAAAGAAAACATCAATTACTGGCTTACTTCCTACCTAATACATAAAATAATCAGTATATATTCAATAAATGTTCTTTTCTCAAAATAATACCATGTAACGGCCATCATTATGTACCATGTCAAAAAAGGTTAAATAGTTCCAACATACATCTTCCTCCCTTCCAACATATACCTCTTTGGAACAAAAGACTAAACAGAATAATTTATTAGTTCTTATCTGGCATTCCACATATTTTAGAGTAACAGAAGCTCCCCAAAATCAGTACGCTGAGGGTGTGATCTATTATCAAAACATCTCTATAAAAAATACTAAAGGGGTGCCTGGGTGGCTCAGTTGGTTAAACCTCTGACTTCAGCTCAGGTCATGATCTTATAGTTTGTGAGTTCAAGTCCCGCATCAGGCTCTGTGCTGACAGTCCAGAGCCTGGAGCCTGCTTCAGATTCTGTGTCTCCCTCTCTCTGCCCCTCCCCCACTCGTGCTCTGTCTCTGTCTCTCAAAAATAAATATTAAAAAAATTAAAAAAAGAAAATACTAGAAAAAAAATACTGATACATTGTTAAACTCCTAACTATACTGTTTTCATAATTAGCATGTACCTAAGTATATTTCACAAATACATAATATGGGTGATATAGCTTCTTATTGGAACTTACTGGGCTAAAAGTCTCATTTCAAGTTCTTTTCAAGTAATGAAAAATCTAACTTAAAAAGCATCTTTGCATACATAGCTTGGTAAATAAGAAAGAAAGCTGATTTTAAAGGTTTAAAAAAAATGAATGAAAATATAAAACTCCCAATTCATATAACTAAGAATAACATTCTTCTTGAATTAAACCCCTAGCCAGTTCTCCAATTTTAAGCTGTTCTGGAAACTGAATAATGTGATTAACTCAAGAAAAAGCACATATTTATGACTTTCAGTGATCATACATTGATTTATGAAATAACGTTTTAAAAATTATTTTTAAAAACATGTTTCTGGAAGTCTTACCATGAGCCGTATAATTTGTACAGTTAACTGGTTCTTGTGTAGCATCATTTATTTTTGGATCTTTACAAATATATGTGAGAATAGTTAAGGAAATATGAATGACATTCCAACACAAACCATTATTATCTTCTCTTTAATATCTTGTATTATATACTCATGTTCACATTCACATGTAAAGAAAGGCTGTTACTTGGTCCACAGCAACAAGCACAACCACAAATATACTTTTAGGGTCACTAAATAAAAATTGAACATTAATTTATTACAGGAAAAGTATATTAACTTAATACATATTAAAAGCTCTAACAAAGGATGCCATCCTTAAACAACATAAGTCAAGGTTCAACCACAAAGCATAAAAGAAAAAGGAAAATCTTTACCAAATTATTCTAAGAGTGCTTTAGGTTAAAAAAAAAAACCAGTTTCCAGATATTTGCCTGAACTAATTTATGGGGTCCCATTGTATTTATTGTCACATCTGTAACTTCATGTAACAAATAACCCTGTGAGGTAAATTCTATTATTCCCACCTTTCAGAAGCACAAACTGAGGCTCAAAGTTTGAGAGACATATCCAAAGTCATGTAAGTGATAAGGAGTAAAATCGGGTTTCCTGATTCCAAGCCTAGAGCACTTTCCATCAGACTGTAGGGAAGATAGGTCTTCTAGGTGTGTCTACATGGTCCGCCCAACAGGATTTCAAGCTTTTGAAAACAGGTGTAAGTATAACTGTCCTTTAACAGATGTCCAAAACACCTGTGCGCGACTTTTGTTTCCAAAATACTTTGACACTGAGATGGGATAAGGTGTTCACAGGATGTCTCTAGAAACAGAGAACCTACGGACACCTGTTTAAGGTTTTTGAAACACTACTGGAAACCCAACTTCATGAGGAATAACAGACATTTTCCCATTATCATCACCAAATGCTCAGCCATTTCTCTCTAGGGTTCAAGTCGTACAACTCTTCATACCATCTAATTATTTTCTTGCGCAGAACCATTCTGACATCTTTGCCAAAAAAAGACTCAATTACTAGGTCAGTGATTCTCAAACTCCAAGCATAAGGGTATTCAACAAATTAGAGCTATTATGTAAACATCTAATAATGGCTGCCTCTCCCCAACTCACATGAAAATACTATAGAATTTCCGTAATTTAAAAATTTTGTCTAGTAGAATCTTTCCTATATTTCTGGCCTCTGTTATTAATTTTTCTGTTCTACAATTTGTATAAAACGATCTAATATTGTACAAAAATGGCTATTTTGACTGTAACTCCCATTTCATACTGTTCCTCCCTTTATCAGAGCTACTACAAAGAGAGCCACTTAACCCCCGCAACCTGTTTTCTCATCTGTAAATAAATAACGCAGATAGTCCCTACTATGTGCCAGGGGTTGTTCTATGTGACTCACTTGCACTCACTTATTACAACAGACTTTTAAATTGGTACCATTGTTATCTACATTTTCACTCAAGAGAAAACAGAGTTCAGATCATCTGCCCACGGTTACAAGACAGAGCAGGAATTTGCCCCCAACAGTCCAGCATCTCACGGAGTTTTAGAATGATGTAAGGCAATACACAGAGTTAATGATAAATGGGCGACATACACTGGCTTAATCGTTATTAACTACTTGTCTCCTCCCTCCTCAAGTCAGCAAACTTCTGGGGTAGAGCCTATCAATCGTTTTATTACTAGTGCCTAAAACAGACTTGGCACATTTCAGGATCTAGGTGTTGGTTGAACAAATAAGCTCGCCGGTAAAAACAAAACAAAAATAAACTAAAACTAAAACTAGGTAGTTCAGAAAAGGAAGGGCCAAAAATCAGTAAAATCCCAAGAAAATCACACAGGATGACCGCTGTCCTTCCCACACCCACATCTCTTTTCACCTCCCGGAGCCCGTCGATCATTAGAAGCCACAAGTCACCGATCCCTTCAGCACAACCCTGGCCCGTATGGAGGACCGCAACCCACTCGCAACCCCTAATCTACCTAGCCCCCAAGGCAAGGTTGCGGGGGGTGGGGGGGGTCCTCACAGAGGATATTGTCCCAATTTGAGGTCCTCGCACTTAAGCGTCTCCTCCCCGCCAGCGGCGGCGATGGCAGCAGCTCCCCAAGGTTCCGTGGTGACTGACACGAACCACAGGACACCCAGGAGCTGGGCGGCCACCGTCTCCTGCGCAGCCGGCCTGGAGGGCCAGGCGGCCGCCATGCTGCGACCAGCAAGTCCCCCACCTCTTCCGCTTCCGTCTTTGCTTAGGCGGGGGCGGGAGAAGGGCGGAAGGAGCGAGGCTCTTAAAGGGACCTTGTCTTAGCCGGAGGCAGGTTCTTGTCTGTACAGGGCAGGGCATTTATCTGGAAGAGCTTTGATTTGTCTTTGAGATCCCGGAGAAGAAGGTTCGCTTTGAGAATCCGAGGCCGTGCATCCACTGCTTCCTCCCGAGCTAACACTGCTTTGACTTTTCCGTCTACAGATGTGCCCGCGGCGCCCAGCGATTTGCTAAGCGCTTTACAGACATTATCTCGGTTGGTTCTGGTAGGATTTGGGTTTACAGATAAGGAGCCAGGCTCCAAGACGCTAAAAACCATGTCGACGTTAGTTATTGAATTGGAGTCAAATTGATGTTTGCCCGATTTCAGAAATCTGTTCTCTTACTGTTATGATATAATGACTTGCCTGTTCGCTTAGAGAAGAATTTGTGGAAGGCTCTTACACAGAACTTAAGGACTCCATAACAAAAATAGGCATTACACTTTTATTTTTAGTAGTGGACATTTATGCGAGAGGGCCTATAGGAAAAGGAGTTTAAAGATTTTACGACTACACCAAGTAAAGTTGGAATTTTTTTCCCCTCCAGCTCTACCTTCTAAATTTTTATATATTCTAAAAGTTCTGTAGTGGGCCTATCTTTTATACTGGGCAATACGTTTACTTTTTTAGTGAAAGCTTAAGCCGTTTTATCTAACGTAACAATATTTGAATTTGATGCCTCCTCATTCACAGTAGCACTGGTTTTGAAGAATTGAGTTCTGCAGTGATTCTCAAGTATTAGGGAGCATCAGAGTTACCTGGAAGATTTGTTAAAACACCAAGGATGGACCCATTCTCAAGTTTCTGATTCTGAAATTCTAGGGTGGGCCAGGATAATTTGCATTTCTAACGAATTTCCAACAGATGCTGAGATTGCTAGTCCAGAGACTACACTTGGAGAAGCATGGGATAATATATTATGAGAAGTGTCATTTTGGAATAGGAGGACATGAAATTATTTGCAGTAATATTTTAGTATTGTAACAACATTGAAAATTTTTCTTAAACCAACTTTTCAGCATTACTATGCTATTTTTATTTCCTTAAAGATTTTATTTAAGTCCTCTCTAAACCCAAGGTGGGGCTCGAACCTGAAATCCAGAGATCAAGAGACCATGCTTCACTGACTGACCCGGCCAGGTGCCCCTCAGTTGTTTTTAAATTAAAATATTTATGCTTATTTAAGTGATAAGAAATTTGAAATTTACTAGTTCATTTTTTTTAATGTTTATTTTGGGGAGGGGGGACAACCCAGGGAGGGGCAGAGGATCTGAAATGGGCTCTGCACTGACAGCAGTGAGCCCTTTGTGGGGCTCGAACTCACAAACCTCCTGACACCAAAGTCAGACACTCAACCGACTGAGCCACCCAGGTGCCCCTTTACTAGTTCAATTTTTAAACTTAACTTTTTTTAAGTGGACTTCTTTCTTTTTTCTCTCTTTACTTCCACTATCCTTTCCTTTTTTTCTTTTCTTTCTTTCCCTCTCTTCCCCTCCATAGAGATATTTGTCAAGCATTTACTATGTACCCATCATTAGGCAAGACCTTACAGACTTAAAAAATGAAGAGACAAGAACCCAGTGATTTAAATACTTCATGTTTCCTAGGGGACAAGATAAACAGTTAAAGTACTATTTGATAATTGTTAATAGAAGCACATAGTAGTTACAGGGGCACCTGTGTGGCTCAGTTGGTTGAGTGTCTGACTCTTGATTTCTGCTCAGGTCATGATCTCGGGGTCATGAGGTCAAGTCCCGCATTGGGCTCAGCCTTAGGCCCAGTGTTGGATTCTGCACTGGGCCTGAAGTCTACTTAAAAAAAAAAAAAAAAAAAAAAAAAAAAAAATGCAGACTAGAAAACTTAACCATTAACTTTAAGTTAAAATAATACCAATAATATATGTAATATATGGCTCAACCCCCATCCTGAGATGAAATTTAGCAAAGGGGTTGAGGTCAAGGATTAGCTACACATATTAATTGCTACACATATTATCTGGTAATAAAATACCAGAATATCTATTACACATATTTTCTGGTAATAAAAGACAGTGATTTTGCATTTTGATTACCATTTTGATACTCTTTCAAAACATTCTTGTTTGATTTTCAAAATTCAATCTAAAGATAATCAGAAAGTAAAAGGAAGACTTTCTAGTCTGAGTTTATTGAAATTATAACAAAATTAGGTATTTTCCTTATGACTGCAGGAATATTGCTGGTATTTGTATTTGTACCATTTTTCATATAAATTTATGAAATCTATTAACTCTATTTATAGAGTTAAATATTTGAAAATACTTATCTTTGCTGATTAATCCCATCATAAAATCTATTTTTATGGTTCTAATGATTATCTTCATTCTCTTTTGCAATGTATAAACTGAAAAGAAGACAAGAGTCTCCCATGAAAAGTAAAGAAACAATACAAAATTTTTAACTCTTGAAATGATGGTACACTTAAAAATTCACTTTCTCAGGTTACTACGTGCGTTCTCCACCAACAATACAGATAAATAAACAAAAAAATTCACTTTCTCTTCTTACTGCCCCTTAATCTATTTTCTTGTGGCTCAGTAAAATACATTATTTCTTTGCATACATTGTCTCTGATCACATGATTACTACTTTTTCTAATTCAGCTAAGTTCTTAAATCTCAATGCCAAATTTCTTTGTCATGTAAGAATTATATAGAATTCTATAGAAAGCAAAAGACATGAATAGCAGTCTAATATGGAAATTGCTGTATAGAAGCATTAGGAAATGAGATTACCAGTGAAGCCTGAAGCAAAGTTACCCTGGGATTTAAGGGCTCTGTACATTGGATCTTTCCACCCCTAAGATTCTATCATAGACCTAATTACATTGACAGATAGTTTCACCCTTAGCAAAACTTTCTGAGGAAATCAACCTGGGGGCACCTGGCTGGCTCACTGAGTAGAGCATGTGACCCTTGATCCCAGGGTTGTGAGCTGGAACCCCACATTGGGTGTAGAGATTACTTAAAAAAAATAAAATCTTGGTGGGGGAGGGTAGGGAAGGAAACCAACCTGACTCCTGTTTCTGTGGTTAAGACAGAAACACTAAGAGATAAAAGATTGTTACCCCCCAAAAAATTTTCTTTTTCATTTGACTGTGATGGGCAATTTTTTCTCCCAGTGATAAATTCATAGTATCAAGGCTCTGGTAGTGGGTTTTTTTGTTTGTTTGTTTGTTTGTTTTTGTAGTTTTATTTATTTTTAGTAATCTCTACACCCAACATGGGGCTCGAAATCATGACCCCCAGATCAAGAGCAGCATGCCCCTCCCACTGAGTCAGCCAGGCGCCTCTAGGAGATATTTATTATGGTCAGCTGCATATTTGGAATTCTACCATATCCATGCTGCTGTCTCTCAAGTATTTCTGATTGTGTCCTCTCTTTGTGCACCAATCTAGCTGCCTACTATCCAATTAACTTTGACTCATCACTTCATAAGGCCTACTCTGTGCCAAGTATATTTCATCTTGAATGTCAAATGTAGGCTCTAAAACTGACTCTATCAGAGTCTGCTTCTCAAAAACCAGACCAGAATAAGTTGGCTTTTCTCTGTTTCACCACCCATATCCCTTCTATCAGGTTCAAAATTTAGAATCCTCTTTACATTTTATTTTTCTCCTTATTCTTCAGTAACTCCTTTATCTAATCAGTAAGTGACTGATATTTTTAAATGTTCATTTTTTTCAATCCTATATTCTTAACCCTATTTTGGGTTATTTATCCTTTCCCATTTACCTTGCTATCATGATTTCTTCCTTTCTCTCTCTCTTTTTATATATTTATTTATTTTTGAGAGAGAGGGAGAGTGCACAAGTTGGGGAGGGACAGAGAGAGAGAGACAGGGAGACACGTATCTGAAGCAGGCTCCACACTCTGAGCTGTCAGCACAGAGCCTGACAGTGGGCTCAAACCCACAAGCTTCAAGATCATGACTGGAGCTGAAGTCGGATGCTTAATCAACTGAGCCACCCAGGGGCCCCCCTCTCCTTTTTTTTTTTTTTTTTTTTTTTTTTTGGTTTAATGTTTATTTTATTTTATTTTTGAGAGAGAGCATGACTGAGGGAAGGGTGGAGAAAGAGGGGGACAGAGGACCTGAGGGGGGCTCTGAAGTGGGCTCCAACTCAAGAATAGTGGTTGAGATCAGACCTGAGGCGAAGTCTGATACTCAACAAACTGAGCCACCCAGGCACCCCCTTCCTCTTTGTGATCCTAGGCCGTCTCTCCAAGTTTGTCCATTCATTTTTTATACTGCTTCTGATTAATCTTTCATCAAAAAAAGAAAAACCTATATCATATTCAAAATCTTATTCAACATCCTATGTAAGTTCCTTGGCATTGTTGACCTCAAAAATAAAACGGCCAGTTATTTTGCTAGAAAATGTTTTTGTTTTGTTTCGTTTTCCAGAAATAGCAGAGGAATTGCAATTTGAGACCTGCAAGCTATGGCAAACCATAGTCAAATCAAGAGAACAAAAGAGATGAATGGTACTCTACAGAAAAATGAGAAAGTTGGGAGGGGTTGCTTTGAACAAAGGTCCATTGGAGAAGAATGGAGTTCAGGGTGGTGATGGTTTCTCATTAGTTGACTTGTGGCAGTTACTCATTGGCTGGGCTGTTGCTGGGTGAGGAGAAAATCTTCCTCTTGCTGAGGTAGTAAAGTAGGCTTCTTTGGAGGGTCTGGAATTGACCTTAAGTTGATAGGGCATGAGTGCTTCTTCTTCAGGTCTCTCAGCTCTATTTTAAATATTTCCTTTATTCAGTTACACAGTATTTAGCCAAAGGAGTTGAAAACTTATGTGCACCCAAAACCCTGCACATAGATGTTTATGGCAGCTTTATTCATACTTGCCAAAATATGGAAGCAATTAAGATGTCCTTTAGTGGGTGTGCACTCTTCAGCAGCACAAATTCTAAAATCAGAACAATAAAGAGAAAATTAGCATGGCCCTGTGCAAAGATGCCTTTAGTAGGTGAATATATAAACTGTGGTACATCCAGACAATGGAATATTATTTATTGCTTTAAAAAGAAAGAGCTGTAAAGCCATTCGAAAACATGGAAGAATCTCAAATGCTTATTTCGAAGTAAAAGAAGCCAGTGTAAAAAGGCTATATACTATTTGATTCCAACTATTGGACATTTTGGAAAAGGTGAAACTACGGAGAGAATAAAAAGATCAGAGGCAGTCAGGAGTTGGAGGTAGCGTGGGGAATGAATAGGCAGAGTACAAGAGGAATTTTAAGGCAGTGAAAATACTCTGCATGATACTATAACTGTCACGATGCATTGATTTAATACAATTATATATAAGTATATATGCTTATATTTATATAAATACTTATATTAATACTATACATGTCACAATGCATTTATTTAAACCCATAGAGGATACAATATCAAGAGTGAACCTTAATGTAAACAATGGACTTTGGGTGATTTTGATGGGTCAACCTTAATGTAAAAAATGGACTTTGGGTGATTTTGATGGGTCAATGGAGGTTCATTAATTGTAGCAGGTATACCATTCTGGTGGGGGATGTTGATACAGGAGAAGGCTATGCATGTGTGGAAGAGACATTTGGGAAATCTGTCTTCCTTTCAATTTTGCTGTGACCCTAAAAGTTCTTTTTTAAAAAGTCTTTAAAAGAATAGACACCAGTCATTAAATGTTAAAATAGATAAATTCTATTCAAAATTTTTTCAGTGGTTCTTTAATTTCTTAGAGATGAAGGATAAAGGATAAAATTCCCTAATGAGAATTAGAAGGGTTAAGTCACTTGCTAAAGTCACATATTTTCAGAAATGGTGGAGTCAGATTTCAAGCTCAGATCTTCTGATTGCACAGAGGTGTTCTTAAAAATTTTGTCTGTCTTCGTTATTCTATGAATAAGACACTGGAGGGTTCTAGGAGGTTAAAACAAACACAAACCAACTCAGTGCCAGAAAATGTTCACCATAGAGTAAGCTCCTTAAAAATTGCTGAATAAATTTTCATTGACTAAAGTGCAAAAAAAAAAAAAAAAAAATTTTTTTTAATTCCAGGAAAGAGTCAAAGGAAAGCTCACATTAACATAGAAATGTGGAGAAAATTAGATTAAATGTGGTTAGAGGGATGTTTGCTGGAGTAGTCATGGAGGCAGCTTCTCTTTAGAGTAGAGACTTGAGTCTAGCCCTGGGGGAATGGTGAGGCTTGCAGGACATTCCACCCTTGGGAAAGAATAGGAATAAGCAACAGAAAAGCCCTGGTGTGGTGATGCAAAGGCCATTACCAGACTTGTTTGGCCAGAGTAGGATCTTGGAGATGTTAAGTGGGAGAATAGAAGAGTCAGCAAGAGGGGGGAGAATTTAGAAGATCTTGCATGTTAAGAAGCTTGAACTTTGTTTCATGATCAATTCAAAGACATGTTATTTTTGGGGAAAGGGGAAATACATTCAAAACCACCATCACATGTTAGAGTGAGAAGAGACACAATGCTTGCAAAGTGATGCTTCAAGATTAATTGGTCCCCACCTGTATGCCGCACCAGTGCCTTGGGAAACATTACCTTCTCCATTTTACCTTAATCCCAAACACCTGTAAAAAAATCTGTTTAGGTCCTAACAGATGATTTCAACAAGCATAACCTCTTTATCTTCCAGAAGTTCTAGGTTCATTCTATTTGGTAATCTAAGTTACTGTATAAATTTATTTCCCTTAATAGTTAGTTCCTAAGAGGCAGGGCCATGCTGCAATTGTATATCTCTTTTTAGGAGGCCTAGGAAGCAATATATCCTTGAAAACAAGCAAACTAACAACACTATAAATTATATTACAACAAATGTTCTTATGTTGCAGGTGTTTTGTATATATACCTCATCTTCCTTGAGGACAGGTATCTCTTTTTTTTTTTTTTTTTAACATTGTGTAAGCACTGTGCCTAACAAACACCGCATTTATTCAATGAATACAGACCTGAAGACTGATTTTTATGGTTAATGCATGGACCTTATTATACAAAGTAAAAGGCCTATCATAAAAATTCTTAGTTACATTAAAGAGAGTGGAATAAAGACAGGAGAATTGCAGGTTTTACACAGATCTTTCTCAAAGTCAAGTTACGGTAACAAGAATAAGAACGTTAAGATGTCTAGTGAAGTCAACACTGGACCTAGAGTCAGACGATCCCATGTGGTCCCAAACTTTGGGCAAATCACGTAACCTATCAGGAGCGCAGTTCTTCCATCAATTTCTTCACGAAGGAAAATGAGATCTGTATAAGCTAGTGCCCGGCATATTGCAGGAATACTCCATATTCCTTTATTTCCCAACTAAATTTCCCCAGGTATACTTCTTAGAATTTAATGTTGGGTCAGACGATAAAGAAAACACAAGGAAGATACGACGAAACAGAAAGGAGAGGGACCATGGAAGACTCAGCCGGTCTGGCCAAGTTCTTTCATCATATCCTTCCATTTGCTCGACCTTGGGTCACGCTCTCCTCTTAGCCCTTCAACAACACCTGTCCCGCCGGATCTCCCCACCCCATTAGCGCCGACCGCCCCCACCACTTGGCATTTCACCTGCCCATGCGGCCCCCAGACCCCCCTTTTCCAGCATTTTTAACCCTCCCTCGCGCAGACGAACTCCACCTGCAGAAAACAGGGAAGCCCACCGCCCCCGCCCCCGCGCTCCCCTCCCGGGACTCGGCCTCCCAGTGCCCAGGCTCCCCCGCCCGCGCCACCCCGGCGCCCCGCCCCGGGCGGGGAGGGTCGGTGCGAGGGAAGGGCCTGCCAGGTGAGGCGCGGTCACCCAGGGCCTCTCACTTCCGCCCAGGTGAGGGAGGGCTGACGCCGAGCCGGCCCGCTCGCTCCCGCCCGCGCCGCTGCGGGACCAGGTAAAGCAGGGGTCCGGGCTGTGCGGGCGCGTGCGGTGCGGGGTGGTGGTCCCCGCGTCCAGAGGCCGGCGCGGGGCCGCTCGTCTTGCCGTGTGGAGCCCGCCTTCCCTGCAGCCGGCGCGCCCTCCGCCCGCCCTCCGGGAGGAGGTGCGCCCTGGAGACCCAGGGCGCTGCTGAGCGCCGCGCCAGGCCCGCGGAGGGTGCGGGGCGCCGTCCTCCCGCGCGGGGCCCTGGTGACCCCAACGTGGGCGTCCCCGCGGCTGGGTGCACAGCTCTCTGGGGGCACCCGGCCGCCGGCCGCGGTGCCGCCCCGCCTCAGCAGGCCCTGCCGGCCCTCAAATCTCGGCCCACTTCTGTTCCGGGATTGGCAGGGATCACAGTTTGCACCCAGATCGGTGCCTGCGCTTGGCCCCACAGCTGGGCGGAGTCTTCCTCCACTGGTGACGGTGAGAGGAGTGAACAGGTGGTGGCCTGCCACGGGGGTCCGGAGAGAAAGGGGGTTCCCAGATCTCGTCTGAGTGGACGACTTGGCCCTGGCCTCCTCTGGGTGCCCGGTGGTCACGTAGCCGCGTTCCCAGGACGGCGGTCAGGCTCGGGCTCTGCTAACCTCCCTTTTCAGATGGAAAGTACCGTGGCCTCCAGCCTTTGGGGGAATTTCTGGATTCCTGCTTTTAAGTCAAGCTCAGGAAAACATTTTCAAATCCTACCCCTTCCCCCACCCCAGGCGCCCCAGCCCGGCTAGCACACCTAGCAGGAGTGCCAAATTAATCTCCCCCAGGAGCGTTCGCTTGGCACTTTGTCGTATCTCCAGATGGTTCTTCTCACTTTGGATTCAAATTAGTTGTTTACTGGTTTGTCTCTGCGATTGAAAGAGTTCGACTTTCAGGGCCCTATGTCTCTAGCTAGCTTCTCAGCTGTATTTAGACTCTGGCCGTTGATAGCTATGCAACAAGCATGTGTTTCTTAAATTAATGAAGAAGCCTTCTGGAGACCTAGAAGAAGAAATCTCCGTTATGCCTAGAATGGTAACACCACATTCTAGGCTGTCTAAGCTCCTATTGGCTGCCAACTCATTTGTACACATTGTTTAAATTTTTGTTTTTTATTTTTTAATGTTACTTGTTTTTGAGAGAGAATCTGAAGCAGGCGCCCAGCTGTCAACACAGACCCAGACCCAAGGCTCGAACTCACAAACGGCAAGATGGTGACCTGAACCAACTGAGCCCCCCAGGCGCCCCTGTACACATCTTTTTTAGAAAAAAGCTAGTGGTTGTAAAAACTCAAATTGCTTCATTTTGCAGTATTGGAACCGGGGGATTGTGACTTTTAACTAAAATGAACTTGATGTTTCCCGGCCCCTGTGGCCTATATAAAGATTATTAAAAATTTAAAATAATTACAAAGTTAATTGTAACCAGAGCTGGAAGGTACTTTCTGAGATAGAATTTGCAAACTATTCTGAAGAGATTTGCTCTTGCTAATTGAGATCCTGTTAACAGTCACATAAGATGACCTTAGCATTAGAATAATAGTTGTGTTTAAAAATTGAAAAGAAATTGTACTAAGCTCTTATCTGTGTTTAATACCCTAAATACGTTCATTAGTTTCTAAGTGAACTCTACTCCCAAGATGGGGCCAAAACTCACCACCTGGAGAGATCAAGAGTTTCATGCTCTATATGATGAGCCAAAAATGCAACCCTAAAGGCCTAAGTTTAAGTCATGTATGAATATTAAACTATAAACATCCTATATGCATCATAGAAAATTGAAGAGGATTTTTATAAAAGGAAGTAAAAGCATACACAAACCCACCTACCACTGGAAGTAACCACTAATAAAATTATGGTATATTGTCTTTCAGTTAGTATTCTTAAAAAGGGAAACCTGTGTATTTTCCCATAGTGACTTCACTTTTGGAACCTTGTGATTCTGAGATGGGTTCAGCATTCAGTAATCCTTGTAATTGCATTTTTACTTATAGGCTTTTGGGGCGCATGGGTGGCTCAGTCGGTTAAGCATCCAACTTTGGCTCAGGTCATGATCTCATAGTGGCTTCCAGCCCCATGTTGCACTCTGTGCTGACAGCTCAGAGCCTGGAGCCTACTTTGGATTCTGTGTCTCCCTCTCTCTGCCCCTCCCCTGCTCACACTCTCTGTCTCTCTCAAAAAAGAAAACAAACAAACAAACATTAAAAACAAAACAAAACACCTTTGTTACTGGAGGTGCCTGGGTTGCTCAGTCTGTTAAGGGACGACTCTTCATTTCAGCTCTGGTCTTACCTCCCCCTCTCTTTGCCCCTCCCTTCCTCACATGCTCTCTTGCTCTCAAAAACAAACATTAAAAAAACCTAAAAAACATTTAATACTAGTCCTTAAACTAAACAACCAAGTATTCTGAGTTTACTTGCTTTGTTAAAGTGTAACAAAAATACATTAGGTTGGTGAAATCAAAATTGGGTTTAATTTGTAAAGATTTTGTTCATCTTGGTAGTGTATTTTTGAGAGAATCATTCCGCCTTTATATTGTTTGACCATTGCTATGTTTTTCTCATACTCTGATGTTTTTGTGTAGATTTGGATGCCTTTTTTAAGCCCTCATTTTAGGTTCTGGTGCAAATAGAAATTTAGAGCCTGTCAATACACTTTAGTCACTGAGATGGATCTATGCTGAACATGAAGGGCTCATTTCTGTTTTGCTGTGCACGACGGTGTAGACTGGATTTTGGAGACATGGTATTGAGTCCATTTACCATATAACTTGGCAAGTCACATATCCCTGGTCCTCTGTTTTCTCATCTGTAAATGATCTACCTCACTGAGCTTGGGGGAGGTTGAAATTAAATCCTTTTAAGAATGTGTCTTGTAAACCGTGAGCCATTATTTCCCCACTTTGTGCTCCTCCACTGTGATGTTTAATTCTGATAAAATTAGGGAGTTGTGCTATTTTTATTGGGAAGAACTGAAGGTTGTGAGTTACTTTGATAAAAGGCATAGAGACCATATTAGCTGTTAAATAAACATCTTTGCTAAAAACACTGTACAGGGATCTTTCTGAAAAGCCATAGGTTAAAACTGCTGTCAACATGGTTAGCTACTTGTACATGTGACTATTGGGCACTTCAGATAGGGCCATTTGGGATGGTGATGTAAATGTAAAAATGCACGTCAAATTTTGCAGGTTTGGTGTAAAAAAAAGAACTTGTTATATTTATATATTGAAATGTTTGTATATTTTGGGTGAAGCAAAATATATTATTAAAATTAATTTTCCCTGGGGCGCCTGGGTGGCTCAGTCAGTTGAGTGCCAGACTTTGGCTCAGGTCATGATCTTGTGGTTCATGAGTTCGAGCCCCACATGGGGCACACTGCTGTCAGTGCAGAGCCAGCTTCAGATTCTCTGTCCCCCCTCTCTGCCCCTGCCTCATTCGTGCTCTCTCAAAAATAAACATTAAAAAAAAATTAAAATTAACTTACCCTGTTGCTTTTAACATTTTTCCTGCAGCTACTAGAAAAATTTAAATATTTAAAAAAAAAAAGATTACTTATGTGGCTCACATTGTTTTTCTATTGAACAGCACTGGGTTAGGATTCAGTATGAGTATGTTTATCCTTAAGAGGGTTTAGTTGACTGAAGCACTTACATTCCTACCTATAAACAGTTTTTTTTAATTGCCAAGTTATGGGCCTTCCCACTCCCCCTCCTTGTATATATTGCATTAGTGAACATTTTTATAGTTTAGTCTTCTGAGAAATAACCATTAATGAGTATATAGCAAAATCTCAGCTACAATAGTTTTTTTGAAGCCCTTAAAATATCTTAAATAATTTTGGTTGAAAAGAGATGTTAATAACAATAGTAGCTCTTATTCATTGAATGTACACTGTGTGCCAGGCTGAATGTTTTACAATACCTTATTTAGTCCTTCCAACTGTACATATGTAGTAGTTTTCATTAACTATTTTACAAATGAGGAATCTGAAGTATAGGGAAATTTAAACAACTGGCATAAGAACACAGAGCTGGTCCCAGCAGTAGAAACCAGGTCTCCATGATTTCAAAGTTCATAGGCTATAGAATCTTATTTTATGCATTGGTTATCGGATCAATACTGGAAAGGAGTATATTATTGAGGTAGGTATTTAGCTTCATCCTGTTTTTGTGTTTGTCACCAGTAGGAAACCATCCAAATACCCATCCACAGGAGATTGGGTGAAGAAATCATGGATTCCTAGAGTGGAATACTATATAGTAGTTATAGTAAATGAAAAGAAGCTATGTGTATCATCATGACTAATTTTATTTTATTTTTAGAAGACAAAGCTTGTGGTCAGAAAGGAGGCATTTTTATTTATATCTTTAAATTTTATTTATTTTTATTTTAGAGAGTGTGCACGAGTGAGGGAGAGGGGCAGAGAGAGAGAGAGAAATAGAATCTCAAGCAGGCTCCCCGTTCAGTGCAGAACCTGATGTGGAATCAAGCCCCATGACCCTGGGATCATGACCTGAGCCGAAATCAAGAGTGGGCTGCTCAGCTGACTTGAGCCACCCAGGTGCTCCATGACTAAATCTTAACGTTTGTAAAGTTAAGGTAAAACAAATTGCTGCAGGATAAATGTACAGTACGTTCACCATTTATATAGTTTAAAAACCATCGAACAGTAATGTTGTAAACAAACATGTTTACATGTAGTGTGTGTTTAAGAATTTCAGATTTGGGGTGCCTATGGTCCAGGTCATGATCTCATGGTGAGTTCGAGACCCGCGTCAGGCTCTGTGCTGACAGGTCAGAGCCTGGAGCCTACTTTGGATTCTGTGTCTCCCACTGTCTCTGCCCCTCCCCCACTGTGCTCTGTCTCTTATCTCTCTCTCTCTCAAAAATAAGCATAAAAGAAAAATCTTTAAAGAATTTCAGACTTGAGGGGTGCCTGAGTGGCTCAGTCGGTTAAGCGTCCGACTTCAACTCAGGTCATGATCTCATGGTTCACGGGTTTGAGCCCTGCATCGGGCTCTGTACTGACAGTTCAGAGCCTGGAGCCTGCTTTAGATTCTGTGCTTCCCTGTCTCTCTGGTCCTCCCTGACTCATGCTGTTTCTCTCAGTGGGAGCATTTGGATGGCTCAGTCAGTTAAGCCACCAACTCTTGGTTTCTGCTCAGGTCATGATGTTTCACAGTTTGTGAGACTGATCCCCACGTTGGGCTCTGCACTGACAGCAGGGAGCCTGCTTGGGATTCATTCTCTCTCCCTCTCTCCCCCTCTCTCCCCCTCTCTCCCCCTCTCTCCCCCTCTCTCCCCCTCTCCCCCCCTCTCCCCCCCTCTCCCCCCCTCTCCCCTTCTCCCCTTCTCCCTCTCCCCCTCTCCCCCTCTCCCCCTCTCCCCCTCTCCCCCTCTCCCCCTCTCCCCCTCTCCCCCTCTCCCCCTCTCCCCCTCTCCCTCTCTCCCTCTGCCTCTTCCCCGCATGTGCAAGCTTTCTCTCAAAATAAATAAACTTTAAAAACAAAACAAAAATTAGTAAAATTTCCATGAGATGAGCATTCTCTTATGTTGGCCTTACTCGAAAAACAAAACCAGAGTCCCGTACTTTTGGCGTTTTGCACATCTTGCCTAGCTGGTAGGTAGCTTTCAGGTGCAGAACGTTTTTCATTTAGCTTTGGCCACTAACTGATGGGCATGACTTTGACAATAGGGACAGGGTGGGGCTTCTGCCTTGAGTAGGGTAGTCGGTACCCTAGGAGTTACTTTCTGGAGATTTTAATGAAGCTCCCAGGCAGAGCATGGTAGGAGAGGAAGGTGAGTTGGGGGGTACATTGACAGACATTTTCTCTCTGTTGTGAAATATCTGACTCCTGTTTTTAAAATCATTAACAGTTGACCTTCCCTCCTCCCAAGGTGAAATTTCCCCTTTGTTGTTTTGAAATTGTAGGAAGGTTTCTGCATCTGCAATATGGGGCGATAATACTACGTTGTTAATTAAGATAAATGAGATGTTTTACAGAATGAAAGGCCTTGGATTTGGTGCATAGTAAACACCAAAAGTTGAGTTACCTGATTTAGTGACTGATAAAATGGATTGGGAAAAAGGTCAGGAGGAAAAGGGAGGGTGAACATTGGTGGGACGGGTGTCCAAAGCCTAGTTTTGTCTATTTCACAATTTGCTGCGACTGTTTTGAGTATCCCAAGCATGTCAAAAATGCCACGACCATATTTCTGGAGAGAAAGGCATACAGCCTACAGTGTGGGGAGAATTGAACAGATTATTTGAGGTGGAAACTAATCATTTATGAATGCCTGGGTCTTTTCAGTGAGGGACTGGCTATACAGAGATCCATAAGGGTGAACATTGCCCTGATTTGGTTTTTCTTGTTTTTGTCAATTATTAGAGAAAACTGCCACCATCAGAAATACAAAAGCGTACTATAAAACAGTTTAACTTCACTCTCACACGATAGCCAATCACAGAGAGTATTGATATGCATTGATTAACTGAATAGTTCAATAAGAAAATTAGTATATCGCCAGCTGAATAATTCTGGAGAACTGACTCAATTTTCAGTTCTGATTCTGAGTTTAACATGGTATCATTTATCTTCAACTTCTATATATTCTGAATAGCATTAAATGGACTTAATTAAAAAAATTTTAATGTTTATTTTTGAGAAACAGAGCATGAGGGGGGAGGGGCAGAGAGGGGGAGACACAGAATCTGAAGCACAGAGCTAGAGGCAGGGCTCAAACCCATGAACCCTGAGATCATGACCTGAGCTGAAGTCAGACGCTTAGCCAACTGAGCCACCCAGGTGCCCCTAAGTGGACTTAATTAAGGATTGGCTATGGCTTAAGCATATGACCCCCAAATATCAAGATCTTTCTGGAATTTGTATATGTTTTCAGAATTCCAAGAATATCGTGTTTTGACAGCAGCCAAAAATACATTATCATTTACATTTAAAGGGTTTACAAAAGGCCTTGTCATTTGATAGGGGCACACGACTTTGACAACTGTCTTGAATCTGCATTAGCATGATAGCAGATGTGTTTACTTTGGCTAGGAGAGTTTGTTTTCCATTCAATTGATACCTTACAAATACTGAGCTTTGAGAACAAAAGGCATGATAATTAGATAACCACCTGGGCTTTGTACTCCTAAGGAAGCAATAGAAACTTAGTTGCTCTTGACCTTCTAATTTTGAGCAACTTCTGAAATCATGACTTTGTTTTTACAGTTAATAGCTTTTAGATTGTTCAAACTCCCTGGTTGGCTCTGGGGAATTCCCAGTGAGGCCTTTCATTGTGATCTCCCAATTCACATCTGCAGTTAGATGCTGAATACCTGTACTTTGCCAAGCTGACTGCCAGTGATCTTTTTTCCCTCCAAATTTGTCCCGGTGTGTTCTATTCCATGTGCTGTTGGGAATCTGAAAAGTGTGTTTACCGGGGTCCTTAGTTTGGTTAAATTCTTGAACTGAGGAGATTAATAAATCTATTCAATAAGTTTCCTCCACCTGGAAATTTAAGTCAAATTACATTTCTATCTCTGCATCAGCTTTTTTTTTTTTCACATACTCCATTAATTGTTAATGGCTAAAGGCATGGGTATTAAAAAAAAAAAGCCACAATATTATAATAATTTCCTTCAGTGAAATCCTACAGTGAACCAGACATGAAAAATTCATGGCTCAAACTCACTTGATCAATGATGGAGTGGAAGCTGAGCATAATAACTACTTCTCTGGAGGCTGTACGACTATGAGGACAGCGGCACACTGTGGCATTTTAATGTCTAGGCTATGACTGATTTTAGGTGGTCTATCTCTGACAAGCTAGACTCCACTTTACCACGTTTAAACAAACTGGAGATTCCTTGCTGTAAGCCTTATTTCTTAGCCTAGTCGAATAGATCAAAGTTGTTTGGTTGAAGATTTCTTAGGACCATGAAATGAGAGGCCATTTAGCCTACGTGCTGATTACTGGATGTTCAGCTCTAGAGTTATGGCATTTCTTCCTTCTGTCGTCATATGCTCTTAAGGCTTCAGTGGCCTTCCCTAGATATTCCCTAACACGATGGAATTGTAGTAATTTTCCGGTAATCCTTCCAGTAATTAAATATGAGTCAGAGGGTTGGATGACCACCCATTGTCTACCCTTAACGTTTCCTGAAGCATACTCTACCACCATGGTTTCCAAAATGCACAGGATGATTCAATTGGGAAGATGGGAAGATGACAAGAAAACCTTACTTTTTTAGTGCTTTTATCTTACTGTCATGGTATTTTTTATTTTATTTATGTTTTAAAACATATGACATGTAAATAATAGTGATATGTGTTTATAATTATAAAAAATAAGGTGAATAGTCAACATATTTTCACTGATGGGAATGTTTGAATACCACTAATCTATCCTATTACCAGAATTACCTTTTTAAATAGAAATCTGGACTCAATACTTCCCTACTTAAAAGCCTTTAATTACTTCCTGTTGCTTACAGGATAAAGACCAGTCTACTTAACATTATTTACAAGGACCCTCTCAAAGTCTATTTAAGTCTGTGCTTCTTAAACTGTCAGTAGTAAGAGATCAGGGTTCCCCTGCACCCCCAGTCTTTCAAGGACTGATATTTTTGTAACATAATTTGTTAGAAAAGTGAATTGTTAGAACAAGGAGATTTTTTAAAAAGTCAGGTTTTTATTACTACATTGAATAAACATGACTGTGCCACACTGCATGGTTTTTAAGTACCAATTTTGGTACTTATCCCTTTGTGAGCCAAACATCAATTTGCAGTCCACATCTGCAGTAAAAACAAAACAAGCCAACTATTTTTTTGTCCTGTTTTCAGAGACTTTATATACAATACATCATTTAAAGCTGGTTAATATTCTTATGGAGAATCATGTATTTTTATGCCTGTGTACAGCTCCAATTGTGATCTCTAGGCTATAGCAGCCTCAGGGTAACATGGGAACTTTGTTTGAAATGCAAATTCTCTGGCTCACTTCAGACCTGCACAATCAGAAACTCTGGAGGGTAGCCCCCCCCCCCCCCCGCCCCCCCAACTTGTGTTTCAACAAGCCATCCAGGTGATTCTGATGCCTGCTAAAATTTGAGAACCACTGACCAAGGGCATCCCTGTATTTCATTCAAACTGTAACACTTAAAATTTTTTTTAATTCTGTAACTGGGAGTTTGTACCTTTTTAATCTTCTGTTTACCCATCCCTCCACCCACCTCCCCTCTGGCAACCATCAGTTTGTTCTCTGTATTTAAGAGGTTGTTGTTGTTGTTACTCATTTTTTTTAGATTCCATTTGTCTTTCTTTGACTTATTTCACTTAGCATAATAAGCCTTGGGTCCATCCCAATGGGAGGGTCGAATTCTTTTTTATGGCTGAGTAATATCCATTGTGTGTGTGTGTGTGTGTGTGTGTGTGTGTGTGTGTGTGTGTGCATGTGTGCGCGCGTGCTACATCTTTTCTATCCATTCACAACTGCAACACTTTTGCCAGTGAAATGAAACACTGTCAATGATGCTGGGTAATCTGAAACTATCTTGGGCAAATGGTCACTCTCCTCTTACACCCTATTCTCTTTAAGAGAAGTTTCTACTGTGTTCTCATTCCACACATCCCCACTCAGGCTTAGTCACTCTCCCTTTGTGATTTCACTTAGTACATGGCACACACCTCTACTATTTATAGGCCTTATGATATATCCTGTTGTGTTGTCCTGATCTTTGTATCTGTGTGCTGTCTCACTAGGCCATGTTCGCCATTATCTTTTTGTCTTTTTCAGCTATAAAATTAAGACATACTTTTAAAATAAAGTTTAAACAGCACTAAAATCTATAAAAATCTAAGTTTTTAATCTTGGCATCCTTATTTTTACTTTCTAGAAGTAATCACTATAAAATTGACTACCTTTCTAAAACTAGAAACCTACGCATGAGTACATATTTTTTTTTATAAATTGTTTATGAGAGAGAGCTTGTTCTCAAAAATAAGCAAACATTAAAAAATAAAAATCCATGAACAGCTTTAAGTTTCTCTTGCTTCCTTTGGAGTGCAAAGGTCAGGTTGTACTATGTTCTGTATCCTGATGCAGAGTGGTTGAGAGAAGGCTGTACTTAAAAAGACTGGGTTCAAGTCCTAGGTCTACCCTTAACTTCTTATATGTGCTTGGACATGTTCCATTTTGCTTCCATTTTTTTTTTTTTTAAGTTTGTTTTGAGAGAGTGTGTGGGGAAGGGGTGGAGAGAATCCCAAACAGGTTCCACGCCCAGTATGGAGCCGGATGTGGGGCTCAATCTTAGCACTGTGAGATCGCAACCTGAATCGAAATCAAGAGTCCATGCTTAATGGACTGAGCTACCCAGGTGCCCCAACATATTTTTTTCCCTCACAAAAAGAAAATGCACCTATCCTGAAAGTTGCTGTTTTCCCTATTCAGTTGTGAGTGTTAGGTAATATCCCTGTGTTAACATAGGGGGTTGAATTGTCAAAGCATGCTCATGCGAATGAGAGATCAAACTTCAAACCAGCACCAAAGCTTACTCATGATTCAGTGATTACAGGTAAGAGTTAGGCACAGACATTCCTTCCTGGAGGAGTACCCAGCCAGTAGGCATTCCAAAGAATGTCACTTTTCTTCTTAGGACATATTATCAACACACTTATGAAACCTAGTTATGTGTAGACATTAAGTAACGTATAAATGTATTTCTGACACACTTCAGTCACAGTTTTTAATTTGTTTACAGGAATAAAGTACAACCTTAGGACACATTGTTGTTTTGTTTTAGGTTACTGGACAAGTTCTCAATAATATATATGGAAACCTTTTTTTTTTTTAATGTTTATTTATTTGAGAGAGAGAGAGCGAGAGAGAGCATGAGCAAGGGAGGGGCAGAGAGAGAGGGAGACACAAAATCTGAATCAGGCTCCAGGCTCTGAGCTGTCAGCACAGAGCCCGATGCGGGGCTCAAACCTGTGAACTGTGAGATCATGACCTGAGTTGAAGTCGGATGCTTAACCGACTGAGCCACCTAGGCGCCTCTGGAAACATTTTTCTATAAGGAAACCTTTTGTTTTTGGGGAATCCTGAGTTTTATACTCTACGAGTTAGACAAATGTAAAATATCTTTGTGATTGTCTCCTATTTTCTAGTCAGCCATGCCCCATAATTCCACATATTCTCAGATTATTTACAAAAAGCAATTAGGACAGATCAGGTATTTCCTGACATTTAAAAACATGGGCTATTACCTATTAAAAATCTTTAGAGGGTTTGCGAGGGGGTTTGGTTATCAAGCTGGCTATCCCTCCCTGAAGGAGGGAGCCACAGGCTTACTGTTAACCCTTTCCCTCCCATTGTCATTTCAATACATTCAGACCTACTTTATTATTGTAATGACTGACTACTTTTTTTTTAGAAGTAGTACTTTTTAATTTTTTTTTTTTTTTACATTTATTTATTTTTGACAGAGACAGAGTACAAGCAGGGGGAGGGGCAGAGAGAGAATGAGACACAGAATCTGAGGTTCCAGGCTCTGAGCTGTCAGCACAGAGCCTGACGTGGGGCTCAAACTCACAGACCGTGAGATCATGACCTGAGCCAAAGTTGGACGCTTAACCAACTGAGCCACCCAGGCACCCCATGACTGACTACTTTTGATAGTTTAATTTTTCCAGGAGTTTTGTTCTTAAAAACAATGAAGTAAATATTCTTGTACACACATCTGTGTGCCCGTCTGCAAGTATTTCTTTAAGAGAGACCCTCAGAAG
This sequence comes from Panthera onca, assembly GCF_046562875.1. Lineage (NCBI taxonomy): Eukaryota > Metazoa > Chordata > Mammalia > Carnivora > Felidae > Panthera > Panthera onca. The sequence continues at coordinate 171,132,498 of NC_138346.1, read as the reverse complement.
TAGATATTCTGGGTAAAAGAGAATGCAAATTTAATATATTGATAGCTATTGCTAAGTTGCTCTCCTAAAAGTTTGTGCAAATTTATATTCCCGCCTGTTTTTCCATGACATCTATGCTACATGCGGTTATTCATTTAAAAAAATTGCCAACTTGACAGTAAAAAATAGCATCTCATAGTTTTAGCTTGCATTCTTTATTTCAGAGTGGTTGATGTATTAATGACCACAAAGCTGCTCTTGTCAATCCTCTTGGGCCTTAGGCTGCTATAGAAAAGGACAGTGCCATTGTAACTGTCTTTTGTTACTCAGTTACCTGTCAATGGGTAGTTGTAAAGGTTGCACAATTGAGATGCTGAGCTCATTGGTAGCGTTTCTGTGATGCTCTTATTCAGCAATTCTTTCTCACTGAATCCAGTGTTTGGATGGAATACATGGACCTTTTATCAGTGCAGATGGCATCCCTTACTGGCTTTTAATATGCTTTCTTCTTAGTGACCTTGAATTAGAAGATAAAGACCTCATTCAGCAACTGTATCCAGAGTTGATGTAGGAAAATTTGGACTATATAATACTCCTGTTTCTCTGATGATTTATTACCGTCTAGTGTACGATTAGGACAAGTGACCGCTCTGAAAGTGCCATTTTGGTCAGAGCAGAGGGTTTGCTAGCATTTTGAGTTGTTACATTTGAGTTGAGTTCCATTTTAGGCATTTAATTTATTTGAATAAATCACTGGAATTAAAAAAACAGAAAATGCCAATATATTGGGTGGTTACCTTTTGGAGACTCAGATGCACTTGGATCCGGGATCATTTGTGCAGTTGGGGACTTTTTTCCCCCTAATCTCTCTAAAATCATCTTCATCTCTTAATTTAGATGTTCTTTTCCAGCCCAGGCTCCTTTTTACAAAATCAACTTTGTTAAAGTATAATTTAGGGGCAACTGGGTGGCTCAGTTGGTTAAATATCCGACTTCGTCTCAAGTCATGATCTCACCATCTGCCGTCCATGAGTTCAAGCCCCACGTCAGGCTCTGTGCTGACAGCTTAGAGCCTGGAGCCTGCTTGGGATTCTGTGTCTTCCTCTCTCTCTGTTCCTCCCCTACTCAAGCTCCGTGTGTGTGTGTGTGTGTGTGTGTGTGTGTGTGTGTGTGTGTCTGTCTCTGTCTCTGTCTCTCTTTCTCAAAAATAAACGTTAAAAAAAATTGAAGTTAATTTACATACAATAAAATGTACTGATTTAAAGAATATAAGCCAATGAATTTTGACAAATGTATGCATCTGTGTGAATAGTACCCCATTCAAAACTTAGAACATTTCCATTTCCCCCAAAAGCTCCCTCAAATCCCTTCCCAGTCAGCTCCTTTCTACCCTGCCCAGGTAAACTAATTTATAGCTATAGCTTGAACTTCATGTGAATGGGATCATACAGTCTGTAACCTTTTTTGTCTTGTTTCTTTCAGTCAACATTTGAGGGATTTTTGAGAACAATCCGTGTTGTGTATATTCATAATTTTTTTCCTTTTTATTTCCAAATATTCTGTTTATGTTCTATAACATGTACATTCATCTGTTATTAGACATTTGGGGTTTTGTAGTTCAGAGCTTTTATAAATAAAAATGCTATGAACCTTCATATACAGCTCTTCTGTGAATTCATATTTTCATTTTTCTTGGGTAAGTATTTAAGAGTGGAAGTGCTGAATCACACAGCAAGTGTATTTTTAACTTTATAAGAAACTACCAAACAACTTTTCAAAGTGTATGTGCATCTTATGTTCTTACTAGTGACATATGAGAGTTCTGGTTGCTTCACATCTTTGTCAACAGTCAACAAATTGTCTGTTTTTCTTAATAGTTTTAGCCATCTTAGCACCTCATTGTAGTTTTTTGTTTTTTTAAGTATTTTTTAATATTTATTTATTTATTTTGAGAGGAGGAGAGAATCCCAAGCAGGCTGTGTTTGCCAGCGTGGAGCCCATGAACTGTGAGATCATGATCTGAACTGAAATCAAGGGTTGGACACTTAACCAGCTAAGCCACCTAGGTGCCTCAAATTGTAGCTTTTTTTTTTTTTTTTTTTTTTGAATGTTTCTTTATTTTTGAGGGAGGGGAGGGGCAAAGAGAGAGAGAGACAGACAGACAGAGGATCTGAAGCGGCCTCTGTGCTGGTATCAGAGAGCGCGGCCCGGGGCTCCAACCCACAAAGTGTGAGATCCTGACCTGAGCCAAAGTCGGACACGTAACTGACAGAGCCACCCAGGCACCCCCCAAATTGTAGTTTTAATTTGAATTTCCTGAGTGAAGTCTTTTGATGAAGAACATTCTTGATGTTTTCTTTAATTTTTTTACAGTACTATAGAAAAGTATATGCTAATTGAAATTCATCTTTTGTATTTTAAAATTTTCTTTAGGTTTCTTTAGAAGAGATTGAACACAGTAATTCAAAATGCCTGAAAATCCTGCTCCAGGTATGCTAGCTACACACTTCTATCAGTGAATTAACGATTCAAACGATTCAAATGATGATGGGATTAACTTGTACTCTGGTTATCCTTCAAACAAGATAAACTGCAGGTCTTACAAGTTCTTGATCGGCTGAAAACGAAACTGCAGGAGAAGGGGGACACATCGCAGAATGAGAAACTCTCTCTGTTTTATGAAACACTAAAGAGCCCTCTCTTCAATCAGATCCTTACACTTCAGCAGTCCATCAAGCAACTGAGAGGGCAAGTAAGTTACTAATCAGGGCTTTACGTGTTGGTATGTTCAAGGCAGCAAAGAAAGAAAGAGATAGAGACAAACTTGTCTCTCGGTGCACTTAATTCAACAGGGAGACTGTACTGGGACCTGCGACCTACAGGTAGCATTGCACGGATAGTTTCAAATGTTTGCGATGGGTGCCTGTTTGGCTCAGTCCGTAAAGCATGCACTCTTGGTCTCAGGGTCCTACGTTCAAGCCGCACATTGGGTGTAGAGCTTACTTAAAAAATATATACATTGATGATAAATTTTGTGTTTAGAATATAAGTTGTACTTATTTAAATATGTAAAGGTCAGATACCTTCAAACTTCCCAACATTTTCTTCAGAATATAAAATAGTGTTGAGCTTAAATATATTTTCTTCATGAAGCCATTTTTTTCTAGCGAGAAGTGATCATACCCTTGTACCATATTACTTACACCTCCCAATTATCAAATATTTATCAAATAAATGTTAAATGTCATGGATTTTCTGATTAGAAAGGTCTTAGAAGCAGTATAACTGGTGTTTTACCTGTGTTTTCTCTACTACATACAGTATTGTACCCGGAGTCTTAGGGTTTCCACACACATGTGTTGAATTATAGATCACATGGCAGCAGTTCTTAGAGTGATATCAATTAATAGTTTTAACTGTCCTCTTGGTTGCTGTTTTTTGGGGTCACGGAGGGCAAATTGATTTTAAATCATCTATTTTAGAAGGTGAGCTTGAAGAGTAGCTCTCCTATGGATTACATTTGGGCAGAGTTTTAATTTTTTTTTAATTTATTTTAGAGAGAGAGAGAGAGTACAAATGAGGAAGGGGCAGAGAGAGAGGGAGATACAGAATCTGAAGCAGGCTCCAGCCTCTGAGCTGTCAGCACAGAGTCCGATGCAGGACTCAAACCCACCAACCGTGAGACCATGACCTGGGCCGAGGTCGGAGGCTTAACCGACTGAGCCACCCAGGTGCCCCTGGGCAGAATTTTAAATGTAATTGGAGATTATGTAGCAGAACATTGTTAAGTGAAAATTAACAAAATCTAGGAAAAATGGTTTTTGCTAATAAACCAAAATGGCTGCCCATAAATATTTAGCAAGTGATTTTTCTTATGACAAATTAAGGATTAAAGTCCACACATACGTCTTTTTGTGAATTTCTTTCTCTGGATCAGATTTAAACCATAATTTTAGAACTCCCCACGTTGATGCTTTGGTACTATAGTCCCTGGCCAGGGGATGAGTCCTATAGAGCAAGTGAATGCTATTAATAGCAATAGAAATTGGGAAGGGTTACTACAAATCTGTTGCTCTTATTGGACGAAGAGTGGAATTGACCAACCACTCCATCATAATAACTATCTTTTGTATTTATATAGTTTGCAGTTGTTATATGCATAATCATTGTATCCATTCAACTGTAAAATCTGAATTTTTTTGAGTGTTTTCATAGAGTTTTGGTGGGTATTGATTTTTTTTTTCCCCTATGTGGTCCTATTGACATTTGTTCTTGATGTTACCTTTATTCTGATGTGTTGGCACTCCTGTATATATATATATATATATATATATATATATATATATATACACACACACACACACACACACACACATATATATACACATATATATGTATATATATATGTGTATATATATACATATATATATATATATATATATATACATATATTTATGTTTATTTATTTTGAGAGCGCGAGAGCATGTACACAATGGGGAGGGGCAGAGGGAGTGAGAGAGAGAATCCCAAGCAGGCCCCAAGCTGTCTCTCAGTGCAGAGCCTGACATGGGGCTCGACCTCACAAATTGTGAGATCATGACCTGAGCCGAAATTAAGAGTCAGACACTGACTGAGCCACCCAGGCGCCCTTCAACCAGTGAGATTTTATTTTATTTCTCAATTTTTTTTAATGTTTATTTATTTTTGAGAGAGAGACACACACACACACACACACACACACACACACACACACACACAGCATGAGTGGGGGAGGGGCAGAGAGAGAGGGAGACACAACATCTCAAGCAGGCTCCATCCAGGCTCTGAGCTGTCAGCACAGAGCCCAATGCAGGGCTTGAACCCACGAACTGTGAGATCATGACCTGAACTGAAGTCAGACACTTAACTGACTGAGCCACCCAGGCATCTCTCAGCCAATGATATTTTAAAAATTAACTTCTATTATTCACCATAACTATAGGTTTCTTTCCCCTCCCCCCACTTTTTTTCTATACCATGTAAGTATAAACAGTACTTGTTTGCTGCTAATCTTGGTCAAGTTCCTTAACCTGTGAATCAGTTTTCATGTTCACAAAATGGAATAATATCTTTTAGGGCCGAGGATTAAATGAGATAATATGTAAGAGTCTGATGTAGTACTTTGCTCATAGCAATCATTCATTAAATACTGTTACTGTTATTTTTGTTTCAATTACCTGTGGATCTTTTGTGGCCTTCTACATGGAAACGCAAAAGGGATCAGGGTCTTACACGTTTATCTGACTGGTTGTACCTGTGTATAAGAAGTGTAATGAGCTGTTGTACATGCTGTTAACTTAGGATGATGGTAGAAGGCAGGAAGCAACATATTTTAAACTATTAAATATTCTGTGCAATACTAAATAAAAAAATTTTTAACCTTACAAACACACAGATTCATGTATCTGTATCTTATTTATTTCTTGTGTAAATATTTAATATGCAATTTATACATGTAATGGGGAAAATAGAATATTTAATAAGTAATTTCTTTTGTGTAGGTTTCTGTTAATGATTCTCTTGTTTTCTCTCCGACAGCTCAGCCACATACCCTCAGATTGTTCAGCCAACTTTGATTTTTCTAGGAAAGGTTTATTAGTGTTTACAGATGGTGCCATTACTAACGGGAATGCCCAAAGACCCTCTAATAACCTGACTGCCTCTGGGTTGTTTCCTTGGACTCCTAATCTGGGAAATGAAGACTTTAATTCAGTCATTCAACAGATGGCTCAGGTAAAGTTATATCTTGTCATGGGACTATTTTGCTATATTTTTCCTCTTATAGGTTAAAAAAGAAAACAATACTCTTTAAAAAAAAAAAAAAACTCTTTGCCTTAAAATTAGTTTCTGTGTGTGTGGTTTGCTTGCATTTTTATATTGTTAGGAGAGATTGATACTATTTTTAACCTGTGTATTAGACATTTATTGACTTAAAATTACGCAAGGAAAATATCTGAGTGTGGCAAGGAGTTTTTAGACAATTCAATTTGACATATCTCTGCACTTGAAAGGGATTCTTAGGATTTTGGTCATAGGAGGAAAATTGATGTCTACCAGAAGTGATGAAGCTCCTTTGAAGCTATTTTTAATTTTTTATCAAGACAGAATTAATGAGAGTTAGACCTAATATAATTTGGAAAATCTAGGGAAACATTTGAAGGAGTCATCCAGTTTTACCCCTTGTACTATTAAAAATTAAATAGTTGAAATTTTGGATGTGTTAATGTTTGTTTACCTCACCTTCTAATAAGTATCTTTAAAAAAAAAAAATGAAACATGAGTTTTAGAGTTAAATAGAATCGGTTAAGGTATGATATTTAAATATTCTATACCTAATTCCTTTTTTGACTTTATAGCTCTATCCTATTAATTTGACTAATAATTAAAAAAAATTTCTTTTTTAACGTTTATTCTTAGGAGGAGAGAGAGAGAGCGCGAGCGCATGAGCAGGGGAAGGGCAGAGAGAGGAAGACACAGAATCCTAAGCAGGCTCTAGGCTCTGAGATGTCAGCACAGTTGACGTGGGGCTCAAACTCAGGACCCATGAGATCATGACCTGAGCCGAAGTCAGATGCTTAACTGACTGAGCCACCCAGGCGCCCCTAATGTAACGCTTTTGTTATGTGATTACATTTATGAAGTTCTCATGTCATAAATGTAGTTATTAACTAAAGCAATAAAATATGTGTTTGTTACAGGTTGAACCCATTTGAATGGTGGCCTTTCCATAATATTTTGAGTTAACCTAATAAAGTGGAATATTAATTCATCACAATAAAATTAAAAATTAGACCCTAAAAAATGCAGCTGGCTCTAACTTCGGCTGAACACTAACACATTCTCGATATCTATTTTGCTTTCCTCATTGAAAAATGTATTTTTCATGGAAAGAATTTAGAGAAATTCAGTGTAAAAAGTAATCTAGAATTTACTGTGGAAAAAGATGTTTTTCTCGGGAATTTTCATCCAGCTTGGGCTTCATCTCATAACGTGAATGAAGTGTGAAAATACCTCTCCGATTCCCTGAGGTTGCAGAATACTGCACATTCCCTCTCGTGTTCTACTGAAAATAACCAAGTGAGAGCATTTCCAGAAATAATTTATTGCTGAAATTCTGAGATTTTTTGGATAGAGATGACTTAAGAGAAGCTGTTTTTTGTGTTATTCACAAAAATAGCAATTTTAGTTCTTTGGAAAGGGTATGGTAGTTAAATATACTTTATTGACTTTTCCTTTTTTTTTTTTTTAATCCCCCTTCATTAGGGTCGCCAAATTGAATATATCGAGATAGAACGACCTTCAACTGGAGGCCTGGGATTCAGTGTGGTGGCCCTTAGAAGTCAAAATCTGGGAGAAGTTGATATCTTTGTGAAGGAGGTGCAGCCGGGGAGTATAGCAGACAGGTGAGGAGGGCGTTCCCTCTGTGTTTTGCTAATTTTTTTCTGATAATTCTGAAAATGTTATAAAGGAAATAAGAAACTAGTAATGAAAACAGTTAACGGTAGCAGCTAACACTTGCTCTCTTCCTATGCATTCGTCAGGCCTTTTGCAGATATTCTCCCATGTACTTGTGGCAGCGATCCAGCTGGTAGTATCATTGCCCTGTTTTATAGATGAGAAAGCTGGGTTTCAGAGAGGTTCAGCACTTTACCTGCAGTCACAGAGCTGTTGGCGCTGGAACCACGAGCCGTGATAGGATTCCAAGACAGCCGGACTCCAAAGCTAGTGCCCTCTTCCACCACATTCTCCCACAGTTGAACATGGCATTTTAGCTGTGTCTGATCAGTAAGATGGAAATACTGAAATTTGCATCTTAAGATTATAACAGCTGTTTTGATGGTCATGTCACACTGTTATTTCTCTTATCAATTAAAAGCTTCCTCAAATCTATGTGATTCCCCCTATTGTACATGTACTATTTTATTATTAAAATAAATTTTTTTTTAATGTTTATTTACTTTTTGAGAGAGAGAGAGTGAGAGAGAGAGAAACAGAGAAACAGAGCGTGAGCAGGGGAGGGGCAGAGAGAGAATGAGACAGATTCCAGAGCAGGCTCCAGGCTCTGAGCTGTCAGCACAGAGCCTGACGTGGGGCTCGAACTCACAAACTGTGAGTTCATGACCTGAGCTGAAGTCAGATGCTTGACTGACTGAGCCACCCAGGTGCCCCTTATTATTATTACTATTGTTATTATTGTTTGTTTTGTTTTATTTATTATTACTTTTTAAAAATTTACATCAAAGTTAGCATATAGTGCAACAATGATTTCAGGAGTAGATTCCTTAATGCCCCTTACCCATTAAGCCCATCTCCCCTCCCTGAACCCCTCCAGTAACCCTCTGTTCTCCATATTTAAGAGTCTCTTATGTTTTGTACCCCTCCCTGTTTTTATATTATTTTTGCTTCCCTTCCCTTATGTTCATCTGTTCTGTCATAAAGTCCTCATACGAGTGAAGTCATATGATATTTGTCTTTCTCTGACTAATTTTGCTTAGCATAATATCCTCTAGTTCCATCCACGTAGTTGCAAATGGCAAGATTTCATTCTTTTTGATTGCTGAGTATATATTTTTTTATTTTTAAGAGGTATGTGCAAGCCTTGTATTTTGTTTCTGTATGATTCAGGTCCTTGTTTATTCATTTAACGAGTACACTGTTATTCATCACAGTTCTACTGCTTGTTAGAATAATGGCAACAGTACTGGTACTATTATAAAAAAAATTCTCACCCAATAATAAATTTTTGAATTCACATTCTGCATTCATGGGGTATGAGTTCTAGTCTCTCTAACTGAAAGTTCAGAAATAATGGATTTCCATGACTTTGCAGCTTTTCTTCTGCCATGTCATGCAACATTTCCTCAAGTATTTTCTGAGGAACCTTAGCAATGGTTAGATATATTTGAGAAATTCTATCCTGTTCTTGGAGATTGGGTATACATAGTTAGGGTAACCATATAATTTATTGTCCATGTTGGGAGAGTTTTGGGACTGAGAGGGTATGCAGTTAGTGACACTGAGCCAGCAGGTATAGAGTAAGACTATTCTGACAAACCTAAGACAATCCCGGGTGAGCCTGGGCCTTGGGTCACTTACCATTAGTTTACCATAGGCTTTGAAGTCCCTGGACAAAAAGCCTATTTAACTTTGATTGGCCCAACTTTTATTTTTATTTTTTTTAAATTAAAAATTATTATTGGGATATAATTCACATAATATAAATGTCACTGTTCTAAAATGTACAGTTCACTAGTTTTTAGTGTATCTTCAATGTTATGCAAACTTTTTGTGGTCAGTCCTGTGTCTGAGTTGCTCTGTATGAAGTCTGTAATTACAGAGTGAGGTGAGCATTTCCAAAAAGTGGAATTTGATGTGTCAGCATGTAAACAACCTTTACCAAGACTAAGTGGTCAGGTGACTTCCCAGAGACCACAGTGCTTGGCAGAAAACTTGAGACAGTGGGGTCTGCGAAGAGGAGAAGGTGTTAGAAGAATAAAGAGACTGTCTTTACAGTAGTCCTATGGAGAGATGGAATACAGCTCCTATTCTTGGAGTGAGGCTGCTGTGTATCTGGTGTAGGAATTTAGTGCAAGACAGTATGAGAAGAGACTGGAGAGAGGTGGTGGTCAGTTATTCATGACTTTCTAGGTCATGTGAAATGTATCACGATCAGTTCTTCCTTTCTCCTGAGGACTTTCCACATAGAACTGTGCTATTTTAGGATCTTACCTAAGACCTACCTGTGCTATTTTGACTCTCAAAGTAATGGGAATCCATTATTTTCAAATGTTGCAATGGAGAGACAAGAATTGGTCTCCCCTTGAGTGAAAAATATGAATTCAATATATACAAACAGTATGGAGGAGTTAAATTATAGTAGCAGGAAAACTAATTCTGTTCAACTTTAGAATGCATCAAAATCATATTTTCCAGGAGATTTCACTTCTCTACAACTTGTTTATCTGGTGTTGAGTGTATATTCCCTGAGCAGTTACTAACTGGAAAGAAACGCAGTGTCTTGGCAGTCTATTGGGTAGGGGGAAGGTAGATTAATATAGGTTGATTTCCAGAAAACAGAAGATTTGAATGTGAGTAAATTAAGAACTTACACAAAATCAGTTACATCAGGGTTGAAAAGACTCAAGAGTATCCATTCATTTGGGATTAATTAAGAAATTTTCCTTGACGAACAAACTGAATAGGAATTTAGGTGAAGAAGTCAGAAAGGAGGACATTGGAGATGGGAAAATGGAAGTGATTTCTGGTATCGTCCTATAGTGGTCACATTTTAAAATAAATGTTTCTTTCAGACTTGGGAAAGGTTCACAAGCAACATTCTCAATTTAATATATGTATATTTCAAAATTATGAAAGTAATACATGTATATAATAGAAAATTATAGAATATATAATAAACTACTTTCCCCTCCCCCAAACATCTAGGACTTTGACTACCCTGAGACAACTAGGAAATACCTTAGAATGGTTTCTTTTTATAAAGACAAGGTCATGGAGCATATACAATTTTTAATCTTACTTTTATCTCTTAACACAAGCCTTTCCTAATATTAATAAAAGGACATATAAGCAACATTTTTTTTTAAAGTTTATTCTGAGAGAGAGAGAGAGAGAACACAGCAGAGAGGGAGAGAAAGACAGAGAACGCCAAACAGGCTCTGCACTGTCAGCACAGAACCTGACTTGGGGCTCGAACTCATGAACTGTGCGGTCATGACCTGAGCCAAAACCAAGAGTCAGACGCTCAGCCAACTGAGCCATCCAGGCACTCCTATATAAGCAACATTTTTAATGGTACCTGATTTATCATGAGAGCCATCCACAATTTCGACATCAAAAATAGATATTTCAATATCTAACTTGCTAGTTTCTTTTTTTTTAGTTTTTATTTATTTAGTAATCTCTACACCCAACATGGGGCTCAAACTCACAACCCTGAGATCAAGAATTGCATGCTCCTCTGATCTTGCTAGTTTCACAGGAGAACCTAAAACATGAGTGTCCTCAGAAAACTTAGAATTTTAAAGGATTTACCTAGCTCTGTCTACAGCATATTTAATATAAATGAATACTCAGTGAGTGGTAGATGAGTGGTTTAGATCATTGTGATAATGAGGTAAGTGATGGGGAGGGTGGGGGAGAGAGAGAAAGAGAGAGAGAGACAGACAGACAGTTGGATCATGGAAGGTGGATTGATTTTGGCCAAGTAAGTCAGAGGACAGTAAAGATGCAGGAAACCATCTACATGAGAGTGGGAAATGCCAGGCGTGTTTGAGTGGGGAAGAATAGATCAGAATAGTTGGAAAAGGGGTTTATGCAGGAAGGAAGCCAAGTTGGAAGGAGTGCTTGGGGACCAAATGTACAGGCCTTTGAATACAAACCAAGTTTATACTGTGTCCTTGAGCTCAGAAGTTACCAAATTCTGCCTGAGTACTTTTAAGAGGTGATTGTGAGGAGTAAATGAGATCATGCTTGTGAAGCATCTTGTGCAGTACCTGGCTAAATGACAAGTGCTTAGTAAATATTAACTGTAATAGAGGTGTTTTTTTCTTAAGATTTGCTAAATTCTTTTTTTTTTTAATGTTTATTTAAACATAGAGCATGAGAAGGGGAGGGGCAGAGAGAGAGGGAGACACAGTATCTGAAGCAGGCTCCAGGCTCTGAGCTGTTGGCACAGAGCCCGACGCAGGGCTTGAACCCACGAACCATGAGGCCATGACCTGAGCCAAAGTCGGACATTCGATTGACTAAGCCTCCCAGGCGCCCCAGGTTTTGCTAAATTCTTTTAAAAACAGTTCTTTTTTTGTTTTTTTGTTTGTTTGTTTTGTTTTCCTTTTACCTTGGTTAGCAGTTGGGCAGTTGGTGATTGGGACAGAAAAGGGCTTAGATAACAGATTTAGAAGTAATGTCTGCTGATTTTCAAGGAGAGTGGGGCCTAATTATTGACAAGTGTCAGAAAAGCAAGGGACGATGGAGATAGGATGACTCTGCTAGAGAGGAAGTTTTTGGTGAATTTGAGGATAGTTACCCCAGTGTGATATATGTTGAAGTCAGATTGGAAGGGGTTCAGAAGGATACAGTTCTTGCAATAATGGGGCAGTGTTTTACTTGCAAAACTTGGTAGTGGGGCTCCATACATTGCTTTTGCTTATTTTTCTAGCCAAATGTTTTTATCTATCTTTCTGTCTGTCTGTCTGTCTGTCTATCTATCTATCTATCTATCTATCTATCTATCTATCTCCATGCTCAAAGTGGGGCTTGAACTAAGGACTCTGACATCAAGAGTTGCATGTTCTACCAACTGAGCCAGCCAGGCACCCCCCACCCCAAATGGTTTTTAAAGTATGTGTGTGTGTGTATGTGTGTGTGGGTGCACGCACACACGCATACATCCATACATGTGCATGCACACATGTTCAGGGATGCACCACTTAATTGGTTAATTAGCTAATAAGTGCTTTGCTGAAAAGCACTCTGAAGAGCTCTGTTATATAATTATTTGAGTAATTGTACTAAGTGAAATAGTGCCATAAGAAATAAACAGCTTCACTTGAATAGATTTTTTTTTAATGATGCTATTATATTACAACAAAATTTTCTTATTAAGGGATCAAAGATTAAGGGAAAATGACCAAATATTGGCTATTAATCACACACCGCTGGATCAGAACGTTTCCCATCAGCAAGCAATTGCATTATTGCAACAAACCACTGGATCTTTGCGTCTGGTCGTGGCCAGGGAACCAGGCCACATGAAGAGCAGTACGTCCCCCAGTCTAACTGATACAACTGTGCCGGAAACCGTGAGTTGCAAACTTGGAAAAATAACTCAATTTTGAATTATGCCACTGATTTTAATAAGTGTAAAGACATTTAGAAGGTGTCATTTTACTTGTCATACTTTGAGAAAGATCATCTCTAAATATAGCATTAGCATATTAAACAAGATATTCTGTTTTTTCAACATCCTATGATTCTCCTCATTTAAGATTATCAGTTAACATAGAAGATGAATTGTAGTATTATGTTTAACTTATTTGGTGAGGGAAAGAGTCTCGTGTTCCTTGGTGCTGTAGGGAGTTCCTTAATTAAGCTGAGAGTTTTATTAGAGATTTACTATTAAGTATCTTAAGTAAGATTTAGTTATTTTATTCCAAAAATATTGAAAATTATTATTGAAAAAAATTTTTGTAAGTTAGATGGGATGTTTATGACTAGATTATTTATACTGCAAAATTACAGAAGTTTTCCTTTTCACGTAAGCATGCCTACTGAGCAATTTAAAAGAATAAAAGTAAGAGTCTCTTGGAAATCTTTGAATTTGGTTTATAACATTTTACGGATTTTGGCCTCCATCTTCAGAATGCAGGCTAATAAATCTCATTTTCTTATAACACTAAGTGCTAGCTGATTAATTTTCATTCACTGGGACAAAAGAAAAAATAGACCATCTGGGTACAGGACAAGGTCACAACACAAATTAATGTGTAGACATTTTCCCTGTTGCAATCAGTGATATTAATACACTACAATTTACATAATAAATAGAATGTACAAAGTGGGAAAGTGCTTTGCACAGTGGGTAAGAACAAGGGCGCCGGAGCCAGGCTAAGGTGGGTTCGAGTCCAGTTCTTCCACTTTCTAGCTGTGTCCTATCAGGCAGGTTCCTTGACTCCCCCACACCTCAGTTTCTTCTTTTACTTGGAACTAGGAACAGCATCCACTTCACAGAGAGATTAAATGTGCAGATTAAATGAGAATGCGTGTGAAGAGCTAAGCATGGTGCTTGGTACAGAATTTACACTCTATGAGTATTAGCTGTGATCATTAATTCAGGTGTATTTTAGCAAATCTTTTTACTCCGCAGATACTAGGTAGTGTTCTAGATGTGAATTTATTAAGTGTCCCAATATTCTTGATCATTTAAAAAAAATTTTTTTTTAAACGTTTATCTTTATTTTTGAGGCAGAGAAAGAGCATGAGCGGGGGAGGGGCAGAGAGAGAGAGGGAGACACAGAATCCGAAGCAAGCTCCAGGCTCTGAGCTGTCAGCACAGAGCCCAATGTGGGGCTCGAACTCGTCAACTGCGAGATCATGACTTGAGCTGAAGTCAGACGCTCAACCGACTGAGCCACCCAGGCGCCCCAATTCCTGATCATTTTAACATTGCACAGTAACTTTCCAACTTAGTGTAATAGTAAAAGCAGTAAGTGTACCCTGCTGAACTTGAGATGGAAGATTTGGTTCTGCTTAGATTATGTGAATTTAATGCACATTTCTGGTGGGAACCTGCTACTTACAGGGAAAATGCGTATGTCTCTCAGTCTGTTTTGGACAGTCCTATTGCTAACATCTTCAGTGGGGCCTACCTTTCCTTTCCCTCATAACAGTCTGCTTAATTAGTCTCTTTATGTCCTTCTCAGCATTTCATTGTTCACATTGCTGCCCAATTAATCTTCCTAAATCACTGCTTTGTTCTTGTGCTCCCCTTTCTAAAACTTTCAGTTATTTCTTCTGCTAATCCAGTGAAGTAAATCCAATCTTTTTAAAAGAAGTTTTTTTAACATGTATTCATTTTTGAGAGAGAGAGAGAGGGTGAGTGGGGGGAGGTGCAGAGAGAGAGAGGGAGACACAGAATCCGAAGCAGGCTCCAGGCTCTGAGCTGTCAGCACAGCTGACGTGGGGCTTGAACTCATGGACCATGAGATCATGACCTGAGCTGAAGTCGGAAGCTCAACCAACTGAGCCACCCACGAGCCCCAATCCAATCTTGTTCTAAAATGTTTTGTTTTATTTTCAGGGAGAGAGAGCATGTGCTGGGGGAGGGACAGAGAGAGAGAGAGAGACAGAGAATCCCAAGCAGGCTCTGTGCTGGCAGCACAGAGCCCAATACGAGGCTCAGTCTCATGAACCTTGTGACTTGAGCCGAAATCAAGAGTCAGCCACCCAACCAACTGAGCCACCCAGGTTCCCCAACTAAATCCAATCTTTTGACCACATCTTTGACTCACTCTGTTACCTGGTCCATCTTTGCTCTTACATTTCCCTTTTGCTTCAGTGTATTTTTTCTCCATAGTGCAATTAAAATGCTACCTTTTTCTTGAAGGTTTCTGTAATTCTTCATTGGATTTGACCTCCTGTCTCTGCCTCCCCTATCTTCCCCCTGCCAACCTTTATAATATTTGAGGTTCTCTTTCAGTTCAGGTAGACACATATTTATTGGTTCCTCCTGTGGGCTGGGCATTGTTGTAGATATTGGGTATAGACTAGAGAATGAGACATGTCTCTGTCCTCTTAGAACTACATGTCTCTATCCTGTTAGATTTGATATTCTTTCCCATTTTAATTATTTGTGTTTTAGATTATCTCTCTACTGGATTATAAGATTCTCAAGAGCAGGGACCATATGATCATCTTTATCTCCTAGCCTTTAGAGAGTTGCCTTAATTACTTGTATGAATGTTCAATTTGTGGTATATCTGTTACTTCAGTAAATATCGGGAAGCTAAGCATCTATGTCTCGCTAACACTGTGGCTTTTATTTGCGATTAATTTGTAGGTTCATTGGGGCCATATTGAAGATGTTGAGC
Organism: Panthera onca; assembly: GCF_046562875.1. Taxonomy (NCBI): domain Eukaryota; kingdom Metazoa; phylum Chordata; class Mammalia; order Carnivora; family Felidae; genus Panthera; species Panthera onca. The sequence continues at coordinate 171,116,872 of NC_138346.1, read as the reverse complement.
TCATTAATGATGGCTCTGGATTAGGTTTTGGAATAGTTGGAGGAAAATCGAGTGGTGTGGTTGTGAGGACAATAGTTCCTGGAGGATTAGCGGATCGAGTAAGTTGACTTGTTTATTTTCACTTTGGTATTATACAGTTTAAAATGTATGGTTTGAAATGTAATTTTATAACATGGGTTACTAGGATATATGATTCCATAAATAGAAATGAAGTGTTGCTAAAAATGTTTATCCCCCTCCCCCCCCATAAATGTTAATACACACTCAACTTGGCTTTAAACAGTTCCTAAGTCAGCTTTCTTTTTTTGGTGGAGGGGGAGGTTCTGTTGTTGACAGTCTTCCTGATTCCATCAGAGAACAGTATTTTTGTGGAAGAATTGTTAATAGGTATTGTATTTTGAATATTTGTATTCTCTCCCAGCGTATCTTTCAGGGGCCTAAATGTTAAACTCAGGAGGTACAGTGATTATAAACATTTGTCCAAATATTGTATGTGGTAAATTTTACTTGATTATGATTTTCTGGCATCATAAGTCAAATGACTACACTTCATTATTTAGCAGTTTTTAAACTGAAAGTGAGCCTTTTTTTTTTTTTTTTTTTTTTTTTTTAAAGTAGGCTCCTTGCCCAACGTGGGCCTTGAACTCACAACCCCAAGATTAAGAGTCATCTGTTCCACTGACTAAGCCAGCCAGGTGTCCCTGAAAGTGGGCCATTTTAAAACTTATTAACTATTTCTGCTTAGTTTTACATTGAAGAAAATGTTACACATTACATTCAGTTTTTAGAAAGTACTTTAGAAATTTGGTTATGACACCACTTAATGATAAGCCCATAGTATGTAGACCGTGATAATCAGAATAGTATGTAAATTTCACTGATTGATATTCAGTTACCTATACATTTATCCCTTCTAATAAGGGTAAGTAAAGAGGAACCTGCTATGCAAATGCAGCTTTGAGGCAATTTCCTTAGCGCTCCATTTCTATTCAAGGTTCTTCTCCCTTCCACAGTATTTAGAGAAGCAGCTCTCAGGGTTTATTCTGTGGGGGTCCCTGAGACTCTTGAAGGGGATCTGTGGGATCAAGACAGGCAAATGGCACCAAACCGTGCCAGTGGTCACTGCAATCTTCTCCACTGTGTGGTTGCAATGAAAAAGAAAAAAAGAAAGTCTTACTACAGGAAGTGCAACAAAGAGTATTGTTTTTTAGTCAATTTTGACATTGAAGTGCATGTGTGACAAAACAGCACTCCTGTCACATACTGAATTTGGATGGTGGTTTTGAGACAAATATTTGTGAGACAAACTAGCTGCTTTTTTATATGGAAAACACTAACGATTTTTAAAATTCTTAAGTTTTGTGTTCTCATTCAAAATAATTTTTTTAAAAAAATGTTTAATGTTTATTTTAATCTTTGAGAGAGAGAATGTGAGCAGGGCAGGGGCAGAGAGAGAGGGAGACACAGAATCCAAAGCAGGCTTTGTCAGCACAGAGCCCCATGTGGGGCTTGAACCCACAAACCATGAGATCATGACCTGGGCCGAAGTCAGATGCTTAACCGACTGAGCCACCCAGGTGCCCCTCAGTCAAAAATCTCTTTTGCAATATGGTGATATACAGTGTTAGTTTCAGCTGTACATGATTCGATGTTTGTTAATACCGTGAAATGATCACCAGTCATCTAGTTAACCTCCATCACCACACATATTACAGTTTTTTTTTCTTGTGATGAGAACTTTTAAGATCTACTCTTAGCAACTTTCATATATACAGTACAGTACTGTTAACTACAGTCACCATCCTGTACATTATATCCCAATGACTTACTTATTTTATAACTGGAGGTTTGTAACTTTTGACCAGTTTCATACATTTTGCCCACCTACGCCCTCCCTCCCCACCCCCCCCTTTCTGGTAACCACAAATCAGGAAAATCATTTTTATTTTTGAAAAAATAATTGAAGGAAAAATTATGGTTATTCAGATTTGGGGACTTGGCAGACATTTCTTTGAAAATGGATGAAGGAAGCTTGTCACTTCAAGAAAAACGACTGACATTTGTTGGTGATGATAAAATTTGAACTTTCAAGCAAAAGTTAGAACTCTGGAAAAGTTGTGTCTTACCAGGAGTTGAAATTTCCCCATACTTAGACTTTTCTGATTATATTATTGCTGATATAAATACAATTTTTAAAATATTATATAATGAAATATGTCAACATTTGGAACATCTGCATGAGTCTGTAGATCAATATTTTCTGAAGACCAACGTGTGATAGGACAATGTATAGGTGAAAGGTCCATTCAGAATTCAATAGACTTTAATGAAACAGTATTTGAAAGTTTTTTGATGTAGTTGCAGATGCTACATTGCCACTGAACTTTAAGAAACTACAACTTGTCAAATTTTGGTGTGTTATCAAAGAATGGGCCTGAAGAGCTATTAAATACTATTAAATACGTGTTTTAACCATGTATTTTATGGAGGCCAGATTTTCTTTATATACTTCAGCCAAGCAACATATTGCAACATATTGAATGCTAAAGCAGATGTGAAAATCCAGTTGTCTTCTTTTAAGCCACATATTAAAGGGATTTCCAAAAATATTTAAAACTGCCACTCTTCTCACCATTTTTAGAAAATATAGCTTTTATTTTCAAACTAAAAAGTGTATACATCAATAGATAAAATATATATTAATATATTACATGTATTAAATATTTTAAGAATTTCTCTTTTCTTTTTGTTGTTTTTTTTTTTTAATATTTATTTTTGAGAGAGAGAAAGAGTGCAAGCAGGGGAGGGACAGAGAGGGAAACACAGAAGCAGGCTTCATGCTCTGAGCTGTCAGCAGAGAGCCTGAAGCAGGGCTTGAACCCACAAACTGAGATCATGACCTGAACTGAAGTCGGATGCTTAACTGACTGAGCCACCCAGATACCCCTTCTCTGCTATTTTCTAATTCAGTAGATATCAACAAAAAGAACCACAGAAATAAAAGTGCTTTGAGATTCTCAGTAATTTTTGAGATATAATTGACATATAATAAACTACACATATGCAAAGTATACAGTTTAATAAATTTGATGGGGTGCTTCAGTGGCTCAGTCAGTTGAGCCTCTGACTCTTGATTTCGCCTCAGGTCATGATCCCAGGGTCGTGGGATCAAGCCTCATGTCAGGCTCTACACTGAGTGTGGACCCTGCTTGAGATTCTCTTTCCCTCTGCCCTCTCTCTCTCTCTCTCTCTCAAATAAAAAATAATAATTTTTAAAAGGTTTTGTTTTTTTAATGTTTATTTTTGAGAGACAGCACGAGCAGGGGAGGAGCAAAGAGAGAGGGGGGACAGAGGATCTGAAGCAGGCTTTGTGCTGATAGGGGCTTGAACTCACCAATTGTGAGATCATGACCTGAACTGAAGTCAGAAGCTTAACCGACTGAGCCACCCAGGTGCCCCCCCCCCAAATAATAATAATTAAAAAAACTAAATTTGAAATATGTTTACTGGCAAGTTTAAAGTGTGTAGGGCAGTCCAGCAGGCTGGAAACTCAGGCAGGATTTGATGTCATGGTCTGGACTTGGAAATTTGTAGGGTCAGTTAGTAAGATTTCTTAGGAAACTCAGGCAGGATTTCTGTTAGAGTCTTAAGGCAGAATTCCTTTTTCTCTAGGAAATCTGTTTCTGCTCTTAAAGTCTTCAACTGATTTGATGGTGCAACCCTTCCCCCTTGTTATCAAGAGTAATGTTCTTAAAGTCAGCCAGTTATAGATATTAATCATATCTGCAAAATACTTTCACAGTAACATCTAGATTAGTGTTTCACCAAAAAAAAACTAGGTACCATCGCCTAGCCAAGGTGGTAACATAAAATTTAACCATCATACCATCTGTTTCTTCAAGAAAATGAACATATCCATCACCCACAGAAGTTTCCTGTGCTTCTTTGTAATCCCCATTTCTGCATCCTTAATAATTTTTAAGAGTGTGAAGCATTTCTGAGACCAAAAGGGTTGAAAATGGTCATTTTATGGGCCTTCAAAACACATTTGGGGCAGAAAACATATTCTTTAAGGGTTTTTGGAAATTTTTTGTAACCTGGAAAAGGATGAAGTATTGTGGAATATTTTGATATCTTTTTCCACATTTCCTCCCCAACACTGCCCCCCCCCCCCCACTTTAGCGATTTTCATAGGCTTGTTTGCTGGAGTAGCATTTTTCAAGATGCAAAGTGGAGTAGTTACTGTGAAAAACAAAGGGTCAGATAAATTTAGAAAACACCAAGTTAAATAAAATCAAATAGACTTTTTTACTGTAAGAATTTTTCTGAGCTTTTAATATCCTAATGTGCATTAAGAATTGTCACAAGGAGAATATGATGTGCAGTTTCCCAAATTAATCCCTTTGAGACACTGTTGGGAAAGGCCCAGGTCTGATATTTAGCCTTTACTGGAAGGGATTGTCACTATTTCAGGTCATTAGGGAGGGGGTTGTGGTATGCCCATCAGTCATGATGGAGAAGCAAGTGTTTATTTATACCAGACATTGTTATCTACCTAATATATATTATTCTCATGTAATCCTTGAAACAGTCATAAATTTTATTTTCAAATTATAGATTTGAAAGCTGTTAAGAAATTGCCCAAGGCTACTCAACTAGGAAATGACAAAGTCAGGATTGAGCCCACATCTATCTGACTCTGAAGCCTGTGTTTTACTGCTTAAATCTATTTATCTAAAGTTCATCCTAATGCTTTTCTTTTTCTGATGTATACTTGTCCAGAGTTGGTCTAAGCTTATCAGGAAATAGCCAGCTCTAGAAGCAACAGAACAATTGGCTTTTTCCTGTAGGGAATATGGTGAAGTCTGATTATAGGGGACAGAGACATCCCCTCTCTCTTCTCACCTCGGCTAATGGCAGATAAAATCTCTTCAACAGATTCTGTGTGTTGTTGCTAAGCCTTTACAAGTTTTTGCTCATGTAGCCTTGAACATAGCTTTAAATTTTTTTTTTAATGTTTATTTATTTGAGAGAGATTGAGACACAAGCACGAACAGGGGAGGGGCAGAGAGAGAGGGAGATACAGAATCTGAAGCAGGCTCCAGGCTCTGAGCGGTCAGCACAGAGCCCGACGCAGGGCTCGAACCCACAAGCTGTGAGATCATGACCTGAACCAAAGTCAGATGCTTAACCAACTGAGCCATCCAGGCGCCCCAGCCTGATCATAGCTTTAAAAGAATTTTAAAGGGAATTATTGCCTTTAATTAAAATGTACTCCTGTTTTGAATACTAATGTTCACTCTTGACTATTGCAATCTTTATGGCAAGGGAATACAGATGTCTTGGGTCATTAGTTTAAGTGTGATCAAGATTGATCATAAAGTGATACCTACGTTCAGCTAGTGGGGTTAATTAATATTACTTTCTTCAAAGAATATAAGATGAGATAATAGAAAGTTAGAAAAAGAAGTCCATATTATTTAAAAGATTTTTATGAAATAGCTCTTTAGTGTTTCCTTTTGTGTGTACAGGTAATACACAGTTAAAAGGTGGGTACAGTTGAGGGAGTGTGGCAAAAAACACCTAACTGAGGTCACTGCAGCATAAAGGGTCATCAGAAAGCAATTGATCAGAAGCAATTGATGATTTGCTATAAGCAAGACATTAAGCTAAAGACTTTACATATAGTGTTGAGTATAATGCCCACAACTCAGAGAGGGATTTATTCTCATTTTGCTTAAGAAGGATCTGAGATTTCGGTAGAATAAGTAACTGACGTTTGGTCATACAGCTTGATCGAAGTAGAGCCAGGATTTGAACTTGGGTGTGTCTGACTCCTAAGCTGGTCTTTGTCCTTCTGCTGTCTACTGCCTCTTATAGTATAAAGTAAATGAAAAAACTATTGATTTATATGAGCTTTTTAAGAAACACTTACTGAGATTTAATTACAATGACCAATCATTTAATGTAATCAGGGCCAATTCCATGGATAGGAAAATTGTATTGTGTAAGGGGAGTTAAAGACTTACAATCTATGTTATAAATCTATAACCTATAATCTATAATCTATAAACCTATAGACCTACCTATAAACCAACCTGTAATCCTCAGTCTCCAAAATTCACAGTACCTGAAACATACATCTTTTGAGAATTCCATTCAGCTATGACAAAAGTTTCAAAAATTTTCAGCAGTTAGAACTTTTGTTTTTGTTTTTGTTTTGAATTAAAAATGAGTAATGTAAAACTTCATTTTACATAAGTATCTTTCTTGTGGTCTGGAGAAATTCTAGGGAAATCAGGTACACTGAGTTTATCCTGTTTTCTCTAGAAGGTAACTACAGCAAAGCAACCTATTTAAAAGTTTTCACGAATTATTGACATTTTGGAGTTAGGCAATTATGAGTCACATTAGCTCTCCAGTAATCTTTCATACTAAGAAAGAATGTAACGAAGCAAGGATTGGAGGGTGGGTGTGTACTATGAGGAATTTTCAGCCTAGAATAAGTGAGGCTCAGCTTGAGGCCATTGAATAGTTGGTTATTCCCAAGAAATTTTGCTTTGAGTCTATAAACAGATATTTTCCTTATCCTTAAATATTTGATGAGGGCTGTGAGAATTTGAATAGAATAGGATAGATATACTTAGATGTATTATCTTCCTTTAATTCCTTAAGGAAAAGAGTGTTTATTTTATAAAGTCGCTGTTTTCTGCCAATGTTAGGTTGTCTTTTGATTAAAGACCAGTGATAGAATTGGCCTGGCATTGAAACTAGTAATAATTTTATTTTCTGTTTTTAGTTTTAAAAAAAACCATTTATTTATTTTATTGCTTTTATTTTAAAGCTTGAATTCCTTTAGGTATTCAAATATTTTTATTTTATTATAATATATTTAAAAGTTTTTAAATTTATTATTATTTTTTTAAGTAGGCTCCATGTCCAATGTGGGGCTTGAACTCACAACCCTGAGATCAAGAGTCACATGCTCAGGGTGCCTGGGTGGCTCACTTGGTTAAATGTCTGGCTCTTGATTTTGGCTTAGGTCATGGTCTCACAGTATGTGAGTTCAAGCACCACATAGGCTCTGCACTAACAGAGTGGAGCCTGCTTGGGATTCTCTGTCTCCCTCTCTCTGTGCCCTTCCCTGGCTTGTGCACAGGCTCTCTCTCTTTCTAAATGAACGAATGAATGTCACATGCTTTACTGACTGAGCCAGCCAGGTACCCCTCATCCAGTCTGCCTATCAGAGAACTTAAGATGCAAAGTAATATATTTTTTTAGCCTATAATTGCTAACTTGGAATAAATGATACTTTTAATGCTTTCACAATAATCTGTGGTAACCTATTACATCAGCTGTTATCATTATTTTTAAGTATCCCATGCAGGCTCCAGGCTCTGCGCTAAGCCCGATGCGGGGTTCCTTCTCACGATTGTGAGATCATGACCTAAGCTGAGATCAAGAGTTGGACACTTAACTGACTGAGCCATCCAGGCACCTCTGCCCCCCCACCTTTTTTTTAAGTTTATTTATTTTTGAGAAAGAGAAAGTAGATCAGCTGTTTTAATTTTTGTGCCTTCCATACTATTTAGCCTATATGCATAATTATTTTTCTCTTGTGAAAGAACCCATGGGTTAATAAATTTTTATACTTGAATGTTTGATTAGCGTGCTCTGTGTATTTTTATTTTTTTATTTTTTTAAATTTTTTTTTCAACGTTTTTTATTTTATTTTTGGGACAGAGAGAGACAGAGCATGAACGGGGGAGGGGCAGAGAGAGAGGGAGACACAGAATCGGAAACAGGCTCCAGGCTCCGAGCCATCAGCCCAGAGCCTGACGCGGGGCTCGAACTCACGGACCGCGAGATCGTGACCTGGCTGAAGTCGGACGCTTAACCGACTGCGCCACCCAGGCGCCCCTGTGTATTTTTATTTTTAAAGTAATGTCCACACCAAATGTGGAGCTTGAACTCACAACCCCTAGATCAAGAGTCACACACTCCACTCACTGAGCCAGCCAGGCGCCCCAACACTCTGTCTTTGAATGTTGGCATAGCTATTTATTGGCTATCACTGATTTATGATTTCTGTTAAAGAAAAGAAAGGACTCTATGCCTTTTATTTTCCTTGCACAGTAGACAGGTTATGGAAGGAGAATGTTGATCAGAAAATATCAGTAAAATGTAATGCTTAGAGCTTCAGGACTTAAACAAGGTAGCTGTCATTTTGGTGTCTTTCCTATCAATCTGACTGATGATTGTTTTTGCGCTTATGAATTCCTTAGAACACCTGTTTTTCTGGAAGAAGAAAATGTTTGACTTTCAGTGACAGATGCAAATTATCTACATCATTTTAAATTGAATTGAGATAAAATAGGGAAAAAAATAGTGCCTAAGGAAGTAACTAAATATGTACTTATGGTGAAGTGCCCTTCTTTAGCCAAGTATGAAAACACTTATTTGACAAATTCTTTATTCTTTGGCCCAGCCATAATTTTGTTCAAGGATGGTTTGATTTACAGAGGCCGCTTCACCCTTGTTTTTCATCATAAGCACTGACTTCTTCTTGAGTACTTGCTTTATCTCAAGTTGTTACATTGATAGAATATCAAAATTATCAGTGCTTAAAGTAGAAATCCACCATTTCTTTTAATTTTTGTTTTGTTTTTGTTTTTGAGAGAGAGCAAGATAGAGTATGAGCAGAGGAGGGGCAGAGAGAGAGAGAGAGAGAGAGAGAGACAGAATCCGAAGCAGGCTCCAGGCTCTGGGCTGTCAGCACAGAGCCCAACATGGGGCTCAAACCCACAAACTGTGAGATCATGACCTGAGCCAATGTCAGACACCTAACCAACTGAGCCACCCAGGCACCCCAGAAATCCACCAATTTTTTTGCTCTTTGCATCTTCTTTTTTTCTGAGTTTCTAAATTGAATTGCGTTTCTGTTTTCCTCCTCTTCTCCTTTTCCATTTGCTTCTAGGGCCTTCTCCAGACTTCAAAACAAAGCCCATAGCTCTTTACTCATTCTTTTTTTTTTTTTTTTTTGCATTTATTTATTTTTGATAGAGACAGAGCACAAGTGGGGGAGGGGCAGAGAGAGAGGGAGACACAGAATCTGAAGCAGGCTCCAGGCTCTGAGATGTCAGCATAGAGACCCACGTGTGGCTCAAACTCACAAACCATGAGATCATGACCTGAGCCGATGTCGGATGCTTAACGACTGAGCCACCCAGGCGTCCCAACTCATTCTTTTGATCTAATACCTTCATCCAAGTTTCTGCAAAATTGGAGAAAAGGAAGGATGGGGAATAGACTTTTTAGTCTTAAGATTTTTTTTGTTTTGTTTTTACTTTTTTCTTCTGAATTTCACCTATACCTTACAGATAGTGCCTTCTGGAGCCAGGAATATGAAGCCTAGTACTGCACAAGCCTGATGGTCATTGCTCTATTCTCAGGCTGTCTTTCTCTCCCAGTTGCAAAATACCTACTTTTCATCTTCATTTCACTGAAGCTTTTTGATAGTTACAGTTTCTTGGAGAACAGGAAAACAGTAAATTGATCTACTAGTGTTACTTTGAAGATATTGAAGTGTAAGATAAAGGACTAATGAGAACTGGTCTTCACTGGGACAGCTTGGGTTGAACCTAGGTTCTCTTATTAGCTTTATGACCTTGGTCAAGTCAGTCAACCTTTCTGAATCTCCATTTGTTCATCTTTAAAGTTGTCCCCCTCAGGGGCTCTTGGGTGGCTCAGTCGGTTAAGCATCTGCCCCTTGGCGTTGGCTCATGATCTCACGGTTCATGGGTTCAAGCCCCACATCAGTCTGCACCATCAGTGCAGAGCCTGCTTGGGATTGTCTCTCCCTGTTCCTGTCCCACTTGTACTGTCTCTGTTTCTCTCAAAATAAAATAAAACAAAATAAACTTTAAAAATTATAAAATAAAGTTGTCCCTCTCTGAATGAGAGGATATATGAAAAGTGATTTTCGACCTATAAGGTATTTTGCAGGTATAATTTTTTGTAACCAGCTATGTTAAATTTTGGTATCTTTAATATAGTAAAGATAAGTAAAGAGAATTCAAAATTTCCAATGAAACAAAATGCAGATGGGTCTGCTGTTTCAAGAATTTCACAGTTGGAGGTAGAATGGAAATGTTAAACATTATGAACTGATGTGCTTTTTTATTGTTTTAAACTTTTCTGTGCATGAGATACCCACATAGAAAAATGTACATAGGAAGTATGTATGATGGCTGTGCACGTTTTAAGTAATGAAATAATCACCGATGTACATATCGCTTAGTTTAAGAAATAGAATGTCACAGGGGCTTCTGGGTAGCTCAGTCAGTTAAGCGTGTGACTTTGATTCAGGTCATGATCTTTAGGTTCATAGCTCAAGCCCCACATAGGGCTCTCTGCTGTTGGCACAGAGCCTGCTTCGGATCTTCTGTCTCCCTCTCTCTGCCCCTCCCCCACTGGTGTGCGTGTGTGTGCATGCTCTCTCAAAAATAAACATTTTATTTTATTTTTTTAAACATTTATTTTTTCGGGGCACCTGGGTGGCTCAGTTGGTTAAGTGTCTGACTGCAGCTCAGGACATGATCTCACGGTCTGTGAGTTCAAGCCCCGCGTCAGGCTCTGTGCTGACAGCTCGGAGCCTGGAGCCTGCTTCCGATTCTGTGTCTCCCTCTCTCTCTGCCTCTCTCCTGCTTGTGCTCTGTGTCTCTCTGTCTCTCAAAAATAAGTAAATTTAAAAAAATAATAAAAACATTTTTTTCCTTTTCTTTTTTTTTTTTTAACTTTTATTTATTATTGAGAGACAGAGCATGAGCATGGGAGGGGGCAGAGAGAGGGGGAGACACAGAATCCGAAGCTAGCTCCAAGCTCCAAGCTGTCAGTACAGAGCCCGACGTGGAATTCGAACTCACAAACCAAGATATCATGACCTGAGCGAGATCATGACCTGAGCCGAAGTCAGATGCTTAACTGACTGAGCCACCCAGACGTCCCTCAAAAATAAACATTTAAAAAAAATAAAAAATAAAAGAAATGGAACATCACATATCCTTGCTTTAAATTCATCCAGAATCCTGACTTTATATATGCTAATGACTCCTAAATTTAACTCTGTGGTCTGGACTTTTCTCCTGAACTCCAAATTTGTATATCCAGCTGCATATTTGACATTTTCACTTGCATGTCTAATAGGATCTCAGACTGGCTATCTCCAAAACTCCTCATTCCTACTCCCACCCATCTATTGCTCTGTAGTTCTCTATTTCCATTAATAGCAGCTCTGTCTTTTCAGTTGCTTAGGCTAAAACCTTGGAGCTTTAAGTCCTTTTGTCCCCTCACACCTCCTGTAGAAACTATCAGTAGGGTCTGTTGAAAGTTCATTAAGAATACATCTAGGATCTCACTTCTCAATACTCCAACTGCTAACCCAGTCTGTAGGCTACCACTATCTCTAGATTACTGCTTTAGTCTACTAACTGGTATCTCTGCTTCTGTTGCTTCCTCCCCTGTAGTCTATTTTCAGCACAGAAGCTTGAGGATCTTGTTAAAAGTAAGTCAGATAATGTCACTTCTCTTTCAGAACACTTCAGTGACTTCCCTTCCCATTGGCTCCGAGTAAATGCTCTGCACTGCTGACCTCAGTTAATGCTCCCTTCTCCTCCTGACTACTCTCCTCTTTGCTCATTCTCTTCCAGCTACACTGATATCTCGCTCATCCTTACACATGCCACTGAGTTTTCCGGCCTTGAGAGTTTCTAGCTTTATGCTGGAGGCTTCTGATCCAAGCTCCTTCCCTTCTTGAGGCCCAGGGCTTTCTGACCTCTTCCTTACTTTTGTGGCCATTAATACCCTGGCTCCAAGCCATCAGGCATGAAGTGATGCCCTTGAGCAAATAAATGACTGTTTTAGAATTCTAGATACTATTTTCCTTTTGAACACATCCTCCACCCCATCTTTTTTTTTTTTTTTTTTTTTGGCAAAGATTTCCTTTTCTCTGTTGCCAGTTCAGCATTCATTAAGACTGTTATGTTTTATTTAATGTTTTATAGATGGCTTCTTTGTCAGCCATTTTGCCAGAATTGAAAGTCTGATGAATTGTTATTAGCTAGTGAAGTTAGATCATTGATTTCTTAGAATATTTTTTTATTATTGTTATTTTTATTTAATTTAAATCCAAGTTAACAGTGTAATAATTTCAGGAATAGAATTTAGTGATTTATCATTTACATATAACACCCTGTGCTCATCCCAACAAGTGCCCTCCTTAATGCCCCTTGCCCATTTAGCCCTTCCCCCCACCCCCTCTCCCCTAGCAACCCTCAGTTTCTTCTCTGTATTTAAGAGTCTCTTATGGTTTGTCTCCCTCCCTGTTTTTATATTATTTTTGCTTCCCTTCCCTTGTGTTCATCTGTTCTGTGTCTTAAAGTCCTTATATCAGTGAAGTAATATGATATTTGTCTTTCTCTAATTTCGCTTAGCATGATATCCTCTAGTTCCATCCACGTAGTTGCAAACGGCAAGCTTTCATTCTTTTTGACTGCCGAGTAATACTCCACTGTATATATAAACCACATCTTCCTTATCCATTCATCCATCGATGGACATTTGGGCTCTTTCCATACTTTGGCTGTTGTTGATAGTGCTGCTATAAACATTGGGGTGCATGCATCCCTTCGAAACAGCACACCCGTATCCCTTGGATAAATGCCTAGTAGTGCAATTGCTGGGTCGTAGGGTAGTTGTATTTTTAGGTTTTAGAGGAACCTCCATACTGTTTTCCAGAGTGGCTGAATTTTGTTTTTTTCTTGAATTAAAGGATGGAAGACTCCAGACAGGGGACCACATCTTGAAGATTGGTGGCACAGATGTGCAGGGAATGACCAGCGAGCAAGTTGCCCAAGTACTAAGGAACTGTGGGAATTCAGTCAGGATGCTTGTTGCAAGAGACCCAGTTGGTGAAATTTCTGAAACCCCTCCCCCCACTGCAGCCTTACCTGTAGCCCTGCCTGCTGTAGCCAACAGGAGCCCTAGTGTTGTGAGTATACAAACCATTCTTTAATCTTAAATACTGGATATGAGATCCTGCAAGATTAGAAATCCCTTCAACTCAGAGTGCCAATGATTGTGAATAGTGTCCCCAAGGAAGTGAAGAAGAACCCCGCTAAGAGACCTTAGATAAGTTTGATTTTCTTCGTTGCTGTGTCTCAGGGTTAAGTCATTCAGCCTCCCTGAGCTTCAGCTACTCCTCTGTAAATTGGAAAATAATAGTACTTGCCATTTCTTTTTCTTAAATAAAGGCTTTTAAAAAACTTTTAAAATTTTGTTTAAAAAAATTCCTTTTTAATGTTTGCTTATTTTTGAGAGAGAGGGACAGAGTGCGAGTGGGGGAGGAGCAGAGAGAGACGGAGACACAGAATCCTAAGCAGGCTCCAGTTTCTGAGCTGTCAGCACACAGCCCAATGCGGGTCTCGAACCCATGAGCTGTGAGATCATGACCTGAGCTGAAGTTGGACGCTTAACCAGGCACCTCTTAAATTTTATTTTAAAGTAAGATTCAAACCCAACATGGGGCTTGAAATCATGACCCCGAGATCAAGAGTTGCATGCTCTACCAACTGAGCCAGCCAGAAGTCCTAGTACTTGTCATTATTACTTCATTAGAGTGGTGTTGAGGCATCCATGTATTGGAGGGGAAACTAAATATTGGTCAGTGTATGAGTTACTACAGATAGGAACAGAATGACCAAAGGAAATAAATAATATTTGTTATAATAATCATTATTATTATCATCAAACACCTAGAATTGTTGAGGTCATCTGAAATCCTCACAGGAATTCTCCAAGATAGGTCTTAATCTTATCATTAAGATAAGATTGCAGGGGCGCCTGGATGGCTCAGTCAGTTAAGCATCCGACTTCAGTTCAGGTCATGATCTCACGGTCTGTGAGTTCAAGCCCCGCGTCGGGCTCTGTGCTAACAGCTCAGAGTCTGGAGCCTGCTTCTATGTCTCCCTGTTTCTCTGCCCCTCCCCCGCTCATGCTCTGTCTCTTTCTGTCTCAAAAATAAATATTAAAAAAAAAAAAAATTAAAAAAAGAGAAGATTGCAATACATGAAGGAACTGAAGTCCAAATTACTCATTAAAAGTCATAAAGTGAGGGGTGTCTGGGTGGCTCAATAGGTTGAACGTCCGACTCTTGATTCCGGCTCAGGTGATGATCCCAGGGTCACGGGATTGGGCATGGGTTGGGCTCTGTGCTGTGTGTGGAGCCTACTTCAGATTCTCTATTTCCCTCTGTCCCTGTCCCCAACTTGTGCTTTTTTTGTCCCTAAAAAAATAATAAACGTGTAAAAACAATCATGTAGTGAGTAAGTTGAAGCTGGGATTTGAATTCAGGTCTTTCTGGTCCTTTCCAAACCCTTTCCAACCATCACACAGGCTCTGAATCAAGGGGTAATAAAGCGAATGGAGAGAAATAGTTTTTAAAAGGAGGGGCTATGGAAGAAAGAAGGAGAAGTGATTTTGGTGGGAAGAGGTGGAAGACCGTCATTCATCTGCATTCGAGGGGCTGTTCTACGAAGTTGTTGGCCTCTCCCTCTTTGGCATCTTGTCGCTGGAAGTTTTCTGTCGGAGATGTTAGCATCATTTTTGTTTTCCTCCCCAGACTGGTTACAGCCACTTTCTTCCCTTCCATTACTTTAGCTCTCTTGAGCCTCCAATTCAGTAGTTGGGATCAATGTAGCTATGTGATAAGCGAGAATTTGATGCAATCACCCGTTTCCTTTCTCCTGTTAGCGTTTTGAATTGGATCATGTTTTTAGACACTTTATTCTTTTAAAGAACTATTTTATTTTTTTATTTTTTAATTTATTTTTAAATTTTTTTTAATGTTTATTTATTTTTGAGACAGAGAGAGTCAGAGCATGAACGGGGGAGGGTCAGAGAGAGAGGGAGACACAGACTCTGAAGCAGGCTCCAGGCTCTGAGCTGTCAGCACTGAGCCCAACGTGGGGTTCAAACTCATGGACCATGAGATCATGACCTGAGCCGAAGTTGGACGCTTAACTGACTGAGCCACCCAGGCGCCCCAGAACTATTTTAAGTTAGAAGACAAGTAATGAAAAAAGGTTCTAGGTCGACAGTTTTTGCTCATAATTATTATTCACAATAATTCTTAGCATTTGTTTCAAAATTTTTCTTTACATTTGGTTCTTTTTTATTTATTTTTTGAGAGAGGGAGGGTAAAAGTGAGTGAGGGGCAGAGAGAGAGGGAGAGAGAGAAGCGAGGCTCATCCGAAGCGGGGCTCGAACTTAGGAACTTTGAGATCATGACCTAAGCCGAAGTTGGATACTTAACCAACTGAGCCACTCAGGCACCCCTACATTTGGTTCTTTTAGATAAAAATTTATCCTGAGTTTTTTTTCTAAGTGGCTGTATTAGTTTTCTGTTGTGTAACAAATTATCACAAACCTTGTGGCTTAAAACAACACTCTTTGTTCACAGTTGTGCAGTTCAGAAGTCTGGGTAGGACGGGCTGGGTTCTCTACTTAGATTGCTGTGTGGCCAAAATCAAGGGCTTGCCGGACTCTTATCTGGATGCTCTGGGGACAGTCTCTTTCTAAGCTCATATAGATTGTTGGCAGAAAACAGCTCCTTGCATCTGTAGGACTGAAGTCTCTTTTCTTTGCTGGCTGTCAGCTAAGGCCCTCTCAGCTCCTCGAGGCTCCCCGTGGAACTTCTCATAGGACCTCTTCATCTTCAGACCACAAGTCCAGCCCTTATACTTCAAATCTTTGTCACTTCCTTTTCTGCTGCCAGCCAGAAAACTGCTTTTGAAGGGTCTGTGATTAGATTAGATGCACCTGGATAGTCGTCTTTTTGCCACATACTGAAACATAAACACAGGAATAGCACCAGGAATCAAAAATCATGGGGACCATCTTAAGATTCTCTCTGCCACAGGTGCTAAAAAAATACTTGACAAACCATGCACAAATTGACTGTGTACACAGTTATGAAACTAAATATATATCATTAAAAAGTTTTTTTTCCTTTTAAGACACTTCTCTCTCTCTTTCTTTTTTTTTTTTTTAGGACAGTTCTCTTTTTGAAACTTATGATGTTGAACTCATTAAAAAAGATGGACAAAGTCTTGGAATTAGAATTGTTGGGTATATTGGAACTCCTCATACAGGTAAATGAATCATTTCCATTTTGTATTTGGAAATAATTGTAAAGGATGTTAAGGTTTCTAGATAGTAAAATTAACTATCTGCAGACTTTAATTTAAATACTGAACAATAAACCGTGTATTTTTAGTGGCAACCAGTTACTTTTCAGTGATTAGAGAATTACAGTTTTATCTCAGTAGTTTTATAGCTGACTTGATTTTCATTAACAAGGATTTAATTATCCAACTCATCATATAGCATTTGAATTGTACCTTCTTTTATTTCTTAAATATATTTAAAATATTGTGACTGTTACATATTATGACACTTTAGATGTGATAAAATAAAGATTACTGTATTTCATATTATAAATGTCAAAAAAGTGTTAGTATAACCACATATATATATAAAACAATTTCTTTGATTAGAATTATTTTCCTGTCATATAAAAAAGGGTTCTATTGTAATAATAAATACATGGCCCAAGTATTTCTGAATAACATCCCCTCAGCTCTTACATGTAAAGATTTGGTAACTTTCACTGTACGAATTACTCTGTTATTATAAGACAGTCATTAGAGTAAGGTAAAATAAATTTTTTGCACAAATATTTGCTAGTAACATGAATTCAGAGGTATGAAATGTTCTAGTTTTTTAAAAAATAGCAAGATTAGAAAGTTAATTTTTTAAAAAAATTATTATTTTGCATACTTACAGCAGGTGGAAAGATTAAGAGTGCTAATGTATTCAAAGTCCTGAATGAAATTCGTGTCAGGCCACCTTGTGCTATTTTAGCCTAATGAAATAACTGTTTTCAAACCTTTAGATTTTTCTAAGTGCCACCTTTATTAGGTTCAGAATTTAAATGAGTTCCAAAAGAGCTAAGTATGGATTGTATAATAATGTTGGGGGAAAAAAAAACTATATTGAATAGCTCTTAATATGCTGTCTGGTTAAAGAAATCATGACTTTGTTCCTAAACTTGTGGCTTATGACTCAAATACTCTATTAAGTTTTTAGAGTGTTCTTATAAAGTTAACAATATACACACAGAGTAAAATGAAAGTGAATGATAGAAGACTGAGAAAATCTGATGTTTATGTTACTGAATAAAGAAAAGAATCCTTTACCTTCTTTACCTTCAAAAGAAGTTTTGGAGACTGGGCGGGGGGCAATGGTAAATCCAAAAACTAGAACATTTAAAAACTCAAACTCAGCATGCTATTTAACATGTAGTGTTTCAAAATAATATTCATTTTATTCCATTCATTGGACTTTTGAGGGGGTTACTTAGTTCTGAAAGGGATAGAAAAATGAATGTAAGAAAAGTCTAGTCAGAGAAAGAAATATGTAAGTAACTGTCAATTATTTAAGGATAAGTGAAATATATGTTTTAGTAGAGATCTAAGCAAACTATCATGACAGTTGAAAGATTAAATTTGATGAAATAAAGAATTCACAAAGAAAGGTATTTGCGCTAGTCATGAAAAAGGATTTTAGTAGAAGGGGTGAGGTTATAGGAAGAAAAAATGGATAAGAAAAGGGATAGCATCATGACAATACTTAGTGTTTTGGTGAAATCTCAAGTCTTGTGTGTGTGGACTTTTGTCTTGTTGGAGGGATGGTAGTTGGATGTAAGGAAAAAAAGATATTTGGGGCAGAGTATAGAGGTCCTTGAGTATGAGTCTATGAAATTTACAATCATTTAGGCAATAGGAATCCATTGGTGTTTAGTTTTCTTCTATTGACAATATTTTAAGTTCATTTGAAATACAAGAATAAAAGTACAAAATCATCCAGAGTTATGGTTTTCATTTTCCAGTTTCTCCTCCAGTCTTTGCCCCTAGGAACGCATGCTTTTTATATAGTTGTAATTTTTATATAGCCATTTGTTTCTATTTAAATATTTTATAATATAAAGATTACATAACATTGTGAAGATTCTACTTAAAAAAAACAAAACAAAACACTATGTGTACTTTTCCGTATCTGGGAAGCTAACAGTGAACTAAATGTAGGCCGGAAGACCAGGTAGGAGGGAGACTCTTGTCTTAGTGCTGGTGAAAAGTGACAAGGTCTCTGAGGCAGCAGGGAGAAGGGAGACAGCCCAAGAGAAGAGGCTGAGACTGCCTGGGCTCTCCTGAATTCCAGTTGGTGGTAGAGCACATTTCATCAGGGTTCCATTACTGATGATTTTTCCAGAAATAGTCATCAGTCACATCATTTCAAATTCGGGTCACTCGTGATGGTGACAGTTTGAAATAATCCATCAATTTCCCTGCTTGTGTTCAAGATAGTATTTATCAAGCCTCGAGTCAGCCCCTGTAGCTAATTAACCTCTTGATATGAATTTTGCAATCAAGGTCTAATTAGAGCTTTCTTCCTTTTTCCATATGTTTTCATGCACCTCAGGGGAGGCTTCAGGGATTTATGTGAAAAGTATAATACCTGGCAGTGCTGCATACCACAATGGCCAAATTCAAGTGAATGACAAAATAATTGCTGTAAGTACCTGTCCTCTGTTTTAGAATGGAATCAACTTGGGGGGTTGGGGGGAGTTATCTTTATTATAATGTATGTGTGTGAGAGGAGAATGGCTTCGCATAATCTCATAATGTTTCAAAAAATTGAGTGTCATCTCATTGATTTGGACTCTTGGGGTTCTAAATTTGTTTGTTTGCTTTTTGTTTTTGTTTTTCATTGTGTGTGAAGAAACAAATCAATAACCATATTGGTAGGAAGAAAACATATATATATATATATATATGTGTATATATATATATATATATACACATATATACACATATATACACACACACATATCTGAAAGATGGTCTGCGATTCTTCTAGAAAAGACTTTTTTTTAATTTTTAAAAAATGTTTTTATTATTTATTTTTGAGAGAGAGAGAGAGCGCGCGAGCGAGCGAGCATGCGCATGAGCTGGGGAGGGGCAGAGAGAGGGAGACACAGAATCCGAAGCAGACTCCAGGCTCTGAGCTGTCAGCACAGAGCCTGACCCAGGGCCTGAACCAATGAACCGCAAGATCATGACCTGAGCCGAAGTTGTCAGATACTGAACCGACTGAGCCACCCTGGTGCCCCTAGAAAAGACTTTTCAAACACCTCTGTGTTTTTTAAACTCACTCATTTTTCATAGAAAATAGGCTATTAACCAGATCTTTTTATCTCTTCATGAAAGTAATTTTTCTACTAACCGTAAGTAATTTTGAATACATACAAAAACATAGAATTATTTTATATATTGGAGAATATAATAATTACCTTTTGTCAATTCAGACTGGTCTTTCTTCATTTAGTAGAAATTGGTTAAATTTTAAAGTTTATTTGAATAATATTTTTGAAGCATACACACATACACACATTTAATTTAGTGATTTACATAGAAACAAATGTTCATTGGTGTCATTTGAATCTTCGTCCTTCAAGTCCATCTAGGGAAGCACCTTTCATGACTCTTGGCTTAGGAAGCGTCTTGTGATTTGCAGGGTATGGAGTCAAGCAGTAAGCAGTGGATGCTTTGGAGAAAATACTTCTAGGGAAAACTAAACGTAATGGTTTGGCCAGCTTGGGAGATGAGGCCTGTGTGTTCTGATGGACTTCAGAAGTGAGGAATTGGGCTTGACTTAGATTAGTAAATCCGTTTCTTGCATATACTTCTTCACGGCACTAGAAAACCCTATGGGGGGAGATGTGTGTATCTCTTCTGGAAACTACCACATAATGATATGATAGAGGGATGAAGTATTGGATGACCTCTTCAATGTTGATCATACAGGCTTGTAGTTAGTACATCTTGAGAGCTGTGTTTAACAGTTGACCATCTTTGAAGGCACTTTGAATTTTGAATAGCATAAGAGACTAAGACCTTTTCCCTCTCAGGCTGTCAGTTAAAATGTGTGACTCTCAATTACAAGTTTGAATTTGCTCTGTAGGTTTTCAGGACATTTGTCAGCATGTTTCACTACTAATTTTGCCTCCTATTCAAAAATAATTCCTTAGGTTTAATACAAATTCGTTTTGGCATAAAATGAATTGCCTGATTTTATTCTGCCTTGTCAGAGTTGAAAATAGTAGCTAACTTGAAGCTTCTGTTTAATGTGTCTCTTAACATTTTAGGTTGATGGTGTCAATATTCAGGGTTTTGCCAACCAGGATGTTGTTGAAGTGTTACGAAATGCAGGGCAAGTGGTACACCTAACTCTGGTTCGAAGGAAGACATTTTCATCTGCTTCTCCACACGAATGGCCTTCAGACAGAGGTAGTTCATTCCACGATCCCTCTCCCCACCACGTAGTCTAGGTCTAGAAGAATATCTTATCTACAGAAGTTGCTCTGTGAGTCTGGGAAGGAAAAAGTGCCCATCTTGTATAATGTAGTGATGGAGAAATGAATCAGCTAGCTCATTTGTGCATTGAAGAAGAACTTCCTTGTGCCATTCCAAATGTTAGAACGTGAACCCTGACATGCATTAAGCTTTGAGAGCTGTTTGAAATGGAGATGGAAATCGTTTTTTCCAAAAAGCTTCTAAATTTCATTTATTACTTATATTTGAATAATAAAGCTTCAACACCTTTTGTTCTAGGGGCTCTCATTTGTCTAAGGCTTTGACATTTTGCACACTTAAGATTCATACTACTTCTAACAATATATTTAATTCTAATGTCTCCTGATTTACCCTATGAAATACAGAGGGGAGAAAATAAGGATTTCTATTAAGAACATTTTTATTTGTAAAATATTTGTTATTTTGATTAAAGAATAGCAAATTGTCATTATGGAACAAATGGTATGCATGCCAGTTTTTTAATTATCAAGTTATTAATGTGTAGATTGAAAAATTTGACAGTCCTGAAAACAAATTCAATTTAAAATGAATGACTAGTTATAGAACTAGTAAGAAATAATTCCATTAGAATTTGTCAGAAGATGAATATATTTTTTTCCTCTCTTCTGAAGATATAATAAGCCTGGAAGCCTTGTCTCAACTAATATTGATTTGTATTTAAATGGGAACTTTTTAAGTTTTATGTGATAGTGAAAATTTTGCTGCTGAAAGACAGATGCCCTGTCAACTGCATCGTATGTATGAAATTAAACATTGCCTAAATAGTACAAATTGTACCAATGCTATATTGACCTTAAAAGGTTTACATAAATATTTATATCAACATAATGGTTTTTAATAGCTCTGATAGAGCCCTTGGCTTCAGTCTACTGTATCAAATAAAGTACGTTATCTACGAATTAGCAATTCTTTCCTGCGCATGCCTCCATTTTAAATTTATGTTGGGATAAATTTTGACTCTAAATTCGCACTTCTTCCACGGTTGAGATGTCCTTCATGTGGGTTTCACTAGCACCCTTAGAAGAGCGCTGTACTGTAGCATTTATCACTCTGTTTGGGGATCACCTGTTTCCTGTGTAGTCACTATAATGAACGGAAATGATGCCTTTGTTCCCTGCCCCACGTAACACATTTTCCTCTGCCTTCAGTCTTTTACTGAGGGAAACTGCACGACTTCTAGCGCTTGCCCAACACTTGCCTCTACTATTCTAGATCTTACTGTCTTTCTCTCCTACTGTTTGTATACCTTATATATCTTTTTGGTGTACCTGTTTGTATACAATTGTATACCTTGTAGCATACAATTACATCATCTACTGCTCTGTGCTATAAACTGTGGTGTGTAACTATTCTCCCCAGTTACACTAGCAACTTTGGGCCTCGTTACTTTGGCTAGCACTAGGCTGTGGTTTTAGTGTGTATCAGTGGATTAATGATGTAAAAAATATCATGTGGTTGAAAATTTCATGCTAAGATCATAGGAACTTTTAACTGGCTATATTTTTCAACATTTTATAGTTGACCTCTGAACAACACAGGTTTGAACTGTATAGGTCCACTTATATGTGGATTTTTTTCCAATACAGTACTGTGCTATATTTTCTATAAATGTGGTTTTTTTTCTTTCTTAAGATTTTCTTAATAACATTTTCTTTTCTCTATGTTGCTTTTACTTTTTCTCTAGAATACGATATAATACATAATAAACAAGTTCTGTTAATTGACCATGTTGTCAGTAAGGCTTCCTGGTCAACAATAATCGGCTATTAGTTACATTTTGGGGGGCATTCAAAAGTTACATGTAGGTTTTCAATTGCATGGGATGGGAAAGTGCCTCTAACCTCCACATTGTCCAAGGGTCAACAGTATCGTAAAAATTTTTGTAGGTTTTTTTCAATGTTTATTTTTGAGAAATAGCATGAGATGGGGAGGGGGCAGAGAGAGAGGGAGACAGAGGATCTGAAGCGGGCTCTATGCTGACAGCAGAGAGCCCAATGCAGAGCTCGAATTCACAAACTGTGAGATCATGACCTGAACTGAAGTCGGATGCTTAACCTACTGAGCCACCCAGGCGCCCCTGTAAAAATTTTTAAACATACAGAAAAATTGAAAAACATATAACAAATACCCACGGACCCACCATTTAGATTCAACAGTTAACATTTTGCCATATTTGTTTCATCTATTTGTCCTTTTCCCTGAACCCTGTGAGAGTGAGTAGTAGACATCATGGCACTTTATTTTTTTTTAATTTTTTTTTTTTTAACGTTTATTTATTTTTGAGACAGAGAGAGACAGAGCATGAATGGGGGAGGGTCAGAGAGAGAGGGAGACACAGAATCTGAAGCAGCCTCCAGGCTCTGCGCAGTCAGCACAGAGCCCGATGCGGGGCTCGAACTCACGGACAGCGAGATCATGACCTGAGCCGAAGTCGGCCGCCCAACCGACTGAGCCACCCAGGCGCCCCGACATCATGGCACTTTAGTCCTGCATACTTTATAGCTTCTAAAAATAAAGATATTGTCTTACATGATAATATATCATTATCACAACGAAGAAAATTAATAGTAGTCCCTAATATCCAATGTGCAGCACGTACTTAAATTTTTTTAATTGCCCCAAATGTCTTCTGTAGCTTCTTTTCCCACTCCCCACTCTCTGAAAGAGAAACCTCATAACATCAAGATTCAATCATGCGTTATGTTTCTTTGGTTTCCTGTGTTACGTTTCTTCAGTTTTTTAATCTAGAAGAATCCCCGACCCCTGCCTCCACCTCCATGGCACAGACTTTTCGTGAAAGGATTTGTCCATTTTGTCACCAGAACACTACATTCTGAATTTCATTGTCCTTGTGGTGTAATTTAACTTGTTCCTCTATCCACTGTGTTTCCTGTGAGAAGCTAGATATAAAGCCCTAGTTAGATCCAGGTTAAATATTTTTGGTAAGAAAACTTTGTAAGTCATGTGTGACCATTTAAAAATGACCAAAAATGACTCTTGTTCAACCTTTCTTGTGTTTAACAGATACATAATGACTTGCATGCTTGAGATTGAAAGTTTTGGATATCCTATTACTCAGCTCAATTTAGCTAAGGGAGGAGAACCCTTAGCTGCAACCAGGGGAATTCTCTCCAATTCCCTTCCAATTCATAAAGTTACCTATGTAGAGTTTTTTGTTTTTGTTTTTTTTAAACTTATGATGGTGTCATGCCAGAACTTAGGTGAGCCCAGAGCAGTGGGACAGGCTTATTCTGCATAACCTGCTCCTTACCCACCACAAGTGCAAGGGTATATATAGACCTTAGTGTTCTTTTTCTTTACCAAGGCTATGTTGATAAGTATCTTTTGTAGAATGACTTGGCCTTGCCCTTCTTCCCCATTGCCTGGTTCCATATCCTTTCCAATGCTACCAGAGCTTCCTTATTTTTTTTTAGGAATTGAGTGGTTATCACACATGACGCTTTAAATAAAGTATCATATATGTAAGTTACCTGAGATGTTTGTAATGAGGTGGTCAAATGGGAGAACAGGACTAGAATGAACTCACTTAAATATGGTCTTCAGCTGCTAGTGATTCAAGTTAGTAATTCTTTTTTTTTTTTTTTTTTTTTTTTTTTTTTTTTTTTTTTTTTAAGGAACTGTCATAGAATCATCGGAAATACCAGCCCTCTATTCAACTGGAGCAGTGGAAACGGAAACGAATTTGGATGGTGGGGATGAGGAAACTGAAGAAAGAATGGGTAATCTAAAAGCCTTAGAAAAATTAGGTAGGCACAAAGCATTCAATTCAAAACAATCAAAGTAATTTGACTTTATTTGTTAACTGTTTTCTCCCTTTAGAGCTAATATGAGAAATTTTAGAGACATTTTGGAGATAGGAAACAGGATATTCTTAATATCAACATCTTACCACTTGTGACAATTGAAGACCAGTTGTTATTGTTTAATCTTTGTTTAATTAATTTTTTTAAAACTTTGTTTTGAGAGCACAAGTAGTGGAGGGGCAGAGAGAGAGGGAGAGAGAGAATCCCACGCAGGCTCCATGCTGTCAGCATAGAGGCTCGATCTCATAAATTGTGAGATCATGACCTGAGCCGAAATCAGGAGTTGGATGCTAAACCAACTGAGCCACCCAGCCTCCCCTGTTTAATTAATTTTAAATGCATTTTTATTAGCATGTGTTAACCCTTTTCATCTTGCTAGCATTTTAACAAGCTTACTGCATATGTTAGCTTATGTATTGTCGTTGATACAGTTATAAATATCTAGGTATCTGTATACATGTAGCAGTGTTTTTTAACATAATAATTTGTAATCTATACATATGTATGTTTTATCAAACTGCCAGATTGTTACATATTTATACTTTAATCTTTTCAATTGATGTGCAACTTTGTCCTCTTTGTACTTTGATAACTTGGCTACGTAGTTGACTGTTCTGCAAGCATTTTGAATAACAGTCTCACACAATTCCCTGCACAGCATTGCTCAGGAAAGCCTTGACAATTGAATGAAATGGGATACTTCACACCATCCTCTTCCAGAGAAGTTTTGGCTTTGTCTTGTGTCAGGAAAGAATGGCCTGAAGGAAGGAGTAGCCCCTCATTCAAGTTAAAAAATTTCCTATAATTTGGAAATTTACCTTATTCTTTTTTGACCCGAGTGGATTGTATTGTAGTTTGATCTTTGCTATTTAAATTCAGGTGTACCCGGATAGATTGTCATGGAGCTATTGGGTGAAAATCAAATACATTCTGAAATTAGAAATATCTTCAGACATTTTTATCTGCTCTTTTTGGATCAATCTCACTGCATTTTTTTCTTCATGAGTATGTTTAATTTGAGTTTGAGAGTAAGACCAAAGTCATTGAACTGCTAGAAGTTAGCTTTCTTATTTGCTGGAGGGGCAGAAAAACTCTCCCTTCTTCCCTTCTAGGTTCTTTGGTCTAATAATTAAATTGACATAAGACAGATTAACAGGAGAAAAACACATTCTATGAGTATGGAAGCCCCATAAAAATATGAGACCCAAGAGTAAGTTGGGCAATTGAGGCTTACATGCCGTCCTAAATTAAGGAATGGGATAGAGGCCTGTGGCTTCAAAGACAAGGAGGCTAATTTGCAGCGTGATAAGAAGAGCAAATGTTTGGTGATTAAAAGTTTGCTCTACCATGACAATAGGTCTTTCAGATAAAGTAATTATCTCTGGTAATAGCTCTTTCTGGTATAGGCCTCCTATCTAAATTCTTTTAGGTAGTTAAGGGAGAGGTAAAAGTTTCTCCTAAGTCTGTTGGGTCTTGATTGTCTTTAGTTCTAAGTATTCCATGTGCCAGAATGGCATATTTTGGGGTGGCATATTCTGCTCCCCTTCATTACCATTGGAATAATGTTTCAGATCATCGTAGTTTTCATTTTCTTAATGTTTATTTATTCATTTCTGAGAGAGGGGCAGGCAGAGAATCCTAAGCAGGTTCCACACGGTCAGCGCAGAGCCTGATGCAGGGCTCGAACTCACGAACCGTGAGATTTTGACCCTAGCTAAGATCGAGTTGGACACTTAACCGACTGCGCCACCGAGGTGCCCATACTATTTGTTTTTCAAGTCCTTTTGTGTAGCTCAGGATTATTGGGCTGCTGAAATTAGTCTTTTTCCTCTGGTACTTAGCTTTGTGCTGTGCTTTAAAACTCAATGACTCTCTGTGCTTCCATTGTACAACTGAAAGATGAAAAACTTAAAAGGAATTGTAGGTGAAATATCATTATTTTATACATGTGTGTGAAATGTCTTTAAATATCATGTTCTTAAGCTTCCCAATTAGCTTACCAGATAAGAAACTGCTGCCGGGAAGAAATTAACAAAGATGGTAGAACTCTTAATGTAATTTCTTATGGAAGTATTGACAGCAGTAAATAGACACACAGTACAGAGCCTACGTGAATGATACTTTGTTTTTAATAAGACTTCCGGTTAGTCCCTTAATGTAACCTAGCGTATCAGTTGATAGAGTTACTTCATGTAGTATTCTTTTGTACATGTAGTGAGTTTAGCTCTTTAGTGTTAGTCTTAGTCTCTTAATTCTGAGGTTAGCCTGATTTACTTGATGATTTGCATTATGTAATTAAGCATTATATGCACCCAAGATTAGCTGTCCGGACTGAAGACTGAAAGAGCTGATATTGCAAGTTATGTTTGATTTTAGACAGATGGTTATGTCATTTGGAATAAGTGTTCTGTGACTTGTTTAATCTTGTGATAAAATGGAGAGTTTTTCTTTAACTTACAGAAAAAACCGTGAAGGTTTGCTTTTTCTGCTACTATGGATATAAGTTGAAATTGTATTTTCAGTACTTTAACTTTCACCCATTAGGCATTATTCAGACTATGAACGGTGCCCTGAACTTCTGGCTAAGATCATATGGAGGACAGGCAGGATACTTAAAATCTGTCTTAGTTCTTGAATGTTACCTTACCTTTGCAAAAAAGGTAATATTATACTTAGGAGTCAAAAAGGTATAACTAACCACAGTTAAAGACCAAAGTAAAGCCAGAGTTTCTATTATATTAAAGCTCATGCATCTCCGTGGTTGAATTAAACCAGACAACCCTTTATATCTGCCCAAGTGAGAATTCTGACTGGGTTGTGTTGATATGTCCACTTGATAGTAAAGATATCTTTTGATAAATCTGTACTTTTTCTATGGGTAAGTGGAAAGTATTACTTTGAAGTGATTAACATTTAAATTAGGTCCTTGTTTGCCTTAACATATTGTAAAGCAAAGCCAGATGTATTTTTCTTATAAACGGCAGGATGTTTACATCTAAAGTGCATATATTTCAAATTTCATTTCTAAGTCATCATTTCCTTTTCCCTTGAAAATAGTTCTTAACAAAAAAGTCCCATCATAATTTGGTCACAGTTGGCCTTACATTTTACATTAGTGTTATAAGTCACCTCTGATTTACTTTACCTGGTAGACCCAAGTTAATGCATTTTCCTTTTCATTCGTTTCCCTTTTACTTACTGGAACTGTGTGGTTATTGAAGAATTTAGTAGTTAAGTGTGTTTGGCTCACCGTAGTTTCAATATTCTTTTTTATTTCTTTATTTTTTAATCCAGAAAAAGCTCCTGACTCTCTAGAAAATGAGCTGAAATCTAGATGGGAAAACCTTTTGGGTCCAGATTATGAAGTAATGGTATGTTAAAATGTTGCAATAAAGAACACTCATATCTCATTTCATGTTAAGCTCCTGACACTGCAGTTTAAAGAGATGGGAGAGCCCAAGAATAGCCAGCTTGCCTTTGTTTTTTTACCTCCTGCCTTTCTTCCCTAGCAGATCAATTGATCTTTTCCCCCCTCTTTTAGCATTTTAAGCTATAAGAACAATTAAGGACTGCACGCAAGTTTCAGTTACAATTAGCAGACACTCAGCTCATGTTGCAAACATTTAAGTCAACAGTAGGCAGAAGAATCTTAGAAAGCTTGCCTTTAAATTTATAACCTATATCAGCTGCTTAAAATTGCTGGCATTTTTATGATTGCTTTTATGATCTGTTTGTTTTATTGTACACTGAAAGGGCTGTGGATATTA
This sequence comes from Panthera onca, assembly GCF_046562875.1. Lineage (NCBI taxonomy): Eukaryota > Metazoa > Chordata > Mammalia > Carnivora > Felidae > Panthera > Panthera onca. The sequence goes on along the minus strand of NC_138346.1, from coordinate 171,088,729 downwards.
GTCCTATGTTTCACAAAGAATCTTACAGTTTTATGAGAAAAATGAAAGAATGATTATCAAATGGATTAGGGAGAACAGGAAGTAATTTAGGTTAGGCAGAAGTTTATAGTGCCAGTGGTCCATTAGACTTTCTTTCACCTGTTATTAGATTCATTGAGTAAGGGATTGATTACATTCCCCCCTATGAATCCACATGAAAGCAGAAAGCTGTGCTTAGAAAAGCCTCTACAGTGTTCACTAAATGCATTAGTAATAAAATATTCTATTAAATTTCTATTGTCATTCATGTTTTCTTACATATGTTTATCATTAGCACTCGTTGGCTGGTTGGAGAATTTTTTTCTCTTCTTGGTTCAGAACATACAACCACTATCTAGTGTCAGAAAATTTCTAATGTTTTTAAGATGAATTAAAACATTCAGTGCTCTATTCTTGCTAATTTTGTACTTGCATGTTGGTTGTTATGAACGCCTGCTTCTTCATAGATTTCAAATGCTGTTTTGTCATTAGGCTATCTATCACCTTAGCCAATAACCTTTTCTACTATTCTTAGTGGTTTGATATTCAAATAATTTGGTGTCTGAGTATTTATGAATGGCCAGTTTTGTCATGGGCTCTTTTTTGTTAAAATTTTACTTTGCCCTTATAACTGTATTTCCAAATTTCATTTATCATACAGTGAGGTCATAACAGATTAGGTAGAGAGGGGAGACATACTTTGAGACTGGGAATTTAAAGTGACAGCTTATTCATTAAGGGTTCTTGCTGTTTCGAGGGATGAGAAGAAGAAAGGAGAAACCAGGCAAGATGAAAAATGCATGCACATATGCATGTACTCCAGTGTTCCTTACTTCATTTTTCTTCTAGAATCTACTTCTGTGAAGTGCAGTACTTCTAGAAGCTTTAAGTTGGATCATTGTTTAACTTACTCCTCCCTCCAGATGTACCATATTTTATTAACAACTCACAGATGCAAATCATCAGTAAAGTATTTTGCTTGCTGGCAATTTACTTCTGTGGATTTCCACCACTGGAGCTTAGAACAATAGTTTTAGGCCAGGGTTGAAAGCTTTAAGTATTCCATGAGCCTCTCACCAGGCCAGGTCTTTCTGTTTGTGTCCTTGCCAGCCAAGTCTCCTAGGGAAATGGTAGAGCTTTTCTGTAGAAAGTCAGATGCTTCAATTTTTCCAAACACATCTTACTTTACTGACCTTGCAATCTTTGTTTTAAGGCCTGGATTTAAAAACAAAAATGACAATAACTCCTGGCTTTGCGAAAAGAGTAAAATTTTTATGGACTCCTTCTAACAGAACATTATATTAAAATTTTAGGGGGCATGGCTTTTTAAAAATAGTGTATGTTTTTGCCCATCCCCTTCTGGGTCAACTGCTGAGTAATTTGGTGGGGGTGGGGGTGTGGGGGAGGGGGAAGGATTGCTGTAGAAAACAGTAACAACAGAACAGGAAATATTCGCTGAAATTCTACATTATGTGTTATACTTACGGATTTCAGAAATATCAAAAAAAGATGAGAATGTAGATCCGTTGGTGTTATCAATATATAGGGTTTATAGATTATTTTCAGAAAACCTAAGAAGAAATAAAGTTCTGCTTTTACAGATACTGGATTTTTTTTTTCTTGTAAATTTAGGTTGCAACTCTGGATACCCAGATTGCAGATGATGCTGAGTTACAAAAATATTCAAAGGTAAGCATTATTTTTTAAAAGGTTACCAGTTTTTTGTTGCTTGAAGAACTTTCTCTAAGTCCTTGTTGGAGAAATTATGTTTCCGGAATTTTAGTCTTAGATGATTTCTGGAAATGTGGTAGGTTCTCACTGTTCTGAAAGGTATTGGTTACATATGCCTGGGAAGGGCATGGCGTGCCTGTGCCTTTTTCAGAAGCCAAACCCAGGTTTAATTACTTTGCCCACTTTAAAGGTAGTGCACAGAGTAACATTGTGCAGAGTGTGTTAACCTTTCAGATATTATTAGCAGACCTTTTAAAATGCTTGCCAAAAATCAGGACCACAAATACAGACTTTTTTTTTTTTTTTTTTAAAGTTTATTTATTTTTGAGACAGAGAGAGACCGAGCATGAACAGGGGAGGGGCAGAGAGAGAGGGAGACACAGAATCTGAAACAGGCTCCAGGCTCTGAGCAGTCAGCACAGAGCCTGACGCGGGGCTCGAACTCAAGGACCGCGAGATCATGACCTGAGCCGAAGTCGGTTGCTTAACCGACCGAGCCACCCAGGCGCCCCAAATACAGACTTTAAAAAATCTTTCAGGGGTGCCCGGGTGGCTCAGTCAGTTGAGCGTCAGACTTCGGCTCAGGTCATGATCTCACGGCTCGTGGGTTCAAGCCCCAGGTTGGGCTCTGTGCTGATAGTGAGGAGCCTGGTTGAGATTCTCCGTTGTCTCTCTCTCTGCCCCTCACCCCCCTCTCAAAATAAATACATAAACATAAAAAAATGTGTAAATGCCATCTTTTTCTCTATTTCTTGAACATATTAATTACAGCTTATAAGGACTTTAAACAGTTAATTCTAATATCTAGATCAACTTTGGATGTGTTTCTATTGTTTGATCTTTTCTCTTATTGTAGTTACTTGTTTGTCTCTCACATCATACCATAAGGTAATTGCCCAACATTATGTAGGACAGCTACAAAAGGCTTCAGATGATGTTATCGTTGTCCAGGGGGATTCATTCTTTTCTCTGATAAGTATAGTGTGTGTTGGGGGTGGGTGTGGGGAGTGGATGATCTCCGAGATGTGGCAGAGGTATGGTTCTGGTAAGGTTCAGACTCTGTCTGGTTTGCCTTTGCTCCTAAGACCTAGCCTTCCAGGTATTTCACACAAGTCTGGAATGTTTTTTACCTGTCCCCTCTTCTTGGTGGGACCTGAACTCCAGTTCTGTCTCCTCAGTACTTCAGGGCTGCTAAAATCTTGGCTTTTCAGAGGTTTTCTTTTTTCCTTTCCTTTCCTTTTCTTTTCCTTTTCCTTTTCCTTTTCTTTTCTTTCCTTTTCCTTTTCCTTTTCCTTTTCCTTTTCCTTTTCCTTCCCTTTCCCTTTCCCTTTCCCTTTCCCTTTCCCTTTCCCTTTCCTTTTTCCTTTCCCTTCCCTTCCCTTCCCTTCCCTTCCCTTCCCTTCCCTTTCCTTCCCTTCCCTTTCCCTTTCCCTTTCCCTTTCCCTTTCCCTTTCCCTTTCCCTTTCCCTTTCCTTTTTCTTTCCTTTTTCTTTCCTTGACAGTGCAAGTGGGCAGAGGGCAGAGAGAGTGGGAGAGAGAATGTAGAGCTGAAAGTGGGGCTCGAGCTTACCCGAAGAGGGGTTCAAATTCACGAACTGTGAGATCATGACGTGACCCAAAGTCAGATGCTTAACCAACTCTGCCACCCCAGGTGCCCCTTCAGAGGTTTTCTGATTGGCTTTTAGCCTTCTTGCTCATATTGCTTTTGAACTCAAGAGACCTCCTTGGAGGAAACCTGCCTTAGCTCAGGCTCAGTTCCTCGTGCAGCTAAGCTCTAGTTGTCTGCCCTCCCATGTTCAAAGCCATTAAGCCCCTGTGTCATCATACTCTACGATAAGTTAAAAAAAAAAAAAAAAGTATAATAACCACACTTCATGCACCTCTTACATCTTAAAAAAATGGCATTGTCTTTTTCCGGACGTATGTTCTGTCTCGCATTCATTCCCTAGTTCCTTTCACCAGTCTTACTAATTTCATTTTCTTTCCTGATTAACTTCTATACAATATATATATTTGTACTCAGTAATTCTTGTATAAAGACACAGAAAGGCTTTGAGTTGAATAGACTTTCAGAACTAACTCCTAGAAATTCACCAGTGCATTCAGCTGTACATTCATTCATTCATTATTCATTCATCAAATATTTATTAGTATCTACTTTGTGTCATGTCCTCTGCTGGGTGCTGGCGTTTCAGAAGAGAATGGAGGAAGAAAAAAAAAAAAACACAAAAAAAAACACCTGCCTGCAGAAGTTCTGTTTTTTATAAAGATTTATTTTATTTTTAGAGAGTGTGCGTGAGCAAGTGTGCACAAGCAGGGGAGAGGGGAAGGGGGAGACAGAGAGAGAGAATGAATGAATGAATGAATGAATGAATATTAAGCAAGTTCCACACTCAGTACTGAGCTCAATGCAGGGCTTGATCCCCCGTTCCCAGAATCATGACCTGAGCCCAAATCAAGAATCAGACACACAACCGACTGAGCTATCCAGGCGCCCCTAGAACTTATATTTTCATAAGGGGAGATAGGAAATAAGTAAGTTACACAGTATTGGTGATATGTGTCATGCAGAATATTGAGGCAGTGGAGATGAATGAGGAATTCAGGACAGAGGGTAGGTTTGCACGTTTAGGTAGGTTGACCAGGGAAGGCCTCATTAAGCAGGTGACATTGGAAGGAAGCATTTTAGGAGGTGGAATAAGCAGCCTAATTTTTCTTCTGTAGAATATGAACAATAATACCTTTGTTGGAAGGTTAAGTATAAATATACATAACGTATGCCTTAATATAGCTCAGTGCTAACACATAAGAATTGTTCAGTAAATGGTGATTTTGTTTCCCAGTTGTGTGCTTCATTTTTAGTTTCGAACTTTTTTTTTTTTTACAAGAAAGCTATTTTAAAACATTTAATTTTAATTTAATTTTAAATCATTTAATTGAACTTTTGTTGTGCCAAAGTATTTAATTCCTTAAAATTTTTTATCCTAGGAGAGTTCTGCATAATTGCACTGTTCTCTTTTCATGTTTAGTTGTTACCTGTGTATGTTTACATACTTGTGGTTAGTATGTCCATCCTTTTATGTAACGTATGTGTGAGGGAGAAGGGACGTATACTTTTCCCACATCACATTCTCACACATCTCTACTTTTTTTCTATAACTTCTTGATGAAATTAATCAAGATGTCCACAGATTATTTCTGTATGTTGATGAAATTATGGTTTTTAAAAATCCTCTTGGGGCGCCTGGGTGGCTCAGTCGGTTAAGCGTCCAACTTCAGCTCAGGTCACGATCTCGTGGTCCGTGAGTTCGAGCCCCGCGTCGGGCTCTGTGCTGACTGCCTGGAGCCTGTTTCAGATTCTGTGTCTCCCTCTCTCTCTGCCCCTCCCCCGTTCATGCTCTGTCTCTCTCTATCTCAAAAATAAATAAACGTTAAAAAAAATTAAAAAAAAATCCTCTTGTAATTAGGAGTTTAGTTGTTGGCTCAGTGTCTTGTTTCCCCTGTAATATGTAAGGAGACTATCCTAGCGATGCATCACAGAGGAGGACACTCGAGTTTGCATAGGTGCAGTGTCCCACCTCAAATTACGCAGCTAGATAGCAGGTGCTTAGAGCACCTTCATTCATCTCTGAAATATTTGCTGAGTTCCTACTCCGTGCCGGACACTGCTGCCAATGGTAGGCAGCAAAATGGAAAAGGCTTTTGCTCTCATAGAGCTTAGACTCTGGCTTTGGGTAAGGGCATGATAATAAACAAGTGAAAGGTAGCTTGATCAAATAGTTGTAGATTGTAAATAGTGATGCAAAGGAGTAAACAGAATGGTGACCTCACAGCTGGGGAGGAGGGAGCATTTTGGAGAAAGCCAGAGAAAGCCTTTCTGAGCCCGGGCCTGAAGGATAAGGGCATGTGGGGCTGGGAACCTGGTGACTGGCAGGTGTAAAAGTCCTTTGGGAGGATAGGGCCAGCTTGTGGGAGAATGGAAGTTGTTAGGGTCAAACTGAGTGAAGATTAGAATTAAAAAAAAAAAAAATTATCTTAATGTTTATTTACATGAGAGAGTGAGAGAGGGACAGACAATCCCAAGTGGGCTCCATGCTGTCAGTACCGAGCCCGATGTGGGGCTCGAACCCGTGAACCATGAGCTCATGACCTGAGCCAAAGTCAGACACTCAACCGAATGAGCCACCCAGGCGCCCCGAAGACTAGAATGTTAAATGAGGATGGTGGGGGAGACCAGGTGCTACAGGGCTTCTAGATCCATGGTGCTAAGCCTGGGCTTCAGTCGTGGTGCCAGGTAACACCAGTGGAAAGATTAAGTGGTTCAATGTGGAGATCTGCGGTCAAGGCTGTAGGTTTTTCTTCCATCTCCTCAGGTTTCTATTTAGGGAATCCATGTTTCATGGACATGGCTGGTGTTCCTAAGGGTCTGGCTGTCTTCAGGTTGTCACTCCAGTTTGCTTCTCCATTGCCACCACTCTTGAAGGGATGACAATTCTGGAAGCATCTTCACGAATTACTTACTGGCCAGTGTAACAGATAAGCTTTTCTTATGAGGTGGATGGAGTTGTGGGGAAAGAGGGAGGTGAAAGCAATTTACACTGGCTTGAGCATTAGCTGCACTGCTTCTAGGAAGCCGTTAATCATGACATGAGAACGGTTTTCCCGCATCTGGGGAGACTGTACTTTTAGGGATGGCTTTCTTGGCAACTGTTTACTATTAAGATGATCACAGCACTGTGAGGGAGAAGCATTTAGCTCATGCTGGTGACCTTTCCGCTGGCCATCAGTTGTAATTTGGAGTGAGCATTAGTAATATCCCTGGTGTGGGAAACAAACATAACAGGTCCTGTTGTCTGGTTTTGACAAGACAGGCTGGCAGATTTCACTTTATTTCCTTCCTGAATTATATTCTCTGAACCAAAGGACATTAACACATGAGTTTCCCCCTCACTCTATATAAGCAAATCTAATTTTTAAGGCAGTGGGATGCACCACTCCCCCACCCACCCCCACTCCGGGAGTCGCAGTGGGTATTAACACTCGATTACCAGGATCAGTTCTTTGCTTTATTATTTATTTAATTTTTAAATTTCTTTATTTTCATTTTTTTTTTTTTAAGATAGTGTATGTGGGTGAGCAGGGGGAGGGGCAGAGGGAGAGAGAGAGAATCTCAAGCAGGCTTCATGCTCAACATGGAGCCCCAGTGCAAGGCTCAATCTCATGACCCTTGGATTATAACCTGAGCTGAAATCAAGAGTCAGATGCTCAGTTGACCTAGCCACCCAGGGACTCTCAGTTTCTTTGCTTTAAACACGTTTTCTCCTGGGGCGCCTGGGTGACTCAGTCGGTGAAGCATCCCCCTCTTGATTTCCGCTCAAATCATGATCTCACGGTTCATGAGATCGAGCCCTGTGTTGGGCTCTGTGCTGACAGCATGGAGCCTGCTTGAGATTCTCTCTCCCCCTCTCTCTGCTCCTGTGCCATGCACTCTCTCTTTCTCTTTCTAAAAATAAACATTTGAAAAAAGTATTTTTTCTCCTTTATTTCTCACAGACACCCTATTGGTCAGCAAGTGTTTTCTTCTTTCCAATTTTAATATGTGGAAACTGAGTGTCAGGCAGGTAGAGTGACTTGTCCAAGATCACATGCAGCTAGTAAGTGGCAAAGTTAGGTAACAAATCAAGGGTTATGTGGCTTCTACACCTGTGCTATTTTTTCTTTTGAATAAATAATATATGGATATGACCTAAAATTAAAGGGCGCCCGGGTGGCTCAGTGGATCGAGCGTCCAACTTCAGCTCAGGTCATGATCTCATGGGTGGTGAGTTTGAGCCCCACGTCAGGCTTGTTGCTGTCAGCGCCCAGCCTACTACAGATTCTCTGTCTCTCTCTCTCTCTCTCTCTCAAAAACAAATAAAACATTAAAAAAAAAAAAAAAGACCAAAAGTTAAAAAGTTACATAAGTATATACTGCAAAAAGTAAGCTTCTCTCCCATCCCAGTCCCCTTCTTCTCCTCTGCAGACACAACTACTGTGTCAGGTTCTCAAGTGTGTGATTTTATACCTCGCTGGTCTCTTTTTTGAGTGGAGAGCATACGGCACAGAATCCAGTGCTATAGTAACTGTGGTCCTCTGCTAGGGTAGTGGCCTATCAGAAACAGGAGCTTTTTCAAAAGACACATGTCCTATTTTTTCCTCGTGACGAGTATTCTAATTTTGTCATTTGTGGTGAGGCCCTTAAAGGAAATTGTGATCCCTTCCTTTCCTCTATTGAGAATTACTGTGCAGGTATTGCTAAAAAGTCTTTTCATTCGTTCAAGGAAGGGGACGGTACTTCCTCAGTATAGGTAAAGGAGGTTTATTGGGAGGATGGCATTTGAGTATATTCTGAAGAATGGATGTGGAGAAATAACTGGAGATTCCAGGTGGAGGAAATACCAACAACAAAGGTAGAACAAGAGTCATAAGTGCAAAATGTTTTTTTTTTTTTTTTAACATTTATTTATTTTTGAGACAGAGACAGAGCATGAACGGGGGAGGGGCAGAGAGAGAGGGAGACACAGAATCAGAAGCAGGCTCCAGGCTCTGAGCCATCAGCCCAGAGCCTGACGCGGGGCTCAAACTCACGGACCGTGAGATCGTGACCTGAGCTGAAGTCGGACGCTCAACCGACTGAGCCACCCAGGCACCCCAAGTGCAAAGTGTGAAATCAGGTGTCAAAAGCTCAACTACCATGTGAGCTAGGCAGGTAACATCAATGATATTTAAAACAGTGAGTGCCAATTGATTCTTGAGCTTGGTGTTAGGCGACTTGAAAAGAACCTTTACTGCATTTCTGTACAAAAGAGTATATAGTATATATTTTTTGAATATTTAGAATTAAAATTTTAGATGGGTGAGAAACTTTAATGCTGTGTTCTACTGTTAGTTGAAAAGTTGCAGCTTCATTTTTGGTATGTTTGTTTTTATTTATGGTAAATTTAGTAATTGTTTCCCTTTTATTTTTTTAATCTTTAAAGTTTTTTTGTTTAGTTTTGTTTTTTTTTAGTTTATTTATTTATTTTTGAGAGAGAGCACAAGCTTGGGAGGCACAGAGAGAGGAGGAGACAGAGAATCCCAAGCAGGCTCAGTGCTGTCAGTGCAGGGCCCCAAGCAGGGCTCATACCAATGAACCTTGAGATCATGGCCTGAGCCATGCTTAACCACTTTAGAGTTGATACTTAACCAACTGAGCCACCCAGGTGCCCCTCCTTCTAACTTTTGAACATAAATGGCATTTAACATCTTCAGAGAGAGAGAAAGTGTGTGTGTGTGTGTGAGTGAGAGAGAGAGAGAGAGAGAGAGACAGAGAGGGAGAGAGACAGGCAGAGAGACAGACAAGGACCAATCCTGGGGTTCTTTCTCTCCTGTTCTATTTTGAGTTCAGCTTTTTGGGAAGCATCCTCCCCCATCCTATTGACATATCTATTCCTCTCCAGAAGGGTTTTTTCCCTTGAAGCAACATCATTTATATTCCCACTTGAGCATTCTGATGTCTTGTTTTCGGGTCCTAAAAGTAGAGCTTTTAACAAATGAATAACCTATGGTTTGCTTCGTGACAGGTCTCTCCACTCACAGGTTGAAGGGCTCTAGCTTGCTTGGTCTCATTTGATTTTCATCATCCTAGCACTGACAGTAAATCACACAATGGTCATACTTTTCCTTGGATATATTTCTTTGTATCCTTTACTTGTCATATCAGGATCATGAAAATCCCGCTGCTCATTAACTTTGTCAATTTAAATAGAACCCCCCTTGCAAAGCGCATTGAATAAGCATCAATAAAGCATAACATGTGACGTGCGTGAAGGCATCAATCATCTGTCTGTTGCACCCACTTCTGTCATTTTCGCACTTTCTGCTCTCTAAGAACTCAGAATACCAAAGGGGTGGACAACTGAAAGAGACAGATGAAACGGTTGATTTGTTTAGTTGCTAAATGCAGCTGGGACAGGTAATTAAACAGTCCTGCTCCCGCAGAGAAGCCTGCAGCAATGTAACATGAAGTCTCAAAAACCCAGCTGTACTCAGATTTAGATTCAGAACTAATATTAGGTAGGCCTCTTTTAGATTGACAGATTTCATAAACATCGTTTCTGGTTTATTTGTTCAGCGTGATTGAAGATGGAGCATGTGTGTTTTGCTCATGGTTTAAGTTTCTAGGGAGCATGTACTGTTTATAGACATCTGGGAGAATAGCCTAGAAGGGCACAGCCCTGTATCTGGAAGGTGAGGGATTCCATGGGCGACCCTCTGTTGTTCCTCTATGCTCCAGTCTATTCCTGACTTGAACTGTTTCATGGATTTGGGGAGTGGGGTCAGCCATGTGAATATATCAGGATTAGTAAGGGGGCAGGATGAGGAGATTGGATCAGTTTCTTCCTTAACCCTTTTATTTTTTATGGGCACATATTGTTATGTAAGTAACTGATCTGTGTGTACAGTAACGTCTTTGGGGCATTTCTATGCAGAAATTGCTATCACTGTCAGTTGCTTGAGTAAAAATTTAGCAATTATCTTTTTCATTGACCTTCTACAAGCAGTCCCCTGGCAGGCTTTTTGTAGGGCAGGTGCATTCTTACCCTTCAATTTTTACCGCAAATGTCCCTGACTTTGAAACCTACCCCGACCAACTTTCCAAACTGACCTCCACCAGTTGTGTGTGGTATCTTTTGATACTTTGATACTTTGATTAGCTCCTTCATGGCACTTATCACAATTAGCAATTATTTGCTTTTCATTTTTTTGTTGGTGAATTGTTTTTTTGTTTGTATCTGCTTGCCATCTTGTTTATTGTGTTTCACAATGGATATTAGTGCCGGGGGCGGAGGTCAAGACTGTTTCTTTCATTCACCTAATGATTCCAACTCATAACTCACATCCTTGTACATAGTTTACATCCTATAAATATATGCTGGATATGATGTCCAGACTAGATTGTAGATTGTGGTATGCTGGTAAATGTCTAGCTCTCAAAACAAAAATCAAAACCAGCCCAAATTTGTAGCATTTACCAGTGTCCGTGGTGTTAATAATCCCACCATGGCAGATTTCAAGCTACCAAAATGACATCATGGACTGCTGAGCTCCGAAACAATTCACAATAGCACTTCAGTGTTTCCAATTTCTCTGTGGGAACAGGACTGTTTAACTACCTCACCCAGCTTTATTTTGCAGCTCAACACATCCACCATTTCATCTGTCTCTTTCAGTTGCTCACTCCTTTAGGATTTTCTAAGTTTTTTTTTTTTTAACTTATTTTTTAATTTACATCCAAGTTAGTTAGCATGTAGTGCAATAATGATTTCCGGAGTAGAATCCAGTGATTCACCCCCTACATATAACACCCAGTGCTATCCCACAAGTGACTTCCTTAATGCCTCTTGCCTCTTTAATCCATCCCCCCACCCACAACTCCTCCAGCAACCCTCAGTTTATTCTCTGTATTTAAGAGTCTCTTATGTTTTGTCCCCCTTCCTGTTTTTATATTATTTTTGCTTCCCTTCCCTTATGTTCCTCTGTTCTAAGTTTTTAGACAGAGAGTATTTCCCCTGTACATGTATAACAGAAGTCCCTTAAAGGAGGTAAAGTGTGGTAAAAATAATCAGGAAGTGATGGATTTTCAATACTTATTGCATTTGTCTTTAATATTATTTAATTGTAGTTGTATAGAATTTTCAATAGCTAGCTTACAAGATTCCTGAAAATTGAACAGTCTGTTCTTACAAGTAATCTTCGCATCGTAGAGACGACCTGTGGGTGGATCCGCTGACCACTCTCTGCGCTAGTGTTTGCCTTATAAATAAAGGGAGATGGTTGGCGGTTTCTTATTACAGACAGATTCGAGAGTTTTTATTAACTTTTTACTACTGAAAAAAAAAAAAACGCTGAAAAACCCACACATGCGTACACACACACATACACTGATAATAAGGAAATTATGTCTCCTTCCTTCTTCAAGGATGTGCATGACTTGGTGCAATGACTAGACAGGAGGATGAGGTGGCAGCAGTGAGAAATAAATCACAGAATGGGAACAAGAGTAAAAACAATGTTAACCCTTCATTTAAAGTGCTGGAACATCTTTTTTTTTTTTTTTTTTTTTTAAATATTACAAGTAAAAATTTATTGACCCTGAGAAAGTACTTCTATTTTGATGTTGCTTCTCACTTATCACAGGAATTACTTCCCAAAAAGAGTGCTGGAACATCTTCATGCCAGAGATGGTGGTAGATCCTGAAGTGCTCGGTGGTCAAGAGCACTTAACTTTCAGAAAATGAGCCTAGGGCCGGAAGTCCCTCATGCCTGTTTTAAGTCCTTGAGGTCTTAGTCCTTAACACTGTCTGCCAGTTCACATTTGTCTGTGTGTATATGGTGGGAAGGAAATGAGCCCCAGATGGTGTCTGAAGAAAGGCCTGTAGATCTCTGGGGACTCAGAGCAGATGACTACGGGGAGGTGACAAACTCAGAGATAAGGGATTACAGATAATAGGATATATGAAGGAAGGAGCCATGTTATGGATGCATTGCCACATTCTGTAGGGTTTTCTCCTTAAATGTACAGTTAGAGGTGGGCTGGTACTTTTAGAGAAATAGACTATTGATATAAGAAATATAAACCATAATTAGTACCATATAACCACATTCGAGTTTGCAGTCGCAATGAGAAATCATTAGCTCCATCTTTGAAAGTCAAGGGAGTGGATTTGTTAGTGCCTTTTTGACCTTTACAGCCAACAACACTGAGTCTCATCTCTTTACTTAGACATTGGCTAGAATTTCTTAACCTTTGACTCATCTGAGCCCATATGAATTCTTTTAAGCCAACGGCATCAATCCTAGGATGGAATAATGATTGCCTTCCTTATTACATAACTACTCTTCCCTAACTGGAAATTGTTCTCACTTAAGTTGGTGAAATGGGAAAGGAGTTCTTTTTTTTTTTTCTTTTCTTTTTTTGCTTTTGTTTGTGGAAAAGGAGTTCTTGAGTGAAGTGCCATTTTTCACAGATGAATTCAAAAACACATGAGCCCATGTTTAGTACCCGGTACTATTGTAGGGCCTGAGGTTATAGAGAGAACATACAGACTTTGCACTTAACCAGGGGGGAGCAATCAAGAAAATAGAAATTATAAACAGCGTAGGTTGTGAGCTGTGAGAGAGATGTGTACAAGTTGGTCTTAGACCCCACACAGAGGCACATTAACTTTGATATTAGGAAGAGCTTCCTGGAAGTGACACTTACACTGGAAGTGTGAGTGGAAATTAGGTAATAAAGAGGAACTAGAATGTTCTGGGAGATGGGAAGCCCTGCAGAAATGTGAAACACTGAATATATACTGGAAACTATAGAAGGTTTGGAATGCCTGTTGCTTCGAATTGAAGGCAGGACTTTGTCTCTCCATTTCTAGGGAATCTGAAAGGAAAAGAGTAAGAACAAGCAAACAAATGTTGCATATTTTATTAGTGATTAGTTTTTCCATTATTGCCCTCTACTGGGATCTTCGTGATCTGATTTAAGAGGTGGGGCTTTCATGCCAAAATAACACTTGACAGAGGGATTAACAGTTGGATATGCCCTTGTCATGTTTGATGTTACTGCTTGTGTTTTGCTACAGTTGCTGCCCATTCACACTCTGAGACTTGGCATGGAAGTGGATTCCTTTGATGGACACCATTATATATCTTCAATTGTTCCAGGTGGTCCTGTTGATACACTGAAACTTCTGCAGCCAGAGGATGAGCTTCTTGAGGTAAAATTTCTGAGAGATAAAAGACAGGGCAGGAATTTCTAAGTTGTAGGAAGATGTATTTTTACCAGAAATTCACTGAGTTTACATTACTTCCAATGTAATGTGAGCTACTTAGGTTGAAAAATACTTGGGGACTATTGTTAACAATACTGTGTTGTATACTTGAAAAATCACTATAAGAGTAGACCTTCATGTTCTCCCCACACAAACACAAAATGGTAACTATGTGAGGTGATGGATAAGTTAACTAACTTTATTGTGGTAATCAATTCGCAATATAGGTGTATGTGAAATCATTACATTGTACGCTTTCAACTCACACAGTGTTATGTGTCAATTATATCTCAATAAAACTGGAAAAAAAATGAAATAAAATGAAGGCAAAGAAAAATACAGCCTGTGTAATGACAGTTCATTTTCCCTGTCATTTGGAAGTCCTGAGATATTCTTTTGAGTGCTTATTTAAGTCATTGAGAAAAAAGGCTAATGGCCTGTTTTAGTTTTATAGCATAATTTCTTTGTTTTAGCAAATTTTTTTTAAAGATTTGAATCCCTACACCTTGTTTGCAGTATATGGTCCCGTCCATTTGCAAGTTTTATTGGTTATTTCTAATAAGAATTAAGCTAGCTGGATGACTTCAGGCTTATGTATTACTGAGTGGTATTTATATGGTCTCCTTGGGATTTGCTCACACAACATGGCAGCCTCAGTGGGCTCACTCAGGCTCCCCAGCCTGTCTTCATTTAGAGCAATTCTACAGCACTACTACTTTGACAAGACTTTCTTGAGAGATTTTGTTAAATTGGACAGTTCTATAGGTAACACAAAAAAACCAAACAATATTGAATCCCCTAATTTTACAGACAAGAAAATAAGTCATTGATTATTTCCAACTTATATCCTTATAGCATGATGACTTTAGTTCATGTCTTCTAACTCCCATTTCACTTTTTTCAAATACATCACACTACTTCCTAAGCTCCAAAAAAAAGTTAGTGGAGGGCGGGGGATGTGGGGAATAGTCACACTTAGAGAAGGCTATGTAAAAGAGGGTTCTCCCAAGAGTTAGAAACCACAGGAAGCCCTCAGTTGAGCTTAATGGAATCAACCTTGTAGCCTTAGTCAAGATTAGACTCCCATGGGCCTTGATTTTAGAGATTTCTTTCTAAAGTTTATGTTTATGCAAAGTGAAATGACAAGGGTAGCAAGTAAGTTTGTTGTTCAATGCAACTGCATTTTTTAGCAGTGTCTGGCCACCTGGAGAAGAATGTTGGGAATTCTGGACTGACTTTTGAGGTCAGAGGGAAAGCTGCTATGACTGGTTGTTGTATTCTGTCATAAGCAAGGGAGGGCAAGATGTTGGAGTCCTGTTTTAAGATGTAGTAAGTTACGGGGTACCTGGAGGGCTCGGATGGTTAAGCATCTGACTTCGTCTCGGGTCATGATCTTGCAGTTTGTGAGCCGGAGCCCTGTGTCAGGTTCTCTGCTATCAGTACGGAGCCCACTTCAGATCCTCTGTCCCTCTCTTTCTCTGCCCCTCCCCTATTTGTGTGCGCTCTCTTTCCTTATCCCTCTCTCTTTCTCAAAATAAATAAAGTTAAAAAAAAAAAGATGTAGTAAATTGCTTATTTTTAGAAGTGCTCAAGTAATCATACTGAGATGCTTACTGCAGATTAATGCCCTTAGGTTTTACTTACATGACTCAGGGTTTTTCTTTGCTTATTGTTTTGGTTTTTGTTTTGGTACTGAGGTCATATCTTTCTCTTCTGATCGTCAGGGCATGTAGTATATCTTTATGGATACCGCACATGATAATCTGGAGATTGGAGACCATTTCTTTTTAATTTTTTTTTAATGTTTATTTATTTTTGGGAGCAAGAGAATATAAGCCGGGGAAGGACAGAGGGAGAGAGAGAGGGAGACACAGCATCTGAAACAGGCTCCAGGCTCTGAGTTGTCAGCACAGAGCCTGATGCGGGGCTTAAACTCATGAACCATGAGATCATGACCTGAGCCGAAGTCGGACACTTAACTGACTGAGCCACCCAGGGTCCCCTGCAGACCATTTCTATAATATGAAGTGGGTTTTGTTTTTGTTTTTGTGTTGTTTTTATTTATTTATTTTTAAAGTTTTTATTTTATTTTTTTAATGTTTTATTTATTTTCGAGAGCACGAGCAGGTGAGGGACAGAGAGAGAGGGAGCCCCAGAATCCAAACGGGTTCCAGGCTCTGAGCTGGCAGCATAGAACCCAATGCGGGGCTCAAACTCACAGACCGTGAGATCATGACCTGAGCCGAAGTCGGATGCTTAATTGGCTGAGCCACACAAGGCACCCCTATGTTTTTTTTTTTAATTTATTTTGAGAGAGATCGTGCCTGAGTGGGGGAGAGGCAGAGAGAGAGAGGATGAAAGAATCCCAAGCAGACTCTGTCCTGTCAGTGCAGAGCCAGACATGGGGCTTGATCTCACAAATCATGAGATCATGACCTGAGCCAAAACCGAGAGTCGGCTCCTTAACCAAGTGAGCCACCCAGGTGCCCCTATAATATGTAGTTTTTAGGTATGAGAAATGAGAGATTTTTGTTTGGAGAGAAGTGGAATTA
The DNA here is from genome assembly GCF_046562875.1 of Panthera onca. Taxonomy (NCBI): domain Eukaryota; kingdom Metazoa; phylum Chordata; class Mammalia; order Carnivora; family Felidae; genus Panthera; species Panthera onca. The sequence continues at coordinate 171,072,582 of NC_138346.1, read as the reverse complement.
GTAAAAATCAGTATGATGCTCTCTTTTTTTTTTTTTTTTTTTTTTTTTTTTTTTTTTTTTTTTTTCAACGTTTATTTATTTTTGGGACAGAGAGAGACAGAGCATGAACGGGGGAGGGACAGAGAGAGAGGGAGACACAGAATCGGAAACAGGCTCCAGGCTCCGAGCCATCAGCCCAGAGCCTGACGCGGGGCTCGAACTCACGGACCGTGAGATCGTGACCTGGCTGAAGTCGGACGCTTAACCGACTGCGCCACCCAGGCGCCCCTGATGCTCTCTTTTTTTGTGAGAAAGATACATACGTTGTACACCTGAAACTAATGTAATGTTGTATATCAACTACAACTTAAAAATTTTTAATTCCAGTGTAGTTAACATACAGTGTTTTGTCAATTACGATTTAAAAAAATATATAACAAATTACTTTTTCTCCAAGAAAAAAATATATATACATAACAGAATTTGCCATTGTAACCATTTTTAGTGTATGACATTAAGTATGATTCACTATTAGTATATGGTAGGTGATAAAGAAATATTGGCAAGTATGGAGCAAGTGTACATGATTCTGGCCATCAGCTGAGTCCTCTGAGCTTTAGCCAAGATTAGAATCCCATGGGCCTTTCCTCTTATAAAACAGAATGTGGTATAGTAAGGTAGTATACTTTCTTAAGTATAGTTTTCTGGTGAAGAAACTGGAAATAGGGAATGAAAGATAGGTTTGAAGTCAGAAGAGCTGTTCTGGTTTAGAATTTGCCATAGCTTCACCATGTGTCCTTTGACATGTCAACTTTTTTGAGAATTGTTTTTTCATCAATAGATGCCTACCTCACCATGGTTTTTGTAAGGATGTAATGGAATATTAACTTTTTTTTTTTTTAACATACCGTGTTTTATTAGTTTCAGGTGCACAATATAGTGATTCAACAATTCATACATCACTCAGTGCTCATCAAGACAAGTGCACTCCTTAATCCCCTTCACCTATTCAACCCGTTCCCCCCCCCCCCCCCCCCTGGTAACCATCAGTTCTTTATATTTAAAAGTCTCTTTCTTGGGGCCCCTGGGTGGCTCAGTCAGTTGAGCATTCAACTTCAGCTCAGATCATGATTTCACGGTCTATGAGTTCAAGCCCTGCATGGGGCTCTGTGCTGACAGCTCAGAGCCTGGAGCCTGCTTTGGATTCTGTGTCTCCCTTTCTGCCCCTCCCCTGCTTGTGCTCACTCACTTGCTCTCTCTCAAAAATAAACATTAAAAAAAATTTTTTTAAAGAGTCTGTTTCTTGATTTTTCTTTTTTTCCTCTTAGCTCTTTTGTTCCGTAAATTCCATGTGAGTGAAATCATATGGTACTTGTCTTTCTCTGACTGACTTATTTTGCCTAGCATTATACTCTCTAGCTCTAACCATGTCATTGCCTAAGATTTCATTCTTTTTTATGGCTGAATAATATTCCACTGTATGTATACCACATCTTTATTCATCAGTCTATGGACACTTGGGCTGCTTCTATAATTTGGCTATTGTAAATACTGCTGTAAACATGGGGGTAGATGTATCCCTTTGGATTCGTGTTTTTGTATTCTTTGGGTAAATATCCAGTAGTGCCATTTTTGGATTCTAGTGTATTTCTATTTTTAACTTTTTGAGGAACCTTCATACAATTTTCCACAGTGGCTACGTTCATCCATGTAAACTTGAAAGCATAATCTCACGGTGAGATCTTGGCAGTATTATCACTGTGAAAAGGCATAAACAATCTTGATGGGATAAGATGAATGAGGATTGAATGAGGTAATGCAGTGGGACAATACTTGTACAGTATTATGTACTCTGCAAATGTGTATGTGTGTGTGTTTTCTAATCACAAAGTCTGAGTAATTGAGACTTGATGCCACTTAAGAGGGTCTCCATTTGGAGGGCCTAGAGAAATACTGTGAACTCTAAAATAAAAGTTGGCTTATTCTGAATAATCAAATATAGAAATAAAAAAAAAAAGCTGTCTAAAGTTAGCCAATAAACTCTTGAACTTTGTGTGTGTGTGTGTGTGTGTGTGTGTGTGTGTGTGTAATGTAGCATACTCCTTAGAGCTTAAAACCAGAAACACAAATGTGCTTTGGGGTTAGAACATTGTGCCAAGTCTCAGCCCAGAGCAGCTATTTACAGCAGCCATAAATCCTCTTAGATAGGAATTGGTAATGGGAAATGTGACCAATCCCTTTAGCAGTAGAGAGTAGTGAGGAGGACTACCAGGCACCTGCTGTAATAATTGGAGACAATTCAAATGAATAAATAATGAGCTAAATAAATATTTAAATGTACTCCAAGATAAAAACCTGAAAAGTGATTTTCTGATTTGTTGAAGTAATGTGAAACACAAACTAATACTTGCATGTGGGTAGAATTCCTGCTTTGGTTATATCGGCTTGCTTTATTTCCAGTACAGGGTACTACCCATTTGGGTGATTTTAGAACTTCCTGTGTTTGTGGCACCAGTTGGCACTGTGGACATGATATGACCTGTGAAGGTTGACTGTCAGTTCTTCCAAGGAAAAACCTTTATTAGCTGTTGAACTTGTTGTCCCCTGGCTCCCTTTCATCAGTCATAAAGTCTTGGGAGACGGTATTTACTTTCCTACTAGGACTAGCTCCCTGAAGCACATATGGGTCTCTTTACTAGGTGGTGATTTCTGTAAATAATTAGGAGGCAGAGAGATGGCGTCCAGCCTGATCGCTAAGTACTTGTATGTTGCAGGCCTGAGAGTAGTTCCCAGGGACGATTGACTTGGGGCTCGGGCAGCTGCTGATGAGATACTTCCAACGACTCACAGTGTCATATTGTCTGAGAATGACAGATTTTGTGCAAAGGTTTCTTCTCCCAGGCAGTCAGCCCCTCCAGTTATGTGGACATTAACACTGCACCTGTCAGAAATTAATGCCAGACCAGAGATATCTTTAAAACTAATAATGTTGCGGAACCCTCCCAGGAAGGTAGGAGTCCAGTCCAGATGTGAAAAGATGATTTGATGCCTGGATGTATTCATGCCTCAGCTTTGAGGGAGTAGCAGACAGGTCAGCTTTTGGTGGCATTTAGTCAGAACTGGGAGAGCTCCTGGAGCTTAGGTCATATATATATAAAGTTAGAATAGGTTTATCTTTCTAAATCATCTTCGGTGTAAAATATTGTGACTATGCACTAAAATAGGAAATTTAGGAAATTTTTTGGTGGTAAGCACTAAGCATTAGTAAGGAGTAGTTGGTTATCTTTTTGTTCTTTTAAACATATGGGACACACAGGGGCGCCTGGGTGACTCAGTCGGTAAAACATCAGACTTCATCTCAGGTCGTGATCTCATGGTCTGTGAGTTTGAGCCCTGCATCGAGCTCTGTGTTAACAGCTTGGAGCCTGAAGCCTGCTTCAGATCCTGTGTTTCTCTGTCTCTGCCCCTCCCCCACTCGTGCTCTGTCTCTCTTTCCCTCTCTCAAAAATAAAGAAAAAAGAAAAAAAAGCAACTTAAACACATGGGACATACAAAAAGCAATTGGAAAACTGGCACACTTCCTGTACTTGATGGCTATGTCAGAGCATGTAAGAATAGAATAGAGGCACACTTATACGTATTTCTTTTTGATCGACAGGGCTTTTCTAGGATTTTCTAGTTTATGGCATGTGAAAAGAAATTTTGACAGCTGAGTATCCTAGATTTTGTTACCTACACATTATAAGCTGAGCAGGTTTTAATTTTAGCCTTAAATTTAGTGTTAATATCTGTTAGTGGTATTTTTATGAAATGAAAAAGCACAAGGAGACCATCTTAGAAAGGTTATCGATGATGTTTAATGTTTAAAGAGAGATGTGTAGATGATAGAATTCAACATCGGAGTCTAGAAAAGAGAAACCATGGAGGTGTGAAAAATTAGGCACATCACTTGTAATCTTCACACGTTATACTTTGTTCACTGAAATTCAGTCAAGGTTTAGCTTTAATTTTTATGCATTTAGTTTTGTACACTTATGCATTAGTTTTTTATGTTTGGTTACTGCTAAAATAACGTGAATACATTTAAACCCTTTGTTTATAGGAAAAATAAAATAATACTGTTTTGATTCTGATGTAAGCATGGGACTTTGGTTTTTTCATTGGGGCCTACTCAGTTCTGACTTGTCCCTTGACTTTCTAGGTCAATGGTGTGCAGCTCTATGGGAAATCTCGCCGAGAAGCAGTCTCCTTTCTCAAAGAAGTGCCGCCTCCCTTTACCTTGGTTTGCTGTCGACGACTCTTTGATGATGAAGCCTCTGTAGATGAACCAAGGACCACTGAAGCCTCTCTTCCCAAGATAGAGGTACTAACTGAATATGGTTCCCATATGCGGTTCCCATAGGAATGCCTGTTCATCCAGGATGCCCTGGAGAGTGAATTTGGATAGGAAGGGAGGGGAGACACTTCTTCCCTCTTTTATATGACTAAAGTAGCACTCACAGGCAACAATGCATAGCTTTTCAAACTGTTACTTTTCATTTAACATCATAAAACCTTTTTTCTTCCTTTTTTTAATTTTTTTAACTTGAAATGGTGGAGATATTAACATGCATGCACTTTGATTTTAGAGAACTTTTTTTTTTTTTTTTTAGTAATTTCCTGGGCTCATTACTTCTGGATCCCAGTTCAACTCAGTTCATCTTAAGTTTAAGATGGTGATGAGTGTTAAATATCTAATGGACTTCCCTTTTTCAGAGCCTTAAAAATATGAAGATCTATGACCGGTTTTGAAGTGAGTAAAAATTGCTATAAAAGCCTTCAGAAGGTCAGAGAAGAATATAACATTTTCTGTGCTCTTGGTACTCTTTTTTTTTTGTTTTGTTTTTTAATTTTTTTTTTTATTTTAAAGAACATTGTGATTATGAAAACAGTTTTAAGCACATGCTTTGCCATTTTATGCGATTTGTAACCTCATCTTTCATGCCGCTTTCCCTACCCCTCCCCCCTTTCCAGACTCTTACAGATTATAATTCTATTAACACCAGTTTACGTACACAGAGCCTTTCTTTTACCTGCCTGTGGTCTGAATTTCAACATATATGGACTCTAACTGTGCCTCTGCCACTTAATGATTGTGAATCTTGGAGCAGATAACTTCCTTTGAATATTCATCTTCTTTTGAAAATTGGGGATGCTTATAGTACTTACCACCCTCATCAGTTTGTGTGAGAAGGAAATGAAATACTATGTGCACAGTTCTTAGTGCAATGCCTTCCACGTGGAAAGTGCTCAGGAAAAGTTAACTATAGCTCTTGACTCTTCCAGTCCACCCATCTTTGTTTACTAATTTCCTAAAGTATGTAAGAGGCTAGCACTGTCGTAGGTCACAAAGTCTTTCATGCGACATGACAACCCCGCTCCCGCTTAAGCCATATCTTAAAATTAATTTGTGTCTCATAGTGTTTTTATTCTGTACTGGGTGTACAAGAATTGCCCCACCCATTATTGATTATTGATTGACAATCTTTTTTTTTTAATGTTTATCTTTGGTAAAACCTATTTCAAAGAAGAGACTCGAATCACTTTTGTGATTCTTACTATCGTACTAAAATTCAGTGTGGATGAGGGCTTACCTCTAAAGGTTGATAAAAATGCCTTTAATCAAATCTTACAGGGTGTGTAAATCACCAACCCAGCTTGCTGACTCTGTGCTCCCATCTGTCATCCTTTACCACAATGGGTAAACAACAGCTTTGAATTATTCTAAATGTCAACCTTGCTGCCCATTAGTTGATTGCTTTCTATTCTGTAAATACAGAGTTAGGCAGAATTGATTCTATCAGAGTGATATATCTCAGGTTGGAGTATAATATCCTACATACCTTAGATGCCTTGAAATTTCTGTAAGCTTAGGTTTTATAAGTGTATGCGGTTTCTTAAAATCCTGGCTTTCTTTTCCATCTGTCTTTGTTTTTTTTTGTTTTTTGTTTTTTGTTTTTTTTTTCCATTTATCCCTATATCATCTTAGGTTCTTAAACCTTATCTGGTTAGACAACTTAGCCAAAATTCTAATGCTCATTAATCATTGAGGATATTAAATGCACAGCAAAACATCAATCACATCGTATTAGGTATTGGAACTTTACTTTTTTGGAAGGTATAATGTTTTCTTTTTAAATATCATTTCCTCACATCAGACTGATATATACAGAGGTTACTGATTCAGTGAATCCCCCTAATTTCAAGTTTTGTAATTCAAGAACCCAGAAATTGTTCCCATGTTTCGATTCAATCCACCATGAATTGAGTATTGACTTTCCATGTCCTGTGGGGACAGTTTGAGATCTGGACCAACCCTAACTTTAAAAATGTTTTTGTACTTGCTCTGGTGCCTTGCTCTTCCACATTAGAGGGGCCTCCTCCCTTTGATTTCATTAAATGGATTTTCTTATGCAAGTCACTCAAAATTACATTCATAGGAACGATGCACTTTGATTTTATTTACTAAGAGCACCCAAAGTTTTAAGAAGTCTACTTTGAAAAATTAGTCCATAGCTTTATTTAGAAAGTTTCAAGGGAAATGCAAAGATGGATGATTTGTTAATGTATTGAACAAATATTTATCAAGTGCCTAGTGCACGCCAGGCTGTATTGTGGGCTGAGCAGATAACCATCGGTAAACTCCATGGTAGCCCACACAGAATTTCCATTCTAGCCTGTCGTTTTGTTAGTTGCTACAAAGAAAAAGAAGATAATTTTTGAGCTTTAGGTAGAAGTTCAGAGTATTTTGAGCAAGATAGATCATATAAAAAATAATACCATGCTATAAATAGTATTGAAAACTGAAAGCAGCTTCTCTCCTTCTGTGTAGTTGACTCATTGACCCACTATGATTTAGCTTCCTAGAATTCCATATAGCAGTGACTCTTTTACCTAAAAGGAGGGAAGGAGTCTGGAATAGGGGGACTCAGGAGTGTGAAGTCAAGGAAAATAACCAAGGATCTCTGTATCGAATAGTTTTGCTGGCTTACGTCCTCCATCCAAGACCAGATCTTCTTTATTTCAACTCAGTGATTTTTTTTTTTTAATCTGGTATTTAGACCTTCACAATTCACAAGGACTTGGGGTTTTTCCCACTTTGTTTTTCTAGTGAAGTTTTTCTTAACTTCCAGGAGCCAACAGAAGTGGTTTCCCTTTTGTCTTACACTAGTCTCTCTCTTTGTTGGCATCTTTCTGTCTCTCACTGTAATTGTGAATTCAGGTATTGCTACTTAAATATCTTATAAACTTTGACTTTGTATGATATTTACATTTTTTCTTAAATCACATATTTTTCCTTTTATGCTTCTAATGGGATGACAGACCTCATTGAAGTATAAGAGGTCAGTGTTAATATTTTGAATGAAACAGTTACTTACATTTAAAAAAAATCCAACTGTATAAGCAGCCTGCATTTTTAAGTACTTGAATTTTCTTGAGGATCTTATCCTAGAGTGTGTGTACCCCAGCGCATGCCCCTTTTGAAAAGATTATAAACTATGCATGCCAAAGAGAATTCCCAGTTTGAGAAGAAGCTATGAGATTCCTGATATGTTAATTCTTTTCAGAATTGAAAGGACAATGTTTTGAAGCATTTATCTTCTTTCGTGTTTCAGGCTGACCACAGTGTAGATGTCCATACTGAAGATGATGATGATGGGGAATTAGCATTATGGTCTCCTGAAGTCAAGATAGTTGAACTTGTAAAAGATCATAAAGGCTTGGGATTCAGCATTTTGGATTACCAGGTATAAAAATCTATATTGAGTTTCTGGAGGGATTTGTTTGTTTTAAAGGTATGTGAAAAAGTAATTATTTAAGGCACCCACTAGGGAAAACTGAATGATTTGATGTATAATGCTATCATCCAAAGACAGGTGTTAAAATTCCCATTGTTACCTTTGCAACTGGTAGCTTTCTTAGTGAATAAAATGATGGGTGATATAATAATTGAATAGTGAGGGAAGCAATAGTTTTATACCCATGGATGCTTTTAGAAACTGGAGCTTGAAAAATTTTTTTAAATTATTTATTTTGAGAGAGAGAGAGAGAGAGAGAGAGAGAATGTGAGCAGAGGAGGGGCAGGGAAAGAGGGAGAGAGAGAGAATCCCAAGCAGGCTCCTCTCTGTCAGTGTGGAGCCCGATGACGGGCTCAGCCTCACGACCGCAAAACCACAACCCGAGCTGATATCAAAAGTCCAATGCTTAACCAACTGAGCCACCTAGGTGACCCTTCAAGAATTTTTTTAGATGGAGGGATTGTTTTCCCCAGCTTAAAAAAAAAATTTTTTTTAAATATTATTTATTTTTGAAAGAGAGAACAGGGGAGGAGCAGGGAGAGAAGGAGACACAGAATCTGAATCAGGTTCTAGATTCTGGGCTGTCAGCATGGAGCCCAACACGAGGCTCGAACCCACAAACCGTGAGATCGTGACCTGAGCCAAAGTTGGACACTCAACTGACTGAGCCACCCAGCTGCCCCTTCCCCAGCTTTATTGAAATATGTTTCACATACCATAACATTCATGCATTTCAGGCATGACATTTGGTTGTTCTTAGTATATTCAGAGTTGTGCAACCATCACCACAGTCTTAATTTTAGAACACTTCATCACCGCAGAAAGAAACCCCATCCACACGATAGTCATTCATTCCTAATTCTCTCTTCTCTCTCCCCTTCACATGAAGGTTTTTATTGTTTTGCTTTTCTGTTAACAGAAATGTTCTTGGTGAAATTATGTATTTGTATTTACTATAGGACACATGACATTTATTTATATGTACTCCGATTATAATTAGAGTCAAGTCACTAATGTATTTGGGAGGAGGTGTGTGTGAAAGATCCCAATAAGACATCTATCTATATGTTGTATCAGTTTACCAGTTTACAGTATTTTTAGACCTTCTGATTATCATGGGGAATTTAGAACTGTTGTCAAAAAAGCTCTTCACTTTTAAGATGCATATTTTAATACTTTAGTGCTGCCTAAACACATTGTGGTTTAATAAAGCAAAATGTACTCTATCAAAGCACATAAAATGCCAAGTGATATAAAAATCAATTTTTTTAATATAATAAGGCATTCGGGAACAGATTAAAAGAAAAATACTTTGAGCATTATGTAAGAACATTAAATTCCATATTTAGGCAGTATGATTTAAGATTACTGAAATAGATTGTTCATTTTTGCTGGCATATTTCTATGCCAGATAACCCTCTCTGTTATTAGAACTTTTCTTTGGAATATTACTGAATTATGATTTGCTGATTCTAAATAATGCATAATTGGGGAGATATTTTTATCAAGAAGTATCAATACTGTAAGATTCTAGAAGCTTATATTATTGGTTAATATAAGGATATATAAAACAAATTTTAGGTACTACCTCAATTTTTCTTCCCCCGTATATCCTTATTACCTACCATATGGTAAATGATAAATATTTGCAGAATATTTTAAACTGAATAAAGAGAGTGCATGTGTGTGGGGGGGGGGGAGGGGCAGAAAGAGAGGGAGAGAGAGAATCCCTCTGACAGTGCAGAGCCCAATGCAAGGCTCAAACCCACAAACCATGAGATCATGACCTGCGCAGAAGTCAAAAGTCTGACGCTCAACTGACAGAGCCACGCAGGCACCTCTAGGTTAGCCAAAATTAACTGGAACTAAATGAACACATCCAACGAAATTTATTGTTTACCATTTTGATCATTAGGATTTAGTTTAGAAAACACCTTTCAGATGTAGTGTTAGGTATTCAGGTACATTTCCATTATCATTGGAGCTATATGTATTTGCATTATTACATAAGGTATTAAAATGGTCATGCTTACCCTCTTAAATGACATTATCTGCAAGCTTTATATTTCGAATATTGCCCATGTTAAAGCAGAGAAGTGTTTCAGAAATAAAAACCAAACCAAACTTCAGTAAAGGATAGAAAGAAAAGTTTGATAGTCCTTAAGAATTTAACCTCTAGTTAACAGAAGAATTCTTTTAGCAGTTCTGAGCTTTACACTTAAAAATAGTTCCAAATATGGAAAATTTCTTTCTTCACCACATTCCTGTAGGTATGACATGTAGCATACTTTGGTTTTTTGAAATTTATTTTTATTTATAAAATTCTAGGGGCACCTGGGTGACTCAATCAGTTAAGCATTGGACTCTTAATTTCGGCTCAGATCGTAGTCTCACAGTTGTCAGATTGAGCCCCATGTGGGCTCTGTGCTGGGCATGGAGGCTGCTGCTTAGAATTCTCTCCTCTCTCTTTCTGTCCCACCCTTGCTTGTGCATGCTGTCTCTTTCTCTCTCTATCTCTCAGAAAAAAAAATGCTTACATATAAATGCCAATGAGGGGTACCTGCCTGGGTGGCTCAGTCGGTTAAATGTCTGACTCTCGATTTCAGCTCAGAGCATAATCTCACAGTTGATGAGTTCGAGCCCTGTATTGGGCTCTACGCTCACTGTGTGGAACCTGCTTGGGATTCTCTCTCTCCCTCCCTGCTCCCCCCTCCCCCCACCCCACTCTGCTGCTCTCCCACTTGTGTATTCTCTCTCTCTCTCTGTTTCTCTCAAAATAAACTTAAAAAATAAAATAAAATTCTAGGTTTTTCCCCCATCTTCCTCATAATCATCATTACATATACAGACATTTCTCTACAAATTATATAAAGTAATTTTGCTGCAAAAGAAGTGTTAGATACTCCTTTTGCCTTTGTGCTTCTCAGAGAACTGATGGAAAAATATTTCATTTTTGAAATGCTACTTTGATTCATATTAAAGTGCTCAGCTTATTTACTTCTGTAGCTAACCCTTGGGAGAAAAAACATTCAATCTTGAACTGAACTTTTTTCTTAAGTCCATTTACTTACAGCTGTATTCGGCACGTTTTCACCATTTGTCAGTGGTATGTAGAACTATTAAACACTATGACATTTAGATGACACATAAACACAATTTAAAATTTGGTTTGGGGCAAGTTAATTAATTGGTTATATTGTCTCTTGTTGTAATTAGGTAATAAATTCTAAAGTTCAAACATTTTTTGCAAGGCCAGGTGAAGGTGTAGCAAAAGTCATGAAAGGCCATGTTCCTGGCTATTATTGTATTTAATATATCCTGTATGAATTTATTAGGTAGCTGAATAGGACGAATGCAAACCCACCCCCGTCCCATTCTCCCTCTTAGTACATTTAGAATAAGAATACCGTAGAAACATTTTGGCCACCAGAGGAAAGTTTTAGGACAGTGGGAGAGCTTCCCGGTGGTAAAGGACTGCATTAGCAATATTGAAGAGATTGAAAATTTACTTTGCAATAGTAATTTCTCACCAGTTTTTCTCTAGAATAGTAAGAACTTTCTCAAGAACCTGACTAAATGATATATAGCATCTGTTGTACTGGTACTTATGCAATTTCTTCATCTATAAAATGGGGATAATGTCTAGCTCAAAGGATTGGTGTGGATTAAGTAAATTAATGTGTAAAGAAGTGGGAAATGTTAACATTACGATGGGTATATGAATATCGATAATCATCCAACTTAGAAAATAAACTACAGAAGTCTTGATATTGTCCTTTAATATATAGCTGTACTACAATATATTTGTACCCTGTCAATTTTTAGCCATCTATTTAGGAAAATTAATAAGTAGATGCCTTTGTTTAGTGAAGTCTAAATTTAATTGTAAAATTATATTCTAAAATGCAGCCAACTCTTGATAAACCATATGTGAATTATCCAATTGTGGATTATTGGCCAGCAATTTGCTTTTTACATAAATTGAACTGAACCTTAGGAAAAGATGAACGAGCAGATAAAGGATGCTGAATTGGCCATGGAACTATGGGGTGGCTTCCTGGATAGGTGAAAGTCTGGAAATGCAAAGTGGAAATACATTTTCATGAAAGCCATTTAAAACAGATTGGGACAAAGCAAAAGGAGATAGTGACAGGGAAGACATCGTAAATGTGATTCAGGTGGTAAGCCTCCTCATTAGATTTTAAGATAAAGTGATACTAGCTTTATTGGCTGGGATTTGAATGGAGGTAGGATATTTATTAGTTTCAAATATTTCTAGGCACTACTCCATGTAGTGGCTAGTTAAAATCCTGTCCTATATGTGTACCATGTTAGAAGGGTCATTTGTCACTATAATATTATATCTTGTAAGATAGTGCCATGGAAAACAGTGATGTGCCTAATTTATCAAGAACATGAATATAATGGCTTAACTGTATACTCTGTTTCTAAGCAATATAAAACTTCAGAAATTTTTTATAATTTTTTATGGTATAATTTCTTGCCAGTTTCTAGATGTGGTTTACATATTGTGCTCGAGTTATCTTTGTCTCAATCGCGTAATGTCTTTATTCCTTGGAATCGTACTAATACTCATACTAATCCTAATATTAATACAACTAAAACTAATACAAATCCAGTAATAATCGCTAACGTTTACTGAGTGTTTACTGTTTGCTGGGCATTGTTCTGATTGTTTTACGTACGTATTCCTTGCAAGAACCCTATGGACTAGGTGCTATTATTATTTATTTTTTTAATGTTTTATTTATTTTTGAGAGAGAGAAAGAGACAGAGCATGAGTAGTGGAGGTGAAAGAGAGGGAGACACAGAATCTGAAGCAGGCTCCAGGGTTTGAGCTGTCAGCACAGAGCCCAATGCTGGACTCAAACCCACGAACCATGAGATCATGACCTGACCTGAACTGAAGTCAGACGCCTAACCAACTGAGCCATCCAGATGTCCCATGACTTTTTTTTTTTAATGTTTATTTATTTTTGAGAGAGAGAGAGAGAGAGCATGAGCAGGGGAGGGACAGAGAGGGAAGGAGACACAGAATCTGAAGCAGGCTCCAGGCTCTGAGCTGTCAGTACAGAGCCCGACACGGGGCTTGAACTCATGAACCATGAGATCGTGACCTGAGCCTAAGTTGGATGCTCAACTGACTGAGCCACCAAGGTGTCCCAAGAGTAGGTGCTATTATCCTCATTTTTGAAGTGAGGAACCTGAGGCACAGAGAGGTTACATAACTAGTCCAAGTTCATACAGCTAGTATGTGGCAGAACTAGAATTTGAACTCAAGCAGTTGGCTCCCAGAATCTATGCTTTTAGCTACCATATTATGCTGTTCCTTTCATGATGCATGCATTTTATTACAGGAGATCTTTGTACTAAATTTATTACAGCAGATCTTCCTGTTTTTCCAGCTTGCAAAAAAATTTCATATCTTAAAGACAAGTTGCTAGATAGTATTCTCATTTTTAATGCTTATCTGGAAGTTTAGTAAGTATTAAAAATTAATATAGTGTCCTCATACACATTTTCTAAGAGCTAGTGTTTATTGTTTCCAATGAAAATAATTACAAATTTAAGTATCCTAAATTAGTGCTACTAATTTGTTGTGGGCTAGTGTTCAATAATGAAGCAATTATTAGTAGTATGAGTCTGTAATTTTTAATTTCTACCAAAAATCATGAAATAAATTTAGAATCATGTGGATTTCACCTTAGGTTGACCTTATGTATTAAAGACGGCAAGTGGATATTTTCTGGTGTTTTGATTTATGTTGAACTTCGAATAACCCCTCATGATTATAATTCACTGGAAATGTTTGACATTAGCCAATTTTTGAACATTAGCCATGATATTGCCATTCTTAGTACTTTTGAATTTCAGTGATTTAGAAGGTAAAATTTATTAACCAATAATTCTCCTTCCTCCCACATCCCAGTCCTCGTTTCTCTCCCCTCCTGATATGGACAGACTCAATTTTTGCCAAAGCCGATATTTTTAAAAGACTTTGGGTTTATCTCAGACTCTAAGATAGATAAAAATAGAAAGCATAATAGCACAGCCATTGAGAGGTGATTCACACATAAATACTGTTAGCAATATTTTAAAAAGTTGTTTGAAAGACCAAAGACGAATGATGATTCGTTAAAAATAATAGTGAAAATATTCCTCTGTATAAAAAAAAGATTAATTTTTCTTAACAGAAGAAATGCGTTATAAAGCCCAAAGAGTATGAATATGAATGACTATAGTATTGCTGAGTCTTGGATATGGTATGGCTTAGTGTTTGTTAGAAAAACTTAGTATGTAGTTTTTGCCTGACTTTTTCCTAACTCCATTAGATGAATTCTCTTTAAAAGATTTAAAAAGTTATAGGAAGAGATTGTGTAAATTTCATGTATTTGGCATTAAATTGGCTTTATTCTAAATTTTTTTAATGTTTATTATTTATTTTTGAAAGAGAGAGACCGAATGTGAGAAGGGGAGGGGGAGAGAAAGGAGACACAGAATCCTAAGTAGGCTCCAGGCTCTGAGCTGTCAGCACAGAGCCTGACGCAGGGCTCGAACTTACCGTGAGATCATAACCTGGGCCAAAGTTGAACACTCCATTGACTGCGCCACTCAGGTGCCCCTAAATTGGCTTTTTTCTTATATGTGCAACAGAATGACTTCCTCTGAACGTAAGGAATGTTTTTAAAATAAGTGATACATACATATGGCATAAAAATTCAAAGTACATAAAGGTATCCTGTGAAAAGTAAGTCTACCTCTGACCATAGTCCCTTCACTTCTCCTAGATAAAAACTCCTGTTTTTCTTGTCTATCTTTTCAGAGATATATTATACATACAAAGTAATAAAAGTAGTAGTTTAAAAAAAATTTTTTTTACATATAAATGGAGTATGTCAAACATACTTTAAGCACATTGTGTTTTATCTCAGTTATATGTTCTTTCATTTTGGTATTTATAGATCTATGTAATTCTTTTTAATAACTGCATAGTATATTATTATTGATGTATAGTAATTTATTTAACCAATCTCCTGTACCTATTTAGTGGGCATTTCAAATGTAGCTATAGTGGATATCCTTGTCATACTCTTTTGTAAAAAGGTGGAGATGATTCTTAGGATGAATTCCTAGAATTGCTCATCAAAAGAGCACATATCTTTTAAATTTTGGTACATTTTTACTAAATTGCTTGCATATAACCATTTGTGAGACTCCTATGTATTTAGACTACTTAAAATTGATGCCTTCTTATGTAGTGTCATTTCTTTAATTAGATAATTCTCTGGAAAACAAAGTCTAAGCAGGTGCCTAATTCATGAATTTGCTAATGATTTTCCATGCTATGGACAGATTAATAAGTGATAGCAATGTATATTCATTTTGTTTCGACTTTATATTGGCAGTAATTAATTGTTGTATTTACTTTAAAAAATTTTAATGTTTATTTATTTTTGAGAGAGAAACAACGTGAGTGGGAGAGGGGCAGAAAGAGAGAGAGAGAGAGAGACACACACACACACACACACACACACACACACACACACACACACAGAATCCAAAGCAGGCTTCAGGCTCTGAGCTGTCAGCATGGAGCCTGACCTGGGGCTTGAACTCACGAACTGTGAGATCATGACATGAGCTCCGGTCGGACGCTTAACTGACTGAGCCATCCAGGCATCCCGGCAGTAATTAATTTATTGGTTTTTGAAGCTAAGGGCATAAATCATAAATGGTTTATATTCATACAATGCTGCTAGTGCCCAAAAGTCTATTCCTATTTCTTCTATCAGTTTTAATCTTGTTTATGAGAAAACTTGAGTTTATAAAGAGAAGCAATTAAGGATTTTAATTTTTGCTATTTTAGGTGAATGCTGTTAAGAATACATAGTGTTCACTAACTTGTGGAAGTCCAGTATCTTTGTGTTCTTATTAGGCGATTAGTTCATAGACTTTAAGATATAGAATTAGATAGGTATCAACATAATTTTAACATATAATACAGCCTATGTTAGTAATATTAAAAAGCCAATTACAAACCTACACTAATTCCAGAATCTAAGACACGGAGGATATACTATATAGCTACACTTTCATGCTCAAGGGATCTCATAACATGGACACCAATATCTTGTTGATTTTTTCTTTTGTTGCTTATGTCTTTTTTTTTTAAAAGGAGTTCTTTGGGTTTACTTCACCCAGGTAGGATTAAGACAGTAAGACTGAGAAAAATGCCATCAATCTGCTACTAATGGTCGTATACATGTTCTCATAAATATATCCTCCTATAGCTTGCTGTTGAACAAACCACACATCTGCATTTAAAGGTCACTTTTGCTTAATGGAACTTGGGACTGATAAAGGCTATTCTGTGCTCATCCCTGATTCCTGTCCACATTTATTTTTATTAACATCAAAGTACTGTAAGCTTCAGTGCCAACTGGGGTGAAGATTTCTTTTCACAGAGGATTTGCTCCCTTTCCCTCTATGGGAAAGTTCTGTATCCTTTAAATCATTTTAAGCTGCTTCATTTGAAAAATAATTCTTAGTAGTGTGTTCATGGAGTGGATTGATTGTGGCTAGTGGGGAAATTCTCTCATGGCTTAAAGATTGCTTTTCAAGCCTGCGAAGTGGGTGAATGAAGGGAGCCCACTCCTGGTGTGTGGAGTTTGTACTGTGCTCAGGATGATGACTGACTTCCAAAAACCACAGTTCAGCAAGACTAAAGGCATCAGGAGACCAGAAGCCACTTAATAAGAGATCAAAGAGGCTGTGTGTATATCAGCTTGAAATCCAGATAGTACAGATCAAAAGCTTGCCTTAGCGAGGCAGCTGCAGGGGGATGAAGTTAGCAGGAGGCCCCAAAGATCTTAAGTCAGGCCTGATGTTGAACTTTACGGGAATTTCATGGCTCCTCTGGAATACGAATTTGGCAAAAAAAAAAAAAAAAAAAAAAAAATCCCATTGTGTCTAATGGTGGGGAGAGAGAATAGAGGGCAGGGAGCAAATGCTCATCAGCTGGTTGGTGCTTTCTAATAGGGTGGCTCCCCTTTTAACAAATGTTTCTGCTTTGTACTAGAAGGCAATGCTGAGGAGGAGGAGATCCTGTAAATGGTATATTTGTCGTATTACCTTTCATGAGTATTTCACAAATAGCCGAAGTGTTTATGAAACAACCACAGAGAGCTGATTTACTGCAAAACCTGGTAATTACATCTATCTTGTGAAATGCTGAACATATTCCAGGAAGTTAGTGGATATCAGTCTAGCTATGTATCTGTTTCCCATGTAATTAAAAGCAGAATAATAACTCAAGAAACAATGTTGGTCTAAAGAAGAAAATCGTTCTTCAGAGCTATTTCATGCCCCGTCTTCCCCTGCCTCTGTGTGTGGGTGTCTTGTAGAAGTCCTCACTTGGTTGTGATGTCAGCTTCGAGAGCCATGGCAGTAGGTGACCATCATAGCCCTTCCTAGAGCAGAAAGAGTGAATCAAAAACACCAACAGGTATTGAGAATCTGTTTTCCCAAGGCATGGTGATTTGTACTGCTCTGCCCTGTGTGTGGGTGTCATTTGGAGCCAGGCAGTGATCCAGAGAAGCCATGCTATTCCCAGTGAGGGCTGGGAAGTGTGCTGCCTCCTTCTGGTACCAAAGGCCTAATTTGTTAATGACGCATGAAAGGGGATTGGCTGCCTGATCTTTACATACCATTTTCTAGGGCTCAGGTTTCCCTTTCAGCTGTTCCCTTCGTATTTTACTTTAGTCAGATGTTACATTCACCCGTATGCCACTGTGAACACATAGGATGGTTAACAGCACTAGCTTAGGAGTCAGGACCAGGATTTTCATTCTGGCTGTGACTCCCTAGGACTTTGGACAGGCTTGTTAGTCTTCCTTATTCTCAGTTTACTAAAATAATGATCTCTAAGATAGAAATCGTATTTGCCTTATAAAGTTATAAATATTAAATAAAAGATGTATATAAATGCCCACACTTTCTAGGCATAAAATAATGTTACCAGTTACTGAAAAATGATGACGATTCTAAAACATAGAATCTGAGCACACAGTAACTATACCTGTTACTCATTGTCTCCCTCAAAAAAAAAAAATTATTGTTCAGGGGCACCCGAGTGGCCCAGTTGGTTAAGTGGCTGACTTTGACTCAGGTCATGATCTCACTGCTCGTGAGTTCAAGCCCCGCAAGCCCCATGTCAGAATCTGCTATGAGCGCAGAGCCTGCTTCAGATCCTCTGTCTCCCTCTCTCTGTCCCTTCCCTGCTCTCACATGCGTGCTCGCTCTCTTTCTTCCAAAAATAAATAAACATTTAAAAAAAGTGTCCATTTAGTATGACCTAGTATGGGGTATATAAAGATGAAAAGAGATATTAAAGAACTTTAACAAATATATATTGAGTATCTTCTATGGCAGGCACTGTTCTAGACAGGAAGAAGATAGTAGTGAACAAAGTAAATCATAGACTCCGTGTCCTCATGGAATTTAAATTCAATCGGGAGTAGACAGTCAGTGGATAAATAAACATATGTTAAATATAATAAAGGGAACAGACTTGAGAACAACTCTGTGTAATACATTATGGTTTTAGCAGTGCTGGAAGTAAGACTAAGACTCTGTGATGATTGTTTCTTAGGATTCAGAGGGGCCTCACAGGGAACTGAGGTATGCCTTGTAGACAAACAGGTTGTGGACACTCCAGGCACAGGAATTTCCTGTCCTAGAATTGATTACTTGGTCCTTATTTCAAGTCTTTTTTTCTTTAGTATCTGTTAACTATCTAAATTTGTGAGTTTTATTCCTTTTAATGAAAAATCCTTTGAGAAACTTTGTGTTCTCATATTTTATATGAAAAACAGGACTCACATTTCACATGGTAAAAATAGCAATTATGAATTATGTACTGCTTACTCTGTGTTGCACATTAAGGCCTCGATATACACATAAACTGATTTAATCATCCCTACCACCCCATGAGGTAGGTCCTGTAATCATCTTCATTTTATGACTTAGGAAAATGGCAAGAGGTTAAGGAATTTGCTCAGGATCACCCAATTAGTGGGTGGAGCTGGGCTCCTAAGTCTGTGCTCTAGTAGTGTGATAGGAACAACATTGATTCTTCATGACTGTGGTTTAACACAATGATGAAAGACAAAAAAATTTCCAGTTGTCTTTCCAGAGAAAAATACTTACTACAATTCCAAAAGGTTTACTTGAGATCATTTCTGAATCTTGTGGTCCCTCGCCTCTACTCTTCCCACCTGGCCTGTGCTTTTGAGACCTGGCGGCTTTCTTACCACCAGAGAGTGCAAACTATGTGTGTTGCATCCTAGATTTTCCAGCAGGACTCTGTGGCCTTTTTTCCTGAACAGTTTCAGAGTTGGCAAAGTTTTATTCTGCACGTTGCATGCTACATACTACAGAGTATTGGTTGCCCTTTCAAGGATTAAAAAAAAATCACAGAATTTTTTCTCAAGAGTGAATGGCATCCTGTGTCCTTGCTATGGCTATGCTTGTCAGCATACCTCCCAGCCTGGAGACGGCTCCTGTCTTTCAGTGTCTGCTTCAAGAGAGAAGGAGGGCTGAGGATGCTGTGCTGCTCTGAGCTTCTCTTCTGATGCAGAGATCTTCGTAACCTGGAGAGTGTAGGGTCAGCTCTTTATTTCCGTGTGTTACCACATAAGCATCATATCACAAATAGTTCAGTAGTTGATAGAACTGTTGGTTTAAATCACACATGCTCAGTTGAATTTAGAAGACTGTAAACTCAGTGATAATTGTTAACTCCTCAATCTCCTATTTCCTACTGACTTCTCCATCATCATCTTCACAGTGATAACCATAGAATAGGATTAGCGCTTATGAAGTGCTTGTTGTGGACTTATAAAGTCCCTTATGTGACCTGTGTCATTTAATGCTTTGCACAACTCTATGAAATCTGTACTGTTGTTCTTCCCAGTTACAGACGAGAAACCCAAGTCTCAGCTAGTATTTCTAAATGCTTAAGCTGAGAATGATTTGTATGGAAAATGAAAATAAATTCCAAAATTAACATTAGAAAAGCTTTTACAAATTTTATGTGTCTATACTTGCCCTGCATCATAGTAGCTTTCAATTTCTGTAGTTTTTTCCTTGGATGATATTGTAATATTTATTTATAAATTCATTTTCTACTTAGAAAATTTTTTGTAAAATAGACATATCATAAAATTTACCATCTTAACCATTTTTAAGTGTGCAGTCCCATAATGTGAAGTATATTCACATTTCATCCAATGGCATTTTTTTTTCAACTACTGTAATTTTAATAGAGGGTATGAGTCTGTACTTGAGTACTACTGTCTGCCTAGTGGACTTTCCAGACAAATGAGGGGACTTACAGATAAAGAACATTTGTATGGCTGATTTTGTTTTATTTTCCTTAAAACCAGCAAAAGTCCTGGGCCAGGAGTGAATGGGAAACAATTACAGCATGACAGAAAATTTTCAGTAGATGAAACCTTCAAGCAACAGATCTAATATCCAAGGAAAATATCTAATCAGAGACTAGAGGGGGATAAAAGAAAGCAATAGTCTTCAAGAAGCAATTTCCATGGGACTCCTGGTTGAACCATTTAAATTATTATAGGGCTTAAAATAGACTTGAAGTACCAAGCTATGCAGAATAAAATTATGTGCAAGCTTCTGTATTTTTTTTCCTGTTTGCAATATATTTTGAATTTTTAGCAAGTTTCTCTGTCCAGTTCTCTTTCATTGCACTTTTAATTGCCTCACATGCTGTGCTTACTGTGCTGCTCAGGGACTGTTCGGTTCTATGTATGATGCATGGAAAAATCTATTCTTAATGCCTAATGGTATTTAGGAAGTAATAAGACACAAGAAGCCAGGAACCATATCAGTTTAATCTATCTTGAGTGCACTGAATGTATTTTGTGGGTACTTTGAACACGATGGTGTTGCGGTAATTGGTACGATTAGTGTGATACTTGGCTATATTATAAAATAGTTAAAAATGGGATTAAATTCTAATAAGGTAGCTTGCCCATTATTCATCAAATCATTTATTTATTGCCTTGCATTCACTATAAATACATTTATTTCTCTTTCCTAAAAGTAAATGCTTAGCTTGTTGGTCAAATCAGAAGCTCTTTTAGTATAATTAATTACATCCCACTATCTTAAACCAGAACTATGTTAGTGATTTTAATTCAGGTAATAGTCCTTGACATGTCTTTGTTGCAATCTAAAAATCGCAAAGGGAAAAACATAAGTTGTTTTAAGATTCAACTTATTAAAAAAAAAAAGGCACATGTCATAAACATTTTGTCAAAACATTTCGTTTTGATGGTACAATATCCAGGAAGTTAGATCTTATGTAGTCAGTGGCCTTTTTATGAGTTCTTAAAAGACCCCACTAACTGAAATTATACCATATTTGTGACCAGAGTGTACATCTTTTTCATAACTGAAGCTGTGTTTTGAATTAACTTCCATCATTCCCTACTTTTTACAGTGGTTTTCTGAATGTTTTGGTAGAAATTAATGACAAATTTGACTCAAGATACTCTGTCAAATTTAGTTACAGGATTTTGGAGTTGGGGAAACAGATCCTAACTGTCATGTATCCAGTGTTCTCATTTTACAATTGAAGAAACTGACTCAGAGAAATGAACTTCCGAAACTATACACAGCCAGGCTGGCACCAAGCTGGGGCTCAAAACTTGTCCCCTGACCTCTAATCCACACCCATCCTACCACTAGTGGATTGAATAGCTGTCTTCCTTGTCTTTCTCTCCTATGTATATTTTCTCCTTAAAAAAAAAAAAAAAAAAAAAAAAAAAAAAAAAAAAAAAAAAACTTTGGATTCCTGTTTCCTGATTGACATTGCTCACAATGGAAATTTTAATTCATGCCAGCTGTACCTCAGAGCTTCTGCAGATCACTGTTTTTTTTTTTTCCTGTGTGTGTGTGTAAAATAAACTTTCCTTTGCCTTTTTTTATACCATTTGCTTCTTCTGCCTACCTCCAGGATGGAGAAGTTAGTGGTCTCCCTTTTAAATTTAATGGTTTCTTTCAGTGTTCTCCATTTTAGTAACTTCCTTGAGATTGTTGAAAATCTACTTATTTACGTTTTAACTTAATACTCTTTTCAGATCAAAGATGTTTTTTTAATGTTTCTTTTATTTATCTTGAAAGAGAAAGTGTGATCAGAGGAGGGGCAGAGAAAAAGAGAACCTCTAGCAGGTTCTGCACCATCAATGCAGAGCCCAATATGGGGCTCGATCTCATGAACAGAGAGATCATGACCTGAGCTGAAATCAAGAGCTGGATGCTTAACCAACTGAACCACCCAGGTGCCCCTAATACTCTTTAGTTCAAATAATAATGGCCACATTTAAGAGTATGCTCTTCAAGAAACAAATATTTGCTGCTTGCTACTTTTATAGTTTTCTCTCAGTTGAACATTACTGATTTGGAACAATTCTCTGATCAAATATTTCATAGCTACCTATTTCATGTTATCCAGAAATTATGTAGATTCTTTAAAATTATCTTTGAAATATACTTCCTCACACTGATCTGAGTATTTGTGGAGTTAGGCTCAATAGCCTAATTCTGTGATAATGTATACCAAGACATTGAATTCATTGATTAGGATATCTGTTCATTTGTAGAGCACTTTCTATTTCATAATTATTTAGGTTGTATTCCTAGTCTTTTTTTTTTTTTAATCATTTCATTTTGATGAAGGACTCCAGTAATATGGGAGAGCAGTTATTTTGGTGTGGTGAGCTGTACAGCAGCAAAGAGCTTTAATAATTAAACTACTTAGAGTAATTAAATGTAGGATTAAGACTATATGACTTAACCATATTTCCTCTCATGAGTTTACATAGGCCAATTTTATATTTTAATATACTGTACTCAGTTAACAGTGTCAAAATTATCAAAGGTAAAGCAATTTATACACATTTTGAAAATTATTGAAGTGTAGTTGACATACAGTGTTATGTTAGTTTCAGGTGTACAATAGAGTGATTTGCCAATTCTGTATATTATTTATTGCTCATCATGATAATCGTAGTCACCATCTGACTCCATACAACAATATTACTGACTGAATATATTCCCTATGCTGTACTTTTTGTTTTTGTGACGTATTTGTTTTATAACTAACTGGAAGTTTGTACCTCTTAATCCCCTTCACCTATTTCACTGATCTTCCTTCCTACCTCCCATCTGGCAACCACAAGTTCTCTGTATTTGACAGCCTGTTTGTTTAATTTGTTTTTTAGATTCTACCTATAAGTGAAATCATATGGCATCTGTCTTTCTGTGTCTCACTTATTTCACTTAGCATAATGCCATCCATGTTGTTGAAAATGGCAAGGTTTCATTCTGTTTAATGGCTGAGTAATATTCCACTGTATATATATACCACATTTGCTTTATTCATTCATCTATTGATGGACACTTGAGTTGCTTCCATATGTTGGCTGTTGTAAATCCCGGCAATGGGATTAGGGTATTTATTTTTAATTTTTTGAGGAACCTCCATACTGTTTTCCACAGTGGTTGCACCAATTTATATTCCCACCAACAGTGCATGAGGGTTTCCTTTTCTCTACATCCTTGCCAACACTTGTCACTTCTCATCTTTTCGATACTAGTCATTCTGACCAGGGTAGGATGATATTTCATTGTAGCTTTGATTTTCATTTGCCTAGTTATTAGTGATATTGAGCATCTTTTCCTGTGTCTGCTGGCCATCTGTATATGTTTTTTAGGAAAATGTTCAGGTCCTCTATCCATTTTTTAGTCAGTTTCTTTTTGGTGTTGAGTTGTGTAAGTTACATATTTTGGATATTAACCCCTTATCAGATATATCATTTGCAAACACTTTCTCCCATTTGCTAGGTTGCCTTTTGTTTTGTTGATTATTTTTTTTGCTGTGCTGAAGTTTTTCATTCTGGTATAGTCCCAATAGTTTGTTTTTAGTTTTGCTTTCTCTTGCCTGAGGAGATATACCCATAAATACGTTGGTAACGCTGATGTTTAAGAGATTACTGCCTGTGTTTTAAGAGTTTTATGGTTTTGGGTCTCACATTTAGATTTAATCCCTTTTGAATTTATTTTGTGTATGGTGTAAGAAAGCAGTCCTTTCATAGAGCATGTAACTGTCCAGTTTTCCCAGCACCATTTATTGAAAAGACCATCTTTTCCCAATTGTATATTCTTGCAGCTTTTGTCTAGATTAATTGGCCATATAAGCATGGGTGTATTTCTGGGCTCTCTATCCTGTTCCATTGGTCTATTCTATGGCATTCTATTCAATGCCATTCTACTATAAAAATTCATATTCCATTTCCTTAATGCTTTTAAAAGTTAGGGTGTTAAATATAGAATTAAAAAATAATCATTTGGGGCACCTGGGTGGCGCAGTCGGTTAAGCGTCCGACTTCAGCCAGGTCACGATCTCGCGGTCTGTGAGTTCGAGCCCCGCGTCGGGCTCTGGGCTGATGGCTCAGAGCCTGGAGCCTGTTTCCGATTCTGTGTCTCCCTCTCTCTCTGTCCCTCCCCCGTTCATGCTCTGTCTCTCTCTGTCCCAAAAATAAATAAACGTTGAAAAAAAAATTTAAAAAAAAAAATAATCAAAAAGTTGTTCTTTATTTTGAATTCATGTAGTAAGGTCATTGTTTACACCTTGATATCTATTTTTCTGCATTGGAGTAATACTACAAAGCATATACATGTTAAATGTCAGAATAGTCCAGGGTATACGTCTCATGTTCCTCTTTAAAAAAATACCTCTTACTGATGCACTGGCCAATTTTATTAAATGTGACCACTTTTCTTGTTTATTTCTTCTCTCTAACATTCCCTGCTCCATGCCTTTCCAGTGAGCTTGCCGTCGCTGCTTGCTTGTATTGGTAGTTTTGCTTATGTGACAGCTTCATGGCTAGAGCTCCCCACATCTTCAGGTTGATAGCCGTCTCTCACAGAGCCTACATTTCAACTGAGCCACCATTCTGCCCCAGGTGATGCCCCTGCACCTTGCCTTATCTTATGTGAACTCTGATCTCTTTGATCTGTGGGAAGGTACACAAATATTCATATACTACATTTTATAGACATTGTAGAAACTTGGAATCCTATCCATTTGGGCATAATTATTGTCACATGTATGTATCCCTTCATGTAAAGGTGACTTCAGGTCACCAAATGAATGGATTCTTGAGAAAGTAGGTATAAATTAAAATTTGGCAAACAAATACATGTTTTATTTGTACATGGCAGCCAAGCTCTACATTCTCTGCTAACTTCATCAACTAGGTACTGATATATAAACCTGTAGTGGCCAAGTGTCATACGTAAGGGCCTCAGTTTACACACTTTGGCAAGGTAATAAATATATCTTCTATCAATTTGCCTTCTTTCAGTACTAATTCGTTTGGCAAGTACTTGAAGGTAGGGAAGCTGCATCACTTAGTGGCTAAGAGTGTAAACCCTGGAACTTTACCAGCTGGTTTAAATTCTGCCTCTGCCATTTCTCAACTGTGCGCCTTGGGTACTTTTCCTCTGTCTTAGTTTTCTCATCCTGAAAGTAGGGATAATAATGGTACTTACCTCATGGTGGTGTGAAGGTTAATAAATGAATTCTAGTAAGATTCCTAGAACATTCCTGGCATAGCAAATACTCAGTAAGTGCTAACCATTGTTGTTCCTATTCATATATGACAGGATGTGGCCTTTGCCTTTGACTTAACAGTCCAGTGAGGAGAGAGAAGGTAAATAGTTTGCCATTCAATATTTCAACTACTATTCAGTACCTTCCATATGGCATTCACTTTAGTAGGTCCTGGAAATAAAGCAGCTAATAAGTAAACACACCCTCACTCTCATGAAGCTTATTTTTAATAGATAAGACAGTTAAAATAATTTCTGAAAAATGCCAGAAGTGTTATAATAGAGAAAATGCAAGGTGCCATGGATACATCTAACAAGCAGGAGACCCAACTTATTTTAAGAGATATGGGACAATAAGGAAAACTATATTATGACAAATGCTGTATGGAAGTCCTCTTCTAGAATTAGGGGATCACAAGAGGAGAAAGTCAGGGAAGGCTTCCCATTGGTGGAAACACTTGAGTGGACTCTGATGGTGAAAAGGTAGATAAGTGGCAGTGGAGCAGGGAAAGTATTCCTGGCAGATGGAATGGTTTGTCGGATGTCAGGCAACGTATCAAAGCATTTCACAGTCGCTGGATTTCAGTAGTTCTGTATCTTTGGGACGATGTGCGAAGCAAATGGAAATGGGCAGTCTCACGTGTAGGGAGAGCGATAGGAGCCTAGACTCCTCTGCACATCTGAAGGAATTGCTCTCACAAGCAGTTAAGACATGGTCCGAAGGCAACTGGGTGTCACTGAAGTGTTTCAAATAGAGAAGAAATTATGACCACATTTTAAATTTAATTTTTATTTATTTTTAAAAATATTTATGTTTGAGGGGGAGAGAGAGCAAGAGCAAGTGAGGAAGGGAGGGGCAGAGAGAGGAGGACAGAGGATCCAGAGCAGGCTCCACATTGACAGCAGACAGCCCCATGCAGGACTCAAACTCACAAACTGCAAGATCACGACCTGAGCCGCAGCCAGACGCTAACCAACTGACCACCCAGGCGCCCCTCATCACATTTTTATTGTTAAAGATCATTCTTTTATTTCTGTGGAAAATAAACTGATGGGAGCAAGAGTGGAGACAGTGAGACAAACAGTTGCAGAGGCAAGAAATAATGAGAAGCTGAACCAACTTAGTTGTGGCGGAAATGGAGAGAAAGTGTCAGGTAGAAGAGATAGAAGTTCAAATTGACATGCCTTAGCTAGCAACTCAGTGGAGGGGTTAGGGGAGAGGGATTAAGTGAGTGCTTGGGTAAATGGTAATGCGAGTCAGGGATTATGGGAGGAGAGAAGTCTGTCAACTTGGATTTCCCCCAACATGGAAACATCCTGTGTTTATAACATCAAACATTAGCATCACTTCAAGAAACCTCAAAAATTCTTATGTGCACTTTTCTTCAGGCAGGCACAGTGATTGTATGCACTTAATGAGACCGGGTATTTGGATTCTCGGGATTTCATTGCTAAATAGTGAGAAGAATTCAAGTCAGATCTCCTGTCTTGGTCTGGCATTCTGAGGGAAGTTAGCTGTCCTTAACTGATTGTCAGAGTTTGCTAATATTTTTAAGAGCTGTAGGGGACAAATTTCATAAATGGTTAAGTTGAAGCAAGCATATGGAATACTGTTATAATGTGTATAATAATATAAGGCTTTTGAAGAAAGAAGAACAAAATCCTTCAGAAGAGAGTAGTTGTCATAGTAAAAGATGCTGTTTCTTGTGTTCTGTGATTGGTCTTTAGTGCCCTCTATTGACTGCTTAGTCTAAAACAATGTCTTGATTTTGGAAGACCATGTTCCTTGCAGTGTTATTTACCAAAATAGGAAGAATCAGAGGTTTTAAAATTATGATAAATGGTCATAAGAACTGATGGGAACTTAAAAAAATTTTACATGGGGTCTCAAAGTTGGGTAGAGGTCTTTAGAAACAACCGTTATAACATTTTGTTTGCTACAACATGGGTATGATACTGTGGGCTAGATTTTTCAGAATACAGACCTTTCTGATGATGAGTAGCCTAAATCGGGCTGGTTTTTAAGCATTTTTAATGCAGCGAAGCCTCAAGGACAGCAGTCACCCCAGTAGGCAGTAGCAGCTGCTGTTTTTCCATAGGGCGGCTGCTGCATGTGATGCCCCATGAAAGGAAATGACTGTTACTCATTAAAGCAACTTCATTCGGCTACATAGGAAATCACACAGTTAGAAAAGTCATCACAGAAAATGAAATAGTGATTATGCATAATGGGGCATCTTCAGAAATGGATGGCTTTTCTTTTTTTTTTTTTTTTTTTTTTTTTTTTAATGACAAAGACACTGCCATTGGGTTCACTCCTCCAGGAAAAGCAGTGGTAGATTGGACTTAGTGTTCAGAATAACTAGAAGTCTAAGCCTGAATAAATTTTAGTAAGGAAGCATACCTGGTACTAGCTTGAGGTCTAAAGAAGACTGCGCTTTGTATAAATGAATGCTCACCACGACTTTTCTGTAATAAGGCAAATGTGTTAATCATTCTATTTCTATGATTTCCTGGTTAATCTTTCTTTCAAATGTTTCTGATTATCATTTCAGCTGGTTGCATTTTGAAAACCTGTTCACCCAGTTGAGGTTAAAAATAGTACTTTCTGATTTGGTGTTCTGTGACTCTGCAAGAGATTGCTCACACCAACCTAGTGAAATCACTTATTTGCTTTTGGTATATTTTACTGTTGCAGTTTTCCCTAAGAAAGTTTAGTAATTATTAAAATGAAGTAATGCTAGCTGCTTTCTGGGCATTTCATGAGAGGAATATGCTATTATGTAGTTTCCCTTCCCCCCTAATAAAAAAGCCTTTCATCATAAACTGACATCCTAAATGAAGGACATAATTGTACAGCTTATTTATTAGTGTGTCAGACTTAAAATGTAATGGTTTCATATTTCAGAATGAAAAGTGTGTTGTGATTCATGGTTGCCGGTGACAAAACAGACAGCTCTTTTATATCTGCACTGATTGCCTGCTGATATACCACTGTACTTTTTTTTTTTTTTTGTTCTTTTCTCTTCTCTTCCTATGCAATAGCTCCCTCTACTTGAAAATATTGGTGTAATTATAGTTTAGCACTATGTACTTTATTAGTGAGTACTCATGACTATTTTTACTTTCAGTCCTTTTCCTATATATGAGGTGTTCTACATCAGGGCATGTTAGAAATTTACCAAGAGTATCTTGACCTTGGAGCAGAAAAGCAAGGTTAAGGAGGGTAATGACAGTTATGTTTGAAGGCATTTTTTCAAGGAATTAGCTGTGTGGCTTTTGTTGATTTAAACATGATATATTTGGTTAAAGTTCCATATAGTACTTGAAAATGAACTCTGATGTCCAAAGCACAGAGGTATGGAAAACTGGATCAGAACACTTCAAAAGAACCATCAGTCATATCAAACTGACAAAGCCTGGAACTTGGCAAATTCTCACTTTGCTAATTCCTGAGCCTTCTGATTCTAACACAAAACATGACAGTTTCTCTTGTATTTGTCAGGAAGGGTTCAACAGTAGTAGAATCTCATGTTACTACATCTTGACTTTATGGAATAGTATGTGCATTATGAAACTGTAGAAACAAAATAGACAAGTGTCATGATTGGGATTTATTTTTTCTCTGTAGTACCATTATTTTAAAGTGGGGCAAGTGGCAGAGCCTGATGGTCTAGAGTAAGAACCTAGGAGCCAGACTGGCTGAGTTTGAATCCTAGCTCTGCTACTTACCACATGGGTAATCTTGGCAAGTTTCCTGAACTTTCTGAGCCTTAGTTTCCTCATCTGTAAAAACAGAGACAAGTGTTAGTGTAAAGCACTTTGAATAGAGCCTGGCACATAGTAAGTGTTGTATATGAGTGTCCGATAAAATAAAAAAATAATGGACTATAAACTGGTTATTAACCAAATGTATTTATTGAATGTCAACATTATCTTTAGTGCTGCTTAATAAAAAGAAAAACGGGGCCTTCCCAGTAGATGGGAGAGATTTTCACCTTGGTTTTGTTGACAAAGTGACGCTCATTTTCTTATATCAGAATAGTTCTCACCTAGGGGTCCCTATATCATGTTATAGATTATAAATTATAATTATGTTATTTTTAATTTTTTTTAACATTTATTTATTTTTGAGAGACAGGGAACACACAGAGGAGGGGCAGAGAGAGAGGGAGACACAGAATCTGAATCGGCTCCAGGTTCTGAGCTGTCAGCACAGAGCCCGATGCGGGGCTCGAACTCACAAGCTGTGAGACCATAACCTGGGCTGAAGTCGGATGCCTAACTGACTGAGCCACCCAGGCGCCCCATAACTATGTTATTTTCAAAATACTTTTGTCATGCAGTTGGATATTCCATGGATTCCATGTCTGTTTTGAACTTCGTTGATTTAACAGGAGGATTTTATACTGGTGCAATACATAAAAATGAAGTATCATTTACCATAGTACACTTCTCTTAAAGCGTATTTATTGCCCAAGAGCAGACTTGTCTTTAGTCTATAATATGGACGCTTGAGGATGTCAGAGAATCTTACTCAACTGTCCATAGATTTGTGGTCCAACAAAATAGCAGTTTTCAAAAGTTTAAAGAAGAAATTTGTATGTATTGAACCCTCAGATATGTAACTGAAATTGTTAGGACTATGTTTCCACCTTGATAGAAGCTGATATTTGTGTGGATGTATAGAACAATATTTTAACAGAAGAATTTGGAAGACTATCACCAGAATGCTGGACACTTATAATAAATAGTCAAATGAGAATCATGAATACATGTATTTTCAGAAATGCACTCATTGTTTCTTCTTTACTTGATCCTTTAGGACCCTTTGGATCCCACACGATCAGTGATTGTGATCCGTTCCCTGGTGGCAGATGGTGTTGCAGAAAGAACAGGAGAACTCTTACCTGGAGACCGCCTGGTTTCAGTCAACGAATACTCTTTGGAGAACACCACACTTGCTGAAGCCGTGGAAGTGTTGAAAGCCGTACCACCAGGCATTGTACGCCTTGGCATCTGTAAGCCCTTGGTGGTGAGTGTTCAATTGTGTTACTATAGGAAGTGATAATAGTGTAATAGTTGAGAACATGGTTTTGGAGACAGATGCACCTGCTTTCAAATCCCTGTTCCACTGCTTACTCTCTGTGTATCCTAGGACAAATTTCTTATGTCCTTGACTTAAAAAATTAGCAACATAATGTCTACCTCGTAAGATTTGGGGGGACTAAAGATTATGTTCATTAAGTGCTTAGCACATTACATAAATAGTAGCTGCTAACGTTACTAGTCCTCCTACCACTTTTACTATTATTTTTAGCTTTATGCTTTTAGCACAGATCTGTAAGTTCTCATCACATTCCTTATGATATAAATTAAAATCTGTGCATTTTAACTTTTCACTTGGGAATGATGTTGAGATGTCATGATAAGTTGAAATCCAAGTAACTATATCGTTTTAACATACAGATTTGAGATTTTAATCCACTTTTCTGCCCATCAAAGTGCCTCATAACCCCTAGGATCTAGAAGTCTATGTGGCCAAGTCATCTTTAAGTGCTCTTTCTGCATAATCTTCTTTTTGGGTGGCGGGCATATGGAGCCCAACATGGGGCTTGAACTCACGATCCTGAGATCAAGACTTGAGCTGAGATCAAGAGTTGGATGCTTAACCGACTGAGTCACCCAGGCACCCCTTTCTGTTTAATCTTTTTTTTTTTTATGTTTATTTTTATTTTGAGAGAGAGACAGACAGACAGAGACAGTGTGTGAGCGGGGGAGGGGTAGAGAGAGAGGGAGACACAGAGTCTGAAGCAACCTCCAGGCTCCGAGCTGTCAGCACAGAGCCTGATGTGGGCTTGAACTCCACAAGCCACAAGATCATGACCTGAGCTGAAGTTGGATGCTCAACCAACTGAGCCACGCAGGCACCCCACTTACTGTTTAATCTTTCGTATGGGGTCAGATTAGTGTTTATGACTGAGGGCCACATTACAGTTAGGGTGCTTTTGAGGTTCCCCAATTAACAAAATACTTCAAGATAATTTTCAAGCAGTATGAAAATATTATTGAGTGCTTACCATGTGTCAGTATATTAAACCCTTTATATGCATTAACTAATTTAATGCTCTTGGCAACTTGAAGAGGTAGTTCTTATTACCCTCATTAGAGATGAGCCTATCAATACACAGAGAATTGAGCATCTTATCCATAGTGATGTAACTAGTAAGAGACAGAGTATAAAGTCAGCAAGGTGGCCTCAGACCCTGCACTGTTAGCCACAGTGCTATATATTTAACTTGTTGCTACCTTGGTTTGCATAGCTTGTCTGAAACAGACAGATGGTCTTCATAGAGTGCCAGGACTGGATTTTAAGAAACCTGGACTCTGTTTCTAGCTTTCTTATGAGTTAGCCTAGTGGGTTTCACCTCAAAGATATGTAATATATTTAATCACCTGGGAGGTGGTTAAAATGCAGTTTTCCAGGTCCTACCCTCAGAGATTTTCTTCTAGTCATTGTGATGGCTATTTAGGGATCTGCCTTTTCAGTGAATCACCCATGTAATTCTGACGCTGAATTTCACACTTTGAGAAACATCATACTAGGAATTTGATGATAGGTACACCACTCTTCTTCCCTGAGCCTATTTTTTCATTTCTGAAAAGACTGAACAATCCTAGAGAACTCCTAATATCTTTAAGAAATACATCGATATACTACATGAGTATGTTAACATACTACATGTGTCCATAAGTATAGGTAGATACAGATATGTTCATATATAGATATAGATTCCTGTATTTATGTACTGGGGAACCTCATGGCCTTCATGAATTTCCCATAAAGATGCCGGTATATTATACTATCCAGCACTCCAAATACTTCAAAATGGAGTATAGCACACAGCTAATCAAGTTCTCGACTTTGTATTGCATATTTGCTGTTTGACTGTTGCCGTAGCCAACACCATGAGATGCCTGGTTTGATTTCTGGACAAATTAAGTTGGTGGGGGGGAGGAGTGTGATATTTTTATGTGGGCTCTCATCTTCTTGGTATTCTCATTGTGGGGGGGGCGGAATTTCATATAGATTTTACCCGATGATTATTTGTCTAGTTGTTTGGGCTGCCAGAGGAATTCCCAAACTATTTATGTCCTAGAGGACTTGGACGGCGTGACTTTACTGTGAAGCAGTTTAAGGGAAGTGTCAGATATAAAAAAGAGAACTTAGTTACCAGTTGGGTGTGGATTCCTGTGCTGCTCCTGGCAGAGGTAGGGCTGCAGAGATTTCAGGATATCAGAGCCACATTCTGATAGGGTTTTGGAATGTAGTAATTGTGACGTAGACCTTTGCCTAGGCTTTTCCCTGTGAGTAGAAGTCTTCCAGGATACCTGGGAGCGGGAAGCCCCAAAAGGGATGAGGAGAAAGGTCACTTTCAGGATGGCAAAAAATTCTTAGTGGAACGACCATTGATTCCTTCTTTAACATCTGGGCACTTTTAGCAAAACTGTTTGCTCACGAGCTGTAAATAGTGATGTGTGGATCTTCTCTGAGGTCTCTTTCTCTCTTGTCCACTTGGTGGTCACTTACCTGATCACGTAAAGTTTACTGAGCTTTCAACTCAGTCCTCCGCAGAAGTGGGGTAGAGAGTGTGAAGAAGGTGGCCCAAAGTCAGCTTGGGGCAGAAAGACTATGAATATATAAAAGTTAAGAGAACGTGACTTTTTTTTATTAAGTCATATATAGGTATACATTATACAAATATAACATATTTATATATTTTCATGTTAACTGAATGGGACTTATTTTTTCATTTTTTTAACGTTATTTATTTAAAAAAATTTTTTTAATGTTTATTTATTTTTGAGAGAGACAGAACGTGAGCAGGGACAGGGCAGAAACAGAGGGAGACACAGAATCCAAAGCAGGCTCCAGGCTCTGAGGTGCCAGCACAGAGCCCAACGTGGGGCTTGAACCCACAAACCATGAGATCGTGACCTGAGCTGAAGTCATATGCTTAACCGACTGAGCCACCCAGGCTCCCCTAACATTTATTTTTGAGAGAGAGACAGAGCGCAAGCAGGGGAGGGGCAGAGAAAGAGGGAGACAGAATCTGAAGCAGGTTCCAGGCTCTGAGCTGTTAGCACAGAGCCTGATATGGGCTCGAACTCACAAACCGTGAGATTATGACCCAGAGCTTAACTGACTGAGTCACTCAGGTGCCCCCTGATAC
The DNA here is from genome assembly GCF_046562875.1 of Panthera onca. Taxonomy (NCBI): domain Eukaryota; kingdom Metazoa; phylum Chordata; class Mammalia; order Carnivora; family Felidae; genus Panthera; species Panthera onca. Next base: position 171,038,807 of record NC_138346.1, on the reverse strand, counting down.
ATTTCTTAATATTAAGGTCCTTTTTTTAGTAAGGACCTTACTTACTAGTAAGTGATGTAGTAAGTGATGTTTTTAATTTAAGAAATACTTTTTTTTCCCCTGTAAACATAGTATGTCTCTTTATTTAATCAGATCTTCTTTTACAGTTTTCTCCTTAAATGTTCTGTGCAGTGTTTTTCAAATTTAATTCTGAGATGATTTACTGAGTTTTCCCCCTTTGTGAATGATGTCTTGTTTTCTATTACATTTTTATTAAATTAGCTACTACTGAGTGGCGGTAATGATACTGACTTGGTAATTTGATCTTCTGACAACCTTGTGAAACTTCCGTTTGTTACTCTGTTGAATTTTCCCTCTTTAAAAAAATTATCATTTCGGGGGCACCTGGGTGGCTCAGTTGGTTGAGCGTCCGACTTTGGCTCAGGTCATGATCTCACTGTTCGTGATTTTGAGCCCCACGTCGGGCTCACTGCTGTCAGCACAGAGCCCACTTCCCTGTCCACCTCTCTCTGCCCCTCCTCCACTCATGCTCTCACTCTCAAAAATAAATAACCATTAAACATTTTTTTTTAATTTTTTTTCTCATGGTGAGTGCACTCTTAATCCCCTTCACCTACCCACCTCCCCTACCACCCCCGGCAACCATCAGTTTGTTTTCTATACTTAAGAGTCTGTTTCTTGGTTTGTCTCTCTCTCTCTCTCTTTTTTTCCCCTTTGCTCGTTTGTTTCTTAAATTCCATCTCACTCATAGGAGTGAGATCATATGGTGTCTTTTCTCTGACTTATTTTGCTTAGCATTGTACTCTCTAGCTCTGTCCATGTTGTTGCAAATGGCAAGATTTCATTCTTTTTAAATGGCTGAGTAATATTCCATTGTCCATATATACCACATCTTCTTTATCCATTCATCTATTGATGGACACTTGGGCTGCTTCCATAATTTGGCTATTGTAAATAATGCTGCAATAAACATAAGAGTGCATATATCTTTGCAAACTAGTGTTTTCATATTCTTTGAATAAATGCCCACTAGTGAAATTACTAGATCATGTGATATTTCTTTTTAAATTTTTGAGAAACCTCCATACTGTTTTCCACAGTGGCTACCCCGGTCCACATTCCCATCAACAGTGCACAAGGGTTCTTTTTTCTCCACATCCTTGCCAACACTTGTTGTTCCTTGTGTTTTTGATTTTAGCCCTTCTGACAGGTGTGAGGTGATATTTCTTTGTAGTTTTGATTTGCATATCTCTGATGATGCATGATGTTGAGCATCATTTCATATGTCTGTTGGCCATCTGGAAGTCTTCTTTATAGAAATGTCTGTTCTGCCCATTTTTTAATTGGATTATTTGATTTTTGAGTATTGAGTTGTATCAGTTCTTTATGTATTTTGTATACTAACCCTTTATCAGATATGTCATTTGCAAATATCTTTTCCCATTCTGTAGGTGGCGTTTAGTTTTGTTGATTGTTTCTTTTGCTGTGCAGAAACTTTATTTTGATGTCCCAATGGTTTATTTTTGCTTTTATTTCCCTTGCCTCAAGAGGCCTATAGAAAAATATTGCTATGACTGATGTCACGGGCAGAGAAATTACTGCCTGTACTCTCTTTAAGGATTTTTATGGTTTCAGGTCTGATGCTTAGGACTTTAATCCATTTTGAGTTTAATGAAAGAAAGCAGTCAAGTTTCATTCTTTTGTATGTAGTGTAGGGAATACTTAAAAAGAAAACAAGAATTTGAGAAGCTTTGACCTGAATATGGTTTTCTGTTTAATTATTAAAGTTCGTTCTAATGATATAATTTGCATAAAGTTTATTGTGTCCTTGCATTTAATGGAAAGATGAGAATTAATCTGAAGAGAGTTCAAAACTAAGGTATTTTCTTGGTTATGAAAGTGCTTCTTTAGTTGCCAGAGGTGAGGACTGGTGGGCAAGATGGGTGAAGGTGGCCAAAAGATACAAACTTCCAGTTATAAATAAGTCTTGTGGATGTAATATACAGCATAGTGACTACAGTTAACAATACCATATTGTATATTTGAAAGTTGCCGATGTAACCAAACTTATTGTGATAATCATTTTGCAAAATATACATATATCGAATTATTATGTTGTACGTTTAATGGATACAGTGTTTAATGTTATATGTCAATAAAAAATAGCTTCAGAGTTGACAAAAACTTGTCTTCAATTGTGCATAAAAAAACAAAAAAAATTGCTTCTATTTTCAGGAAGATGATAAAGAGGGAGAAAGTCATTATATTTTACATTCAAACAGAAATGAAGACAAGACTGAACTTTCAGAAACAATTCATGATATAAATTCATCTTTAATACTCGAAGCACCCCAGGTATTTAGTAAATTGATTTCCTATTTGAATGGTTTATTGTGAGCTAACATTGCTATAAAAAAGAAGACAAGAGCTTGTTCTCACTCTCTAGGCTAAAGAGATTCAAATTAAATGATCCTCCTCTCTTTTTAATTTTTTTAAGATGAAATGGTTTCCCTCTTGTATGACATTGGCCTCATAATTAACATAGGCCAGATATGAGTCATTTTCAAAGCACAAACATATCTGATTTTGTATCGCTAATATACTCTTAAATATTTGAGGGTAGAACATATGTTTGAAAATAGACCTGCATTTAAAATGCTGTAGAAAACAGAGCTATTCCAAAGGACTTCTCATTCAGTACTTTCTAAAGAAAAGTTATTTAGTCAAAACCATCATTATGCTTTAATTTTAGGAAGTATATTTTGAAGCTTTTCCTTTTTTATTCTTAAAATGAATTGTGCTTATTTTGCTCTTTGCAGGTAGAGAATGGTGTATGGTTTTGCTTTACTTGATAGCAACCATCTGGTGATATTTTTTGCATAATTTATTGACAGTGTCTCAAACTGATGTTTATTTCTTTACATATTTTTTTAATGTTTATTTTTGATGTGGGGGGAGGGGCAGAGAGAAAGGGAGACAGAGAATGTGAAGCAGGCTCTAGGCTCCAAGCTGCCAGCACAGAGGCCAACGTGGGGCTCGAACCCACAAACTGCAAGCTCATGACCTGAGCTGAAGTCGGAGACACTTAACCGACTGAACCACCCAGGCGCCCCTGATGTTTATTTCTATACTGTACATTGTGGGTTTTTTAGTGTCAACATTTTTTGTTAAAATTTCATAAGTATATGACTTCTTTAAATATACCCTGTAAATACACCTTTAAAAAAATTAACTAGGTTGCTGTATTTGATACGCTATAATAATATAAAGGTGGGAAGTAGTGATTCATCCCATGAATTTATATTTGATAATATTTAATGAATAGGTCTCCAAATAGGAAATGTCACTGATCTCTCAGGAGGAATTGGGCCTCATTGTGGTCAGCACTCTGAGGATTCTCCAGGGTTAGGTTAGAGGCTCAGCAAACCCATACATTTCTCAGGCATTACCTGGGAATTCAACAAAGTTTCTGCACATATGTGACTATTTAGTTTCAGTTGCATGTACTTGATCTTCTAATTAGTAAAATATAAATTAATTAGAAAGCATTCTATATTCATTCCTTTTTGCCATGTAATTTCAGTACAGATGAAAAAATTACATGTCTGTTACATAGGCATATTATAAAATAGTCATACTCAAAGTAGTTGAGACCTACTTCCCATATCTTTAGTTTATGGAGAATGCTTTTTGATAATTTCAATAGCCATAATTTATTTTGAATTAGCTAAGCTTGAAAATCCTGACTTTTTAAGTTTTTGCTTTCTTAGGGAATAGAATGATGTGTATCTATATTTATGTACTACTTTTCTCTGAGATGAATGAGTTAAATATTCATGTAGCAGTTAACAAAATTCTTATTTCTGATTGAGAAGTTTTAGGTGGTTAATGTGTAACGAACCTTTTAGAATAGTCATTCACCTTGCCAGTGGCAGATTTCTGCCTCTTAACTGTTTGTCCCTTTCCTGCTTTGAGGGTTGTGTGGGAGTGAGCATTTATTTCTCCTCCTTTGTGATGGAGAGCCGTTCAAGTTAACTGTGGCTGGGCATGGAATGTAGTCACTGTGGTTCTGTCACGGGTTAACCTTCCAGTTAATGTATAGAGTGCCGCTTTAAAGGAGGGGGAATTCAAATTATTTTGCAACTTTTATTTACAGGGATTTAGAGATGAACCCTATTATAAAGAGGAACTTGTAGATGAGCCGTTCCTAGATTTGGGGAAGACTTTCCAGTCCCAACAAAAAGAGATAGACAACAGCAAGGAGGCCTGGGAGATGCGTGAATTTCTGACTCCCAGGTTGCAAGAGATGGGGGAAGAAAGAGAGATGCTTGTGGATGAAGAATATGAGCTGTATCAAGATCGCTTTCAGTCCATGGACTTGTATGCCTCTTCGCACCTTCAAGAGGCTGCTCCTGTTCCCTCCGTGAAGGAACTTCATTTTGGCACACAGTGGTTACATGACAGTGAACCACCTGAGCTTCAAGAAGCAAGGTCCATGATGAGTATCTATTCCCAGGAAACACAGCAGTATGGCTACAGCGCTGAAAACATGGTAAGGGTTGAGAACAGATCTTCCACATCCCCCCATTCTGTTCCCCTCCCTCCCTATCCCTGTTGCTAAGTCCTGTGCATTTCAAAAAAAAAAAAAATGTAATGGAAAAGGTAATTTTTGTAATTAATCATTTTTCCAAGATACACTGTACTGTGTATTACTGTAAGTATAAACTCATCTTTTCTGTATTATATAACTTCTAGTGAGAGTCAGTAGGCTGCAGTTGCCTTTTATAGTGGTTTATAGTGGTTTTTGCCTTGATTTTTTTAGTGATTTATTTCTCTAGATTATCCATTTCAAAAAAGAGCTATTTGGCCATTTGTGATTTTTTATCTCTCAGAGAAACACAGCGTTGTATTTCTCACATAGTATTTATCAGGGAAAAATCAAGGCAAAATTAATTAAAGATCTCTTGTTTATGTCTTGCTTACCCACACTGTTCTGTGTTATGTGTCATACTAAATAGAAGGTCACTGAACTCTAAAAAATTATCTTTACATTTGTGATACTACCTGTTTTCAACTTGACAGGAAAGCATTATATTTCAATAGGTTTGCCTTTGCTATTAGATAACCAATAAACTTTATTTTTATAAAATTAGAGTTAACTGGTCACCAATTGGAATCTTTCATTAGGGACATTTTTTAATGTTTTGGTTTGTTCATTTCATGCTGAAGATTAATTTCCAGGTGAATGAAAAGAAACTTATTATATAGGGATATTTAAAAGGCCACTTAGCAATATGTTTAGGTACAGTGCACTGTTCCCCTCACGGAGGTCAGCCACTTTCTTGCAGTGCTGTGGGGAGTGGGCCTTTCTTTGCTCTATTACAGGGCTCATAAGGCTGGTTTTTGTGCTCCCTCCTCCTTCAAACCTATCTTCCTTTCTCCCCTTTTGCAAACGCTATGGGTCCTTCTGCTATTCAAGGTGCTCTGCAAGCTGTATTTATGGACCCTAGAGGATTACCCATGATATAGGACTCTGGGAAGCCTACCAGAGAACAGATATTTTAAGATTATGTGAATAATACCTGGATATAGGAAGAAGTAACAGAGAATCACCTGGTGTGTTGCCATTGACATTGGTGCTTTCTTTCCTTGCTGGTCCTGTTCCTATACCCCTAAGTACTTGAACTCAAACAGAATATCCAGTTATGTGGAACAAATTCTAATCACAGACTAGTTAATGTTCACAAATAGTCACTTGTGGCTTTATTCTATAAGGAGAATTTTCTATTTACCCAAATACAAGGCAACCTGAAAAAGAGGCCCATTTTTATGTATAAATTTTTAGGGTTCTAGATGAAATAGTCAAAGCTACATTCACAATATTTACATCATAAATTTAAACATTCACATTTTAAACACTGTCAAATGTTAAATTTTTTTGCTTATTCTTACATTTAATGGCAATTTTATTTGGATTTATTTGGATTCTTTCAACACATATTGAATGTCCATATTTCCATTACCACTAGAATCACTTTTTGGTCATTTAACACAGATTTCTGGATACACCATCTTAATTTTCATCTAAGTTGTTTGAGATACAGTTGCTTTTTTTTAAAGTTTATTTTATTATTTTGAGAGAGGGAGTGCAAATGGGGGAGGGACAGAGAGAGAGAATCCCAAGCAGCCTCCATACTGCCAGCACAGAGCCTGATGTGGGGCTCCATCTCACTATCTGTCAGATCACGACCTGTGCTGGCTGAAGCCAAGAGGATGCTTAGCAGACTGAGCCACCCAGCACCCCATGATACAGTAATTTTTGAATCCATACTATCAGTCAAAATTTTATCCTGATCTCAACTACTCATTTGCAAGGCAGTAGGCTTTAAAAGAATTCCATTCGTAAGCACATAGCAATGATCTTCACAATACAACCACTTACTCTGTTGTTTGTTAAATTACTATTTGAAACGCTGGTTTATAACAACATTCAGTGCTCACAGTTTGAAAGGCATGCATTCTAATTACTGAATCTCTGTTAAATTTCCTAGCTTCCTTTTTATTTTCCATTTCTGATTCTGTGAGGTGACCTCTGTAAACCCTCTAAAGTGGCATTGATTAAAATTGTTTCAGACCTAATGTGTCTAGTCTGCACAAAATTTTATTTTCTTTAAATAATTATATGTTCTTGTTTGGGGCATTAACTCTTTTCCTCCCTTTCTAGACTCCACAATGATGACAGTGTTGGGGAGGGACAGTTTTTTTTCCTCTAACCTCATTGGTTTTGTGGCTGGGCCGTGGAAATTAAGCTGATGAAAGATTGGCAAAAGGAAAACAATTTATTAACAAGTGTGGCATGCACACAAGCAGAAGAAACTCAGTGATGAATAACTCAAAGGGGTGCTTAGAACTCGGGCTTACATGGCATTTTAACAAAGAACAACACATTTCTAGAGAAGTAACAAGACAAAGGAAAAGGAGTTTAGGTTTTAGGGTCAGAGCTGTAGGAAGGTAAATATAAGGGGGAAATTGATGGAAGATAAGGGCTGTTTTGTTATGTATGTTTCTCTTAGTGCCATCTCTTAGCAGAATAAAATCTAGCGTCCTCTCTAGTGATCAAGAATCAGGGGAAGATAGCTTTTCTGTGTGTGCTGTTTCTCATTTGTCTTCCTCTCAAAATAATCCTTATGCCAAAGTGGCATGTTTTTGATAGAATATTCTGATTCTCTATAGCAGTTACACACATAAGATCAGGATGGGCTTGAATCTTTATTTACCCTCCTCTCAGAAATATACTCCTGTGATGAAAATTTATCATCTAATATTACAATCCCTGAGTAGATTGTTAAAACATTTGATTATTTTATAAATATATAATTCTCAATACTCTTGTTTAGAGAGTGCCCTCCAGAAGGGTAGAGGAACATTATCATTTCTGTCTTTATTGTAATATCCATTTTGGGGTACAGACGTAACTATATTTGTAGTACCTGCTACTTAAGTTTACCTTTCTCTATCACTCATTTCTCCATTTTAATTGAAGGGTGAAACCATCAAGATTTACAGATCTGTTTTTTTATTTTTAGTTGTAGTAAAATATACATCCTAGTAGTCCCTGTGGTTTCCCTTTCACAATACCGTTACCTGCGGTCACCTGAGGTCTGGAAACAGATGATCCTCCTTCCAACAGTGTCAGAAGGTCACTAGGTAGCCTAACATGTGCCTACACCATTCACCTCGCTATTTGTCACTTAGGCATTTTATCATCTCACATCATCATCCTAAAAAGAAGGGTGACTACAGTACAGTAAGATATTTTGAGAGAGAAAGAGACCACATTTACATAACTCTTATTGGAATATATTCTATTTCTTTATTAGTTATTGTTAATCTCTTACTGTGCCTGATTTATAAATTAAACTTTTATCATAGGTATGCGTGTATATGAAAAAAACAGTATATACAGGGTATAGTGCTATCTTTGGTTTCAGGCATCCACTGGGGGTCTTGGAATGTGTCCACCACAGATAAGGAGGGGATACTGAACATAAAATACACCATTTTAATCATTCTAGGTTTACAGTTCCAGTAGCATTAAATATACTTTCATTATTGTACAATCATTATCACCATCCATCTCCAGAACTTTTTCATCTTCCCAGATTAAAAGTCTGTACCCATTAAACAGTGACTGTCCATTCTTCCCTTCTCTCATCCCCTGGCAACAAACTATAGTTCTACTTTCTTTCTCTAAGAATTTGACTCAGTATCTCATATAAGTGGAATCATACAGTATTTGTCCTCTTGTGTGGGGCTTATTTAGCATAATGCCTTCCAGTTTCATCCACATCATATGTGTTGGAATTTTCTCCCTTTGTAAGGCTGAATAACATTCCATTGTATGTATATACCACAATTTGTTTACTCCTTCATCCCTTGATTAACATCTGGGTTTCTACCTAAGGCTATTACGAATAATACTGCTGCAAACACTGGTATACAGTATCTATTCAAATAACTGTTTTAAATTTTTTTGGGTATTTCCCCAGATGCAACATTGCATATGGCAATTCATATGGTAATTCTATGTTTAATTTTTTGAGTTGCCACCATCCTGTTTTCCACAGTAGCTGTATCATTTTACGTTCCCACCAACAGTGCACAAATTTTCCAGTTTTTCCACGTGCCTGCCAATACCTGTTTTCTGTTTGTTTGTTTGTTTGTTTAACGTTTTATTTATTTTTGAGACAGGGAGAGACAGAGCATGAACAGGGGAGGGTCAGAGAGAGGGAGATACAGAATCTGAACAGGCTCCAGGCTCTGAGCTGTCAGCACAGAGCCTGACGCGGGGCTCGAACTCATGGACCGCGAGATCATGACCTGAGCCAAAGTGGGCCGCTTAACCGACTGAGCCACCCAGGCGCCCCTGTTTTTGTTTTTTTAAATAGGTCCCAAGTAGTATCTTATTGTGTTTTTTTTTTAATTTTTTTAATGTTTATTTATATTTGAGTGAGAGAGATAGTGCACAAGCAGGGGAGGGGCAGGGAGAGAGACGGAGACAGAATATTAAGTAGGCTCCAGGCTCTGAGCTGTCAGCACAGAGCCCAATGCAGGGTTCAAACTCACGAACCGTGAGATCATGACCTGAGCCAAAGTTGGACGCTTAGCTGACTGTGCCACTCAGGCATCCCTTATTGTGGTTTTGATTTGCATTTTTCTAATTATTAAGAAAAGTTGAGCAACTTTTCATGTGTTCATTGGCCACCCGCTGAAGAAATGTCCACATTTTTTGCCCCTTTTTAGAAGATCTGATTCTTGGGGCACCTGGGTGGCTCTTTCAGTTAAGTGTCCAGCTTTGGCTCAGATCATGATCTTGTGATCTGTGGGATCGAGCCCTGTGTCAGGCTCTGTGCTGACAGCTTAGAGCCTGGTGCCTGTTTCAGATTCTGTTTCTCCCTCTCTCTCTGCCCCTCCCCTGCTCACACTCTGTCTCTCTCTCAAATAAAAAACATTAAAAAATAAATAAATAAAAATAAAATATCTGACTCTTGCCTGAGGATTAATTACCTAAGACGAATTGTATGTTTTTTTATTTTCTTCTCTATTTAGAAAAACTTTTTTTTCCGGGGCACCTGCATGGCTCAGTCAGTCAAGCGTCTGACTTCACCTCAGGTCATGATCTCACAGTCCGTGAGTTCGAGCCCTGTGTCGCACTCTGTGCTGACAGCTCAGACCCTGGAGGCTCCTTCGGATTCTGTATCTCCCTCTCTCTCTCTCTACCCCTCCCCCACTCATGCTCTGTCTGTCTCAAAAATACACATTAAAAAAATTTTTTTTCATAAAACTTTTTTTTCCTAAAGATCTAACCCTCTTACATTGAAATTCAGATTCAGATATCAATTCTCTTATTCCTCATATAGTTGCCATAAACTTTTTAAAATAAGTCCCAAATTGCTATCAAATATAAATATTCAGTGCTTACTATTTCCTCCTTATTCCCTTCTCTAAGAAATTCTTATTTTATTCTAGGCAACTAGATAGTTGTATCTCCTTTCTCACCCCAATTTAATATTTGAGTTGAATATCTCCATTAAATATCTGATACAGTTCTATACTTAGCTTTATTCATAATCTGTATGGAAAAAGCTAGCAGTATTTGGTTCACCAGTTTATGAGAGATCCTTCTCATACCATTGAGGTCTGACCAATATAACATAATGAAAAAAAATGGGGACCCTGTAAAAGATGTCATTCATGTTTCAGTTTTGAACAAGCTAAATTTCCAACAGAGAATGACATAGGTGTTACTTGTCTTAAATGAATTGCAGTATATCCCTATGGTGGCCCTAACATTGTCATTTAATTTTATGCTTATAAAAGTTTTTAAAATATGATAAAATATTTCAGCGAAAATCATATGTTCTGGAAGGTTGTAACTTTGGGAAACCAGAGAAGACATGTATCAAAGGAAGACAACTGGAAAATGCAAAAATGTGCTTATCTGTAGGTTTTAGGTTTGGGTAGCTGATGTTTGCCAGGCAGATAAAGGTGTTAGGGAGGGTAAAGCAAGAGCTCAGAGCTGTGAAAATCCACCAGTTGGTTTGGGATTGTCAGTGAAGCTATTGAGGTTGTGCTCCAACATACTCTATGAGTTAGTGTGTGTCAGCCATTGACCTTGCTTGACTGGATAGATCTTTATTCTTATACCTTTGTGATTGTTTACTTAAATCCACTCATTAATGTTTATAAAACAATTTTTTTGTGAAAAAATCCAGTGTAAAAAAAAAAAAAAAAAAGAAAAAACTATTAGCCTAATAGTACTAAAAAACTATTAGTACTCTTGCGGAGATTAAGTTACCAGCATTCATTACTGCTTACCATTGCATAAACCACTACTTGAGGAGGCCTGTTTGCAGGGCCAGTTTTCCGCAATCATTATCTGGTTTGAACAACATTATGCTGTACCTCATTTTATCACGAAGTACTAATACATTTCTGTCTTTCTTCCTCTCAAGATGAAAGAAAATTTTGGCATCGGTTCCCTACCCTCCATGCCCTCATCTGAAGGAAGCAGTCAACAAGGCAGATTTGATGATCTGGAAAATCTTAATTCATTAACACAAAGCAGTCTGGATTTAGGTTTGTGGTTTTTGTTTCTCATAAACACACATTACATTATTTTGCAATCTTTCAGCTTTGTTTTTATAGACGATAAGTCTTACTGTCCTATTTTCATTCATAATGATGCAAATTTAAATGTTTATTAATCTGCTTCAGAATATCTGGAAGAATAAACCTGGCTCATATTTCAACATAGAACTTAAGATTCTCTTTTCCGAAAGGGCTATATTTTCAATGCCTGATTTTGCTTTTTATAAGCAGTGTGGATTAAAACTAAAACTAGTACCTTACGTGCTAAGTTTGAAATAAGTCTCTACTAATATATATTAAAACCTCTGATGCTATTAAGTGATACTGTTAGCTCATTGAATGAGGTTGTTAAATATTAATAAAGAGAGTCATATTTTAAACATTTATGAAACATTTTTATAGCCATATATTATGGTCAATTTTGGTGCATTAATAACTTAGTTTCCATTAAAGAATCCTAAAAGTATAGTGCCTCTCCTTGCCTACCCCCAATATTGACTCTTACATAATTTTGAAAACTCGACTGTGAAAAATAATTTTTCTTCATCCAACACTGAAATATCAGAGGCTGTTATACTATTGAGATCCCTAGGTGAGACCGTTAAGTTCTTTCACAGCACTGGGATTTATAGAGCCATTGTTCAGGATTTATGCTGTCCTTCATGTGTTATGACTCTGCTTATAGGAAAAGTCTTTCTCTGGACAATTCTCATGTTGTATGGTAATACATTGGAGGGGATGGAGTGCATTATAGAAAGCCATGTAATGGTTTTTATGAATTCAGCATTCTGTTGAGTAAAATCCAGAGAATGGAGTCATTAGCAGTGAAGATTCAAGTCCTCTCTGAGATGATAAATAGTTGTCAGTTCGGAGTCAAAACAGAGCATGGGTAGTTAATTTTGAATATCTAAGATTTGATGAGTTTACCCAGTTTTTCATGACGTATAACCGATTATGACTAGGATAAAAATGGGACTTTTCCCCCCAAAAGTGTTCCATTAAACTGTTTTAAATTTTTTTATCACATTTCCATAGTCCTTTAAGTACTTAGAGAAGATTTACTGCACAAATGAATGAATAATTGAATTAATAGGCCATATCTGTTTGATTGCCATTGATACTTTATAGCAATGTCATTACTATTTTGGACCAGATGATTCTTTATGGTGGAGAGCTGACCTGTGCTTGGTAGAATGTTAATAGCTTCCCTGCCTTCTAACTCTGATGCCAGTGGTACTCACATTGCCAGGCCTGATCAAAATCACATGTCTTCAGACACTGCCAGATGTCCCCTGGGTGGGAGGGGGGGGGCAGAGTTGAGAATCACTCACTGCTCTACACTGTCAGGATTGAAAGGATAAACTGGCTATATGGGGTGGGTGTTTGTGGGGAAGAGCAGCAGAGTTGGGAAGAAGACAGAGAAGGTAGTTCCTCTTGAGCTCTGCTCTGTGTATTATCTAAATGGCTCCAAAATTACTTCTGACTTCTACTGGCTCTCGAAGTTTTCCAGGGCTGCTGTAGCAAATTGTCGCAAACTTGGTGGCTTAAAACAACAGATATTAATTCTCTCACTGTTCTCAAGGCCCAAAGCCCTAAGTCAAGGTGCTGTGCTCCCTCTGAAGGCCCTAGGGAATTATCTGTTCTTTTCCTCTTCCGGCTTCTGGTGGCTCCAGCCTTCTTTGGCTTGTGGCTGCATCACTGTTATGTGTGCCTCTGTCTTCACACGGCTCTCTTCTCTTGACCTGTGTCTTCTATTCTTTGTCTCCTATAGGGACATCTGTCATTGGATTTAGGGCCCACTTGGGTAATCCAGGATGGTCTAATCTCATGATACTTAAATGTATCTGCAAAGACCTCTTTTCCGAATAAGGTCACATTGACAAGTTCTCTGACTTGGATGTATCTTTTAGAGAGGTCCCCCCATTATGCCCTCTACTCTGCCTCAGTCTGATACTTTACAAGGATCTGGAAATTTATTTTTTTAGAGATTATAGCTTTGGGAATGAAGTTAAACTTGTATATCTTAGATCTATCCTCACTGGAAATACATTCATAACCACATGCTTTTAGGAAAAAATTTTGAAAGCCTCTAGAATGCCATGTGGCAGGCATGACTATTTGGATTAATGCTAACTGTGGGTAGGCTGAGAAATTATTAATACAGAGTCGATACAGGTTTCAGCAGCATACATATTGAATTTATTCTAGTCAGAGTTTGATTTTGCTCTTGAGATCCTTTCCAGCAAAGGGCTGACGCTTTTAGTCCCACGTCCCTCTGTACAAAGCAGGTACCCTGCTCTGTCACCAGGCAATCCCGCCAGCTTCTCCTAAGTAAACTCCCCTGGGCTAAGTATTCGCTAAGCCCTCTTTCAAATCTGTAACTCTTTGACCTCTTTATTAGTATCAGACAGTTTTAGGTTTATCTCTGAACAATTAAATTTCTTTTTCTGAGCAATAAATTTAAAAATTATTTTTGAGAGGGGCGCCTGGGTGGCACAGTCAGTTAAGCGTCCGACTTCGGCTCAGGTCATGATCTCACAGTCTGTGAGTTTGAGCCCCACATTGGGCTCTGTGCTGACAGCATAGAGCCTGGAGTCTGCTTCAGATTCTGTCTCCTTTCTGCCCCTCCACTGCTCACGCTTTGTCTCTCTCTCTCTCTCAAAAATAAACATCAAAAAAAAAATTATTTTTGAGAACCTTATATGTGAAGAGCTATTCTTGACCCTATATTTAGTCCAACATTATGTAGCTTCTAAGAGCCTTTACTCTTCATGGGCTGTGAAAATAAACCTATAATGAGCATAATTAGTAAGGTAAAGCTTACAAGATAAATTCCAAATCAATAACACATTTAGTATTACAGCATTTCAAAAGGTTTCTGACAGAAGGTAGTTCTAATTCCTAATCTTTGACTGCCCCTGTCTGGATGGTGTCCCCAGGGAACCCTGGATGATGCTCTGTCATTGCACTCAAGGGTCAGGCACACATACTCATTTGCATGCCTACCTCTTCCTATAAATTAAGCTTCTGGAGGGCAAGGCTTGTATCTGATTTTTGTTACCGTAATAGGTGCTCAAGAAATATTTGTTGAATGAGAGAGTGAAATGCTGCTCATGTGTGGCTATTCAACAGCATTGCAACCCCCAGCCCTCCCTCCCTCTGGCAGTGGCCAAGTTATACAATAACCCACCCTCCTCTCTACTTGGATTCTCGTTGCCTTTATTTTGTTGACCATTCTGTTCTTGCTCCTTACCAAGTATAAACCTTTTGAAAGTCTCCCCCATTCCTCTCCTATAAACATTAACCTCCATTTGTCCAGGAAAATTTTTTTTAGCTTCTTTGTTTTTCTAACCTTTGTGCTCCTATTATGGCCCTTCCCTAACAACTGCATAGGTCCTCGAGGACTTGATTTGTTTTATGGGCTCTGGGAACTGCAGTGCACTTGGCGAACAGCTCTGTAAAGTGTGAGTGTGTCACGCACTGTGACAGATGAGAAATGCGTGCCTGAGCACCAGCACCCAGGGTCCATGGAGGAGGAGTGGGGCAAAGGGCACGGCAGCCTTTCTGTGGAACAGGTAATGAAAAGTTTTAAACAAACTGCAGCAACCTATGAAACCCAATGCCATAATTTAACAGTCTGCTTTTACCAGTGTGGGTGGATGAGAACCAGCTCTGCAAATAAAGCCAGTTCCCTCTTCTTAACACTGGTTTCTGGCCATTCCGGCCAGAATCTAGTCCCACCCCTGGTCCCTCCTCAGTGGGGAAGAGGCAGACAGGCCAAGCTAGAACTCTCTGGCATCGAGATGGATTAGAGTGCTTTGCAGGAATGGAGGCCCCAGAGAATAGGAGTGAAGGGTGCATAGGGATGGGGGACAGACCCTGAGACTTCTTTAACACAACCTGAGCATTAAAGTTAAATTCACTCCGTCTTCGGATTCTGTTGCATTACCAACTGATTAGACCCCAGTTCCAAAGTTTCTAGACAAGATAAAAAGCAGTAGTAGTGAGTTTACTAGAAAATTTGTTCATTATGAAGAAATGGAAAGAGTTGAGGTAATGCTTATAGGAAAAGTTTTAGGATAATACCTATATCTTTTAGAAATAATTTGTGATTTTCTGATTAGGCAGAGCTCCAAAACATACTATAAATGTGTGGATTTAAGGAAGACATTTGATCACAATTCATCATATTTGTAATATGCTCGAGAAGGATTGGCTGAGAATCGGGTGTATCCTAAGAGTGATTAATAGACCTATGCCAGTAAGGGTCCTATGAGTCATAGGACTCTATGCACAACTCTGCCCCAGTTATTCTTTTTTTCAGGAAATGTGGAAGTAACACAGATGGCATGTCAGGTAAACTTGCACATTCCATTTGGCAAAATTCCTTAACTTGAATTTCTCCATCTATAAAATAACAGTTGTTAGTGTCTTTTCTAACTCATAGTTTGACACGAGAATTAAATAGGTAACAAATGTAAAAGAATTATGAAATTTGTAAACAAAGCCCCTTTAAAAATCTGTTTTCTTAACCTGATGAGTACCGGGTGATGTATGGAGTTGTTGAATCACTGTATTGTATACCTGAACCAATATAACAATGTGTGTTAACTACACTGGAATTAAAATTAAAACATTTTTTGATGTAAGATTTTTTATTTGGTTATTTGTCATTCTGTGAAGTTATTTTGTGTGCGTGATGAGGACTTCTAAGATCTATTCTCTTAAGTAACTTTCAAATATGCAATATAATATTTCTTTAATGGTTGTTTACTTTTGAGAGAGAGAGTGTGTGTGTGTGTGTGTGTGTGTGTGTATGGCGAGGGGCAGAGGGAGAAGGAGACACAGAATCCGAAGCATGCTCAAGACTCTGAGCTGTTCAAGTCCAGCATGGGACTTGAACTCACAAAATGTGAGATCATGACCTAAGCTGAAGTCAGATCCTCAACCGACTGAGCCATCCAGGCACCCCTTATTTATTTATTTATTTATTTATTTATTTATTTATTTATTTTTTAATAAGTGAAATGCAGGAGTGCCTGCAGTTGGGACAGCTGAGGTTGATAAGGGAAAATGTGTAGTGAGATTAGAATACCATCATTAAGGGGATTCTTTTGATAAAATATTTATATTGCTAAAATGTCCTCTTTTCAGTAAGGCCATGTGTGAAATGCAACTCTCTTTCACTGAGGAGTCCCTGTCCTCCTTCCTTCCTTCATTTTTCACCATCTGACATATTAAACATTTTACTTAATAAGTTTTCTACCTAGAAAAGACCTATCTGTTGAATGAATGAAGGCTAAATGAAAGCATCTTGTGTTCACTATCATCTGGGTTTGCTGTGTAGGTATGATGATTCCAGATGATGCCCAAGGTCCTGGCTTGCTTGTTGAACTTCCTGCTGTGGCTCAAAGAAGGGAGCAAGAAGATTTGCCTTTATATCAACTCCCCAGGACTCGAGTTGTTTCCAAGACCTCGGCATACACAGGAACACTGTCTTCTAGATATACCACTGATGCATGGTATGATACCATTTATCTTTGTTTTCACATTATAAAGTAGTCTGGTTTTTTTGCTCTTATAAAAAAATGCCCCGTAGTAGACAATTACTAAGAGATTAGGAGTTTCACAACATAAGCAAGACATACAGACAAATTAAGGAGGGAGTGGATTTAAGAGAGAATTTGTTGGAATTGGTGACTAATAACGTGTGTCAGGGTGAGAGGACATAGTTGAGGGTGACTTGTGTCTCTGGATTCGGACAATAAATGCATTGCAGTGCCATTAATTCTTTAACAAGACTGTAGGAGCAGAGGAAGCAAACTCAGTGTCCAATGATAGATGAATGGATAGAGAAAATGTGGTGTATAAGAAAGGATTAAGTGCTGCCGTTTTCAACAATATGGATGGACTTAGAGGGTGTCATGCTAAATGAGGGAGGTCGAACAGTGAAAGACAAGTGCCATACGATTTCACTTATATGTGGAATCTAAAAAGACAAAACAAACGAACAAACAGAAACTGTCTCCTAAACACCGAGAACAAACTGGAGCGGAGGGGAGGGGAGGTGGATGGATGAAATAGGTGAAGGGGATTAAGAGTCACAGACTTCCAGTTATAAACTAAAGTCACAGAGACAAGTATAGCATAAGGAATGTAGTTAATATAATTTTTATGATGACAGGTGGTAGCTACACTTACGGTGAGCGTTTCGCAATGTATAGAACCACTGAATCACTGTGTTACACACCTGAAACCGATATAACATTGTATGTTATACTTTAATTAAAAAAAAAAAAGTTTATAGGAGCATGAACAGGTTGTAAGGGAAAACGAATTGAGTGTGGGACAAGACAAAGGTTCCAGTATCCATAGGACAACAAAGCGAAGTGGAATCAATTAGGTGTGTGATTCTGGGGATTCATGTTGGTATCTATCCTGATGTTAATAATTGGGAGCAAGATCAAGTGTAGGTGAAACTGCTAGATTTGAATAGTCATCCAGGGTAAGCTCAAATACTAAGAAGAGCATGGGACCAAAATTAGAGTCTTGCAGAGCAGCAATATCACAAGTAAGAATGGAGGCAGAAAATAGTGAAATGGAATGAACAAAATGTCAGAGGAAATTAAACCTAGAGGTTGTCGTAGAAACCGGACAAGAGAACATTTTACCAAAGGTTTTCACAGACCTTCATTATGGCCTACAGAGAGGTCAGGGCAGATAAAACGGAAAAGTTTACTTGCGGTTTGGCCACACGGATGCACTAGGTAAGCATAAAACAATTTAAGTAAAATAGAAATCAGAGAGTAGTAGGTTGAGAATTGAACAGGTCCGAAATTGGGCATAGTAAGTCCAGTGAGACTAGTGTTTTCAGAATCCAGGTCATGAAAAGAGACAGAATGCATGTTATCTAGATAGCTAGAGGGTATTTTTGGATTGAGGTAAAGAAGAAGGGGTTATGCATACATAATTACATATATGTTGATATATGTATTGTGTGTGTGTCTTTCTGGGAAAGATCCAGCAAAGAAATATGTGGATGCTGGAAAGGAAGTTATTAAACACAGTCCCTGGAGAGAGGAGAAGGAGAGAAAGACATTGCACACCTAGAGAGATTAACCTTTGGTGGTTAATCCACAGAGACAGGTGCCAGGAATGAAAGCAAAATACAAATGCAAGTGCTATTTGTATCCTGTAGATAGGAATCCAAAGAGATTTTTTATTTTTTATATTTTTTGTCATTTAGGTAAAGATTATTTTAAAAGAGTGATAAGGTGGTAGTAATGTGTACATTAAAAGTAGAGGTGTCACTTTTGAAACAAGGGTAGGAGAGTAATGGCTTAGTGGTTGGTGGAAAGCAGTTTAGAAAAATCTTGCTCCCTGCCCCCCACCTTCCAACTTCCCAAGGTGAGAGAGTGAGTATCATTCACTTGAACATGGTATCTGTGGCAGAGAACCAGAAGCTGTTGAGAGAATGTTTGGTGAAGAGGTCAGAGTGTGGAGTAGTTTCTTGACAATTCAAGGAGATTCCGTGGAGTGTGATGGGTAGTTTGGCCTGGGGGCGGGGAGAGGGGAAGGGGTATCGGTGGGGTGTATGAGAATGGAAGGAGAAACCAGAGCAGCAAGGAAGGAAGGAGTTGGAGGTGTTGGCCAAGCATAACAGGGATGAGAGATAGGGTGGGTTTATTGGCCTTCGTGTTTTTATTAAACCTTTAGTCCAAGAATGATTTTGTATTGACATATGAAGTGTCTTAGAATGATATCACTTCTCCATTCAGCAACCTGTGACTTTGACCCTTTTTATTGACCTTTACATTTAATTTTATTTATTTATTTTTAAGATTTTATTTCCAAGTAATCTTTGCACCCAGTGTGGGGCTTGAACTCAAAACCATGAGATCAAGAGTCACGTGCTCCACCAACTGAGCCAGGCAGGTGTCCCTCTGCCTATAGTTTTAGACAGAAACTTCATATTGCAAAAAATTGGTCTCTGTGCTTCAGCAAAGCTCCTTTCTGAGTGTAAAGGAAAAGACTCAGAGGTTCCTGGCTGGCTCAGTCAGTGGGGCATGTGATTCTTGGTCTCAGGGTTTTGAGTTCGAGCTCCATATTGGGTATGGAGACTGCTTAAAATAAAATTAAAAATTAAAAAAAAAAAAAAGAAAAAAAGAAAGACTCAGATAAGCTCAACCACTTGGAGAAATCTGATGGCTTTTCATTGAGCAGAACTGGATCAGTGTTCGGCAGAAAGGTACTGACAGGTCCTGTGTCCTGGCATGAGCAATGTAACCAAGCTCCTGGGAAAATGCATAGTATTAAACAGGCAATGGGTTTGTTTCTTCAGGAAGGATGGTTGCAGACGGAAGTACTGGAAGGCTTAAAAATATAATTTTATAGGGGCACCTGGGTGGCTCAGTCAGTTGAGCATCCGACTTCAGCTCAGGTCATGATCTCGCAGTCTGTGAGTTCAAGCCCCACATCGGGCTCTGTGCTGACAGCTCAGAGCCTGGAGCTTGCTTCCGATTCTGTGTCTGCCTCTCTCTCTGCCCCTCCCCCGCTCATGGTCTCTTTCTCTCTGTCAAAAATAAATAAACATTTAAAATATATATGTATATATATAATTTTATGACTTATTTTAAATTTATTTTTAATTGTTTTAATGTTTATTTTTGAGAGAGGGTGTGAGTGGGAAAAAGGCAGAGAGAGAGGGAGACACAGAATCTGAAGCAGGCTGCAGGCTCTGAGCTGTTAGCACAGAGCCCGATGTGGGGCTCCAACCTATGAACTGTAAGATCATGACCTGAGCCAAAATCAGCCACTTAACCAACTGAGCCATCCAAGTGCCCCTGACTTTTTTTTTAAATTAGAAATTTTTTTAAGTAATCTCTACACGCAATGTGGGTCTCAAACTCACAACCCTGAAATCAGGAGTTACATGCTCCAGTGACTCAACCACCCAGGTCCCCCTAATTTTGACTACTTATATGGTCAAATTACTTTTCAAATGAGACCGTTTTATTTTTTAAATTTCTCTTCTGCTTGGTGTCAATAATTAAATCTCACAAAGAATTCGGAAATGAGACTGCTTTTTTAAAGGTATAGAACTGTAATTGGAAAATATCTAAACAAATTTCCAAAACCACCCCCCCTTTCTTATGCAGAAGTAAAAATGGAACATCAATTCTGTCTTACTCAGTTCTTACCACTTTCAGAAAGGGAAGATACACTTTACTCCCACCTCATTCCTTTCTTATTCTCCAGAGGTAACTTTGACAAGCTGATTTCTTATGTGGGCACAGGCATTCAAGAGTTTCAACCTAACTTTTGAGAGCTCAGTCTTGCATTTGAATGTTGTTTTTTTGACTTGCTGTTATAGATTCAGGATATATTAAAATTTTAGCAGGTAATAGACGAGTTCCTGTAAGTCATATGTTCCCCCTTTTAGTCTTTAGAGGTATGTCCCGTGGAGTTAGGTTCATAGGTGAATATTTATTGCCACTCTGGAGCTTTTCTGAGTAATGCATAGATTCTTTTGGAAGACAGTCTTTCAGATCAGGGTATCATGAAGTGCTAAATGATAGTTTAGAGTTTCTACTTTGCATTAATTTTGGTGTAGAACCCAGCTAAGTTATTTAATGTACACTGTGCTTCTGCATCCCATTGACTTCCCTGTACCTTTAGAGGCCTAATTTTTTGTTTGTTTGTTTGTTCTAAGATTAAATTTAAAGGGGGCCTGTAGTGCAATGGATAATGTGTCTGACTACAGATCAGAATATTTATTCAATTTATTTAAACTCAACAAAACAGGGGTACCTTGGTGGTTCAGGTGGTTAAGCATCCAACTTTGGCTCAGGTCATGGTCTTGTGGTTGTGGGTTTGAACCCTGCGTCTGTCTCTGTGCTGTGCAGACAGCTCAGAGCCTGGAGACTGCTTCGGATTCTGTGTCTCCTTCTCTTTCTGCTTCTCCCCCACTCACATTCTGTTTTTTTTTTTCTCTCTCTCTCTCTCAAAAATAAATAACATTTAAAAAATAATAAACTAAAACAACACAAAAACAATTCACCCATTTCTATCTCTCACCCCTGCCTCTTGCAACTACCAATCTGTTGTTGTCTGTATCTGTGAGCTTTTTTGTTGTTGTTGTTGTTTATTTTATTTTTAATGTTTATTTATTTTGAGAGAGAGAGAGGGAGTACGCACACAATGGGGGAAGGGTAGAGAGAAAAGGAAAGAGAGGATCTCAAGCAGGCCCTGTGCTGTCAGCCGGGCTTAATCCCATGAACCATGAGATCATGACCTGAGGTGAAATCAAGAGTTGGACGCTTAACCAACTGAGCCACCCAGGCACCCCTGTTGTTTTAGATTCCACATATAAGAGAGATCATATGGTATTTATCTTTGTTTGTCTGATTTATCTCACTTAGCATAATACCCTCAAGTTTCATCCATGTTGTCTCAAATGACAAGATTTCATTCCTTTGACGGCTATATAATATCCCATTTTAAATTCCATGATTTCTTTATCAATGGACACTTTGGCTCTTTCTGTATCTCAGCTATCATAAATAAATATCATAAATAATGCTACACATGAACATGGGAGTGCATGTATCTTTTGTATCAGTGTGTTCTTTTTTTAAATTTTTATTTATTTATTTATTTATTTATTTATTTATTTATTTGCTAAATACTCATAAGTGAAATTGATGGATCATATAGTGATTGTATTTTTAAATTTTTGAAGAACCTCCATACTTTTTCCATAATGGTTGCATCAATTTACATTTCCAACAACAGTGTACAGAAGTTCCCTTTTCTCCATATCTTTGCCAATCAGCACTTGTTATTTCTCGCTTTTTTGATAATTTCCATTCTAATAGATGTGAAGTGATACCTCACTGTAGTTTTGATTTGCATTTCTCTGCAAATTTTCATGTACTTGTTGGTCATCTGTATGTCGTCTTTGGGAAAAAATGTCTCTTCAGATCCTCTGCCCATTTTTTTTTTTTTAATTTTTTTTTTTAATGTTTTTATTTATTTTTGAGACAGAGACAGAGCATGAACGGGGGAGGGTCAGAGAGAGGGGGAGACACAGAATCTGAAACAGGCTCCAGGCTCTGAGCTGTCAGCACAGAGCCCGTCGCGGGGCTCGAACTCACGGACTGCGAGATCATGACCTGAGCCGAAGTCTGACACTTAACAGACTGAGCCACCCAGGCGCCCCCCTCTGCCCATTTTTTAATTGGATTGTTTGCTTTTTGGTATTGAGTTGTATGAATTCTTTACATATTTTGGGTTTTATTCTCTTATCAGATATATGATTTGCAATTATTTTATCTCATTCAGTAGGTTGCCATTTCATTTTGTTTATTGTTTACTGTACTAATTAGTTTGATGTGGTCCCACTTTGTTTACTTTTGATTTTGTTCCTTTTACTTTTGGCGTTGGATTACAAAAATCATGACTAAGACCTATGTTAAGGAGTTTACCACCTATGTTTTCTTCTAGGAATTTTATGGTTTCAGGTCTTATATTTAAGTCATTAATCCATTTTGGGTTAATTTTTGTGTATGTTGTGAGATAGTGGTCCAGTTTCATTCTTTTGTGTGTGGCTGTGCAATTTTCCCAACACCATTTATTGAAGAGACCATCCTCTCCCCACTATATGTTCTTGGCTCCTTTGTTGTAAATTAATTGATGATCTAAGTGTGGGTTTATTTCTGGACTCTATTCCATTGATGTATGTGTTTCTTTTTATGCCAGTACCATACTGTTCTAATTACTATAGCTTTGTAATATAGTTTGAAATCAGGAAGCATGTTACCTCCAGCCTTGTTCTTTCTCAAGATTGCTTTGGTTAATCTAGGTCTTTGAGGTTTCATATAAATTTTAGTATTGTTTATTCTATTTCTGTGAAAAGTACCACTGGGATTTTAATAGCAGTTGCATTGAATCTGTATATTACTTTGGGTAGCATGGACATTTTAAAAATATTAATATTTTTAATCCGTGAACATGGAATATCTTTTATTTGTCTCTTCAGTTTCTTTCATTAATATCTTGTAGTTTTCAATAGGTCTTTCAACAGGTCTTGTAGTTTTCAACAGGTCTTTCATCTCCTTGGTTAATTTTATTTTTAGGTATCTTATTCCTTTTGATTGAATTGTAAATGGATTTGTTCTTAATTTCTCTCTCTGATACTTTGTATTAGTGTAAAGAAACACAACTGATTTTTGCATGTTGATTTTGTATACTGCAACTTTACAGAATTCATTTATCCTAACTTCTTTTTGATAGAGTCTTTAGGATTTTCTATATATGATATCATGTCATCTGCAAATAGTGAGTTTTACTTCTTCCTTTCCAATTTAGATGCCTTTGGTTTCTTTTTTGAATAAAAGTGGTAAGAGTGGTCATTCTTGTCTTGTTCCTTATCTTAAAGGAAAAGCTTTTAGCTTTTCACTGTTAGGTCTGATGTTAGCTGTGAGCTTGTCATATATGGCATTTATGTTGAGGTACATTTTCTCTATACCTGCTTTTTTGAGAGTTGTTATTATAAACGGATGTTGAATTTTGTCAGATGGTCTTTTTGTGTCTATTGAGATGATCATATGAATTTTAGCCTTCATTTTGTTAATGTAGTGTATCACATTGATTTGTGATTGGTTGAACCATATTTGCATCCTTGGAATCAATCTTACTGGATTGTGGTGTATGATCCTTTTAATGTATTGTTGAATTTGGTTTGCTAATATTTTGTTGAGGATTTTTGCATCTTTGTATCTTTGTCTGGTTTTGGTATCAAGGTAATGCTGGCCTGTAAAATATGTTTGGAAGAGTTCACCCCCTTCATTTTTTGGAAAATTTTAAGAAGGATTGGTAATAAATTTTCTTTGAATATTTGGTAGAATTCACTAGTGAAGCCTTCTGGTTCTGAATTTTAGTTTATTGGGAGGCTTTCAATTACCAATTGAATCTCCTTGTTAGTAATTGGTCTATTGAGGTTTTCTATTTCTACCTTATTCAGTCTTGAAAGATTGTATGTTTCTAGGAATTTATCTATTTCTTCTAGGTTGTCCCATTTGTTGGCATATACTTGTTCATAGTAGTTTCATGATTCTTTGTATTTCTGTGGCATCAGTGGCATTTCTGATTTTATTTGAGACCTCTTCTTTGCTTGAGTAGTCTAGCCAAAGGTTTGTCAATTCTGTTTATCTTTTCAAAGACCAGCTTTTAGTTTCATTGGTCTTTTCCATTATCATTTTAGTCTCTATTTCATTTATTTCTGCTCTAATCATTGTTATTTCCTTCCTTCTAAAAACTTTGGGCTTCATTTGTTTTTCTAGTTTTTTCATGTGTAAAAGTTAAGTTGTTTGAGACTTTCCTTGTTTCTTGAGGTAGGCATTAATTGCTATGAGCTTTCCTCTTAAAACTGTTTTTGCTGCATCACATAAAGTTTGGTATGTTAAATTCCCATTTTTGTTTATCTCAATGTATTTCTTTTTCATTTTTTTCTTTCATTTTTTAAAAATTTCTCTTTCATTTTCTTTTATTTCTCTTTGGATTGACCAGTGGGTCAAAGAATGTTGTTTAATCTCCACATATTTATGAACTTTCTAGTTTCTAGTTTCATACCATTGCAGATGGAAATGATGCTTCATTTAATTTCAGTCATCTTAAATGATTAAGACTTGTGGGGTGCCTGGGTAGCTCAGTAAGTTGAGCGTCCGACTTCGGCTCAGGTCAGTGATCTCACAGTTGATGGCTTTAAGCCCTCTGTGAGGCTCTGTGCTGACAGCTCAGAGCCTGGAGCCTGCTTTGGATTCTGTGTCTCCCTCTTCTGCTTGTGCTCTGTCTCTGTCTTTCAAAAATAAATAAAAATGTTAAAAAAATTTTGTTTTAAATGATTAAGACTTGTTTTGTGAGGCTCAGTCAGTTAAGCATACAACCTCGGCTCAGGTCGTGATCTCAGGGTTTATGTGTTTGAGCCCTGCGTGGGGCTCTCTGGTGTCAGAGCAGAGCCCACTTAAGATTCTCTGTCCCCCTGTCTCTTTGCCCCTCCCCCACTTGTGTTGCATGTATTATCTCAAAAATAAACTTAGAAAAAAAAAAAACTTGTGGCCTAAGATATGATCTATCTTAGGAAATACTCCATGTGCACTTGAAGAATGTGTATTCTAATGCTTTTGGAATGGTATATTCTGTATGTATCTGTTAAATTCACCTGGTCTAACATGTCATTTGAGGTAGATGTTTCCTTATTGATTTTTTGGTCTAAAGTCCCCTACTGTTATTGTATCACTATTTTTCCCTTTAGGTCTATTAATGTTTGCTTAATATATTTAAGTGCTCCTGTGTTCTATATTAATGTTATATTTTCTTATTGGACTGATTACTTTATCCTGACATAACATCCTTCTTTGTCTCTTAATCTTTGTTTTAAAGTTTATTTTGTCTGATAGAAGTATGTCTGCTCCAGCTTTCTTTTAGTTTCCATCACATGGCATATACTTTTTCATTTCTTCACTTTCATTCTGTGTGTCTTTACATCTGAAAGAAGTCTTGTAGGTAGCATGTAGATGGGTCTTGTTTTTTCATTCATTCAGCTACTCTGTGTCTTTGGAGATTTTAGTACATTTACATTTAAAGTAGTAATCGAGAGGTATGTGTTTATTGCCATTTTGTTAATTGTTTTCTATCTGTTTTTGTAGTTTTTCTCTGTTCCTTTCTTCTCTTATTTTCTTTGTGGTTTGGTGACTTTCTTCAGTGGTATGCTTATATTTTTAAATCTTTTGTGTATTTACTATAGGTTTTTGGCCTGTAGTTACCAAGAGACTTACATATAACAATTTACATCTATAATAGTCTACATTAAGTTGATAATAACTTACATTTGATCCCATTCTAAAGCTCAATCTTTTTACTACTCCCAACCATGTTTTATGTTTTTGATATCATAGTTTACATATTTTTATCTTGTGTGTCCCTTAACTAATTATTGTAATCATAGTTATTTTACTATTTTTTTCTTTTAACCCTCATACTAGCTTTATAAATAATCCACGACCTTTATTATATATTTACTTTTCCAGTGAGATTTGTTCTTTCACATGTGTTCTCGTTACTAATTAACACTCTTTCTTTTCAGCTTAAAGAAGCCCCTCTAAGATTTCTTGTAAGGCCAGTTTAGTGGTGATGAACTCCTTTAGTTTTTACTTGTCTGGAAAACTCTTTATCTCTTCTTCAATTCTGAATGATCATTTTGCCAGATAGAGTATTTTTGGTTTCAAGTGTTTTCTTTCAACACTTTGAATATATCATGCCATTCCCTTGTGACCTATAAAGCATGTGCTCAAAAATTTGCTGGCAATCTTATCATGGGGAGTGGGTTTTTTTTTTAATATTAACAAGGTTTTTTTTCTTTTGCTACATTTAATATTCTTCCCTTGTCTTTAACTTTTGACATTTTAATTATAACATGTCTTGTTGTGGGTCTCTCTGGTTTCAACTTGTTTGGAACTCTCTGGGCTTCCTGGATCTGGATGGCTATTTCATTTCCCATTGTAAGGAAGTTTTAGCCATTATTTCCTCAAATGAAATTTCTACCTCTTTCTCTTTCTTTTCTCTTTCTGGGAGCCCTATAAAAAGTGAATATTAGTTTATTTGAAGTTGTCCTATAAGTCCCTTAAGCTATTTTCATTTTTTCTTATCCTTTCTTCCTTTTGCTTCTTTGGTTGGTCTTGTCTTTGAGGTGATTGATCCTTCTGTTTTGTCTAGTCAGCTATTGAATACCTGTAGTGTATTTTTCAGTTCACATATTGCATTCTTCAGCTCTGTGACTGGTTTGGTACTTTCTTATGTTTTCTATGTGTTTGTTGAAGTTTTAATTGTGTTCATCCATTCTTTCAACTTCAGTGATCATCTTTATGACCATGACTTTGGACTCTTTATCAGGTATATTGCTTATCTCCTTTTGACTTAGGCATTCTGAGGTTTTTTAAATTTCATTTGGAACATTCCTCTGTTTCTTCATGTTACTTGACTTTCTGTGTTGGTTTCTATACAGTAGATGAAACTGCCACCTCTCCCAGTCTAGAAAGAGTGGCCTTGTGTAGGAGGTGAAACTTTTCATTCAGCCCTACCACAGCTCTTGGTTGTTTCCCAAATTTCTGTGCTTGTTCAAGCAGGCTGTTGTATTTTTAATAGCTCCTGGTAGTTGAGGATGTGCCTCAACTGAGGTTGTCAGTGTCCAAAAGGGGAGAATCAGGCTTTGACCAGAAGCCAAACCCTTAGGCAGCAGCTTTAGAAGTATGCAAATGTATATGGTCCTGAGGGACCACATGTGTAAGCCCCACTGGCCACCAAAGACAGGCAATCTGAGGTGTGCCTTGGGTGGCAGTCACAAAAATTTGGGCTCCAGAAGAGTGTTTATAAGCTCCTTTTGGGGAGATACCAGCAAGCTGGAGCAAAGCAGATGGAAAGTGCCAAGGTGGTGTTCACAGCCTATGTTCCTGTAGAGCCACGCTGTAGGGCACTGGATGTGTGCCAAACCTGAATCCTGCCCCTTAGTCCAAAGCTCCAGGACGAGCAAAGTGACCTTTTTCACAGAAAGCCTGGGACGTATGCCTCAGTCTGCCATCTTTGAAATGCCCTGGTGATGGTAGCCTACCAGGAATGGTCCTCTGATTGCCATAGTCCTGTGGAACCCAACAATGCAAGACCCTTCATCCACCAAAGCCAGGCAATCAAAGGGTGTCCCTGGACATCCGCTGCGAACACCAGGCATCAGACTCATGGAGAACTCTCCTCCCAAGAGTCAGTGGCTCTCTGGAGCGTGGCTGATGGTAAGCATGATGCAAGCACTTGCCTCTCTGGAAAGGCTTAGTCAGCCCGAGGTGTGCCCTTAATTAGACCAAATATTTATGTCTTATTATCACACCTGTCATGATTTGGGATACAGGAAAGTAGAAAATAGAAGGAAAGTTTCAATGTTGGTTTGTTTGGGGATTTTTAATTTTTAATCCTCAGTTAATATTTAAAGGGGAATTCTAAAATAGAGCATGACAATATTCCTTACAGTAATGTCCATATTCTGAAAACCAGGATATAATGTAAAGTATCATATTTGGGATGGCAGATAAATTACATCAATAGTATGGGCTATTAAGATGCTGTTAAATAAAAAAAGAAAGATTACAATACATGGGGAAAATTTTTGGTAGAAATTCAAATGAAAAAAATTGTAAAGGAAATGAATATTAAGCTTCCACTAAATGACAGTCACGTCATTTAATCCTTGTTACTGTTACATAGGGTAATCAAAGTATGAAAGCTTCTGCTATTACAGCTATTCAATGAACATCTATGCACATGTGCAAAGAATAATATGATGTGATAATATGAAAACTTTGCTTAAATTGGTAGAATCCTGGGTATCCTGTAGAGATTGCATTCAGCTGCTTATAAAACTCTCCACTTGGGGTGGCTTAACCGAGTGGGGCTGTAATTTTTTTCATGTAAATACCCCTGAAGAAGGTGATCTGCCGGGGTCTTAAACACCTTCTTTCTGCTCTGCTGTCTTTAATGCATTGCTTTAGTCACTGTTTCTTCATGATTTTAAAATGCATGCTTCACTGCCAATATCATCTCTGCCTTCTAGGCAAGAAGAAAGGGAAGGTCGTAGCATGAAAGGCTCCTGCCAGATGATTCTCTCTCCATGTAATGAGTTTTTCTGGAAATCTCTGGGGACTTGTACTTCCATTTCAGAACTGTAGCTCCCAGTTAACATTAGCTGAAAGGAAGTCCAGAAAATGTATTTCTTTAAATCTGGGCATAGTGCCACCTGGAATAAAGGAGAAGTTATGTTGGTAAGGAAGGAGGAAGAGGACATTAGATAAGTAATTGGCAAGTATCTGCCAAACTTTTTCCTTGAATACTGTGATGCTCTTAATCATGAAATCATTGACTGGCTGAGGCAACAAAACCATCTGGGAACAGGTGAGATGTTAACGACCCCTAATGATTCCAATTTCTTAACTAATACTTGGATTCTTTCGGTATTCTCTTTTTCATTCAGCCTGAAACCATTCTACCCTAGAAAGTCTGTCTGTAGACACGCAGGTGGGTTTGGAGTTTTGCTGCTATTTATAGGACTCATTTGAGACTTCAGAGAAAAATGGAGCATTGAAATGTTTAGGCTGCAACGCAGATTTGGATACTGTGAGGAGGTTGTGTAGTTACGTGGCAGCCTTCCCTGAGCTTCAGTTCCTCAAGTGGAAGAATAAAATAATAATATGACCTGCAGTGCCTGCTTCACAGGGTTTTTGTGAATGTGAAATGGAAGAGGTAGTACCTACATTTTTGTATAGAGTAATAAAATGTACCCTTCAGACCTATTATCTCAGGTGGTGGTCCAGAGTCACACACGCATTTCATGGTGCGGGTTAGACTGGGGCTTAGGAGTACTCTTAGGAGTACTCTTCCAGATAATATATGGTAATGTCTCTACCCTATTAGATAGTATTACCTTTATAAGTACTTTGTAATTCAGCATTTTTAAAAGGATCTTTTTTTTTTTTTTAAGTTTATTTATTTTGAGGAGGGAAAGGGGCAGAGAGGGAGAATCCCAAGCCCTGACATGGGGCTCGATCCCATGATCCTGGGGTCATGAGTTGAGCCAAAATCAAGAGTTGGATGCTTGTAGCACCTGGGTAGCTTGGTCTTACTTCAGCTCAGGTTGCGGTTTGCACATTCAAGCCCCATGTTAGGCTCTACGCTGACAGCTTGGAGCCTAGAGCCTGCTTCAGATTCTCCCCCTCTCTCTCTGCCCCTCTAACCTCCCCCTCAAAAATAAATAAACATTAAAAAAGAGATGCTTAACTGACTGAGCCTTGCAGGCACCCCTGTAATTCAGCATTTTATGTTATCACTTCCATACCAGCATGACTTGATGGGTGAAAGTATGGCAGTGGTAGGTGGGAGGATCAAATTAGATCTACCAGAAGGAAATCTCTCTGCAAACTGCAAAGTGATGGATAATGACACAAAACGTTCATGGGATACACATCACAGGGGAGTTACTTAGCGCCAGGATGACAGATCTACAAAGAGGGATTGTGTTTCCTGTTTAGCCATTTCAGCTACGTATGTTGGTTTATGCTGGAGTGTTTTCTTTGCTTGTCGATCAGGACCAAGTTTTAAGGAATATATGTTATAATATTTTGTACCTTGATCATGAAACAAATGTGAAGTTGTACAAATCACACATAGATTTTTAAGAAATAGCGTCTAGACTGTCACCAATAAAAGTGTTTATAATCTGTGATGTTTCTGGTGCCGGGTGGATTATTTGTTGAACATTAAAAGTAATGTATTTTTGTTTTGTACAGATAGTTAACTGTTGATGTAAATATTTTAAACCTTAAAAATTAAGAACTATTTACCTACAAATAGATTGTTCAACTTCAAAACTTTGTAAGAACCTTTAACAGCACTGTTTTACAAGGTGCATGTGTGTTTTTCCTTTGTCTCTCTTCAGTGAGTTACCTGAGAGAGAAGAAGGTGAAGGAGAAGAAACTCCAAACTTCAGCCACTGGGGTCCACCAAGAATGTACGTTGATGATGTCATTGGCTTTCTCAGTAGGAGAACACAGTTGGTTGCTCTTTCCTTTCAGACTGTCATTTAGACGTTCTCTACTGATTAAGTATTGCCATAATGTACATCTAGGCTGGTCTAAGGTGTTGTGTTTTTTTTTTTTTTAATTATTTTAATATGAAATTTGTTGTCAAATTGGTTTGCATACAACACCCAGTGCTCATCCCAACAGGTGCCCCCCTCAATGCCCATCACCCACTTTCCCCTGTCTCCCACCCCCCATCAACCCTCAGTTTATTCTCAGTTTTTAAGAGTCTCTTATGGTTTGGCTCTCTCCCTCTCTAACTCTTTTTTTTCCCTTCCCCTCCCCCATGGTCTTCTGTTAAGTTTCTCAGGGTCCACATAAGAGTGAAAGCATATGGTATCTGTCTTTCTCTGTGTGATTTATTTCACTTAGCATAACACTGTCCAGTTCCATCCACATTGCTACAAAATGACCTAAATTTTAGTTTCAGTTTGTCTTCTCTAGAGATTTTTACCTGGGCAAAATGACTGTAATCAATATTAGGAAAGTCTTTATCATACCTTTGCAGAGAAAGCAATTTGCAATTGTCCATGTATGGTAGTAACCAATGGACTAAGCATATTTTATTACTGCATCCTTGAGGAAGGCAGGTAGGACTGCCCTGAAAGGACTAAAATTCCTTCCCTTATTTTTTTTTTTAAGTGAACAACAACATCAGTTGAGGTTTCTATCATGTGTCAATTTATCTCTATCCTCCTTCCTTCCCTTGTGTTAGTTCCAAGTTTGTGCCTAGTTTGAGCTAACAGTATATAAAAGTCTTCCATTACCTGCTCTATTCTGCATGCGTTATTAATGCCACACTACCTACCAACGTTGTCTGTTTTCTTCTTGCACTTCTGAATTTTGTCTTTGGGAGCCGTTTTCTTTTCTTTTTTCAATGTTTGTTTATATTAGTTTGAGAGAGCTGCCCACAAGCAGGGGAGGGGCAGAGAGAATCTGAACCAGGCTCCACACTTTCAGTTCATAGACCCGGGCTCCATCCCACTAACCTGGTTCATGACCTGAACCAAAATCCAAGAGTCAGATGCTTAACCCACGGAGCCACCCAGGTGCCCCTCTTGGGAGCTGTTTTCTGAA
The DNA here is from genome assembly GCF_046562875.1 of Panthera onca. Lineage (NCBI taxonomy): Eukaryota > Metazoa > Chordata > Mammalia > Carnivora > Felidae > Panthera > Panthera onca. The sequence continues at coordinate 171,006,903 of NC_138346.1, read as the reverse complement.
CTACTTTTTAAAAATTTCAGTTAATCATTGGTCACATCTGTACAGTTTGAGCAAAATTCATAACCAGGGAAGAGCAAGTTTTATTCCATTCTTTATTTTTTAAAGTTATGTGGGGGTGCCTGGGTGGCTCATTCAGGTTGCCTGGGAGGCTCAGGTGGTTGAACATACGATTTCAGCTCAGGTCATGATTTCATCGTGAGTTACGAGCCCTGCATCAGGCTCTGCGCTGACAGTGAGGAGCCTGCTTGGGATTTCTCTCTCCCTTTCTCTCTCTCCCTCCCCAACTTGCTCTCTCTCTGTCAAATAAAATAATAAAATAAAATAAAATAAAATAAAATAAAATAAAATAAAATAAAATAAAATAAAATAAAATAGATGATGTGGAGGTAGGAAGAAAAGAGAACAACTTCCAGCCTTAAGAGCAAAATCTGTCCTCCACTTAAAGAACCACAGGTTAAACCTGCTGACTGGAAAAAACAGTTTGGGTAACAAGATTTTTGGTCAGAAATTTATTTTATTATGAAAGTTTGTGGTTTTTGTCAAAATGATATATGTGACTTTCTTGATTTTTTTTTTCACCCATTTATTACTTTCTTCATTCTTTGCTAATGTTATGGATATAGATTAAAAGAACTAATTACAGAAAATATATTGTGGTAGGAGCTGTGAACATTAAGAATATTAAGATGTGCAATTATTGTTTTAGAAATCTTTTTCCAAATTCAGGCTTTCACATGTGCCACAAATCACTGAAAATATCTTAGAATTTTTGAACGAGGTACAATTTTGATAACATTTGTAAAAATATATTCATATAAGATATGAGTCACAAGGATATGGTACAAAGTGAACACTTCTAGTGACAGTCCAACAAGTTATACTAACTTATTCATGAGTGAATTTATTTTCTTTTTACAGTGTTGAGATTTTCAGAGAACCCAATGTGTCCCTTGGTATTAGTATTGTTGGTGGACAAACTGTTATAAAACGCCTGAAGAATGGAGAGGAACTTAAAGGTATATTTATCAAACAAGTTTTAGAAGACAGTCCAGCAGGAAAAACAAATGCTCTTAAAACAGGAGATAAAATACTTGAGGTAAATGATGTTAAAATTCTGTTTTCGTTTGAAACCTGCTTTAAGACAGTAATATTTAACCAGAAGTCCTCCCTTCATTGTTGGGGTATATGTATGTACAATTGGTGTATTTTCTTCCCATGCCTTAGTTTGTATGTTGTTTGCATAATTATATGTATATAATTATAACATCAGGGTGGTAGCATACAGAATGCTGCACAAAGGCGCAGCTGACTGAAAAAACAATTCTACGATTTAACAGAATGAGGCAGGTGATGAGCATTGTGCTTCTCCCACAGTCTGACAAGTTGTAATTTTTTTTCATCATTTAAAAAATTTCTAATATTCTCTTTTGTAGGTATAGTTGATCTAGAATGAATGTTACATTAATTTTTGTAGGTGTAGGAGGTATACAACATAGTGATTCGACAATTGTGTACATTCCGCAGTGCTTGCCCCAAGTGTAGTTAGCATCTGTCCCCATACAACATTGTTACCATATTATTGACTAGATTCCCTAGAACAAGCTCTACCTTTTATAAATATGTGTCAGTGGAATAGCCACGCACATCCTCCCAGATTCCATTGGAGGGAGGGGCGAATCCATTGTTCACATGTGGCAGGTTTGCAGAGCAGAGTTTAAAAGGTCCATCAAGGCACTGAGAATGTCCTGAGGTCTGAACCTCACACATTTCTTTGCATTGCATTTATTGGATGACCTCATATTCCATATCTTCAGTCCCAGCATCTGCTCCTTCGTGACACCTGCTTTATGATGATAAACTTCAGCCCTGGTGCTTCAGCTCTGATAAAGTGAAAAGAGCACTGGAGGTCATGGGGTGAAGTCTTGATTGCCCTGTTTACTTTGCATTTGTTCTTGGACAAATTATTAAATGCACCTTATTCTCATGGAAATGAGAATTCAAAACCCATAGCATGATTGTGAGTATTAAAGCAAAGAACTGTGTAAAACCTTTCTGTATATACAAATATTAGGTTATATTTGTGTTTTTGAAACTAAAAAGAAAATTTCAAACACACGGGGGACATGGCAGTGAAGAAAATGAGCAAAATTCCTACTCCTATGGCATTTACATGGTAGTAGGGGAGATATTACATAAGTGATGTGTAGAGTGTTAGATTGTAGATTCTATGGAGAAATAGAACAGAAAGATAAGGAATGGAAGTGGTTATTGCAACTGATAGGTTGGTTACAAATACAGGAAGCGTGAGAATGAGCCGTGTGGATGTATAGGGGAAGAAGGATCCAGGCAGAGAGAACTAAAAGGCGAAAGCTCTGAGGTAGGAGTTTGTCTGGCTGTGTTGAAGGAGCAGAAAGCAGACTGGCACTGCTAATGTAGCTAAAGGGAGCAAGAGAGCGCGAAGAGAAAAGGTCTGAGAGGTAAAGTGAAGCCACATCACAGAGAGCTTGGAAGGTTGTCTTTGAACGCATTGAGAATCCATTAGAAGATGATGAATGCATACATATTTTAAAAGGATTACTCCTTCTGGGGCAGGTGTGGTTTCCTTTATTAAGTATTTGCATGGTACATTGGTTTGGTTTTTGTTTTTTTGTTTTTTTTTCATTCCTTCATTTTCACCCTTATTTGTGATTTTGTTTTAGCTGTATGTTTTGTAAGCAATACATAAGGGATTTTGTCTTATTAAATCTATATTGATAATCTTCTAGTAAATAAGTGGCACGGATTAATTTTTTATTTTGATTACTGATATATTTGAACTTAATTTTTAACTATATGTTTTGTATTTTGTTTGGTCTCTCCCCCACCTTAACTTTCTATTTTGAAATACAGAGTCATGGGAAAGAAATTGTAAAGAAATATACAAGGAGGTCCCATGTACTCTTCCCTCAGCCTCCCTCAATGTTAATGTTACCTTAACAGTAACTATAGCCATAGTACGATAGCAAAACCAAAATACTGATATTGACATAATTCACAGACCTTATTTCCATCTTCCCAATTAGGCACACACCGATGTAGAACTGTATGTGTTTTTATAGCTCTCCAGTTTGATCACATGTGTAGCCTTGCATAACCACCACCACAATCAAGAAACTCAACCGTATCACCACAAGACTCCCCTGTGCTACCCTCTGCAGCCATTCCTCTTCCCCTCTTCATGTCCCCCCATCCCCAACCTCTGGGAATCACTGATCTGTTTCTCCATGTCTTTAATTACCTCATTTCACAATTATCACAGAAATGGAATTATGCATTCTGTATCTTTTTGAGATTGGCTTTTTTCATTCTGTATAATTTCACTGAAGTTCATTTAATCTGTTGTGTCCATTAATAGTTGATACCCTTTTATTATGTCTGAGTAGTATTTCATGGTGTGGAGGTACCACAGTTTAACCATTCATCCACTGAAAGCCACTTGGGTAGTTTCCAGTTCTGGGCTTATTGTTATGAATAAAGCTTCTCTAAATATTCGCATACAAGTTCCTGAGTGAAAATAAGTCTTCATTTGTCTGAGATAAATGCCCAAGAATGCAATTGCTGGGTTGTATGGTAAGTCCATTTTTAGTTTTGAAAGGAGCTGTCAAAACTATTTTCCACAGTGGCTGTACTATTTTACATTCCCACCAGCAATGTATGAGTGGCCCAGTTTCCCCACATCCTCACCAACATTTGGTGTTGTCACTGTTTTTCATTCTGCACATTCTGATGGGCAGATAGTGATACCTCATTGTTGTTTTGAGTTTCCCCAATGGAAAATGATAAAGAACTTTTCACACCTTATGTATGTGTCCTTTTCAGGGAGATGTTTGTGCAGGTCTTTTGCCTGTTTCCTAATTGGATTGTTCATTGTTTATCTTCTTAAATTTTGTGGGTTTTCCCCTCATCTTTCTCTGCTGTAAGATGAATGTATTCTCTCACTTATCCATCAACACTTTTATATCACTGTTGTGTCTCAGATTTAGTAAATTTCTTTAAACTCACACCAGATGTGAAATGTTAATACTTGAATCTTTATTTTGTCAAACATACTGAGTCATTTGTTTACTTTTTTTCCCGTGAAGAGAATTACTCATTTCTTTTTAAGTAAAGCTTAATATTTCTTTCTGCCTTGAAACAATTGCACAATTGCATAAAGGATTTAGGCCCATGTAGAGAAGAATTTGTTTAAGTGGGAAATTGGAATTTAATTTCATTTTTAGAAATGGGTCTGTCTTGTGTGAATGGGACACACTTTGGGTTATAAATTTACAGCTTAGAAACACTCAGGTTATTTTTTTGTTGTAACAGAATTCCATTTCCCCCCCTAACTTCCCAACTTTAGGGATTCACATTTAACCCTGTGGAAATCTGTGTTGGGGAAACCGAAGCTGGTTATTATTGGAAGATGAAGTCGTTCTTTTATAGCTTCTACCTCATTTATTGTAGAATGTCATGGGGATCAGGTTATTCGTAAGAAGCTTCATCAAACCATTGTGATTGCTTTTAAGCTTCAGTTAAATTTTTTTCTATATGCATTTACTATTATCCTCATCCTTCCTGAGTTCAGATGGGAAAAGGCTTTACAGAGCATTGAAACCTCCCACCGGATGTCTGTTAGAATAAAAGGCCAAAGTTCCTGCCGTGGCTTTTGTGTGGTGTGCCTTCAGCTGCCTTCCTGACTTCACCTCTCTCTCCTCTCCATTTTGCACTGTGCTTTAGACTCACCTGCCCTTTTTATTTTTTTATTTAAAAAAATTTTTTGCCAATCATTTATTTCTTTTTAGAGAGAGAGCAAGCAGGGGAAGGGACAGAGGGAGAGAGAATCTTAAGCAGGCTCCATGCTGAGTGCAGAGCTGACACAGGGCTCAATCCCATGACCCTGGGATCATGACCTGAGCCAAAATCAAGAGTCAGGCACTTAAGTGTCTGAAGCACCCAGGCACCCCTGGACCCACCTGCCTTCAGACCTCTCACATACGACGCTCCTGTCTCATACCTTCAGGCCCTTACCTGTGTGTCCCTCAGCTTCAGAGGTGCTCAGTTTTCTCTTCACTCCGCTCTGATTCCGTGATTGATCATCCTTGTCGTTTCCAGCTCCTTGGATCCCCTTTGCTTTTACTGAACTTGTCTGGGGGAACCACATCCTAGTTAAATGCAACCCTTTGCTTATTTCAGGACTCTGGCATGGCTGGAGAAAATAACAGTGCTGTCTGGTCTCATTTTAAAATTCATGAGCTCCTTCTCAAGTGAGTCTTTAGTTCTGCCCTGCAATCCTGTAATATGTCCCTAGTTATTTCATTTTCCTGCTTCCCGAGGTAACTCCTTCATACCTCCTAAACTGCTCAGTTTATGGTCCTTGTTTTTTATTTCATGGAGAAAATGAAAGCAGTCAAAAAGGAACTTCCCCTTGCTGCCACTGCGTGCCAAATCTTTTTTTTCCTAACTGTAACAACAAATGAACTGTTTGTGCTTCTGTCTAAAGCCAACCTGCCTAACTTGTAGCACAGAAGTCATTCCCTCCTCAGTGTCCAAGGATTTACTTCTACAGGTGTCACTTCTCTCATATCCATTTCCTCTCCACTGCACCACGATTACTGTAATACCTCCCATCTCAAACACAAAAGCCAACCTTGATCCCACATCCCTATCCACCTACATTCCGATTTCTTTGGTCTCCTTAACATGAAAAAGTATTCACAAACTGTCATTGTCTGCTGACCATAGGCACCCCTGCATTTACCAAGGCCTTGTTACATTATCGTTTTGAAAAACTGGTTCTGTTAAATATGGTAAATACAGAATGCTCTTGGAGATTACGGACGTTTGCATGTTAGGTTTTCTGAAATCTGTATGATGAGGAGCTATTTACACTTACCCCAATTTACTGAACAGAGAACACTTTTAGTAAGAGAACCCATGGATATTTTCATAGTTCTTTTTTGAACATCATTTGAGAGATGTTCCGCTACTCAATTGTGATAATGGACAGTGTGCTTAAAATATCATACTTCTCAATTCGAGAGAAGAGTCCAGACCGCCCTTCCCTGTCCCCACTCAGAATTATGTGCTGTGTTGGTGGCAGAGGTGACACCACAGCACAGAAGCTTCTTGGGATTCTGTCATGAACTGAGCTACCTATTTTGGATAATTGTATTTAACCAGGGCTATTGTTACTAAGATGTTTGTCTCATTCGCTTGTCTTGAAGGCGGAATGTTATTTTCCTTAAATATGTTCTCCTAAAGCAACAAAGCTTTTTATGGGCCAATCTTAGTTTTTTGGCTTTGGTCTAATTCATTAGACTCTGGCTGTTCTCGTAGCTGGTTAATATATGTGAACTCGACAGCCTTTCTAATTGAAGTGACTTCTGTGTTTCAGGTGTCTGGAGTAGATTTGCAGAATGCCTCACACAGAGAAGCAGTCGAGGCCATTAAGAATGCAGGAAATCCTGTGGTGTTCGTTGTTCAGAGCTTGTCGTCCACTCCAAGAGTAAGCCTAAGTTAATATTTTCAAAGCGTTTAAAAATACTCTCTGCGTATCTATAGACCAAGCTTTTCCTCTGTGTTTTTTTCTACATTATTTTCATTTTGATCCTACTATTACCCAGAGAAAGCATTACTTCATAAAAATTTAGTTATTTTCTTTAGTTATTCACCTTCCCCTTTTTTCTTTGATTGTGGTCGTTTGGCCAAATTTGAGTCATTCCAGCTTGCACTGGTTTAAGTCACAGGCTGTGGAGTCAAACCGACCTGTTTTCAATTCCTTGATTTCCCTGTTTACCAGCTTTGCTAACTGAGAGACAAGTTACTTAACTTTTCTGAGCCAGTTACTTTATTTATAAAAATACTTTGAACATAAAGGGGTCAGATATAGCACCATTCTAGAGGTACTATCATGTTCTGTGTATTTATTAAAGCTTGCAAACATGGTGCATTGTCGTATGTTCTTTTGGACATTCCGAATTCAAAACCAGCAGTATTTAATCATAACGCTTGCTTCTGTAATAAATTACTCTTTTGGTATGGAATTACAACTCTAATGTTAGTGGCAGGGTAGGTATTTTGTATTGTAACATGCAGCAGAAATATCACCCATAAGCCCTGTAATGGGAAGAAATGTTTATTTTTCTTTATTTTATGGAAGACAGCTGTTCAAAACACAGGCACTTTTGAACAGTAGAAAAACTGCATGTTTTCTAAAAATGCTTTTCAATAAGTAAGGCAGTGTTTTTCAACCTTTTGTATGTCAAGGCATACAGAGAATAGTATTCGGGTGGCAAACCGAACAGACAGATGTTTGGCTGCCCTGAGGGCGGGGGTGGGGGGGCATCGATACACTTTGCCACACTTGAACCTCCCTGCACACAGTAGGCTACACGCTCACCCCACCGCTCTGCTGTGGTGCACTGCATTGCAGTATGATCCCTCCTAGTCCAAGACTGACTGACAGAGGTGAACTGAATAAAGTCTTTTCCCTCTGATACCATTTGAAATTTTTTGGGATCCACTTTTGAAGTCTTTTTTGGAATCAAAGTTTTTGGAAGCCACTTTTTAACTCTTACATTAAGAGAAAGTTGTGGAGGCTATCACTTTTATTTCTGGAAACTTGAGTTCAATAGGAAAAATGGCCAAATTATTCCTTGCCAAATGGCACTTCTAAAGAAACCGTTTTGAGCTAGAATGAGCCAATCAAATTATACCTTTATGTGGCCACTTGTGAATGCCCTGCCCAAAAAATGTTCAAAGCTTTTAAGTAAGTTATAAAGTCAACCAAAAAGGCCAAGCAAGCATTTAATCCAGCCTTTGCTGGTGAGCTGAAGTGGAAATTTTCACTCAGATGACAAACGGTGCAGTTTCTTGCAACTGTTCAAAAAAGATCTTCTCTGCATTGTGCCTTGCTCGAGTCATTCAGCCCCGATGCGGCACAGCAGACTGCCACATGGTGCATTCGGTTCAGCAAGCATTGAACTGTCTCTGATTCTAGGCAAGGGAACATATTCAGGTGATGGTGTTAATTATTATGTCCATGACTTACTCCATTTTTCAACACAAAATGATTCCTGTTTGAATGAGGCAATGAAAGGAATCAAGTTTCATATCTTTGCAAAATGGTGCTCTCTTTGGCTTATTTGTTGTTGCAAATAGTATTGACCCTCACAGGAGTAGAAAATAGAGCCACATGCTTGATCAGTTTTGACCACTTTTCATTAAACTTTGAGACTTTCCTCAAAACCCCCAAAGAAGTCATTTCCTAATGGGACTATCAAAGACCCTATCGTCTATTTTTTTTTTTTTTTAATATTTATTTATTTTTGAGAGAGACAGAGTGTGAGTGGGGAAGGGGCAGAAAGAAAGAGGGAGACACGGAATCTGAAGCAGGATCCAGGTTCCAAGCTGGCAGCACGGACCCTGATGCAGGGCCCGAACCCATGAACTATGAGATCATGACCTGAGCTGAAGTCAGACGCCCAACTGACTGAATCACCCAAGCGCCCCCAAAGACCCTGTGTCTCAAGTGCCCCTGTTACATGGAGATCGTCATCAACATCATGAATTGAGCAGTGGTGTTTATATTTGTGCTTTTTTTTTTTTATTCTTTGAGTTGCAGTTTACTTTTTTATATTTGCACTTTTAATGGATGTGTTAGGCATATCACCAATATATGACCTTTTTAAGCTTTTTCTCCTGAATTTCTCAACTGTATTTTCAGCATCCTAGAAAGAAATGTGTGTATTAAATTTATTTGGCAAATGCTTATTTGAGAGCGGAACCCGTGATTTATTTTTTTAATTTATTTTTTATTTTATTTTTTTTAACGTTTGTTCATTTTTGAGACAGAGAGAGACAGAGCATGAACAGGGGAGGGTCAGAGAGAGGGAGACACAGAATCTGAAACAGGCTCCAGGCTCTGAGCTGTCCGCATAGAGCCTGACGCGGGGCTCGAACTCACGGTCCGCGAGATCATGACCTGAGCCAAAGTCGGCCGCTTAACTGACTGAGCCACCCAGGTGCCCCAGAACCCGTGATTTATATTGCACTCCTCTATAGAAAGTTTTTATGCCAGGTAATTTTGTTTGACTTAATAACATAACTACATTTCACCGTAGCATCTCATATTATTTTTCCACATTCCAAAACAAACATGTTTGAAATTGGGGGTCATCCCATCAGTTCACTAAGTTTATTATCATGTGTTGTTTTCTTTTTCCCTGTATTCCATTTGTACTTCCCTAATGCCGTTATTTCATAATGGCACCTAAATTTTTCTGATGGTACATTTGCATATTAATGATATAAAAATGTAGTTTTTTCATAAGAAATATGGAGTCTTCTACTTTCCTTGAGGATGCAGTCATCCTGGTGAGCTTTTGTTCTTGCTAATGATATGTTTACAGAGATATAGTTCTGTGCTATTTAAAAAACAGTAAACCTTGGGGCACCTGGGTGGCTCAGTCGGTTGGGTGTCCGACTTCAGCTCAGGTCATGATCTCACTGTCCATGAGTTCGAGCCCCACGTCAGGCTCTGTGCTGACAGCTCAGAGCCTGGAGCCTGCTTGCGATTCTGTGTCTCCCTCTCTCTGGCCCTCCCCCACTCACACTCTGTCTCACTCTCTCTCTCAAAAATAAAAACAAACATTAAAAAAAAAAAAAAAAAAAACAGTAAACCTTACGAGTGGCAGCTGACATCGTGTCCCACCCCAGAGCTTCTGCTATTCAACTTCAGCTGGTTTTTCCCATGGGAGAAAGTAGGTCCAGTGTGGATAGGTATTCTGACTTGTCAGGGAGGCAAAATATTTTAAGATCCTTCAGGACAGGAAGTGTATGCCTGTAGACCCACCAGTTTTTGACGCTGACTTGGATTGTGGTGTGTATTAAATAGAGGTATAGGGGCGCCTGTGTAGGTCAGTCCGTTGAATATCCGACTTCGGCTCAAGTCATGATCTCACGGTTGGTGAGTTCGAGCCCGGCGTCGGGCTCTGTGCTGACAGCTCAGAGCCTGGAGCCTGCTTCAGATTCTGTGTCTCCCTCTCTCTCTGCCTCTCCCCTGCTCATGCTCTGTCTCTGTCTCAAAAATAAATAAAAATATTTTTAAAAATTTAAAAATATAAATAAATAAATAAATAAATAAATAAATAAATAAATAAATAGAGGTATAAATATTAAGCACTCACAGTGTCTGTTCGTATACAAAACATTACATATATGTTGATGTGTGATTAGTATTGTTTTTTATTTAAATGAAACATTTCTGAGACTTGCTCATTTATTCCAAAATTAATTTATGTCTTTAGACTCTATAGTAAAGGTGAAGAAAATTTAATTTTAAATTATATCCAGACAGAGGTGGGGTTTTTGTTGTTGTTGTTGTTATGTTTTGGCTTTTAAATTATCCCAAGGCAGGCAGTTTCTTTACATTTCTGGGAAAGGAGATTTTTTTTCTTAGAATCTTCATGTTAATTATTAGATTCTATGGCAAAATTATTTGTGTTAGTTATTCGTGGAGCCTTTTAAAAAAATCACTAAAACTGTTGTATTTTCCTAAGATGTTTCATGGATTGTTTTATAAGAAGAAGTGAGTACAAAAGTAATCTATGCTGTTGGCACCATCGATAATTAGAATTGTTTCTATGAAATGGAGCTGTTTCATGTGTAAACATTTATTGAGTGCAAGCATGTAATGGGTTCTTCCTGAGCATTATGTATAGTGATAATAGTGATCAATCATTAAATCCCAGCTCTCACTGAGCTTTTATCCAGGACTGCGACTAGATTTATAATTCATCTTCCTGCTAACAGTAATGCTGAGATAGTTATGGAGTATGCACAGTGTGCTAGATAACATACTTGAACTGGGGTACAGTGAAGAAAAAGGTAAACCTACCAAATAAATGGTGCATATCATGTTCTAGAGACTAACATAGGTTGCCCCTAAAACTGTATTTTGGAAACTGAGATGTGTGGATGACAGTCGATGTCATGACTTTCTTTTTTAGTCTTCTCTGTCTTCACTTTGTGGAGCTACACCAGCTTGGGAACTTACTGCTCTTTGATGTTACACACACACACACACACACACACACACACACACAATATTTGGGGTTATCTAACTTGTAGTATTTTTCAAATTGTATTGTTGGCCTTGAACTCTACTTCTCAGGTCTTTACTTTTTAGATGAAGTCAGAGACTTAGTTAAGTAAGATTTTAACTGTTTAAAGAAATAAGTATAATGACTGTGACATTTAAATGTTTTATCCCTTTTCCTTCCCCCCCCCTTTTTTTTTTGTGGTCCTAGGTTGTTCCTACTGTGCATAACAAGGCCAACATAATCGCTAGTAACCAGGACCAAAACACCGAAGAAAAAAAAGAAAAGGTAACTTGAACCTCTCAAACCTTTAAAAAGTGTTTTGGTGTCTTCTTGCATATCTGAGCTGCAGTTAATAAGAATGGTTTTTTAATTAGCATCAGGGTAGAAGGACCATACTAATGTTTCCTTCCTGAGAATATAACTGGTTCTGGCCATGAAGAAGGCCAGAAAAGTAGTGAAACAGGTGCAAAACCATGATGAAGCACCAGTCATCCATTGTCATCTTTGTCTTTCTTTGCTGTTCAGCTGGGCTGGTTGTCTGTCCATTCGTAGAAAATGCTTCTCACTCTTGGGACTTTCTGGGACAGCGATCTTGCTGTTGTCTCAGCCTGGAAGTCCATTTCCCACATTGTTCTTCCTTTTATCCTTCAAGGAGAAGCTCAGAGGTCATCTCTCTGAGAAAACATTCCTTACCATCGATCAGAACCAGTCATCCATTCCTGTTTTCCCGCCTCTATTTTAGTAGAATTAGGTGATCTACAATTTATTTTAGAATATGGTATCTGGTAGGGAGTAATTTTCGTTTTTCCCCATCAAGATAACTAATTATCCTACTATTTTAAAATAGGCCCTCCTTTATCTACTGACTTATAGTGAAACCTCTATCCTATCTCAGGTTATCAGGGGGAGTCAGCTTCTGAGTTTCCTCTTTGTTCCCCAGGTATGTCCCAGTACAAATGCTGCACTAGCTCAATTATTAAAGCCTAATAATAAATCTTGTTTTCTAGTAGAGCAATTTCCTTTACATATTTCTTCTTCCTTAGAAATGTCTTACCTATTTGTGTCCTTCTTTTTCATATGAGTTGTAGCTCTAACTTGTCAAATTCCACAAAAAAAAAACGTCTTTGAGGATTTTGATAGGAACTGTGTCATATTGGTAGATTAATTTGTAAAGAAGTTATATCTTTATGATATCTAGTCTTATTAATCATTAACATGGTATATCTTCCTGTATATTCTTTTATTTCTTTGAATTTTTATAATTTTGTTCAGAAAGGTATTGTAAATCTTTCAGTTGATTTATTCCTAGATACCTTTAGATTTTGTATTGCCTTTATTTTTTTTTTGTTTTTGTTTTTTGTATTGCTTTCAAATATTTTAAATTGCATTTTCTGTTTGTTGCTAGTGTATAGACATAAAATTGATTTTTACATATTTATTCAACATCTTATAACATTATACTGTTATTCTTTTATAAAATAAAATAATCCAGTGAAGAACATTGGGAAAACCAAAAGGGTGAAACAAAAAAAATAAAATCTCCCATAAACCCACCACCTAAGGATAAACTTATTAAATATTGTATGTAGAGCTTTCTAGTATCTTTATGTCCTCCATAAGTGTACATAAAGTAATTTTAAGAATGTGAATCTCAAATTCTAATACTATGTAAATTTTTATTTCTGGATTTTCTGTATAGGTAATAATAATCACTGTGGATAAAGGCAGTTTTCTTTTCCCCTTTGTTCCAATCTTTTTCTTATTCTATCTGCTGAAACTTCCATTGTGTTTACTAAAGAAGTAATGATAGCTAACATTTTTGTGTTTCCTCCTGATATTTAAGAAATTGCTTTTAATAAAGGTGCCTGGGTGGCTCAGTTGGATAAGTGTCCGACTTTGGCTCAGGTCATGATCTTATGATTTGTGGGTTCGAGCCCCATGTCAGACTCTGTGCTGACAGCTCAGAGTCTGGAGCCTGCTTTGGATTCTGTGTCTCCCTGCCTCTGCCCCTCTGCCATTTGCACTCTCTCCCTCTCTCTCTCAAAAATAAATAAACCTTAAAAATTTTTTTCTTAAGAAATTGTTTTTAATATTTCACCATTGAATATGATGTGTTCTGTAAGTTTTTGTAATAATCCTTCAGGTTAAGGGGCGCCTGGGTGGCTCAGTCGGTTAAGTGTCCGACTTCAGCTCAGGTCACGATCTCGCGGTCCGTGAATTCGAGCCCCGCGTCGGGCTCTGGGCTGATGGCTCAGAGCCTGGAGCCTGCTTCAGATTCTGTGTCTCCCTCTCTCTCTGCCCCTCCCCCGTTCATGCTCTGTCTCTCTCTGTCCCAAAAATAAATAAACGTTAAAAAAAAAATTAAAAAAAAATAATAATCCTTCAGGTTAAGGAAGTATCCCCTTTCATTCTTATTTTGCTAAGAATTTTTTGTCACGAATGGCATTGGCATTGAATTTCATCACATGTATTATCTGCATTCACTGAAATAATTGTGTATGTATAATGTATTTTTCTCCTTGAATCCCTTACTGTGGTAACTTACATTAATAGATTTTTTTAACGTTGAACCAATCTTGAATTCTTGAATTAAACTTAATCTGGTCATGATCTTTTTCACACATTAATTTTTCTGGCATTATTTCTTTTAGGATTTTTGCATCTGTGGTTAGGAATGAGATTGGCTAGGGATTTATGTACTATCCTATCTGCTTTTGAATAGATGAGACTACCAAAATGGATGGTAGGCGTGTTTCTTCTTTTTCAGTTCTCTGTGTAAAATGGTAATTATTCATTCCTTACATCTTTGGTCACACTAGCCTGTAAAGCCAGTTTGGGCCTGTGTTTTCTTTCTTTTTTTTTTTAAATTTTTAAAATGTTTTACTTATTTTTGGGAGAGAGACATAGAGTGATAGAGAGGGAGGCACAGAATCTGAAGCAGGCTCCAGGCTCTGAGCTGTCAGCACAGTGTCCAATGTAGGGCTCAAACCCATGAGCTGTGAGATCATGACTTGAGCCAAAGTCAGACATTTAACCAGCTGAGCCACCCAGGCACCCCTGGGCCTGTGTTTTCTATGTGAGAAAATCTAAAATATTGATTCAGTTCTTTAATAGTTATGGAACTATTCACATTTTCTATTCTAGAGTCAGTTTGGGTTACTGGCTCTTTTTTGGGAATACTGATATCACTTAATTTTTACATTTTTTGGTATAAAGTTGTTTATGTATTCTCTTAGCTTGAATTATATATGTTCTATCCATAGTTCTTTTTCATTGTGAATATAGTTTAATTTTTTACTTCTTTCTTAATTAATTTTGAAGATAATTTTCATTTAATTTATCTTAAAAAAACTTTATTGAGGTAATAGTTGACATTACCTTTGTTTCAAATGTATAATTCCTTTATGTAGGTGTTTATGTATGTATGTATATTTGTATGTATTTTGAAGTTTATTTATTTGACATAGAGAGCACAAGCAGGGGAAGGGCAGAGAGAGAGAATCCCAAGCAGGTCACACTGTAGCACACAGCCCAAGGTGGGGCTCGATCTCACAAATAGTGAGATTGTGACCTGAGCTGAAATCAAGAGTCAACGCCTAATCGACTGAGCCACCCAGGCACACCTATAATTCCTCTATTTAAAGTATTAATTTTTGAACTGCGTTAGTCATCTCTGTTTATCTTTATTCTGCTTAATTTTGTTCTCATCTTTATACTGCCTTACTTTGTTTGCTTTTATTCTTCTACTCCCCCCACTCCCCACTGTAATCTTTAGAGAGTTATAGAGATTATTAATTTTGAGCCATTTTTTTTTTTAATAATCATTTAAGACAAGTCCCTCTTTACATTCCGAGATTTTAGGTTGAATTTCTGTTGTTCAGTAGTTAGGTTTGTTGTTGTTTTTTTTTAAGTCCCCGTTTCATGTCTTTTTTACCCAAACTTACTTAGAAATGTATTTTTAAATTTCCATATGACTATTTTTAAAAACCTTTTATTTTCTCATGGATTTCAGTTATAATCAGAGATTGTGGTTTATATAATACTCTTTTTAAAAAATTTTTTTTAAATGTTTTCATTTATTTTTGAGATTGAGAGAGAGCATGAGCAGGGGAGGGGCAGAGAGGGAAGGAGACACAGAATCTGAAGCAGGCTCTAGGCTCTGAGCTGCCAGCATAGAGCCCGACTTGGGGCTCAAACTCATGGACTGTGAGATCATGACCTGAGCTGAAGCCAGATGCTTAAGCGACTGAGCCACCCAGGCACCCCAATACTCTTTTTTTTTTTTTTTTTAATGGAAGCAGCTGTGTTCCTTTTGTTATCTCTCTCTTTTTAAAAAAAAAAAAAAGTGTATTTCTGAGAGAGAGAGAGAGAGAGAGAGAGAAAGTAAAGAGAGAGAGAAAGAGAGTGCAAGCAGGGTAGGGGCAGAGAGAGAGAGAGAGAGAGAGAGAGAGAGAGTCCCAAGCAGGCTCTAAGCACGGAGCCTGATGGTAGGGCTCGAACTGTGGAATCGTGAGATCATGACCTGAGCCAAAATCAAGAGTCAGACATCCAGGTGCTCCTATGTAATACTCTTTTGCATTAGCTGAGACTTCTTATGGCCTATCACATTTTCTGTTTATTATAAATGTATATTTGTGATTAAAATGATAGGATAAGGGGTGCCTGGGTGGCTAAGTTAAGTGTCTGGCTCTTGATTTCAGCTCAGGTCATAATCTCACAGTTGGGGAGATCGAGCCCTGTATTGGGCTCTGTGCTGAAAGCCCAGAGCCTGCTTGGGATTCTCTCCCCCTCTCTCTCTGCCCCTTCCTTCCCCATGGGTGTGCTCACTTTCTCTCTCTCACAAAATGAATAAATAAACATAAAGGAATAGGATAAAAAAATTTAAGATTTTATTTTTAAGTATCCTCTACACCCATAGTGGGGCTCAAACTCATAACCCCAAGATCAAGAGTACATGCTGCAGTGACTGAGCCAGCCAGGCACCCCTAGCATTAATAGTTATTGGGTATGGGTTTATATACAAAGTCACTAGGGCAAAGTAGTTAGTTAAGTTACTCAGATATTCGTTGTACTTACTGATGTATTTTGGAAGGGGGTCAGGGCAATCTAACAATCTCCCATTTGATAGTAAAATCAGTCTATTTGTTGTATGTTTTTTTAAGTTTTTACTTTTAAAAAAATGTTTTAACGTTTTATTTATTTTTGAGAGAGAGAGAGAGAGAGAGAGAGAGGGAAAGAGCAAGCGAGCAAGCAATTGAGGGGCAGAGAGAGAGGGAGACACAGAATCTGAAGCAGACTCCAGGCTCTGAGCTGTCAGCACAGAGCCCAACACGGGGCTGGAACTCACAAACTGTGAGCTCGTGACCTGAGCTGAAGTCAGACACTCAACCGACTGAGACACCCAGGCGCCCCTTATATGGTTTTTATTTAATATCTTTTAAAGTTCATTTATTAGGTGTGTACATATTTTAAATTTTTATACCTTTACTCTATGTGGCATTATATAATAATGCTATAACATATATTTCATCTAATATCACTGAGTCTGGTCCAGCTCTCTTTTTGTATTTGCCTGGTTTTTGGCTTTAAATTTTTTCAGCCACATACAGAATAAATTCAGGTCTCTAGCCTGAGTGAGTCTGGGCTTGTAAGAAATTCTCAGGGAACACCGTTTTCCTATTTTCTTTTTCTTTTTCTTTTTCTTTTTTTTCCTTCTACATCAACTTAAGGCCAGGGTCAGGAAATATCCCAACTATCTTCTGTAGTCAAGATTTTGGTTTGTTGGTTCGATTTGTCTTTAACTTCACTCATTGCAGGTTTCACCCTGTTTAAAAAAAAAAAAAAAGCTATAACTGAGTTTGAACATTTATTTATAGACATGTATGTGGGGATCATTCAAGGATCCTTAAGGATTTGGGAGGAAGGGTTCTTGAAAAGGATAAGAAAAAGTAGCATAGTTCCCTTACCAAATTATAGAATTGTTTTAACCTGGTTGGTTACCTTCTTTGAATTCAGATTTTAATCACATAGATTATAGTCAGGTTATCAGCATATGCTGTGTGTTCAGGATTCTAGTTTGATTTTGGCACCTTTTGGTAGACACAGATAATATGTAGATTCTGGAAGACCATAGTTTTTGCTTCTAGAAATATTATGTGGAGGAATCTAGGTCATTACTTGCAGAAATCTTTCTCAGCCTTTTGCAAGTAATAGCCTTCATTTGAAGGGATTAAATGTCTAGAATATAAAACCAATGCTGACAAAAAGGAGATTATGAGAATGGGGCACCAGGGAAAGGGGCCAGAAGGAGGGATTAAGACAAAGCATGGAGAAACTTTTGGGATTGATGGTTATATTCATTATCATGATTGTGATGATGAATTCAAATTGTATACTTTAAAATGTGTGCAGTTTTTTATGTCAGTGTATCACAGTGAAGTTTTTAAAGACAGACAAAAAGTCCCTGCCCTTCTGGGAGCTTACATTCTAGCTGGGGCAAGGCAAACAATATAGAGTTTAGTGACTGCCACCTAAAGCAATTTGGGGACAAGACATGAAGACCCACAAAATGTGGCATTGGAAGGGGGCTGGAAAAGAAACTCCATGAAGACAGGGAGCTCATCTATCTCAATATTGCCCTATCCCATTGCCCAAAACACTGCCTGGTGCTTAACAGACACAGAGTACGTACATACTTGTTGAATGAATAAAAACAAAATAAAAAATCTCTGGCTTTACGTCACCAAGAATTGGCACATGCCCTCTGGGCAAGTGCCACCTTCTTGTGCACCACTTGACCTTCTGATTTGGGATTTATGGTCGTTTCTGGTTTCAGTCATATGTTGCAAAAACACATTTTTGAAATTTTATCTGTCATCTTTGTGTGGTTAAGGTGGTTTTCTCAGAATATTTAGTCTATTCTGTTGTTGGAATTTTGTTAATTTGTATCTTGATTCAAAGATCTGAGCTCTTCTCAAATGTCTGCTGGAAACCCATAGTGTGGCCCATTACTACTGTGCAGAGCAGTCCAGGGAGATGAAATCATAAAGGAAGCAGGGAAAGGATTAGTCTGTGGGGACACAGATAATAACCACACACATATGAATAAACTGGTTACTAACTTAATTGGTTTGGGGAACAGGTAGTTAGGTGATTCAGGATAATTCCACATAAGATCCTAGGAAAGAGAAAGATAAATATATGATTCTTACCAACTTTGGCCTGTTCCATTAAACTAAATTGAGTCTCAAAGAAACCAGGATATTTGCATTCAGAAAAAAAAAAAAAAAATCCAGTTAGAGCTTGGTAGTACCAAAAGTCAGTGAAGTTCTGTCCAGCTGAGTTCTTTGGTTCAGAGAATGACTAACCACTGAGTTAACTTTGCAGTGAGAGAAGTCTGATCAGTATCAGCATCTCCCCTTACGGGATGATGTTTCAGTGGTTACAGGATGTACCTTACCATGTCTCTTATCTGAAATTATAGTTTACATGCTAAGCACTATACTACATTCTAAAATAACAAAGCACCTTTACTCCAAGAGGTGCACAGATGAATGTGACACATAGTGAAATAACCAAAAGTACAATTGCGATGAAAAAAGCATGCCTGGGATACTATGGGAGCACAGGCAGACAGACTTCCCAAAGTTGGGAGGTCAGATGATTACAAATTATATTATCTCTTTAAAAATCTCCTTTAGGTAGGTGATGGGCATTGAAGAGGGCATCTTTTGGGATGAGCACTGGGTGTTGTATGGAAACTAATTTGACAATAAATTTTGTATAATTAAAATAAAATAAAATAAAATAAAATAAAATAAAATAAAATAAAATAAAAATCTCCTTTAAAATTGTCATCATTAGAAGTAATTCCTTTTAGGGGCATCTGGGTGGCTTAGTCGTTTGAGCATCCGACTCTTGGTTTCCGCTCAGGTCATGGTCCTTAAGCCATGGGATTGAGGCCTGCGTTGGGCTCCATGCTAAGAGTGGAACCTGCTTGAAATTCTCTACCTCCCCCTCTCCCTCCCTCCCTCCCTCCCTCCCTCTTCCCCTCTCCCCTGCTCACACTCTCTCATAAAATAAGGTAAAATAAAATTCCTTTTATGCATTGTTTCCTCAATACAAAAGCAGTGCTTATTCTCTAGAATTACAACCTTAAGAGAGACAATAAATGTCACCTGAAACCAAATACTAGGAAAGGTGTAGGCTAGAAATCTAAATTTTGGCTGCTTTTCATCACGGAGTGTGAAATGACAGATCAGGATTCATAGACATACTAATACTCACTATATGCTTGTAACTCCTTGGCATTTTCCTTCTAAAACTTGCTTCAGTGTTACTTCATATACTCTTTTTCTAAAGGAGTCATGGACGCTGATACAAGTAGGAGATGTTCTTTCACAGAGAAGTAGTCTCCTGTTGTTCTCTTTATTTTCTTTTTATGTACTACCCAAATGCAAATATTGTGTCCAACCAAACATAATAGTCCTTAAAAATACAGTCTTGTTAGGGGCGTCTGGGAGGCTTAGTCAGTTGAGTGTCTGACTTCAACTCAGGTCATGATCTCATGGTTTGTGGGTTTGAGCCCCACGTCGGGCTCTGTGCTGACAGCTCAGAGCCTGGAGTCTGCTTCAGATTCTGTGTCTCCCTCTCTCTCTGCCCTTCCCCTGCTCTCGCTCTGTCTCTGTCTCTGTCTCTGTCTCTCTCTCTCTCTCTCTCTCTCTGGCCCTCTCAAAAGTAAATAAACATTAAAAAAAAATACAGTCATGTTAAACTTATAAAAATGTATCTATACCAAGTAAGTACGTAAACTGAGTACATTAAAAAAAAATTTTTTTTAACATTTATTTATTTTTGAGAGAGAATGAGACAGAGTATGAGCTGGGGGAGAGGCAGAGAGAGAGGGAGACACAGAATCTGAAGCAGGCTCCAGGCTCTGAGCTGTCAGCACAGAGCCCAACACAGGGCTTGAACTTAGGGACCGCAAGATCATGACCTGACCCAAAATCGAA
Organism: Panthera onca; assembly: GCF_046562875.1. NCBI lineage: Eukaryota > Metazoa > Chordata > Mammalia > Carnivora > Felidae > Panthera > Panthera onca. Next base: position 170,986,769 of record NC_138346.1, on the reverse strand, counting down.
AGCTTAACCAACTGAGCTACCCAGGCACCCCATGAGTACATTTTATTGTATGTAAATTATTCCTTCATAAGGTTGATGTTAAGACTCACATCTATTTCAAGTGAGAAATCTGGACTTGCTCGAGTCTGGGGCTAAGGAGAACCTCATGAAGGTTTTTGCAAAGATCAGAATGATCTTTTGTGACCCTCCTGGTGGCACTTAGAGTGTTACAAGATGTGCTCTTTGATTATTCTTAACAGTAACAGGTGATACAGTTTTCTATCACTATACTCCACATTGTGCTAGGTCTTAGAATTGGCTGACAATACTCTGCAATGTGTAAATATTTGTGATATTCTTTTATATATTATATGTATGCATACGTGGCATGTAGACATGTGGGGATCATGCAACATTGGTATAAATGTTTTTAGTCTTATTTTGCTTTATACTCCACATCAGTAAGATCAAGGATATTAGGGAGAAAGTATAGCTGTTTCTAAATTCACCAAATCACTTTGATTTTGTGAATCTGAATTGTTATATTAAAATGCCTCTGAGTTTGTGGTTTCTATGGAAAGGTATTTTGGTTTTCAGTTAAAAGGCTGACACATCTAAGGTCATGTGAGGTTAGTTTTACTATTTTCTGGAAAACTGGGAATATTAGATTTAAATAATGCTTATTAGTCTGTATAAACCAATCAGAAAGAGATTTTTTTTTTTTTTTCTAATTTATTAGCACCCTCTGAAGGTAGGAAAATATTTCTCACAATGAGAGGGTAGGGGCTTTTCTCACTTTCAGATACGCAGAGATTTTTCGGCTTCTACCCTATAGCTTGAGCCATAGGACAAATGTAGATAGAAATGTACATACCCACTGGTCTTCATGTCAGAAAGCTTTTCTTTCCAGTGGACTCAAGACCTGTTATTGTACAAAAACACCAACAGGGAAATAAGGACTAACAACCTATTTTCAATTGTCTCTCAACCTGGAGAATGGATCCCCGTAGAACCAATATATAATGAGTCCTCAAATACCACTAAATTGTCAGACTGTAAAACCCAAACTCCATTTACTACTCCTGCTAATGGGAAATAATTCACAGCCCAAGTGACCTATGAAATTATGTAATATGTACAAGGGCCAGTTATTTACTTACCTCATTAAGGAGGGAACCACCAAGATAGCCTGGTTCTGAGAGAATTGGAGAGAGTGAAGTATTTATTAGTTGTTCAGAGAATGCATGAGTAAGATTCAAATTTAGATACAAAACTGGTTAACATCTTGACAGGGCAATAAAGCTATAACCTTTGGAGTTATCCTTTTTACAGGACTAAAATAATTTGCATCTCTACCAGACAAAATTACTATGCAATGCTATTGGACAAGAACCTTTTCCATTACTGTCATTTTTCTAGAAGTTAATATGTTAGACCTAAGCAGCATGACTGGCAAGCACTTATTTGCTCATTCGGACTATAGTGTTGGGAGACCTGCTTTATACCAGGCACTGTTCTTGCAACTAAGGATACCACACTACTATTCTCTGCTCTCATGGAGATTATATTCACCTGGCCTCCTTGTATGTCCCTTGCTCCATCCTTCATTGCCACCAAGAGAGCCTGGCCCTCCCTACAACCTTCCCTTATGAGCAGTAGAAATATGCCCCAGGTATCTGGCAACCCACAATCAAACGATAGGGTGACCAGGACATGCTTATCCTATATTCTGAGTGTTGGTACTACATGGATGGAACTAGAGGGCATTATGCTAAGCGAAATTAGTCAGAGAAAGACAAATATCATAGGACTTCACTCATATGAGGACTTTTAGATATAAAACAGGTGAACATAAGGGAAGGGAAGCAAAAATAATATAAAAACAGGGAGGATGGACAAAACATAAGAGACTCTTAAATATGGAGAACAAACAGAATGTTAGTGGAGGAGTTGTGGGACGGGCGGTGGGGGGGGCTAAATGGTAAGGGGGCATTAAAGAATCTACTCCTGAAATCATTGTTGCACTGTATGCTAACTAACTTGGATGTAAATTTAAAAAATAAATTAAAAAAGTGTTCGTAGAAGTTAATTTTAATAAAATCAGTGGTGTAACAGTTTCCTCTTAAATATGTTTTTTAAATGACATTAAAGAGTTCATATCTCTTAATATTAAAAGCTGTCTGTCCTTGTCCCAAGTATTGTCTTAGACCTAGAATGATCTGGTTCAGAGGAAAAGGTTTACTTCTTGACTCTTCAGTTAACCCACTTTTAAGTTTTTTCAAGCAAGAATAAAGACGTAGCATGATCACACTTCTGTATTCTTTTGTTGCTTAATCTTAAATAAATTTGGGTGTGTGTTTTTCTTTGTGGATCTCAGGTAATGTTTTCTGCTTTGGAGGAATTTATTACAGGCCTGCTTTCTGTAATGGACATTTACTGGATTGTATCCTGCCATTAGTGGTTTTGTCATATAAAGCATAATTGAATGTACTCTATTGAAACCCTGTAGCAAACAAATCTTAATCTAGTTATTTTGATATTTGTGGAGTGCTTGGATCTATCAGCTCCTATTCTTTTTAGCAGCTTGGATCTCTCCGTAAACTTTAGCATGTTTTATTTTTCCCAGCGTTCAAGAAAATGTCTACATTCTGTGAAGGTAATCTGACCGTAGAGTTCCGTTCTACTTTAAGTCTGAGGCAGATATTTATATGCTGTATCATTTGGTGGCTAAATTTAAAGAATACGTCTACAGAAATACAAAAAAGTATTCATCATAAAGATTTGTTTTTTAAAACCTTAAAATGTGTATGTTGACTATCTGCAAATTACAGATGAATATTTTTACAGTTAGAAAATCTTGGTATTTCATTTCAACTATATAAGAATGAGATCTGTGTCTTCTGCAATTGAGTAAACAGTTTAAATAGTTATAGAATTAATATAGTGGATAGTTTTTACATTGATTTTGAAATGTCTTTCATTTGAATTATTTGGTTAATAACTGTAAATAAAATATATATAATTGGCATTCTCACTGGGGAAAGGAATGTATTCTTCTGGGCAGGTCAACCGTCTTAAATGTTGCTTTTGAATTCCTATTTTTCTATAGTAGTATGTTTATATCACAGGGTCACTTACATAATAACATAAATATAAGAAGACAAATTGTATTTGTTTCACAGCCCTTCTTATGTGACTGAAATTGGATACAGTCAAAATATTTAGATTATCTTCTTATCCTGTTTGTCATTGAGGAAGAGGACTGTGCAAAGGCAATTAACCTTTCTCTCAAATTTTGCATTTTCAGAGACCAGGAACCGCTCCACCTCCAATGAAACTTCCACCTCCTTATAAAGCTCTGTCTGATGACAGTGACGAAAATGAAGAATATGCATTTACCGACAGTGAGTTCCTTTTCATTCTTTGCAGTGAATGCAGAATTTATTAAATTGTGCTTTCATGATGGCTGTCAGTTATCAATGCCATTCTGTGGGTTCTTAGAAAATGTGTATTAGCATGTCATGCTGAAAAAGACAATTTACGTCTCCTTAATTTTTCACTTAATTTACTAAACTTTCCTCCTTTAATACTAATAGTAGAGTGAATGTCAAAGGCAACGGGTTATACAGTATTTTATCTACATTTCCTCCTACTGTTACTATTTGGTTGTGAACGGAAAAATGCTAAGAAGTCCTTTAACTTGCACTTTGACCCACAATAAGCAGAGTTGGATGTGGATGCCAGCTCTTGATGACTTTCTGTATTCAAACCGATGGTGATGTTGCTAATGCAAAATTACAGAAGGCTGGAGTCATATTCTCCTTTAGAATTCCTTTCATGATTTTCTTTGCATTAGCTGTATCAAATATACATTCATACATGTATTTAATGGAGGCTTTATTTAAAAGAATTTGCATTTCTTTTATGCATGTAAAGTATATACAGTTAGATCTGATTGCTATTGTACATGGAATTTCCTTTGGGGAGGGTGATGAAAATACCCTAAAATTAGATTGTGATGATGGTTGCACATTTTGTGAATTTAGTAAAACCCACAGGATTATGTATTTAAATGGGTGAACTTTATGGTTTGTGAAATACGTATTTATATATGTTCTTTTAAAAATAACCTTGTTCCTTCCACGATTTAAAAAAGGAGTTTGATAGAGAAATCGAAAGAGTTAAAATTCTGACTGCAGGACTTCTTAGTGTATGACCTTCAGCATGCCCTCTTGTATAAAAATCATGGTTCTTACTTCCCAGGGTTGGGGGTGAAGATTAAAATAAGGTGATAAAGCCTTTGGCTTGTCAAACAGTGAAATTTCAACAAGTATTATAGCTCTTACTAATAATTATTGTTAAGTTGATTTTGTAACGGTATTTTCCCAAATACTGTAATAAGTGTGTGGATTAAAATATAAATAGATATGTTTATAATCATTTAGTTGGCTTTATAAAAACTTGATTTGCACTTTGTGGTTTTAAAGAGCCCTTTCTCATGCAGCATTTTCTTCATTTATTCCACAAATCTTTGTTAAAAGCCAACTGCTTTTTACTAACGGTATTGAGTCTGTTATGAAATAAATAGTTTTATTGGGGTCACCAACTTGGAAGGGAGCGTACAAAGGCATTGGAACAAAATATGACAAGTGTGCTGTAGTGTTTTGGTTCTCAACCTCTTCTGGAGAGTTACACTGATGGATATGATTGATATGTGTATGCACATGTGTACCATAATCCCTTGTTCTGATATAGGTGTTAGGACAGCTGCAGCAGAGTGGAGATACTTGTTGGTTATTCATAATTTCCAGGATGCTAGAATGCCCATATTTGCATAGTTAGGAAATCTGGTTTAGGCATGTGATAAAGACAATGTTCTAATCCTAGTTCTATTTGTGAATTCAGGGACAAGTGAATTAACTCCTTCATGGCTCACACTTGCTCATCTATAAGTGGGGGAAGGGATGTCTTATGATAACCTTCTTCACAGCGTAGTTATAACCTGAGGAGAAAAGCATTTAAAGAGCTTAGTATAAGGATGTGATATCAAGTAAACACTCTGGTGTCCATATGTCAGGCCTTTATCTATTATTAACTCAGTTAACGTCTAACAACTAACCTGTGAGGTCTCTAATTATACAAATAAAGAAACTGAGGCTCAGAAAAATTAAGGAATGTGTTCCAAAGTTACACAGCTAGTAAGTAGTGGAAATGGAATTTGAACCCAGACTCTCTGATTCCAGAGCCTGTATTATCATCTATACTTCCTGTTACTTAAATCTCATTTAGTATAGCAGAAGTAGGTACAAAGTGGTTAAGATTATCCAGTAAATATGGCTTTGATGCCATAAGACAGTAGCACCCTCCCCAAAGTTCCAAGTTGGCATACATGTTTTTCATACATGTGCACAAACACATTCACATATTAGTGGGGTTCAGGAAACGCCATTTTACACTGAATGCAGAAAAAACTTCTAATTGTTAAGTCATCCAACTGTAAAGTTTCACAGATTCTCCAGCAAATATATTTAGGCTGTGAATATGACTTTCCATTTGTTTTGCTCCCTAATTTTATTTTCCCAGCGTACTTTTCCCTTTCTTCAGAAGGGTTTGAACCATATGGGGTATTAGATGGTTCACATTTTAAATATAGGTGAGCCTAAACCCTCTAGCTTCTTATATTTCTTTGTGAAGTGGATCCCATGGCTTTTTTTCTTTGTTCCTTAACTCTTATTAAATGACTACTCTGCTCATCCATCCAAAACTAAAAGTAGATTGGTTCACTGTTTTATCAGATTCTTACTGTCCCAAATCTAAGCATTTCTTTTTAACGGTTGTGAAAGTATGATTTTCTGACTTTCCCATGGTCCAGGACTATGAAGTGGATGGCTGGAATCCAAGCCTTAGGCCCACTAGAAAGTGATGATTGTATTAGGTCACAGACATGAGACACATAGGATTTTAAAGTGTAGTTACAATCTAACTTAGGTGATCTTTGGTAATTACTTCTTTATAAACTTCATTTTTGAGTGGATATTATAGGTGGGCAGAGATTGTTCTAGGTGTTGGGAACATGACAGAGGAACAAGATCTCTCTCATTGGCTTATATTCTAGTAGGAGAGAAAGATTATAAACAATGAGATAGATTAAATATTGATAAATAGTCTGAATAACTAAAATAAAACAAAGTAGTGAGAATAAATGCTTTGCAGGAGTCAACATTAAGTAGAATAGGAAACAACGGCCAAGATAAGACCAAAGTGACAAGAAGGAGCCAGACATACAAAGAGCTCATATAATCCTATAGATCTGAGTTTTAATCAGACTGTGATCCATGGTAACCTATATCTTACTTAACAATCGGGTATAGATGTGCCCACACACACACACACACACACACACACACACTTACATGCATATATAATTGAAATAAAAGTTTCACAAAATATTACTTACCTTTATAACATATGAAAGAACTTTATTATTTTTCTTTTTTTTTTTTTTTAAGTTTATCTATTTAGAGAGAGAGAGGGAGCATGAGCAGGGGAGGGGCGGATAAAGAGGGAGAGAGAGAGAGAATCCCAAGCAGGCTCTGTACTGTCAGCCCAGAGCCTGATGTGAGGCTCAAAATCAGGAACCGTGAGATCATGACCTGAGCCATAATCAAGTGTCTGTCGCTTAACCTACTGAGCCACCCAGGCACCCCTCTATTTCATTTTTTAAAATGCTGTTTGCAACTCAGTTTATTTCTTGACTGTTTAATAAGTTGCAACCTGTAGTATGGAAAACACTAATCTAGAAGTCTGGCTTTCAAACTTCAGAGTCATCAGAAGCATCTAAAGAGCTTGTTAAAAGCACTAGCTGCTGGGCCCCCTCCCAATTTCTGATTCCTTACATCCGGGAGGACTTGATAATTTGCATTCCTAATTATTTCCCAAGTGATGCTGATACTCCTCATCCAGGGACCATATTCTGAAAACTATTGATCTAGGTAGTATTTTAAGTCATGGGAGCTGGTGAGTTTACTTAGGACTGATGTATAGACAACAACAGGAAGCTAACCCAGCATGGGCCTCACGAGCCAGCAAAGGAGCATCCTAGCACACTAGCATTTCCAGGAGATTGTAGAGTTAGGCAGTTTAAGAGAAGAATATGTTTCAAGAAGGCCTCTGTCCCTGAACTTCAGTAGCCAAATATGGAATGATGCTGAGAGTTTATGGAGGTTAGAATCATGGAAGTAACCATTGAACTTAACAACATAAAATTGTTAAGAAGAAAAAGAATACTTGATAAAATACTGTACAGATTGTTGTGAGAATTAGATGTGACAACTAATATAGATAGTATGGTACATAATAGCTATTTATATTATAGATCCTTTATCTTGCATAGTTGAGCATAATTCATGACATTCTGGTATCTAATTATAGGAAGGCTTCTAACCATCAATTGAATGAACAGTGCTGAAAATTTTTTTTAATTATTTTTTTTAATGTTTATTTTTGAGAGAGAGAGAGACAGAGACAGAGCACAAGCAGGGGAGGGGCAGAGAGAGAGGGAGACATAGAAACCGAAGCAGGCTCCAGCCTCTGAGCTGTCAGCACAGAGCCTGACATGGGGCTCGAACTCATGAACCGTGCGTGACATCATGACCTGAGTCGAAGTTGGACACTTGACCAACTGAGCCACCCAGGCACCCCAAAAAGTGCTGACATTTTAATTAAGGATTATGAAACAATTATGAATTAAGAAACAGTATCCACATAAATGCTTAGCTATTGAAAACTACTATTATCACACCGACAGGATTTATCCAAGGGAAGTTGCCAATGTAGAGAACTTCCAACTTAACTTTATGGTAATTGTCTTTAATACCTGAATTAAAAACTAGATTGTCTTGACAAAGGTTTAAGATCACTGAGGGCATGAAGTGTCACTCAGTTGACTATCACATGGTGACTTTCAAATCTTCATTTTTAGCCATCCTCTTTCACATCCTGACATGTTTTCAGTTGGCTGCCAGAAAGATATGATGTCTTTTTTTCTTCTAGCATTTTAAATCTTTTGTGCAAAACAAAATGTGTTTTCTTCCTGAAGGCTGACCTTTTTCCTTATATTCTCAATTTTTCATAAAGCCCTTACTCCAGACTGAAGCTTCACGTCTGTTTGTGGTCTCTCTTCCTCAGTTAATCTTCATTATCAATTTCTCCCACATTTGTAGCTTCCTTTGCATTTTTATTGCCACAATTTTAGTGGCTATATAGTTGTAGTCACAATTTATTGAGTACCTACTATGTGTCATACATTTCCCCAATTCTTTAAATGCTTTCTCTTTTGATTTACAGAAGAGCTCTAAAAGGATATCTTGTCTTTGGGCTGATTTCAGCTTAATCTCACCTTCTTTGGAAAACCTTGCCTCATTCCTCATTCTAATATATATTCTTGTATTTTTTTTTATAACACAATGAAATGTGATTATTTATGTGATTATTAGTTTGTCTTTCCCTTCAAGTTCCATGAGTCGAGTGATCCTCTCTGTTTGGGCCTGGCACATTATAGAAACTCCGTATTTGGGACAAATTAATGACAGAGGGTGTGTAACTTGGATAGTGATGTTGGGGGTGTGATGAAAATCCAGGTCCGCTCATAGTGCTTTAGAGATAGTCTTTCTACTGAGCTGTGCCATCCATCTAGTTTCAGAGCCTTCTGTCCAGAGCAACTTGCCTTCTCTTTGCCAATATGCCACCCCTCACCTTATCTAAAAGGAGTGATCCCCACAGAGAGAAGCCACTATCTAGAAAAAGTCCCACTTTTGATCCCAGACATTAAACGCTTTTATATCCAGTCTTTCTAACCTGTTGGTATTCATTATTTAAACTACATTTTTAAACATCAAGGAGCAGAAGGTTTTGGAATGACTTTTTGTAACCTATAAGAGCATAATCATAGAGAAGCAATGAGAATCATACAGTAGACATGTTTCTTGATGTATATTAGGTTCTAGAAACTCAGAATATAATTGACTTCTCTGACACTTGGCTTTTAAATGGTATAGCAGAGATGAATGGAACTGCATGCTGAAGGCCTCTTAAAGCCTTTTTTTTTATACTTTAATTTCAGAATAGCATACTCTCCTTAGGTGCTTTGTTTTTCCCCCTCAATTTTTTTTTCTTTTGCTCTGATTCCTTCCCCACCCTCATAAAATTATATGTTCTAATATAATATTTGGTAAAAAGAATTTATTTTGGTTAAAGTTTAGAGGGGATGCCAGGGGCGCCTGGGTGGCTCAGTCGGTTAAGCATCCAACTTCGCCTCAGGTCATGATCTCATGATTCGTGAGTTCAAGCCCCGCATTGGGCTCTGTGCTGACAGCTCAGAATCTGGAGCCTGTTTCAGATTCCGTGTCTCCCTCTCTCTCTCTGCCCCTCCCCAATTCATACTCTGACTCTCTCTCTCTCTCTCTCTCTCTCTCTCTCTCTCTCTCTCTCTCAGAAATAAATAAACATTAAAAAAAAAATTTTTTTAATGTTTAGAGGGGATGCCTTTTTAGAAGATTACAGCTTTAGGGCACCTGGCTGGCTCAGTTGAAGGAACATGCAACTCTTGACCTTGGGGTCATGAGTATGAGCCACAGGTTGGGTATAGAGATTTCTTAAATAAAATCAGAAAAGAAAAAAAAAAGAAAATACAGCTTCATTGAGATATAATCCACATTACTATATAACTCATCTACTTAAGGCATGTAGTTCAATGGCTTTTAACACAGAGTTCTTCAACCATCACTACTGTCAATTTTAGAACAGTTAGAACATTTTAATCACCCATCCCCCACAATATTCCTACTCATTAGCAGTCACTCCCATATTTATTCAGAAATTCTTTACATCCATATATAAAATATACACACATAGGGGCGCCTGGGTGGCTCAGTCGGTTGAGCAGCCGACTTCGGCTCAGGTCATGATCTTGCACTCCGTGAGTTCGAGCCCCGCGTTGGGCTCTGTGCTGACAGCTCAGAGCCTGGAGCCTGTTTCAGATTCTGTGTCTCCCTCTCTCTCTGACCCTCCCCCGTTCATGCTCTGTCTCTCTCTGTCTCAAAAATAAATAAACGTTAAAATATATATATATATACACACACATATATATTTTAATTTTAAAAAAGATTTTGTAGATACTCTGCATGTGTTCCCATGGATTGGGTTGGGGAACCTGCCCCAAACCCTCCTTCCTTTTACCAAAAATTGAAATCTGCATCTAAATTTGGAAGAAGACAAGGATATGTTACTGTCCTCAAATCTAGCAGTGCTTTAAATCTCACCTCCTCTGCCCAGGGGAAAAAAAAAAAAAAATTTAGAGAACAAATTATTATTCACAGATGGTATAGTAGTCAATCTTAAAAATTCAAAACCTTAAAAAACTTTTTGGCAACAGTAAGTAAGGCTATATATGAGTTGCACATATGAAAATATTGGCTAATCAGTTTCATCTATTTAAAAATATAAAAATTTTCTCTCCCCCCTTTTTTTAATGTTTATTTATTTTTGAGAGAGAGAGAGAGAGAGAGCGAGCATGAGAGGGGGAGGGGCAGAGAGAGAGGGAGACACAGAATGCGAAGCAGGCTCCAGGCTCTGAGCTGTCAGCACAGAGCCCTATGCGGGGCTCGAACTCACAGACCACGAGGTCATGACCTGAGCTGGAATTAGATGCTTAATGCACTGAGCTACCCAGGCACCCCTTTGTAAAAATATTCTAATAGTGATAACAGAAAAACTAGAAAATATCTAGGAATAATACAATTAGAAATGTGAAACTCATGGCAGTGATCCATAAGTTTGTCATTTACTCTTTGGCACTGTGACAAAAACTCTAAAACTACTCTCCCCCCCCCCCCCCAAAAAAATGTATGTGGATACACAAAACCATTGTCACCTGTGCACACACCCTCACACACATACCTACACTCACACTCACTCACCCATACACACACACACACACACACACCCACCCCTACCTCATTTCGAGTAGGCATCATTTTGCCTGTTTAGTGAAAGTCCTGAAGCCCATTTAAGAATTCATGGACCACAGGTTGACAACCTCTATAGTTTCTTTTTTTAAAGAAAACTGGAATTTTATTAAAGAAGATTCAGGGGAAAATTAGAGACATGTTCCTTTCCAGATTGGAAGAGGAAGTATATTAAAGATTTCAATTATTTTTAAATTAGTCTTTAAGATAATTTGAATCCAATTCCTAAATATATATAGCCCCTCCTTTTTTTTTTTAAATATGAGGATTTGATTGAAAATTGATTTGGAAATGAAACACTACACAGTTTTGGAAAGTGTCCCTCGTATCTGAATATATTCTAAATTGGTAGTTTTCAAACTGAATCTGGAACTTTCAGAAATGAGTGAGAGTGTTTTTGCTTGTCTAAATCAGCTTTTCTCAACCTTGGCACTCTTGCCATTTTGACCAGATAATCCTTTGTTGGGTGGGGAAGGAGGCTGTTTTCTGCATTGTGAGATGTTTAACAGCATCTCTGGTCTCTACCCACTTGATGCCAGGAGCTCTCTCTCCACAAACTTGTGGTGACAGCCACAGATATCTCCACACATTGCTCAGTGTCCCCTGGTCCACAGGATGGGGGGTTCTACTGTCATTTATGAGGATGCCAAGAGCACTGCATTTTATGGAATAGTCCTCTACAATGGAGAATTATTCTGCTCAAAGTTCTGGGAGCACTCCTGATTAGAAACCTTGCTCAAACTACAGTAATTAGGGGCACTTGGGTGGCTCAGTCAGTTGAGTGTCCGACTTTGGTTCAAGTCATGATCTCACAGTTTGTGAGTTGGAGCCCCACACCAGGCTCGCTGCTGTCAGCCCAGAGCCCGCTTGGGATCCTCTTTCTCCCTCTCTCTCTGCCCCTCCTCTGCTCTCACTCTTTCTCAAAACAAATAAATAAAATAAAATAAATAAACTACAGTAATTAAATCCATTTAGTATTTGCAAATAAAGATGGTCTAGAAATAAACCCAGATGTCAAGAATTTAGAACATAAAAAATACATTTTTTGAAATAGAAATAGGATAGATTATTTGATAAATGATGGGGTATATAATAATTTGGGGAGAAAAATGTAGAGATCTCCATTTCTCATCAAAATTGCAATTTAATTCTGAATACTGTCTACTTCTAAACACTGAAAACATAAAAATACTGTAAAAAAATCTAAGGTTTTTTTAAGTTTACTTATTTTGAGAGAGATAGAGAGCAAGTGGGGGAAGGGTAGAAAAAGAAATAGGAGTTCTTATATACTGTTGGCAGGAATATGAATTCATGTACCTCTTTCTGGAGACCCATTTGGCAGCATGTATAAAAAATTTAAATGTGCATATTCTTTGACTGAATAATTCACCTTCCAGTGATAATAGCTTAAAGAATTCAATGCCCATGTGAATATATGTACATATACCTACAAAGATGTGTTCTACATTTTTCACAAATAGCAATTATAGCAGTATATATTATATGTAATTTATAAAATGCCCTTGATTAAGTTACTTACTCTAAACATTTCTAGACATTCGACTTGAAACAGGTTGCATCCTTTTGTTTGGATTCCTCATTTGTAAGATGGAAATAATAATAGTACTCCTTTGACTGGATTGTTTTGAGAGACTAGAAGAGTTAATGTATATAGCATCCTTCTACAGGAAGTGACACATAGGATGTATTCCAGAATGTGAGCTACTACTGTTTATTATCATCAATAGTAATACAACATTCTTCAGTGTTTGCCAAATATTGCCAATACAGGATGAAATTTCTGGCCTATGTACATATTAAAATTTTACCTAAAAATTACTATAGTTTAATTTTTTTAATGTTTGTAAAGTTTTTTCTTTTAGGTTTATTCATTTACTTTGAGAGAGACAGAGACAGTATGAGTGGGGGAGGGGCAGAGATAAAGGGAGAGGGAGAATCCCAAGCAGGCCCCCGGCTGTTAGCCCAGAGCCCAATGTGGGGCTTGAATTCACAAAACCACGAGATCATGACCTGAGCCAAAACCAAGAGTTGGACACTCAACAGATTGAGCCACCCAGGCTCCCCTGTAAGTTAAATCTTCTAAGTTTAATATTATTGTGTGGGATCAATACTTTATTAAGAACTCTATACAACTGGGCTGCTCCTTCATCACCCTCATCACCATTGTATGTGACACTCTTATTCTCCCACTTTCATCTGTGATCACTGGAAGAGAAAAGCATTTTGGAATACTTCCTTTTTCTTGAGTATTTTTCTCTTCTATATTTTCTTTGGACCAAACATGGAATTATCCTAGAAGTTTTTGTATATGATTTTGTAATTTTTTTCCTCCCAATGTGGGCAAAATAGAGTTTTTTGAGAAAAATTCATGGCCCAAATGGAATTTAAAAACTAAAAATCTAGCTTTTAAAGATTACTTTGTTTAGTATGAGTGATAGTTTTCCAAACAGTCCTACAAAGCTTATAACATGACTTAATCTCTCTTATTCTGCCTTGTAGTATTTAAATATTTATAAACATTTGTTGATTCACAAAAGTTATAGTGCTCTCTGTAGAGTTAATTCTTTTAATATTAACATTAATTTTTAATATATTTTCCTATTTAACCTTTAAAAATTTTATTTAAGAAAAATTTTTTTAATGTTTATTTATTATTGAGAGACAGAGACAGAGCATGAGCATGGGAGGGACAGAGAGAGGAGACACAGAATCCAAAGCAGGCTCCAGGCTCTGCGTCGTCAGCACAGAGCCCGACACGGGGCTTGAACCCACAGACCGTGAGATCGTGACCTGAGCCAAAGTTGGACTGTTACCGACTAAGCCACTCAGGTGCCCCAACCTTTAAAATTTTTTTAATTAAGGGGCGCCTGGGTGGCTCAGTCAGTTGAGTGTCCGACTTCGACTTCGGCTCAGATCATGATCTCGCGGTCTGTGAGTTTGAACCCCACGTTGGGCTCTGTGCTGACGCTTCAGAGCCTGGAGCCTGCTTCGGATTCTGTGTCTCCCTCTCTCTCTGCCCCTCCCCTGCTCATGCTCTGTTTCTCTCTCTCTCTGTCAAAAATAAATAAACATTAAATTTTTTTTTTAATTTTTTTTAATTAAAAAGTTTATTTATTTGAGAGAGAGCATACTCATACAAACTGGGGAGCCATGGAGAGAGAATCCCAAGCAGCTGACAGCACAGAGCCTGATGTGGGGCTCAATCTCACAATCTGAAATCATGACCTGAGCCAAAACCAAGAGTTGGACACTTGATCAACTGAGCCACCCAGGTATCCCCCACAATTTTTATTTTTAAATCAAAATGTTAGCAGGTTTCACCCCCATCTTTAATTATCTGTGGTATGTTACTCTTACAGTGATGAACATTTGTACTTCAATTAATCAAGAGAATTTGAACATATCAGGCATACAAAGAAATGTTCCAGTCTCAGTTACATCAAGAATTTTAACCTAGGAATTAACAGTAAATCAAAATGGCAACCTTGTTTGAATTATTGCCATTAATACACAGTTTATTTTCTATTGTTAATCCATGCCCAGAATCACTGATCCTGCATGGGTTCAGAGGGGCCTGAATGCTGAGTGTCTTTCAGATCTTTGGCCTTCTTGAAGCCAGTACCTAATGGCAGTTTAGTAAAATTTTACAACCAAAGCTGAATTTTGCAGAACCCCTAGTATTTTTTAATTGAAAAAAGTACAAAAGCATGTATACTAACTCCTTTGAGAGGGGAGTTTTGAGAAAAATCTTGTCCTTTCAACTTTACTTAATCCACTTGAATTTTGTATAACAAAATATGTTTGCTTGGAAGAGAAAAACCATTTTGTCTTACAACTCAATAAGAAAACAAGCAATGCAATTTTTAAAAATGTACAAAACTGAAATGACATTTCAATCAAAGATCTATAGATGGCTAAGAAGCACATAAAAATGCCCAATATTACTAATTATAGAGAAATGCAAATTAAAACCACAACACATTCATAAGAATTATTTTAATTTTTTTAATATTTTATTTTTATTTTTGAGAAAGAGAGAGAGACAAGCAGGGAGGGGTAGAAAGAGGGAGACACAAAATCTGAAGCAGGCTCCAGGTTCTGAGCTGTCAGCACAAACCCAATGCAGAACTCGAACTCACCAACCACAAGATAATGACCTGAGCCGAAGTCAGATGCTTAACTGTCTGAGCCACACACAGGTGCCCCTTCACAAGATTTTAATTAAAAAAAAAAAAAAAAAAAAAAAGGACTCTACAACTAGAACCCTAATACACTGCTGGTGGGAATGTAAAATGATATACCATTTTGGAAAACAGTTTGGTCATTTCTTAAAAAGTTAAATATAAGTTTACCATACAATCTAGCAATTCTACTGCTAGGTATATATCCAACAGAAATGAAAACCTATGTCCACACAAGACTCCTACAAGTATATTAATTGTAATGTTAGTCATAATAGTTCAAAATTGGACATAGCCAAGTGTGCATCAACTAGTAGAGAAACATAGTGTTGTATATCCATACAGTAGAAAAAAAGTTAAAAAGAGCAAAATACTTATATATACCATTATGCAAAGTAAAGGAAACCCAGTGCAAAAGACTATATACTATAAGATTCCATTTATATAGAATGTCCAGGGGCGCCTGGGTGGCTCAGTCGGTTGGGTGTCCGACTTCGGCTCAGGTCATGATCTCGCAGTCCGTGAGTTCGAGCCCCGCATCGGGCTCTGTGCTGACAACTCGGAGCCTGGAGCCTGTTTCAGATTCTGTGTCTCCCTCTCTCTCTGACCCTCCCCCATTCAAGCTCTGTCTCTGTCTGTCTCAAAAATAAATAAACGTTAAAAAAAAAATTTAAAAAAAAAGTTTTATATAGAATGTCCATAAAAAACAAATTTATAGCTATAAAAAGCAGGTCATTCGTTGCCTAGATTTGGGGCTGGGATTGGGCTTCATCGAATTTGTTGAGGTAGTGGAAATGCTCTAAAGCTGGATTGTGGTGAGAGTTGCACATGTCTGTAAGTCAACTGAAAATCAATGAAGTATATGCTTGCAGTGGGTGAATTTAATGTATTATATAAAATAAAACCTGATAAAGTTATTTCAAAGTTAAATATAATTTTAAATATTTATTTTTGAGAGGGGGGGGAGAGAGAGAGAGAGAGAGAGGCAGAGAGAAAGGGAGACAGAGGATCCAAAGTGGGCTCTGCACTGACAGCACAGAGCCCAGTGCAGGGCTCGAACTCGTGAACCGCAAGATCATGACCTGAGCTGAAGTCAGACACTTTTTGAGCCATCCAGGTGCCCCAAATATAATTTTAAATTGAAAAGTCACATTTGTGGGTGAAGGAGTTTAAAATCGTAAAAGTACAAGCTTCCGTAGGGCACCTGGGTGGCTCATTCAGTTAAACATCCGACTTGATCTCAGCTCAGGTCTTGATTTCAAGGTTGAGAGCGCAAGCCCCAAGTTGGGCTCCACACTGGGTGTGGAGCCTACTTAAAAAAATAAAATAAAATGGATGCCTGGGTGGTTCAGTGGGTTAAGCGTCTGACTCTTAATTTCGGCTTAGGTCATGATCTGGTTGTTTGAGAGTTATAGCCCCACATCAGGCTCTGCACTGATAGCATGGAGCCTGGTTGGGATTCTGTCTCCCTCTCTCTCTTTCTCTCTTTGCTCCTCCCTTGCTTGCTCTATCTCTGTCTCTCAAAAATAAAGAAAAACAAACTTAAAAAAAAACATTTAAAATAAAAAATACATGGCACAAAAACAGCCACATAGACCAGTGGAATAGAATAGAAACCCCAGAACTAGACCCACAAACGTATGGCCAACTAATCTTTGACAAAGCAGGAAAGAATATCCAATGGAAAAAAGACAGTCTCTTTAACAAATGGTGCTGGGAGAACTGGACAGCAACATGCAGAAGGTTGAAACTAGACCACTTTCTCACACCATTCACAAAAATAAACTCAAAATGGATAAAGGACCTGAATGTGAGACAGGAAACCATCAAAACCCTAGAGGAGAAAGCAGGAAAAGACCTCTCTGACCTCAGCCGTAGCAATCTCTTACTCGACACATCCCCAAAGGCAAGAGAATTCAAAGCAAAAATGAACTACTGGGACCTTATGAAGATAAAAAGCTTCTGCACAGCAAAGGAAACAACCAACAAAACTAAAAGGCAACCAACAGAATGGGAAAAGGTATTTGCAAATGACATATCGGACAAAGAGCTAGTATCCAAAATCTATAAAGAGCTCACCATACTCCACACCCAAAAAACAAATAACCCAGTGAAGAAATGGGCAGAAAACATGAATAGACACTTCTCTAAAGAAGACATCCGGATGGCCAACAGGCACATGAAAAGATGCTCAACGTCGCTCCTCATCAGGGAAATACAAATCAAAACCACACTCAGATATCACCTCACGCCAATCAGAGTGGCCAAAATGAACAAATCAGGAGACTATAGATGCTGGCGAGGATGTGGAGAAACGGGAACCCTCTTGCACTGTTGGTGGGAATGCAAATTGGTGCAGCCACTCTGGAAAACAGTGTGGAGGTTCCTCAAAAAATTAAAAATAGACCTACCCTATGACCCAGCAATAGCACTGCTAGGAATTTATCCAAGGGATACAGGAGTACTGATGCATAGGGGCACTTGTACCCCAATGTTTATAGCAGCACTCTCAACAATAGCCAAATTATGGAAAGAGCCTAAATGTCCATCAACTGATGAATGGATAAAGAAATTGTGGTTTATATACACAATGGAGTACTACGTGGCAATGAGAAAAAAATGAAATATGGCCCTTTGTAGCAACATGGATGGAACTGGAGAGTGTTATGCTAAGTGAAATAAGCCATACAGAGAAAGACAGATACCAAATGGTTTCACTCTTATGTGGATCCTAAGAAACTTAACAGAAACCCATGGGGGAGGGGAAGGAAAAAAAAAAAGAGGTCAGAGTGGGAGAGAGAGCCAAAGCATAAGAGACTCTTAAAAACTGAGAACAAACTGAGGGTTGATGGGGGGTGGGTGATGGGTATTGAGGAGGGCACCTTTAGGGATGAGCACTGGGTGTTGTATGGAAACCAATTTGACAATAAACTTCATATATTGAAAAAATAAAAAAATAATAAAATATAAAAATAAAATAAATAAAATAAAAAATACAAGATTCCAGCTATAAAATAAGTGAGTCCTAGGGAGGTAATGTATAGTGTGGTGACTATAGTTAACAATACTATATGGTATATTTGAAAGTTGCTAAGAGTAGATCTTTAAAGCTTTTATCACAAGAAAATGTAACAATGTATAATGATAGATGTTAACTAGATTTATTTTTATGGTCACCTTGCAATATATATATAAATCACATCATTGTTGTATACCTAAAACTAATATAATGTGATAAAGTCAATTATATCTAAATAAATTTTTTTAAACGAATCTCATTTGTAAAGGATAATGAAAACTTACTATGAAAAGATCTATGTTAAAGGAGGAGGGCAATCAAATAGCAAATTACTTTGAAGAATAGAATTAAAGTGTGTTCATGTCTTCCTTGACGGTGCTGGGATTTGAGAACCCTAAAATTCATCTGGTCTAATTTTACAGTTAAGAATCGTAAGACACCCCCTACCCCAGAGTAATTAATTTGCCCAAAGTCACAAAATTAGTTATTGTGAGGTCAAGAATAGAATGTAGGTCTCATTTGATGTTCAGGGCCATATTTAAGCTTTCCCTTCTGGTGCTTTCCTGTTCACACCATTGCCAATTTTTAACATGAAGTGGACTCATGGTCACCAGAGATTTATTGAGCAACTAGTAGATTTTGGTTTAAATTTTTGTTTTGCTTTTTTTTTTTTGGTATTGTTGTGGACTCTGTAGTTGATCTCTACCTTGCCAATAGATGTCACTACAATCAACAGCAATTATTATCTGGGATTTAAGGAATGTTAAGAATGATCACTTCAAATAGGCAAACAGCATTCATTAGTAGCTTCTAGCAGTATTTACGTGTTCTTTTTATTAGATCTGTGGATTTATTTGCTTCCTCCTTTGTTTTGTTTCTTGGTTTTGATGCAAAATTGGAAAGATTAAGAAATAAAGGCCAAGTTTTAACTTTTTAGTTTTATGTAAATTCTTTTTCTCATTTCCTGTAGTTAATCATCCTTTTCTGAACGCTTTATCTTTCTAATTAAGTGAAATAAGTAGAATTCTTATTCCGGTCCTATGATGGAGACTGGTGAACGTCGCTTTCTATTTCAGTGGATTTTTTGTTCTGAAAACTCCCAAAGCTCCAGCCCTTGATAGAATTGAGATGCATTTATTGTAAGTATAAATAAAAAATTATATTGTTTAAGATCTTTTGAGAAGCATTTAAATTATGTTCAGGTGTTCTGGATTTTAATATTACTCATCCACGTGAGAGGTGATCAGGTATTCTACAGTTTACAAAGAAAGGTTAGAGAACCCTATAGTACTTAATAGATAATCATGAAGTAATTGCAGTTAGTTACTTGATTCTGTCCTGGTGTGCTGGGGATGGGAAGGAGGAGGGGACGCAGTGAGGCATTTAAAAAAAAAAAAAAAAGTTTAAGAAACTACAACCATTTTTCTAATGATTTTTCTGAAGCTTCTATTTTTTTTTTTTTTTGATACATTTTTTTTGTCCCCCTGAAAGGTAACTTGAAGACCTGACTGCTTAAACAGAATCTTTACTGCACATTTAAAACGTTACTGAGACACAAATGAATCTCGCTAGGGATACCACATGTTCAGTACGGTTCACCAGTTTCTTTGTTATAAAAATGATTCAGTGATGTGAGCAAGAAGGAGAGAGTAAGTTGATGACTGTTTCATTCACTTCAGATGGGCTAAAATCCACCACAGTTTCCTTTTAATCTGCATTCGAAAGATGCAACTAATGCGCTGCACTGTTTCTCAGCAGGAAAACGGGGTCATTAAAGTGATATTAATTGAAGCTGGCCACAAAATAAACGGTCGTGTTTATATTGCCTCCTGCTCTGGAACAGAGCAATCATCCCGATGTGAGCAGGGTAACTGAGTGCCACAATCGGCAGTGTGAAGCATCTGAGGGTCAGATGTGGGAAACCAGGGATTTTGCTTCTCCCGGCATACTTTTCCAGGCAGCTTCTACCTACTGACAGATGTGACTGGTAGCTTGAGTGGTCGCTTGAAATTAGCTTAATTGATTGCTTCTCATGATAGAAATAGACTGACAACTTGCCCTAAAGGAGAATAAAACCTGAGGGGGAGAAAAAATAGGCCCAAGGTCGACAGAAGAGAGAGGACAGAGTCTGGTGAGGATTTCAGCTGCTTCCAGCACTGAATGTTTATCAGGAATGCAGATACCCTGAAGGGAACACTGGTACAGCAATGGTCCAAGGGGGTTTCCCAGGTAAGATATCTGTGCCTCTGTGATCTGTGGCTCTTGTGGAATGCAGTCTTAAGCTGTTTTAGTGTTTAGTGTTGGTGCAGAATGTTGTTTTAAAGGTTTGAACAATAGTAAGCTAAGGCATTTATCTTTAGTGAGAGAGTGAGGGTACATCTGCATGTGCAAGGCAATTGTATGTTAGAAAGAAACGTCTAAAAATTTCCTTTCCTGTGTATTGTAGCTGGAATTGAAAAGTAGAGCAGTTTATCAGACTGTCAAGGATATACTAGTGAGTTTCAGTGCCAAAATTCTTAACACTGTGTTCATGTAGTAGCCTCTCCTTTCAGACTCGTAATTGAGAAGTAGATCTCCTGGACACTTCTTATTGTTGTTGTTATTTGTGACTTCACCATAATCAAAAAGGAAGATGATTTGCATTAGAACAAGGTTATTCTGATTAATTTTTAAAAACTGACCATTCAGCATTTTGTGAGAGGTGAAAGTAGAATATCGTTAAGGAATCCTAGTAGTAAACAAAAGGCTGCTTTTTTTAAATTGTTAACTAGCATCGTAAATAATATTTGCTAATTGTGATCGAAGTCCCATTCGTCTAAACCCACAAGTTCACATTCATTAGGGGTGGGGGCTCAGCACTTGGAAGTATTATCAGGGACTTCCCTGTTAACACATAGTTCTTGAAATCATTGCTACAATAGTAATATAATCTCATACAATAGGGTACTCTATGTCTATGTTTTTGCTTGATTTCTAGAAAATTAATTTAACAGAGCTTTTTATCCAAGTAAGATGTGGACTATTTTAGACATAATAGGGGGATCTTCCTGCCTAAGCATTATTACCTAAGGGAGACAACTGTAAACTCAAAAGAGTTAGACATCACATTATGGCTTTTTCTTTTCAGCAGTGCACACGCAAATTAGGTTATTTCTACTGCAACAGCAGGATATATGCTGCATACCTGATTTAAGCTAGCAGACCTTATCCTTGGCTATGCTGTGAAAATAATTGAGCAAGAACTTTTCTTTCGCCTAAAATACAATTTCTGAAGATCTCAGTGTTGGAGTCTTGTGCTATTTAGTATCCAAGTTTGTGCTTTTGATTTGGAGGAAATGTTATAGCCCTTAAAAGGATGCGTCACAGATTCCCTGTAGTGACAACTGTCCTGATTGTTTCTTTTTATTTTATAGTTGGAACTGGTTTCATTTGTCTGAAGGTCATCTTTTTAATACTGCTTCTCAAACTTGTATTGACAAGGCAGCTATAGGAATGATCCTGAACATTGGTGGACCCTACTTGCTTTTCTTCAGACTCTCTGGAACAATTTGCTCATGTTCCTTTTATTTTAGGAAGTGTCATTTTAAAAATCGGTTTCTCCAGATTAAAAATATATGTGTGCTTAGTGTCCTCAGAGTGATCTCTCACCCCTGATAATTTTCTTAATCTCTATCTCACCAACTTAAAGTTGCTACTGTCTGGCTTCATAAACCACAGTAGAACCCTCAAGAATCCCCGCAGTGAGTTTTCCAGAAATTGCACAGAATATGTCTAGTCGGTAGGAATTTCTGTGTCTTTTGCATTTTATTCAAATAATATATGCAAATATTTTTTATGTTATTAACTATAAATGTGCCTCTTAAGTAGACATATATTTGTGTGTTAAATATAAGTTCCTTTTCTAGTGCTCCTGCTCAGGATTAATTGTTCGTGATTTACATAACAAATATATTCAGCATTTATTTAATGTTTCTTTTTACCTTTCAATGTATATATACATTTAACTCCAGGGTATTTAAATCCTTTGTAATTGTCTTTATATTATGTTCGCTACTCTGTATTCAGTTAATTTGAAAAGCATCCTTCTATTTCATGTGTCTTTTTGGCATATTTTACAAATAGTTATACATAAATTGATAAATAAAAGATGAGGCTTCAGTCTGCAGAGAATTTACTTCTTTTTTTTTTTTTTTTTGTACTTGCTTGGAATCATGATTGTTTGTTTGTTTTGAGGTTTTTTTTTTTTTTTAAGTAGTCTCCACACCCAGTGTGGGGTTCAAATCCACAACCCCAAGATCAGGAATCTCAAGCTCTACCAACTGAGTCAGCCAGGCACCCATGGAAACATGTTATTTAAAAAAATTTTTTTTAATGTTTATTTATTTTTGAGACAGAGAGAGACAGAGCATGAATGGGGGAGGGTCAGAGAGAGAGGGAGACACAGAATCTGAAGCAGGCTCCAGGCTCTGAGCTGTCAGCACAGAGCCCGACTCGGGGCTCGAACTCACGGACCGTGAGATCATGACCTGAGCCGAAGTCGGACGCTTAACCAGTTGAGCCACCCAGGTGCCCCGAATTCTGTTTTTTAAAGTTCAAAAGCACTAGAGACAATATATAAATTAATGGGTATGGCCATATTCCAAAAAAACTTTTTACAGAAACATGCAGGAGGTCAAATCTGGCCCATAGGCTGTAGTTTGCTGAATCCTGGAATAAATGATTCATTTTAAATAAGCTCACCCTCACCAAAAGTTTGCTAGTTATGAAGTGAAAAGGCTGCTACTTTTACCTACTTGATCAAGAAACTATCCCGTTAGCTTGCCCTGAACATGTTAACAATGCATAAATCATATTACAGATTTGTTCAGAAACCACTGAAGCAGCACACAAAATGATTTAAAACAAACAAACAAACAAACAAAAGACTCAGAGCAGGAAAATAAACTCATCTACCCCATTATTCTACTTCCTACTCTCCCCAAGTATACAAATTCCTCATAAGAACTTCTTTACAATTATTGAAAAATTTTTTTTTCTAAGAAAAAACCACTGTTCCACTGGGAGAAAATGTCCTTTCCTTACATACTATCATTGCACACTATGTAGTCTATAAAAAGAACCTTCTAAGTAATACATGTAGATGATAGAATAATTTCATCTTCTTTGGTGAGCCACTGTTCCAAGAGAATGCTCCCTTTATAAATTGAATAGACTTGGCCATTCTCTCATGAATATTCATTAGGTTACATGCAAAAATGTCTTTTTCTACATTCAAAGAACATTTACTGAACGTCTACAATGACCTTAGCTTTGGCTACAGGGGAAACAGATGCGTGAAGACCTAACCCCAACACAGCACCATAAGCACGTGAAGAGCCATATTCACACATGGGAAGCGATTATTTAGGCATTAACTGAAAAAAGCAAGAGCACAGACATATGAAAGTTATAGATTCCCCAGGGACTAAAGAATGAGAAGCCAGATTCTGTAGGTTCTGTGACCTGTGAAAGCACAGATTATCCACTTGCCAAAATGATTCTTCTTGAAGAACAATCAAAAAAGAGGACTAAGCAACTTGCGAATTATTATATAAATGAGCCTTGGCAATCAATCAAATCCATTGTCTGTCATTTGAAGAACCAAAGCCTTTAACTTAATTTTGCACAGGAGCAGAGAGCCGTTTTCAGAGATTTCCCATGACACAGATGAACAGCCATAACCAGTATAATTTTGTTATTAGACTATCACTATGTGCGTGTTTAATCCCTGCAGGTATACTCAAGACCTCTCCAAGAAATATCAGATGTATTCAAACAAACGCTTAGATGGGAAGCTAGGAAACAATCCATCAGATATAAATTTTTAAAAAACTTTTATACCTCATGATCTTTTGCTTTATGAAGCTGAAAGTTGCTACCTTCTCATTCCCAGCAAGCTCTTAAATCTGCACTGGCTTTTGAAATACTCATGGGAGCAGATATTGAAAATCTGAAGCAGGTATAGGCAACACAGAGCCAAAACCCCAATGCAATTCAAAACACTTACCAAAGTGCTAATACATTTCCATGTCACCTAGGATGAACCTGAAGTTACTGAATCACTCAAAATACAATTTTTTAGAAATTGCATCTAAGTATCTGATCAACCTTAGATACTTACCCATTTCCTTCTGGTTAGCGTCAAGAGACTTGTTATTTCTTTTCCAAATGTAGAAATTGTCCAGTAATGGAAGAGAAATTTGTTTATGCTCAGAAGCCTGATTCATGCTGTGCAGTGTGTGATGCCACAGTGATGTGTACCCTAACGACTAATGGCACACCTCCATTACTGTATTTTTCCCCAATTCAGCTTCATTTGGTTTGTGACTTTTTCTTTTAAATTGGAACTTCCAATATTAAAATGTGGTTTGCTGAAGAATACAGTGAACACTTTTCGGAATTCGGAATGTCAGCATGCTTTTGTTTTGTTTCAGAATTTGAATTACATGTCTACCTACCCAATTACTGAAAAAGAGGAGAGTAATCAATTTGTCTTTGCCAATGGAATGAACTATTTCACAAGATCCTTGAAAATGTGTTAAAACTAAGTAAAAGTACAGGCTTTGGAGTCATCTAGACCTCATCAATAAAATGATGAGACATTAAGAAAGAAACTTATAGGGGCGCTTGGGTGGCTTTGACAGCTCAGAGGCTAGAGCTTGCCAGGATTGTCTCCCCCTCTCTCTGCCCCTCTCCTGCTCACGCTCTGTCTCTCTCTGTCTCTCAAAAATAAATAAAAACCATTAAAAATTTTTAAAAAAGGAAGAAATTTATAAAATAATATGGATTGAAGACAATAATGTACATAAAGCCATTAGCCCAGTGCCTGGAACATAAGCACTGAAAAAATTTAAGAAAGGAAACTACAAATTTTATTTTGACTATTCCAAAATGTGATTTCCACGGGTTAGCTACCACTAATTTCCATTTCAGGAAATAATACATTTGTGACCTTTCAGTTCTAAAATTCTTACTCCTCTGAAACCTGGTCTCACTTTGTCCTTTCTGCTTTCCTGCTTCTAACACTGCTTTGCCTGAGTGGACTCCCATCTCTGGAGCTACCACCTTCCTGCCAATCCCACCAACTTCTCAACCTCAGGTTCCCCCAGAGGGCCTTGCAGTGAATTTGTGTCTCTACCTGCATACATCCCCTCTTTTTAGGAAGATTATAACCCTCTTGAAGGCAGAAGCCCCATTAGTGTATTTTTCCCCTTAGTGTTAGGAAGCTCTTAGAGCTCCAAAAATTTGTCCTATCATTATAGTAACTGAGGTTACGCCATACTTCCACCAACCCATGAATAAGACACTCTAACCTTTCTAGAAAAGGAGTTTCACTATCTACAACAAGGGAAATAATAAGACTGACTTGGCACCGATACATTCAGAATATACAATGTGAATTCTTCACACTATGTAAGTATCTTAGAGTCCTGTCAAAGCATACATATAAAGGAAAAGAGATAAAGTGAATATGTGAAAAAAAAAAGTACGTAACTATCTAACTAAGAAAATATAATCAAAAATAGAAATGATATTTCTTACATGCCCTCCCCACTGTTGTCACCAAAAAAAGAGGTAGTTTTCTCCAAAACACACTTTTATTTTTTTTTTTTTATTTTTTTTTTTTTTTTAATTTTTTTTTTAACGTTTATTTATTTTTGAGACAGAGAGAGACAGAGCATGAACGGGGGAGGGTCAGAGAGAGGGAGACACAGAATCCGAAACAGGCTCCAGGCTCTGAGCTGTCAGCACAGAGCCCGACGCGGGGCTTGAACTCACGGACCGCGAGATCATGACCTGAGCCGAAGTCGGCAGCTTAACCGACTGAGCCACCCAGGCGCCCCTAAAACACACTTTTAAATGATACTTAATTTTTGATACACTACCTTCCTAATTTAAATTATAATACTCTCTTTGTTCAACATTGGATCAATTTAAATGATGAACGGTTAACCTATACTCATATATGCAAACAAGAAATATTTTCAAGTGGCCTGTTTGAAAACCACTTATATCAAAGCAACATGCACTCATTTAAAATAACATGTTTAATATTTTTTAAAAATTTTAAGAAAATAAAATAAAAAACAATTCATTAATTGCATTAGAAACCATAGAGCCCACAAAGCCTAAAATATGTACCATCTTTTTCCAGAAAGTTTGCCAGTCCCTGAGTTCTACCATAGAAGTTAAAGCTTTGAATCAGGTGTAGGTTCAAATCCTGCCTTCCAGCTTGCTTTCTGTGTAGTCTTGGGCAAATCATTTACTACAAAATTGTCTGACCTTTGATTTCCTTTTCTATAAAAAAAGATAATATTCCATAAGTTTTTTCCTGGCGATTAAATAGCATAAAATATATAAACTATTTAATATATCACTTTTAAATGGTAAGTACTCTGAAAAGGATAGCTATATACAAAAGGTATATATATTGGTATATTATTTTCCTTCATGCAAGATTGAAAGTTGTTAATTGTGGTATACTCTTACCGTGAAATAATTTGTTTGCATGTTTATTGTGTTATATATTTATCTTCCAGATATGATTAGTGATACACTCTTTCTAACTCTCTGTACTTTGATAGCATAAATTATGTCTGTCAGGTTATTCAAGTTTCTTACATGCCATAAAAAAATCAGCTTTAAGCACTCAACAATAGCCAAATTGTGGAAAAAGCCTAAATGTCCATCAACTGATGAATGGATAAAGAAATTGTGGTTTACATACACAATGGAATACTACATGGCAATGAGAAAGAATGAAATATGGCCCTTTGTAGCAATGTGGATGGAACTGGAGAGTGTGATGCTAAGTGAAATAAGTCATACAGAGAAAGACAGATACCATATGTTTTCACTCTTATGTGGATCCTGAGAAACTTAACAGAAGACCATGGGAGAGGGGAAGGGAAAAAAAAGTTAGGGAGGGAGCCAAACCATAAGAGACTCTTAAAAACTGAGAATGAACTGAGGGTTGTTGGGGGGTGGGAGGGAGGGGAGGGTGGGTGATGGGCATTGAGGAGGGCACCTGTTGGGATGAGCACTGGGTGTTGTATGGAAACCAATTTGACAATAAATTTCATATATTAAAAACTAATAAAAAAATCAGCTTTATAAACCTTAAATTAACTTGTAATTAAAACATGGCCCAAATTCTTTCTGACAAATGGTGGTGTCAAATATTGAATCAAATTAATCAGGTTATTTTTAAAGGATCAAAATATTTTAATGTAAAAGTAATTTTATTCCCTAATGCTTGTTTTTTTTTTTAATATTTATTTATTTTTGAGGGAGAGAGTAGGGGCAGCAGGGGAGAGGGAGGGGCAGAGAAAGAGGGAGACAGAGGATCCAAAGGAGGCTCTGTGCTGATAGGGCAGACAGCTGACATGAGGCTCCAATCCACGAACTGTGAGATCATGACCTGAGCTGAAGTCCAACCCTTAACCAGCAACCACCCAGTCGCCTCTGCATATATGCTTGTTTAATGTTCAGAAAGTATGTATAGAACTAAAGCCCTCAGTGCTTCAAGTACCCTATGATTTGAAAATTCTATAGCTTTACTTTGAGGATTTTCTCAAGATTTAAGAGGTGTTTTCTGGTTCATTTGACAAATTATTCTATCTGTGCATGAAATACCCAACATGGATCTGGCCTCACTTATGTGTGAAATTCTCATTTTCCTCAGGGATTGTAGAGAAGAAATTCTGGTCCTGAGGGATGCCCTGGTATTCCTGGTAGAGCAGAGGGAGTGAGGCCTAGAAATCATGGTACTGCCCTGGTTTGTAGCAAGTCACTGACTGTGATGCTTCACCTCCTTATCTCTAAAATGAATGTGGCACTTTGTCACCCCTAAGATTCCTTCTAGTCTATAACTTTTAAGGGAAGAGCATTTTCTGTTTGGTAAGAGCAGATAAAACCTTGAAGATACCTATTTTCAACTAAAGTTAAGAGCCTAAATTTTATTTTATTTTACTATTATTTTTCTAATGTTTATTTTTGAGAGAGAGGGAGGGAGGGAGGGAGAGACTGAGCATAAGCGGGAAGAGGGGCAGAGAGAGGGAGACACAGAATCTGAAGCAGGCTCCAGGTTCTGAGCTGTCAGCACAGAGCCCAACAGGGGACTTGAACCCAGGAAGGGTGAGATCATGCCATAGGCCAAAGTCAGATGCTCAACTGACTGAGCTACCCAGGTGCCCCTATTTTTATTTTTCTAAAGATCTTATTGGTAAGTAATCACTACACTCAACTTGGGGCTCGAACTCACAACCCTGAGATCAAGGGTCACATGCTCCACCAACTAGCCAACCAGGTTCTCCAAGAGCCTAAATTTTGATCTGGGGCTTTTTAAAACTTATCTTTCAGCCGATAAGGAGTCCAAGGAGGACTGTCAATCCCTTGAACTTTCTATTTAGGTTTGGAATGTATGTTATTTGGGGGTAGGATAGTTCTCTGTATTACATTATCTGTGAACGACAAAATACCACTGTTCTAATCTATAAAAACCATGAAGGGTGGTGGGATGGATAAATGACACTTTAAATTGGAACATACTAAGTAGAACTATATAGTACAGTATGACTTTTGAAATTAGTTCAGGACCAATGATTACATAGCAGATAATAAATAATACATAACATTTTATCTCCAGGGGCACCTGGGAGGCTCAGTCACTTAAGCATCTGACTTTTGGTTTTGGCTCAAGTCGTGATCTCACGGCCCATGGCTTCAAGCCCTGTGTCAGGCTCTGTGCCGACAGCGTGGATCCTACTTGGGATTCCCTCTTTCTCAATCTCTCTGCCTCTTGCTCTCAAAATAAATAAACTTTTTATCTCCAAATAAAAAATATCTCCAATAAAAAAAACATTTTATCTCCAAAATTAATGTAAGCTGTAGTGCAACTTAAGAAAATTAAATAGGCGAATTTTTCAAAGTTTAGGAAGTACAATTCCCAGTTCTATAGAAAACTGCCACGTTTAGAATGGTTCTGTCACGAGTCCCAACACAGTCCTCGATGCGTAATAATTGCTTAATGTTGTGTGAAAGAATAAAAGATGTTTTAAGGTTCTTTATTCAAGATCAGTATTGTATATTCTGATGAAAGTCTAATTATCTTTGACTTTATGTAAATACATATAACTCATCATGTAGTGGTTAAGAGAAATCGGGGTTTGGGTTATATAATTGTAGTCCCACGTCATCTCTTAATCTCTCTACAACTCTTTCCTTAACTATAAAGTGGAGACGAAATGACCTACCTCACTGAATTGTTTAGAGGACTAAGTGACATAATGCATACAAGGTGGATAGCATTCTGCACATGGTAGTTTTTCATCATGACCATCCTTTCCCTCATTCTTTTCTGTTATACAAATCTAAGCTCATCATAAAATTTGTTTTACCTGTGAATGAAGTAGAATTTTTATGGAGAACATTTCAAATCCCTCTTAATTCTTTGGCAGTTGCCTACAGTCTTGATGTAAATTAGTACCCCAGAAAAGATCATTTTCCTGATTGTTTTTCTCAATATTCTTGAATTCATTCATTTGCAGATAGATGGGAGAAACACTGATTTCTGACGCTTTTAGTTTTGGTAAAATGCATCTGTCACTGAAAGGGGTGGGGTTAAAGGTGCATGCACTGATATCTTGTAACAGTTCACCTAGGATGCCACAAAAATTGTATTTGACAGAGAGACTTTAGGCAGGTCTGCTGACTGCAGGATCAACAAAGGAAAAGTATCGATCTGACAGCAAAAGAGGCAGAAATACTCTGTAGAGCAGACACAAGAAATATGAATACAGCAGCCTGTGTTTGCTTGCACATGCAAACAGCCCTTCACATCAGAGCTCAGACGTTACCATCTTTTCTTCTTGCTAGGAAACCTTTCCTGACCGAGCTAGAAGTGTTGTTTGTCTTCCATTACTGGCTCTCCCAGTTCTTCTCTTATTTCATGTTTACTTTTACAGACCACTGTGATATTAAGCTTATTCATATGTGGCTCTTCATTGTATTTATAGCTTCACAAGGATAGTATATCTTGATTGACTTTTAATTCAGCCCATCTTGTTAATTCCTTGTCCAGAGGACACACTCAATAAATATCAAATGAATGGGTAAGTGGATGAACATGAAGTTATGTAAAATTATGCAGAAGGTATGCGAAAGGTTTGACATGGACTGTTTTTCCGAATCTTTTTCTGCTTACAGTATTCCTTTTAAATACCGTGCCTGGAGTTTTTCAGTTAATTGCACAAAGCAGTTTTGTGGTAAACAAAGCAGGTATAAATTACATCAACCCAGGTGTGGAGGTAGAGTAGTTGGATGAGGTTTGTGGAGTGATGCTGCAGGGTTTTAAACAAAGAGACTTGTTCTTGTAGTCAGTAGAGGACTATTCAAGCTCTTGAGCCGGAAGAATAATCTGACCATAATCTTAAAGGAGAATGAACTTGATAAGAAGGGGAGAATATAGAGAATTGTGTAGAAGATGCATCAGTTAGGATTAAGTTCCAAGTGTGGGTGAAGGAACCCCAAAATAATAGTGCTCTGGAGGACAGAAATTTACTTTTCCCACAAGTATGAGTCAGGAAGTGGACACGGTGTCTAGGATCCAGGCCTCTTTCATATTGTTGTGTGACTTCCATCACCTCGGGGTCAGGAGGACTCTAGCTTTAATTATCAAAGCTGCATTCCAGCTGTCAAGGAGGCAAAGAGAGAAGGGAAGGATGACATTTCTCCTTGAATGATATTTCTGGAAAGCTGCCCATAATTCCTTAGTTTATATTCCATTGTCCAGAATTTAGTAATATAACTAGCTACAAAAGAGGCTGAAAAATGTTATTTTTCTTCTGGGCAGACAGATGCCCAGCTAAAAATATATATTATGTATTTCTCTTACTCAGGAAAAAAGGTAGAATAGAATGAATAATCAGAGAACAAATTAGTAGATTTTCCAGTGGTGAGGTTTTTAAATGTTTATTTTTGAGGGGCGCCTGGGTGGCTCAGTCGGTTAAGCATCCGACTTCGGCTTAGTCATGATCTCACAGTCCATGAGTTCGAGCCCTGTGTCGGGCTCTGTGCTGACAGCTCGGAGCCTGGAACCTGCTTCAGATTCTCTGTCTCCCTCTCTCTGACCCTCCCCCGTTCATGCTCTGTCTCTCTCTGTCTCAAGAAATAAATAAACGTTAAAAAAAATTTTTTAATAAAAATAAATAAATGTTTATTTTTGAGAAAGAGTGAGAGAGAGCGAGCAAGCATGCATGAGCAGGGGAAGGGTAGAAGTGGGGGGGGGGGGGGAGGTGGATAGAGGATCCGAAGCAGTCTCTGTGCTGACGGCAGCAAGCCCAATATGGGGTTCGAACTCACGAACCCTGAGATCGTGACCTGAGCCAAAGTTGAACACTCAACCAACTGAGCCACCCAGCTGCCCTGAGATTGTTAATATTCTAGGAAATACAGAGAGAAGCCCACAAGCTAACGTAAGTAGAACTTTGCTTAGAAAAGAAGATATGCATTCATTCATTCATTCAACAAGAATTTATTGAGAGCTGTCCCGAGAGCCTTGTGTTGTTCTAGGTATTAAGGGAGTCATTGGTGTAGAGCCATTGGTGAAAGCTGTAAGGGCAGGTGTGATGGTCACGGAGTGTGTGTGAGGTCTGCCACATAACCCCCCAGGGACATCAGAAGGAACCTTTAGGAGCAATGCTAAGACAGTGTGGGAGAGGTGAAGCTTTTAACCTTAGGTGAGATGAAAACAGTTCTTTGAATTTCACAAAAGGGGCTAAAGACCTTAGGCCTGTGTATGCATCAGGAAGAGCCCAGCTCCCTCTCCCTCTGCTGCATCAGCCTGTGATTTATTAACCCTCTTTTCTGTTCAGTTCTGGCCTTGACCATCATTTTGTGTTTATGGCATAAGTTTAAAACTTTGGAGGAATAGGGAAGAAACTGCAGTATAATATTACATTTCCTCCATTCTCAAGTGTATATTTTTCTATTTGTGGAATGAAAGCAAAATATACTTTATATATAGAACTTCAAGCACTTTTTTTAAAGAAGGATAGTATGAAAAGCGGTATACATCATTCTTTTTTTATTTGTTTACTTGCTTGCTTTTATTTTTTTATTTTTTTTTTTTATTTTTTTTAACGTTTATTTATTTTTGAGACAGAGAGAGACAGAGCATGAACGGGGGAGGGTCAGAGAGAGAGAGGGAGACACAATCTGAAACAGGCTCCAGGCTCTGAGCAGTCAGCACAGAGCCCGACGCGGGGCTCGAACTCACATACCGCGAGATCGTGACCTGAGCCGAAGTCGGACGCTTAACCGACTGAGCCACCCAGGCGCCCCTACTTGCTTGCTTTTATTTGTCCAAACCAGAAAAGAGTGGACATTTTGGCCTGTATGTAGTATTTTGATTTTGGTTTATGATTGTAGTTGAATGTTGTTTATCCTAATATAATGATATCTAGAAGGTAATATATAAGGAAATCTTTCCCCTGAACTCCTATTATGTTTTTAATTTCTTTTTAATGTTTATTTATTCTGAGAGAGAGAGAGACCGAGTGAGAGTGGGGGAGGGGAAGAGAGTGAGGGAAACACAGAATCTGAAGCAGGCTCCAGGCTCAGAGCTGTCAGCACAGAGCTCAAACCAACGAGCTACAAGATCATGACCTGAGACGAAGTCAGACGCCCAACTGACTGAACCACCCAGGCACCCCTGCTTTTTCAACTCTCTTAACTCAAATCTCACTTCCTTAAGGAAGACCTTCATATATATATATATATATATATATATATATATATATATATATATACACACACACACACATATACATATACATACATATACATATATATACATATATATTCTTTCATATATAAATATATATTTTATATATATTGTATATATTCTTTTATATATATATATATATATTATATATATAATTTGTTTTTTTAATTTACATCCAAGTTAGCATACAGTGCAATAATGATTTCAGGAGCAGATTCCGTAAGCTCCTTACCCATTTAGCCCATCCCCCCTCCCACAACCCCTTCAGTAACCCTCTGTTTGCTCTCTATATTTAAGAGTCTCTTATGTTTCGTCCCCCTCCCCGTTTTTATATTATTTTTGCTTCCCTTCCCTTATGTTCATCTGTTTTGTCTCTTAAAGTCCTCATATGAGTGAAGTCACATGACATTTGTCTTTCTCTAATTTCGCTAAGCATAATACCCTCTAGTTCCATCCACATAGTTGCAAATGTCAAGATTTCATTCTTTTTGATTTCCAAGTAATATTCCATTGTATATAGAAAGAAATATTCCATTGTATATATATATACCACATTTTCTTTATCCATTCATCTGTCAATGGACATTTGGGCTCTTTCCATACTTTGGCTATTGTCAATAGTGCTGCTATAAACATGGGGGTGCATGTGCCCTTTCGAAATAGCACACCTGTATCCCTTGGATAGATACCTAGTAGTGCAATTGCTGGGTCGTAGGGTAGTTCTAGTTTTAATTTTTTGAGGAACCTCCACACTGTTCTCCAGAGTGGCTGCACCAGTTTGCATTCCCACCAGCAGTGCAAAAGAGATTCTCTTTCTCTGCATCCTTGCCAACATCTGTTGTTGCCCGAGTTGTTAATGTTAGCCATTCTGACAGGTGTGAGATGGTATCTCATTGTGGTTGTTTTTTTTTTTTTTAACGTTTTTTATTTATTTTTGAGACTGAGAGAGACAGAGTATGAACGGGGGAGGGGCAGAGAGAGAAGTAGACACAGAATCGGAAGCAGGCTCCAGGCTCTGAGCCATCAGCCCAGAGCCCGACGTGGGGCTTGAACTCACGGACCGCGAGATCATGACCTGAGCTGAAGTCGGACGCTTAACCGACTGAGCCACCCAGGCGCCCCTCATTGTGGTTTTGATTTGTATTTCCCTGATGATGAGTGATGTGGAGCATTTTTTCATGTGTCAGTTGGCCATCTGGATGTCTTCTTTGGAGAAGTGTCTATTCATGTCTTTTGCCCATTTCTTCACTGGATGATTTGTTTTTGGGGTGTTGAGTCTGAGTGGTTCTTTATAGATTTGGGAGACTAACCCAAATAAACGTATCAGATAAAGATCTGATACGTTGTTTGCAAGTATCTTCTCCCATTCTGTTGGTTGCCTTTTAGTTTTGCTGATTGTTTCCTTTGCTGTGCAGAAGCTTTTTATTTTGATGAGGTCCCAGTAGTTCATTTTGCTTTTGTTTCCCTTGCCTCTGGAGACGTGTTGAGTAAGAAGTTGCTGCGGCCAAGATCAAAGCGGTTTTTGCCTGCTTTCTCCTCGAAGATTTTGATGGCTTTCTTACATTTAGGTCTTTCATCCATTTTGAGTTTATTTTTGTGTATGTTGTAAGAAAGTGGTCCGGGTTCATTTTTCTGCATGTTGCTGTCCATTTTCCCCAGCACCACTTGCTGAAGAGACTGTCTTTATTCCATTGGATATTCTTTCCTGCTTTGTCAAAGATTAGTTGGCTATACGTTTGTGGGTCCGTTTCTGGGTTCTCTATTCTGTTCCATTGATCTGAGTGTCTTTTCTTGTGCCAGTACCATACTGTTTTGATGATTATAGCCTGGTAGTATAGCTTGAAGTCCAGGATTGTGATGCCTCCTGCTTTGGCTTTCTTTTTCAAAACTGCTTTGGCTATTTGGGGTCTTTTGTGGTTCCATACAAATTTTAGGATTATTTGTTCTGGCTCTGTAAAGAATGCTGGTGTTATTTTGATAGGGATTGCATTGAATGTATAGATTGCTTTGGGTAGTATCGACATTTCAACAATATTTGTTCTTCCTATCCAGGAGCATGGAATATTTTTCCTTTTTTTGTGTGTCATCTTCAATTTCTTTCATAAGCTTTCTATAGTTTTTAGTGTATAGATTTTTCACCTCTTTGGTTGGATTTATTCCTAGGTATTTTATGGGTTTTGGTGCAACTGTAAATGGGATCGATTCCTTGATTTCTCTTTCTGTCGCTTCATTGTTGGTGTATAGGAATGCAACCGATTTCTGTATGTTGATTTTATATCCTGCAACTTTGCTGAATTCATGAATCAGTTCTAGAAGTTTTTTGGTAGAATCTTTAGGGTTTTCCATATAGAGTATCATGTCATCTGCAAAGAGTGAAAGTTTGACCTCCTCCTGGCCGATTTGGATGCCTTTAATTTGTGTTGTCTGATTGCTGAGGCTAAGACTTCCAATACTATGTTGAATAACAGTGGCGAAAGTGGACATTCCTGTCTTGTTCCTGACCTTAGGGGGAAAGCTCTCAGTTTTTCCCCATTGAGGATGATATTAGCGTTGGGTCGTTCATATATGGCTTTTATGATCTCGAGGTATGTTCCTTATATCCCTGCTTTCTTGAGGGTTTTTATAAAGAAAGGATGTTGTATTTTGTCAAATGCTTTCTCTGCATCTATTGAGAGGATCGTATGGTTCTTGTCCTTTCCTTTATTGATGTGATGAATCACGTTAATTGTTTTGCGGATATTGAACCAGCCCTGCATTCCAGGTATAAATCCCACTTGGTTGTGGTGAATAATTTTTTTAATGTATTGTTGGATCTGGACAGATATGAGGTAAGGAAGACCTTCTTGATGTCCACTTCAGAGACTGACACTTCTTCTACACGCTCCCTGTGGTGCTTTTTCTCTCTATTTTTATCTGAATTAATTCTGTGATTATTAGATTAAACCTATCTCTTCCACTATAAACTGGTAAACTCCAGGGTCAGATTTCCATTGCCCATCAACATCTAGCACCATGCTCACCATGTGGTAAGTATTGTTAAAAACTTTTTTGAGTGAGTGAATGAATAAGTATAATACTCAGCTTTTATACTTCACACTGGAGAGCTAAGCAAAGTTCACTTTCATATTACTGATCCTAACCAAGAAAAATGCATGCATTTAACTCACTTTTATCTCTGGAAGCAAAAAACCATATAGCATATTCAAAGAGCCTTTGTGTGTAGAATCAGAAGATATGTACTGAAATTTCACCTTAATTACTTTTGTTGTACAACTTCAATCGAGCTGCTTAAATTTGGGGTCTTCAGTTTATTTATCTTTAGTATACATGGCTAATGCCTACCTTGCATGTTAGATTGAAGATTAGGTGAGAAAACAAATATATGAAAAGAACCTGGGGCAGTGCTTAATATGAATTCATTCTCAGTAGATGTTATTTGCATTTGAATATAATTATTGTCTTTATATCTTCTGCATTCATCTCATAACTGTTTTTGAGATCTCTAAGGTATAACTCATAGAATCATTTAGTGAACACTATGCATCTCAAAGTGCAACCCCACTTCCCCTCCTCCTACATGTCAATCAATAGAAACTTTTGTGTTTTTATTCTTTGAATCTGTGAGCTAAAAGTAGGGACCCAGGGAGTTAGGTAGTTCAGTTGACCAGGGACAGAGCTAACCAGTGATAGGGCAAAAGACAAGGAATATAGAGAGGGCACAGTAGTCTGTGGGGTATGGGGTAATTATGCAGAAAATTTGCACATGGGGAGAGCTCTGGGATTCTGCATGGTAAAGAAAGTATAGGGTAAAGGTGGGAATAGGACCAGGTACTGTGCGAGGTTTCAAATGCATTACCTGACATAATCCCCCAAACAAACCAAACACATGGTAATTTTCACTTTCTACATGAGGTAGCTGAGGAAAAGACGGAGGTTAAACATCCCAAGTTTTTCCAACTTCAAGTGACAAAAGTGGGATTTGAACCCACAGTCTTAACTCCAGAGCCCCTGCTCTTAGTTACTGGGTTTTATTGCCCCATTTAACTGGATGGAGCATTGCTTTGGGTAGTCAGAACATGAGAGATTTGTACCAGGAGAGTTGGGAAGGGTGAGACAGGAACCCAGGCTCCCAGGAACACCCACATGGGAATTCATCCAGGAAGCTATTCTATAGGCTTTAAAGGAGAGTTTGGGTGCCCTTTGTACCAAGTACCTTGAATTTTCTCCTGCCAGTGCCCCCTTGTCTTTATTCTTAAATGGTGATCTGTTAGGGCCATAGATGCCATCAAAATTTAACACAAGTGAATTGCTAGGAAAGGCAAACCTGAAAAAATATTGTCCCTCATCCTTAACTTCTTGGGGCTGCAAATCAAGTATTAACCATTTAACTGATTACTCTGTGCCAGATACCATGATGGGTTTTGGGGATACAAAATGAGTCTGGTTCCCAAGGAACCCCAGTCCTATGAGGAAGATAGATAAGTAAATCAGTTTCACAGAGGATGGAGAGCTTTGACAGGAGAAGGCTCAGAATACCTTGGAAATGAGAGAAAGGACACCTGCCTGAGGGGTCTTGGAATGCTTCTTTGATCATTAAACAAAGTTACTGAGGCATAGAAAATGAAGGAGCCATGATGTTATACTCCAGCTATAGAGCATCATACAAGGCAGCATGGCAGAAAATGGAGTTATAAAAGAAACATTTTCTGAACACTGTCATGCATCTTGTGTGGAGCTAGGAGTGCCAGGGATTTAATGAGTCTATCAAAAATATAAGGGGTCATTTTATATTTATTTGGCCATACTAAGTTAAGAACTCTCCTTTTGATTCTAAAATTTTTAGCTTTTTCTAACCTTGCTTATGATACTTTTGTTTACTGATTTTACCTTAAATTGTCCTTTTTTTTAAATCGAGGTACAATTGACGTACAACATTTCTTTTTTTAAAAGTTTATTTATTTTGAGAGGCACCTGGGTGACTCAGTTCAATGTCTGACTTCAGCGCAGGTCATGATCTCGTGAGTTCGAGCCCCGCATCAGGTTCTGTGCTGACAACTCAAAGCCTGGAGCCTGCTTCAGATTCTGTGCCTCCCTCTCTTTCTGCCCCTACCCCACTTGTGTTCTGTCTGTCTCTCTCTCTCTCTCTCTCTCTCTTTCTCTCTCTCTCTTTCTCTCTCTCTCTTTCTCTCTCTCTTTTTTCTCTCTCTTTTTTCTCTCTCTTTTTTCTCTCTCTTTTTCACTAGAGAGTGCACTAGTGGGGAAGGGGCAGAGCGAGAAGGAGAGAGAGAATCCCAAGCAGGCTCTGCACTGATCTCACAAACTATGAGATCATGACCTGAGCTGAAATCAAGAGTCCCACACTTAACCAATTGAGCCCCCCACTGCACCCCTACAACACTTAAATTCTTTCTTAAGAGTTGAACTTTCTCATCAAGGAATGATGCCTTGAATACACATTCAGTACCTGCTTTCCATAAGATTAACTTGACTATACGTTAGAAAAAAGATGAGCAGGGGCGCCTGGGTGGCTCAGTTGGTTTAACTTAGGCTCAGGTCATGATCTCGCAGTTCGTGGGTTCAAGCCCCTTCCCACCCACCCCCGCCTGGCCCTTCCCCATCTCAGTGGGCTCTGTGCTGACAGCTCAGAGCCTGGAGCCTGCCTCAGATTCTGTCTCCCTCTCTCTATGCCCCTCCTCTGCTTGCGCTTTTTCTCTCTCTCAAAAATAAAGATTTAAAAAAAAAAAAAAAAAAGATGACCAGAGTGCTAGATACAGTTTTATATTGCCTTTAAAGAAATATGTGGTTTATAATTTATAAAAGAGACAGTGATTTATGTTAAAATATCAACTCCACCTTCTACTAGCTAATATTCTTGGGCAGTTCACCTAATCCCTCCCAGCCTCAATGTTTCTTATTTCTAGAAAGGACTGTTGAAATACTAAATAAGATCATTTATTTGAAGGTAACTGTCACTGAAAAGGCAGCATCTGTTATTGTTATAAATCTGAGTTCAGAATTGCCCATTGGAGATTTTAGATTAGTCTCCAAAAGACATTTCCTTGCTCACTTTCCTCCGCTGCTGTTACTTTTGCTTTTCTGTTTTGCTTGCTCGTTCCTCTCAGTCCCTTCCTCTCTCATTTATCTTTTCTTTTATCTTGGGAGAAAGCAATTGTTCGCTGATGTGCAAGATCCTGTCCAGGTTCTGACTGTCAGCTTCTTTCAGTGTGTGATCAGTCTAAAGATGAGACATAAATGAGAACAGACTGGCTACGATGCCTGAAATAATTCCTTTTTCATGTTATCATCTTGACTGCCTGAAAAAAAGCCAAAAAGATATTAAAGCCCAAGGGATAAAGAATTAAACGGTGAAAGGTTCCAACAGCAGAGAGAAAACAAGTGTCTGTTCCTCCGTGGGAAGTACATGAAAGAGAAATGTTGCCAGATTGTTTTGACAGTCTTTGGTATCTTTTCTTTGTCTTTATTATAATCATCTTAGCTGCCAGCTTTTTAGAACCCAATCTTTTGGCATGTCTAAGTGTCTCCTTCCCCACACTCACTTGTCATTTAGGTACGTGCAGAGCTAGATCACAGTATGATCTTCAATACATTCTCAAGGGGTAACTTCTTTTAGTAGGTTCAGTTATTCACTCATTTGTCTGTTTATTGTGATGAAAAACTATTGTGAATAAGGCTGCTCTGAACATGGATGTGCAAATATTTTCAAGACTCTACTTTCAGTTCTTCTGGATATATACCCATACATAGGATCACTGGATCATATGGTAGTTCTTTCTAAAATTTTTTTTGAGGAACCTTCATACCATTTTCCACAGTGGCTTCATCATTTTACAGTCCCACCAATAGTGCACAAGGATTCCAACTTCAACACCCCTTCAACACCAACTTCAACTTCAATTCCCCACCAACGCTGCTTATTTGTGATAGTAGCCATCCAAATGGGAAGGAGGTACTATGTGATTTTGATTTTTTGTTTCTCTGATGATTAGTGATGTTGAGCATCTTTTCATATGCTTGCTGGCCATTCATATGTTGTCTTTGGGAAAACGATGAT
Organism: Panthera onca; assembly: GCF_046562875.1. Classification (NCBI taxonomy): domain Eukaryota; kingdom Metazoa; phylum Chordata; class Mammalia; order Carnivora; family Felidae; genus Panthera; species Panthera onca. The sequence goes on along the minus strand of NC_138346.1, from coordinate 170,946,649 downwards.
TCAAGTGCTTTGTCTATTTTTTATATTAGGTTATTTAATTTTTTGGATGTTAACTCCTTATCATATATATGATTCGCAAATATTTTTTCCCATTCCATAGGTTGCCTTTTCATTCCATTGATTGTGTCTTTCTGATGGAAAAAAGTTTTTAAGTTTAATGTAGTCTCCTTGGTCTATTTTTGCTTTTGTTGCCTTTGGTGTCATATCCAAGAAATCATGGCTGAATCTGAAGTCATGAAGCTTTTCCCCTGTGTTTTCTTCTAGGAAGTTTATAGTTTTTTTATAACATAATTTTCATTTACTTATTTATTTTTTAGACTTGATTTTTTGGAATAGTTTTAGGTTCACAGCAAAATTGAGCAGAAAGTATATAGAGTTTCCATAGATCTCCTGCCAGTACTCCTCTCCCCAATTCTGACCCCCATCCCACAGTTTCCCCCAATATCAACATCCTATACCAGGATCCTGTACAACATTTGTTATAATTGATGAGCCTTCACTAACACATTATTATCACTCAAAACCCATCATTTACACTAGGGTTCATTCTTGGTGTTTTACATTCTATGGGTTTTGACAAATGTATAATCGTATGTATCCATATATAGTATCATACAGAATAGTTTCCCTGCCCTAAAAACTCTGTGTTCCACCTACTCATCTCTCCTTTGCCCAAGGAGTTAACTTTTAGCCAAGAAAATTTTGAACTGTTCAGAAGATACCACCATCCAAGCATTCAGTGTTCAAATTACAGGACTATAAGTTATCTCTGAGATTTTTCACTCACCTGATTTAGTTGTCATTTGAAGTAGAAATTTAATCAGGATGGTGTTCCCTTACTCTCAGTAAATCTTTATTTTAAAAAAAACTTCAAAACCAAAAACTAAGACGATTGCCAGCTCATTTACATTCTTTTAGAGCATGACTGTTTTTAACATAATTTCACAAGTACTTCTAATCTAATCATTTTAAAAATCCTGTAAGATGCTTAAGGCAGGCAAGATTATTTTCATTTAACCCATGACCATTCAGAGACTGGACTAAGGCAAATGATTTGCCCAAGATTTAATGGCTAGAAAGTAGAGTCCAGGATCGTAACCAGTTCTCTCCACTGTACCAACCAGCTTCCCATTGGACTTGGAAACATATGTGAATATGCCATCAGCCTATTGCAGCCGTAAAGGAGATCTGTCCCGTGACTGGTTTCTTTGCCTAAGCTCTGTTTATAACATCACGGAATCTCACATGCTCTGGGATGAAACTGTTAAACAAGTTTTATTATTGTTTAATATTATTTGAACAAAATTAATTATGTTTAATCCTATTATGGCAAATTATAGAATTAGTGTTCTTCTTTCTTATAAAACTGTTGAAAAAGTCTCATGGGATATTTTCTTGTCCTATTTAAAAATCAAATGTACCATGCAACCTCATGCTTGGTACCCAAATTCTCGTAGCCTGTTTCCTCATTTTTTAAATAAAAATGATAATTTTAAAAAGCAGTGCAATGTAATTAAGGCTGGTTTATGTGGTACTTTAAGGAGCTCTCCAACTGCAAAAGAGAAGGAGGGAAAGTTTTGTCTGGAAAGCTTCTCTATGCTAGGCATTAAGCTAAACATTTTAGTGTATTCTTTAGTGCTGTCTTCTCAAATTCCTAGGATAAGAAAGGTTATCTTATTTTAAATTTGGGAATGTGAGGCTAAGGAACTTGCAGGAGGTCAAACAGTTAAAATGCAGCATTGATGGAATTGGAACAGTAGTACTTTCTGACTTAAGGATGTGCTTTTTGAAGCTCTTTCTTGACTCTAAACTTCTCGCACTAGTTTTTCTGAGTCTGGTTAACATACCTGAAAGATTGTGTTTCTAATGAAGATGAAACATCTTAATTACTCCGAGAAGATGTTCTTCTCAGTTTAGAGTCCTTTATTATAATTTAATTCTTAGGGAAGATATAACTGTATTAATTAGAAATTTTGATTAAGTTAACCCGTTTATTGATACCAATTCAGATAACAAAGGATTTGTAAACTTTTGTTTCCGTAATTTATTCATATATTTATGCTATGCCTGCTTTGGGCCAAAAGCTCTACCTATGCAAAAGAGGCAGTTTCTTCTCTCATAATAGCGGGGAAACATAACAAATAAACACCTAAAGATGACTACACAAAATACTGTCAGATCTCAGCTAGAATTCTACTTCTTCCCTAAACCTTGCTCTGATGGTTATTGGAACCAATAACGTATGCACATGGCCCTGGGTGAACAAAGCCAGATGGTTTCCTAAGCAGGAATGCAGAGGGAGGTTTGCTTCCAAAGAATCAGTCACTAAGGGGACCAGGTGAACTTGGAAAATACCGTGTTATATTCCTTTTTCTACATTCTACGGTTCCCTTTAATTATTGCAAACTGCCACTTTTTTCCCCCTCCAGAAAATATAATTAAACACCTTAATGCTGTCAGTGCCTCTGCTGATTTCCTGATCTGTTGCCAGTGTGGGGCTTTTGTTGAGCATTACTGCATGACTGGGTAATGACCAGGGAGCAAAATCACAACTGCAACACAGTTCTACCACACTATAACCATAATGAGCTTGCGACTCAGTGCTTTTATAGTGATTAAAGAACCATATTATGTGTTCTCCTGATATTTAAAATGTACAACAACGGATTGTTAAGAGTGTTTTTAAAGTTGCATTTGGCTTTTCTCGGTGCTGTCTTCAAAATCAACATGTTTTTGGTCTCTCTCAAGACTTAGTAAAAATCTGAAGTCACTAATAATCAAATCCTTTTTTATACCTTGTTTTCAGTCCTCTCTAAGGGCCACAAAAGCGTTTTGAGCTTGGAGAGGAATTTATCTTAGGTTTTTGGACAGTATTTTTTAATGTGTATAACAATTACATACAGATCTTAAAAAAAAAAAATTGGTGACCCCTTGTCTGCATCCTAAGATTTAGATTTTGTAGATATGACATGGAGCCCAGACAAGTGTGTTGTTGTTTTTTTTTAACGTGTCTTTATTTTTGAGAGAGAGAAAGAGCACAAGCAGGGGAGGGGCAGAGAACGAGGGAGAGAGAATCCCAAGCAGGCTTTGCACTGTCAGCGCAGAGCCCAACACGGGGCTCGATCTCATGAACCCTGAGAGCATGACCTGAGCCGAAATCAAGAGTCAGACGCTTAACCAACTGAGCCACTTAGGTGCCCCAAGTGTGTTTTGTATAGAACTACTTAGCTGATCTGTGGACCACACTTGGGGAAACACTGGTGTAGGTGTGATGGTGCCATTACAGAAAGCCTCAGTGGATATATTCATCAAGACTGATTACGTGAGCCTTTGTGTTTGAGCATAGGTGCAAATATGATCTTCCCTAATTAGGATGGATAAACTTTGTGTGTACTAAACTAATTTCATTTCTTATTGTACACCTAAAGGTGGTCAAGGAACTTCTACTTTGTAGATAGATTATTTGCTGATTGCACGTCCCCACTGAAGGATTGCCTGACCCCACATCCCTTGTCATCAGAGGGATTTGGCAGAGCGATCAGTCTTCTTATGGCACGACATAAAAAAAGCAATGGGGGTAAGGTTTATGAAAGTGAGACGTGTAAGTAGCACACCTCTAACCTCACTTTGGACTGGGTGTAATTGCCCCAATTATCTGAGCCTTAGGATAGTGAAACTAATCAGTGAGGACTTGTGGATTCTGTTCCCGGTTTTGCCATTGGTTTGTGATTAACTTCAATGATCCTTGGTATCCTTGGTTGTGGATGCTCTGGACTGGTTTCCTTCTCCAAACTAAATGTGATTCTTAACCATTTAGGTACTGGTTACAGAAGTTGAATCTTTGTTGTTATGTGACTGGAAGATCCCAATCTTAATTGGGATTTCTTATGCTTTTGATAGAACCTAATTCAACCTTTATTCCTTTATCTTTTAATTCACCCTTCTTAGATCCTTAGTGAGTAACACAGTGCCTGGCCCAGAGCAAGCATTTGATGTTTTTCTTAATGAATAGATGGAGTCAGCTGTTAACTCCTTTCTTTGACTCTTTGAGTTCCATTTTCTATTTCAGTCGACACCTAAACCCAGTTTGCAGTCAAATGCTCTACCACTGAGCTATACCCACTAAACCCAGTTTGTATGTATTTCCTCTTGGGTGGATAGTAATGACATGATCAGGCTCCCTACCCTTCTCCCCTGAGCACTCACACAGCTGGGTGCAAATTCATTTTCAGACACTGTGTAAAGTGTTTCACCTGGCTTTGTTTTACCAGGAGAAGTTCTGGGCTTACCTCCCCTTCATCCTGGAGCTCCAGGCTCAATTCAGCAGCTCTCTGTTATTGATACCCAAAACCAGCCCATTCAAACTAAATTGTCTCTTCCTCATGCTTCACTCAACTCCTGGTCTCTAAGGATCAGTTTCCCTTTTCCCCTTCCGGTTCCGCTTCCTCTCCCCCTTCCTTTACCTCAGACAGCCAAAGAGTTCACAAGCCTTATTGGTTTTGTGTATCACTTTACTACCACCACATGCCAGCTTTACCTCTATTTTTTTCCATCCTTCTATTTGTATGGTCTTCCTCTTGATCTTCCTATTTCCTCAGCTCCCCTCCTCAAGTCACCCTGTGTGTGCTCCCAAACTAAACTTCCAAAGACTGGGCCCTGGGGATTGCTGATATGTGTTCCGTGTCTCCCACCAAATCATAAATTCCAAAAGGACTAAGACAGGTTTTAGACTTCCCTTCTGCCACTCTCTCAGACGTGAACACAGCGCACATCTTTATTTTCCTTTTGTGGTTGGTAAGTACATGGGATTGGGAGTGAGGCCGACCCGAATCTGAACCCCAGGTCCACCAATTACTAAATGCAAGTTTGGGCGAGTTTCATAACCTCAGTGAGCCTCAGTTTCATCATCTGTAACGATGGGATGATTATACCTTATAGGATTGTTAGGAAGGCTTTTATTATTATTATTTTTATGTTTCAAGTTTTTATTTAAATTCTAGTTAGCTAACAGATAGTGTAATATTGGTTTCAGGAGTAGAATTTAGTGATTCATCACTTGCATATAATACCTAATGCACATCACAACAAGTGCCCTCCTTAATGCCCATCACTCATTTATCCCATCTTCCCACCCACCTTCCTTCAACCCTTAGTTCTCTAGAGAGTTGAGTCACTTAAGGTTTCTTTTAGTTGTGAAAATTTTCAAACATTTGCAAACATAAATAGAAAAGCCTATTATTTCCTATACATTTTCCCCCAGATTCAATAATTAACAAGGTTTTACTGTATCAGTTTCACTTCTGCCTTATTTTTCTTTACTGAAGTAGTTTAAAGCCATTTCCCAGACATCATGTAATTTCATCCTTACATATGCATCTCTAGAAAAGCAGCTATAATACCATTAATGTACCTAATAATAATTTTTTGGTTTTATCCAATACACAACCCACAGTCAAATTTTTTTATTGTATCAAAATGGATTTTTATAGTTGGTTTGTTCAAATCAGAATTCAAATAAGGTCCTCACATTATTTTGATAAGGCTTTTTCTAAAAAAGTAAATTTACTGGAAAATAAACAGAAAACTGTACCACAGTTTGAATTTTCACCCACCATCCAGGTCACAAAAATAGAAAATTACTACCACCGAGAAGTTACTTTGTGTTTCTCTGATTCACTGTATCTTCCCTTTTCCCCAAATGTCAACACTGTCCTGACTTCTAAAACCATAGATTAGCTTTGTATGTTTTTGAACTTGATAAAAATGGAATCAGGTGCATACACTTTTCTGTGTTGGTTTGTTTCCCCCCAACAGTATGCCTCTAATATCCAACCAAACATGTTGCATGTAGTAATACTTGTTTTCATTGTTGAATAAAGTTCCGTTGTTTGAATATGCCGCAATTTATTTATCCATTCTGCTGTAAATGGACTTGTTAAAGATTATATTTCATAATACCGAATATACCATGGAATCAGCACAGTGTCTAACAGTGAAAGTTCAGTGTATTTTGTTTAAAGTTTGCTCGTTGCATGTGGACTTGATTGGATTTTGATTCATCTAATGGAAAATTTTAGATTTTCATTATGAGTTGAAGTTTTGTTTTGTTTTGTTTTTCCTTCCTACTCTTGAGGAAGTAGTCCTAATGATTCTTGTTCTAATTGACTGCCTGAATTTTGTCACTTTAAATTTGTGGTTGATTTTCTTTTCCATTCTTAATATCTTATGCTTTTTGAATTTTTGTGACTAAAAGGAATGAAATTATTTGATTTCTCTGTTTGCTTCTGAATTCTTTAAGTAAGTCTTTGTGTTTAATTCTGGTCCTGACTTTCACCTGAGATCATGGACTCTGGAGTCAGAGTCACTGATTTCAAATCCCCATTTTACCCTTCAGTAACTGTATTACTGTGCACTCCCTGTCCTGTCTGTGCCTTAGTTTTCTCATCTGTAAAGTTGGAGAGAATACCTATCTCATAGAATTTTCATAAAGATTAAGTGAGCTCAACAGAATGAAATAAATAATATCCAACTATTATTATTATACTCATGTTTGTGTGCTTCATTTACTAATTTCTACTTATAGGTCCATAGGATCTTATCAAATTTATATACTGGCAAGAACATCTACAACATTTAAGAGAGGAATTTACTTGTTATGTCAAGTATAGTTTCTTTACATTGACTTATTTTCATTATTTCCTCTCTTTGGTCTAGACTTTCACTTGAGATTTGCTCCTTTTTGCTGAAGTGCATATGCTGTTTTTTATTGTTAGTTATGATTTTCTTTTCATACGTTTTTATTTCTCAAATCTGAATTAAAAGTTGGTTACTGCATAAGAAAATTAAGTTTATTATTACCTGCTTATCTAAAAGTGGGATCCTTGTATTTAATATATAAGAAAATGTATTTAAATATTTTCTCTGCATTATCCTTTGTTATTTAGAAACAGACCAAGTAGCTAAATGCTTCTGAAACTGTATCAGGTCATTATTCTGGTGTATTGAACATTTTCTATTAAAATACTGGACAGCGACTTGAATTAAGTTTGTTTCTTGGGAGAAAGGCTCTGTTACTTAGCAACACCTGATATCCTAGGATGATAGGAAAATACCCTGAGACCACCTTGGAGAAATCTTATTGGCTTTCTTGGACAAGGAAAAAGCACTGATGCTTTGATATAGAATTATGAGCAACTTGGGATTCCTTTCTTCAGATAACATTGTCATGGGGCTAGAAAATCCATGTTTAAAACAAGCGTGACTGTTCGGCTGAGTAGAAAAGACTGTTCTCTCTCCAGTTATTCTAGGCTGATATTCATTAAGGGTTACTTAAGTAAAGCCTGCTGCCAAAGAAGTATGTTCCTTGTATCCGAATGTGATCTGTATTTAGAAACGGAAGGGCATCTAGGTTTTTTGGGATAGAAACTACTACCACTTGACTAACATATTGTGAAAATCAATGAAAGTCAGTATAAAGACTGGCTATTTATCACAAATAGTTCCAGAAAATACAGGTAATGGGTACAGTAAGATCCTGGATCATTAGAAACATTTCTAATATTTTGGTGCTGAAAGCTGGTACTTACATAATCGATTGGGGAGGGGGGGGGGGGGTGTGTGCTTGTATACAGGAAACAAAGTATGGGTTCTTTTTTCTTAAGTTTAGGGGAGAACCCCATTGGGTGCAAAGAAAATAATATGCTTTACCCCACATCTTTAATTGTATTTCTCTAAATTGATAAAAGATTTCAGAAAACCACTCTCTATACATTTTCTTCCTACTTATCCCCTTCTTCAGTCACTGGTTACCCTGGAAACGACTCCCAGCAGCCCCCAAAGCAAATGCCAGGCGGTGTGGGTTTCCCCTGCGGTGGAGCCACATGCTTGACACTGCAGAACGGTTTGTGCCGAATCATCTAGAGGAGCTCGACTACAATTTCTCAGATTCTGAATAAACCAGCTGGCATGCAGTGTCTTGATTTTTCAGAGACACTGAAAGGGTTCGGATCTGCTTTTCCCGCAAAGGCTAACTTTGTTTCCTTCTCCCCTTTTGAAATTCTAGCTCACCTTTTATTACAGCTATAGATTAGAAACAATTAATAATGGAAGTGGCAGAAAACATCTGAGGTAGGAGAGGAGGGAGGGAGGGAGGCAGACAACCTGGGAGGGGGTGGGGGAGATAGAAGCAGAAAGGCTAAGATTGAGATTCTAAAGAAACCTGTATAGTCAAAGCATTTCTTATTTAATCCTGAGGCGTGATTGTGGAGCCAGAGGTATTCTTCATGTTAGATTAGTCTTGTGAAGGATGTACTCAAGGTTGCCTGAAATTTTGATATCTGTGAACTTTATGACTGACTGTCATGATAACTATAGAAAAAAATTTTGTACTGCATGGGAGATAAATCATGTTATTCACAGACCTTAGCTGCCCATGAGAATCATCTAAGGACCTTGTAACAAAGAGAATTTATTCCATTACTAAACTTCAACTCATTGGTTCAGAATCTTGGCTGGGGGAGCCCAGTCGTGATTCTGTTTTATAGACTCTGATGGTGATTTTTAGGTAGCCAGCCTAGCAAATATAAGGAGTCTAGGCCTGGGAACCATTATTTGAGCTCTTACAAGGGGATCCTCTTATTACTCAAAATTCTGCCAGTCTAGGGGCTCCTCGATGGCTCAGTCGGTTAAATATCCAACTCTTGATTTCAGCTCAGGTCATGATCTCGCAGTTTGTGGGATTGAGCCCTGGGTCAGACTTTGTGCTGACAGCTTGGAGCCAGCTTGGGATTCTCTCTCCCTCTTTCTGCCCCTCCCCCTCTCATTCATATTCTCTCTCTCTCTCTAAAACAAATAAACATTAAAAGAAAATTCTGTCAGCCTAAGAGATAGCTGTGAGTTGGTGTGATAAAGACAGCACAGCACTTGACTCAGCAGACCTGGCTCAAACACGGACTAAATGGCTTTACCTCTCTGTCAGACCACTCGTGCAAATGGAGGTGTTTACAAAAGCGTGGGAAGGATTCATTGACATAGTAACCTATGAGATGTTTCTTTCATATAAGGAGGAATCATGAAGATTATAGTTTCTTTAACTGAGGGACAAATCTGAACTAATTCTTTTTTTTTTTTTTTTTTTAGTTTATTTATTTTGAGAGTCGGGCTCTGCTGACAGCGCAGAGCCTGACGCAGGGCTCAACCTTATGAACCATGAGATAATGACCTGAGCCAAAATCAGGAGTCCTACACTTAACCGACTGAGCCACCCAGGCGCATCTAGCACACCATTGGAAAGCCACCTCAATGGCCTACGTAGCATGGAACTAACACCTGATCCAGTGGTGTTACTCCTCTGCACCTGCAGAAGTTGTCCTGGCAGCTCCTCAATAGGAGTAACTCAGGGAAAAGAAGCTGAGGGAGAGGGATGCTAACCCCTTCTAGTGATTCCCATTGAGTTCTGTGTGACCACTTCCTTTGTGTCCTCAGGGGGGGGGATTGCTTCCTGTCACAAATCTCTATTTTCCTCAAGATAGACAAATGTAAAGAAAAGTAGCTTTGTCACCCACTTAAGACCAACTTAAAACCTCAACATAGCTAAATCATGGAATAAAGTCCTGGTTGTATTTTCTCCTGGCAGTATTTGGACCCTGTATCCCCAGGAGTTTTATGCTAACATCCATTTTCAAGGCGACAACCCCACTTTACAAATAAGAAATCTGCTGTTCATGAAGGCTCAGTAATTGGTAGAACCAGGGATGTTAAGTGCTTCTGCTAGGATTGACTAAATTCTGACCCCTTAGCCCCTGTTCTTCCTATTCTGCCACAAGAATGTGTTGATAGAGATGCACCATTTGTAGCAGTTAATTTGAGTTGTTCACCAGCTGTGATGGAACCATATTTAGCAATGGAGGGTCCCTCTTATCATTAATCATTTCCATGTCTAAGTACTTGAACATATAGTTAATGGCCATGAAGGTTAATTTGTTTCTCTGAAGGTTGAACAAGTCAGACAAGTTTTGAACCTGGAGGTCTTTTCATATTAATACAACACTGAGGCTTTTCTGAGCATCTTTCTTTTTTTATTGCCCGGGGCCAGAGAATTGCATTAAATATATAATCTTCATAGCATGTTACCATCATTGGTCTGCTGGGGGTCCCTGACTGGTTTTCTTTTCTCCCTTGTATTCCTGTTTTTTTCCACCCACCATAAATAACCATTCCAATGTGTTAAATATGCACATCTTCATGTATGCACTTCCAAAACCTGTATTGTGTTTTTTTTTCTGCAGTAATCTTAAATTACATAAATGGTGTTACCTAGATGGTATTGGCCTATTGTTTTCTTCCCTTTTCATTCAGCACTCTTTGAAAATCTCTCTGTCACTACTTCCTTTTTTTAAATTTTTTTTTTAACGTTTTTATTTATTTTTGAGACAGAGAGAGACAGAGCATGAACGGGGAGCGTCAGAGAGAGGGAGACACAGAATGTGAAACAGGCTCCAGGCTCTGAGCCATCAGCACAGAGCCCGACGCGGGGCTTGAACTCACGGACTGCGAGATCATGACCTGAGCCGAAGTCGGCCGCTTAACCGACTGAGCCACCCAGGCGCCCCCTCTCTGTCACTACTTCCAATTAATTGCTTCTACCTGCTGATGGTACACTGTGATGTCCATCTACCACATTTCATCCATCCTCTCTCCCAGTGACGTACACCTCCAGCACCCCCTACTGTCTCCAACTATTACCTCCAACCCCACTACTCTCTCAAAGAACACCCCCTTAAGACCTGTATAAGAATTCACTAGGATATACATACCCAAGAGTAGAATTGCTGGTTTGTAGAGCATATGTATGCTTAATCTGATTAAGTAGTGTGTCAGACTGCTCTCCAGAAGGCTGCACCATTCGACAGTCCCAACTGCAGCGCATGAGGATTCCCATATCTCCACTAAGGCTTAATGATGCAGCTTTCAGATACTTGCCAGTCTAATAGCAAAAACTGGTATCTCACTCTAATTTGCATGTCCATAATTACTGATGAACTTGAGCATGTCTTTACATTTTGTGAGCATTTTAAGTTTTGTCTTTGGACCCGATTTCTATTGAGGTTACTATCTTTTTCTGCCTTTCTGTATATTAACTCCCTGTTGATTTAAAAAAAAATTTTTTTAACGTTTATTTATTTTTGAGACAGAGAGAGACAGAGCATGAACAGGGGAGGGTCAGAGAGGGAGACACAGAATCCAAAACAGGCTCCAGGCTCTGAGCTGTCAGCACAGAGCCCGACGCGGGGCTCGAACTCGCAGTCCGTGAGATCATGACCTGAGCCAAAGTTGGCCGCTTAACCGACTGAGCCACCCAGGCGCCCCACTCCCTGTTGATTTTAAATACTACAAATATTTTTTCCTGTTATATTTTCTATTTGTCAGCTTAAGTCCAGAATGTACCTTCTATTCTAGTTTGCCAACAGTTTGGGTTAAAAAAAAAAAAATCTTAAATGGATATTGTACCTTCTCAAATGCTTTTTGCCATCTATTAACATAGTTTCTCAGCTTTTCTGCTTTAATTTATCAGTGTGATAATTTCCTTGAAAAAATTCCTGATATTTACCTATTCTTACATTCCTGGAATGCGCCCTTATTCATAATATAGTGTTAGGTTGAATCATATGAAATTGCTGTTTCTTAGGTCAGAAAATAGTCAAATACTGGCTATATCATAGAGGTTAAACTAAATATTTTCAATATATTCTCAACTTATTATTATTTTTTTAATGTTTGTTTATTTTTGAGAGAGAGACAAACAGAATGTGAGCCGGCGAGAAGGGGCAGAGAGAGAGGGAGACACAGAACCCAAAGCAGGATCCAGGCCCTGAGCTGTCAGCACAGAACCCGACACAGGGCTCACTCACAAACTATGAGATCATGACCTGAGTCAAAAGCAGACGCTCAACTGACTGAGCCACCCAGGAGCCCCTCAAATCATTTTTTTTTAAATATTTTTACATCTTATGACCTTAAGTTAAATAAGACTGTACTTTCCTTTTCTCGATTTGTCTCTATTTTTGGGATGAGAATCAGGATTATACCTGCCTCAAAATATGAAGTGGATAACTCCCTGCCCATCCTATGTTCTGGAACAATTTGCATAGATAAAATTCATTAAAACTTGAAATCTGGTAGAATTCAAATGTAAAAATACCTAGAACCATGGGGGATTTTGTTATTTTTTCAAAGAGAATACTCTTGACTAACATTTCAGTTTCTTTAATAATTACTAGTCTATGGCAGTTTTACATTTATTCTTACACTAAATATGGCATTTCAAATTTTGAGAGATGTATCTGTCTTCTAGATTTTAAAGTGTGCCAGCGTTTCATATCAATACACTATTCATAATCTTTTTTTTTAATGTTTTTATTTATTTTTGGGAGAAAGACAGAGTACAAGCAAAGGAGGGGCAGAGGGAGAGAGGGAGACACAGAATCTGAAGCAGGCTCCAGGCTCTGAGCTGTCAGCACAGAGCCCAATGCGGGGCTCAAACTGACAGATCATGACCTGAGCTGAAGTCGGATGCTCAACCTACTAAGCCACCCTGGCACCCCCATAATAATTTTATTAATCTATTTGTAGTGATTTCATCCCTTTCTATTGGAAGAATTTCTGTCTGTCTTCAATTTTTTTCCTGATCAGTTTTTACAGTGTTTGTCTTCTTAATGTTTTCAAAGAACTGGGTTTCACTGATCTTTATTATAGTGTTTTTGTTCTGTGGATTATTTGTTTTTGATTGGTGGTGCTCGTTCTATTTTCATTAACACATGCCCTTTATTATTTTCTCTTATTTCTTTGCATTTGGTAGGTAGCTCTTTTTCTAACCTCTTGGGTATACTGTTCTTATTTTCTGAAAAATTATTTAAAATTGTAAATAACCTTCTAAGTGCTGCTTGAGCTGTGTCCCTCAAGTTTGATACCTAGAATTATAATTTGTATTCATTTGTGAGTACTGTATTCCCTCATTTCTGTAATTATTTCCCTTTTAAATCTTGGGATTTTAATAAACATTAATGTATTTCTAAATACCATGGAGTTTTAAAGTTTATTTTTTATTGTTGATTTACAGTTTTTTAAGACGCTGGGGTGGCTCACTTGGTCGAGCATCTGACTCTTAATTGTGGTTCAGGTCGTGATCCCAGGGTCATGGGGTTGAGCCCTTTGTTGGACTTTGCTCTAAGGGTGGAGACTGCTTAGGATTCTTCCTCTCCCTCTCTCCCCCTCCCTCCCCCTCCCTCCCCTTCTCCCACCCCCCACCCCCCCCCCGACTTGTGCTCTCTCTCTAAAATAAAATAATTTTTTTTAATTTATAGTTTTTCATAGTTTTATTGCACTGTGTTCAAAGACACAGCCTATATGATATTGATTCTTTTTGAAGTTTCTTTTATGGCCCAGCACACTGTTTGTGTAACTGTTCTGTGTGTGCCTCCCCAGATGTGTGTATTTTCTGTCAGATGGAGAGCTCTCTTATATGCATTACTTTGAGCTTATGGTGTTGTTAAAGTCTTCAGTATCTTTTTAAAATCATCTTTATGCTTTATTATTTTCTGAAAGGGATGTGTTAAAATTTATGTTCTATTTGGTTTTCTTAGCTGTAGTGGCATTTAACTTTCTTAACCCTGTAACTCCAACAAACAAAGCAGATGAAAGTGTTCAGTGGTCCCGTCGAATCTGAGAGAAGAGATCTTACATCGAGTGTCCTCTCAAGGCCCATCCTCAGGGGACCTCAGGACACCTCTGTAGAATCCCCAGTTGGAATTTCTATAAACCTTGTACTCTGGTTTCTTATCACTCACCCACTAACCCAGAGAATTTTCAGTTCTCAGCCAAATGGGCTCTCACATGCTCCTCCTCACTCCACCTGCAGGTATGCTTCTAAATTTGCTATTCCCCCTACAAGGTTCTTCTCATAACCAAATTCTGTGCCTTACTCAAAATGCTTCTCAAATTCTGCTACTTCTGTGAAATGTCTTCTAGACACGTCAGTTCTTAAAACTCTAAAAGCAACTATTGCTCATGACAATTGAGTATTTATTCACTGACCTAATTCACTAATAAATGAGTATTCATGACCAGCACCTGTGGTGATTGGAACTTCTATTTAAATAATTATAGTTGTTGGGACACTTGGTGTCTCAGTCATTTGAGCATTCAACTCAGGTCATGATCCCATAGTCTTGGTATCGAGCCCTGTGTTGGGCTCCACACTGAGCATGGAGCCTGCTTAAGATTCTTTCCCTCTGCCCATCTCCCCCACTCATGGTCTCTCTTTTTCTAAAATATAAATAAATAAATAAATAAATAAATAAATAAATAAATAAATAAATAAATAAATAATTTTTTTGGTTTGATATTTGTTGTATTTATTTCCCTCGTTTTGCTGTGTAAGCATCTTGAGGGTAATGCGTGTCCACATCTCTATTCATTAAAATAGTCACCTAGCATCTTGTTCCTGGTAGTTGAGCAACAGAAACACTTTGAGCTTACTTACTTTAACCTTAATATGACTTTATTTTTTTTCCTATATAGAGGGTGGTTTTGATACATTGCAAGATTTGTATTTTACTGTATTTTGCTAAATGTGTTCTTTATTATTAATAAGCTTTATTTGTAAAAGTTAAGATTCTTTTCTTAAAGTGTTTTCATTTGAGAGAAAGAGGAGAGAGGGAGAGAAAGGGAGAGAGAATGTGTGGGAGAGGGGCAGAGAGCTGTGTACTGAGGATCCGAAGTGGGGCTCCGTGCTAACAGCAGAGAGCCCCATGCAGGGGCTCAACTCATGAACCATGAGATCATGACCTGAGCCGAAGTCGGACGCTTAACCAACTGAGCCGCCCAAGTGCCCCAAGATCCTTTTCAAAATCACTGTAAAGCAAGCAGATTTATTCTCTTTTCTAAAATAAGCAGCCATTTATATGGTTAATTCTTTTAATGTGAATTTACATATAAAGTATTTTTAAATTTGCTCTCATAAGGCAGTGTTTGTTAGGTCTGGTAAAGTGATCCAATGGGCTAGGCACTTCTCCTCCTCCCCCTTGGCACTAATTATTCGAGTTCAGCTTTGAATTTGTAAGGTTCCTTGTAAGGACAGCAAACCTGAGTCAAGAAGCATTAGACTGAGCAGAGAGAGTTCTGAGATAGTCACAATCTACAAACTGGTTATTCAGCTGATAAGATGATTGTATCACACTGTAGGTATCAACCTTTGAGCTGCAGCAACACATCTGGCCTGAGCTGGTGCTGTATGGAGTACAAGACATGCTTAAAGTGGCATCATCCCCCACCCCAATCTGCTAGTGTGGCTTTGTTGCACATAATCAACACAAAGCCTAACCAGCCAAATCCTAAAATAGGTAATTTAGACCATAAAGTAGAGCAAGGAAAGACAGAAGATTGAATGAAAGAATTATAGAGTATCTATAAGCCATGTGCTACTAAGTCCTTTAATGTGTATTTTTATTTCATTTCCGCAACATTCATGAAGTGGGTGTTATCGTGCCCATTTTACAGATGAAGAAGTAGAATTCCACAGAATAATCTGTTAATTATTGGACCTTGAGTAAGTGGTTGATTTTTGTACTGAATTGAGATCCGACCACTAAATCAACATCCTTAATTCCCCCTTGTTTTTACTCATTTAACATGCAAGGATTTATACCCTTTGTATACTTAACTGTAATTATTTAGAATTAATTGTTGAGGCTCCTGGGTTGTTCAGTCAGTTAAGTGTCCGACTTCGGCTCAGGTCATGATCTCACAGTTCATGGGTTCGAGCCCTGCATGGGGCTCTGTGTTGACAGCTCAGAGCCTGGGGCCTGCTTCAGTTTCTTTGTCTCCCTCTCTCTGCCCCTCTCCTACTCACTCTCTGGCTCCCTCTCTCTCCCTCTCAAAAATAAAAAAACTTAAAAAAATTTTTAAGAAGAGAATTGTTGATTTTCTTTCCTACTGGATAGCAAGTCCATGAGAATAGGAATGTTGTCTGTTTTGTTCAGCATGATATCTCTCTTGGCATATAGCTGGTGATCAGTATATATTCTTTGTTTCCTACCCACCCTCTCTCTTTTTTGGAAGGAGACAGGGAAGCCAGGGTTTCTACCACATTGTCTTAGAGAAGAAAATAATGCACGGAAAGTGTGGGCCAATGTGACCTGAACAATCAGAGAAGGTTTTATGGCTGAACTAACCTTTTTAGATGGAGATGGAATAATTAACTGGAACCTATACATACAGCTATTAATGACCTCTACTACTTCGTTCTCAGAAAGAGACCATCATGGTAGAGGAATCGCTGTATGGATGGGAACATGCCGACGCCTTTAAAATATAGATTCAAGTGCTCTATTTAAATTATTTTACCCTTTTTTTTTTAATAGAAAAAATCAGGCAAAGATATGCAGACCTGCCTGGAGAATTGCACATTATTGAGCTTGAAAAGGATAAGAATGGACTTGGACTCAGCCTTGCTGGTAATAAAGACAGGTCACGCATGAGCATATTTGTGGTGGGAATTAACCCGGAAGGACCTGCTGCCACGGACGGGCGAATGCGTATCGGAGATGAACTGTTGGAGGTGAGGGGCATAGATTTTTAATTTCTCTTTTGCTAAGGTGAAGGGGTGAAGAGTATACTCTGCAGGAAAATGAGGCGATGGGGAAGAATGTTGCAAATTATGTTTTCTTTGACTATTCAAAATCATTTTCCAGAGGAAGAACAGAAATCATATTGTCGCTTGCAAATGTTACTTGCTGCTTGAGTAAAAACTAGTCTTGAAAATAATTTAGGGACCCTTAAATTAAAATCTCATGGAAGCATATTGAAAGAACAGGATTTGTTTTTAACATATATTCCAAAATGTTCAAAACTAAATTGTGTATTTATCTACTATTATTCATATTTATCAGAATTCTCTTTAGCCTTAGAATAAACTAGAAGTATGGCATTTGTTTTTGTTGTTGTCATTTAGTTTTTTGGGAAGGTGTTAGAACCAACAAAACTTTGTGAACTGGTTTTCAAGGCTTGGCTAATATCTGTGAAGTTGGTGACGTGGGCTAAGGCCATGTAGATTCCTTATTTAGGAATAGGATAAAGGTAAGAAGGGCTAAGGAGACAGCTCATCCTTTGCCAACTACTCTCTAGATGATTTCATCAGTAATCTGAAAAGGTTATTCTTGTTTTCCTCAACTTAAAGTCAGGGGTTTTTTTTCTTTATTTTTTTTAAGTTTGTTCATTTATTTTGAGAGAGAGAGAGAGCAAGAGAGAGAGCATGCAGAGAGAGACAGGAGAGAGAGAATCCCAAGCAGACTCTGCACTGGCAGTTCAGAGCCTGATGCGGGGCTCAAACGCAACAAACCAGGAGATCATGACTGCAGCCCAAGTCAGACACTTGACCGCCTGAGCCACCCAGGCACCCTTAAAGTCAGAGTTTCTGTTCTGAGTTTATCTTACTTTGATACTCATTTGCTTGTTAAGAGTCTTTGATTCATTCAGCAAACATTGTTTGAGTGTCTCTTAGGACCGGACACAGAAAGAAAGATGAATGCATCCATTCCCTTCAGTCAGATAGCTCACAGTCTAGAGGAAGAAAACAGACATAAAAAGATAGTTGCACTGCAAAATGAAAAATATAATAATAACAGCAGCTTATATATACTCAGTGTCAGACAAGCAACCTCTTTTACTAGTGGGGTCACAGAGTAAACGCTGCTGGGATTCAGTATCAGGCAGTTTGACTTCTCAGCTCTCTGTTAACCAGTGCACTCTGCTGCCTCTGAGATAAGATGCTCCAACACTTGGACATTTAAAGGACCTGAATGAATCACAGAGGCAACGAGTATCAGGCTGCTCACTGAAAATGAGGGTTACCGATTTTGCATTTTATGATTTCCTCTTCAGACCTTGACTCAAAATAGAATTCATAGGCACCCATAATCTGACTTGCTTCATGATATTTACAGCCCAAACTGGTCAGACAGTTCACTGTGCGACCATGAACATCATGCCTCTTTCCTAAGCCTCAGTAAGTTTCTCCCCCTCTAAAAGCCGTTTCCACCAAGAAGTCACTTTTGGAATGACTTCTCTTGTTCTTTTGTAATACAGCATCAAGAAAGGGACCCACACTGGGTAGTAGCAATGACCTGCATAATCATTAAGTAAGCAAAAAATCAAAGGTGGCAGTACATAATAACCAATATAATTCATCACTTCACGTTTATCTCCTTTGGCTGATACTTAGAGACTTCAGCAGTGAGGCTACACTGACGGTTGTGGTAATCAAAGTGAAAGTAGAAACTAATTTACTGAGTTATCACTGGTACGTAGGTGCTCTCACATTTGTATTCAGTATTCCCAACAGCCCTATCCGGTAAGTACTTGTACTGTCCCCATTTTGTCGATAAGAAAACTATGTAAGTAATTTGCCTAATATTACAGAACTAAGTTACTAGGTTTCAGTAAGAACCCAGGCTCACCGGACTCCAAGATTCATGCTCTAAGTGTGCCCTGTGGTACTTAAACCAAACCCCATTTGTTTTAGATCCATGAGAATCCTGATTTATGATCCTCTAACCTTTACGGAATCACGTATCTGAAGTTCCTCTGTTATATATACATAGACATGGATTTCCTATCTTGTATGTGAAAATGTTCCAAAGGCAGTAATGTAGAACACAAAGATTCTAGTTCTAGTCTCTCTATCTTATTAAGACTCAAGATGGAGGGGTGCCTGGGTGGCTCAGTTGGTTGGGCGCCTGACTCTTGATTTCAGCTCAGGTCATGATCTCTTGGTTTGTGAGTTCAAGCCCCACATCGAGCTCTGCACTGACAATGTGGAGCCTACTTGGGATTCTCTCCCTCTGTCTCTGCCCCTCCTCTGCACTCGTGCTCTCTCTCTCTCTCTCAAAAATAAACTTAAAAAAAAAAAAAAAAAAAGACTCAAGATGGAATAATGGCCCTTGGGATCCAGATCAACAGGAGCACTGGTATATTATTTCCCTGATACTGTATTAGATATGGTAAGAAATGAGCGGTGCCTGCCAAGTAATGAGCATGTGTTACAGTCCATACACGGAAGTCTACTGTGTGTAGGGCAGCCAGCACTGAACTTGGAAGACCTGCTTTCACTTCTCCCAGTTCTTCCAGTTATTAGTTGCATTTCAGAAGGGGCTTAATTAACAAAGTGCACTGCACATAGTTGACTGTTCATTAGATCACATTTTCCTCCCTTGCAGACAGAAAGTTCAGATCTCTGTTTTCTAGGCTAAACGCTAGAAGAGCTCTCTTGTCTGAAAAAGGATATTAACATCTTGCCATATTGGACCCCACCTATTCTTTTTTTTCTTGAACTTTCTGAATTTGGCTCTTTTGTTGCTATTCAACAACTTTATCTTCTTGCAGAGGTGGAAAGAACAAGAAGATTAAACATGGCAATGAGTTGATCTTCCTCCAATCCTCCCTGATTCTCTTCTCTGAAAAAATGACCAATAAATATATGTTGAAACATAGATTCTAGCATCCTGTATCTTTGGCTAATTACTTATCTTCTTTAACCCTCAGTTGCCTTATTTATCAAATGAAAATTACTTATTCAGCAAGTGTCTTGCTATGCATCTCTCATGCAAGAAGCAGTGTATGAACAAAGTGCTGATTTTACATCAGTAAACAAAATCATGGTACCTGTTCTCATAGAGCTTATAGTCTAGTGACTGCATAGCATCAACTTTCGAGGGTGTTCTGAGAATTAATGAGAAAAGGTAGGTCAGATTTTTGCCACAGTATCTGGCACAAAGTAACACTTGTCAACTGATATTATTTATAAAATAATATTTTCATGTGGATTTGTGTATCTAGATTTTTTTTAGTTTGTTTATGTTAATACATTTGCCTCTGAAAGTATGTCCCAAAGGGAAGCCATTATTTTCCTCAATAGCTCCATGTAGCATCTTAAAAAACTAAGAGAATGGAAACATGCACAGACCGGTTTCTTAAGCATTTATAACCCATCTTCTCATGTGACTTTTGGCTGTAGGTCAGGGATGATGGGAAAAAAATTTGTGTGGGAAACATTTCCCTGGTTTCTTTTTATAGCTGAGAAAAATTTTGATTATTTCTCTATGATATGCAAGGAATTTGTATAGTGCATGATATCAAATCCAATGTGCTTTTTTTTTTAATGGTTTATTTATTTATTTTTGAGAGACAGAGCACGAGCAAGGTAGGGGCAGAGAGAGAGGGGTACACAGAATCCGAAGCAGGCTCCAGGCTCTGAGCTGTCAGCACAGAGCCTGATGCGGGGTTCAAACCCACAAACCGTAAGATCATGACCTGCGCCAAACTCGGACAGTTCACCGACTGAGCCACCCAGGTGTCCTAAATCCAATGTGCTTTTGAACCAAGAGTAGGAAAATGATTTAACGATAAATACCAGAAAAGCCGAAAGCCAATGTTAAAATAGCTGTTCTTTGGATATTGCAGAGCGGTAGATGGTAGAAGGACACTGCATTGTGTGGCAGGCATTCAGAGTGGGCTTTTAGATTACACTTACTAGGTCTCTGGGCTAGTGCAAATCTTGTATATTTGCTTACCCACCCACACTCCATTTCTTTTTGTGACTTCTCTCCCTGATGAGGTAAAGTCATCTGTGTCTTGATTGTTTTTGCAACTCCACCATTTATTCCCGTTCTTTCTCATGACTGCTTTGTTGCTATTGTTGTGTTACTACTTTGCTCCGAGCTTCCTTTTATTTATAGTTGATCTGACTTATTTTAGGCCCCAAGATGAGGCTAATTTATAGGAAGGAAAAAAGAGCACAAACGTGCATTGTGCCTTCTTTGAAGTCAGAAGCTCTGCTTCTTTACCGCAGCCTGTCTGCGACTGATTCCCGGCACGCCATTCACCAGCAGTTTTCTTGCTATGGGACTGCATTGTTACAGTGCAGGAGCAGCCAGCAAGTTCTGTCGATCGATGGCCCAGTTCATGTATAAAAGAAATCTTACGTTAAGCCCCCAGAAGACAATGTGATTAAATCTCAGCTTCTTTACCCTTTACCACGATGCTGGTGTGGGGGCTCTGAATTCATTTCAAAAGGCATTAGCATATAATTACCATGTAGACTGGAATGAGACTTGCACCAGAGCATTGGCTTTCCCTGAGCAATTAGTCCCAGAAAATACACAGGCCTGGGCATGGTGCTGTCCTATGAATATAGGATTTATTTATAATCTTCCCTACAGTGCAAGTGTGGGAAGAGAGAGTGGATAATGCTGCATGGGGAATTGGAGTGATTTGTCAGGTTAGAAAAGCAGCCAGAAGCAGCAGGGTGGGTGGCACAAGACCTGCACAGTTGATTGGGCCAGCCTGGAGAGCTATGTCTCATCAGGCCCCCACACCCTGCGCCACAGAGCACGCACATTCCCTTTGGGACATTTGCCTGCAGGATAACCAAAGCTGAATGTTGTTATGTTTCACGTGTCTAACATGTTTATTTAAGAGCCACTACAAATAAAAAGCACGAATACTTCCCATATTTGCTAGGAATGAAGACGTAGAACCACAAGTGAACTCAGATCTTATTGTCTTGTTATGTTTATTTCGTAAGAGAAAAAAGAACAGAAACCATAAAACTTCAGTGACTGGCCCAGGTACACATAGCTGCTTTGTGGCAAAACTCCTACCTGAGGGCTCTTACCCCCTCCCTGGTCTCAACACTGATTCTTTGTCCTCTGCTTGTTGCCAGTGAATTATTTTTGAAATGTTCGGAAGACTTAAATGTGATTTAGAAGTGCAGAAGGGTACTAAACAAATCACTAGCCTTTGTGCAGCCGCAGATAAGATTCTTTCTAATTTTCAGTCAAGTTTCTGTCACCTTAGATTGGCTCTTTTAGATTATTGCCATACATGGATGTAATTTTATGACATGTGCTTCTTTTTTTTTTAATTTTTTTAAAATTTTTATAATATTTATTTATTTTTGAGAGAGACAGAGACAGACTGTGAGCAGGGGAGGGGCAGAGAGAGAGGGAGACACATTTTCCGAAGCAGGCTGCAGGCTCTGAGCTGTCAACACAGAACCCAATGTGGGGCTCGAACTCACTAATGGTGAGATCATGACCTCAGCCGAAGTCAGATGCCTAACTGACTGAGCCACCCAGCCACTCCCTGATGAGTGCTTCTTAATGCAATAATTATGCCCTAAGAGACCTCATGTAATAAAATATCCCATTGGAGAAACACTAGTTTGAGGAGCAGAAAGAAGACTAAAGGAAAGCAAAATTGCAATATATTTTTCCTAGTTTTATTAAGAGATAGGTTTATAATAGCCAAAAGTGCAAAAATAAACTGACCAAATTTTTTATTGTGTCAGTGGTTTCATGAGTGTTAAAACATATTTTACATTTTAAATAAGTAATTTATTGTATGTCTGTTATTTCTCACTGCACTTGTTGTTAAAACTTTACAAAAATAAATACTTTTAGCAGATCCTGAATATAACCTTCCCATATGCATAGCTAAAGTGACCCCATTTGGGAGCTCTTAAAATAGTCTAGAGCCCAATTCACAACTCTAAAAGTCAACAGAAGAATGTGGTCAACCTCACACATAAAGGGGCCTCTCCTGTGCGTGTAACATTTTTTCTTTCTTCACAGTGCAGCCCCCTGGTTATTACAGCATATAATCAATAGCTGTCTGTGTCTCGTTAAGTCATCTTTCCCAAGTAATCTATTGTATGATATCCAATATGAGTTACAAAAAGATGTACTCATTAAGAGAACATTTGGGGTAGGAAAGCTGTATTAGGAATTGAGTTCACATTGAATACTTACTGTTTTCAAGTCAGTGCTAAATACTTTATGTGCATTATCCTAACTTTTATAACAAACCAGTGAAAGTAGGTGTTATTTTAATCCCCATTTTACAGATAAGGAAACTGAGATCTGAAGGGGTAGAGTCAACAGGCAAACACTAACTTTTCTGACTCTAAAGTTCTTACGTTATTTCATTGTGGATTAATCATGATTCTAAAAAATAATAAGTGGGGACTCTTGGCTGGCTCAGTCAGTAGAGTGTACGACCCTTGATCTCAAGGTCATGAGTTTGAGCCCCACGTTGGGCAAAAATCCTACCTAAAAAAGTGATAAGTAAATTTCTCATCATTTTGTAGTTTGGGTAGATTAGATTAATGCAGTTATTCTGGTGCCAGTTCAAAATATCTGAAATAGTCTCTCACAATGCAATACCGTGTTACTCTTTTTATCTTCTTAAAATTGAATGCCACTTGAATTCAATAGAAGAATGCAGTCAGTGAAATTACAGCCATCTCTCAAAAATCAAAGAAGAAAAATAATCTGGTTTTGAGGTTATTCTTGTCCAATTTGAGAGCTTCTCTGAAGGTCATAATTTAAGAGCTTTCCCCCTCAAAACCATTGTAAAGGTAAGGTTTTATTTTCAGGCTGCAGGAAATATTATGTAAGACCTAGCTCATATTGGGTGGCCTCATTTTTCTCTGTATTTCTTGCATGAAGTCTTAGAACTTTATCTCTGCCCTTTTAGTTTCTGTCTCTGGCTTGTTGGAGGAAGAGTTTTAATTATTTAGTCACACTTCATTGTCTTTATACTGCTGAAATATTTGGGCTAAAAGTCTATGTTCTTACTGATCTTTGAGAGGAATGACAATCATTTAATTTTTATCATTGCAGTCCTCATTATCACTGTACAAAAGCTTTATGTGAGATTTCTACAGTGAACCACATTATCTTAAAATCAGAGATAAAGTGCTGTGAAAGAGAAAGTGCCATGGAAGCAGAAAGTAAAAATGTGAGGATAATCAAAGAAACTTAGATTACTGTGAAAAGAATATAAAAAACAGGGAAGGGAACGTATGCTGGGGAGAAAGTTGCCATTTGGAATGAATAATTGGTCTTTAGCAGTGTATCTCAAGACTTCTTTCTGCAGTTTTCCCTCAGCTCTTACATGACTTGTTGGGGTAATTCTCCAGGTCTCTGTTCCCTGCTTTTTCCAGTTTCTTCTCTACCTCCTTCCAGTCCTATTCATGGCCATCATAATGACCATACTGAAATGCAGTCTAGAAAGATATACTCTTAGATTATGGAGAAGGGTCTCCTTATATCAACCTCAGCATATAACTTATGCCTGTATTTTGCTCCATTTGCACAATGGAAATTTCTTGTAGTCACTATGCGGTCTTGAGGCATGAAGCCTGACAGAAAAGTGTTAATGAAATTCTTATTCTGGGTTTGACTTCCTAACAATATCAGACAGCTGCTTAAACTCGTCAGAAATGTGGTTGTATATGTTTTAATTATAGTTTTTAAGGAGTAGGCCTAAAATCAGTAATCCAACCTGAGAATCAGATGTTCTGCTCCAAAGAGTAGCCATCAGCCTATTTCTCATTATTTAGAAAAAAAACTTTTAGTGTTTATTTATTTTTCAGAGAGAGAGAGAGAGAGACAGACAGACAGGGGAGGGGCAGAGAGAAAGGGAGACACAGAATCCCAAGCAGACTCCAGGCTGAGCTGTCAGCACAGAGCCTGATGCGGGGCTGGAACTCACGAACCGTGAGATCATGACCTGAGCCAAAGGCAGATGCTTAACCAACTGAGCTACCCAGGCGCCCCATATTTCTCATTATTTTAAGTCAGGAAAGTTGATGCATTCATTACACATGAACCCCAACTCCTCCTCCCGCCAATTTTCTAAAATGTCACTGAAACGCGATTAAAAAAAAAAAAGTGGATGTAAATAACACAGTCATGTTAAGATATGAAGTGTGGACTGTCACCCAACAGTATGATTGCTAACACAGTTGCATTGTGTACAATAACACGGCTTCCAGTTCACTACAGCAGCATTCAAACTGCACATCCTTCTTGCTGCTACCGAGTGTATGGTTCTAAACACCGCCCTGCGATTCTGCATTAGGAATATGCCCGGAGACTGTTCCCTCACAACATCTCATTTAAAATGTTTTACTCTGTATTGGGGATGTAGATACAAAAGTTTCCTATGTAAACATTTACTGAAAAATACTTTATTGAGAGTATATGCAGGCCCTATGAACTTTGAGTACTGAAAATCAGAAGGTATTCTATTGGGAAAACCTTACCTGGAAAGTATACCCATATGTGGTTTTCCTCCTTTTAAAAAAACTCTTAGCATCTATAAAGTAAGCAGAATTATGTAATGAAAGCCTTCTGTAAAGCTATCACATGGTTCACCAATTATCAACACTGTCATTTCTGTATCACCTGTACCTCCATATGTCCACACCTATGCAATTATTTTTATAGTTGGAAGGGAGGGATAAAATTTACAGAAAAAGAAATGCACAGATAGTCTCTGTCTAATTTTGACAATTATATACTCCTGAATAATCCAAATATCTATCATTTTTGTCTCCCCAGAAATTGTTCTCATGTACTTTCCCGCTGGAATCTTTCATTCCCATCCTGGGAGGCAAACACTGCATTGATGTTTGGTTTTGTTTTCCTTTCATGGGTTTTTCCTATTCTAGAACTTCACGTAAATGGAATTATACAGTATGCACTCTTTTGTGTCCAGCTTCTTTGACTTCGCCTATGATTCATCAGTGCTGTTGCATATATTAGTAGTTTGTTCCTTTTTGTTGCTGAATGATATTCCATTGTATAACTACCACAGTTTCTCAGTTTACCTGTAGATGGACTTTCGGATTTTTTGCAGCAGTGACTCTGGAAACAAACATTTGTGTGACAGGTCTTCTTGAGGACAACTGTTTTCCTTTTTCTTGGATAAATATTAATGGTAAATGAGCGGGACACAGAGTAGTTGTGTGCTTAACTTCAAAGAATCCGCCACACCTTTTGTCCAAGTAACTGGGCCATTAAACATTCTCACCAGCAGTGTATGAGCATTCTGGTTGTTCTACAACCTTAGCTCCTCTGGTCGGTGTGGCTTTAATTTACTTTTTCTTTTTTAAAGTTCATTTATGTATTTTGAGAGAGAGTACACGCATAAGCAGTAGAGAGACAGAGACAGACAGACAGAGAGAGAGAGACAGAGAGAGAGAGAGAATCCCTAGTAGGCTCTGTGCCGTGAGTGTGGAGTTCGACGTGGGGCTTGAACTCACAAACTGTGAGATCATGACCAAAGCCGAAATCAAGAGTTGACGCTCAATGGGCTGAGCCCCTCAGGCGCCCCTACATTTTCTTGTTGACTGATGACGTTGAACACTTTTCTTGTTTAGCAGCCCTTCAGACAGATTCTTTTCTTTTATAGTTACTGCCCTAAGAATCTTGGCCTACCTCCAATAATCGCAAGTAATTTTTTCTATATTTTCTTCTAAAAACTTTATGGTTTTAGCTTTTATGTTTAGTTCTGTGATCCATCTTGAATTAATTTTTATGTGTGGTGTGAGATAGGATTTGAGGTTTATTTTTTCCGTGTGAGTACCCACTCGTTCAAGCACCATTTGCGAAAAGACTTTTTTCCCCCATTGACTTCCTTTGCGCTTTGTCAAATATGAAATTACCATATAACTATGTGTCTATTTTTGGACTCTCGGTCCTCTTCTATTAACCTGCCTATCACGCTGTCTTGATTACCATATCTTTACAGCAAGTCTTGAATTAAGGTAGCACCAAGTCCTCATTTTGTTATTTTTTGAAAGTTGCTTTGGCTCTTCTACCTCCTTTGAGTTTCCATATGAATCTTAAAACCAACTTGTAAATTATTAATTTTTTAACAAAGTCAGCTGGGATTTTGATTGAGATTGTATTGAATCTATAGTTTAATTAGGGAGGCTAAACGTCTTGACAATATGGAGTCCTCCAAATTATGAATGTGATATCCCCGTTTAATAATTTTTCTGAAGTGTTTCATAGTTTTCAGTGTAGAACTTTTGCATTTTCAGGTAAGTGTATTCCTATGTATTTTGTATTCAGTGCTCTTATAAGTGGAATTTTTACCTTTTCATTCTTGTTTGTTGCTAGCATGTAGAAATACAATTGATTTTCATGTATTTGTATATTGACCTTGTATCCTATAATCATGCTAACCTAACTTATTACTTCTAGTAGTTTTTTGTTGAGTCCTTAGCATTCTCTGGAGGTAACTGATCATTCATCCATGTATAGGGAGTTTGTTTCTTCCTTTTCAATCATTATGACCTTTATCCTCCTTCCTTCTCTCACCTTCTGTTCTCTCTCTCTTTTGTGCCCCTGGTCTCAGAAGCCATTTGGTGTCGGATGATTAAATAAGACCTTAGCTGTATGTAGGTTTTTCATAAGCCAAGGAAATTCCTTTCCATTTCTAATTTGATAAGGGGGTTTTCCATTTAAATTACAATTTGACATTATATTTTGTCAAATGCTTTGTATGCACCTGCTTAGGTTATCTATATATGTTTTTAAATGAAATTTAAGTATCACACAAAAAGACACTGACTAATGGCATTGTTCAAACTCTTTATCATAATATTCAAAATCATTCAAGAGATATCTTTGTTTTTGGTGGGTGGATGGGTGGGGGATGCCTGGGTGGTTCAGTCAGTTAAGCATTCAACTTCAGCTCAGGTCATGATCTCACGGTTCATGAGTTCGAGCCCCACGTCAGGTTCTGTGCTGACAGCTAGGAACCTGGAGCCTGCTTCAGACTCTGTGTCTCCCTCTGTCTCTGCCCCTGCCCCTGCCCCATGCACACCCTCTTTTTTTTTTTAATGTTCTTTTTTATGTTTTTTTAATAATGTTTATTTATTTTTGAGAGAGTCTGTCCACGTCTGAGCGAACACATGAGTAGGGGAGGGGCAGGGAGAGAGGGAGACAATCTGAAGCAGGCTCCAAGCTCTAAGCTGTCAGCACATAGCCCGACACGGGGCTTGGACTCACAAACTGTGAGATCATGACCTGAGCCGAAGTCGGACACTTAACTGACTGAGCCACCCAGGCACCCCTCAGGAGATATCTTTAACCTTCCTTTCCAGCTTCTGCCACTGCTTCACTGCTTCTGATCCAGCTGTATTGAACTACTTAAATAAGTCCTCAATACAGATGAGTATTTCCATCATTCCATTCTTTTGCCCATGTATTTTATTCAGTATACTTGCATAGATGTTTTAAAGACCTAGCCCAATTGTTTTAGCATAAGTTCATGACATTATTTTTCTTACTGCCCTAAATAAAAATCAGATATCTCTTCTTTATATACATTGTTTAAATGCTTCTTGGGGCACCTGGGTGGCTCAGTCGGTTAAGCGGCCGACTTCGGCTCAGGTCATGATCTAGCTGTTCGTGAGTTCGAGCCCCGCGTCGGGCTCTGTGCTGACAGCTCAGAGCCTGAGGCCTGTTTCAGATTCTGTGTCTCCCTCTCTCTGACCCTCCCCCGTTCATGCTCTGTCTCTCTGTCTCAAAAATAAATAAACGTTAAAAAAAATTTTTTTTTTAAATTAAAAAAAAAATAAATGCTTCTTAACTTTAGGTAATTGACTTGAAATTCAAAGGTGAAGATGACAGAATGGAAAAACAAGTATACTAGCTATTATTTGTTAACAGTACTATTTTTATAAGAGAGATGGCTTGTAATACCAGTTCTATTTTTAACTAACTGTTTTTCTCAGATAAATCCTTTAATCTCTGTTGCCATCTCTTAACTGTAAGATAGAAGAATGGTCAATAATATCTTTAAAAATCTTTCAAACTTGGGGCTCCTGAGTGACTCTCTCGGTTGAGCATCCAACTCTTGATTTTAGCTCCGGTCATGATCTCACAGTTTATGGGATCAAGCACTGCATCAGTGAGGAGCCTGCTTGGGATTCTCTCCTTCCTTCTCCCTCTGTCCCTCCTCTTCCTTGTACAGGCGTGTGCATTTTCTCTGTCTCTCTCAATAAATTAAAAACAAATCTTTCAGACTTAATGTTGTCTGAATCTGTTATCTAAATGTTTGCTCCTCAAACTTCAGCATATTAATTTAGCCTAACGAATTTCTTATCTCTATTCTGGGGAACATGAAACTGCAAATCCTTTCTCAAAAATGTTTACCAAACAAATCTCTTTAGCTATATAAGTTGCTCTCAACCAAGTTTGTGTATCAGACTCATAGGAAAGGTTTGCCTAAATAACAACCCTTCACCCCATCCTCTTAGAGGATAACCTCCAAAGGTGGAGCCTAGGTGTACTTTTAACTAGTTAGTATATAACAAATCTTATTAGGAGTCTAGATGTGAAATTTTGCTCCTGTCATAGAAGGACATAAGATGTGCCCCGGAATCCATAAAAAGCAAAGGGAAATGGTCCGTAGTACTTCCTGCCCTTCAACTTGAGTCTCTGTCTCCATACTGTCCCTTTTAAATGCCAAGAGAGGGGCGCCTGGGTGCTCAGTCGGTTAAGTGTCCGACTTCAGCTCAGGTCACGATCTCGCAGTCCGTGAGTTCGAGCCCCGCATCGGGCTCTGGGCTGATGGCTCAGAGCCTGGAGCCTGCTTCAGATTCTGTGTCTCCCTCTCTCTCTGCCCCTCCCCCGTTCATGCTCTGTCTCTCTGTGTCTCAAAAATAAATAAAAAACATTAAAAAAAAAATTTGAATGCCAAGAGAATAGGATTGACCTAATATAGGGGCTGTGACTGGAAAAATTAGGGCAGGAAAATAAGGTGATTTTTGAGCTGAAGGCTCAAAGTTTTGCACAATATTTAAATATAATTTAAAATTATTTTGACTCTAAATTTTATTTCCCATCCTTACTTACGTTTCTGGCTATGACTCAAAAGTATTAGGTTAGCAAATAGATTTTAATTCTAATTGATTCCCTAACATACTAAGTTGTCATAAAGGTGTTACTTATTGCTACTTTTGTCTTTCTAACTTACAGGTTATGCTTTTTTATATGTTTTTAAAATAATATGTAATCATAAAAAATTATGGTTTAGGTAAAAGTAATAATCTTCCCTCTTTTACCTTTGTAATACTACTCCTCTAGAAGTAACCCCTGTCAACTTATCATCTTTCCTCTTGATCTCATGCACAGTCACATACATTGTGCAAACAGATTTTAAAGTTAATTAATGTACACAAACAGAATCATAATTCACATACCTTTTTTACTGAATGATATGTCATTTATGATATATATTATTTAGATGTCAGTACAAATAATACTATAACACACTGCTGTATATGTCTTTGTGCAATTGTTTGAATATGTGGCATAGAAAATATATTATCTTTCTTTGGTGTTACACAAAATTTCTGCTCCTCTAACAGCTTGTAAAAGAAGTTGTTTCCCACCCGCCAAATCTAGCAAACACTAGATGTAATCAGACCATAGCCAACCTGCCAGAGGCAGGAGTTTTTTTTTTTTAAAGATTTTTTTGTTGTTGTTTATTTACTTTTGAGAGAGAGACAGAGTGCTAGTGGGGGAGGGGCAGAGAGAGGGAGACATAGAATCTGACGTAGGCTCTAGGCTCTGAGCTGTCAGCACAGAGCCCGACACAGTGCTCGAACTCACGAACCGTGAGGTCATGACCCGAGCTGAAGTTGGCCGCTTAACCAACTGAGCCACCCAGGTGCCCCAGATGCAGTTTTTTAAATTGAATAAAAATTCTTTACTTATATATCATACATATACACGTGAGGAAGTGACTGAGAGAATAGGACTACACTCTGGTGAGGCAGTTTTTAAAGTCGACACTTGGATTTTTATCTGCCTTCACCACTTTAGAATGAGAACTGGGTGCTGGGAAATTATTTTGGAGAGGGAGGAAGGTAGTTGGGCTATGGGTGATTAGGACGAGTCTTTAGCAAAGTAGCAGGAGTCCCATAGCATGCCACCCATTCCAGCCTCAGACCTGCTGAAAAGAGGCTCTGGGATCAGGACATGCGAGCTTGGATTCTGTTTCTGCAGGTGTCTTACCTAGAACCCTATACAAGTCCCTGAGTTTGAGTTTCAGTGTCCTTGTTACAGAAATACCGGAGCATCTGCCTTGCCGACCTGTCACGCAGAGCAGTGTGACAGTGCCAGACTGTCTATGAAATATGCTTTCAAAGCTATCAAATACACACGATCTAATCCTGACTCTATAGGCTATAGGACTGGTTCACTGACAAGATTTGTGTCAAAAAAAAAAAAAAAATGTTTTTAAAAGAGAAGCTGGAGTTGGGAGGAGGGGAGTTAGGAACTTCGATGAAGTCCTTTGATGATTCACTGGGTTTGTGGCTACATCTGTGGGAGCGTCTAGGAAAATATTTTGAAGGCAAAAGAGAAAAAGTCTAAAAACAGAGGGAATTGGAGTAGAGTTCTAAGTAGATCATCATATGAAAGAAGCAAACGTTAAGCTGAGCATTACTAGTCTTGATTCATAGCCTGTACCAATTCTTGGAAGAAGGAATTCTAGGTCAGTGGTCACCTGAGTCTGTTTGCTTCTGTGACCAACAACACCACTAATACAGGTAGGTTGTAATGCCTCAGCCTCCTAGGGAAACACGATTCCTTTGCAATATTAATGAGCTGTTAAGAGAGAGATTATACTTCTGCCTCCATTTACATATTCCTTCCTATTTTGGTCAAGTGAACCAACCTGTAGCAATTGGGGCAACTTCCACAGAAACACTGAAAATCAGAGCAGCACATAAACATATTTCTCTGCTCACTTCCTTGAAGAATATTTTTCAGAATTGTCAAGGTTTAGGATTCAAAAGAACAACCTGTTTTGGGATACCTGAGTGGCTCAGTCAGTTGAGCTTCCAACTTCAGCTCAGGTCATGATCTCACACTTCGTGGGTTCAAGCCCCACATCGGACTCTGTGCTGGCAGTGCGGAGCCTGCTTGTGATTCTCTCTGCCTCTCCCTGACTTGCGCTCTTTCTCAAAATAAATAAGCTTTAAAAAATAAAAGAACATGCTGTTTTCTGAATACACCAAATTTAGGGAGATGTGAGCTACGTATTACTATTACTTTGCCTTTAGAAGGTGTTCCAGTTTCATTAGATTTGTTTGAGAGAAAATAAATCTCATGCTTAAGCCTTTTAAATGGCTGTATTCCTTTGGGAACATTGTACTTCACAAGAAATAGATTACAGTGAAGTTGCCTACCTCATTTCAGCACTGCATCATTAAACTGAGTCCTTGAAACCTGCTCCTTTACCCAAAGTATTAAATTATTGGAGCTTGATGTGTATTATTTTGTCTTTTTGAGAAAAAAATTAATGTGACAGTTTTCTTCAGAAATACTTTTTCATTACAGTGAAATTGTTTTCATGTGAGTTTCCATCACTTTCCCTGTTCCATCGCTAGCCTTGGTACCTCTCTCTTTCCTTCTCCCATGTGCAAACCTGAAATGGTGGTTTGGAAAGTGAGGATCATTCTTCATGGAGGCTAGTGCCCAAAATTTTTGGAAAGGGAAAGTATTCTACAAGGTCGTCTTTGAACAGGACCTGTTTACTTCTATAACACCCCTACCCCAAAAGCTATACTAAAGTACCTGTGTTTCCTAGAAACTAAGACCTGCAGTTTTTTCCCTGGCCCTGGTGCTCTTCCTGCTGCTCACTTCCCCCTGTGCCTGCTAAGTTTCTGTCTGCTCAAGACCAACCCACCCATCTCCAAGAAGAGACAGTCACTTCTTGCTTTATGCCTATATTCATTATGCCAAAGCCAGTTGCAGGTTTTTGTTTCCAAGACTGTTAACTTACTGGAGTACCAGCTGCTCGAGTGCAGGGACCATATCTGACTGAATAAAATAATTCCTATAAAGTAATTTTCAGAGGATCTGGTACCTGGAACAAAGCTGGTGCTCAATACATGATAGCTGTGGTAATGATGGCAATGAAAATTCCTCTATCCTCATCACTTACACTACGACAATTGAATAAATGAGTAAATGGATGGATATAACATATATCTAATATACTTTTATTGGAATATTTCTTGGTCTGGCGTTTCTATTTATGAGGCCCTATTAATTGGATTTAAAATTTCACAGGATTAAAAATGAGTTACTTAGGTTAACAAGACAGGCTTTTGGACTCAAACAGATTTGGCTATAATTACTGGCTATAGATCTGTTATATTGGTTAAATTCCTTAAACTTAATATACTTCACTTTCTCCATCGTATAATTAGATGATAATGTATTCCTCTACTGATTTGTGTGAGACTTAAGTGAAATAATGTATTTAAGATGTGTGTATATGCATGTGCCTTGTGTGTTGTAAGCATTTATTAAATGGTATTACAAAGTAGTAATAAAATATCAATATACAGAAACAAACTGGAAATCACCTCAAATCCCACCAATCAGAGATATCATCATTGTTGACATTTAGTATATACTCATGGAGCTTTTTTTAGACTCAGAACTTTTACATAAATGAAAATAATGTGATAGATAACGTATTTTGTCATTTACTTTTTTCACTCAGTAATTTTATCTTTTTTAAAATATTTATTTATTTTGAGAGAGAGAGAGAGAGCAAAAGCAGAGAAGGGGCAGAGAGAGAGAGGGAGAGAGAGAATGTCAGACTCCACACTCATTGTGGAGCTGACGCGGGACTGAATCTCATAACCGCAGGATCATGACCTGAGCCGATATCAAGAGTCACATGTTTAACCGACTGAGCCACCCAGGTGCCCCCAATTTTATCTTCTTATGCCAGTGGATCTAGGTCTGTGCCATCCTTCTTCACTTCCTTTTAATGACACAGTTTTCCATTTATCAACGTAACGATAGAGAATATAATAAAACTTTTGTTGATGAGTGTATAGTTTTTTCATTTTTTCTCTATTATAAGTATAGCCATCATAGACATTTTGGCTCCCAGATTTTTAATCTTTTTAGGATAAACTTTTAGCAGTGAAATTATTAGATTAAAAATTAACCTGTAAAAAGGCTCATCAATTATACTTACTGTTTTTTCCTACATGTGTGTTATACTCAGTAAAAGAGTTTATTAAAGGAAAAAGTTAACCTATAGATTCCAGTGTCATGAAATATAAACAATAGAGTATATTTAAAAGTAAAGTAGGGAGAAGGAGTCAGTTTTCATTATCAGGAGTTCCAGTTACCTGAACTCTAGCTCCGTGTTTTGTTTTTTTAATCACTTTCTTTAATATACAAGAAACACACGAGACACAAATAAAGGCTAAGAAAGTGCTCAGTCCTCGAGTTGGTAGTTCAGGGGGAGCTGAAGACAACGAGCCTTTCCTGTCTCCCAGGGAAAGAAGGGCTGTGAGGACACAACATCACCAGGCCCCTGGTGAACCCGGCGCTGGGGCCACACACGGCCTAGTTCTCCACCAAGTTTGGAAAGTGCTGATTTTCCTTGTCCTGGTCCTGGCCCTGCTCCCACACTCAGCCTCCGGTTTCCAGAAGTCGTCCAATTCTCAGAATGGCCCCTTCCTTTAGTGCTCTAGCATTTTCACTGAGGGGAGGAGGCCGCTTACCCTGTCGTGGTGTCAGAGTTCTGGGGGAGTTGTCATCCTGTAGGATGGTGAGGGGAGATCTCCCTAGTACCTTGCCATTTCCTTTCTGTCTATTGTGCTTAGAACCTGAAGATCAGGGAGTCTCAGGGTCTCTTAAGGGCTTGTCTGAACCCTGGCAGGCCATTGTGAGGGCTGTCCTACTTCCTCCTTGGGGGACACCTGCTTGAGGGGAGCTCAGTCTGGCTCCAGAGTGGCATCCGGTCCTCAAGGGAAAACTGGGTGGCCAGAGGCAAGTCCAATTCAGAAGGTGAAGTTGCTGCTAGGGGCAGAACAGGCTCTGGGGGAAGATTCGATTTGGAGGCTTCTGTCTCAAAGACTTCATTCAGCTGTTTCACCAGTGGGCTTGGGGGTCTCCACTGCCAGTCTTCATAGGTGTCCGTGCAATGCCAAGGGTAGGAGAGCGGGGATCTGAGTCTTGGGCCTCATTAGGACCCTCCAACTGCTCTCCTGCTGGTAGGGTTGGCTGTAGAGAGCTCTCCATCTGGATGGGAGTGTGCAGGATGACAGCACTAGGTCCGCCACGCGGGCCAGAAGCTTGTTGTGCGGTGGAAACCAAGCCAGAATGACCGGGGAGCTCTTGGCTGAGCCCATCTCAACCAGGAGAAATAAGGTGGGGTGGGGCGGGGCCTGGACCAGGGCAAGGAGGGGACGCCAGGCCCCAATTCCTCTTTGGGATGCACAGAAGCTCCTAGCTCAGTTTCTTAATAATAATTTTTCAACTGTTCAGAATAAATCCCTCTACTTTAATAAAAGTATGGGCAAAGGTGGTGTTGTTGGGTATTATATTATAACATGATATTCAAACCTCAGGCAAATCTGTTGCTTGAACTAAATTTTAGTTTTTTATAATTAATATCTTTAATCCCAGCTTAAGTTAATTAACTTTGACTTCCAATTTGGTAAGTTTTTTGAATAGATTTAATTGAGTTGCTCTCCAGCATAAATTTATATTCATGTTCAGTTGAACTATGGAAAATTGAGTGATATTTTTGAATAATTAATTTTAGTAAAATAAATCTCATTAAAGACCTCTTAAGTGAAAGTTTACGTAGTATAACAAAAGGATTTACATTCATTTACTTTTGCTGAATCTTGCTGTATTAACCCTAATTCTACTTCTTCTACAAACTGTAAAATAATGCAATTAAATATCCAATCTTTGATACCAAAATATAGAGAGTTTACCTCAAAAGAGTGCTTTCTGGGTTTTTTTTCCTTCTCCACTGCAGTAGCAGAAACCAATTTATGAAGGGAAATATAAATCCCATTGAAAACCCGTTATAATATGATTTCTGAGTTTTATAAAAACAGATGTTTCTTATTTAAGGCTATTGTCTTCAGTATCTAGGGCTGCTATCATTTGCCCCTGTTCTCATTGAACTAGAAATTCAGAATTTAGGAAAAGATGAGTTAATTTACCCATGATAAAATATCAGTGTCTTTCTGGGACCGGGACCCCCTGAGCTTGAGATCGAAGTTACTGACCATGTGGAGGTCTCAGAAAGCCCTTTTTGTCAGTATTCAGAAGAGGAAGCCAAACAGATAAGAAAATCAGAATTGTAACTCAAGAGCATAGAAATCTCCTTGGGTCAGAAAGCCTTTTTCCTTTGTCTACTTTCTTTTCTTTTTGAATGCCAGGATAAATTACTATGTGTCTGAGAGAGCATAAGACTAGGAGATAAAAAGAGGTATATCACTTGAATGTATAAATTAATATTTAGAAATAGGGGCCCCAGATACTGTATTGGTGGAGACTTTTTTGATGGGAAAGAACAGAAATTAGTTCAAGGTGATTTAACCAAAAAGGGGAGAATTTATTGCAATAGTATGGGTGTCCATCCCAGAACCTGGAGATTGGGTTGCCTGGGGGCCTCAGAAAGTGATGGCTTTTCCTGCTCCTTCATCCATGTGGCAGAATATGGCCACCTCGCAGAAGCTCAGAAAAGATGTGGAGGATCGTTACGAGTGTCACTCAACATGCATAAACTGGACTGTCCCAGAAGTAGGATATATGGTTATCCTTGAATGGAAGAGTTATAGATCTCAGCTATTAAGATAATAAAAAGATAATTTAGGTGTAATGCGAACACTAAATCAGAACTTAGGACAGTTCTTCCCACCAGTAAGAATAATAACAAAAATAAGGACATATCTAAATAATTTATTACTCATTTTCTATGTCATTGAGTCACCTTCAAAAGGAGAAACTTTGGGAAAGGCACTTCTCTACCCCCTCAGTTTACTGGAAGTAAATAGGAAATGATAATATTTTTTCTAACTTCTTGATAATCTGAATGATCACTCATATTCTAAAAGAATGGGAGCAGTATTTGCCCCAAAATGAAATATTTTAATTGTCTTCCTTTGGCATGAGTCAGAAAAAATTAAAATGGTGATCAATCTATACAGTATCTGTACAATGAAAAAAAGGGTAGTAAGTATATAATATTGTTCAAGTTGCAGTTTGCTTGCACGAAGAGAAGTACAGTCTTAGGGGACTCCACATTGCATTTCGGACTTGAAAAGCCTAGCAGTCGACTCTCAGGCATTTCCTCTATACATTGTGGTAAGATGCTTTGATTCCGACTTCTGTATCTCAAAGCTCTAGGACCTACGATGGTAGGTCACCACATCCTCCTGTTCCCACTCAGAGTTTATTTAACAGACATCTTTATAAAGATGACTTTCAAAATCATCTGATTTTTATGTGCACCATACAGATGTGACCTCTAGGTGTGCTTTAGGATTATCATCATCTGATGAAAGTACATAATACCCCAGTTGCTCTGAGATTTAAATGAGATGGTGTGCCTAAAGAGCTTAGGATAATGTTTGGTACAGACTAAGCACTTGATAAATGATAGCTGTTATTAGAATTGACCGGAAAGACTTCCAGGAGGTATAGAGTGCTTTCTTTTTTGCCTGTGCTATACTTAGAAGATGCCCTACATCTGTTGTTTAAAGAATAGTGCCCTCAGAGAACAGCAGCTTCTCAGAAATAGAATAAGTGACAGTCTAAAGTTAATTGTGCATAAAATGCATCATATTCTTTCTAATTACTTACTGAATTTTCTCTGGCGTGTGTTTCCTTTAGTGATGAAGAAATACAAAAACTGCTTATGCAGTTGGAAGCTGTATGTGCCTTTCATTTAAATAGTGAAATTGTTGTATATTAAATAAGATCCAAGAAAACACAAAAGAGCCCTTCCTGTTTTAGAACTCACAGGCTACTAACGTATTTCTGAAGTCAGAAGAGAGACTTTGTCTTAGATTTTTAAAGCCAGAGATCTGCATTTTCCTTTTTGACATAATCCTGTTAAATCAGGTTTCACTCTGTGTTGAGTTTCTTATTCTGTTCGTGGTCTTGCACTGCAGAACCGAGTTTCTCCAGAGGCCTCCGAACACTGGCAGGAGCAGCTACCATAACAATAAATGGCACAGTTGTTGGCACTGGAAAAAACATCCACAACAAGCAAGCTGTTCCGCCTTTCTACAGCCAGAGCCTCTGAATATTCACAAACAGCACCATGAAGACATAACTGTAGATTTACTCTTAGATAAATTAAAATTAATGACCTGCTTTCTTCATTTGGGCTATAATTTTTCCCTCTTAGAATAATAGTACCATACATTTTATCCTATCAAAATGGAAGATCACAGCTAAAAAGCAGGCATCTCCATAAAGATGAAACAGCTCAATTTTCTGTATGTTCAAGCTTTTGCTAATAAAAAAGACTTTAAAAAGAAAAAAAAAAATCCCTTTGAAGACTGGAGCCCACCTCAGAGAAAGCATAGTAGCAGTTGATTAATGAAAGAACCATTTGCATTCAGGGCTCTGCAATTTTGTATGTCTCGCCGAGCACCGCTGTGTGCAGGCTACGCGTGGCAGGCTGGCAAACACCAAGTGGAGGACATGGTTCCTGCCCTCAACAAGTTGAGCCCAGTTCAGTAAATGCCAGGTGCCTGCACTGATGCTTACCACCTGACAAGGATTGGCTTGACCGTGTCAGGTGAGGCGTAAGGGCGACAAGAGAACATTTTTAAATGTAGTGCCACAGGATTCAAAGACAGGAAGATTTGATAGGTCTGCTTTCTGAAAGCAGAGGCCAGACACGGTGGGGAAGACATTCGCAAATAATTACCTGAATGCCAGACTTTGAGTCACGCGTATTCCACATGTCATCTCATTTTTCAGTTGTGATTTAAAAGATCCTTATTTGTTGTTCATTGTAAATGGAAGAGATTGAGAAATACGGTTTGCAAAAAAAAGCGATCATGGCAGACATACTATTTTGTAACCAGGTTAGTACAGTTGGACATTTCCTATGTCATTATTCTTTTTCACATGACTCTATCATTACATGACTTAACCATTTTTTCCCCCTTATAATGAGTTAGGTAGTACAATGTAAATATAAGAAAAATAAAACTATGAAAACATTAGGGGAAAACCTATAATTTAAACGGTGGGCACTTCAATACACACACACACACACACACACACACACACACATACATATACATTTTTTTAGAACAGCAAAATTGAGAGGAAGGTACAGAGATTTCCCATATGTCCCTTTTAGACTACCAACATCCCTCTCCAGAGTGGTACGTGTGTTATTGTTGATGTACCTGCATTAACACATCATCATCTCTCAGTCCATAGTTTACATTGGGGTTCACTCTTGGTGTACATTCTGTAGGATTGGACAAATGTATAATGGTATGTGTCCATCATTATAGTATCATACAGAGGATGGACACATTTTTAAATACATGTTATTAAAAAAGATAAAAACCTTAACAGAAAAGATGAGTAATTTTGAACACCCCCAAAATAATTTTTGGTATTAAGATTATTATAAATAAAGTCGGTTAAGAGTCCAGCTCTTGATTTCAGCTCAGGTCATGATCTCACAGTTCATGCGCTGATAACGCAGAGCCTGCTTGGGGTTCTCCCCCTCCCTCCCTCCCTCTCTCTCTCTCTCTCTCTCTCTCTCTCTCTTTCTCTCTCTCTTTCTCTCTCTCTCTCTCTCTCTGCCCCTCCCCTCTCACTTGCATGTGTGCTCTCTCAAAATAAATAAGTAAACATTAAAAAAAGATGATTATAAATAAAATTTAAAGGCATTATCTCATGTAATTCTCACAACAGTTTTATGAAGCAGGTGCTTAAATTCCTTTTAAAGAAGAGGAAACTGAGGCACAGAGAAATAGTGTGGAGATCAGTGGGTTTCTGGGAGGTTATCTTGGTGAAGAATAAAAGCTGATAGAATGAGGGACATAGTGAGAAGGTAGTTCCAGTTTAGTCTCTGCAACAGACTTTGATGTACATCCCCACGTTACCACTTCAAGATGAGGGATGAGCTTCATTTCAGACAGCTCTCTCCTCTGTTCATTTCCATACACTTTCTCATTATAACTGCTGTGACAAAAACCTTTTCCAGGTATGTCTTCGAACACAAAATTTCAGAGACCTCAAGGACAGACCAATGCTAATTACAAAAAACTGAAATCCCTATTTTCTATTCCTTATATAGTATATTGTACTGTCTCTTAAATAGACAGTTTCAAGGCCTCCGTTAAATTGGGACAGTATAGATCATTAACTAGTTATTAAAGAGACAAGAGGAGAAAAGCCAAAACTGTGTGAGCTATTATCAATTGGATGAAATAAAAGATTGATTACGACTATCATCATAGTTTATCACTGGAAAAATCTGGAGTAAAAAAATTTAGAATGTCAATGTTTTTAGAGCATATTTAGGCGAACTCAATCAAGTTGAAATTCCACCATATCTTGGATAAGAGCAGATGGCTCATTGATTGTGTATAGTAAAATGTTTCCATGCGATTGATCTAAAATTTGATTTAAAATGGGGATAGAATATTTACCTCCTCTGGAGTAACAAAATTTATGCTATGTAATAACCTTGACACATTTACAGAATCGTGTTTAATGGGCCCTCCAGAGGTCTGGTGAATACCACAGTTTAGTCTGTTTTCTACATTTTTTAGAAATCTGGAAAGGCTGTAGGAAATATATCTGTCATAAAGTTTTTACATTTAGCTCAACTACTGCTCTCTTGAAGTTTAGCAAAAGGTTCAAGGACTATATGCTCTTTATTAACTGCATTCAAAACTGAATTTAAGAGATTTTAATAGCTATTTGGAATTAGTATTTTAATCCATACTACAAACAGTATTAAGATTTTTTAGCATTAAAGAGCCCTACATGGATCCACTTAAAAATGAATGGACTTCATTGTTTAATTCCAAGTATATACACATATATTTGTATAAATGTATAAATATATACATGTATATTTTTATACAAACCAAACATATTGCATTTTTACAAGTGCACTTTATTTTTTCCCCATTAGATAAACAATCAGATCCTGTATGGAAGAAGCCACCAAAATGCATCTGCCATTATTAAGACTGCCCCATCAAAAGTCAAGCTGGTTTTCATCAGGTAAGATAAGCACACACACGCATACATCTGGTTTTCTAAAATTAATATCTCTTAAAAAATAAAATCTAAGATTTCTTCTGGAGGTGTTATTATTTTCTAAGGCTATATTTTATCTTTGGTTTGTCTAACAAAATCACCATATCCTAAAAATAGATTTTCCTTTTTTAACTGTCACTTTAAGGAACATTTGGATTGTTTCAATTATGAGGCTTTCTTGTTATTTACATTTCATATGATAGAACTGGTAGTTGAGGCTAGTATTTGTATTTTGGTTTTTAAATTTTCTTCCTTTCCTGGAGCTGGTTATCCTCTCTATAAATATAATAGAGTCTTCTAACTTCCCTTCCTCCTGTCACCATCATGTGGTACATTTGCTGACTCATTAATGTCTTCATCAAAGAATAGGCAGGAAAACAGAACCCAGAAACATTTTAGGAGCTTCATATTAAGAGTGCTGGTGTGGGGTGCCTGGGTAGCTCTCAGTTAAGCCTCCAACTCTTGATATTGACTCAGGTCATAATCTTACATTTTATGAGATCGAGTCCTACATCGGGCTCTGTGCTGACAGCATGGAGCCTGCTTGGGGCGCTCTCTCTCTCTCTCTCTCTCTCTCTCTCTCTCTCTCTCTCTGCCCCACCCACACTCATGCTCTCACTGTCTCTCTTTTTGAACTTAAAAAATGTATATATCAAATGCTGGTGAGAAATCCCGAGGGGAGCAGATGTGAATTCTGCTGTCTAGAGTCATGTGGTGTGTTTGGGGTTCCACATTTTCCCATACCCTGCGTACTACCTGACTGAGTCCTTTTGGCATAAATAAGTCAGAATTGGGAATTCTCGTTGGTGGTATTTACTATTGCCTTATCAGCAATGGAATGTTTGATTCCTTTTATTGGATCAGAATGACTGATAAATCAGAATTATCATTCAGTGATGCAGCTAACCCTGTATGTTAACTGTCACTCTGTTTCTTTTCCTTCTGGGCCTCAGGTATCCTCTATAAAATGGGAATAATAAAGCACCTACCTCATTCACTGTGACATGTCAAAAATCTAAAATGTTGAACACTTTCTCGCGTAAAGACTGAAAGAGTGTTAAATGGCATTCTATGACATTGATGATCGTTATTCTTCTTCCTACTATTACTAGTTATTTGTCAGTAAGAGCTATGCATTCCTAGGGACCACTGGGATTAAAGGGTAGTTTTATTCCCAGATATGGACACTAATGTAGGTGATTGAAATATTCCTTCCCATGCCATCACTTCAGCCTCACAGGGTGTTATTGCTGTTTTGCTCCTGAAGAGATCATACATTGGTACCCTTTTCTCCCACTCAGCAGCACTTCTGGGTTTCCAGGTTTTAGTCTTGCTTCTGAAGGGCGAATCCTTTCTCCTTCTCTTCTTCTGTCTTTGTGTGTTACGCCAGCCTTCCTCTGGCTCACCTTGAAGTCTTATGTGAGGTACCAGTCTCCTTTTTGGGTTTCTCTGCCCTTCCTGTTGCCAGAGGTTACAAAATTGGAGTTAGAGGCTGAAAACATGAACAGGCCTGAGGAAAGGTCAGCCGCTCAGAGATGAAGGTGTCCATCGACAGACATCCACGTAGGCTTGACCACTTTGCGGAGAGTCATGTGAGGATGCCACAAGCAGGCACACACAGCCCTCACGGGTGTCTGCACTTAGTGCTCAGCACATGTTGACCAACTACTGCAACTATTATGGTTATTAACATCGCCGTCACCTCTTCACCGTCTGTGGGGCTTTTATCACCCATTCTGGGTCATCCCACTTTAAAGAGAGCAAAAAGATAATTGAATAGGATCCAGAGGAAACCATCTAATGCAATTAAGTAGTTGGGAAATAGAATCCTCCTCTTTCAAAAAAGAAAGGTTACATGATTTGAAATTGTTTAGAAGATAGAAGAGAAAGCTGAGGAGGATTTTAATCATAGTAATAAAGCCCCAGTAATTTAGTGTGTGATGATTTCAATTTTGATTGTTCAGAGGAGATCAGAATCAAAGAAATGATTTGTTCAGTGAATTAATGGTGTAAGCATGATTGAAGATGTCACGGAATACTTATTTACTGGAAGGGATTTTAAGCAATTTGGAAGTATCAATGTACGTTCAAAACATGCAATCTAATTATGAACCTTTCTTAAATTATAGTGCCTAGCACATTGTTGACATTCGAAAAGCTTTATTGAATAAGTTTCCTTGCAGCTCCCTCTAAGCAATTCCAGATTACTTATTCTCCAAAGGTAACAATCATAGTAAGTTAGTTTGGCTGATTTTGTGAATTTAAAGATAACAGAAAAAAAGATACATATAGATCAATTTATTATTTTACAAAATAATTTCTTTCTCATACTTAAGTCCTTCTCTTCAGTACTTTCCCAAATAATCTAAGTTGGGGGAAGTTCCTCTATCTTTCTGAATAGAGAGAAAAAAGATGTAGGTGTGATTCTGAATAATCTATTGTCCTATCCACTTTGAGACTGTAAAGGAAAATTAGTTTAAATTGAATCAAGACAGATGTATGCACTGCTGACAACCTTTTGTTTGAGTCAGTAGATATGTATTTGATAATTTGTGTGCCAACATTTTATTAATTAATGCTGCCATTTCCATAAGAGAAGGAACTATTCATCTAACAGAGAGGTCTTACCTAAGTGACGAATTCTTTTCTAAAGCAAGCGTGAATGATAAGTGATAAAAAGAGGAATCCCTGATTCACCTGGTCTGGGCTTGAAACCCAGCTCTAGAATACCCCAAGTATATGAGTTTGGTCAGTTTCCTGATCTGCAGTATGTAGATAATATAGCTGGCTTATAGATTTTTCTAATGTCTTAATATATATAAATTGCCTGGCAATATGGGCTCAGCAATGTTTGTTGCTATGGTGATGAAGATGATGATGGTGGCAGAAAAAGGGGAGGAAGTAAGAGGAAAAAAAGAAGTTAGGGATAAAGGAAGAAGAGGAAAAGATTAGCCACTCCTTCATATATATTTTGTATCATTCCAGAATCTGGAATATTTATTTCAAGTGAAGTATATTCACAATTTAAGAATTTTAATTAACAT
Source organism: Panthera onca (assembly GCF_046562875.1). Classification (NCBI taxonomy): domain Eukaryota; kingdom Metazoa; phylum Chordata; class Mammalia; order Carnivora; family Felidae; genus Panthera; species Panthera onca. The sequence goes on along the minus strand of NC_138346.1, from coordinate 170,902,596 downwards.
CATAATGATAAAACACTTAGAAGAGATAGCTATATAACTATATATATAGTTATATAGCTATCATTATATAAAACTTTTTTTTGGTGGGGGGACAATGTGTGCACGAGTGGAAGAGAGGAACGGAGGGAGGGAGGGAGAGAGATTCTTAAACAGGCTCCATGCTCAACGTGGAGCCCAACATGGGGCTTGATCCCACAACCCTGGGATCATGTCCTGAGCCAAAATCAAGAGTAGGACACTCAACCAACTAAGCCACCCAGGCACCCCTATATAAAACCATTTCTGATAAAGGTTAAAATAAAAGACAAGGACACAGCCTGCCTAAAACATCTCTTTTAGTCCTGTGTCTGCTGCTGCTTCTCCCCTTATTCTCCCTTTTTTATTTTATTTTTTTAAGTAGCTCGACACCTAGTGGGACTTGAACTCACAGCCCTGACATCAAGAGCATTAAGAGTTGCATGCTCCACTAACTGAGCCAGGCAGGCACTCCTTCCTCCTCCTCCTTTGAAATGACGACCTGATATTCTAACAGGGAGTAGAGTACCATTTAATGAAAGAATGTATAAAGAGAAATCTAATTAATGTGAATTAATCCCCATGTCAATAAAATATAATAGATTTACTGAGGTGAATAATATCAGATAATGTCAGAATATAAAACACTTAAAGAAATAAAAAAATATATGTTATTGCTCATCCACTGCATATGTCACCAGTGGGGGTATAATGGTGGACTGGTGTCCTATTTAAATATGGTAACCTGTGCATTTTAGATGCTGCTCAACCTATCATCCTCTCTCCTTCAGGCTGATTATCTAGTTCATCACTCAATTAGATACATTTTTCTTTTTTTTAACATTTATTTATTATTGAGAGACAGAGACAGACAGAGCATGAACATGGGAGGGGCAGAGAGAAGGGGAGACACAGAATCCGAAGCAGGCTCCAGGCTCTGAGCTGTCAGCACAGAGCAAACCGCAAGATCATGACCTGAGTGGAAGTCAGACGCTTAACTGACTGAGCCACCCAGGCGCCCCACATTTTTCAACCTCTGCCTATAGGTTACCTCCTTTAGACTATTGGTACGAGAACCCTTGTTGTGCCTATTTGGGAACCAAATCTTAAAGCAGTTAAATACTGATTTGCTATCGATTCAGGAAGTTAGCACTTAAAGCACCTCAGCACAACAGATGCAATTATACTTTTAAGCTGCCTAACTTATGCTATATAATGTTACTTTAAAAACTTAGGCTTATAAATTGTATTTCTTTATAGGTAGTGCTTCTATTTGGTAATATTGCCTTCCTTAGTTTAAATTATTGATTCTCTGTGCATTTCCATTATAGAGAAATTTTTGGCTTGTATGCCTCAGCAACTTTTTTCCAAATTTATTGACAATTGAGATAAAAATGGGAACTAGCCACAGATTTCAGAGTATGATTAGCAGTAATCACAGAAAGCTGTTAAAATATGCTGCAGGCAACATTTTAATTAACTAGGGCCTTTAGTCTATAGTGATACACATTTGTGTGATCATGTCCTTGTCGTATTCTTTTAACACTTGTATTTATTCATATACTAATTGACCTTTAATTCACAAGAGGCCTGTGAGTCATTAGTGACATTAGCAAGTTGCTGCTGCTATGTATACATGACTTACATAATCACTCTTCCCTCCCTTTTTGCCCCCAAATTAGATTTTGGACAATCTGGTAATCATGTACTTGTGCCTATGACGCACAGGAACTCTGATATACTAAATTATTCCACAATGGATAGTCCAGATGCATTTTACAATCTCGAATTCTTACTATGTACCACACATTTCAGTTCTGTGGGTTTTCCTATTTGACATTATCCCCTCTACACAAGCACTATAACTTAAGTACAGGAGGAGAGCTATATTAATACAAGAAAGAATGAATTGCTGTATTTGGCAGTGCAGGGATCCGAGGAGATTAATGATCTTGCCTGGAGCTCTTGTCATACCTTCCCCCACTACTGAAAATTAAATGTCATGTATAACAACTCACTCTCCATTACTTAATTACATGTGGAAAATGTGTACTGTTATAAAAACTCCTGGGGCTAGGGGAGGCCAAGTGAAACTGAACCCCATGGAAAGATTTAGTGCTGGCTGTCAAGCCCTACTGACTCAGAGTGGACTCACCGTGGGAGCTACCATACAGTATCGATTGAGCATATGTCTTGTTTTTGTCACTAAAAATATAGGGTGGCCCATTATCCTCTGGCCATATCCCGAAAAGATGATATTGACTTGAAATTAATGTGAATGTCACAGTCATCTGTGGGAGAAGTCCATCTGAAGAAGTGAATTAAATGCCTGTTTTTAAAATCCTTGCTATGCTCTTTGTATCTAAATAAGAAGGAAAAAAGATCGTGGGAATAAGCATGAGTTTAACTTTCATAAAGAACTATTCATGCATTTATTCAACAAGTATTTGCAGGGTACCTACTTGTGCTGGGGCTGCGGAGTCCGTGATACAAAGACTACAATCTCTACCTTAAAGGAGGAGGCAGAGAATAAGCAGTGTGATACCTCATCCAGTGATAAAGGTACTGGGTACTTTATGTATAGGAAACACAGTTAACCTAAACTTTGGAGCCTTTGGGAGAGTATTACAGAGAAAGATGCTGAAGCTCAGACCTGAAGGATAAGTAAGCAAAGCTATAGTGTGTCCAGAAACCCAAAGGTTTCTGAGATTGGATATTATACCCAATGTACCTGACCATTTACTTCTACGAGAAAAGCAGTCGTTGAAAGTATCATTGGATGAGCTGTGTACATCAGCTGCTTTGAAATCTGTGAGGAAGCATACTTCCAACTCTCATGGACCATTAAAGAATGTAATGCCCCTTTTCAAGTACACAATAAAATATCATCCATGAGATATGTGACAAGATTTGAGGAAGAGGCCTGTCGTTAGCATTGAGTTCTTTCTAGGACTTGCAGGAGGAAGGAAGATAGAGACACTCTTCAGTTTCAAAGCTCTTCTGTGTTTAGTTGGACCATATGGTAGACCCATGTGAGTCTCTCAAGTGCTCTGCAATGCGGACTCTTTCTTAATTTCTTTGATACTTGTTTATTGTACTCTCCATATTAAAGAGTAATTTTAATTATTTATTACTTTTATTTTGTAAGTAGAATTTATAAGCCTTTTAGTTCAAGAACAAGGTGGAATTGGAGTGTTTTGTGTTTTGATCTTTTCTCAAGACATTGGATGTTATGCATCCAAATAAGAAGCGCTGTTCCCTTTGACCTACTATGGTAACCTTGGGAAGTTGTACACTTAATTCAGTTACAATTCCATTAGGTGGATTCCAGTTCTGGAATCATCTTGAAAGCCTATGGCATATTCTTTTGAATATCCACAGAAGCCATAAGTTTTCCTTTTTTTTGGAGGTAATTGTAGCTAGTCAATCTGAAGTAACCCAAAATTTTGCCATTTTGGGGCCATTCGTGAATCAGGTGAATTCAGTATATTAGATAAAGTGTTGCTATCAAACTTTCTTGCATGACTTATAAAGTATCTTTGAAAATCATTTTTATTTCAGGGTGCCTGGGCGGCTCAGTCAGTTAAGCATCTGACTTCGGCTCAGGTCATGATCTAACAGCTTGTGAGTTCGAGCCCCGCGTCGGGCTGTGGGCTGACAGCTCAGAGCCTGGAGCCTGCTTTGGATTCTGTGTCTCCCTCTCGATGCCCCTCCCCCACTCATACTCTGTCTCTGTCAAGAATAAACAATAAAACATTTAAAAAAAGAAAAAAGTAGGAGGGGGAATGGGCTAAATGGGTAAGGGGCATTAAGGAATCTACTCCTGAAATCATTGTTGCACTATATGCTAACTAATTTGGATGTAGATTTAAAAAATAAAAAATAAAAAAAATAAAAAATAAAAATATATATATATATATATAAATAAAAAAGAAAAAAATCATTTTTATTTCATTATCTTATTTCAGGAAATTGGTAATTTCTTCTTTTCTTTGCTACTCCCCATCCTTAACATGGTACCAGCTTGGGAAAATTATGACTATATTTGTTTGATTTCGTTTAGCACTCAAACACCTAATTGTGCCTGGTTTTCTAATCATGTTTGGGAAGTTTCTCTTTCCTTTTTTTTTTTTTTTTTTTGGCTGGTCAGTACTTCTCCTTTCCTTGTAGAATATCTGTTTCCTTAGATAGACTTTCTTTTTGAAACACGCACACCCACACAATACATGTACTATGGTAGAACAGTAAAAACAGTACAGCTAGATGCCTCTCTTCCTCTGTGTAAGCTGAAGGGGCCCTGTCTTTCACTTCTGAGATGTGGCCCAGGGTTGGTCATGTGACCTAAACTTAGGCAATATGATACCTTTGCTTAGAATAGGAAGCACTCACATTACGTGAGTGATTTTATATAAATGATGTTTATTCATGAAACCACAGGGCCTTAATAGGAGGTTCCTGCTATGACATCATTCTGTTTTCCTGCTTCCTTGTCCTCTGGAGGCCTCAGTTCCTGTATGTTCCAAATCTAATCATGTAGCCTGCTTGTGTTTTGTGAGATCCCTGTATGCCTTTAATAAATTCCCTTTTGCTTTAGTTGGTCCAAATTCATTTCTCTTGCTTGTTGCCAAAGAATCCTAATGAATGAGAAGGATAATAAAAGTCAGCTATCTGAACAAATCACCAGGAGCCGAAGTGAGATGGTTTCTTCTGCACATTTTCTGGTCACCCACAGGCTTTTACCCTTGGTTCTGACAAATTTTTATCCTTCAGACTTCTTCAGCAAATCACAAGACCTCTGAGCAGGTCTCCACTGCGTATCTCCAGTATGACATATTTCCATTGCCAAACCATTCACTGGCTCTTGAAATGAGATTGGATTGCCATGATTATCTCAGAGGAATTAGGCAGGATTTATCCTGCGTTTTTACCTGCGGTGGAAGAAGTCACCTTTCCCCAGCACATGGCCTTTTAGTGAGGGCTGGATATCTGAACACCATTAAGGCTTTGCCAGCCAGGATAAAGAGACAAATGGCTGAGGGTAGCTACTACGTTATCCTTCAGAAAGAACCTCTCTGAGAAACATATTAGGCTAAATCATCCCATCCATCCAGTCCTAAGCTCTCTACATCAACCCTCCCACCAACCTGCACTGCCAGATACTTTATGAGCTACCTTTTCCTCTGCACAACTGGCAACAGTTATTTAGAACTTGCCTGGGGCCACGTTTGTGAAATGTGCGTCTGGATGCTGAGTTACTCCCAGCAGCCCTCATTACTGACATTGTTTGGAATGCCAAGTAAATAAAGTTCATAATTCTACTGTCATTGGTCATTTATTTCAGATTCAGCATATTGCTATTTGGGAGGTTTCTTACAATTGGAAATTGTAAACTATTCAGTCTGTTCATAGAGTTTGAAACCTCTCTTGGAATCTTTACAGAAAGGAGTTTTGCTCCCACTGAAATATAATGATGTGCTTTGTTTTATATGTTACTTCTGGTTCATTTATATTGAGCTTTCCTAGCCAAATGTTAATTCAGTGTCGTGTCCCAATTAATAAAGCAAATGTAGAGTTTATTTTTCCTGTCCTCAAGTGTCTCCCATCACTATATTTAGTACAATCAGAAAATAACATTTAGGCCTGTTTAGCTGTGTTCCTGTATCACTCATTTATTCAACTCTGTGTGTGTATTTAAACACTGGGCTAGGCACTGGATGGCAGTTGTAATCATTTTAGAATAGATTTTAAAAAATGAAATCTGCCTACTCAGCTATCCTGGCTGAATTCAGGCACAAAACTTCTGTTTTTCATATAGTGCTGTTTTGTTGGTATAAAATAAGATCCTACGGGTTTAGTGAAAGTGAATTTCCAAGTGGCAGAACCACAGCAGTCTGGAGGCGATGATTTTGTTTTTAATGTTTTTTATTTATTTTTGGGAGACAGAACACAAACAGGGGAGGGACAGAGAGAGAGGGAGACACAGAATCCGAAGCAGGCTCCAGGTTCTGAGCCGTCAGTCAGCACAAAGCCCGACGTGGGGCTTGAATTCACAAACCGTGAGATCATGACCTGACCTGAAGTCGGACGCTCAACCAACTGAGCCACCCAGGCACCCCGACCATAATGATTTTTAAGTGACATTCTAAGTAATTCAAATATATTCTCTGCACACTTTGTTGTTCTTGTGTCTTGCTTAATTGTTTTAAATTGTAGTAAAATATGTATGACATAAAGTCCGCCATCTTAACCATTTTTAAGCGTACAGTTCAGTGGCAATGAGTACGTTACACTGCTGTGCAGCTGTCACCACTACCTATCTGCAGAAGTCTTTATATCTTGTAAAACTAAAAATCTGTACCTGGTAGAAAGTAACTCCCCATTCTCCCTCCCCTCCCCTGCAGCCTCTGGCAACTACCATTCTACTTTCTGCTTCTGTATTTAAGTATACTGGGTAGGGGTGCCTAGTGGTGGCCCAGTCGGTTAAGCATCCGACTTTGGCTCAGGTCATGATCTCACAGTTGATGAATTAGAGCCCTGCATTGGGCTCTGTGCTGACAGCTCAGAGCCTGGAACTTGTTTTGGGCTCTGTGTCTCCCTCTCTTTCTGCCCCTATCCCCCCACCTTGTGTGCACGCGCTCTCTCCCAAAAATAAATAAACATTAAAAAAATTTTTAAAAATAAAGAATAAACTACAAGGGCCCAAAATAGGCGCAAAAAAAAAAAAGTACAAGGCAGCATGTTCCATCTCAACATGTATTTCCATGATTACCAAGTACTTGGTTCAAGTACCGGCTCAACTTTAAAGAAGGAAAGTACAAGCCAGAGGATTTAGGAACAGTTCTAATTATGGTCACGGAAGAATATTGAGGGAATTACACTCTGCTGTATTTTTTACCATGCTACATGCACTATCAAACACGATGAGTATTTTAAAGCATTTTATAGTCATTATATCTGTACAAAGACTAGGTAATGAAGACATGACGCTCAGAACTTAAGTACAAAAAGTTGATAGAGTGAGCAAACTCAGAACCTTTCATGCTTCTTGCCCTAAGGAAAATTATGAAATAGCTTTAAGAGTAAATTGTGACCTAGTAGAACTTTTCCCTAAGATGAGTCTAGGACTATTGGCTTGGGTATGTAAGAGAAGACATATGTGGCTCTGGGGCAGGTTGTTAAAATGGGAAACACTGTAGTGTAGTAGTTAAAAGAGTGGGTTTTGAGGCCAGACTGCCAGGTTTCAACCTTGGCTGTACTATTCATTTGCTTTGTGAGTTTGGTCAGGTTGCTTACCCTCTGTGTTAAATGAAGAAAATCATTGTAATTACCACATAGGGCTGTTAATGCAAGTTAAATGAGTTAATCCATGAAAGACATTTAGAACAGTGATATATGGGTATGTTTCTGGTGACCATATTTTCCAAATCAAAGAATTGTGCTCTGTACTAGTTTTCTCTTGCTGTGTAACAAATCACCGCCAATTTAATAGCTTAAAACAGCACCTATTTATTAGCTCACGGTTCTGTAGATCAGATGTCTGGCACAGCATGGCTGTGTATCACAAGGCAGAAATCAAAGTGTTGTCCGTTCTAAGTTCTTGTCTGAAATCTTGGAAAAAATTCAACTTCCAAGTTCACTCTAGTTGATGTCTTGTATGCCCTTGCTGGATCTCAAATGAGGACTACTCTCAGCTCCTAGAGACCATTCATATTCTTTACCACATGGCCTCCCCCATCCTCAAACCGGCAATGGCATTTCCTTTTTTTTTTTTTTTTTTTTTTTAGGTTTTATTTATTTATTTTGGGAGAGACAAAGATAGCACGAGTGGGAAAGTGACAGAGAGAGAGAGAGAGGGAGACAGAGAATCCCAAGCAGGCTCCACATTCTTAGCGTGGAGCCAGATGCAGGGCTCGACCCCATGAAACTGAGACCATGACCTGAGCCAAAACCAAGAGTCCAATGCTTAACTTAACCTACTGAGCCACCCAGGCATCCTCCAGCAATGATATTTCTAATCTCTGACATCCTGTCTCTGACCTCCAAGCATTCTTTAGGATTCCTGTGAAATAACTACTAATTTAGGAGATCAGGGCATTGGAGCTCTGGGGAGTGACATCTCCAGATTTAAAGGGCCGGTATGATTGGGTCAGGCTCCACTTGATCATATTTCTTTGTATTCTAGTCAGCTGTGCTGTTTAATATTACTTAATCATGGAAGTGAAATTGATCCTATGCAGTATGTAAACCAGACAGCAACAATCTTGGGAACCGTTTTAGAATTCTAACTAACACAACTACCAATGAGTGTATTTTTGTAACAAAATAGAATTGAAATCAGGATCTAGAATGTATATTTGTGATAAATATAAGTATATTCTACAAGAAACTGAATTGGGGGTGTTCCTAGAAACTGTTTGGAGAAGAACTAAATTGACAGTCCCTGTATAGTTAATTCCATTATTGTAATTGTCCATTTACTTATATAGCTATATTCCTTACTAATGGCTAATACCATCAAAGGCAGAAATGATGTTTTCTTCATCTTTGTACCCCTAGTATAAATATTTGTTAAATAAACTAAATGTATTCAAAACAAAATCAGAGCTATATTATTGAGTTTACTCTAATTAGTAAATGCTAGCCAGCTTACATTAAATGAGAATGCAGGGGGCACCTGGGTGGCTCTGATGGTTAAGCATCAGACTCCTGGCTTCAGCTCAGTGCATGATTTTATGATTCATGAGATTAAAGCCCGCATCAAGCTCTATGCTGAGAACACAGAGCCTGCTTGGGATTCTCTCTCTCCCTCTCTCTCTCTCTGCCCCTTCCTATCCCTCTCCCCCACCCCTCCCCTCTCTCTCAAAATAAATAAACATTTAAAAAAAATAAAGGAGAATGCATTGTAAGAATACAAGGATGTCTCAGGGGGGCTTAAGAAGGGGCTTTACATCTAAGACTGAAGAAATCAGGATGACTCCAGAGATGTCAGAAACGATTTCTCAACCCCCTTTTTAGCCTTGAGCACTTCATTTGTTATTATCTAGCTACTACATTCCTGATCTCTGTGTCTGTCCTAAATTTTGAGTCCCTGGGAAAGAATCTGATTGGCCCAAACTGAGACAGGTGTTTTCTCCCTCCATCCACTAAGGTTGAGGCAGGCTGTCATTGTTACACAATGTAGACATTGCTACTCTGGCCCATTCAGGGAATTCCTGTGAGCTAGGCAGACACCCCAAGAAATGTCCCTTAATGTGGCAAGTATTGATAGCTGCCTGGCTAGAGGCAATACACTATCATTAACTCATTGAAGCTGCTTGAAAAACACAGGGTATAGTTTTGATTGTTCTGTTTCCATGTCTTTTTCCTGCCTTGTTAAGATCACCTTTATTCAACAGACGTTTATAGTACCCCTACTCTGTCAGGTACCCTCCTACAAGCTGGAGGGATGCAAAAAGATAAGATCCCATCCCTGGCTTCAAGGGGGAGAGAGGACAGCACAGGTAATTTTAATAGAGCATGAAAAATACAGTGATACAGACATATACATACAGGGTTCTGTACTCTGGAAAAGTATTCTCACTCTTACCCATGGTAGCACTCCATTCTCTCTCTCAACAGCTGTTGACGATAATTATGAAAATACCAATAAGCAATTACAATTTCTGATTGTGTCCTGTATGGGGCGCCTGGACCTAAGAAACTTACATTAATTATATTGGAAAGGAAAGGTAAATTATAAAGCAAATAGATTTTATTCCTTGTGAGAATCACAAGAGAGGAAGGGTCAAAGGGTCCCCAGAAGTCATTCAGGCTGACTGCTTGTTTGAAGTGTGAATGCCTTCTGTCCTTTGGCTTACCTCTTCCTACTCATTTCTCTTGAAAATTGTCAGGTCTTTGCTTACTTGACGTGGAGGTGTGTGAACACTCCCTGGTAAGTGGATTATAAAGGATTATGAACTATAACTTTTTAAAGCACTTTTTTCTCTCCATTGAGAGTAATTGTAGTGTTCTATTTTGTGAAGTTTAAAAAAATTAATATAGAATTTAAAGGCCATTAAAGTCATACTCATTTGGAGAAAATCATTAAATTATGAAGGGATAACTTGGCTGATTTGAAGTAACTTGGTCCAGGTAATCATGACTTCTCAATAAGAATTTATGTGCAGCCGTATTTTTAATGCCGGTAACCTTTGAAAGAAGTATGAAAAGCCATCTGCTTAATTACTGCCAAATGTACTCTGCCCCGTGAGTTCTGAGTCTGGAGCAGACGTGTCCTGTTGGCTTTCAGCTCTAAGCTAGAGCTGAGTTCTATTGTGTTATTCAGTGGAGGAAAATGAATGTGAAAGGGAATTACCTCTTTGAAATGCTGTTACTTATCCAGAGGTAACTGATTGCTTCTTCTGTGTATGAGCAAACTGCTGAGGAATGGATTGTACTCCCTGAAAAACAATAGCCATCTCTTAATGTAATAGTGCATGCTCAAGGCATCTGTGATGCGGTCAGAAAAACTAGATACATTCTTCATATGCTGTGTCACTTTATGGTTCTAGTTTTTCTCCCTCTTGCTTTGGTTTGACTCATATGCTAGATAATCCAAGAACCTTAGAAGGTTAGAATAAGGAATGGTACCTAGACTTCATCTTTTTATTTATATATACTCTGCCTATTTCCACATAAAATTTACATCAGCCTAGACTTCTTGCAGTTCAGTTCACTTAACAACTCTGTTAAGTACAGACTGTTTGCCAAGCACTGTTTGCCCTAGTTAATGTAAGAGAGAGTAGGAAGGACATGGTTCCTGTCCTTGGAGTGCTTACCATCTAGAAGCACATGTTTATGCAGATCAGTTAGGTAAATTATGAAAGACAAGAACTACAATTATTGTATAGGGTGCCATATGCATATAGTGGAGGTCCTAGAAGGCTTATTTGAGGAAATGATGTTTATGGTCAGCTAGGAAAAAGAAGTAAGAATATAAATCAGACGAAGGATTTGGGCAACGGCTGAGCAGAGCGGAAGAGAATAGGGCTAGCTAGTACCCTGAGGTGGATGGAGCTTGGCTCAGCTGAGAAATGGGAAGAAAGCTCATGTAACTAGACTAGAACCAAGTGAGCAGGGAGAAGAGAGAACAAGCCAGAGATGGGGGCTGAGACAGATTGCTCAAGGCCTTACAGCCTCCCTAACAATTGTGGACTTGATCCTAAGTATAATAAGCCATAGGGGTATTTTAAGCAGGGGATAGAAATATAACCAGATTTATGTATTAGAACCATAACAATGCTGCCGGGTGAAGAATAGACTGGAGAAATAGGATGCTCTTAACGTTAACTCTGGTAAGAAATGATAATAGTGGAAAGACTCAAGATACATTTTGAAGGTAGAATTAACAAGGCTTCTTGATTGGATATACAGCTGAGGGGTTAGAGGTTTCAAGAATGACTCCCCAGTTCCTGGTTGAACAGTGGGGCAGACCTTGTTGATATTTACTCAAGTGAGGAGGATTGATCATGAAACCCTCTGGCAACTAGTGGGATAAAGAGATATATTTTATTTGAGATGTTTGTAAGACATCTGGTGGAAATATAAAGTAGGAGTTAGATATGCAAATATTAAGCTCAGAAAAAGACCTGGGCTAACCATATTAATTTGGAAGACATCAATATAGAGATAGTCTTTTAACATAAGGGAATAATTCACTTAATTGAGGTTATTGAACTCACACTGGAGGAGAAGGATGGGTGGATTAGAAATTTAATAAAGAAAGACAATTCAGGTAAATGCAGTGATATGATTAAAGCACCAAAGCAGGAATGGCATGGACCAATGTATTTTTCCTATTGGTGAGAAGTAAAAAATACATTGGGTTTGGATTTTGAATGCCATACCAAGTCAGGTAGTGGCTATCCTGGATATACTGGTCATATGGAGAGAGATCCGTGAACAGTCTTAGAGCTTTACGTACCAGAAAGAAGCGTTTTTGGGATCCTCCTTGGTTTATGTTGTGAAACCTAAAGTCAAACTTCACATAAATCTTGAGATAATTATTACTGGTTATGCATCATGAATGAATAGTAAAGGTTAAATCTCCCACGAAATCACCACCTATCCTTTGCTGGTAATGTCATGGAAATGGGCCCAAATAATCAGAACTGGTATTCTAGGAGTTGTTCTGTACCTGTGACCCTGGTGATGAAGTTTTAGCTCCCACCTTCTCTGCTCCCATTAGGATGAGGAGGAGTGGGATTGACCCACATTTGTCTGGATCTCTGCTCTCCCCATCCATCACTCCTCCTCACAGTGCCCACCCATGCAGGGCCTGTCATACACATCCCATCGACCTTCATTTGGCATAACAAAGTTAGAAGCCAAGTGAGGGAGCCGGGAACCTTTCCAGTTCAAAGAACAAAATGGTCTGGACATTAATGGGCCTAGAGGTTACACACGGCCATTCAAAAAACTTACACTTGACAGTGCTGAAAGAGTTGATGTCTTTCCAAAATGATCCTGACTTAGTAAGCAGGATCTAGCTAACCCCTAACATCATCATTTTCTGTCACTAATAATCACATCTTACTGTCCCTGGTGTAATACATCCCTTTTTGTGCTTAATAGGTTTGCATGCTTAAAACCAATATACATCTGTACATATTTTTTATTCTAAGGTGCTGTGTTTGCATTTTCAACAGAGGAAATGGTTGTGTCTTGAGCCAGAAACTTAGCATTTGGTGTGTACTGATTCTGCCTATTTTCCCATCCACAGAAATGAAGATGCAGTCAATCAGATGGCCGTTGCTCCGTTTCCATTACCATCAAGTTACCCATCTTCTGTTGAGGTAAAATGGCTCCTAATGAGCTTGCCGTGACTTAGATGGATCTGTCATGATTATTTTTTCCAATTCTAGCATTTTTGATTGTCATTACCTGGTATTCAAAATTCACAGAATGTGCTAAATAGGAAATTTCCCTAATTAGAAAGTATTTGAGGTATGATTATAAAGTAATATCAAAGACATTAGAACTTAACATATAAGTATTGCTTTCCTCAAAGTTCCTTCAAGTTTCTTCTAGATCTATAATTTGTCCTAACAGAGCATTTCAAAATTTATTGGAAAAATGATTTTTTTTTGAGTTTTTATTTAAATTCCAGCTAGTTAGGGGCGCCTGGGTGGCTCAGTCGGTTGAGCGTCCGACTTCAGCTCAGGTCACGATCTCACGGTCCGTGAGTTCAAGCCCCTCGTCGGGCTCTGGGCTGATGGCTCAGAGCCTGGAGCCTACTTCCGATTCTGTGTCTCCCTCTCTCTGCCCCTCCCCCGTTCATGCTCTGTCTCTCTCTGTCTCAAAAATAAATAAACGTTAAAAAAAAATTTTTTTTAAATAAATTCCAGCTAGTTAACATACAGTGTAGTGTTAGTGTCACGTGTACAAGTTAGTGATTCAACACTTCCGTACCACACCAGCCACTCATCACAACAAGTGCCCTCCTTAATCCCCATCACCTGTCCTCCATCCTCACACCCCCTCCCCTCTGGTAGCTGTCAGTACCTCTTTCTTTATGTTTTTGAAATACTTTAATACCTATGATCAGAAGTATCTTTAAATAACTAATCTGTTAATGGAAAAATTACTAGTACAAGATTGCCATCACATGGATCTGCTGATCTGCTTCTAGAAGTAGACAGATAGATGTACATTAGATAGCTAACTAGCTATATAATCAAGTGTCTCCTCAGCTGAGGGAATATTATATTCTCTTTACATTTTTTTTATTTTTTAATTCCAAAAAGGAAAAAAAATACTTACTGTAACTAGTCAAACCATACAGAGTTACTAGAAGAAAAAGTTAATTTTCCTTTCCCTACCTCCCCAAGGAAGTTAATATTTACTGTTTAGTATCTTTCCATATTTTCTCCTTTTCTTCTACCACAAAAATAAACAGCTATATGTGAATAGTGTCTCTTTTAGTAAAAACCTGATTGTACAGTACACATTCTTTTCATTCAGCCAGCATTTGAGGAGTGCATATTATGCATCAAATGGTCTTAGGTGTTAGAGACATAGGTGTGAATAAAACAGAAGGCTCCTTGCTGTGGTTCAGCTTACATTCTAATAAGGAAATTAATGAATAAATACACCAAGAGAATTATCAACAGTGGTCTGTGACTTGGAGAGAATTAAAATAAGGCAAGTAGCTTGTGATCCAAAGTAACACTTTGGTTAGTGTCAGGGTAGTCCTCTTGGACAGGGGAAATGTAAATGAGGTCAAAATGATAAGAAGGAGCCAGACACAAAGATAAAGGGGGAGAGCTTTCTTTGCAGAGGGAACAGAAATAACTCTCAAGTGAGAATGAGCTGGAGCATTTGAGGGATATGGCTGGAGGCATATTGGGAGCCTGGAGACTGGTATGGGGCAAGAGCTTTGTGAGTCAGAGTGAGAAGTTTGGGTTTTATCCTATGTGGGCTGGAAGCCACTGCAGGGTTCGTGATGGGGGGAATGAAATGAGTTGATGTACAGTTCACGGGGTAGAGAATGGACTACGGGAAAGTAAAAGTAATATGCCAAAAGACATCAGACACCGTGAGACCTGATTGCAGTTAGATGCAGACGGTGGTTTGGTATTGGAGGCAAAGAAAAGTGAGTGGATTTTTGGTGTTTTAGATGGTGAATCAGACTCGATTGATTAAATGTGGAAGCTGAGGAGAACCAGAGACTCATGAACAAACCTAGATTTTTGGCTTGAGCAAGAAGGTGGGTGGTGGTGCCTTTTATGAGTCTCTTGAAGAATAGCTGCTCTTCAGCAGAGAAGTGGAAATTAAGAGGTTGATTTTAGGTAGGTTACATCTGAAATGCATAGTATACATGCTTCTGGTATAGATTCTATTCATTAAAAAAATTATTTTTTTGCTTAGTATCATGGCCGTATTTTGGTATACTCTATTATTTCCAACTGACAGATGTCCAGATGATTTTCCAAGGCTTGGCCAGTAAAAGGATACCAAAATAAACATTGTGAGTGTGTATGTGTGAGAGAGAGAATTATTAAGTAATGGTGCCTTTATTTCTATAGCATAGATTTCCCCCAGTGTACATTTGCTGAGTCATAAGCTGTATAATATGTTCAAAATCTTTACTTATATTGACCAATTTCTATCATAAAAGATTGTATTGATAGGTATTGACTCTCTACCAATTGCCATGTAGCCAAAGCTTGCCAGCAATGGGTATTTTCACTCTAAGACCTAAGGCAGTTAGCATGTTGGTAGAAAGGAAGGACCCCAGAGCCATACTCTTCAGTTCAAATCCTAGTGTAACTATTCTAGACACCTGGCCTTGGATAGTTAGAGCACCTCTTCTGTCCTCCCTTTATTTCTATGTAGGGAGGTAACAATAGTTTCTCCTCATAGGATTGTCAGGATTAAATAAGACATATATATCTTGTGCCTGACACACAATAGCTACTCAATAAATGCTAGTACTTAATTCCTAATATTTTCATCTTTACAGAACACCATATAAATCTTTTGGAGGGAGTGGGGGGAATAAGGGGAATCATATTTTAGAATAATTTTTTTTTTCTATAGTATTGTTAGTTATGAATGTTCCCATCAAAATATCCCCTTGAGGGCACCTGGTGAGTGGCTCAGTCAGTTAAGGCATCTGATTCCTGATTTCGGCTCAGGTCATCTCACAGTTGGTGAGATCAAGCCCTGCATGGGACACAGAGCCCACTTGGGATTCTCTCTCTCCCTCTCTCTCTCTGCCCCCTTCCCTGCTCGTGTTCTCTCCCTCTCTCTTTCTTTCTCTTCTTCTCTCTCTCTCTCCCTCCCTCCCTCCCAAAATAAATAAATAAACTTTTAAAAAATCACTTTGGAACTGAATTTTAAGGGGATGATCGAATCTTGAGTCTACTGTGCCAAACACTGTCTTAAAGGCCTTCAAAATGTGATCTCCTATCCCACTTACATCCAGTCCTCTGAGAGACAGCATTATTATTTCTACATTACAGAAGAAGAGGGTGGGGTCTGGAGAGGCTAAATACTATTACTACCAAACATTCATAGACTTGTAAAGAGCTAAGGAAGTTATATATATATAAAAATACACATCCCCCCCACACACACACAGCATTTAGTACAGCTCATGGTGCAGAGTCAATGCTCAATTAATGTAAACTGTTTATTCAAATATTTTAAGTATATTTAACTCAATTTTAAGTATATTATACAAATTAGCTATGCTTTTCATTTTCTTAACTGTGCTAACCACAGAAATGGCTCTAATCATTTAGTCACCAGTAAAAAATACATTTTATTATATTATAATTGAATATATGAATTGAATTATAAAGAGGGTTTTTTTTAGTTTTTCTGTAGACTGTTGGCCTCCAAAAACTGCCACCAAATGGTGAGTGATAGCCCTGCTCCGGGTGGCCAGTAAAGTCTAGAGGTGTCTCTGCTCTCCTGCCCACTTCCTTACCCCTTCCCTCTCGATTTTGTGACCCTGTCACTATGCATTTTCCCCTCCTCAGCTGTTTTTAGTAAGTACTCAAGCATGACTCATGTGACATGTCGCTGAAAGCGCTCGCTCATTTAAATCATCACCAAACAGGGGCGCCTGGGTGGCTCAGTCGGTTAAGCGTCCGACTTTGGCTCAGGTCATGATCTCACAGTCCGTGAGTTCGAGCCCCGCGTCGGGCTCTGCGCTGACAGCTCAGAGCCTGGAGCCTGTTTCAGATTCTGTGTCTCCCTCTCTCTCTGCCCCTCCCCTGTTCATGCTCTGTCTCTCTCTGTCTCAAAAATAAATAAACGTTAAAAAAAAATTTTTTTAAATCATCACCAAACAGATGAAATATAACCTTATCATTAGTAAGTTGGACCTGATAATAGTTAGCATAGTGAACAGCACTATTATTATACACTAATGGGATCTTATATTCATTCCTTTAGTGAGAAAATATTTATTCAGCCCTTATTGTGTGTCAGATACTGTTTTAGACACCAAGGATATAGCAGAGAACAAAATCCCTTCATGCAGTTGTGTGCCGGCATAGTGAACAAGAGTGCTAAAAGAACATTGGACAAGAAGTCTGAAGATGTCGGTTCTTGTGGATTCTTTAACAAGACGGCCTTGTTAAAGTAGTTTCTCAGAGTCTTGTTTTTTCGGTAAAAGCCACACTCATAACCTTCCTCATCTGTGTCAGCAGGTAGTTATGAGGATCAAGCACTAAATGTAGGTAAAACTACTTGATAATCCATGCAGCTCATACATATATATAAGGGACTATTAGCATTTCTGCTGCTATACTCTTGGTAATTGTAATACTGGGGCAGCTGTATGGTACAGTGATTAAGAACATAAGCTTGGAATTCAGACACATCCGAGTCCTAATCTTTGTTCTGTCATTTACTAGCAGAGTGAACTTGAGCCAGTTAAACACTATAAACTTCCATTTCCTCACATTTAAAGGGGGGATTGATAATAATAATTAATTCTATGGATTTGTTGGAAGAATTGAATGTTTATAAAATACTTAGCATTATTCTTGGCAAACAGTAAGAACTCATTACAGTTGTGATTCTACTTCTATTGTTACAGCCCTAAAGCAAAAGTCCCAGCTTCGAGCATCTTCCATTTTCAACAGGTGCATACAACACAGGGTTTATTTTCTTACTATATTACTGTATTTGTCCTCTTGGTCAGAATTCTTTTATAACTCTTGCCTAGCAGATCTTTGTTTCAGAGTCTTATTTCAAAGTTGGAATTAAGGCTTTGTATTTACCTCCCCAACTTCTGCTAATGAGCCTTCCTTTCTCATTAATGCATAGTAAAGCACTAGACCCTCTCCATGTATCTGTTCATGCCACCCACCCCCCCCACCGCACCCCCCCACACACACATATCTTGGTCTCTCCAACACTTATGTCTTTATTCCTATTGTTTCTTCCATCTGGGTTGACTCTCCACTTCCTCCTTATTAATTCACAACCAATAATTTCTTGAAGGATTGCTTTTTGAAAGACTCCTCCAGGGGCACCTGGGTGGCTCAGTTGGTTAAGTGTCTGACTCTTGATCTCAGTTCAGGTCTTGATCTCAGGGTTGTGAGTTCAAGTCCCATGTTGGGATTCTGTGCTAGGCATGAAGCCTACTTAAAACACACACACACACACACACACACACACACACACACACACACAGAAAACAGAACTTCAAGTTTTCTATTATTCAAAATGAATAAAATAATGCATAGCACCTGGAATATAATAAGTGTTGAAATGTGAGATATTATGACTAACTTCATCTCACATCATTCCCTTCAGTAATCTTAACTCCCTTCATAGTTAAGTAATATTCATAGTTCATTTAAAAAGTAAAAATTGTCCTTTATGTGATGTCACCTGGGCCTTATAGAAAAGAGAGGCCCATTTCTAAATGAGTTTCTCAATGAGGATTTTTTCTCAACTAGGATTTTATTGCTTATAGCTCTCTCACCAGCTCAACATTTTAAGAATGTAGGACTATATGCACCACACTAAATTATAAACTTCTGGCAGGCTGGCCTACTATCTTCTTGACCACTTTATTCTCAGATCCTAGCATATAGCACTTGCTTAATATTTGTTGAGTAATTTGGGGCACCTGGGTGACTCAGTCGGTTGAGTGTCTGACTTTGGCTCAGGTCATGATCTCGCGGTCCGTGAGTTCGAACCCCACATCCAGCTCTGTGCTGACAGCTTAGAGCCTGGAGCCTGCTTCAGATTCTGTGTCTCCCTCTCTGTCTCTCTGTACCTCCCCTGCTCATGCTCTGTCTCTCAAAAGTAAATAAACATTAAAAAAATTTTTTTAGTATTTGTTGAATAAGTGAATGGGGTGATTAAGGCTTTTTTTTTTTTAATGTTTAGAGTGTGAGTGGAGGAGGGACAGAGAAAGAGGGAGACACAGGATCTGAAGCAGGCTCCAGACTCTGAGCTGTCAGCACAGAGCCCAATGCGGGGTCTGAACTCCCCAACTGTGAGATAATGAACTGAGCCAAAGTTGGACGCTTAACAGACTGAGCCACCCAGGCACCCAGGGTGAACCATATTTAGGCTTTTCAACTGTATCCTTGATGCTTCATTTCAGTGTTGGATACTTCTTATTGATTTAATTTATTCTGCTACTACTTATCATATATCCACTTTGTAGATCATGCACAAAGTGTCTTAACCTCAAAGAACTTCTAGCCTTATAAGGAAAATAACACATGTATATTACTAAAACAAGGTGTCCTAAAAGATAAAGCTTTAAGACGAGTTCAGAGAAGATGAATATTATTTCCTGGTAAGCTATTTCTGATGAGTAGATTGGATTTTAAAATATGAATATGGTTAGATAAGAATGTGGAAATAGTATAAACAAAAACATGGAAATATGAAAAATAAGGGTTTGGAATGGGGAGAAGAGTAATGGTATGTGAAAGGGAGTAATAGAAGATGGGATTTGAAAAGTAAATCGAGATCAAATGAGAGGCTTGAATTTAAATCTCAGAAGGTTTGGGGGCATCTGGGTTGCTCAGTGGGTTAAGCATCCAACTTCAGCTCAGGTCATGATCCCGCAGTTCGTGCGTTCAAGCCCTGTGTCAGGCTCTGTGCTGACAGCTCAGAGCCTGGAGACTGCTTTGAGTTCTGTGTCTCCCTCTTTCTCTGCCCCTCCCCCCACTTGCACTCTGTCTCTCCCCCGCTCCCCCTCTCTCAAAAAAATAAATAAACTTAAAAAAAAATAAATAAATCTCAGAAGGTTTGATTTTCATGTATTAGGTACTCAGAGCTGTTGAAGGCATTTTGAACAGTGAAATAGTCTGATCAGGGCTCTACTTCAGGTAGGTTAGTCTAATAGCATGTCAAGGATATCTCAGAGAGGGAAACCCAATTAGGAAGTCACTGTTGTGGTCTTGGAAGAGGTGCTCAAGGCTCAAGTATACTTGGGTTGTAAGATATTACAGTCCTCGACAAGGCAGGCTGAATCTTTTAGAATATCTTTATAGAAGCAAGAGCTTTAATTTTTTTCTTTCTCAGAAGTTGTGCTTTTTTGAATACTAAGTGAGATGAGGCAGGCCTCATAAAGAATGGAGAGATTGATTACCCAGGGAGTGCTATTAGCATAATTCCTATTTTATCTTTAATTGTGGACTACCTTACTGGAATTCTGAGTAGCCTAGAAAATATGCTTACGATGGGGGTAGAAGAAAGAAATTCAATTTGTCACATCTAGTCAACATGACTTTGCAGAAAGAAATATTTGTGAATTTAGGCTGGCAATGAGACAAATAAATCATCCTGTGGTTTTTTTGGAAGAGAGCATTGAGTTTGGGAAATGTGGGCATGATAAAATTTAAACCAATATAAGCTTTATTTTTAAAAAACTTTCAATTGTTTAAAGGAGGTATAGTCGCTGTTTTGTTTTTTTAATTTGCTTAGTGAAATCTTAAAAGGGAGCACCTACATGACTCAGTTAAACATCCAGCTTCAGCTCAGGTTATGATCTCATGGTTCACGAGTTCAAGCCCCACGTCGGGCTTTGCGCTGACAGTTCAGAGTCTGGAGCCTGCTTCAGATTCTGTGTCTCCCTCTTTTCTGCCTACCCCTGCTCACACTCTGCTTCTCTCTCAAAAAAAATAAACATTAAAAAAGTAATAATAATAATAATGAAAATAGCTTTATTTTTATATATAAATAAACTGTTTTGTCATGGTAAATGAAGAAGTAAGGGAACAACACTAATGGAGCATTTAACGAATCAGAAGTGTGGTTTTGGGACGTCTGGATGGCTCAGTCGGTTAGGCATCCGACTTCCACTCAGGTCATGATCTCACAGTCCGTGAGTTCAAGCCACATGTAGGGCTCTGCACTGACAGCTCAGAGCCTGGAGCTTGCTTCAGATTCTGTCTCCCTTTCTCTCTGCCCCTCCCCAACTCTCTGTCTCTCCGTCTCTCTCTTTCTCTCAAAAGTAAGATAAAAACATTAAAAAAAAATTTTTTTTAAATCAGAAGTGTGGTTTTTCTGACAAATATATGACTTTACTCATGTGGAATTTAAGATATAAAACAAATGAACATAAGGAAAGGGAAGCAAAAATAATATAAAAACAGGGAAGGGGACAAACAAAAGGGATTCTTAAATATAGAGAATAAACTGAGGGTTGCTGGAAGGGCTAAATGGGCAAGGGACATTAAGGAAGATGCTTATTGGGATGAGCGCTGGGTGTTATACATAGGGGATGAATTACTGGATTCTATTCCTGAAATCATTACTGCACTATATGCTAACTAACTTGGATGTAAATTTAAAAATAAATAAATAAATACATTTAATTTAAAAAAATTTTAACTAAAAAATTAAATTGGAAATTAAATTGGAATTAAATTTCCAATTAAATTAAATTGGAAAAAGTGCAGTTTTTCCGATCTACAGTAACATCCTTAACTAATTTATTGATAATCTCTCAAATAAAAACATAAATTCCTTCTCTCATAATGTCATTATCTGGTTGGGGAAAACTATAGTGGTGGGTATGAAAAAAATTAAGTAGTATAAAAATAAAAACTATCACCACTTTATGTAGATTTTGGAGGACCCCAGGGAAGGAGTTTAGGGAGTTTAGAACTTCCTGA
The DNA here is from genome assembly GCF_046562875.1 of Panthera onca. NCBI lineage: Eukaryota > Metazoa > Chordata > Mammalia > Carnivora > Felidae > Panthera > Panthera onca. Next base: position 170,880,937 of record NC_138346.1, on the reverse strand, counting down.
AGGTTTGGAAGGAACGTCTGAGAATTGAACAGCATTTCTCATCAGCCTATTTATTTATTTAGGTAAAATCTGTGGCAAACATACAATCATGAGCCTTACTTTTTCTTTTCATTCATCTTTTTTAAAAAATTGTTTTTGAGAGAGAGAGAGATGGAGCACAAGTGGGGGAGGGGCAGAGAGAGAAGGAGACACAGAATCCAAAGCAGGCTCCAGGCTCTGAGCTGTCAGCACAGAGCCCAACGCAGGGCTTGAACCCACAAACCGTGAGATCATGACCTGAGTCGAAGTTGGACACTCAACCGACTGGGCCACCCAGGCGCCCCTCTTTTCATTCATCTTTAAAACATAATTCACCACAGAATCTACTACCTGTGATCTTCATGGGAAAAGGTCATTCTCTTTGAGCAGCCTTGGCTGCCCAGACAACTTTGGACAGGTGGTTTGAGGATCAGCAAGAAAGGAAGGAAGGGAACACCCGTTATCCAAATTAGCTGAATCATCTTGGGTGTCACTGGGCCACCATCCACCAGCCAGATGGTCTTCAAACCACCGTGATACAATTGGACTTTGGAAGTCATGCTTGCTGACCTATTTTCCTCTTCCCATCTCTGACTGATTCCTCATTTCTAAGCTCCTGGTCAGCGGGGTATTTTAAAGGTTGCCTAACACATGTGAACCATTCTGTTTTCAGAACAGAACCTACATTGTTTTGTTCTGTGCCTCATTTAAGGATGAAAACTCTTCTATAAACATGAACTCTCCTAGGAAAGTACATGCTTTATTGTTAACCTCTCTCAATTCCAACTTCCTTTTTTTACCTGACTCCTCTCCATCTAGATTTTTATTTCAAATCCTCCTCTATAGAACCATCTCAACTAAACCCGTAACTAAAAACAGAGGAAAAGCTTTAGAAGGGGTTCATGGTAGAGTTAAAAAGAGCATTGACTTCGAAATGAGACAGACCTAGGTTGAATAAAAAGAAGGCTCACAGGAAATGAACGAGGCACAGATGTTAGATTCAAGAATGTTTCAGTCTCATCAGGAAGATCAATTCCATATATATGTAATTAGGATACAAATTAAGTGACATAGGAAATTCAGGAAAAATGTTAAGTGAGGTTAGAAGAAAAAGAGCTGTCTTCCAGATAAGAAGAAGAAAGGATTTATGGAATAAGTGACATTTGAGACATGGCTCTGTGTGATAATTCTGTATGTGTAGATGTAAAGGGTATTCTTTTTTGTTTTTATTCAAATCTTTTTTTAGAGTGTGCAAGAGAGAGAGCGTGTGCAAGTGTGTGCACACGAGCAGGGGGGCGGGGTTGGCAGAGAGAGAGAGAGAGAGAGAGAGAGAATATCCCAAGCACGCTCCACACTCAGCATGGAGCCCAACATGGGGCTTGATCACATGACCCTGGGATTGTAGTCTGAGCTGAAATCAAGACTTGAACACCCAACTGACTGAGCCACCCAGGCACCCCCAAATCTTAAAGGATGTGTAGACCATTTGCAACTGAGACTTCCTTGCCCATGTTTTCTTACATTTTCAAAGTTGAAGCATCAAACAACTGATTTCTCCCCAACTTTAGTATTCATTTGATAAAGACCAAGAAAATCCCACTTCTCTACTCATATTGCCAAGAAATGTAAGATTCCTCTGACTTATTTAAACATTAGTTGCTTTCCCCAAGAAGATACATGCATAAATAAAAGAATGGCATCAGCTGACCACCATTCTGATGACAACCTCCTTTCATTTGGGATCAGAGGAGGTGGCTATTTGCAGAGTTACTAGAAGAGTAACTTCTAATGTTTAGTGTGTTCTGTTCTACAATTTAGTGTGCTGCAGTTGCGGACACTAAGTATTTGGGGCGTTAACGGTTTTCCATAGATTAAGTACTAGTTTTTGAAAGTCTAATTCATTTCTTCTGAATTTTTCTGTCTCTAGAACTTACTGTTTAAAATGCTGAAAATCTCGGGGTGCCTGGGTGGCTCAGTCGGTTGAGCATCCAACTTTGGCTCAGGTCATGATCTCGCGGTCCGCGGGTTTGAGCCCCGCATCAGGCTCTGCTGACAGCTTAGAGCCTGGAGCCTGCTTCTGATTCTGTGTCTCCCTCTCTCTCTGCCCCTCCCCTGCTCATGTTCTGTCTCTCACTGTCTCAAAAAAAAAAAAAAAAACTGAAAATCTCTATATTCTCAAGCTTTGTTTCTTAACTTGGGCATGTTTATTTTACATGGTGATTTCTTGGTTACCCAAAATTCACTGAGAAGAGTATATTCTACCTAATGAAATTTTCTGGTTAACAAATGCTAAAACACTGTTGAAAAATTAATGGTCTAATAACAACAATTTCTTTTTTTAAGATTGTGAATCCTGTTCTCCATAGGATTTGTTATCAACACTCGGTGCTGGGGCACCTGGATGGCTCACTTGATTAGCATCCAACTCTTGGTTTCTGCTCAGGTCATGATCTCCTGGTTCATGAGTTCGAGCTCTGCATTGGACTCTATGCTAAAACTCAGAGCCTGAAGGCTACTTCGGATTCTGTGTCTCCCTCTCTCTATGCCCCTCTGCTGCTCGCTCTCTCTCTCTCTCTCTTTCAAAATAAATAAGTAAACTTAAAAGTTTTTTTAAAAACACTGACAAGGGGGGCGCCTGGGTGGCTCAGGTGGTTAAGCGTCCGACTTCAGCTCAGGTCACGATCTCATGGTTGGTGAGTTCAAGTCCCACATTGGGCTCTGTGCTGACGGCTCAGAGCCTGGAGCCTGCTTCGGATTCTGTGTCTCCCCCTCTCTGCCCCTCCCCTGCTCCTGCTCTGTCTCTCTCTGTCTCTCAAAAATAAATAAATGTTGGGGCACCTGGGTGGCTCAGTCGGTTGAGTGTCCGACTTCGGCTCAGGTCATGATCTCACAGCTCGTGAGTTCGAGCCCCGCGTCGGGCTCTGTGCTGACAGCTCAGAGCCTGGAGCCTGTTTCAGATTCTGTGTCTCCCTCTCTCTCTGCCCCTAACCCACTTGCATTCTGTCTCTGTCAAAAATAAATAAACATTTAAAAAAAAAAATTTTTTTTTTAATTAAATAAATAAATAAATGTTAAAAAAATTTTTTTTTAATAAATAAATAAAACACTGACAAGGAATAAAGAGAAACAAGAGCATCGTTTACTTAAGGCCTAGAGCATAGTTAATAATAGCAGGACCTTTGATATCAGTCTTCCCTAGCTTTGAATCTTGGGTTCACCTCTCAGTAGTTAGGCATTCATTAGCAAGCTAACTTAAAATGCATCATTTCCCCATCCATGAATGGGAATAACCTTGGTACATATCCATATAGGATCGTTACGAAGACTACACGAAACATGGTTGATAACGAATCTGTGTCAACAAAAAGCTGGAAACAAAAATAAACTGCACTCAGTGTTATGCTAATAGATATTTTGCTTGTTAATGTATTAATTTTCAAGGCAACCTGATGGGATAGTATTTTAATCTGGTACTTTTATCTGTTTAAATGTTTAAATCTGTTTAAAAAAACATATACTCAAGGGCGCCTGGGTGGCTCAGTTGGTTGAGCTCCCAACTCTTGGTTTCAACTCAAGTCATGATCTCACGGTTCCTGAAATCAAGCCCCATGCACAGAGCCTGCTTAGGATTCTATCTCTCCTTTCTGCCTCTCCCCTGCTCCTATCTCTCTCTCAAAATAAATAACTAAACTAAATAAATAGGTAAATAAAAGAACTCTTTGGTCCCACATTTAAAAAAATAAAATAATAAAAACCGGGGTGCCTGGGTGGCTTAGTCTTTAAGTATCTGACTCCAGCTCAGGTCACAATCTCATGGTTCATAGTTCGAGTCCCATATCAGGTGAGCTCAATCAATCCCCAGTTCAGGTGAGTATGAGCCCTGCTTTGGGTGAGCCCCACTTCTCTCTCTCTCTCTCTCTCTCTCTCTCTCTCTCTCTCTGCCCCTGGCTCACTTCCACCCTCTCTCTCTCAAAAAATAAAAAAATGAAATAAAATAAAAACAAGTACTCAGGCTTAGAAAAAACCTTGCTGAAAGTCAGAATTCGAAATGGCAAAGTTGCAATTTGAACCCAGATCCAACCAATTTAACATCATGCTGCTTTCTTAGATTTTTTTCTTTTAGATAGTTCTCAAAGCTCTCCTTTATTTTTTAAGCTTACGATAATATGTGCCAATTCTTCTATAATCTAACAGTATAGAAATAACTAATGTAAAAATTCCCCAATCTTTAATCTTATCCCCTAGAAGTAAGCAATTTAAATAATTTGTCCAGTATGCCTACAAATATTTTCCTATATGCATATCTCTACATATCTGTATATTTTGTATGTTTTTTTCTGAAAAGAATATTCTATATTCTTTCAATGGCATGTAAAAATTCCTCTTTCTCTACATCATTATCAATACTGAATGTTATCTTTCTATTGTCCATTTGATAAATGAAAGAATGCTATATCTTTGCTTTAAAAACTATTTTGCCTACAAACGATCCAACAAAATTTGTAGTAATCCCAAGAAAGTAGTGTTCTAATATAAAAATCCAAATAATGTAAGTATAGATACTCCATTTATCATCCTTATTCTCCCCTATGTACCCTCAACCTCTGGTTCATTAACTATAACATTTAATATGTTACAATTCAATTGAGGAGATACTGGATGTGTTTTGCAATTTTAATGGGGCTTATTCTTACAGGATGTCTCATTTATATTAAATCAATATTTTTAGAATTCTGCAGAAAATAATCATCAAGTAAACAAGTGCTCCATTCATTGGTTCAACCAGGATTTGTCCAGTGTTTTCCAAATACAGTGATAGGTATTTGAGTTTCAGAAATAAACACAGTCTTCAGAAATAAATACAGTCTCTTATCTCAGGTAATTTAATCTTGTTCAGAAGATAAACAAGCATCTCGGACAGTCTGGGCTGGAGGGAATAGATTAGCTAACTGGCTGAAACAATAAGTAAATATATTGGCACTCCTGTGAAGGCTGCTAAGAGTAAGGCTGTACTTCAGGTCAGGTGACGCAGTGGCTCACTTCTGCCATTGGAGTCCACTCTTTCCCTCTCTACCTTTGCTTTGTCACAGTGTCGGCTTCATTTCAAGGCTGGCTTCCTTGTGGTTGTGGGATGGTTGCCCATGGCAATTTGAGCTTCATGCTTTCTTGTTAATTTGGGAGGTATAGAGACTTCTTCTGTTTCTTTTATTATTTATTTAAAATTTTTTAATGTTTTATTTTTGAGAGAGAGAGCGTGCGAGCAGGGGAGAGGCAGGGAGAGAGACACAGAACTTGAAGCAGGCTCCAGGCTCCACGCTATAGCACAGAGCCCAACCTGCGGCCTGAACCCACAAACTGTGAGATCATGACCTGAGCCAAAGTCGTATGCTTAACCCCACTGAGCCACCCAGACTTCCCTCTTATGTTTCTTTTAAGACCAAGGAAGAACTTTTCCAGAAGTCTCTGTGTCTCATTGAGCAGAATTGGATCACATACCTATTCCTGACAAAGTCATTGGCTAAAGGAGTGGGATTTAACAATAAGACCATCAGGCCCAACCTTGGAACAAAAAATAGAGATCAGCTTTTTCTAAGGCATATCTGTAAGCAGCAGGAACAGATCCCTGGGGGAGTGGGGATGGCATTCTAGAGGAAAGGAAGAAAATAGAAATGGCCTCTAGAGAGGAAACAGTATCTACAATAATAAAACAACCAACTGTGATTGAGTATATAGTTCTGGGCAGTGTGAGTGAAGATTAACATCTTTATTATTTTGTTCTTACTGTCCTATAGGATCAGAGTGGTACTGAACCTATTAGCAGTGAGGAAGATGGCATGAAACAATTGCCTGAAAATGAAAGCTCCAAACTGGTGAGAATCATTTATATTTTGTGCCACTGTGAAAAGGATCAACTTGTGTTGTACTTGTTTCTCTAGGACTCTTGATCTCTGAGGTAGTGGAAGCTTTTCCGTATGGAGTGACCCATCCATTCCAAAGAATAACATATTCTGTTTTCTTCACACTTGAATTATGCTGTCTGGGACTAAAGAAGCAACTTCTCTTTTAATCCTGTTTAATATTGGGTTTCTTTCAGGCTAGAGCTATATTCAATTAGTCCTAAAGGCACAGAAAAAGATGTTAAGTGTATTCCATTGAGTCATAGTAAATCATAGGTAAACTCGCCCAGGGGGTGGAGAATAGAAGAAAGTCAGTTTTATTTTTAAGTTTGTTTATTATTATTATTATTATTATTATTATTATTTATTTATTTATTTAAAATTTTTTTTTTAGTAATCTCTATATCCAGCATAGGGCTTGAACTCACGACCCCGATATCAAGATTCGTGTGCTCTTCTGACTGAGCCAGTCAGGCACCCTGAAGAGAGTCAGTTTTAGAGAACCCTCCCTCCTTACATATTTTAATGCTTGATATTTTATTTCATATTTATTGAATTTTTACTGGGTCCCAGGTTCTATACTGTATGCTACATTCATTTCCTCAGTCTTATGGTGCAGGTGGCTATAGCTTTCTTTTACCCACAAGCAGACCAAGGGCTAATGATGTTCACTAACTTGCAAGAGCCCACTCACTAGAATACGGTAGACCTGGAGATTTGCCTCCATTTGGTCTGACTCCCATGCTTTTGTTCATAATCCATCTTTTTGTTTTGTAGCCTTGTACTTGCAAGGTTAGACTACAAGTTCTAGAAAGAAATGTGGGCTTTTTTCTCTCTGTTTCAAAATGTCTTACAAATCTCAAAGAATTATCACTTAGGAGGGTCACCCTGATTTTATGGCAGCACAGAGTTGTTCATTTTACTTCAGGGAGTTTGAGAAATCGTTTATCTTCTTTCAACTTTTAGAAAATATATATTGGGACTGTCTTAGATTCTGTGTCCTAGAAAAGAAACTGATTCAGGCTGAAGGGAAAGGACATTTCAGCAAAAGTGGAAATGACAGTGGGCTACTCCTGGGCCAGTTGTAAATGGGACCCAAGGACCCTGGCATCAAGAACACTAGGACTAATGGATTATGACCATTGTTCTTGAGCAAGATGTTTCAAGGTTACACTGTTTCCTTTATGAAAGATAAACAGCATATTTGTACAGAAGGGGAATGAGTAACATCAACAAATTTTGAACTCAGAGTTCCTTCATTTAAAAATACTATTGGGGCACCTGGGTGGCCCAGTCAGTTAAGCTTCCAACTCTTGGTTTTGGCTCAGGTTATGATCTCAAGGTTTGTGAGTTCGAGCCCTGCATTGGGCTCCATGCTGAGAGTGCGGAGCCTGTTTGGGATTCTGTCTCTCTCTCCGTCCCTCCACCTCCTGTGCATGTGTGCATGTGTGAGCACGCTCTCTCTCTCTCTCAAAATAAGTAAATAAACTTTTTAAAAAAATACAAATAAAAATACTGTTACCTTGGTTTTGGGGGGCACTGTATCTCCACAGATAGGTTAAGGAAAAGTATTGTAAAGCAACAGGGTTTTGTTAGTAGAGGCCACCAACTTCATCCACAGAGGAAATGGTAAAAATGATGAAAACACTTTCTTATCTGCTTGCTAGAAAAGTCTGGTAGTCCAATGAGGTTCACTTGTAGGCTATAGGCAAAAGCCATCCATTATCCACTCGCTGTTCCCAAGAAAGCAATGCCAGTGATGGGGCTCTAAGTGTCAAGACAATTGAAGGGACCCCCCCCCCTCGGGCAGAGGACTTAAAGGGCTAAGGGTAATTTTTAAATATTTTTTTATACTGCATTTCACCAAGATGGAACTCTTCCCCATACCCACTGACTGCTGTCTCTTTCTTTTTGCTGTCTCTTTCTTTTTCCCTCCCCTCTCCTCCTCACCTCCCTCCTCTCTTTTTAGTATTTTATAATTCTGTTTCCAGTAGAATCTATGCATTGTCTAGTTCAGAGAGGAAAGATAGCCTAGATTTAAACAACTTTTATAGCATAAGTATAGATGGCGTACCATAAAACATTAGTTAATAAGAATGTGGTCTTGGACATGTTACTTGACCTCACCAAGCCCCAGTTTTTTCACCTGAAGGAGAGTAGTAATCAGGATATTATGAGGAAACACAAGGGCTATAAGGAATAAATCATGTAATAGAGTATAAGGCAAATAGTTGGTGTTTAGCAAGTTCATTCCTTAAGTCAACAAATATTTGTTGAATGCCACTATGTTCCAGGCACTAGAAATACAACAGTGAATAAAATGTACAAAAATGCTTGTTTTCTTGTGGACTCTTTTCGGAATGAGTAGGGGGAGGAGAATAAATAAGAAATTAGCAAAATATTAGATTTGGTCATAAGAAATAGCCGTTTCTGTAGGTAAGAATTTCATGTGGTGCAACTTAGTCTTATTATAAAGTATTAATAACTATTAATCATCACTAGTCATCATGACAATTTCTATTATAAGATTGATACAAGCTCCTCTGGGTTGCTACACCATCCTAGGATTATTGCCCAGTGCATCTGGTCAGAGGACAGCATATCATCTGTATGGGTCTTAACTCTTCTCACCCCTGTTTATGTCAAGACAGTGGGAAACAGTAAGCCCTAACCCTCCAAAAGTTGCTTGCTTCCTAAGGCAGCACATATGTCCCATCAGACACTATGCTGACCCCTGCAGGAGTGATCAGGAGAAACACACAAGCCTTGCTCTTCAGCAGTTGACCCTCTAGAATCAGTGAGGATAAAAGAATTTGCATCTAGAAAACCACACATGCAAAAGTAGATTAAATAACAAGAAAACGCTATGTTGCACGTGTTCAAAAATGGGAGGAAAACCATCTCATTCAGGGATTAGGGAAGGTTTCTTAGAATGTGACCTTTAAGGTAAACCTCTGAAGACGAGAATGCAGTTGAACGGTGAAGTTGGCGTAAATAGAAAGTTTAGCAGCTAAATCAGTGTGGATTATGGAATAGTGAGTAAGGGTTGGGTTTTTGTAGAGCAACAGTGGCCGATACAATTTGAACAGTAGAATCACAGAACTGAAGGAACTGTATGCTCCTTCCTATGTATGTATGTGAATTATAGATGAATTTATTCATCCTTATGTGCTCAGTGTTCAATCAGTGTCTCAGTAGCTGCCTATATTCATGTAGAAACAAGGTGCTACCTATGAGAAACTGTACTTCAGAGAGCTATTAAATTATTTCTTTAAGATTCCCTGTTTTCAGAGCTAAGACCAAGCCATGGGTCAACACATTCCAGTACTGTTTCCACTGTTCAGTTATGGTTGGCTTTGGTCCATATCTCAGTGGTCCCCAGACTTATAGCCAAGGAGTTTATAATAACTTCAGTAGGTATTGGCTTTCTCTAAAATATTTTTAAAGGGAGAATAACTTGTTTTTAGACAACTGATCAGATGATGGTTTGTGAAACAGATTCCACTTGTGAGAGACTGGAGGCAGGAAAGTGTCTGGAATCTATTTCAGAAGTCTAGGTGAGAGCCTGTTAAGACTGTTTTTTAAGCCCTTTGAAAGGAACTTTTCAAAAGCTATCTGCATAGAGCTTTGTGATTTGCAAATCAAAGTGTCATCTATTATCTCATTTACTTAATTTTTTAATATCTAAATTTTTTTCTAAAATGATATTTAGTTCGTGGTCTTATTCAATTTTATCCCCAAAATAAGCCTATGTAAAAAAAAAAAAAAAAGTAGGGCAGGAATTATTTACCCCAGACTTACAGATGAGACTGTAATCTGCTTAGTGAAAGATCACAGAACTGAAAATTGGAAGAGCTAGGGCTCATTCTGAAGGTTCCTTGACCCCCTGGCATTGGACATAGAGGGTCATGAATCCCTAAAGTGATTATTTTAATCTTTTGGATATCAACCTATGTTTTTTATCATGTTGAGAATATCTGTGTTAATACATTATACTCTTTTGAGGCCATATAACTAAAGTATCAAGAGTACAAACACTGGAACTAGGCTACTGGGATTCAAGTCTTGATTCTACCATTTATGAGCAATATAACCTTAGGCACTTAACCTTTCTGTGCCTCAGTTTCTGCATCTATAAAATGGGAGAAAGAAACCACAGTTGTGAGAATTGAGGAGGTACCAGCTATAAGGTGCTATGCAGAACCATGCCAGAGTATGCTGGGATCTCTGTGCAGCGGTGACTTGTTGACAATGATGATGCTGTATTTATTTTTAATTTTTTTAGTGTTTATTTTTTTTAAATATGAAATTTATTGTCGGATTGGTTTCCATACAACACCCAGTGCTCATCCCAACAGGTACCCTCCTCAATATCCCTCACCCACCCTCCCCTCCCTGCCACCCCCCCATCAACCCTCAGTTTGTTCTCAGTTTTTAAGAGTCTCTTATGTTTTGGCTCCCTCCCAATGTTTAGTTATTTTTTGAGAGCGAGACAGAGTGTGAGTAAGAGAGGGGCAGAAAAAGAGGGAGACACAGAATCCAAAGCAGGCTCCAGGCTCTGAGCTGTCAGCACAGAGCCCATCACGGGGCTCGAACTCACAAGCCGTAAGATCGTGACCTGAGACGAAGTTGGATGCTCAACCAACTGAGCCACCCAGGCGTGCCCCCTTGCTGTTATTCTGATTAAAACATTTTGGGGCACCCAGGTAGGTCAGTCGGTTGAACGTCCAACTTCCACTCAGGTGATGATCTTGCAGTTCGTGAGTTCGAGCCCCGCGCCCGGCTCTGTGCTGACAGCTCAGAGCCTGGAGCCTGCTTTGGATTCTGTGTCTCCCTGTCTCTCTGCCCCTCCCCCGTTCATGCTGTTGTCTCACTGTCTCTCAAAAGTAAACATTTAAAAAATTAAAATAAAATAAAATAAAATAAAATAAAACATTTAGGGCTAGCCACATAAGGAATAACTGTTGTAAGTTAAAGCATCAAGGTGTAACTTAGAAAACTGAATTTTTCAACCTGAAAAATGCAAATTGTAATCATAACAGTATTTATTGAAAGCCTATGTGCTAGGCATTATTCTAAGCTCAATTACATTAACAGTCCTATGAGGTTAGTGCTAGTATTTTCCCCATATAAGAGATGAGGAAACTGAGGCACGGAAACATTAAATAATCACCCAGTGAAGCCTGGATCCAGGTCCATGCACTGTGAGGCTGGAAGCTAGTCTGTAAACCACTGTGCACTACCACCTTTGAGAGAGATACAGACGTAGAACAATACTGAAGTCAAGGGACAGCAAGAAAGTTACATTGGGATCTGAACTTTGTAATTTTGTCTAAATCTTAAACTTCAACGTTGAGAGTATGAAAGGCCTTGGTTGCCAGAACTGGTGAGACGGAAACCAAACTGGAGCCAGACCGTGTTAATGAGGTGATCTCTTCGCCGAAAGCAATGGGAGGCCATGCAGGGCTTTAGAAGGTGACTCTGAACTGTAGCTGTGATGTGGTGACTAGGTTGGACAGGGACCAGAATCGATGCTGACTGGCTCCCTGGAGGTTCATTATAACAGTGGCCATCCATGAGAGGCGGCGACAACTATGTATTCTCATACTCTTGTCTATGCAAAGACCTTAATACACAGTAAGGCAGTATGTGTGTTTACCAAGTTCCACAGGAAGTTGCCAGTAAAAGAATTTACCTTTCTTGCCCTCAGTATGCAAACCTCCTGCTGTATGTGTTTTTTAAGACTTTCCTCTGAAGGCAGGTTTAGAGCTATTTAAATGGCAATTGTTGCACCATCTGGGTCTTGAGAACAAGCATCCTCCCAGGACTTGGCCAGCAGCCCACGATAAACCTGCTAGGAAATGCCCCCAACAGATGTGCTCCGCGTTCTTTCCCAATTTATGAAACTGCTTAGCAACAATACAGTCTATGTGTCTCTGTGTCAAATGATCCTTGTCGTCACAGATCTGATACAGCAGCCTTGATATCATCTTAGATTTTTCAAAATTTTTCAAAATGTTTAGATTTTTCCAACTGTCTGCAATGGTTTTTACTGTTGTCTTTCATTGTGAAATATTTCTGATCCTCTGGGCAAGAATAGAAAAATGAGAGCATTTCAGTCAGCTCAAGGTGGCATTCTACCTCTGGCTTCTTTGTGGAGATTTTGGAATTTATGGGGTAGCAAGATGCCTGGGGAAACATGAGTTTTTTCTGAATTACTATCACTAACCTAAATGAGCTGTGACATGGAAATTCACACTGTAACAGGCAGTGCATTTTACCATTTGAGTCCACACCAGCTGCAATAGCAACATTTTAGGAACACTGTTTACTCTCTACTAGATATGCTTGATCCATATAAAGTTTTCAAACCTACCTATTGAAAAATCAGTGTTGAGTGTTACGGATACTATCCAAATGGCCTGATAGTACTTGCTTTTTCAGATGAAAAAAGCTATCAGATATAAATTGTGGACTCTGAAGTCTGAACAGACTTAGATTTTGCCTCTGCTATTCACTAGGAAAAGTGACTTGTCCTATCTGCAGTCTTCATCCAAAAATGGAGGAGGATGTCCACCTCTCTGTTGTGAGGACTGAAACACTCAACACAGTGCTTGGCATGCAGGAAGGGCTCCGTAATGTAGCTGTTGTTAACGCCAGATACTGCCTATATAAAATCTACCTGTGCTAGGACTCTCTTTATTCAGTGCGTATTTCCGGAGAACCTGTGATGTGTCGAGCTCTGGAAATGTAAAGATAAATAAGACCTCTTTCGGAGCATCTGGGTGGCTCAGTTGGTTACAACTGACTCAGTTTCAGCTCAGGTCATGACATCATGGTTTGTGAGTTTGAGCCCCAAGTCGGACTCTGTGCTGACTGCTTAGAGCCGGCTTCTTGGGATCTCTCTCTCTCTCTGCACCTCCCCTGCTTGCTCACTCTCTCTAAATAAATAAATAAATAAATAAATAAATAAATAAATAAATAAATAAATAAATAAGCAAGCAAGCATTTTAAAAAAGAAACACAGGGTGCCCTGTTCCTTTAATAAATAAATACATAAGACCTCTTTTATTCACTTAATAATTCACATGATGTACACCACATTAGGTCTGACAATTCAGATAATGTACACCACATTAAGTCTGATGCAGAGGTCACAAACTGGCTCTCAGAGTTGGATCCAGGTCTCATTTCGCCTCTATGATGTGCTCTTAAGACGTTTGAGCTAGGGTTGCCTGGGTGGCTCAGTCGGTTAAACTTCCAGCTTTGGCTCAGGTCATGAACTCATGGTTCACGAGTTTGAGCACTGAGCTGGGTTCTCTGGTGTCAGTGCAGAGCCTGCTTCAGATCCTCTGTCCTCCTCTCTCTCTGCCCCTCCTCCAATCATTCTCTCTCAAAAAAAAAAAAAAAAAAAAAAAAAAATTTTTTTTTTTAAAAAGATGTTTGAGCTAATTTTTATAAATCAGATTTTCACATAAAAATCCTGGTTTCTCTTTTCTCTTAAAAACAGACCAGCATTCTAAGCTGCCCCATGAATCAATTATGCAGTTGCAGTTTATTTCTGTCCCTACTTTTTTTTTTTTAAGTTCATTTATTTATTTTGAGAGAGAGCAAGCAGGGGAGGAGCAAAGAGAGAGAGAAAGGGAGCTAGAATCCCAAGCAGGCTCCATGCTGTCAGCACACAGCCTGATGAGGGGCTCGATCCCAGGGACCTGTGAGATCGTGACCTGAGCCCGAAACCAAGAGTCGGAGGCTTAACCGACTGAGCCACCCAGGCCACCCTTCTGTCCCTACTTTAACACCATTTCCCCACCCCAGCCTGCTTCCCATATCCCCACACCTGTAAACACCTGAGTCTGCGTCCCTGGTCTAATACTGGAGACAGAGCTGTGGCTGTGCAGGTGGAGTGGTGGGAGGTGAAAGCCAAGAAGTGGACAGGGGTGAATGGTGGAAGGCCTTGTGGACCAAGGGAAGGAAGCCTTTGGAGTGGTTTTAACTGGGGATGATGATGAGAGTAGCCATTTGAAAAGATTCTTCTGAATGCCCTGAAAAGAATCCTTTAGAAAAAGTCAAAACTGAAGACAGGGAGAGAGTTAAAAAGTTGTTAGAATAACAATGATGAAAGTTGATGGAGGAAGAGGAGGGCTAGGACTGACTCTAACATGCATCAGTGCAAGCTGACTGGCTGGGTGCCAGCTGGGTGCTGTTACTGAGGAAAGGAACCAAGAAGAAAGGTTCCCCACATTTGTGGGGAAGGATGAATGAACTGGGCTGGGTATAAGACAGCAAAGTAGAGAGAGCTGCTCAGCCTAAAGGTAGTCACATTCAAAAGTATTCAAATTCAGTGATTTTTAGAACATGCCTGTCAGACACACAACAAACACAAATCATCCATTGCTGATCTGGGTCCTTGGACTCCCACCTTGTAGCCTATGGATACACTAGAAAAGGACAGCCTTTGCCTGAGTCAGTCCCGGCCTCCCTCCTCCGACCACCGGGATTAGCTGAACTCACACCAGCAAGAGCTCCATGGCCCTTCACCTGCTCTTCTGCAGTACACCTCAACGCTAAGAACTACTTTTCAAGTTTATTTATTTATTCTGAGAGACGGAAAGAGTGAGCAGGGGAGGGGCAGAGAGAGAGGGAGAGAGTTCCAAGCAGGCCGTGCACTGTTAGTGCAGGCCCCAGTGCAGAGCTCGAATTCACCAACTGTGAGATCATGACCTGAGCTGAAACCAGGAGTCAGATGTTCAACCCACTAAGCCACCCAGGTACCCTGCTAGGAACTACTTTTTTATTTTTTAAATAATGTTCATTTATTTTTGAGAGAGAGAGAGCACACAAGCAGGGGAGGGGCAGAGAGAGAGAGAGAGGGAGACGCAGAATCGGAAGCAAGCTCCAAGCTGTGAGCACAGAGCCCCACACGGGGCTCGAACTCACGAACTGCGAGATCATGACACCAACCGAAGTCAGACGCTTAACCGAATGAGCCACCCAGGCACCCCGGAACTACTTTTTAAAAGTCGGATGCGAATCCTGGCTGTGACACTTAGTGCAGTCTCTGTGCCTCAGTTTCTTTATCAATACAATGGGGACGGTAATAGGCTCGATCTCATATAACATAGAAATTAATACACCTCGGATGCCTTTTGATGCACATAGGAAATGCTGTGAAAGTGTTAAGCTGCCATATTTTTTCTCAGCAGTTCTGAAAGTACTTTCGAGGTAAGATTCATGTGTCTTGCTCACTGATATGTCCCGTGGCTCACTGTGTCTGGGACATAAAAGGCCTTTAATACAAACTTGCTTAATTTCTGCTCCCTCTGAAATATAAGATAATTAATATGGGTTTTAGATTATAGGACCTTAAAATTATCGTGACAAATAAGACTTGCCCAGAGAAGTGAAAATTTTGCAGACTCAGAGAACCACGTGTGAGCACCTCTATGTTTCTGATAAGTTTTGGAATTAAGACACTAGGCACAGCTAAGAAAGTCTGAGTTCTAGGCTCAGCCAGGGCCTCATTTTCCTTCTCTGGGTTCTTAGCGCTAATAATTATGATTGGAAGATTATTTTCTCAGTGTAGAAAAATCTGATAATAGCTTCCTTCCTGGCAAATTGAATTTCACCTAACAAGTCTTCACAGCAGACCAGTTAAAGGGAATGAAAGCAAGCCAGCAGGTGTCGACGATGGGAATTTGTGTCCCGATGTCCCGACGATGGGAAATCGTATACCTCTCTCTGTGCCGTCTTTGAGTTCCTGAGATTACTTTACCTATTACCATCATGTCTCTACAGTATCTTCTCATTTATGATACAGAGGGAGAGAGAACGGAGGAAAAACCCCAAAACTTTCCTCTTGTGACTTTTGTGAAGGAAATTGACTTGATTGTAAATCTATCATCTTTTTTATGACCAGGAAAGGGAAATTTATCATGTAGGCAAATCTCAAGTGATTTTCAGAAATACAAGATATAAAGTACAATGAGCTGTGAAAAATGCCACATATTTGAATGCACTTGAACTCTGCCATTGGCAGTTTGCATACTGTCACAAAAGAGAGGCCAGTGCTGACTCAGACATATTCTTCTCTTTGGCTCCTTACAAGGGAATTCCTAGGCTCTTGCTATAGAAGCGGTTTCATGTTGGATCTGAAACAGAAAATACGATTTTCACAGTGACATCTGCTACCCTATCCAAACTAAAACCCTGCAGTTCTTGATGAACTACAAATTGGGGATAAAATGGATTTAAAGTACATAGTTCAGTTGTTTTAAAAGTGAAGAGGATATACATCTGACAATTCCAGACTGGACTTGAGACCTACAATCATCAAAAACACATTTTATTTATTTATTTTTTATTTTTTATCAAAAACACATTTTAAGCTGTTTTTCCAAACTTGGATACCAGCACTTTAAAAACACTTAGGAATCATTTTTAATAAACCCTAGTAGTCAAAATTGATAAACTGGTGTCAATTATATTTCACTTAAAATGTTTTTTAGGGACACCTGGGTAGCTCAGTTGGTTAAGTGTCTCACTTGTGCTCAGGTCATGATATCGCAGTTTGTGGGTTCACTCCCGCATCAGGCTTTGTGCTGACAGCTCAGAGCCTGGAGCCTGCTTCAGATTCTGTGTCTCCCTCTCTCTCTCTTTCTGCCCCTCCCCCCACTTGTGTGTGTTCTCTCTCTCTCTGAAAAATAAATATTTAAAAAATTTTTAAAAACCTTTTAATATGTTTTTAAAGGAAAATAAAAAATCGATAAACTGAACATGTATCAGAAATCACACAGCATGTTATTCTCTTACAAGTTAAAATCCTACACTGCACTCATTATCTTCCTCTACAAATCTATTTTTTTTCATGTTTTTTTTCATGTTATTATTTTAAAAATTAGAGACAATATCAACCTCCTATGTATCCAGGTTCAAAACCACAGTCAGCTTTTACTAATGTCTCTCCTTGTCTGCTTTCATCAAATCGTTTACAAAGTATGCTTAAGTCTACGGACACAACATGAAGCAAAGTATATTTTTTTCAGACACTGGGATTTCACAGACCAGAAAATTTTCAAAAGAATGTTGAGAATGTAGAATTATTATTATTATTATTATTATTATTATTATTATTTGGCTAAGTAATGAAAACCAAAGTAATAGTAGTTTGGAGCAGATGAGTCTGTCATTTTCTAAGTCAAGAAATGGTCAAGTAACAGGGATTTCAGAGGGCTCAACCTATTGAAGTCTCCCCTCCCCTCCCATCCCCATTACTACCATATATCATTATCATAATGTCACATAAGAAGAGCCGTTTTAACACTGCAAATTTAGGGAGGGCACAGTCTTAAAGCGTAGTCCTTGAACTTGCATAGATTTAGCTTTATAAAGGACCCTCCATATGGTGGTTTTTCATATTTCCCACAAATCAATGGAAACGGTCACAGATCCACGTGGTTCTCACTCCTCAGTATTATCTGAATAGAAGAGAAAGCTTGGACTTTGAAGTTGGATAGTGGTTCATAGCCAGATGTTTCCACCTATAAGTTATATGCTCTACGACAAATTAGACTTCTTTAAAACCTGAGCTTCTTCATAGGTTAATGCCAACTATCTCTTGGAGAGGCAGTGTGGCATGATTAAGCTCGTGAGCCAAATACATAAGGCTTTTAATCCTCACTGTGACCTAAGCCTTTGGGCAAGTGAATTCACTTCCAGAATACTCAGGTCGCTTATCTGCACAATGCAGATAACAACAAAGCTTTCATTATGGGGAGGGTAGAGAGAAAGACTGTTCAGTTCCTAACAAAGAGTAAGTGCACAGTAAATGGGGGAGGCTATTATTAACACTACGTGAGGATAAATGAGTTATTTTAAAGGTACCTACTAAGTGACAAGTACAATGAGCAGCCATTAAATAATAGTTTCTGGGGCGGCTGGGTGGCTCAGTCGGTTGAGCATCCAACTTTGTCTCAGGTCATGATCTTATGGTTCATGGGTTCGAGCTCTGCGTCAGGCTCTGTGCTGGCAGCTCAGAGCCTGGAGCCTGCTTCGGATTCTGTGTCTCCCTCTCTCTCTTCCCCGCCTCTGCTCATGCTCTGTCTCTCTCTCAAAAATAAATAAACATTAAAAAAAATTGAAAAAAAAATAACTGTTTCCTGTCTTGCACAATCTAAAATTCAACACACAAGAAGGAACAAGTGATAATAATGGCCGCAAATGCTTTTACAATATTTACTAACAATCCAAAAAGGCATCATTCTAAGTGTATTAATTTCTGTGTTATAGGAGATTGAGCCTATAACTATCCCCATTGTATTGATAAGGAAACTGAGGCATAGATACTCAACTAAGTGTCACAGCCAGGATTCGCATCCGACTTTTAAAAAGTAGTTCCGGGGTGCCTGGGTGGCTCATTCGGTTAAGCGTCTGACTTCGGTTGGTGTCATGATCTCGCAGTTCGTGAGTTCGAGCCCCGTGTGGGGCTCTGTGCTCACAGCTTGGAGCTTGCTTCCGATTCTGCGTCTCCCTCTCTCTCTCTCTCTGCCCCTCCCCTGCTTGTGTGCTCTCTCTCTCTCTCTCTCTCAAAAATAAATGAACATTATTTAAAAAATAAAAAAGTAGTTCCTAGCAGGGTACCTGGGTGGCTTAGTGGGTTGAACATCTGACTCCTGGTTTCAGCTCAGGTCATGATCTCACAGTTGGTGAATTCGAGCTCTGCACTGGGGCCTGCACTAACAGTGCACGGCCTGCTTGGAACTCTCTCCCTCTCTCTCTCTGCCCCTCCCCTGCTCACTCTCTCCGTCTCTCAGAATAAATAAATAAACTTGAAAAGTAGTTCTTAGCGTTGAGGCGTACTGCAGAAGAGCAGGTGAAGGGCCATGGAGCTCTTGCTGGTGTGAGTTCAGCTAATCCCGGTGGTCGGAGGAGGGAGGCCGGGACTGACTCAGGCAAAGGCTGTCCTTTTCTAGTGTATCCACAGGCTACAAGGTGGGAGTCCAAGGACCCAGATCAGCAATGGATGATTTGTGTTTGTTGTGTGTCTGACAGGCATGTTCTAAAAATCACTGAATTTGAATACTTTTGAATGTGACTGCCTTTAGGCTGAGCAGCTCTCTCTGGTCTGCTGTCTTGTACCCAGGTCACTTCCTTCATCTCCATTTTAACTACCCTCTGGCTTCAGCCCTTTGAGTTTGTTATCCTGATAGATCTTTTCTGGGCTCCACCTCATTTTAATCAGTAGTCTCTTGATTGCAAGTGATAAAACCTCAGCTTGACCTGTAGACAAAGGGAAATTTACTGATAGGTGACAGATCCTTTTTACATAACTACAGGAAAGGCAGGGTTGACAGCCTCAGGGCTAGTTGGAACCTGAGACCTGGACCTGCCAGAGATACCTACAGTCTGTGACTCTTTTCCACTGCAGACTTGTTGCCTCAGCATAGTGGGAGCATGGCCACCAAAAGCTCCTAAGCCTCACTGCCAGAAAGGGGCTCTTCCCTTGGATCCACTTTAGAAAATTTATAGGATGTTCTTGTGTAGTCCAGATGTCTGCCCTTGGACCAATTACTTTGGCTGGACAGACAGAGCTTGTTGGGCTTGTTTACCAGCTGTGGGACAGGAGTCAACCAGCTTTGGTGACTATAAGCTGGACATCCCATTATTATCTATTATATAGAATATTCGCAGTGTTGCTTTTTATGTCCACCACTTGGAAGTTCCTTCTCTTGATCAGAGTAATTTGCTTGGTGCACAAAGAATTTTCTTTCAGGAGCTTTTAGTACTGCGCTGAGAATTATAACATAATGTACACAGAATGTGTTCTATCAGTTTGCTTCATGAAATGAGATGGTCTTTCCCCGCGCCTTCTCACCCTTCTTATTCAGGGGTCCCCTATGCAAAGTCAATAGCTTAGAATAGCCCAGAACCTCAGCTTTGAAGGCACTAAAAACTCCCTCAGTGCAATAGTTGGGAGATTAGCAAGTTCAAAATTTATGGGTTTTTTTTTTTTTTAACGTTTATTTACTTTTGAGACAGAGAGAGACAGAGCATGAATGGGGGAGGGTCAGAGAGAGGGAGACACAGAATCTGAAACAGGCTCCAGGCTCTGAGCCGTCAGCACAGAGCCCGACGTGGGGCTCGAACTCACAGACCACGAGATCATGACCTGAGCCAAAGTCTGCCGCTTAACTGACTGAGCCACCCAGACACCCCTCGAAATTTATGTTTAAACACAAAACACAGAAAAAAGTGACTCACCATAGGTCACCGCGGTGGCTGGTGCCATGAATTTTTTTTTGCCTGCCCAAGCTCAAAATAAGCTGGCATGACTCGCTCTGACTTCATGTTGAATCTAAAAATGGGATCACCATGTTCAGGCTGCCCCTCAGCAGCTCATGTGTGTCGTTGGGAAGGTGAGCAGCACTCCGCCTCTCCCTTGTGTTTTATCCTTGGTGAAGAGCAGAAGCTCTGCGGCATGATGCATCTGGATTAAGTTTTGGTTCAGCACATACTTTAGGCTCTCATGCCCGAGCTAACTCTGAAATGAGGGTGATAATAATACTTATCCCACGGGTCTGTTGTGTACATCGGCATCTGACACATGAATTGTATCTAGCTCAGTGACTGGTACAGTCAGTGCTCAGCAAGTTTGATCTGTCACTGTTGTTATCATCGCCATGCACTGGCCCCATCCCGTGGCCCAGAGGTTTAAGGGCAATCAGTGTAAGAAATGGGACAGGGAGTTGGACCGGATGCTTTTCAGAGCTCTGATTTCCTCATCTCATCCTTCTACATTTTCAGGACAAGAGAAAGGGAAGGAAACCCTCTTCTCAGGCACCTGCTATCTGCCACACATCTTCATACAGATATCATTTAGTTGTTCAAAGTTTCCACGGCTTTTTGTCTGATATCTGTCTCACCACATCTGTAAATGTCATAAGTGCAAGACTCCTTTGGTCTTTTTCAGTGCTGGCATAGAGTAGATCCTCCTTAAGCATGTGTTGAATTCAACTTTGCTGGCAACCCCAATTGAGGTAGATGTTGTTAGTGTATTTTCACTGTTGCTAAAAATGAAGGTTTCCAAGCATTACTGCTGCTAAGTAGTGGAACCAAGCTGAACCCAGATTTTTCTGGCTGCTGCTCCAGTGCCCTTTCTTATTTACAAGTGCAAATGTGGATGAATTCAACCAATTAGGAGTACCTCTCTGTGATATGCAAATTGGGTTTTTAAGTCCAGCTGAGGAAGTCAGCTCCTTTGTCCCACTGCTAGTTAATCTGCGCTTAAATAAAGGTGGAATTGCAGACCTGAAGTATCATTTTTCAAACAGAGGCTCTTCCGAAGGCCATTTGATCTGCATTGGAAGGAATAATACCAATGGTTTCCATTTTTAAGGCAGTTTAGAAGTTGTCTTCTAAAAATTCCCATGAGCATCATTTATTGACCTTTATATGTCTTTCTTCTCTCTTTTCAACTGTGATCCTTTAAAGTGGAAGCCACAGGATCACCTTCACTGTGCATCCTTTCTTTCATGGCTGACTCTGAAATCCAACCAGATGCATTTAAGATTTGAGTTCCTGAACTTTGATTCATTCAGCATCGGCCCTTTTTCAAGCTCACAGTCTATTCTGCCGTATGTTGAAGAAACAAGACAAAAAGTCAACATGCTAATGTATGGGAGACACATAAAAAGATACAACTCAATAGTGCAAAAATTGTGGTAAAATAAATTGGTCATGCTATGGAAGGGGCACTGCCCAGAGGCTCAGGGAATTATGGCATGAAGTAACTTTTGAATTCATGTCATATAATCTGTTTAAGAGCAGAATTTGGCAGGGGAGGAATTCTAAAGTCTTTCTCCCATATGGGTGAAATTTAGAGAGAATTTATATCTAAATGAGAAAGAGTTGTGGTCCTAAAAAATAAGTGGACAGATAAAGATAGTCACAATTATCCAGAAGACCTAGGCTGCAGTCTCAGGGTATTATGTGGTGGGGTTAAATTTCTCAGGTTGTAAACCAGTAGGGAATTGATGGGACAGGATGAGATTGTAACCGAATCTAGTAATAATGAATACCTGGGCATGACCTGATCATTATCTCTTGTATTGTTACAGATCTGATGGGGGGAAGCCTATTGAATTAAGGGTATGTCAATATGTTCAAAAAAGAAACTGAGGTGGAAGTGGGGGTAGGAGGTATCAGGTACTATCCCAGCATTCCCCAAAGGAGAAAATGTCCTTTCCATGTAATTACTTTCACCGGCCCTATAGTAAAGTTAGGAATATGAATTTGTCAGAGCTTGATTCCATTTACTGCCATGATTAGCACCTTTATTACATATTTGGTTTTTGCCACCTACCCTGCTAAGTGCTTTTCATGTATTGCTTCGTTTAATCCTTTCAACATCCCTATAGTGTAACAACCTTTATTTCTTCCCATTTTATAAATGAGGAGACTGAGGCTTGGAGATGTCAGAAAATTTGCTCAGGGTTGCAAAACTCTTAAGTCAAGAACTAGGCTCACAAACTCCTACCACTTTGCTATATGCCTCTCTTATCATCTCCAGATAGCTTCCCTGCCTACAGTCTGTATGTTATACGTGCCACCTGGGTGTCTTTCAGACATTTACCAGAGGCTAGAGTAAGCCAGCCTTTGCTCCTATCCAAAACAGTCACACTCCATGTTCCCTGCCTTGTCCAAGTCCCAATGCAGGAGTTCATGCCTGACAGTAAACCATCTCATGATAATTTCCCCTATAAATTTACCTATAAAGAAGGATGGGATATGGTGGGAAGCAGACATAAGCATTCTGGTCAATTTGTCGGTGTCGATAAGTTGCCCTTTAGGTATGCAGTGGTTTCCTATGTGTTTTGGTAGTTTCTTGCTCTCCTAAGTCTGGACTCTGCACTTTTCCATGGGGTTTAGGACTAACTTTGTACCCCCCAGTGTCTTTAGTGAATATATTTTGCCTCTAATTGAATATCTTGGGCAGAAAGATGTTCTAATATCAGAGCTTGAACTATGAAAGAACTAAATATTCAGTGTAAATACAGATGTAGAAATTACTAGTATGGCAAAAGAAGAAAAAACTCACCTGAAGGGACCATCAGGGGATATCTGATGGGTTTAAAGCCTGATAGATCTGAAAGTCCCCAAAAGAAGCATTTGGAAGTGACAAGCCTATGTTTACTTCTGAGAGTTAGTTGAGCTGGATGAAGAGAAATTTTGACTGGTGCTTTGTGGTCATTTTTGTAGTAGAACCAAAGCTCCATGGTGTTTGCTAAAGTTGGAGAGTGCAAGTGAGCCCTAAAATACTGTTAACCACTTGTATCTTTTCCCTTTTAGGAAGACATCTCCCAGATCATTGATCAAGGTGTGGTGGCAGGTCAACAGAAGGCACTGGAATGCCCAACTGATAGTGTACGTAATTTCCACTTTAGGTTTCACTCTACTGGGATGGTGTGCATTATAAGTGGGTTCCAGAAAAAAAAGGAGGTGATTACAATGAAATCAAATCCTTTGTGACTTGCCAGGAGGTTTTGGTATGTCTTGCAACTTGAAGTCAACCCACAGCCGTATAACTGATTCTGTGTAAGGTGTTTGGAAATATTCTCTGTGCGTCTTCCTGGACCAATACCCTGAACAGGTGTTTAAAAGTGGGCCATTCCTGCAAACACACCTGCACTTAAATTCTGAGAGTGCCATGTCTTAATGTCATAAATAAAAATTTTAGGTGGGAGAATGCATTGTTCTATAAAAACATAAATACAATAATGTTGTATTGCTCCTTGCATTTTAAGTTTCACTTCACTTAAAAAAGCAAAACTATACATTTCTGTCAGATTTTTGTACTTTTGTTGCTGTCAAGTGTGTTTTTTTAATCTTGATTCTCATTTCTATATTCTAGTTTATATTTTCATGCTGCTAAAATTTACATTATTACTGTACTATTCTTATGTTTAAGGAACTAGAACTTACAAGAAATGCATAATATTTCAAACATTGCCAAAGGAAACGCCTTTGAAAAGTCTCCAAAATTATATGCTAAAAACCTAAATAAAAATGAGTAGGTGTAGGGGTGCCTGGCTGTCTCAGTCGGTAGAACATGAGACTCTCGATCTCAGGGTTTTGAATTTGAGCCCCATGTTGGATGTAGAGATTACTTAAAAATATAAAATCTTTTTTAAAAATGAGGTGTAGGAAGAACCTTAAAAATAACCACATTCGGTTCAACTGAAAACGTATAAGCAATTTTTAATTTAAGGACACATTTTTTACTTTATGTAATGCATTCGTAATACTATTAATGTGTTAATACATTATATGCTTCCACTTACCACAAGGCACATATCAGCCATCTCGAAAATGTTATTTTAGAATAACATTTTATTCATCATCTGCCCTTTCTTTTCCCTGTTGGAAAATGAGCACTTAAATATCGAAAGCATTTTCCTTTGGGAAAGCGATTGTAACCCTTTTCCGCGGCTACAGAAGAGAAAGGACCCACAGGTCAGTGAGCAGCACGTGCACCGAGGCTGTGTCAGCTCATTATGACAACTTCCCAACCACTTGAGCTGTTCCAAACCAGCCCTGACGGTTTTCAATCAGGAGCTGGCTGGTCATTTATTATCAAAGGACATAAAAACATTAATAGCTATTATCAGTTGAACTCTTAAACTGTTCCTGGCACAGTGATAGGTTTACTTATATACTTTTCTCTTTGATCTTTACAGCAGGTTTGCAAGGTTTAGAGACAATGCCACCAATTTACAGATGAGGAAGTTAAGTACAAGGAAGTTAAGTGACTTGCCTGTGGCCACACAGCTATCAGTAGTAGCAAACTCAACAATTCCTATCTTGTTTTGAATGGTGATTTTTTTTTCCCCATCATAAAGACCTGATGAACTGTAGATCCTTTTCTCCAGAAAAACACTGATTAACATAATTTTGATACAACACAGGATTTTTATAATTCCCAAAATGCCTTCTGTGGATCTCTTAGAAACCCATTCACCCCACGTTAAGAATCCATGGCTTAACTTTAAGCAATAATTCTTAAAACACAAAATGTGCCAATTTACTTGGTTTAGAAGGGGCGTTCCGGCATCCATAAATTTTAAAAGCTCCCTAGCAATTTTTGTTATAAAGACAGGGTCTGAGAATCACTGGTTTAGTTAGGTTAGATGGCCTATAACATCCATTCCAACTCTCAGGTTTGAATAGAAGACATTCAACAGAAAATCCAATCTTTCTTATCTTTCATTCTTGTTAGTTTGGTTTTGTGCCAATGGATGAGTCACAGGGAGCATACATTCCATCCTTCACCATACCTACCAACAAGAAGTCTGCCTCTAAAAGTATATGTTGGACTTCTCACTTGGTTCCTGTGGACTTTTTCCTTCTTGTTGTTGTTTTTAACGTTTATTTATTTTTGAAACAGAGAGAGACAGAGCATGAGCAGGGGAGGGGCAGAGAGAGAGGGAGACACAGAATCCAAAGCAGGCTCCAGGCTCTGAGCTGTCAGCACAGAGCCCGATGCGGGGCTCGAACTCACAGACCATGAGATCATGACCTGAGCCAAAGCTGGACGCTTAACCTACTGAGCCACCCAGGGGCCCCTATTTCCTTGTTTTTTAATTGAGTTCAATACTATCAATATCTGTTGGAAAGCTGTTATACACAATGAAATGGAATGCTACCTGGAGCTGAGATGTAATGATGCAAACATTCCCTGCTATTATAAAAGTGATAATGTCATGATTGTGGTCTCTTGTACTTTCCTGTTTTATTTTTTTTTTTCTTCTTCAACGTTTTTTTTTTTTTTTTTTTTTTTTTTTTTTTGGGACAGAGAGAGACAGAGCATGAACGGGGGAGGGGCAGAGAGAGAGGGAGACACAGAATTGGAAACAGGCTCCAGGCTCCGAGCCATCAGCCCAGAGCCTGACGCGGGGCTCGAACTCACGGACCGCGAGATCGTGACCTGGCTGAAGTCGGACGCTTAACCGACTGCGCCACCCAGGCGCCCCTTGTACTTTCCTGTTTTAAAAATCACATCATTTTTTCGTTAAAAAGAATTCTTTAGCTTCCATTTTGCTTTGTTATTGATATTCTTTTTAAAGATGATACACAACAAAAGTGGAATTTAAGTACTGTATGAGTTTAGATTAGGCTCAATCTCTACAGGAAGTATCTCTTCTATATAAAGTATGGGTATGGTCAGTCTAAGAATGATTATCATTCTTATTTGATTACCATCCTCAAAAAATGCATCCATTTTTTGGTCCAAGATGGCTTCTCCAGTTATTATCACCCCATCTGTATGCCAGTTAGGGAGAAGAGGAAGGCAGGATTCTAATCCTTAAGAGAATGACCTGAAAATTGTACAGGTCGTATCTGTTTACATCCTACTGGATAAGAGTCTGCAGATGTATCTGGCTGCAAGGAGGCTAGAAAATGTGGTCCTTAGAGTAATTGATATTTAGGTGGCTCCATTGTTCAGTTTTCTGATAATAAACCTGTATTTGTCATTTTTCCACTGCCCTCGTTTTTGAAATCACTGAAAATATGTCTTTGAATAAATCTTTTTAAGAAAGTATATGGTCATTATTAAATGTTGGTGATAGAAAAACTGCAGAAAAGAACGTTCATAGACTCATTGCCAAGCGGCTGTTTGATAAACATTTTAAACTTGTTGCATTCTGGGGTGCTTGGTGGCTCAGATAGTACAGCATGCAATTCTTTTTTTTTTTTTTTTTTTGTGAGAGAAAGAGTGTGTGCATGCATGCAGAGAGGGAGTGAGAGAATTCCAAGCAGGCTCTGCACTGTCAGTGTGGAGCCCAAGGCAGGGCTTGATGCAGGGCTTGATCCCATGAACTGTGAACACAACCAGAGCCAAAATCAAGAATTGGAGGTTCAACCAGCTGAGCTACCCACGCACCCCTAGCATGCCACTCTTGATCTCAGAGTTGTAAGTTCGAGCCCATAATGGGGATAGAGATTACTTAAAAATAAAATCTTCTAAAAATAAAAATACAATAATTTGTAGCATTGTTTAGCTACTGACTTTTAATCCAACCTCTTCCTCTCATTAGTTTGTGATTTCAGATAATGACAATGACTTCTGTATCTGGAAAAGAGAGTAATAGTGTCTAACCCTCCAGGTTCTTCTTATAAATGAATGAATTCATAGATGTAAAAGTGTTTTTGAAAACTAGAAAGTACAATGCAGATGCACAATGGGTGGTACTGTTTTAGTTTTTATATACTGTACAGCACCTTGTATTGAGGCACAGCCTTCCACTGACAGAATCTTGAGGTATCATTATTCTGGAGCAGTTACCTTGATCCTATTTCTAGACTCCAGGGACAGCCTGGTGCTTCACTGCCTCCACCAGAATCTTCCAGCTGGGGATGGGTTCCCTGGCTAACTACAGATCAAGAAGGCAGGTCAGGTCACTACCTATATTTCTTAACTGCCTGTGAAGCAAGCATGGAATCCTTTTGGTTTTTCTTGGTTTTCTAATACTAATATTCATTGGAGGTCTTATCAACCCAAATCCAGAATGACAAGTTAATTTTCCGAAGCTCACGTAGCAAAGGTCTCCGTACCTTCACTGAATTACAAATTCATTTTCGACTGTGAATTTCCATGTCTTCAATTTTGCTCTTGTATATCCATTCATTGACTCATTCATTCATTCATCAAACATTTATTGAGGCTCTACTATGTTCCAGGCACTGGGAGTCAATGGTGAATAAGGTACAGGTCTTTGAGATGAATTAAAATATAATTGGTGTACCTGGCACTTAGTAAGCTTTCAGTGGATGCTTATTTCCTCTTCCTGACCCTCATGTTGCTCAGTTAAGCTGCCTAATGCATTTGACTATTGTGGATGTGTCCAGAAGAGATGGACAGTGTTGTATGCTCAGAACATCTGCAGCATAGATTGCTTTTCACCGGGCACAGCATAGGTATGTGCACTTCGCATTGATTTCATCAGTAAGTAGAAATTGTAAAAATTTTTGTTCTGCTTACCAGCCCCAGCATCATATACAGACCACAACGATAAGTATTGTCAGCTTTTATCCTTCTTCCCTTCCTTGATCCATCCTTCACTGAAGCATTTTAGATGTAAGATTAAAATAGGGAGGCATGGGGGATGGGACACAAATCATCCTAACTCCCTCCTGCTACCTCTCCCACTCTAAATTCTCAGAAGACATTATTGGAGTGCTGCCATTGTTTTGGTAACAACACACCAGTTTTAAAGTCTTGTGCTTTTGTTATCTTTCTCCTCTTTGACATGCATCTAATTTTCCTTTCTTTTGTAGGCTGTCAGCCAAATGAAACAGCAAAAATATTCGACGAAAGTTTCCTTCAGTTCACAAGAGATACCTTTAGCACCAGCTCCGTCATACCATTCAACAGATGCAGACTTCCCAGGCTATGGTATGATTCTTTCTCTGAGCAAAATTGAATAGACTCATCAGACATGAGAAAAGGGAAGGGATTGTGATGTCCTGAAAAGAGCACTGGACCAGGAGTCAGGAAGCCTGGCTTTGCACCCCTCCTATACTTTCTTAGCTTTGGGACTTGGACAGGTCACCATTTTCCTCATCTCTGTTTTTGGGATTGCCTAGTGCTTATTGAATATAAAAGTACTAGAACAAAAAAGGCCCTCAGTAAATACTGTTTGAATATGAGGCTTACAAATAAATTATTCTGTACTCTCTCCAAAAGAGTGTGTTTAGTTCATGAGTAATACCTCTTAAAAATCCTATTCAGTCAAATTGTTAGCCTTGCATATGTTGATATAAGTTATTTGAAGACTGTTAATTTTCAGTGCTTAAAGACAAGAGTATTCACTTTCTATCTTTGAATTCCTGGCATGAATTATGCTGACTGGCAGTTGAAAATAGAATTTCAAAATGAATAATGAGTATTTCTACTCTGTTTTTATATTATATAAGTCAGTTTTTAAAAAGCCTATTTAAAACATTATGCTTACCAGTGGCAAAACACAACCCTGAATGAATTTAGCAAGCCTGACACCTTTATGGTATTAGTCTTTTACATGTTTTTCATAAACATTAACTCAATAAAAAATTTAGCAAGCCAGTATTATTCTGAAGTACTGGATTTTTACTAAAATTCTTGATGAATGTGGTCAGCAAACTATGACCCGTGGGTCAAATTTGGCCCACCATCTGTTTTTGCATGGTCTCCAAAAATGGTTTTCATATTTTTAAAAGGTTGGAAAAGTCAAAAGACTATTTCATGAAAATCATCTGAAACCCAGACTTCAGTGTCCATAAATAAAATTTAAAATACTATGCTCATTTGTTTATCTGTTGTCTAAGGCTGCTTTCACACATTAAGGATAGAATTGAGTAGTTGCCACAGAGAATGCATGGCCTGTAAAGCTCAAAATACTTACTATGTGGCCTTTTACTGAGAAAGTAACAATAATTTACCAATTGAGTTTTTATTTTATTTTTTATTTTTTAAAATTTACATCCAAATTAGTTAGCATATAGTGAAACAATGATTTCAGGAGTATATTCCTTAGTGTCCCTTACCCATTTAGCCCATCCCCCTTCCCACAACCCCTCCCGTTACCCTCAGTTCTCCATATTTATGAGTCTCTTCTCTTTTGCCCCCCTCCCTATCTTTATATTATTTTTGTTTCCCTTCTCTTATGTTCATCTGTTTTGTCTCTTAAAGTCCTCATATGAGTGAAGTCATATGATTTTTGTCTTTCTCTGACTGACTAATTTCACTTAGCATAATACCCTCCAGTTCCATCCACGTACTTGCAAATGGCAAGATTTCATTCTTTTTGATTGCCAAGTAATACTCCATTGTATATATATACCACATCTTCTTTATCCATTCATCCATTGATGGACATTTGGGCTCTTTCCATACTTTGGCTATTGTTGAAGTGCTGCTATAAGCATGGGGGTGCATGTGCCCCTTCAAAACAGCACACCTGTATCCTGTGGATAAATGCCTAGTAATGCAATTGCTGGCTCGTAGGGTAGTTCTATTTTTAGTTTTTTGAGGAACCTTCATACTGTTTTCCAGAGTGGCTACACCAGCTTGCATTCCCAACCAATTGAGTTTTGATATGATGTATCACATATTTATATCTCAATAACAGAAATTAATCATCCTGTAATTTAATCTGTGGAGATTCTACTCGTTCAGTCATTTCCTTACCAAACATTTATTGGGGGCCTGGTATGTCAGGCTTTGGGCCGGATTGTATGGGAGAAATACATACCAAGACTGACTCAGGACCAGCTAGAATGAGGCAAAAATGGAGGAAAAGAAATGCCATCGCCAGCATCTCTGACTATGTTTTCTCTCTCTTCTCATCCAAGAGGCTAAACTAGTCATTTACATAAGGACAAGAAACTTTGTAAAGCATTCATGAAATTATGCCACTATATTGTACATGGTTTTTATTGTAAATGAATGGAAAATGCAGTGTGAATTACATATGCTGCAAAAAGATCTGGAGTGAAATTAGGTTTATAATTTAATATTCTTCTAATAAGGCATTTGTTATTGAGGCTGCGTCACTAAATTTCTCACTCTTAACCAAGAGACCATTAGATTAACAAATTCCATGTGGTCAGAAAGAGTGACTATATGAATGCTACATTATGCCAGCTGCTGGACTGGGCACCTTACACACATTGTTCATTTAATTCCTATTAGAAAGTGGCTCGTTACATGCATCTTTTCAGATGAGGAATGAGCCTCGGTTTCACCCACCTTTTAATTTCCTTCCTGGGAACTTAAATCCGTGTCGCCACCACTCCAAAACCTGCTTTATTATTATTATTGCTTACAGCAAAACCCTCCACAGACTTACCTACAGCCTGTTCCCTTTTGTTTAATATCACAGATTGGCAAACTTTTTCTGTAAGGAGCCAGATAGTAAATATTTAAGGCTTGTGGACCATATGGACTCTGTTGCAGCTACTCAACTCTGTTGTCATAGGGTGATAACAGCCATAGACTGCAAGTAAATGAACAGGGCTATGTTCCAATATAACTTCATTTATGGACATTGAAATTTGAATTTCATGTAATTTTGACATGTCTTCAAAAAAATTTTTTTTTCATTTTTTTTTCAACCTTTTGAAAATGTAAAAATCATTCTTACCCCGCAGACCCTTGCTTGTACAGATGTTTAATGAGCTTTCTGGATCCCAAGTTGGTCCCTGTGCATTAGCTGCAGCTGACCAGCAGGTGGGGCTCTTTATTATCAGCCCTTAACTAAATTCTACCACGTTGTAAGAATCAGTACTTGTGATGATTAAGCTTAGTTGTCAGAAAAGATGACATTCTCTGGAGGCTGTTATTTGTATAAGAATCTCTTGAAATTAACCTTTTGAATATTTTGATTTTTCAATTAGTTCGGATCAGTCATCTGGAAAATGCACATATGTAGAAGTTATGCCAGAGAAAGGGGTTGTATTAAACATCTTTTCCTAGCCAGTAAATATTTTTTTTTCTTTTAGTTTTTAGAGAAACTCAATCTAAAAGCAATGATTTAAAAAAGTAAATGTTGGGGCGCCTGGCTGGCTCAGTTGGTAGAGCATGAGACTCTTGATCTCAGGGTTGTGAGTTCTACCCCACATTGGGAATAGATGTTACATTAAAAAGTTAAAAATGAAATCTTTAAAGAAAAGTAAAAGTAGATCTTTATAAAATAGAAATAACTCGTAACGAGTTTTTCAGTCATGGACCCAGTAATTCTTTTTTTTTTTTTTTTAAAGTTTATTTATTTTTGAGAGAGAGACAGAGAGAGACACAGAGAGAGACAGAGCCTGAGCAGGGGAGGGGCAGAGAGAGAGGGAGACACAGAATCTGAAACAGGCTCCAGGCTCCAAGCTGTCAGCACAGAGCCCGACAGGGGGGCTTGAACTCACAAATTGTGGGATCATGACCTGAGCCGAAGTTGGGCACCTAACTGACTGAGCCACCCAGACGCCCCATCCCAGTAATTAATTCTTAAATGTGTTTGTGACACATTATTATTATTTTTTTTTTACTATGTATGTATTTGGGGATCATTGTTCAGTAATTATTATTTTCAGCTAAATCATATTTTATTGATTAAATCCTTTATACATCTTAATTGGTGTGCTATGCTTTAATTGAAAGTAAGCATGAACTCTTAGTGTCTTAGAACTGTAACTCAGAATCTTCTATCATTCTAGTCTTTATTTTCATTATAACGTATGCCTATATGTACTTAATCATTTCATCATTTTTCCATACCAGTTTTCATGGTGTATATTAAGATTTTAAAAACTTCAAGTATAGTTAAAATAAATGATTGAGTAGGGGGTGGTTGTTGTTTTAATCTCAGAAGCGTCAGGTTTCATCCCTTCCTGAATGGGCGTTAAGGACCCAGCGTTTCCTTCATGGTGCTTAGCAGGAAAATAGCGAAATGACGAACACATGCAAACCCCGCGCTCCCCAAGTAACGAGTGTGCACGCCGGACTACATCTCCTACTAGCCGGTCATTCTGTGTTCAATCCTCCAGGTGGTTTCCAGCCTCCTCTGTCAGTGGACCCTGCCACGTGTCCCATTGTTCCTGGCCAGGAAATGATTATAGAAATATCCAAGGGACGTTCAGGTCTTGGTCTCAGCATTGTGGGAGGAAAAGACACACCTTTGGTAAGTTCCTAGAAGTAAAGTGTATCTATACCGTTACAGAGTTAGTTGTGGAACCTTATTATGGCCTTTATCACTTCTATGGAAGACTTGGCTTTTCATGGAATGAGAAGAAGCATAATTATAAATAGATATGCATGCATATTCTGGCCAGCCTTAAGTTTTTCTCAGTGTTTAATTTTCATCAGGATTTTCTCTGTCTAGGACATGGAGTATTTTTTTTTTTTTTTAAGTTTTATTTATTTTTGAGAGAGCACAAGCAGGGGAGAGGCAGAGAGAGGGAATCACAGAATCGGAAGCAGGCTCCAGGCTCTGAGCTGTCAGCACAGGGCCCAGTGTGGGGCTTGAACCCATGAACAGTGAGATCATGACCTGAGCAGAAGTCGGGCGTTTAACCAACTGAACCACCCAGGTGCCCCTGGAGCATTTTTTTATAAATGCTTACTAGACCAACAGCATTATAGCAGCATTTAGACATATTATAACAAGATTATAACTGGGAACACCTGGAGTTAACTAGCTCAGCAGCCAGTTTTAGCTCTCTGCCTTTTCATGGAGTAAGATTTAAATACAGTTTAAAAATACAGCTTGGCGGGGGGGGGGGCATCTGGGTGGTTTCTTCGGCCCAGATCTTGTGTTTTGTGGGTTTGAGCCCTGCATTGGGCTCTGTGCTGACAGCTCAGGGCCTGGAGCCTGCTTCAGATTCTGTGTTTCCCTCTCTCCCTCTCTCCCTCTCCCTCTCTGCCCCTCCCCTGCTCGCATCTGTCTTTTTCTCAAAAATAAATAGACACTAAAAAAAAAAAAAAATACAGCCTGGGGCCACCTGGGTGGCTCAGTCTTAGGTTAAGCTTAAGCGTCTGACTCTTGATTTCAGCTCAGGTCATGATCTCAGGGTTTGTGGCTTTGAGCCCTGCGTTGGGGTCTGCACTGACATCCCAGAGTCTGCTTGGGATTCTCTCTCTCTTCCCCTCTTTCTGCCCCTCCCCTCCCCAAACTAAATAAATAAAACTTAAAAAAAAAAAAAAAACCCTAAAAATATAGCCTGAAAGTGCAACGTGGATGGAACTGGAAGGTATTCTGCTAAGTGAAATAAGTCAGTCAGAGAAAGACAGATACCATATGTTTTCACTCATATGTGGATCTTGGGAAACTTAACAGAAGACCATGGGGGAGGGAAAGGAGGAAAAGAAAAAGTTATAGAGAGGGAGGGAGGCAAACCATAAGAGACTCTTGGATACTGAGAACAAACTGAGGGTTATGGGGGGTGGGGGAGAGGGGAAAGTGGGTGATGGGCACTGAGGAGGGCACTTGTTGGGATGAGCACTGGGTGTTATATGGAAACCAATTTGTCAATAAATTATATTTTAAAAATAATAATAAATAAATAAAAACCAGACTTGAAAATAATGATGATAATAATAATACATAAACAAGAGAACATTTATATCACTTCAAATAAATAAATAAATAAATAAATAAAAATATAGCCTGGACCAAACCACTTGAATGGAAACTTATAAAGAAAAGGTTGCCCCTTTCCTCAATGACAAAAGCTGAACAGACAGCATTCCAAGCCATATAATTAGAAATGTAGGAAAGTTCTGGGGTCTTAATATGCTAAAGACATTGGAGGAGTATGCAGAAACTACTGGTCAACCTTGAAGATTGGCTGTTTCTCCCTTCCAGGGCCTGTTTCCTCATTTATCCAAAGAGATATTCGTAA
This sequence comes from Panthera onca, assembly GCF_046562875.1. Lineage (NCBI taxonomy): Eukaryota > Metazoa > Chordata > Mammalia > Carnivora > Felidae > Panthera > Panthera onca. The sequence goes on along the minus strand of NC_138346.1, from coordinate 170,846,600 downwards.
ATATTAAATAAGCCGAATTTGTATAAATCTGTATTTAAAACGAACGAGGGAAATCATATTTTAAGGAAATTTTGTAGTGAATTCTTTCATGAAGAAGTAACCCTCTGATTTGAGTTTTGTAGATATAAGTCTATACTGCTTAAAATAAGGCAGAACTAGATTTTCCATAGGAAATCAGAAGACTTACTTTAAATCAGCATGTTTTGCCTAGCTAAATGAGTTTGTTAACTGATTTTTTCTTTTGTTTTTGTTTTTGTTTTTGCTTTGTGTGGGTTGGTTAGAAAACCTGAGTAAGATGTGCCCATGCTGCACTTGGGACTTTACTATTGCATATATTTGTGCTGTTGGCTGCTAGTTTGGAGGCTTCCAGTGCTCCTTTTCACCTGCTGCTTCTTGGATGTGAGGCTATTTGCTAAATACTACGTTCTGCTTCTCTTTGCCACCACAAGGCAGCCAAAAAAAAAAAAAAAATCTTTAACAGCATTCTAAAGTTCATAATATATAGTTCTGCCTTTTGAGACTATAAATCCCATTGTCCTTGGAAGGATAAGCACCACTTTAAAAATGAGAAATGGGGTGCAGCTTTTATTTTTCAACCTCAGGTACCTCATCCAAAGCTGTAAGTTAGACTCACTAGTTAATATATAGCCATGTCTGTTTTTGGTGAAGCTGAACAGCTGGGGGGTGGAAGGTGCTTTAACAAATAAAACCACTGTTTACCACAATGAAGATCTTTTGTTTCCTTCTAAATTTTGACATGGAATACATAGCCTAATTAACATGCCAGGTCATATTATCCAGTCAGGTCATGGGATTGCATCCAGCCAGCAGGAAGTTACAAATAAAGATGAGAGCGTATGAAAGGGAATTGCGGACAGTTTGACCCACTGTCAAAAGTACCTTTGCACTTGCCTTTGCACATGTGATTATGTGATGCCTCCTTGAGCTCTGATGCAGGGAAAGAGCATGTTTTGCGTGCTGGTGACCCTTCTTAAGCATTTGCTCCAACCATCTCAGTTAGGGTTTCTGTGCTCTCTCTGTTGTGTGTCCAACAGATACTTTTACTATCTTTGGAGGAATGAAGCCTCTGGGACTTGGTCTTGACAACACACCAGTCCTATCTGCTGTAAATAATTGCTTCAGAACCAAGACAGATGGTTTCTGAGATCAGAGAGGGAGATCTCACTTGACACCCCAATGTGTTTGCAGCCCGTCCTCTAACATAGGCCTTTTAAAACACCAAGACAATGGTGAGGGTGAGCCTCTTGGGAAGGTTTATGAGCACACCTGCACCCACTCCTCAATGACAAACTTCTGCCTCCGTTGTTTCAATCTTATGATGTGCTCCCAGGTCTGCTTTTGGTGAATGTGGCTCTTGTATGATAGCCTGCATATGTTTGCTTGAAGGCTGCCCTCTTCTTAATGCCGAGGACATGAAGTTGAATGACATAACCCTGCCCTTACACATTTGTTCAAGTTGATCCTACTACCATCAGTGTTTATGGTCTAATATAAGGGACCAACCAGTGAAAAATCTTAATAAGGACCATTAAAATAGCTACTTTCTCTGGAAAGCATAAAAAAGTAGAACTGTAGTGCACATTGTCTAGATATACTTAATATGGATTCGTTTTTATATGTTTCTTATACGCCAGTATCTTAGTCTATTCAGGCTACTGTAATAAAATGCCACTGACTGATGGCTTATAAACAACAGAAATTTATTTTTCATGGTACTGGAGGCTGGAGGCCCAAGATCACAGAGTCAGACGAGGGCCCTCTTCTGGGTTGTAGACTTCTCGTATCCTCACATTGTGAAAGGAGCCTCTGGGGGAGCCTCTTTTAGAAGGACACTAATTTCATCCATGAAGACTCTGCTCTTGTGACCTTATCAGCTCCAAAACGGCCCACCTCCTAATGCCATCACACTGGTCATTAGGGTTTCTACATATGAGTTTAGAGGGGCACACAACAAGGAGATCAGATAAGGTATAAAGTAGTATATTTACTTATATTTTTTATCTCCTTCCATCCATCCGTCCACCCATGCTTTCATCCTATGTCTTCCCCCACTGCCACCACCTATTTTGGTCTTGGAGTACTAGTTTTCATGAAATCTTGCAACTCAGAAGACACAGCATATTCTGCCAAATGAAAGACTGAGGTATGATGCTTGCCACATATGTTTTAAGCATCTCCCTGAATCTTTCAGTTCCCCCTTCTCTGAAATGTTTGCTTGCTGATGAGAAGTTTTACCTCTAGTGTCCCCAGAGGAAGTAAAATATAGTTTTCCAATGTCATTTTATTGGTGGTTATTCTATTATATCAGCCTTGGGAATTCTAGAGAAGAGAAAGAAGAACTTAAACAAGTGTTTCATCTCAGAATATTGGTCAAGTTGAACCATTCTTGGGATTAAACAAATGAAGTGGAGAAAGAATGAGGAAAGCTTCCCCAGGAGCCCTCACTCTGTGCATTTTCCTTTCTCTGGCTACCATTGCCAACGGTCCCACACTGTAGACAATGTGTTATATCAAATCTAATAGTCTGAGAAATGATGCTGATTCTATGGCACCAGAATCCCAGATCTTTTTACTGCAGGGTCTTGGACAAGTGACTTAAACCGTTATAGATTAAATCTGCTTCTCCATTTGTGTGAAAGTGGTGACAACAAAATCTACCTCTTATGGTTGATATGTGGATTAAGATAAAGAATATAAGGCACTTTTCCCAGTACCTGACTATACTGAGTTCAGTTATTAGTGATTATTATTAAACATTCCTATTAAAGTATATCCTTAGTTCCCTTCATCTGTATGTCTTTGATATATTAGCTGCACACTGAGAAACATGACTTTGTTTCTGCATACTTAGATATTTATTTTTCAGCACCAAACTCTTAAAAAGTGGTTTGGCACTGTTCTTAATATGTAATTAATGTGTATCCTCTTATTTAATTCTCCCAACAACCCTATAGAAGTAGTGGTATTATCCCCATTTTACAGATGAGGAAACTGAGACTCAGATTAGTTAGGTAACTTCTCCAAGAACATAATGCAGCAGGATTCTCACACAGAGAATCATGACCCCAAGGCTTTTCTTTCCAGGAAACAACTTTATTCCTGCCGGCACTGCTCAGTTGGGCTTGTACCTGAAGAACTGAGCCCTGAACACCACGTGGAGTAGTTTTTTATGTATTTTCTACTTCTTTGTCTCCCATATATGGTAACGCACACAAACATGTAGTCTGATTAAGTGGTTTCATGTTACAAGTTCATGAGGGATGTTGCATGTACGCGCATAGCCAGGTTACCTTGAGGTTTTTTTGTTTTTGTTTTTGTTTTTGTTTTTTTCCTTAGGGAGGGGACCCTACCACAATAATGCTAGCAGTTGGTCCAGTTGGAGTTTCATCAAGCTATCTGACTGCAAAGCCACACCACTGGGCTCCTTTTCTAGTGCTACCTCTATGTGTCAGCGATTTTCACCTGTAAAAGGGGGTTGTTCATCTCACCCACCAGACCCTGAGTATCTTGAGAACAGACCTGTTTTATTGTATTTTGTACCTTTGGTACCACCATATAGAGCCTTGCACACTTAAAAATATGACTGTCTAGCCTCTGAGCCACTCCGAACTCCAGCCATGCTGGCCTCCTTCAGTTCCATTCAAGGCATTTGCACCTGCTGTTAGATCTGTCTGGAGTGCTTCTCTGATCAGTTTTAGCTGTAGCTAGAGTATCCTGTTCATTTCTGGGTGTGATTATATCACAGTTGACAAGGACATTATTGAAACCACATCACTGTGAGGAAGAATTGAATCAAATGGAAAAGGGAAGATCAGAAGGGACAGTGACATGCAAACACGTAAGGTTATCTTTGTGTGGATGAAGGGTAGGAACAGTTCAAGTGCTTCCAAGCGGCTCAGTGAAAAACAGATTTCACATTTTCATAAGGAAGAACTTTCTAGACCTCAGCTGGCCAAAGTTGGAGTGAACTACGTAGTGAGTGCCAAATCTCGAGAAATATTTTGACAAATGCAGGCAGCCACTTTGCGAGGACATTAGTGTTATTAGGCTTTCTCTTTTAATCAGACAGGAACGTGTTACATTGAGAAGTCTCTTTCTCAAGGGTATGGTAGGATAAGGAAATTCATTCTCTCTTTTCATTCCCATCTCACAGGTTTCTTAAAACTTCAGTCTTAAGTTTTTTTAACTAGAGAATAAGGCTTAATTACTGTTGAGTTTTGGTTTATGGAAACTAGTCATTATTACCACTTTTAGAAAGGTTAAGTTTATGAACATAAGCCCTAGTTGCTATACTTGTATGTTCCTCTGCGTCTGGAGATAAGCTTGTCTCCTTACAAGAGGAAAACAATTAGCCTCGGGCATTTGGTTCCTCTTGATATTCCTGGTACCATCCCGTTGTAAATGAGGTCAGCGGATGCCCAGGATAGATTGTAAAATTGAGATGCTCTATTAATATTTAAAAGGCCTGGGAATATCAGATTCAAAATCTTATTTCTCTCTAAGTTTCAAATGTGTATTTTTTTCACCACCTGATTCAGTACCAATTTAAGTCAGTCTTATTAAATAGAAGTTCCATAGATAGAAGAGGTACATTAGCAAGAAGCATCAAGGTAGAAGGACTGTCACATTTGGATACTGTGTGGTAAAGTCATCCATCTAGAAATTGAAGCGAAAAATATTTTTTAGCTCTCACCATATGTCTGGCTCTGCAGTGACCTCATTTAACCCTGATTCACCATATTGCCTGCTATTGTTTAGCTGTTACTGCTTTTGACCATTTAAACTTAGGACTGTAGCAATTTAAACCACTATATATTTTTTTTTAAGTAAGCAGAATAGAAAACTATTTTACATTTGATTAAGTGTTTTATTTTGCTATTCCCCTTCGAATGAACTTTGCACAGCCTGTTTCACGAGGAGTGTGGTTTGCTTTGGCGTGTAATCACCCAAAGCCAGGCTCCTTTTATCATTATTGCTTAAGTCATATATTTTTACACAAAACATCTTATTACCTTAGTTTTATTTTAAAATCAAAGCAGAGTTTGCAGAAAGTCTATGAATCACACTGAAAGAATGTTAACGAATACTACCTCTGAATTTCCAGATTTGGGCATTTCTGATCTTAAAGAATATGACTGTAAGCAAAAATATTATGCAAGCTGAGTAAAGTTTAGGTAAATAAGGACCAGATGGAACTATAGGGACTTATAAAATATAATGCAAATATTATCCCATTTCCTTAAAATAAATCTATAGTTCAGTATGAAAAATTATATTCATATTGATGAATATCAACCTTTTGCAAAATCATTCTTGGCAAGGGAATTCCATTTCAAGTAAATATAAAACAGTTTCTTTTCTGAGTTTGAGAAGGGAAAGCTTTGCAGTCTTAAAATGTGAAACTTTTTATATATTCATTGCAATTCTTATATTAGCTGTTTTATTGCTGTGATTTTCATTCCACATTTTAGTTACCTATAGTGTGGAAGAGTTTGCAATCCCTGAGCTTGACTTTTAGCTTAAATAGTCCATTCCTTTAACACACACACACACATACACACACACACACACACACACACACACACACACACACACACACACACAGATTGGTGTTACTGCTTCCTGTATAACTGATCACTTAATCCATACTTTTAGTCAAAAGAGCCACTGGTATTGCTGATTTAATGCTTATTTATGTTGTCTATAGTTTATCACCCAAAAATATTTCAGTATTCCAAAATAGTAGGTACTAAATGTTGTGATCCATTTTCTTTCTCTTAAAGTGTTTGGTAGGTACAAATCTTTACACCCTCCCCCAAACCTACTAGAATAGATGAATAAATTAAGATTAGGAGATAAGGACTGGCTCTTGGTTCCTTTTGTAACAGAGTCTTATGGGGTTTGATTGGTGACTGTGTTCTGAGATTCTTAGAAAATCTAGGAGCACCTGGGTGTCTCAGTCCATTAATGCCTGACTGTTGGTTTCAGCTGGGTCACAATCTCGCGGTTCATGGATTCATGATTCATGGATTCATGTGTTGGGCTCTACACTGGCAGCTCAAAGCCTACTTGGGATTCTCTCTCACCCTCTCTCTGCTCAAAATAAATAAACACTTTTTTTAAAAAAAGAAAATCTATGTAGCAAACTCTAATTTATTAGTGAGAGTATCCAGATTTTTAAAAGTGTAAGTTCTTTTGACTCTTACTGACTTCCCTTTTACAGCTGTGACTTCTTCAGGTTTTCTGAACAGAAACATTTATAATCAACCTATGAAGTTTGCAAACAAAACTATATCAGTTTGACAAATACTGTACTTCTTCTAAAGTAATCATCTTTTATTGTATCCACAGTGGGAAAGTAGTATATTGAATGTACACTTGACTCTGAGATTCATCCAAATTATAAAATCAAAATGAGAAAAAAGTCATCTTCAAGTAAAGAAAATACAGTATTTGTTGACTACATTCTGCTTCAAGTCCTCTATGTTCTTATGAGATACTGAAAATAACCTCTTTACTTTTTGCTTCTCATGCATGAATCAATGAGGGTCTGCCAGATACCTTTTGCATCAAAGCACTGGGTTTGAAGGTGGGGAAGATGAGCATCTTTGCAACTTGTCTTGAATCATCTTTGCCTTCTACCTTTGTAATTGGTTCAAAAATATAAAAAGATCTACAAAACACATGGAATGTAAGCATAATAACACATGCCCCAGCAAGACAAGTGCATTAAGTTGTCCATCCTTGGGTTAAACAACGTACTGCCCCACTGTAACAAGGAAAGTAGAGAGCTGCCTTTGTTGACATGAGTCCTGCCATTCCTATTAAAGATAGCACATGTTTGCATTTCTACTTTTATCACCTTTTACATTAGGTTTCCCAGCATAATCTTTCTTGAAAAGAAGCAGTCGGGGAGCCCCTGGCTGGTTCAGTCAATAGAGCATGCGACTCTTGATCCTGGTGTTATGAGTTCAAATGTCTCGTTGGGTGTAGAGATTACTTAAAAATAAAATCATCAGGGGGCCCCCTGGGTGGCTCAGCTGGTTAAGCGTCTGACTTAGGCTCAGTTTATGATCTCATGGTTCATGGGTTTGAGCCCTGCATTGGGCTCTTGCACTGACAGCTCGGAGCCTGGAGCCTGCCTCCGATTCTGTGTCTCCCTCTTTCTGCCCCTCTCCCACTCACTCTCTGTCTCTCTGTCTCTCTCTCAAAAATAAATAAAACATTTAAAAAAATAAAATTATTAGGGGCACATGGGTGGCTCAGTTGGTTGAGCATCCGACCCTTGATCTTGGCTCAGGTCATAATCTCACAGTTTGTGAACTCGAGTCCCAAGCTGGGCTCTGTGCTGACAGCACAGAGCTTAGAATTCTGTCTCTCCCTCTCTCTTCCCTTCCCACTTGCTCTCTTACTCTCTCTCAAAATAAACTTAAAAAAAAAAAAAAAAGCAATCACTTATATTCTCAGTTCGCCATAATAATAGGAAAAATAGAAATCAAAAAATGGACTGAAATTGGTGTCATTCCTACTTAGAGTCATGAATTTTGACCACTGATCTATATTCCTTCCTTTGTGTCCCAGATAGGCCCCCTTCAACCTTAGATATATATGTGTTGGGAACCTTCATTAGCAATTATTCAACATCTATTTGGCGGACACTTTGCTTGACATTATATACATAATCTCATTTTGTCCTCAAATCCTAAAAGGAAGAATTTATTAGTTCCATTTTACAGAGACAGGAACACTAGCCCAGTGAGGCTAAATATCTTAATAGAAGTATCACAAAGCTATGATAAGTGGCAGAGCTAAACTCTGAACACAGGTTTATGTGGCCATAGCCAGTATTCTTCCCACCATACATTGCTGCCTTCCATTGTTTACAGGCTGGAAAATTCCTCTGGCAGACTTGATAGAGTCTGTAGGAGATTAAAATTGATCATAAATTTTGTGCAGTTCCTTCCACTTTCCTTGAATTCGAGCTGGCCCATTGACTTGCTTTGATCAATAGTAGTGAAAGTGGCGTTGAGTAACTTCCAAGCCTTTAGCCTCAAGGTCTTGCAGCTTAGCTCTTGTTCTCCTGAAAGACTGCCACCTTGCAGACAAGCCTAGATCAGCCTCCTGGAGGATGGCACCCCATATGAAAGAGCACATGGGGGCAAAGGGGCCCAGTTATCTCGGCTGAGGCCCCAGCCAACCTGACTGCAAACTCTTGTGAGCCCAGCCGAGATAGCGTGGAGCAGAACTACCCCCTGAACCCAGCCCACACTGCCAGCCCACAGAATCATGAACAAACAAATGATTCATTTTTGTTTTAAGCCACTAAGGTTTTTTTTATTAAATTTTTTTAATGTTTTATTTTATTTTATTTTATTTTTGAGACAGAGACAGAGTGTGAGCAGGGAAGGGGCAGAGAAAGAGGGAGACACAGAATCCAAAGCAGGCTCCAGGCTTCTAGTTGTCAGCACAGAGCCCAACACAGGGCTCGAACTCATGAACCTCATGACCTGAGCCAAAGTTGGGCGCTTAACTGACTGAGCCACCCAGGCACCCCTAAGCCACTAAATTTTGCAGTAAAAGAAAACTAATACAGAGCCCAAGCCAAACCCTTATGTTTCTGATCTCTCACAGACTGTAAAAGTTGGGATTCTTGTGGTCTGCCATTTAGAAGGAGGTCCTACTATTCCTAGGCAGGACTTAAGTATCTGCATAAAACAGTGGCTTTCTCCGCTTTACTTTGTGCTGTATGAGTTCACAGAGGTCTAAAATTATAGAGGTGGAATTACTCTAGAAACCATGTATTTTGACTCTGTGCTTTACTGATAAGTGTCCTGAACAAAGCAGTGCATGGAGAACCACTTGCAAAATTGGCCACCTGCAGAGCTGTGAGAAAAACTAACTCCTCTCATTCCCGGTTCTGGGTCCTTCTTCTACACTTTCCTGCCCTCTTTTTTCAAAATCGTGTTCTTTTTTTATTTTTTTTTTTAATGTTTATTTATTTTTGAGAGAGACAGAGTGTGACCGGGGGAGGGGCAGAGAGAAAGGGAGACAGAATCTGGAGCAGGTTCTAGGCTCTGAGCTGTCAGCACAGAGCCTAACGTGAGGCTCGAATTCACATACTGCGAGATCATGACCTGAGCCGAAGTCAAACGCTTAACCAACTGAGCCACCCAGGTGCCCCTCAAAATCACATTCTAATTGAAATATAATAAGGAAGCTTGGTTTTTGAGGGTTTTGTTTTTTTTCCCAAAGAATTTGGCCACAAAGGATTTGGGACAGAAAAGCATCATGTTCTAAGACACTGATCCCTTTACTTATATAAGTACAGTCTGGAGCCTATCAACTTTGTTCAAAGTGACATATTTTTTCACAGTTGTACCCCAACAGTTTTCTTTTTAACTCTCTAACTGCAATAGACATCACAAATCAGTAACTTAATACATCTACATCTGTTTCAAGGTAGAAGTGAACGTAGTTTTGATTTGCACAGCATTGGACTGAGCATTTTACTACTCCCACTATATTATCACCCTTCATTGATTTGGCCTTCCTGCTGAGAAAGTCGTCTACTATATGGAAAGACAGGACTGTATGATTTCTGAACCGTGACAACCGTAGAAGGGAACTCTATTAAATGATGTTTAAAAGGAGCATTATTCCTCTAAGACCATAGATCTGAACAATGGCTTCTTCCAGACAAAAACAATGCCCATTTTCTATATAATCTTTTTAATCCTTATTTTGGTCCTCATGGGTCTTTCTTATTAGCAGGGATTTTTCCCATAAAGCAAGGAAATAAGACATGACACTCTTTGGGGATCACTGGTAATATGTTTTCCACCTAAGTGTGTAATTTAATGTGAAATTTTTCTGTAGCTAAAATGCCACCTAGGATTATTTTGAGGGCAGTGGGAACAGAGGTTTTATGAGTATAACGAAGATTGGGTTTAATTCTAGAGTGATCCAAATTAAGTATATCACACCTACAAATAGTAAAATTGAGCCATATATATATATATATATATATATATATATATATATCTACCTTTATAGTAATATCTACCACATAATTCTTTATCAAAGTTTTATTCTAAAATGCTTATTAGAACAATCCACTGAACATTTAGAAATGTAATCTATAAAATCTCATTCTATGGAAATAGTTCACCCACACGAGGGTGCTTATTGATATTGTTCAGTGCACAGGAAACCCTTAGTTAATTTTTCTAACACACGGCTTCTTTAAGTGTTATGAGCCTACTGTGGCAATGATAAAATTGCCTTTTGCTGAACGATTGGTATGTTTATGAGTTACTTTATCTACTTGTTGGTAGCCTGAACAGTAAAGAATATGGTAATGGATGGGCTGAAATGTCTGATGACTTTGACTCTAAGGATACATTAGTACGTGTTATGAAATTCTTTTCCAGCAATGCAATGTTTAAATCCCCCTGGAGGAGTTTGTGATTTTTGTGGGGCTCAATGACAATTAAGTCCCGTGTACTTGGCTCCTTTAAATTGCTCTTTGAACTAAAGTAAATCCTTTAGAAATTCACATGGATTTAATATCCATTTGTGATGGGTATGTGGGTTGTGTGTCACTAATATTTTGCCATCAGAAGCTTGGGTGGGATTTTTAAAAAAGGAAGAATGAAGCTTGATTGGGTAGGTAAGATTATGACATACCCTACCAGCCTCTTTCTGGGTCATTTTGATGTATCTTTCTATCTCCAACCAATTTCTTGGTAATCATTTAGCAAACATGTACTCAGTGCCTACCCTGGGCTCAGCACCAGGATACAAAGAAGAGTTGGAAGCAGCCCCCAGTCTGGAAGAGTTCCACCAAGACTAGGAGGTAATATAGGACCTAGATCCATGAAAAAGCTATTGTGATACTAATAAATTCAATAATACAAGGGGATAGAGCAGTGACTCACAGGAAGGTTGACCAACCTTGTTAGGGGAAAAGAGTCAGAGAAAGTTTCATAGAAGAGGTGGCATTTGGCTGGCTCAAGTAGAATTTCATGAGAAAAGGGGGCAGCAGATAAAAGAGACCATGACCTTCAAGCCTTTGGTGCCTTTGTACTTTCCAAATATAGATATATAGACTCTCTATATCAACATACACAAGAAACTGAAGGTTCCTGGGTGGCTCAGTCAGTTAAGCATCTGACTCTTGATTTCAGCTCAGGTCATGATCTCATGGTCATGGGATCAAGCCCCACATCAGGCTCTGCACTGACAGCGTGGAGCCTGCTTGGGATTCTCTCCCTCCCTCTCTCTCTGCCCCTCCCCTGCTCGTGTTCTCTCTCTCTCTCTAAATAAACTTTTTTTAAAAAAAGCACAGGAAACTTAATAGTATTTGTCTCCAGTTAGGGATAGATGGTGGCTGAGGGACAGGTGCAGAGAGAAACTTTTCAATGTATATTATTTTGAGAGTAATACCATGTGTAATATTTTATCTGTATTTAAAAACAAATATGTATTCTTTGAAGAATGGAGATATTAAAACAGTGGTTCCTTAAACAGTATGTTCAATTTGCGAGCCAGCTACTTCTTCCTGGGTGTCTGTTTTTTAATGTTATCCCTAATTAGTGGAATGAAGAAATTTTCCTCAAGTTAAATGTGTTTCAGACATAGACTGATGAGAGAAAAGCTTTTTCTTAATGTTTTATTTTTATTTTTATTTTTATTTTCGAGAGAGAGAGAGTGAGCAAGTGGGGGGGTGGCAGGAGAGAGGGAGGCACAGAATCTGAAACAGGCTCCAGGCTCTAAGCTGTCAGCACAGAGCCCGATGCGGGGCTCAAACCCATGGACTGTGAGATCATGACTTGAAGTCAGATCCTTAACCGACTAAGTCACCCAGGTGCCTCAAGAGAGAAGTTTATAAGCAGAGGACTTTTCCTACATCTCCGAAATCCTGCCTAACCCTTCTAATTAAGGAAAACCCATATCTGAGAGATTCTCTAATTGATCAGATTCTTCCCTGGATCCAGAGTTAGCAAGTCAAATGAGTGATTTAGAGTGTCCAAAGGAAAATTGTTGGTCTTGTCTCAGGCAGTAAATAAGATGATGTTACTTAAATTTCTGTTGTCACAGTGAAAATCACAACTACCAAGAGGAAATTAGTTTTTGATTATATGTCAGTCTTGGTCATCTGTAAATGGTTCTTAAGTCTGCCATTAATTAGGAGAAATTAATCTGGGTTGTTTTGGACTGAAAAGATTTTTATTGTTTTATTTTATTTTATTTTAGTTTAGTTTAGTTTAGAGCATGAGAGGGGTAGAGGGAGAGAATCTTAAGCAGGCCCCACACCCAGTGTAGAGCCCTGATGCTGGGCTCAATCCCAAGACCCTGGGATCATGACTTGAGCCAAAATTTGGATGCTCAATCTACTGAGCCATCCAGACGCCCTGAACCACTTTATTTTAAACATGAATGCATCACTTGTATATAATTTTCTTTTATATCTGCTCCTGTAGAAAAAAAAAAATCATTCATTGAATAATATGGGTGCATAGAAAGAAGATAGAAAAAAATGAAGGGAAGAGACAAGAACAACAAATGGAATTAAGAGAGAGCTAGGGGCACCTGGGTGGCTCAGTCAGTTGAGGGTCCAACTTCCGCCCAGGTCATGATCTCGCAGTTCACAAGTTCGAGCCCCGCATCAGGCTCTGTGCTGAGAGCTCAGAGCCTGGAACCTGCTTCAGATTCTGTGTCTCCCTTTCTCTCTCTGCCCCTCACTAGCTCGTGCTGTGTCTATCTCTCAAAAATAAATAAAAACATTAAAAAGAGAGAGAGAGGGGCGCCTGGGTGGCTCAGTCGGTTAAGCGTCCAACTTCGGCTCAGGTCATGAGCTCATGGTCCGTGAGTTCGAGCCCCGCGTCGGGCTCTGTGCTGATGGCTCAGAGCCTGGAGCCTGTTTCAGATTCTGTGTCTCCCTCTCTTTCTGACCCTCCCCTGTTCATGCTCTGTCTCTCTCTGTCTTAAAAATAAATAAACGTTAAAAAAATTTAAAAAAAAAAAAAAGAGAGAGAGAGAGACTCCATGTTGGGTTGGGGAGAGTTCTTAACCATCGTGTTTTGTGTAGCACAAACCCCTAACTAGCAAGTGAGGTCCATAGATCATCACCCCACTTCATTAAGCGAGAGGCTTCAATTTTCACTTCCCCAGTTGTCTTTTTGTTCACTGTCTACAAAATGATCAGCCCATGCCCTTAAGGTTTTTGCTGTGGAGTTAAGGAGACAGTATTTCAACAGAATTGATGCCATATGGAAAATCCCAGGTTAGCTTCTATACAAGTGCAAAATAAAATATTCAAAACAGGTGAGATGCTTGCAATGGCTGTAGGAACACAGGCTTTGGTGTTAAACAGTCCCAAGTTGGAATGTGATCTTCCCTACTTAGAAGATGCAAAGACCTGGTCAAGTCTGAATCCTTCTGAGCCTCCATATCCCCAACTGTAAATGAGACTAATAATACGGCACTTGCTTCATCGTTATGAGGATTGAATGGCACGAATGGGAAGCGTGCAGCAACTCTGGCACAGAGGTGTTAAAATAAATGAGATGTTCCCACTTCCTTACTATGTGCTGGCATTGTACATAAAGCTTTATGTGCAAATAGTATTGTTAAAACCATATAAACATGAGGAAGCTAAGGGAGAGGTTAACAGTCTTCCCAAGGCCCGTGGCCAGAAGTAGCAGGGCCAAGATTTGGACTAAGAAATCTGACTCCAGAGGCCTAGCTCATAATCATCTGTCTCTATAGCCTCTCCTCAGTGTGAGCCAGCAACCCACCCACAGGGAAATGATGAATAGAATGCTTCTGGAATAGATGAGTTTTAGAAGTCATTGGTATTGGTAGATGGAGTCACTGAGGTATCCTAGGGTGAAGGAATGTTACTTAAATATGCAGAGATAAGAGTGGAAGAAGAAGGTACTCAGAACTGTGCCAACAAGCAGTTTTGCTTGAACAGCTCAAGAGCATTAAAATTTAAGAGGATATACAATGAGGAGATAAGAATCATGTGTATAATCAACTCCAAATTTTTTCCTTAAAACAATAAATAGCAGTCTTTCATTAATGACCCATTATTTCATCTAATTACAATTTTTTCAAAGTAAGAAGTAAAAATTTTTTGTGGCCTTGTCAAATAGATGCCTAAAATAGCTCAATACAGTATCTTTTTTTTATTATTTTGTCCTACCTTATCAACTGTGTAAGTTGTAAAAAATAAATCTATTTTTCTTTTCAGTTCACCAGCCCACATTTCTAATTTACCTGTTGGCCCCTACCTCTCATGTCTAGCACCCCCTTTTAGTACAGCTGAGCAGAACCTTAACTTCACAATCCATTGTCAACACACAGGGCACATGGTAAGAAATGTGACCTTTTTCTATTGATAGGTTAGAGTGTCTACTGTTTTCTTGTATTTTCATTGATAACTTTAAGAGAAATCACAACAGTAGTCAAGCAAAAGGGAAGAAATAATGGGGAGTTTTTCACACAGACTCCTGGACAAAACAGATTGACAGGGAGTTCAGCATTTGAGCGATAGTATATTTCTTTTATTTATAAGATTCATTATGGGGCATCTCAGTGGCTCAGTTGGTTAAGCGTCTAACTCTTGATTTCGCCTCCGGTGATGATTGCATGGTTCGTCAGTTTGAGCCCTGTGTTGGGCTCTGACAGCACGGAGCCTGCTTGGAATTCTGTCTCCCTCTCTCTCTCTTCCTCCCCTGCTTGCACACCACACTCTCTCTCAAATAAATAAACTTTAAAGAAAGAGTTCATTGGGGCGCCTGGGTGGCTCAGTCGGTTAAGCGCCAGACTTCGGCTTAGGTCGTGATCTCGCAGTTTGTGGGTTCGAGCCCCACATCAGGCTCTGTGCTGACAGCTCAGAGCCTGGATCCTGCTTTGAATTCTGTGTCTTCCTCTCTCTCTGCCCCTCCCCTGCTTGTGCGCTCTCTCTCTCTCTCTCTCTCTCTCAAAAATAAATAAACATTAAAAAAAAAAAAAAAAGAGTTCATTGAACACCCAGAAAGTATTGAAGAGGTTTTAATTCAGGCTACTTTTTTTTTTTTTAGTGTGTGTTTATTTTACTTATTTATTTGTTTGTTTGTTTATTTATTTATTGAGAGAGCGTGAGCAGAGGAAGAGCAAAAAGAGAGGGAGACACAGAATCCAAAGCAGGCTCCAGGCTCTGAGCTGTCAGTACAGAGCCCGATGTGGAGCTCGAAGCCACAAACTATGACCTGAGCCAAAGTCGGACACTCAACTGACTGAGCCACACAGGCGCCCCTGGGCTACTTTTATGGAATAAAAACTACAGTTGATATTTTTCTTCCATTTAAGTGTAAATGAAGAGAAATTTCCCATTTGACTTTTGTAATGTTGCAAAATTAAAGAAGTTTATGCTGGAAGTTGAACTCTGTAAACACCATGTTAGTAGGAGTTCAGTCTGATTCTGTCAGTCCAAATGAAGGGGGGCTGTTTGGCCTCCAAACTTGAAACACCAGCATGACACAAGTCATTACAAGGAACTTGCGTTAGTTTCTCCCTGCACTACTTTCATAAAACTGGCCCTTGGTGTCATCTTGGCAGTGTTGCTGGGATCTCCTGAAGCCACTGACCCAGCACGTTTTCACAAAGCCATTCCCTTGAAGCAGTTCAGAGGAACCAACTCTTGGCAGTCTAGATGCTCCCTGCACCCGGAAATTTCATAAATCAGAGTTAAAACAAAGAATGGTCTAAAATCTGTTGCTGATACAAAATCTGTAATGTAAATTGTCTGGATTAGGGAACCTCTCCTGTCTCCTGGGAGCTGCCTTTATAATTGCTATAATAAAGAATGTTTTCAGAAGCATGTGATGATAAAATGAAAGTAGTGAGAAAGATATTTGGAATCCAGTGGAGTCATCTGGTTGTAGAACTTCTTAGTATTTTCTTGTATTGCTTCTCTACTCCCAAATTCACATAAGAACCTTTTTATTTATTTTTTTTAATAAATTTTTTTTTTAACGTTTATTTATTTTTGAGACAGAGAGAGACACAGCATGAACGGGGGAGGGTCAGAGAGAGAGGGAGACACAGAATCGGAAGCAAGCTCCAGGCTCTGAGCCATCAGCCCAGAGCCCGACGCGGGGCTCAAACTCGCGGACCGCAAGATCGTGACCTGAGCTGAAGTCGGACGCCCAACCGACTGAGCCACCCGGGCGCCCCTATTTATTTTTTTAAGAAAGTAGATTTGGTTTGGATCTTTTTTTTTTTTTTTTTTTTTTTTGTCTTATTTGTTATACTTCTGCAAGAAATATTTCTTTATGTTTGACTTCACGTCAATTTAATTCTGATTCTGAGGTTCCATACTTCTGGGCCAAGGCAGAATCACCCTCAGTCATTTCGTAGGCTCCTCAAGCTCTCAGGGTTCTGGTCTCCTCACAAAACTCCCAGACATCATTGGTGGGCCCCTGGCCATTATCATCAGTCCCCCCAGTTGTCATCAAGCCCGTCTTACCCAAGCCTTCATGACCTCAAGTCTAGAAATCCTGTTGCTTCCAAGCCCCAGTGCTTGGGACACAGGACTTCTTCCAAGGTGGGATCCATTGTGCATGGCTTGTGGCCCCCTTGACCATTGCTTGCAGAGTCTGGTAAGCCAGTGCATGTGCTGGGGCTGGTGTGGCATGGGGGACACTGGGCAGTGCAGGGCTTCTGCACTTCTCATGGGACCCACAGATCTCTGTTTCTAGTCTCCACGCAGAAGCTCTTTTCCTTTCCCAGCAGCCCTCCAACACAGCTGGCATAATCCTTCCAACATCATATTTTTCAGGCCCTTCAGTCTGATAAACAGCAGAAAGAACCAATGGCTTCTGGCTGCTTTAGTTTTCAGCTCTATAAAAATCCTCTACTTGCTTAACATGAGGGGGGAAAGTTGTGTTAACATATTCAACTGAATATTTTAAAAGTAGTCTCACCAAAATATATGTACATATGATAGAAATATTTGGGTGTAGAGATGTACATTGTCTGCAGGGATCCTTAGGAAACTGTTGATGGTGATTGTCTCTGGGGAGTGAGACTGAGGGGCAGACCAAGGAGGCAGTTTATTTCTGTGGTTTACTACATGCTGTGGTATTGCTTGAGTTCTTTACACTGGTATGTGTTATTTTTATGATGATTAAAATTTAAGGTTATTAATTTGAAAAGATAGGAATTTTTTGTTTTAATTCATTAACCATGAAATACTTTCCTCAGCCTGAGCTTACCTGCCTTAGGTATTGTCCTGATTTTATGCTCAGAATGCTGAGTTCAGGAGTTAATTTGCCCAAGATTACACAATGGTGGGTCAGAATTGGAACCCACGGCTGTCTTACACTTACTTAGGGTCATGAACACCCTTCCCCCTCCTCCATGCTTCATCCTCCAGGGTCATTTCACTCCACTTAAGTTCTTTTCTTTCATTGCCCAAGTAATGGGCCTGACAGACCCCCTGCATCAGACCACACATCTATGCCAAATCCTTGAATACTAATAAATACTTGAAACCATGTTTCAAAATATACCATAAAATGAAAATAAGAATGACGCACAGTTCACCTCAAGTTCATACACAGCAGCAATGTACAGGTTAACAGTAAAACACAGGGGGGAAGTTTACCTTGAAATATTAGGCAAAGCCAGTTCTAAAGGAATGAAATAAGAAACTTAGGAAAAATTAATTATACCTTGGAATATATGGTAACTGTGTATTTTATTTACCTTCAGGTCCCATAAAATATGACACTATTAGCAAATGGCAATTTATGGGTCGCTGCCTATGGTTTGGTTGTTTGTGTAAGGAAGCATTTATGGTTGTCGAAAATTAATAAGAATTTGTTTTTTCTAGGATGCTATAGTTATACATGAAGTCTACGAAGAAGGAGCCGCGGCCAGAGACGGAAGACTTTGGGCTGGTGACCAGATATTAGAGGTATAAGACTATGAGTTTCATTTAATACTAGCAAATACAGTTCCCTTACTGACCTTGATCCACAAAGTATTTATTCACAGTCTTGTACTCCATTTTGTCCTCACTTATCTCTCTCCCATTTAGCAAAAGATGTACCTTACTCTTTTTTCTTTCTTTAATGTACATTGAATAACTATAATCAGAATCATGGCAGATCATCAATCTAAATCTGTGAAAACTTTTTTAAATTAAAGCAGAAGTACAACCTATAGTTCTATAATCTTAATATCAAATGAGAGTGCATAGTATTGCAACTTGACTTGTTTTGCCGCTTCACTAAAGCTGTCTAAATTCTCCTAAAAACACAGACATATGCAAAAACATGGACAGCCGATGTTTTAAAGACTTCAGTGCTGTTTTAAGTATTGTTTTCTTACTCCTAATAAATCGTTAAGTAAAATGCTTTCCGCTTTTGTTTTCTAGTTGATGAAAATGTAGAATCTTCTCCCTTTAGGGAGAAATGAAATGTTTAGCTTGCCTCTTTCAAATGGGCTCTCAATTAGCAAAGGTGTTAAAGCCTTTTAAAAAATGCCAAAGCAGGCAGTGTCTGAACTAAGGAACGGATGAATGGCAGGTCAATGCCAGGCATTCTGGTAGGTGGAACGAAAAAGCTTTTTTGATGATGTGAGACCTTTAGGCAACATTTATTTCTTTCATTGGATGAATTTAATTGAATAGTTAACATTTTATGGTGGGCATGTGCATTTTTGCTTTGCAACTTTAATACAGCACATTATGAATGACATCATAGAATTTTATTTCCCCTTTGGTGGTTCAAGTTTGCCTCCCAAGATGAAACCACAAATATAATTAAGGGCAGAAAATATAGGCAAGAAAGAGTTAAAGGAGAGGCCGGGCTCGCTGCAAATTAAATTCAGGGTTTCTCTGCAGACCTTTACTGTTCTTCATCATTGGATTAGGACATATTCCCAGTACATTCATTAAGGTACAAGTGTATGAGGTTAGAAAAATAAGCGAGGCCTCTTTGGGATTTGGCTTGACTGCTTTTGCATATAGCACCATTTTTTAGTGGTCAGGAGTTTCAAGGGTTTGTTTTTTTTTTTTTCTCCCTAGGTTTTCTAATTAACTGGTGTTATCATAATTGGCTTTGTAAGATGAATAGATTGAATATTCAAAAGAGTACAGATGCATACATGCCTAGATACATGATTTGTAAGCCCATGGATTATTCTATAATGGTCACTTGAAACTAAATCTAATCTGTGGAGCATTTTCTTGATTATGGTGATGGTTGCATAGGTATAAATCACATAAATTAGCAATATAAATTATATACTTTAAATATAGTTTATTTCATAACAGTTATACTTCAGTAAAAAAAAAAATCCCTTTTTAAAACTATTTGTATGGGATATCTCAGCTGTAGCTGTTCTCTTTCATATTCATGTACAAGTGAATACTCAGGATAGGTTAACATGAAGAAGGCAATTGAGTGGAAGGAGAAATTGAAAACTCAAACCATTTCCTGGCATCCAACTGAATTATATTACCCAATATGGATGGATGGTCTATACTCCTCATTAAAGATGACCAGGACATGGGGCACTTGGTGGCTCAGTCAGTTGAGCATCCAACTTTGGCTCAGGTCATGATCTCACAGTTCGTGAGTTAGCCCACGTCGGGCTCTGTGCTGACAGCTCAGAACCTGGAGCCTGCTTCAGATGCTGTGACTCCCTCTCTCTGCCTCTTCCCTGCTCATGCTCTGTCTCTCTTTCTCTCTCAAAAATAAACAAACATTAAAGATGACCAGGATATAATATAACAGTGTGTGTCAACTAAAACAAAAGTTGTTTTTTTATTGATCAGGAAATTTTACCCCATGCAGTATCTAGTCCACAAAAGCATGTCATGTGTTTAGTTAAGAAGTAGCTGTATGGGGGCACCTGGGTGGCTCAGTCAGTTAAGCAACCAACTTCAGCCCAAATCATGATCTCACAGTGTGTGAATTTGAGCCCTGTGTCAGACTCTATGCTGACAGCTAGGAGCCTGGAGCCTGCTTCGGATTCTGTGTATGTGTCTTTCTCTCTTCCCCTCCCCTGCTCACACTCTGTCTCTCTCCAAAATAAATAGACATTTAAAAAAAATTTTTTTTAAAGAAGTAGCTGTTTGGTCAAGTAACATCATGTTTCCTTTGTAAGCAGCTTTAGACCCCACATTTGGACTTGTGCTAGTTGTGGTTGATGTGTACAGATGCATAATTAGGCATCATCAGCCTTCGGCCTGCAGGTTTGCCTTGAGAAAACAGGCCAGCTTTGGCAGTACATTTCAAGACCGTGAAACAAGATAACTGTGTATCAGCACTTTCCACACAATGGCCTTTCTACTTATGAGAGTCCTCTGCATTGTCAGTGGCCTTTCATAATTTTAATTCTATCCTCTTGTTAAAATCAGGACAAGCCATGGGCCGCCTGACTGGCTCAGTCAGAAGAAAATGCCACTCTTGATCTTGGAGCCTTGGGTGCGAGCCCCACATTGAGCGTAGAGATTACTTTTTTAAAAATTGGGACAAGCCAGATTTTGCTGACAAAGATCTAATCCAGCAATTTTTTAGCATGGCAAGATTTATGATTCTATAATTAGCATGAACTGTCTTCTTTCTGATTCTCCTTTTAGACTCAGTCCCTCATCCTTCCCTAATTCTACGTCCATTATCTTCTATTTTTGTGCAAGTGGGAGCAGAAAGAGTAAAGGGCTAAAGCCTGGTTTTCCCTGTGGAATAAAGTAGTGAGAAAGTGCTGCCTGGTTTGGTTATTCTTTCCCTCGAAAGCAGTGACTTCCCCACTTCCTCGTCCTATCCAAGAGATGTGATTCACTCCCCTTGATGACTGGGGCCTCCTATGGCTCTTTGTCTCAAGTAGGGAGCTCTGCAATTACCACCCCTACCCTTCTACAATCAATGCTCTAAATAATGCATATAGTGCTTCTGTAAGGCACTTAAGGTAATACATCACTCCACAATATTCGAGCTGCACAGCGATATTTCTCTTATGATCACTGGTGCATTTAGTGGTGCCTCTTGATAAGCAAAGGAGGAAATGAAAACTGTGAACTTGGAGCAGATGTCTTGGATTTGGGCAGTCATCTTCATGCTGGAATTTAGTATAAATTGCTTTTATTATATTAGTTTCATGACAGTGCTTTTTATGGAAAGTATAATTGCTAGGACCTCTCACAAGCTATTTCAGAGGCTTACGAGAACTCACCTGGAGTCCAGGGAAGTAACTATTTTGCATTTGAGTAACAGAAGTGGTCTGGTGTGCCATCTATTGGAATACAGGGAAATAATCACTTCGGACCACATTTTCTAGAGACATTGTTTTCCCCTTTGTCCTATGGATTTACCTCACAAACAATGAGAGTGCACTCATGGGCCTAAAGTAACAGTGAATGCTGGCACTGACTGAAAACAGCCCTGACAGGGGTTACTTCAACTCCTTATAAAATCCCAACTTCTAACTTACATTGCACTTAACTGTGTGCCAGGTCCTGTGCCGAATGCCTTAGAGGGTTTATTTCCCTTAATCCTCACAACACTAAATAGATATTATCTCCAATTCATAAATGACCCAGTTGAAGCTTAGCTTGACTAATATACATGAGGTTTCACAACGTAAGTTAAAATCCATGCTCAAACTGAAGGCCGTCTGTATCTAAAACCCATACTTAACCACTGTTTGGGTTGGGGTTTTTTTGTTTTTGTTTTGTTTTTGTTTTGTTTTCATTATTATTATTTTTTAAAGTAAGCTCTATGCCCAGGGATTTGAACTCATGACCCTGAGATCAAGAGTCGCATGCTTGGGGGCACCCGGCTGGCTCCGTCGGAGGAGCGTGCAAGTTTTGATCTCAGGGTCGTGAGTTTGAGCCCCACATTGGGTGTAAAGACTATTTAAATAAATAAAACTTTAAGAAAAAAAGAATCGCATGCTCTGCCAACTAGAGCCAGCTAGGCACCCCTTAACCACTGGGTATAGTTAATGTAATTGAGAACACAAACACAAGATATACCAGAAAAGAAAAAGCATCATGAAAATTAGGCTTTTAAACATTTTTCTGGCTTATAGAATCAGCTTTAAATAATTGCTCAAAACCCACCTTCTCCAAGAAAGGCTCATTGCTCTCTTCTCCCTCTCTGTAACCAATCTTTATGCCACAAGTCACTAGTCTTTGGAATGTTAGAATTGGAAAAGCCTGAGACCAATCCCTTATTGTACAGATGAAGGAAAGGAAGACCAGAGATAAGCTTGACTTGCCCAGGACACACAGGGATGGACTAAAACATAGAGTAGAACCAGCATCTTGAGGGAAATCTTCTATTCTGCCACCCCACCCCCCACCCCATCGCCCACCCCACTACTGGCCATGACCTGTGCCTACTCTTCCCTTTGTGTCTTTTCCTAGCTATGACCTTGAGGGAGTGACCTATGACTCCCTTCCTTTGAGTCCTTGGCCATTCTTCCCCTCAATTTCTCCTTTTTGTTAAATCCACTAATCCATAACAGTACTTGACTTTCTCTGTGGCAGGGGATCCAATAACTCATTCTAAGAGTACATTGAGGGGTGCCTGGGTGGCTCAGTTGCTTAAGCAACTGACTTCAGCTCAGGTCATGATCTCACGGTTCGTGAGTTTGAGCCCCACGTCGGGCTCTGTGCTGACAGCTCGGAGCCTGCTTCACATTCTGTGTCTCCCCCTGTCTCTACACCTCCCCTGCTCGCACTCTGTCTCTGTCTCTCAAAAAATAAATAAATGTTAAAAAAAATTTTTTTTTTTAAATAAGAGTATGTTGAGGCAGAAGGGTATAGAGACTAAAGGTGGGAAGATAGTCTGGGTTCAAACTGTGACTAGCTATATAACCTGGGTCAAGTCTCTTTAGCCCCTCCGTGACTTACTTTCCTCATCTGTAAAATGGTAATGGTACCTATTTCAGAGAGTTAGTATAAGGGTTAAATGAGTAAATATTTACAAAGGGCTAATACACAAGCACTACACAAACATTTCTTAAGTAAAACACAAGTAAGTTTGAAGAAATAAATAAGTAAACTGGCTATATGATCTCCATTTAGCAGACAAGGAAACAGAGGCTTATTGAGGGCCCACAACTTCCAAATTCACGTGATTTACCGGAAGCAGAGCCATGGCTTTACTCAGTGCTGTTTCCAGTACAGTTTGCTTCTAACTTATGGTCCTATTTGTGCTCTCTCGGATCCAGGTTCAGAAGGGTATACTTCAAGGGGGTTTAGACACTGTCAGAAATACTGGTCTCTCATTTTTTTTCCGGCTTATTCTAAAGTAGTTGTGATGTTTGCAATTAAGAGTGAGGACGTCAAATTCAATAAGCAAACTGAGTCCTAAAATGCTGACCAACACTAATGTTCATTTCCCTTTTGACCTCAATTACATGAGGCCGTTAGACCCTTCCACCCCTCCTGCTCCCTTTCACCCTCCCCCCTCCCCAACCATGTTGATTCCATAGTAGAGCTCACAGCTTTGCAAAACAGCATTACTGTGTATACTAAGCACCCTCTATGCTTTTGGGGTAGGAGAGGATAAGGGCTACCTCCTTTAAACATGAAGCAGCTACTACTGCCAATAGTTGCTACCTGCCTTGGGAACAGCTAGAAATTTCCAGAGGTTTGTCACTGGTTGGATTAAAGAGCTCCAGACAGAACCGGCATGGAGGTCTCTGCTGTCAGCAGCCCATCTCAGATGTCCATTGTTCCAGGTTAATGGGATTGACCTGAGGAGCGCCAGCCATGAAGAAGCCATCACAGCCCTGAGGCAGACCCCCCAGAAGGTGCGGCTGGTGGTGTATAGAGATGAGGCACACTACAGGGATGAGGAGAACTTGGAGATTTTCCCAGTGGATCTGCAGAAAAAGGCCGGCCGAGGACTGGGTCTGAGTATTGTTGGGAAACGGTAAGGAAATACTATGCAAGTTAGGACAGATTGGCCTTTTCCTTCAGAGCCCTAGGGAGCCTACAAACACTGAAAGGTAAAGTCTCATGTAAACTAACAGTATGGCTTCTAAATTCAACCTATCTATAAATATTAGAATGACATTGATAATATCTCTGTGCAAGATCTTACCAAAAAAAAAAAAAAAAATGTGTCATATGAAGATAGAACCTGAAGCCCAGTCAACTGAGACTATATTTGTTCCCATATAGAATAAGAAGAGACTCGGGGCGCCTGGGTGGCTCAGTCGGTTAAGCGGCCGACTTCGGCTCAGGTCATGATCTCGCGGTCTGTGAGTTCGAGCCCCGCGTCGGGCTCTGTGCTGACAGTTCAGAGCCTGGAGCCTGTTTCAGATTCTGTGTCTCCCTCTCTCTGACCCTCCCCTGTTCATGCTCTGTCTCTCCCTGTCTCAAAAATAAATAAAACGTTAAAAAAAATTTTTTTTTAATAAATAAATAAATAAATAAATAAATAAATAAATAAATAAGAGACTCAAAAGGGTTTTTATACCTTGGAGTCACTTAGATCTGAGGCTTTACCCAAGAAATAGCTAATATCAAGAGATAGGTTTATACAGAGTTGGGTTAAGAAAATTCCGGAGTGCCTGGGTGGCTCAGTCGGTTAAGCATCTGCCTTTGGCTCAGGTCATGATCTCACGGTTCGTGGGTTCAAACCCCACATCGGGCTTTGAACTGACAGTGTAGAGCCTGCTTGGGATTCTCTCTCCCTCCCTCTCTCTGCCTCTCCCCTGCTTGTGCTCTCTCTCAGTGAATAAATAAAAAATTTTTTAAAAGAGAAAGAAAATTCCTCTGCCATGAATACCATGTTAATCTTATGCTGTTAACTACATCTAGCTGGTGAGTTTCAAAAACTAGCTGAATAAGTGTAGTTGAGAGACAAATTCTTTATGACAGTAGTTTTCATTAAGAAAGATGTCCCCAAAAGGTAACTTGCACCAAAAATGTAGGTAGATCCTGGTGGCTAGGCTTTTCATTTGAAGTCTGTGCCGCTTACCCATATGATAGGCATTATAGAATAATATCAGTAGATTAGAGAAGTAAGTCATATCTTGCAACTGCAATTCCAGCTTCCATGGTTTACTGGTTTTAGTTATTTGGTGTGTGTTTATTCCAACAGGGCTGCAAGATTGTCAGGTGACGCCCCAATATGGCCTTAAATGGGTATCAACCATCGTCTTAGGGAGCATTGAAATGGTTTTATGTATATTACATCCTGTGCCTTCAAAGACTTCTGACGGCTAGCCCATTGTTTTTTTTCCAGCAGTCCAAGCTGTTATTAAAAATAAAATATTAGAGAGTTTTTGAGAGCACTGATTTTGTGCCAGGTACTGTGCTGTCCTGATCTCATTCTTCAGCACTGTTAAATCGTCACTCAGAAAACGCATTGCAAATCAAAAAAGTTGAGACTCATATTTCTAAACAAACTCCCTGCATACCTGGTGCAGAGCACCTGACAGAGCCCATGTTGAAGTTTGCTTACCTGTGACACATGCATATGCCTGGCGAGATTCCACAGAGAGTAATGGTTTTTACTTTATTGCCTCATAGTGGATTGATAAAACCATCTTCGTACAACACTACTATTTCAGATTGGGTTTGTAAGGAACATTCACGTTCCTTAGCCCAAAATGTTCCATTGTAAAGGATCAGGTGTTTACGCTTTCACAATGCACAATTCTTTGACTTAGCAATTCCACAACTAGAAATGTATCCTAACAGTATTCTTGTAGATATGTTCTCTATTGCACATTGTTTGCAACAGCTAGTGACTGACAATAACCTCTATATTTTATCTATATATTTTACTCATCATGAAAGTAAAGAACCTCTGTAGAATCGAATACAGCCTTAAAAGACAATGAGGAAGCCCCAGGTGCTTTCTCCACTTTTTAACCTCTTGAATTTGAGACATACAAATTTATTTACTCCTCAAATAAATAATTATAATTAAAACCTTAGTAACAACAGGAAAAGGAAGAGTGATAAAACTAGAAATTGATCAGATACTAGTAAGTGAGCTAATCTATAAGGAAATAACTTGTACATTTTAAGGGGCGCCTGGGTGACTCAGTTAAACGTCCAACTTCGGCTAAGGTCATGACCTCATTGTCCGTGAGTTCATGCCCCACGTTGGGCTCTGGGCTGACAGTGTGGAGCCTGGAGCCTGCAGCCTGCTTCATATTCTATGTCTCCCCCTCTCTCTGCCCCTCCCCTTCTTGCTCTCTCTCTCTAAGAAGTAAACATTAAAAAAAAATTTTTTAAGAGTACTATGCTTTTTAAAGTGAATTTCCATTTCATTTCACTAAGATTATCCTCTTGCAGAAATAATGCCCTTGGGCCAATAAAAATGAATTTTACAGTAGGCAGCACAAATAGGTATAAACTATTTAAAAGGCAAGCACTCTGAGGTTTATCATTTGGGAAGTTAGTGGATATAATTGGATGAGATGGCTTTGTAGGACCATTCTTCCAAGCGTTAGGATTTAGTGAAACTGTGTAGAATGTCAGTAATCTCAGATTTACTGAAGAAATACTAAATTGTGCGATTACCCACTGCTCTATGGTATTCACAGAAATGGAAGTGGAGTGTTTATTTCTGACATCGTGAAAGGTGGAGCTGCAGACCTTGATAGGAGATTGATTCAGGGAGATCAGATCTTATCTGTGAATGGGGAGGACATGAGAAATGCCTCACAGGAGACGGTGGCCACTGTCCTCAAGGTGAGTCCCCAGGCTGCTTTTTGCCTGGCTGGTGTAACTAAAGTCTGGGGACCGGGGCGGGGGACAGTTCTAAACTGGCTTGGTTATAAAATGGGTTAGACTTTCTGCTAATTCGAATTTTAACTAGAGATCTAAACTCTGATTACTTTAACCCATCATAAACAGCTTTACAAGAAAGTTGCTATAATGACTAACAGGATTGAGGAGTAACCTCTTTGGGGATTTCTAAGCTAGTTTTTATACCTGTGAGAATCCAAGTATCCACAATTATCCTCAAGTGCATTAGATGGTATAAGTTCTCCTGGAATCACAAAATTCCTCCTTCTCTCTCTAACACTGTATTGTCGTGAATTTACCCACTCTAGCTTTTACTGCCTGAGGGACCACTAAAGATTATCTAGACCAAGTCCTCTGATTCACAAATGAAGTTTGAAATAGTAGAGCAGCACGCCCAAGATGACAAGGGTCTGCTTGAGTGGTTTTCTCACCACGTGAGCTATTCCTCACTGAAGTCATAGGGAGGCAAAGGTTCAGAATTCCTTCCCTTCCAAGTGTCTCTGCAACATGGACCCTACCTCCTTTGGAGGAAACGGATTAATAAAAGTTCCTGTAGCTTTGCATTCAATTATAACCAGCTGCGTCTTATGCTGTTTCACAAATAGCTGTGGAAGCTTTTGCAAAGACAAAAGAATTTTGTTTATTGCAAGATCCTGATTTTCTAGTGTAGTCAACTCTTGGTTGTGACTTAGGAGAGAAGTTATTTGTAGATTATCTCCATGTCTGATTTCTCGGTCTTCCTTTCACCCACTTTTCCTTAATTATGTCACTGCTCGTGAATACTTTCATCAGAAGGGAAAAGGAAAAGAGGTGAATTGAAATGTAATCCTTTTACCATGTTTTAAAAAGTCATGAAGTCATGACGTGAATACCGCTGAGTTGGTGAATTTCTGTTGTTTTGTGTGATTTTTTGAGGACTGAATTTCCTTTTTGCCTGTTGTTTTTGTCCCCGTTTACAATTGTTGGCTGCAGAGATGAGTGGAGGCCCTGCCATGATAATTTTAGAGTATAAATGCTGGTTTTCACCTCTTTTCTTGTCTTTCCAAGTGTGCACAGGGGCTGGTGCAGCTAGAGATTGGAAGACTTCGTGCTAGTTCCTGGACCTCCTCAAGGAAGACGTCACAGAACAGTCAGGTTGTTGATGGCTTCCCATCACACTGACTCACCTGTCCCCACTGAGAGAAAGTCCCCATTTCTTAAGTGGTTGTTTGGAAATAATGTATAATATACAGCATATTCACAATACCAAGTTCAGTGCATTTTAATGTGTTTGAAATAAAAATGAAAGGTGGGATGGAAATTCATTAATCCCTAGATTTTTCTCTCCTTTATTGCCTGCCAGTGTTTTCTTAGAACTACTTTTGTTGTCCACTATTAGTTCTGTATTGCCTATGCATGCATGTACACAGCTGTGTTTATTTTAAAAAAGAAAGAAAGAAGGAAGCAACATCTGGTGGCAATTTGACCCTCATTAGCACAACATTGTTCTATTCGTTCAATTAAATATTGCTATAAAGTTAACTTGTGAATAGCCACTCACACATGCTGAGGGCAATTAATGGTATATTCCTAAGAGAGTGAAGCGTGGGGGGTTATCCTATGAGAGGGAGGCCTTAGTGGGTGACATTTTGTAGGTTAGCAAACATCTTATGTTTATTTGCAAGGCTGATGTAAGTGCCACTTTTTTTTTTTTTTAACAAAGTATATTTCAAAGTTTTGAGGTTTTTTATTTTGTTTTAATTATAATGGCTGAGAAAATCAAGATGGTGGACTATATGTTTAGTCCCATTTGGTACATAATGAAACTGTAGAAACCTGCCTGTGACCTCCGTTCCCCTTTGTGGGTTATAGATGGGCCTTTGTTTTGAGGTTAAAAGCATGAGTTTTGGTCCTCTCCCTGGTTGCCATAGGCTTAAAGCCTCTCCAAGGCCTTTGTTCAGAAGTCGTTCTGAGTTTGTGGTTTGCATACAGGAATGCTTCTGGAATGCTACGAACTGCCTCTTTTGCTTCATTGGTATTAGAAAATAGGTGAAAAAAAATACCATTGTTCAGATAGGATCACAGACTAGGTATCTTGTCTTAGAGAATCTTGAAAGCAGTGAAACCCAATAAACATCATGTTAAGTTTAGAATATTTTATCTCTTTCATTTCTGGTCTACACAATGAGCAGCAAATATCATGTGTACTAAGACACAGCGCTGCCATGGGACTCCAGGAGTAAATGGTTGATAATGATTCTAACCAGACTTGTATCAACAGTGGGAATCTCAGATGCAAAATAGTTGTCTCAGCTTCTTCCTTAGTGGAAGATTCACTTGTTGAGTGATTTCACTAATGGCTAATTTCACTAATCTAACAGGAGGTTAAATTATCCCTGAACAATCCTAGGGATAAAATTTTTCCTCTTTGGAGAATATGGGAAGGTGCCACAAAGGAGGCCCCTTTGGGTCTCACTGCAAAAGGAGTTTGATAGGTTGAAGAGAAGGCATCCCAGACAGATGGACTAGCATATACAAAAGCACAAAGGGATACAAAGGATTCCAGTGTTTTAAGAAAAGTTTGAATTGAAGGACGAGGTAGTAAGTAGAACTAGATTTCTGCCCTTGAGGAACATGTATAATAAGAAATGTCTTGGGTGATTAATAAAGTTCACACTCAGGTTAAATGCAGAGCTAACAAATTTAGAAGGTCTATTATTAAATGTCAATAAAACCATCATCACCATTTATCTGATATATAAATGTGAGCTGTTCTATTTTGTAAACCTGAGACAAAGTATCAAAGTACCTTACCTTCTTACACAGAATTTTTACTTCAGGGGGTAGAAGTCTAACTCAGAAAACAGTAAATATGTTGTATCCTTACTTTGTCCTTAAAATTTGGCTGAGATTATATGAGAGGCAGCAGTCATATTTGGCTAATTGAAAGAAGGCTTAAAGCTGGCTGTGGAAAGGATATGTTCTCCATGATCGTGAATTGAAGACCAGCCCATGACCCAGCTGGAGAAAAAAAAGGACCCTATTCCCAAACCTATTTAAAAGCAGTCAGGACCCCCTAGGGGCACAGATTTCTTTCTGGGCAATTACAAGATGGGGAGATAAATGTCTTCTTTTGAAAGCCAAGGAGAATTATAACTCACTGACGTGGCCTAGAGAAAGTAGGTTCATTAAGAGAGATCTTCTATCTTTGGGGGCTACCAAGCCTCTTTTATTTATTTACTTTCTTTATTTTAAGAATAGTATAGAAATTAGCTGTGAGATAGCTCAGAGGAAATAAGACTTGATTAATAATCCATAATTCATGAGTCATTTTTTTAAATGTTTATTTTTGAGACAGCGTGAATGGGAGAGGGGGAGAGAGAGAGAGAGAGAGACAGAGAGAGACAGAGACAGAGAATACCAAGCAGGCTCCATGCCACCAGCACAGAGTCCAACACGGGGCCCATTCTCACAAACTGTGAGATCATGACCTAAGCCCAAATCAAGAGTCAGATGCTCAACGGACTGGGCTACCCAGGCGCCCAAGCTCCTTCTTTTAAAATAATGTCTTTCCCCAGCAACCAGAAGAGAGTATCTTTACTCTGTAGTGCAAACTGTGTAATGGAAAAACGCTTGAGAAATCTTTTCCTCAGGTAACTGAGGGAATACTGCCAGGCACAGTTCATATTTATAAAGGCCTTGGCAAACACATTGCTCTAAGATTTTTTAGGCAAAAGTTATAATATTCTGTACTTCCTTAATTCTGAGTATTATAGCACTATTGATTTAAATCCTTTCAGGAAAAATATAAAAACACTCCTTTAAATATACATATCCATTGTGAAGTATATTGATGTCTATAACTTACTTTGAAATGAATTTTTAAAAATTGATGAATAGGGGTGCCTGGGTAGATCAGTTGGTTGAGCATCTGACTTTTGATTTTGGCTTAGGTCGTGATTTCAGGGTGTGAGATCAAGCCCTGCCTTGGGCTCCGTGCTGAGTATGGGGCCTGTTTAAGATTCTCTCTCCCTCTCTCTCTCTCTCTCTCTCTCTCTCTCTCTCTCTGCCTCTCTCCCCCACTGATACTCTGTCTCTCTAAATAAATAAAAATACACTTTAAAAAATTAAATTGGAGCACGTGGGTAGTTCAGTCAGTTAAGCTACTGCTCAGGTCATGATCTCACGATTAGTGAGTTTGAGCCCCAAATCGGGCCCCATGCTGGCAATGTGAGCCTGCTTTGAAAATAATTTTCAAAGTTGATGAACAGATAATGGATATGTGATAAAGAAAATACAGCAAAATATTGATTGTGGAATCTAAGTGGCATGCATATGAATGTCTACTGTATAATTCACCTTTTCTGTATTTTTTTTAAGTTTATTTTGAGAGAGAACGTGTGCACACGTGCACGCATGAGTGGGGGAGGGGCAGAGAGAGAGAATCCCAAGCAGGCTTCCCCCGACAAGGGGCTCAATCTCACAGTTGTGAGATCATGACCTGAGCTGAAATCCAGAGTAGGACACATAACCAACTGAGCCACCCAGGTGCCCTTGTAAATTTTCATATTTAAAGAATGTTAAAATGTTAAACAACTTGCATGATGGAACTAGGGAAATGAATCAAATTATAATTTATCATAATTTTGAGGCATAACCTTGAAAATTTGGTAGAAAACCTTCTGTACTCTTGGTTGCATTATTTTCTTTTTACTTTTTTCTTTGGTTATATTATTTTCTGCAAGGGTCCTCCACTGTGTACATGACTCTCTTTGAGTAGCCACTAACCATATGTTACAATACATTGTAGACCTCAAATATTTATTTAAATGAATAAAAGGACAGTAATGGAAGTATAACAGATTGGGCTGGATTACTACTGACTCCCGGAAAATCTTTGAGAAAAAAATTTAACCCATTCATAAAACAACATATCTCCTTGATATTTGCTGCTTTCTCCTTCAACTGAGGAGAAAATGTCTGTTAAGATTTTATTATAGTTGTTTTACATAAACATGTATACATGATTATATGATTATATAGCTAGCATCATATATATATGTTTATATATAATCATATATATATATGTGATGCTATATAATCATATATATAAACACTATGTAACAGCCTAGGAAAATGTTTCTGATTTCATGTGGAGCAAGAAAAGCTTAAATTATCACAAGTTTTCAGGGCAACTGGGTGGCTCATGCTCTCTCTCTCTCTCTCAAAATAAATAAACTTTTAAAAATTATTACACGTTTCCTATCCTGATGATTGAAACCATACGTAAAAGCACAAATGAAAGGGGAACACAATGGAAAAACGTCAGATGAAATTGGGTTGTGTGGTAAGAGGATGCGTAGGGCTAACTTCTGTTTTCCCTTTTAGCCTCTCTAGAATTTTCTATAATATGGTTATGGTTACTTCAGTAATTAAAGTACTAAGTCTGAATTTTTAAGAGCAAGCCCGTGTCTCCATGCAGCTGACTGCCGGCTTTTCTTTCCAGGGCAGCCAACACAGTGCACAGAACAGCTTCCACCCCGCCCTCGCTCCTGTCATCGCCAGCCTGCAAAGCCTGGTCGGCACAAAAAGAGCTACAGACCCTTCCCCCAAAAGTTCAGGTATTACTTGGACACACCTCGAGGAAAGACATGCCCAACTTTTTTAATATTAATATTTTTTAAAAACAATCTCTTTGGGGCACCCGGGTGGCTTAGTCGGTTGGGCAGCCGACTTCGGCTCAGGTCATAATCTCATGGTTCATGGGTTCGAGCCCCATGTCGGGCTCTGTGCTGACGGCTCGGAGCCTGGAGCTTGCTTCAGAATCTGTGACTTTCCCTCTCTCTCTGTCCCCTTCCCAGCTCATGCTCTGTCTCTCAAAAAATAAATAAACGTTTAAAAAAAAATTTTTTTTGAACAATCTCTTCACCTTCCTTCAGTTAAGATACTAAGTTTAAATCTTTGAACGTGTGCACCTAAGCCCCAGCCTTTATGAAAAGCCCATTCTAAAGAAACTAAACCCATAGAGATTCATTTTGGGAATTTTGCCTTAAATTTTACACATATCACGTGGTAGGAAAGCGGAAATCTAAAGTGCTTCATAAAGTGGGGGGCCTGGCTGGCTCAGTCGGAGGAGCACACGACTCTTGATCTCGGGGTTGTGAGTTCAAATCCCACATCGGGTGTAGGCACTTCATAAAGTAAAACCATTTCCAAAGAGAAAAATTTGAAATTACAGGTCACTTGAGGAAAGTTATGCATGCATACACCATTGCAAGTGGAGCAGAGCAGGGTGTCTTTTTAAGTCTTTCCTTGAGTAGAGGGTTATCTTTGATTAAGGCAGAAAAATGTACAGTAAAACACTAATAGCTCACCCCCCTCAAGCCATTTAATCACCATATTCCAGGCAGCTGCTGGTACAGCCCATCAGCTTTTGTCAGACCAAATGATGATGACCACATCCATGTGAAACAGAGGGCTTCTTCAAATTAGCCCCTAAACAATAGTTGCCAGTTTGGATTTGGGGAAAGTATGTCATGCCATTAGCTCCAGTATTCTCTCTTGAAAGGCCTAGAAAATGACACCATTTTTATGGGATAATATGAAATACTATGTTGTCTCTTAATTTTAAAAAGTTAATTGTGTTGCTTTTTTATTTATAGGCGCAGATACAGGACCAAGGACCGTTGAAATAATCAGGGTAAGTCAATTTTGCTATTTTTCTGATCTTTGTTGATTTGCATAAAACGTATATTTTCTCCTTATTATATAATTTGTTGGATTGTTAGTGTCCTCTTTTAAGTTTCACTGAAGTAATCAAATGGTCTATCTTTCATAAATAGAAAAATCAGTAAAGCCGCATCATTCACAGACCACTGTGAATCTTTGGGTACATCCCATCCACTATGTTTTGTGCATGTGTTTAAGTTTTACAAAACAACAACAACAACAAAATGGTGTCATATGGATATACTCTTGAGGCTTATCTTTTTCACTTTTATATTTTGAGAGAGAGAAAGCCAGCAGGGGAGGGGCAGAGAGAGAATTTTAAGCAGGCTCCACAACCAGCATGGAGCCCAGTGCAGAGCTCAGTCCCACCACTGTGAGACCATGACCTGCGCTGAAATCAAGAGTTGGATGTTCAACCGACTGAGCTACCCAGGCACCCCATTGTCTTTTTCACTTTAAAGCATGAACTTTTAGTCATGCTCGTATTTGTTGACGATTTCTATTGGTTGTATAGTATCCCATCATATCATGTGCTATAATTTTTTTAATCAGCTTCCTCCTACTAAACAATTAGCACATTTCTCAACTTTTGCTCGTTTATAACAACATCTTTGTATTTCTTTTTTGTCCATATCATGAGTGATTTCTTCAGGATTTGTTCCTAAAATGAAATTGGTTTTTGTTTACAAAAAAAAAAAAAATTTTTTTTTAATCTTTCAGTAATCTCTAACTCAGTGTGGGCTTTGAACTTACAACCCCAAGATCAAGGGTCACATGCTCTATAGACTGGGCTACCCAGGTACCTCTAGAAATGAAATTGTTGAGTCAAGAGCCACACTTGTTATTTAAAGGCTTTTATACATGTTACTAAATTCCCTTCCCCAAAAGATTGTGTAATATGTATTTAAGTTCATAAAATTGTCATATCCTGATGTTCAAACTCCTGTGTGACATCCAGAATATTGGAAAGTACTTTCACTTTGGTCACTTTTAAACATTAAATTTGGGGACACCTGAGTGGCTCATTCAGCTCAGTCCAACTCTTGATTTTGGCTCAGGTCATGATCTCATGGTAGTGAGATCAAGCCTCACACTGGGCTCGCACTGGGCATAAGGCTGCATAGGATTCTCCCTCTCTTTCTCTCTCTCTGCCCCTCCCCTGCTCGCATGCACTTTCCCTCTATCTCTCTCTCTAAACATTACATTTGGGATTCAAGAAGTATGACCTTGCTATAACCATGGTTCAACTGCAGTGAAGAGATATCCAGCATAGCTTAGCTCTCTGGAGTCAATCATAGCTGTGTTTGAAGGCATTCTACCGTTTATGAGCTCTATAACCTTTGGCAAGTTACTGACTTCAGGTTTTCTTATCTGTAAACTGGGGATGATAACACCTCACAAAGTAAATCTTGTGTGGATTAAATGCGGTCATGCAAATGGTGTGCCTGGCATTGTACCTAGTGCATCATAAATGTCCAGGAAGTGACATCCATTATTAGTGATTACAACTTTAGCTAAATCTGTTTTATTTGTTCTTAGTGTCTTTCCACCAGAGTGGCAACTCTATGTTCCTATGGGACATAGGGACATATGGACATAACTTTCCTATGGGAAAGTTAAATCTACCAACATATACATAATTATGGACAAATTAAGGAAGCATTATGATGGATTCGAACAAAGCCAAGTTATTCCATAAATTTCTCCTCATTCCAAGATTTATAAAATATCATTTTATGCTTCCTTAGTCGTTTCAGCCAGTTGTTTTTTTTTTACAGGCTTTTATAAAACGGCCTGCTCCTACCAACTGTATTCTCCCACAAATGGTCCAAGCAGAAAATTTGCGATGAAATGCATCTTGCCATTTTGCATGCAGGGCTTTACTATTGATGCATTCAGGAAATAAAAGCTAGAGGGGCGCCTGGGTGGCTCAGTCGGTTAAGCGGCCGACTTCCGCTCAGGTCATGATCTCGCGGTCTGTGAGTTTGAGCCCCACGTCGGGCTCTGTGCTGACGGCTCAGAGCCTGGAGCCTGTTTCAGATTCTGTGTCTCCCTCTCTCTGACCCTCCCCCGTTCATGCTCTGTCTCTCTCTGTCTCAAAAATAAATGTACGTTAAAAAAAAAAAAAAAGAAAAAAAATTTAAAAAAAAAAGCTAGACACAAACGTGCTGGAAAACAGGGTATAAATTACCTGTACTAGAGAGGTCAGCATCACCATTCTTCTTTTATAGACATGATGTGGCAGCATTCGTAGTGTTATTAATAATAAAGAATGAGTCCTCACACTTATGTGACATGAGTTTTTTTGTTTTTTGTGTTTTTAAGTTTATTTAGAGAGGGAAAGAGAGAGCACATGCAGGGGAGCGGCAGAGAGAGAATCCCAAGCAGGGTCTGTGTTGTCAGCACAGAGCCCAACACGGGGCTGGATCTCATGAACCAGACGATCATGACCTGAGCCGAGATCAAGAGTCCGACACTCACAGGACTGAGCCACCCAGGTGCCCCCATGACATGAGTTTTTAAAGTTCTTTCAGGGGCACCTGGGTGGCTTAGTCGGGTAAGCGTCGGACTCTTGATCTCGACTCAGGTCATGATCTCAAAGTTCGTGAAAATGAGCCCTACATCAAATCGGGCTTTGCACTGACAGTGTAGAGCTGGCCTGAGATTCTTTCTCTCTCTCTCACTCTCACTCTCTGCCCTTCCCCCACTCGCATGGCTGCTCGTGCATGCACTCTCAAAATTAAAAAAAAAAATTTTAAATAAAGTTCTTTCATACATGGTTTTTCTTGTTGTTCTTTTCCCTTTTTCCAACTTTATGAGGTAAAATTGAAGCTCACTAAGTGGTATGTATTTTTAAATGATCAATTAAAACTGTAGAAACCCTGCTACCATATAGGTCCCTTTTCCACAACCATACCACAACCATACCACTAACCTTGCCTGGTTTCTCTGGCT
Source organism: Panthera onca (assembly GCF_046562875.1). Classification (NCBI taxonomy): domain Eukaryota; kingdom Metazoa; phylum Chordata; class Mammalia; order Carnivora; family Felidae; genus Panthera; species Panthera onca. The sequence continues at coordinate 170,810,137 of NC_138346.1, read as the reverse complement.
CTGGTGGCCAGAAGAGGTAAAATGGGGCAAGATAGGTGTTAATATCAGAGAGAGTGACTCCACCTTTACAGCCCCTTGACTGGGGCTCGCCCTCAGGACCAAGCTGCCAGGAAAACAGCTGAGAAATCCACCCCTTACGTTTTTTCTCCAAGTTTTGGCCCTCCACCACAATTTGTTTGAGTTTCTTTACTTTTCAGAAACCTCAGGTAGTTGTTTCCATGTTTGATAGAGTTGTTCACTGTAATGAGTCAGCAGGAGAGGGATGCCACGGACGTGCAACGCGACCAGGCTGAAACTGGAACTCATCATTCATTCTTTGAGTGATTTTTAAAATAGTAACCCTGTGCAGCAAATATGGGGAAGGCCTGGACTGCAGCCAGGATCCCTTCACCGGGGTCCGCATGAACCAGGCTGCCTCACCCAGTGATCCTAGCGAACACTTTCAGTCACATCTTACTTCTCTCCGCAAACTCGGCTGTCCCTGCAGCAGGTGTCCTCTCAGATCCTTTATTGTGATGCAGCCGTGCGGCTCTTTGAGAGCCAAGTGTGTTTGTTCACACCCAGAAGAGCATGATATGTGTGGCAGTTTAATCATAAACACCATATGAGATCATACTTGCCAAGTCTGCATCAAAATTGGCCACTAAACTGAGCAGTAACATAGGGTTGTTTTGTATTTTTTTGTTTGTGCTCCTACCGTTGTCTTTTACTGAGCCTTTTCTGTAGGCCAAGACTGCACTATATCATCTCATTTAATCCTCAAACCAACATATAAAGACAGAAGCTCTAAGAGCTTAAGGAACTGCATTGAGATCCCTTCCCCCAAGCTAAGTAAGTGCTAGAACTGAAACAGGTGTTTTGGACTCCAAAGGCACTGCGTTTAACTCCTGTGTTTCCCTGGCCTCCTGCATCATGGACAGATTTTGTGCAACAGCTATCTGGGGGCAACCAGGTTGTGGGGTTTTCTTATTAAATATAGGAACATGGTGTTGTCCTTCTTTTTTAGGAGCTCAGCGATGCCCTTGGAATCAGTATTGCTGGAGGAAAAGGAAGTCCCTTAGGAGATATCCCAATATTTATTGCCATGATTCAGGCCAGTGGTGTGGCTGCACGTACACAGAAGCTTAAGGTAAACAAAAGGGGAATGGTGAAGTGCTAACAGCATGTGGTAGGAGACGAAGGTGCAGCCATGGGCACTTTGTTTAAAGTTGGAATTCCAACAGAGACCCACACGGAGGGCAAAATGCATTGGAGAAAGTTTACACCTAAAATTCATTAAGCCCCTGGGCATATAAAAATATTATTGTTCGTATCAAAGCTTCTTGATGAAAGAAGAAATTGCAGCCCTTTTTCAGAGCCTCCGATACCATTTTTAGCACTCCATTCCACCCAAAATTAATTTTCCCCCGAGAGAGATTTGACCTGAGAATCGTCCTTCAACCAGAATTAATGCTCTTATGTTCCCCCCCCCCCCCCATTGCCCCTCCATCTTAACTTAGGTAGAAAAATAAAGGAGAAAATATCTGGCCTCCTCATTAGAGTTTTACTGAACAGTTAATTTGTACACCCCACTATTACTGGTGAGTGGACGTATACAACACCACCATTGCCAAAATACAAAAGTGGCCTGCCGTGCCTTCTCAGGATCAAATCTGGCCCCCTTCTTGTTTCTCTGATTGGTCTGTGTTTGGGGAAAGCCATAAAAATTCCTCATGTTTCTGGAACATGCATACACAGTAGAAACACGGAACCTTCACAATAGCCCCACATGGGAAACATGACTTACAAAGAATTTTAAGCATTCTTCTCAAATTTAATTTTTCTTAATGATAGTGATTTTCTTCCACTTTTGTACTTCCAGGTTGGAGATCGGATTGTCAGCATTAATGGGCAACCTTTGGATGGGCTGTCTCACGCGGATGTGGTTAATCTGCTGAAGAACGCCTACGGGCGCATCATCCTGCAGGTATTGCGATCAATGGAGCACGCAGCTGCACAAGGCAGATAAGTGGCGTGCAAAAAAAGATTGAGCGTCACTGGCAGTAGGCATCACCGCCCAGCAGGGTGCTTGCTGATGTGAATTATGAAGGTTGAGAGCTAGAAATTATTATTTTTATTCAGAAATTCTTTAATGCCACCCATACAGGCAGTGAGCATGATTATATGAAAGCATAACAAGGGGAGAAAAATTACTCTTTGCTTCACATGATAAATCAACAAGGCTTTTAGCTTCCAGCGTTCTTTTGTAAATCAAAGTTTGTGAGGAATGGGAAATGATTTCTTTTCTTATGCCCAAAAACTGTTACCCAACTGCCTGAGCACTGTTTCCTCCACTCCTTTTTTAAAGGAAAGAAAAAATACAATGCTCTTTTTCCCTTAGCATAAATGATTGCCAACACGGTTAAATTCCCACTGTATGGTTGTCATCAACTAAGGCAGACAATTATTTATCAACTGTGGTCCCCCAGAGTCCCGTCCAGATGCACAAAGAAATATACCAGGAAGTAAGAAAGAGGTATGCTGTTAATTACCTCTCCTATTTCAGCACCTCACATGTCTCTGAGATTGATATGGTGCACTGAGAGGCAGGATACTGCAGTGAGTTTTGCTGATGAGTTTCCCCCAAAACGTATGATTAAAATCACCACACTTCTGCAGGTAGTAGTGAACGGTTTACAGGTAAAAAGAATAAAACCCACCATTTAGCACCTTAGAGAGAGGGCTAGCCAGCCCCTCAGATCATTCTAGCCTTAAAATAATAATTTCAAGGGGTGCCTGGCTGGCTCAGTCGGTTAAGCATCAGACTTCAGCTCAGGTCATGATCTCACAGTTCATGGATTCAAGCCCCGCGTTGGGCTCTGTGCTGACAGCTCAGAGCCTGGAGCCTGCTTTCAATTCTGTGACTTCCTCTCTCTGTGTCCCTCCCCCCACTTGCTCTCTCTCTCTCTCTCAAAAATAAACATTAAAAAAAAAATTTTTTTTTAATAATTTCAGGGGCTCCTGGCTGGAGTCAGTAGAGCAGGCAACTCTTGATCTCCGGGTTGTAAGTTCGAGCCCCACATTGGGTATAGAGATTACTTAAAAATAAAATCTTTAAAATAATAACAATTATTGTTGTTTCAAACTGGAAAGCCATTATACTGAGGAGAACAAATTTGTGGTGCTTAACTCTCCCATCTCAGCGGTCTAAATCCAAAGAGCCAAAAAAGATGTTACAAAAGTAAATGAGCTGCAGCATGTATGCAGGGGATCATCAAAATACTGTCAGTAGGGGTGCCTGGGTGGCTCAATTGGTTAAGCATCCAACTCTTCATATTGGCTCAGATCACGATCTCATGGTTCATGAGTTTGAGCCCCACGTCGGGCTCTGCGCTGACAGCACAGAACCCACTTGGGATTCTCTCTCTCTGCCTCTACATGCTTGTGTTCCCTTTCTCTCTCTCTCTCTCTCTCTCTCTCTCTCTCTCTCTCTCTCTCAAAATATAAACATTTTTTTTTTAAATACTGTCAGTAGTGTCAAGGGAGTTTATGTGATAGGCAACATATTACTCAGTGATCTGGGTCCCTGAGTTTCTACTGAACACAAATCAAAACACTATGGGCACTGGCTGTCAAGTGAGCTTGCCCTCTACTCCTTGTCCTCACTTTCAGTGGAAGTTAGGCTGTCGTGTCACATTCCTCCTTCTACCCACCTCAGTCATGGTCAGAGCCTGCAAACTCTTGCTCTTCCCTCGAGTTATGCTGACCCCTAGAGGCCTACAAGTGCAACTCCTCCATCTCAGACTGGGGACCGTTCATCACACAGAATTTTAAAAGGAAGTTATTTCAAATAATAACTACGTCAAGACAAAAAAAAAAAAAAAAAGTCTCCCTTAGCAAAACCTGGTATTATCGATATTTCCATACATTGACATAATTTGTTCAGCTCTACCTTCTTCACAAAGAAATGAGAAGACACGATGCAAAATTGTAACATTAACTGTAAAAGTAACTTAAATGAAAATGAACTCAAGCTCTCCCATGCAGAATTAACACTTCACTCTGCCAAATTACCCCTATTAACACACCTTTGAGGGAGTTCCTCATTTTTCCTATTTCTGTACTTTAAGAAAATGACATTTGGTTTTAAAATGTTCTCTTGCATTAATCACATTAGTTGGTAGTGTTATTTTCTAACATGTGCTATTAAAAGCTTAATGGAATCCTTTGGGATTTTTACAGTTATAATCTACACAGTTATGGGTATGGAACATATGTGCTGCCAAAGGCATTAGACACAAAATCCAGAAAATTCTTATGTCCTGCATCAAATGCCTTACAGTTACATAGTGTACTTGCCTTAATTAAAACAATGTGCATGTAGTGCCAGCAATATAGTTATTACAGCTGACTTGGCACTAGGTAACTATTTTTATCATCAGGTGAGCCAGCCCATTGGCAGAAGAGTAGGGAAGGTCAGGTAATTGTGTCTGATGATGTGGAAAAGACTTACTGTCGGTGTATCATGCAAAGCAGTCAGCAACTGCTGGTTGCACAGGAAAGATTAAGGTCAGCAGACTGCAGGGTAGAGAAGGGGAAAGAGTGGAAGAGATGACCAACACTTCCAGAAGCTTCTCTCTACAGCATAAATTGCTATCTCTGGGTGTAATAAGGAGGTAGACATTTCTGCCCTTAAAGTCTGATGATTTCTTATTATCAATCATAGATTGGTCAGTGGAGATCAATGTGGCTACGAGGGGTCAATTATATTTGCTTTTGTAGTCTGAGAGCTTGTCTGGTTAAGCTCTTTTGTCTGTAGAATGACCATAAAGCCTTTTTTTGGACAAAATCAGATAACCCAGACTCTGCCAGGAAACATATATGTATCTTTCTTTGAGACCACAGAAGATAAAAAGAGCATATCAGGGACTTTTATCACTTAAGGAACTTGTGAGGCTTCTTCTGGGTCCTTTAAGATATTTTACAAATATTTGAGAGTGTAGCAGAATGAGTGGATTGAGGTAACACTAACTAAACTAGAGGATGTGGGAGGAGTATCCTGGGAGAGGAGAGAACATTTGTAGTTTGAGACGTCCAAGTGGAGATGGCCAGCAGGCAGAGGAAATACTGGCCAATGTTCAGGGAGACGTCATTGCTGGGAACTGGGTAAATAAAGCCATCTGAGGCTTTTCAGTGCCGCCATCCCCACTGCCTGGCACATTACATACATCATAGATATTGGCTGAATAAGTGAATGAAAACAGTGGTGACAAGACAGGACAAAGGCTTAGAGTCAACGGCAAGTATAGAAGGCAGGAGAAGAGAGTCTGAAATCAGGGAGATTCATTGAGGGTCTGTCTACAAAGTAGTTTGGGAAGTAGTCCTTTGAGGACATTCTCCAGAACACAAGATAATTGCTTAAGAGGGCCCAACTGCTGGTTGGGAGAAAGAGAGAGAGAGAGAGAGAGAGAGAGAGATCATATTTATTAATATAGAGAAAACAGCGGTGCCTGGGTGGCTTAGTGGGTTAAGCATCTGACTCTTGATTTCAGCTCAGGTCATGATCTCATGGTTTGTGAGTTCAAGCCCTGCATCAGGCTCTGTGCTGACAATGCAGAGCCTGCTTGGTATTCTCTGTCTCTCTCTCTCTCTCTCTCTCTCTTTCTCTCTTTCTCTTTCCCTCCCTCTGCCCCTACCCCAATCAGGATCTCTCTCTCTCTCTCTCTCTCTCTCTCTCAAAATAAGTAAATAAACTTTTAAAAAAAGCTTTAATTAAAAAAAAAATAGAAAACAGTGGCTTCTTTTTGAACTCTCAGTTGAAAATGGAAGAGAAAAAGTAAGACATGGGATTAATTCAGGAGATCTAATATCCAACCAATAGGAGTTGCAAAAAGAAAAACAGAAAAATAAGAAAGAAAGAAATCTTAGCTTAAAGTCCATTAAGTAGTAAGCAGGATAAGTATAGTACCTATATACCTTCTAAAACTTTTTTTTTTAATGTTTATTTGTTTTTGAGACAGAGAGAGAGCACAAGCAGGGGAGGGCCAGGGAAAGAGAGAGACACAGAATCTGAAGCAGGCTCCAGGCTCTGAGCCATCGGCATGGAGCCCAATGCAGGGCTTAAACCCACAAACCATGAGATCATGACCTGAGTTGAAGCTGGACGCTTAACTGACTGAGCCACCCAGGTGCCCCACTTCTAAAACTTGCAAAGAGAAAAGTATAAGCTACTTACAAAAGAACAAGAGATTCAAATAGCACCTCTTTTTCAGCAGTGTGTTTCTGAGAAACTTACTTTAGGATGTACTCCAGCAAAAAAAGCAAGTAAGAAAATAAGAAAAGTAAGAAAGAGGGAAGCCCATGGATTCAGTGCTGAAGAACGTGGAAGTCCCAGGACAGCTGTATGGCAGGCACAGAGAACAACTTGCCCAAATTGGAGCAGGGGGAGAAGAGACTGAGATGCCACTGAATCAAAAGGAAGGAAGAGGAACAGATGGATTATCTTATCTGTTTAACTAAATTGGAAGTTTGGAATTACTGGGGAAATTTGGGGCTTAATTAGTGATAAATATATAAAAATTAAAGTGAGATCATTATTAACTTTGGAGAAAATAAACTTGTACCAAGAAAAGGAAATGTAATCACAGTACAGTAGCTGACTCAGTATAAACAACATTTACATAAACATTGTAACTCATAATAATTAATACAACCAAACATCATAATGCATGAAATAATAGTATCTTGGGTATTTGGTATGTATTAGTGGGAAGGAAAATATGACAAGTAAATCTTTAATGTTAAAATGAAAAGAAAAGAGATGGTTGGAAATGATTAGAACCACAGAGGTTTAAGTATATATTTTTTATATGAAATTTATTTTCAGATTGGTTTCCATACAACACCCAGTGCTCATCCCAACAGGTGCCCTCCTCAATGCCCATCACCCACTTTCCCCTCCCTTCCACCCCGTCAACCCTCAGTTTATTCTCAGTTTTTAAGAGTGTCTTAAGGTTTGACTCCCTCCCTAACTTTTTTTTTCCTTCCCCTCCCCCACAGTCTTCTGTTAAGTTTCTCAGGATCCACATAAGAGTGAAAACATATGGTATCTTTCTCTGTATGACTTATCTCACTTAGCATCACACTCTCCAGTTCCATCCACATTGCTACAAAAGGCCGTATTTCATTCTTTCTCATTGCCAAGTAATATTCCATTGTGTATGTAAACCACAATTTCTTTATCCATTCATCAGTTGCTGGACATTTAGGCTCTTTCCATAATTTGGCTATTGTTGAAAGTGCTGCTATAAACATTGGGGTACAAGTGCCCCTATGCATCAGCATTCCTGTATCCCTTGGGTAAATTCCTAACAGTGCTATTGCTGGATCATAGGGTAGATCTATTTTTAATTTTTTGAGAAACCTCCACACTGTTTTCCAGAGCGGCTACACCAGTTTGCATTCCCACCAACAGTGCAAGAGGGTTCCCATTTCTCCACATCCTCTCCAGCATCTATAGTCTCCTGATTTGTTCATTTTAGCCACTCTGACTGGTGTGAGGTGATATCTGAGTGTGGTTTTGATTTGTATTTCCCTGATGAGGAGCGACGTTGAGCATCTTTTCATGTGCCTATTGGCCATCTGGATGTCTTCTTTAGAGAAGTGTCTATTCATGTTTTCTGCCCATTTCTTCACTGGATTATTTGTTTTTCGGGTGTGGAGTTTGGTGAGTGCTTTATGGATTTTGGATTCTAGCCCTTTGTCCGATATGTCATTTGCAAATATCTTTTCCCATTCTGTTGGTTGCCTTTTAGTTTTGTTGATTATTTCTTTTGCAGTGCAGAAGCTTTTTATCTTCATGAGGTCCCAATAGTTCATTTTTGTTTTTAATTCCCTTGCCTTTGGGGATGTGTCAGGTAAGAAATTGCTGCAGCTGAGGTCGGAGAGGTCTTTTCCTGCTTTCTCCTCTAGGGTTTTGATGGTTTCCTATATCACATTCAGGTTCTTTATCCATTTTGAGTTTATTTTTGTGAATGGTATAAGAAAGTGGTCTAGTTTCATTCTTCTGCATGTTGCTGTCCCGTTCTCCGCACCAGGTTTAAGTATATTTAAAGAGCCACAGGAGGGCACCTGGGTGACTCAGTTGGTTGAGCATCCAACATTTGATATCGGCTCAGGTCATGATCCCATGGTTATTAGATTGAGCCCTGTGTTGGGCTCCATGCTGAGCGTAGAGCCTGCTTGAGAGTCTCTTTCTAAAATAACTATTAAAAAGATGGGGCACTTGGGTGGCTCAGTTCGTTAAGCGCCCGATTTCGGCTCAGGTCATGATCCCACGGCTCATGAGTTCGAGCCCCATGATAGGCTCTGGGCTGACAGCTAGGAGCCTGGAGCCGGCTTCAGTTTCTGTCTCCCTCTGTCTCTCCCCCTCCCCCACTTGCACTCTGTTTCTCTCTCTCAAAAATAAACATTAAAAAAAAAAATTGAAAAAGAAACACAGGCAACAAGTAGAACTTTAGATAATATAAAAGTGGAAGAGTTTGGCAAGTTAAATTTTCATCTGTTGGAATATTTCATCTGTCAAAATAGGGAGTTGATAAGACATCAATAAGATGATAAATTTTAATATAGGCTTATAAGCATATTACTTAGCTTGTATATACCTCCAGAATTGAAAAGTTTAGTGTGTCTCTAGAGAGTGAAGAGTGTTAATTTTTTTATCATGTGCCATACTATTTAGTTTTTTATCCTGTGCACCCAAGAAGAAATATGCTGGAAGAATAAAATAGAAAAGAGCCAGGAGTCAAGAATACAGGTTCTAGACACTAAAGGAGGAAGGAATTTGAAGAATGGCACACTTACCAATGAAGCAGAAGTAAATAAAACTGGAAAAGTCACTAAACTGGCAGATAAATCACTGGCAATCTTTAAAGAAATTGATTTTCTTTCAGAGTTGGTGGCAAGTCAGTAGAGGGCAAAGGAGTAGTTGGGGGCAAAGGAGATAGAAAGGAGAAGGTAAGGATGATGTTACCTCTGAAAAAGAAGATGAAAAATTTTGCAGTGAAGAGCCACCTGGCTGGCTCAGTCCGTAGAGCAAGAGACTCTTGCTCTCAGGCTTGTAAGTTCTAGCCCTGCGTTGGGTGTAGAGATTACTTAAAATCTTTAAAAGAAACAAATTTTCTAATGACGATGATCATTGCAGTGATACTGCTGCTAGTTCAGAGACCAGTCTGAGACTCACTGGAGCTGTGCATTATTTAGAGTAAAGCACGTTCTTCTCAATGCCTGGAAAATCCATGGCACCCCACCTTCATCCCCTCTTTATAGATCTTGTGAAATCCTTTCTTTAGAAACCAGAAAGTTGGAGAATAGGGAATGCCTGGGGGTCATTCCCCCCACCCCCCAGAGCATGAATTTATTCAAAATAATGACTGTGCCTCTAGTACCTGGCCCGGCCTAGAGTACATGCCTAGTAAGTGTTGGTCATATTGACTGGGTTGCTGAGCTATGCTGATCAAGTTAAAAGACATGAACTTACAGAGAACTAATCACAGTCCCAATCTGTCCAGAAAAATTCTACTAGAGGAGAAAGATGGATTGGGTTGGGAACGGAAAAGGTGTGTGACAGAGGGTACAGGGCAAGCATCTAAAGGCACCTGTGAGTATCATTAAAGGAATGCTTTGTGAGCGGTTCTTAACCTTGGTTGCACAGTAAAATCACTTGATTCCATTACTGGTTCCCGGGTCTACCACGTGAATTCAATTGGTCTGGGATGTGGCATGGAGAGAAGTTGAGGCTTCCCAGGTGTTTCTAATATGTAACCAGCTGATCTATGGAGGGCCTGATGTGACCACGTGATGCCAGGAAGGGGGTGGTAAGCTCCAGGAAAAGGACAAAGAGCTAAAGGTTTGAAAGTTGAAATGAAGACCAGTGGAAATTCTGTAGAACACATAGGTTTTAGCGTCAGAGAGTTGTGTGTTTGGGTCCTCTCGCTTAACTCTTGAGTTTTCTCTACATAGGGATCGTAGCTCCTTTCTTCCAACGTGGCCGTGAGGATTAGATGAGGTGTAATGTTTAATAAAAACCATGGATGCCAATGGTAAGCATTAAATAAGTGGCATTTTATTACTTTCATTATAATAACACAGGCGTTAAGTCAGTAGATGCTAACGTCTCTAAAACCCTGGAAACGGAGTGGTTTTCCGTGTGGCACCTGAGGTGTGTGCCACTAGATATTGATGTGACCGGAAGTCACTTTGACCCTTATTTTACTCCAAACTTAAAACATTTGACAGTTCAAACCATTATATTTTTAAAACAGATACATTGAAATCAATATATTCTGATGTCACTGGAATCAGTGTCGTTAGATCCTAAATAAAGACTTGAAGCAGATGTGCTTCCTACTTCGTTAAGTTACACCAAATACCAGTCATAGGACAAGGCAAGTTTTGTGTCTTTATATTTTTAAGTATGCTTCATGCCCAATATGGAGCCCAGTGCAGGGTTTGAACTCACAACCCTGAGATCAAGACTTTGGCTGAGATCAAGAGTCAGATGCTTAACCGACTGAGCCACCGAGGTGTCCCAAGGCAAGCTTTTCTTGTTCTTCTGTTCTGTGCCCCATCTGAAGATACCAGCTTTCTCAGAGATCACCCTAACTTGATAGCCTTCCTGTCGGTTTTCAGCATATCTACCCTATGGATCTAGGATCCAGGTTGGGTGTGAGTGCCGAGTTTGTATTTGTACAGCAAGATTTGAGTCCTAACAAATCTAAGGGCTAATCTTATTCCTGTACAGTATCAGCGGCCCAGGAAAGTTCTAAGCAAGGAGCTCAAGCTTTTGTACATTGTTATATCCTACTTCTCTGGAAAATATTTCAATTTCTCAATTCTCCAAAACAATCCCCCCCCCCCCCGCAAACCTATTTTTAAGGAAAAGTACTCATCCTAGGGTTCATGCAATAAAACTTTGTGCTTTATTACTCAATTAAAAAGTATTAAACATACATCATTCTTTAACATACATCACTCTAATATAGAAAATACAATTCTGACTGAATTTAGTTTTGCTTTTAACCTAAATTATTAAATGCCACAGAAAGCCAAGGCGTGAGAGCATATCAGAGTAAATACTTTCCTACAGTAAAGGGGTTTGAGGAAGAGATAAAATTTAAGAAGGAAATGAATATTGAAGAGGAAACCCTCTTGGAGGAGGAAATACAGTTTGATTAGGAAATCCATTTGGCGGGGGAAACACATTGTGAGGGGCAAGGGCAGTCGGAGGGGGGAACACGTTGTGAGGGGCAAGGGCAGTCGGAGGGGGAAACACATTGTGAGGGGCAAGGGCAGTTGGAGGGGGAAACACATTATGAGGCACAAGGGCAGTCGGAGGGGGAAACATCCTTATTGGTTCTTCCTCTTCCACTGATTGAAAGGTCTCTGCTTTTTCATTAGGCTCAGAGGATAGGGCTTCTTCCCGATTCTTCGTTTCACAAGCCTTCCTCTCAGATAGAGTGACTTCCTCCTCCTCTTTCATTTCACATGACTCCCCCTCCTCAAGTGCAGGGATTTCCTCCTCTTCTTCCATTAGACCAGTGGTCTCCGTCTCCTCAGGTAGGCACTTATTAAATGTTTGATCATAACAAGGCTGGGGAAAAGGTGAGGAAATGAAGTACTTTCATTAAACCTGGTGAGAGTTGAAACACTGCTGCAACCACTTGGCAGCTTCAGAAGACCTATTAAATTTACTCTGTGAATACCCATCACCCAGCAGTTCCATATCGGATTATCTTAAAGGACCACTCAAGATGCATGTAGCAGCACTATGTGCAACAGTAAAGAGGACATAATCTTAAAGGGCCACAGGTTTTGAACCAGGTTAATGGTTTTGAAGGGTGAGTGGGAAGCAAGGAGGACATCTACTACATCTCCAGTCCCCAGGGGATGAGGGATGAGGCAAGAGGTTGCTGATGTGAGGAATGTAAAAAGCCAGACGATGGGGTGGAGATCTTAAGAGTTGGAGCTGGCCCTAGCCAGGTCCAAGGACCCCAGACACCACAGCTCTTGAACCATATATTCAGGTTGTATAGACTTTAATACCTATAGTCTAAGGACCTCAAAGCCTTCATTGCCTTACCCAGGAGCCCTATCTTTCCCCTCTCTTCTCTCCACATTGAGCCATGTGTTCATATCTGTCCCCCACACTAGATCACATCAACTGTAAGCCTGTTTGTTGGAGGGAGGGAACACATTTGCTCTCCCTTGGTTTCCTATGCTCCTGGTTCTATCCTCAGAACCTACCACAGAAGTTTGTCCCCAGGAGTTGAAGATTTACTTTAAAAAAAAAATGAGTAAACTTCCCATTAGTCTGTTTGCCTTTGCCCTTCTTCAGAAAGTGTAAATAGACCTTTCCCAGCCTTACCTCCATGCCGTTTGGTCCCTGATGTTGATGAGGGAAGAGCACTTCAGAGGCCGCGCTGAACACTCATAGGCCACATCTCCTTGGACTTGTACCCGGCTGAACATACATACCCTTCCAAGATCAGATTATGGTCTTTCCTAAGTCAATCCCTGGGAAGACCAATCAACTCTGAGACCACGATGGTTAATGCAAATGCCTTGGGCCTATAAAGTCTTTCTGAGGGTGATGAGTTTATTCTCTCCTTGCCTTCCTACAAAAGACTGCTGTCAGTGAAAATCCTTCACATTTCCCACTAGCTTCTTGGCTTCCACTCCTACAAAATAGGAGCTTGCACAGCTCCAAGGATCCTAGGTAATTCTCTAGGATTTAATGTTATCAGTGGCTGGGAGTGGCCTTTTTATTTCAGGGTTGGCATTGAGCAAGAGGCCTTCAGATTTGGAGGGATGTGAGTTTTTCTGTGCGATGGTGCTGTTAGAAGTGTTTTTATCTTCTCTAGCTAGATAAAAAAAATTTAATTTTTACCCAAATAGAACTGTGACTTTGGTTTCACAACTTATACGGTTGATTTCGTGGACTCTTGAAAGGGTATTCTCTTTCTAAAAGTTAAAAAAAAAACTGTCCTTCTGGAACATCCATGGGCATATGTCTCCCACGCCCTGAGCCCTCTTCATATAGTATCCTGTGAGGGTGAGGACATTTTTCCACCTGTTGCCAAGCACACATCCAGATGATCTGCTCTATTTGCAACTGCTTGTTCAACTATCTCTCTGCCCCTCTTCCTCCTTGACACCATATCTAGAGTTTACTTAATCATATGCACTGTGAGTCAGATTGCCTGGTGTGAGGGTCCAAGACCATGTCTATACCCTCACACTGCCCAAGATTCTAGAATAAAATGAAATGGAAGTGAATCCAGCTTTCACTCCTTAACTGACCTTGAGAAAGTTACTTAATCTCTCTGCTCCAGGTTCCTCTGCCCAACATACGGAAACAATAGTGGTACCTACCTGAGTCCGTAGGGACTCAGGAGAGTGTTTAGCATAAAGTAAGTGCTCAGTTTATATTCATTAGTTGTGGTGCTGTTATATATTAGACAAATGAGCAAATAAAGGATCAGGTTGCCATCAAAGGTTGGCTTTTGAAGGTACCTTAGAAAAAACAGTATTTGTGGTACCTGACCAGCTCCCTTGGTGGAACATCAGACACTTGATCTCAGACTCACGAGTTCAAGGTCGTGACTTAAAGTCTTTAAGTTGGGCATAAAGCCTACTTAAAAGAAGAAAAAATAGTATTTTACTGACTTTCTTCCTTAGCCCCATAATGGGTGGATTTTTTCACGGTCAACTAAGAGTACAAGTCCAAATTCCCACCAAGTATAGGAATCTCCTTTACTCTGTCCCGAATTGATAGATTTTGAACCTCTATTTGAATGCTTGCTTTGGCAAGATGCTCATATCCTAACAAGCTGTGCCATTCCATTCTGTAACTACCTTATTAGATTTTTTTTTCCTCTTTAACAGGACCCAAAACCAATCTGCTTGTAACCTCCATCAGTCTCACTCTGTTCCGTGGAAATTCATAAGATTGAGTCCCATAATCCCTATTCCTTAGGAAGGTTTTGGGTTCATTCACTCCACAAATACTCATTAAACAACTGTTATGTGCCAGGCATGTTAATACTGAGAAGCAGTCCTTATCCTCATGAATCCTGTGATTGAGGGAGAAAGACCTGTTAACAGTCACACAAATATGTCTCATTGCAATTTGTGAGAAAAAATTCTTATGGAGAGGAAAGCAGGAGAAATTAAAACACTGGTGGTAAAGAAGGCTTGTATACGGAAAGTGACTTTTTAAGTGAACACCAGGCCAACTGGCTTTTTTTGGTAGGGTAGGGGGAGGGGTGGGGTTTCTGGACAGAGAGAACTGGAATGGGGGTGGAATGGAAGGAGATAATGGGATTAGAGGAGCAGGACCTCGTAGGGGAGGACCTTTGTGTTTATAGTTAGGAAGTCTGGATTTTATTCTGAGTACAAAGAGAGACCACTGGAAGGTTTTAAGCAGGGGAGTGCCATTATCCATTTTATGTTAAAAAAGATAACTGGCTGTTGTATAGAAGAGATTGAAAGAGGATGACTGGGGATGCTGGTTAAAAGGCAGTTGGTGATGATGAATTGATTAGGATGGTCACCACAGAGGTGAAAAGAAAACAGATTTGAGAAGTACTTTAGAGGTAGGATCCAGAGGACTTGGTGGTGGATTGCATATGGCAGGGGAGAGATGGATGTATCAGGTTGATATTCAGAGACAGTACCTGTGTGGTTAGCATCCCGGCATCTTTTCTAGTTGGACAGTCGTCACCAGCCAGAAATCAAGTATTTTCAATACTCCACCTAGTGCATTTCTAATTAGGTAGCCAGAGGTGCCATTTACTAAGAATTTTTCAAATTCATTGAAAAATGGTTATTGAATCAAGAGTTTGAATTTGTGTTCATCATAATAAGCCTTTGAGTTGTTAAAATGCAGATGGTGAATTGGCAAGTGGATATAGCCGACTAGGCTGGGAACTGTCAGCACCTTGTTGCCATTTAAAGCTATGAGAATATATACATTGTCACCTAGACCCTGAGTGTGCATGTGGGAAGGGGGGTACAGGACTGAGCCACAGGGGCCAATAGAATAGCCAAGAGGTAGAAAAGTGGGCCCCAGCAGCATGGGGAAAGCCAGAAAGTGGGTCACAGAAGTTTAGGTCCGGTGGCTGCTGAAATGGAAGTTTAGGGATAGCTGCTGGAATGGAGTAGTTCATGAAGATGGTGTAGGTTAGAATTACAGAGGTCACATGCAAAGACAATTTCTCCAATACACTTGCTGTGGGGAGAGTAAAAAAAAAAAGGGCTGTTGGAAAGTAGAGGGGCTCTTGTGGTCAAGGAGAATCTGTTTCTTCCTCTTTCTCTTATCCTAAATATTTGCCCAGTTCATTCAGACATTCTGTATAGGATGGCATTTCCAGAAGATTCCATAACTTGCACACAGCCATGTTTTCCCTGGAATAGGATACTTCACCAAAATGTGTTCTCACTCTGCCAAGACTGGCCTGTTGGCTTTCCTTGTTCTAAAAACTCCATTAACAGATACAGCTAAGTTTAGCAATTTAGGCAGCCATGCCCTCTGTTGGCTTATTCTGAAACTGCAGTCAAATCCAGTTCTTTGCATTGCTCTCTATACTTGTGCACTGAGTATTATACCCTAGAAGAAGAACCACTGATCAGAAGCAGGGGTAGCCCAGGAGCTCTTGAGAAAGAAGCTCTGATAACTCGTAGAGGTGGAAGACACCTCCAGGCTTAGCATACAAGGCAGGCTTTTCTGATTCCCATTCAACAGATGAGCAAGCTGAAACTCAAGCACAGCACCATTTAAATGACAGAAACTGAACTCATTGAACCTCCGTCCTAGTACGAGCTGTTGGAGCTATACCATATTTCTCTTGAATACTTTTGAATGCTATTTGCAAGATTACAGATACATAAAGTGTTTACATGTCATGTACTATACTTTTGTCTGGAACCATCTAAAAAAATAATAGGGAGTCAGATATTCTTTCTTTCAATCACCAAATATTAATTGAACATCTATATGCCAGGTACTGTTGAACATAATGAGGATACAGTAGTGAATGAAACGGACAGGCTTCCTGCTCTCATACGCTCATATGACGTGACAGGGAATAAATAAATAAGGTTAAAAAATATATAGTTTATTAGAGAGTATTATTGTCTTTGCATGTGACCTCTGTTTTGTTCTTCAAAACAAAAGAATCAGAAAGCAGAGGAGGGTATGAAATGTTGGGCTGGGTGTTGGCGTAGAAATTTTAGTTACAGTCTCCAAGGTCCTGAGGGAAGTGAAGGAGCTAGCCATGCAGACACTGAACGCAGAATGTTCCACTTGCAAAGCGCTGAGGTGGAGATGCCTCTGGCACATTAGAGGAACAGCACGGAGGCCAGTGTGGCTGGAACCCAGTGAATGCGGAGGAAAATGTTAAGAGCTGAAGGCAGAGACATAACTGGGTAGGTCACCTGCAGATGACCTTGTAGATCATAGTAAGGACTTGAGCTTGTGATCCTAGGAAGTTGGGTTTCCTCTGCTTTAAGTTTTAAGCAGAGTGAAATAATCTGCTGTGTTTAACAGGACCATTCTAGCTGCTAAGGACTGAGTGGGGGAGGGGCGGAAGCAAGGACACAAGCAAGGGGGCTTTTGTAAAACTCCAGGCAAGAGATGATTCTGTAGGAAGACCAACAGCACTTTATGAGGACTGAATGCAGGTTGTGAGGGAAAGAGTAGTCAAGGATGATACCAAGGCATTTGCTGAAACTGACAGAATGAAGTGGCCATTACCTGAGATGAGGAGGGTTATGGGAATAAAGGTCGGTGTTGGACATCCCACTAATTGGTGACTGGACATATATATAAATCTAGAGGTAAGAGGTGGTGCTGCAGATGCAGGAATTATCATTACGTAGATGGTATTTAAGTTATCAAGTGGGATGAGATGAGATAAGGGGATGTTTAGTTGGGAGAGATAAGAAATTTAAGGACTGAGCCCTGTGGCACTCTAATAGAGGCTTAGGATATATGAAGGAACGGCGGGCAGGTAGAAAGGAAACCAGTAAAGTATGGTGTTATGGAAGCCAAATGAAGAAAACCATTTGAGAGAATAATCCATTTGTGTCAAATGCTGCAGGTCGTCTGAATGACATGAGGATGAGAACCAACCATTGAATATGGTATGGTTTCTCCAATTCTCTCCTGATTTACAGTGGATTTTCTTGCTCTAATTTTTCCCCCAGGTTGTAGCAGATACCAATATAAGCGCCATAGCAACTCAGCTTGAAAACATGTCTGCGAGCTACCATCTTGGTTCTCCCACGGCTGAACACCATCCAGAAGACACTGAGTGAGTATTCTAGATGCAGAGTGCCTATTACATGTGTGGGCAAGGCTCAGTGAGACCTTTTCCAGAATCTAGAGTGCTCTCTAAGGAAGAGGAGGGGGGAAGTACATATTACCTTTTCTAACTCCTAGAGAATCTCCAGAAACACACCAAGGTTTCCTGATATCGCACCAGGCTTTGCTTCACATGGGACTTCTTAACAGACTGCTGTCACGGGGCCTGCACACACACTACATCTGGTCACTTTGACATGGTGCCTTCTTCCCTAAGAAATCCCATATTTACAACCTGGGTGCACCCTGCTTGATTATGCAAAGAACTATGTTTTCTAAGCTAAAATCTTGTTCTGAGGTTAAATCTTACTGTTACAACTCCTGGCATTCTTCGTTAAAACCAGTCATCGCGGTTAAAATTGTTCGTCAAAGCAGTGTTTCTCAAACTAGAATGTGCGTATTAAATATCTAAGGAGCATATTTAAAAATGCTAATTTCTCTGACCCCATTCTCAGAGATTCTGACTAGGTGGGCTACAGTGGGTTCCCCAGGGCACTTTTGCTACCCATAGGCCGAGGATCCATACTTGGAGAAATGTCGCCTGAAGTTAATGCTCTCGGTACTGCCAGTGCCTGGTCACCGGTGTGTGCTCAGTAAATGCTTGTTGACTGATCTGAATGGTTCATTAGAAGGATCTGATGATCACCACCATTTCCAACTTTTTCCTGGTAGTTCACAGCTTACGTGACATCTTTGAGATTGTTTTTCTTAAGGAAAGGATATTAATCTTAACTCATTTTACTTTTTTCTTATGAAAGTAATAAGTGCATGCTATTAAAATGTGACAAATACACAAAATTAGCACATTTTTAAGTTATAATGGCCCTTTCCAAAAAAAATCAGGGCCCTTATAGGAAGAGTAGTTAGTGCATTTTTAGCATAATTTGATGTCCCTATAGAAGTACAGAGATGCCCTTATAATCTTGGTTCCTTTGGTATAATTTCACAGCTCCTGGCAAGTTGGGAACCACTAGCATAAAAGAACTTTTTTCTTTTTTTAATGTTTATTTTTGAGAGAAAGAGAGGCAGAGCACAAGCAGGGGAGCAGCAGAGAGGGAGACACAGCATCTGAAGCAGGCTCCAGGCTCTGAGCTGTCAGCACAGAGCCCGATGTGGGGCTCGAACCCACAAACTGCAAGATCATGACCTGAGCCAAACTTGGACACTTAGCCGACTGAGCCACCCAGGGGCCCCTAGCATAAAAGAATTTATAAATTACTTATAATCCAACCACTGTTAACATTTGGAGATATTTTTATTAGTCTTCTATATGAAAGTAAATTAAAACTAATTGAAAATGTGAGAATAAATGGAGGCAAACTCCATCTGATGAGTGGAACTGCATTCCTCCTTCTCCCCCTGAAAACAGGTCTCTAATAGTGAAGAAGCACAATTATGAAGGTCTCTAATGATTTGGTGGCTCCCAGGGCCCAGCTCTAAAACAATACTTTGGACATCTAGATTCCCATTTCAATATGCTTAGAAATGGGCGGCTGTGTTTGCAAGAGGTAACATGAATCAAATTCACATCTGGCCAGTGGGCCATTACTAAGAATACTTACAAGGCCCCAAAGTCATGAAATGTAGAGCCTTACTCATGACATCATTACCATTTGGCCCTAGGCGATAATTTATCATCAATTCAGCAGATATTTATTGAGCACCTGCCTAAGGTCAGACACTGTCCTGGATGGGGTTTGGGAGATTCAAACTTTGAAACATAAGTGAAGGCATTGCCCCAGTCCTCAAGGAACTGCCAGAGAATTGGAAAAACAGGCCCCTGAATCCATGTTTGTAAGAGTTGATAAGCATAGGGGAGCTAAGTTCCATGGGAGAGATAAGTAAGCACAGGGTCCTGTGAAACCATGACAGGGTGGCACAGCTCAATTAGGGGGTACACTTGGACGCACTGATGCTTCAGTTTAGTTTTGAAAGAATTGGAATAGGCAGGAGTGGCATTCAAAACAGTTAGCACCTTATACGGCATGGACATTCAGCAATTACTAGGGGTTGCCTGCTGGAAACAACCAGTAAGTACATCGATAAACACCCCTATTGGTGTGAACCAGCTGAAAATCAACCCTAAGAAAAGCCAGGCAAAATTGAGGCGGGAGAGAGGGAAGAATACTCTAGTTAGACAGAATAGCATATTCAAAGGTTGCTTATATCCCAGTTTTGCAAAATTCTCTAAATCACGAGTGGCTGAGTTTGTATCACGTGGCTCTGTGTCCCACACACACATGCTGCCACAAAACAGGTGAGGCTGCCACGATACAAAAATGAACCTCCTACAAATAAGATGGCAGGGTCTGGGGTACCGGAGTTCCTTCAGGTTTCTACCCTTTGGACAAGGGCATTTGGGAAGAAGAAATTGGCATTAGATAAGCTTAAACTACTTGAGCCCACGTAGATAATTTAATTTTTAGCCATGTTGTTTCTAAGAGAGAAGACTTCCACACTGGACGAAACTTTGAAAATCTAAATTACCCATTTGAAACAGATTGCCCTTACCCATTTTGCTTCTCCTTGGCTTCTTTCTTCTCTCCTGGACTCCACTTCTCACGTACATGGTCATGATCCTGAGTTGGTGACATGCACAGTGCATACTGCTGGGAATACTCAGATGACAGAGACGTGAGGAGTTCATGGTCTGGTGGAAGAGAAAGATGGCTAAGCGATCACGCCATCTTAGGACAAGTGCTATACTAGAAATCTGTACCAAGTGCAAAGGGAGCACAGAGGAGGATTGGCTAATTCTCCCAAGGGAGTCAGGAAAGCATCACACTGGAGATGGGCTTTGAAGAAGGAGTTCCCACCCCGGTTCCCTAGGTGGAAGTGGTAGGTGAGGTGTGGTGAGGCTATTCAGGCAGAAAAGGAGCGGCAGTTGACTGAGCCATTGGGCTGCCATCACCTGTTCTGGAGAGAAGCCCACCTGTAGACTGGTGGTCTGCCACTAAGCAAAGGTGATACCCTACCTCTCTGTCCCCATGCACATTCTTCAAGGATATGGAGACCATTTCATTCAGCTTTAAACAGTAAGCACAATAAGCATAAAAGTTAAAAGCCAAGCATACAGATGGCTGCTTTAACAACCTCGGCATCCTGACTTTCTTTTTCACTAAAAAACAGTGAGTTTTATGAAAGAGAACACCCCTTAAGACATCAAATCATTAAGACATCGGCCATTAGTCCTGCATGACACAGGAAATGTAAAAATCAGTTTCTGATTGCTCTCTGAGAGTTTGATTTGATAAACTGGCCTTCATAGTTTCGCAGTATGAAAGTCTCTCTCAAATCTGTGTTCTTCCATTAAAATGAAATTCCCTCTCAATATCTATTCTTGAATTAAACAGCGTGCATTGTGTTTTCAGAACACCTCCACCTAAGATTATTACTTTGGAGAAAGGCTCTGAAGGATTGGGGTTTAGTATTGTAGGGGGTTATGGAAGTCCCCATGGAGACCTGCCAATTTATGTCAAGACTATATTTGCAAAGGTATTTTTTTCCTTTTTACTGTACTTTTTTTTTTTTTTAACCTAGGTGAGATTTTTTTTTTAAGTGCTTTGCTTTGCTTACTTTTAGCTATACCTGGGTGTGTGCTTGTATGCTCATTGCATTTTCACCTTGTATAGGACATTCCCACAGCAGACTAGTGAAAAAAAAAAAAAAAAAAAACTACAAAAGTCGATTTTACAGATTGTCTTCTTTCAACAACACAACATAAGGAGCAGTGCAGGGCTCTTTGGAAGCTGGCCTTGGAAGTGTTATTCCAGGCTAGAACAAAAGTTTGGCTTTCTCCTTCAAGAAAAGATGACAGCACAGGGCCGTGGCAGAAAGCTCTGCACAAGCCTCGGGTCAGTGCAGCATTAATGGCCGTACATCACCAGAAATCTCAGGACCCTTTACCTTAAGTTGCTGTCTCTCTCTTCCAGCCCTCTGCTGAGTACTTGCACGATCAGCCCACTAAATTAGACTCCAGCTGGATAATGGTGTTTTTCAGGAATTAAATATTCCAATACATCCTACTTGATACATAGGTCATGGTGTCCATTCCAACTGCTGCCTCTAGATGGCTCTTAGATAAGTTACTTTTAACTTTATTGTGACTTTTAAAGTTGGAATTCAATTTTATTGTCAATTCTGAAGATCTCGGAAAAGGACTTAGTATTAATAGTACAATTTTACTCTTCATTGGTTTTATGACAGTCTTTTTTTATTAATTGATCCGATGGCCAACTACTGCTCTTTCCTAAAGAAATAAAGGTCTTTAAGAGAATAAATGAGGTAGATTCTCTTTCTAGAAAGCTATACTCTACACTAAATAACAAGTTTACTTTTACCTGTGCGGCTCTTAGCACCTGTTAATTGAGCCTAACCATGACCTGACATAATCCTTAAGTCATTTGGCATTTCCTTTTGGAACACATTAGGTAGCTGCAGATTTACCCACCTGTTTCCAATTTGCTAGGGTGCCTATTAAGGAGACATGTTATTCCCAAACACACACATCTGTTGACCTGGTGATGGGCAAAAGGGAAGAGGGAAAGCAGATCAGAAACATTCTGGATAGTGGTGCTGCCCCAGTCTAATAATTCCCAAGGTGGTAAGCCACTGAGAGACCCTCCTTTTCCTAAGGCAACACTGTAAGTAATTGTCATAATTATTCTTTGGGTGCATTATTATACTTCGCTTTTATTTTTTTAAGTTTATTTATTTTTGCGAGAGAGCATAGGGGAGGGACAGAGAGAGAGGGAGAGAGAGAATCCCAAGCAGGCTCCGCACCGCCAGCACAGAACCCAATGCAGGGCTCGAACTCACAAAACTGTGAGATCACGACCTGAGCCAAAACCAAGAGTTGGACACCTAACAGAGCCACCCAGGTGCCCCTATACTCTGCTTTTTAAAAGAGCCACTATATAGATAAGAATAGTGTAAAACACAATCTACTTCCCTGCCTTTGCCTCTCTGTAAAGCCCTTCCAGAATGTTTGTAATTCCCTGCTCACTTCGTAACTGTAGGTAGATCAGAGGACTGGTTAGCTTCTCAGGCCTTTTGACCTGCAGTCCAGAGTTAGAAGGCCACACCAGCCACGCCCATCTAGACAACTCCTAGGTAGTGAGCCAGGGCCAGGCACCTTTTGTCGGGTCACCAGAACATACAGTGGAGGATGAAATGGCCGTGCATTGCTGGTGGGTTTTTGAAAAGAAACCACCATCAAATCACAGTGGGACAAAGCAGTGGGGGATAATGAATGTGCTGCAGCTCCCACAGAATCTCTTTTCAAAGACCCTCACTGAAGATGCCATTTAGAAAGCAGCTATGCAAGTAGTAACATAGTAGGAAATATTGAACATCCCTGGTATGTTTTATTTTTAAGGAACAGACCCTTGTTTGTAAAGTAAGGCACGGCTAAATCTGAGAAGCCCAATTAAAAAAAGAGAAAGTTCTAAAGCCTTAGCTAATGGCCTACTTAGTTCAGTCTCAATAAAAGAATATTCTAGTGCAAACAATTATTAGTTCCATAGAGTTTATTATAATTCAATCTCATTTGATGGCTTTTTCTTTTTTCATTTGTTAGAGTGAAACCAGTATATCCAAATTTAAAAGTTTTCTTTAGACAATCAGTAAACCAAAATCTGGCAAAAGAGTTTTTCTCTCTTTTTTTTTAAATTTATTTTGAGAGAGAGAACCAGCAGGGGAGGGGCAGAGAGAGAGAGAGAGAGAGAGAGAGAGAGAGAGAATCCCAAGCAGGCCACACTGCCAGCCCAGAGTCCGACACGGATCTCAATCCCACGAGCCATGAGATCGTGATCTGAGCCAACCAAGAGTCAGACACTTAACCGACTGAGCCACCCCGGCGCCCCAAGTTTTTCTTTTTTTTTTTTTAATGTTTAGTCATTTTTGAGAGAGAGACAGAGTGTGAGTGGGGGAGGAGCAGAGAGAGAGGGAGACACAGAATCCGAAGCAGGCTCCAGGCTCCAGGCTCCAGGCTCCAGGCTCCATCCCAGCTGTCAGCACAGAGCCCGATGCGGGGCGCGAACTGACAAACCACGAGATCATGACCCGAGCTGAAGTCAGATGCTTACCGACTGAGCCACCCAGGCGCCCCAAGTTTTTCTTTTTTTTAAATGGTGAAGTCCATCATAAAAATGAATTTTGATGCTAAGGTAAACATTTCCCCCATAGGAATTTGGAAGCTATAGAAACGATAGCTGTATGTTTTCCCTGTTTTTCAACAATGAACATATATTCTTAAAAATGTTTGTCTTCTTAAGTTTCTGAATCTCGGATGCCCACAGGGTGTGAGTTTTTATGTGACCTTGTTAGTGTCCCTAAGCTTCTTTTAATACTTCTCTTGCTCAACTAAGAAATAAATTTGGGAGGTTCCTGGGTAGCTCAGTCAGTTGAGGGTCCGACTCGACTTTGGCTTAGGTCATGATCTCATGGTTCATGGGTTCAAGCCCCAAATCAGGCTCTGTGCTGACAGCTCAGAGCCTGGAGCCTGCTTCAAATGCTGTCTTCCTCTCTCTCTGCCCCTCCCCCACTTGTGCACGTACACTTGCTCGCTCTCAAAAATGAATAAACATTAAAAAATTTTTGTTAAAGAATGTACAAATCGCAGAAAGTTGAAATGTCATCCTGTTTTGCATTACTGAAAATGAAGACTTGAAAAACTTAACATGCTTTAAAAAAAAAAATTACACAGATATCTGAGGTTTCCTAAAGCCCTCAAATCTTAGCCTGTAACATTTAATAAAATCAAGTTTGCTAAGTAATTCTGATTTTATCCACAAGTTGTTTAATCTTGTCTGTGTTTCAGTTAACACACTTTCGTAAAAGAAAAAAAAAAGATTTGAATGAAGTTACAATTTATTTAATTTTAGTATTTCCCCCCAGTACAGACATGGTTTTGAATATTCTTTATTATACCAGAATTCCACCCTTTCCACGGTTTTGACAGTCTAGATAATTCACCCATCACCTCAGGACCTCCATGCTGCAGGTAGACCCCAGTCTCTGAAGCATTAGTTAGTGCCTCTTAGTTTGGCTTCTGAGTGAGTCAGGACAGGGGTGCCTGTGGGCCTTAATTATTTTCCCCAGCACTTCAACACCATTTAGAGGATTCTTCCAGCACCGATGTTTTAAGGGATTTTCACAGTTACCCCAACAGAAGGAGAAAGCCTCCTACAAATCTTTTCCTAGGTTTTTTCTTTCCTTACCCATCCAAAATATTTCTAGTAATATCATGGTATTTTTAGGTACTTGGCTTTAGAATTTAAAAAAGCCCAAGTTTCACTTGCTTTGTGCAATTTTGAGGAGCCAAGCATGACTGAATGTATAATGAAAGTAGTCATTTAGAACCCTAAATGATCAAAGATAAGCTGAAGCTTTTGAATATGATATTGCAAAACTTCAGAGATGCTATACTTTGTGTATTTATATATAGAACAGCTTTATTGAGATAGAATTCACATACTATACAATTCACCCCATCTAGAGGCTACATCTTTTTTTTATTTATTTGAGTAATCTCTACACCCAACACGGGGCTCAAACTACAAACCCGAGATCAAGAGTCTCATGCTCTTCTGACTGAGCCAGCAGACGCCCCAAGGCTACACTCATTTTTGACCAATCACTGCAGGGAAGATATCTTAATAATGCAACGGGAACCCTATATCATGATGGTGCTGGCAATAAGACTTAACACCAGATTCAGTTCTGCCTTTGTCAGTATATTAGGTATTCATGAATATGACATTCAAATTCCATTCAGTATGGAATATTGAAATAAGGTCCTACTCATATTAAAAGAAATGTGAATGTCAGTACATTTCTACTAGTATGTTATTTAAACAGTGCATAATTATGGTTACTATTCAACCATTATTCAAATAACACATCCTACATTCTTAATTTTCTTAGTTTAAAAACATTACCTAGAAATAACTTTAACTGGTAGTTTTTAAAGTTACTCTTTTGATAAACACACCCTAATATTAATATTATTTGTTAACTGCGTGGTCCTGGATTAAACTGGAATGTTTCTTGTTTGTAGGGAGCAGCTGCAGATGACGGCCGGTTGAAGCGAGGCGATCAGATTTTAGCCGTTAATGGCGAGACCCTGGAAGGTGTCACTCATGAGCAAGCTGTGGCCATTCTAAAACACCAGAAAGGGACTGTAACCTTAACTGTGCTGTCATGAGCCTCGGGTCCTAATCTCAAGATAGGTATTATAGAATATCCATAGGAAGATGAAGCCCTGAGAGAGGATGAAAAGCAGCCTCCACTAGAATCCGCTTTCATTTCCCATCTCACCCTCTCTGCTCAGGAGAGGAAGCTAGATTTCGTGTGAGTTTTCCAAATCAACCGTCACCTCTTGGTGGGGTTAATTTCCAAAACTCGAATGAGTCTTCTCTGATATGTATCTAACATCCATGTTTATCTACTAGTAGTAGCTGGTTCTGATTATATTTGCTGAAACCGAAGTTAACAACCCCTCATTCCTTGTGCCCTTCTCTGCCCATTCCTCCTCACTCAGAGGCTTAACAGCAAGCTCACTTGGCATCTGATGAACAGAAACAAACATTAAGCAACTTGTCGTCTCACTCATGATTTATGTATGCTAATTGTCTCTTCAAGTATGGCAGAAAATATTAGTAGTATAATTAACTTACCTTTGATCCCCATGATAAAATACCCAGTTCTCCTATGGGAAATTACTGTGCTCTTTTCTGCACGACTTATAGTCAAGTAAGTCTCAAATTCGTTTCCCTGGCGGATCTTTATAAACTAGTCATTGGTGATTATGATGAATCAATATGCACACTGTAATGTGAAAACTCTGGAAGGCTTTCTAATTGTTTTCTTAGCTAAATAAATGTATACCACTGAGAAAAAGCACCTTATTCTCAGCAGGAAAAATTAGCATCCATGTTCTGAATTCTAACCATGCTAAATTACCTTCAAGTCCAGGAAGTTCATCTGGAGTTAATGGCATCTCAGTAGGCAGGCATCATTCCCACCCTCAGTCTTCAGAAGACGAGGTGGAAGCCTGACAACCACACTGTAGAGATCGTAAGTCAGATGTGGCCTGGGTGGCCTTGGACTTGTGCAAAGTAGAGTGACAAATTTGAGTATCCTTCCCCTTGGCTCCATACCGGTCAAGCTAGCAGTACAATCTGTAGGAACATAGGGATAGAGCAACATGCTTAGCCGCAAAGTGACGGTGGAAATGAACTCAGCCTGAGAATCAGTGATGGGTACTTGGCTAATGTTTCCTGATCGTCAGGAAGCCCCCCATCTGCCGAAGTTTTACACGCTAACAAAGCAACTACAGCAGAAAATACAAAAATACCTTTAAAGTTGAATAGGGGCATTCTTATGTAGGTATTCACAGGAAAATGGGGGAGCTGCTTATCAGTGAATAGTTTAGGTTCTTCTGTAAAAAATGTACCATAAGAGAGGGGTACCAGGATCAGTAATTGAAGTATTGTAGCATCTTTGAACTAAAACACTATGCTGCGAATGGTCCACAGTAATTGTCAACATGTAATGGGCTCTAATTTAAAATGTTATTTAATAATTACAGATTTTAACTGAGAATTATCTTTGAGTAGATGTAATCACAAAGTGCATTAACTCTTGTTGGAATATTTTGTGGCTATTCCAAAGTATAGAGTGCCTAAATCTTATGTTGGAAATGTCTTTCATGACTGGCATTAAGTTTTCTGAAGTTACATATGGCTTGTGGAATTTCTAATGTATCCAAGATGTGCAGTGTTACGAGGATCTTGTCTTTCAGTGCACAGGAAGCTATCGGCCTCAGAAGTTCTATGCTAATTGTACCTGTAAGAACCCCTGAGGCAGCCAAGAAGAAATGAAGCCCAAATAAAACTTGAAAATGCACCTTAAAATAAAAAGTAGGTGTGTGCATACACACACACCCACACATATGACTTCGTGTAATACTTTTGAAATGTGAATCTGCTTGATTTTGATGGAATGGCCGTTAAATATACATTTTGAAATAATATACTGTTGTGTCTCACACATAATCCTCTTAGGTCATGCCACTAGAAGTCTATTGATACAAGAATTGTGCTCTATATTCCTTACTGCGGTAAATTGACCAAAATTCTCATAACTGGTTCCGTCTCTAAGTAATCGCCTTGCCAAAAATGCTTCTTTGCATCAGAACTTACTGACAAGCCAAGAGACCACGAAGATGGGAATGTTTTGAAGAAGGTGGTTCTGTCATAGTGCATATATTGTTTTGTCCTCATCATTTGGGAAATCTAAGTATAGTAATTGGGGTTCTAGCATGAGAGGGAAGTAAATCAGGAAACATGAAACTGCTGAATGTATGTGTAAGTTGTATCCAAAGATTATAAATAAGTATAGTTGCCTAAAGAGCAAATAAGTCTTATTATATATGAAAAAGTGCAATTTGTGCATCTGATTTGGCTTTTTCTTCAGCCTCTTTGTTCCCTAAAGGGCGGGGCGGGGCCAGGGGGAATCCAACTTTTCACAAAGTTTTCCAGTACTATTAAAATCTGGGATCCATTAATAGCTATCTCATGGCAAGTATGTTGCCAGGTGTTAGAATAGGTGTTCTCTCCCCCACCCCATCTCTATCTCTCTCTCTCTCTCTCTCTCTCTCTCTCTCTATATATATATATATATATATATATATATATATATATTTTTTTTTTTTTTTTTTTTTTTTTTTAAGTAGGCTTCATGCCCAGCATGGAACCCAACATGGGGCTTGAACTCACAACCCTGAGATCAAGACCTGAGCTGAGATCAAGAGTAAGATGTTTAGGGGCACCTGGGTGGCTCAGTTGAGCATCAGACTCTGTTTTGGCTCGGGTTGTGATCTCATGGTTCATGGTTTGAGCCCCCCATCAGGCTCTGTGCTGAGAGCAAGGAGCCTGCTTGGGATTCTGTCTCCCTCTCTCTGCCCCTCCCCTGCTCACTCACTCGCTCTCTCAAAAATAAACAAACACTAAAAATGTTTTTTAAAAGTCAGACGTTTAACCGACTGAGCCACCCAGGCACTCCTAAAATAGATGCTTTATAAAAGAGCCAGTATGATAATCCAGAGGGCAAGTCCTGGCATCCTCTTGGGTTTGAATCCTGACTCACTAGCTTTGTGCCGTTGTCCAAGCTATTTAATTACCCCTTGCTTTAGTTTCTCCAGTTAGAAAGGGGTGGAGATGGGAAGTTTCTAAGTACTATAATGAGTAAAGTCCAAGTCTAGACCTTAGTAGAGGTGCCTGGCTCATAGTTAAGTATTACATAAACATTAGCAATAAACCTCTTTTCCTATATATGGAAGTGGCCTGAAATTAGACATTTATGCTGATGATTTGATTTCAATCAATGACCTTGAAAAAACATATTTCTGATGGTGGCTTAGTTCAGAACTTTTGCCCCAAATCAGCGACATGTGTCACTGATTCTTTTTTTTTTTCAACTTTTTTTTTTTTTTTTTTTTTGGGACAGAGAGAGACAGAGCATGAACGGGGGAGGGGCAGAGAGAGAGGGAGACACAGAATTGGAAACAGGCTCCAGGCTCCGAGCCATCAGCCCAGAGCCTGACGCGGGGCTCGAACTCACGGACCGCGAGATCGTGACCTGGCTGAAGTCGGAGGCTTAACCGACTGTGCCACCCAGGCGCCCCTGTGTCACTGATTCTAATGGTGTGAGCCTGAGGCACTGGAGCCTGTGCTAATAAAAAGCCACAACTGAACGGAAACCAAGGCTTCCACCATCAGCCATGCTGCCAGGATGGGGGGTTTGCTCTCCTGCCTCCAGAACCAGGCAAGGCACTTCAAGTACCAGCAGCCCTTTGGCAAGGAATTTTAACCTGGCACACACCTTCATTCCAGAGATTCGGAATTGCTGACCCCCGCTCTTTTAACCCAACCACACACTTTCCCGCCCATCTGTTGTCAAAGAAGTCCGCCTCCTCCCCCAGATGATGAGACTCTTTAAAAACAGATGAAGTCAGATTCATGTTAATTCTATCCGGTATACTTGTCAAATACTGGAGGTCCCATGCTTAGGGAATCCTCTGGGTCAGTCCATCTTTTTTAGCTCCAAGTTCCTACTCCATTATATTTTTTTATTTATACTTATATGTTTCTATTTAAAGTCAATCAGAATAGACTTTTGAACACAACATTTTTTTTTATTTTTAATGTTTATTTTTGAGAGAGACAAAACGTGAGCAGGGAAGGGGCAGAGAGAGGGAGACACTGTTTGAAGCAGGCTCCAGACTCTGAGCTGTCTGCACAGAGCTCAAACCCAGGGACTGTGAGATCATGACCCAAGCCAAAGTCAGATGCTTAACCATATGAGCCACCCAGTCACCCCTAAACACAACATTTTTAATTTGGGTAATAATTACAGTTTTGCCATCCCAGTGCAAAGTTTTTGACAGAGAATTGTCAGATTCTCTATATTTAAGTAAAGACTGAAAGAGGGGTACCTGGGTGGCTTAGTTGGTTGAGCCTGTGACTCTTGCTTTCAGCTCAGGTCATGATCCCAGGGTCATAGGATCAAGCCCCATGAGCCCCACGTCAGCTTACGATTCTCTCTCTCCCTCCCTCCCTTCCCCCATCTCTCTCTCTCTCCCTCTCCCCCCTTCTCCCCCCTCTCCCACAACCCCTCCCATGCTCTTGCTCTCTGTCTCTAAATTAAAAGTAAAAAGACTAAAAAAGAAACATTTCACTGCACAATGCCAATACAAACTGAAGTTTGGAAGGGTAGTGTGTGTGTGTGTGTGTGTGTGTGCGCGCACGCGCACGCGTGCGTGCATGCACATGCATGTGTCAAAGACTCACTTCCACCCTTCCACTTACTTCCACCCACCCTTCCAATAGCATTTCTATTTCCAGTCACTTAAAGGAGAAAATAAGCAGCTTTGGTCTTGGGTCCCTGAGATGTTACTGTTAAGTAGTAGGACTCCTGGTGGGCGAAGTTACACAGGAGCAAAAATTTCTCTGATTCTCTTTCTAGATCCTCAGTAAACCTCAGTGGGATTCATCAATTTAGCACTCTTGTAGCACACCCACACACGGCTTCTAAATTTGCCTAAATTTTTAAAGCTTATTTCAGTTCTCCCTAACTTAGCGCTACAACACAAGGCACCTTCAAGACAAAGCCTAGAAAACAAAGAAAAATAGACCTTTTAGCTGTTGACAAAAAAAAAAAAAAAGAGAGAGCTGGTCTATCAACTCCCCATATATCTCCACATCCTGGGAAGAATTTCCAAGGTAGGACTTCCCTGATACCCTCTGCGTTATGCATTCTTCTCAAGGTAGCCTTAATTGATGACAGGTGCACAGTCAACTGTCTGATGGCTTGACTGGTCACGTGCCTAGCTTTCCTCTCCTGGGAGAACCGAAGAAATGGTGGAGTGAAGGTGGGGCTGCTGCTGGTATTTAACTCCCCTCAAGGCCAGAGCTATGATTTCTTTTCCTGGGAACTTCAGGATAGCTGTTTGAAAATAGGTTCCAATGGTCCCCATATCCTGAGGAATAGGATTTATCTGATTTTAAAGATTGGGAACCAGATCATACAATGACAAAAGCTGGCAAGCCCAAAATCCCCAGCGTAGTCTGGCAGGCTCATAACCCAGGAGAGTCAACAGTGCAGATGAAGTTCAAAGAATTTCCTCTTGCTCAAGAAGGCTAGTCTTTTTATTCTTTTCAACTGATTAGATGAGGCCTACCCATATCACCGAGAGCAATCTGCTAAGTCTACTGATTTAAATTGTCAGTGTTATCCAAAAGCACCCTCAAAGTTAACATACAACATTATCCCAGACATCATGGGACTTTGGATTGCAACTCCTTTAGGGATGGCCTTGCCTTAGGGTAAACATGGAACCTCCTGCCCGCTCTGGTGTCCTCAGCTGTGGGGCAGTCACCATGGAAGTGTCTCTGTTCTTGTCACCCTTTTTCCAGCCTCCTGCCTGCTCTGGTGTCCTCAGCTGTGGGGCAGTCACCATCACCACCTCCCCAGGTCCCCCAGGAGCAGCCAACTGAGACCTGGCCTCTGCCATGCCACCACCCAGGGGCCCCCAGGTACTTGTAGGCCTAATTAGGTGGCTTCTCACTGCACTCAGAATAAAGTCCAAACTCAGCATGTGTTTGAAGCACTTCATGTTTAGCTTCCATCTAAGTCTCTGGCAGTCATATTAACCCTCGTGTCACAAAATACTTCCAAGAAAAAGCCCAGCTCTCTCATCCTCTCTCACCCTCAGGAATTTGCCCAGATTGTTCATTAACACAGATGAAATGCTGTTCCAGGTGTAATCAGACCAGCTTCAGCAACATCCAGCAGCAGCATCCAGGAGAAATGCAAATGTATGCTCTGCCCTAGACCAAAGCAATTGCAATCTTGGGGGCAGGACCCAGAAATCTGTGTTTCTTGTTTTTTAAAGTTTATTTCAAGAGAGAATGAGAAGGGGAGAGGCAGGGAGACAGGGAGACAGAGAATCCCAAGCAGGCTCCATGCTGTCAGGGCGGAGCCCAACACAGGGCTCCATCTCAGGAACTGGGAGATCATGACCTGAGCTGAAATCAAGAGTTGGGCTTAACCAACTGAGCCACCCAGGCGCCCCAGAAATCTATGTTTTAACAGGCTCTCCGGGTGACTCGGATACATAGAGAAGTTAGAGAGTCACAACTCTCTAACGCACTCTCCCTTTTCCTTCCTATCTGTGGTCATTTACAATCGCCAAGTTGTTTTTTTTTTAAGTTTACTTATTTATTTATGTTGACAGAGACAGCGCCAGCAGGGTAGTGGCAGAGAGAGGGAGAGAGGGAGGGGGAGAGAGAGAGAGAGAAAGAGAGAGAATCCCAAGCAGGCTCCGCCCTATCAGTGCAGAGCCCGATGCGGGCTCGAACTCAAGAAACATGAGATCGTGACTTGTGCTGAACCCAAGAGTCAGATGCTTAACCAACCGAGCCACCCAGGCGCCCCTACAATCGCCAAGCTCTTTTGATAGATACCAGTGGCCTCCAACAAGTTAAAGGCAGACAGGAATACAGGCCTCCTCCCTCACTGCCTTGCTGAGCTGTGTTGGATCCAGAGCAAGTCTGACGGAGTCAGCCGCCTATATAAACGTGTGTTCCCAGCACAACACACAGCCCCCACCTGTCCAGAAAGCTCAGTGAGCTGCCCAGTCTGTCTTTTTAGACCACTACCTTGGCTGCACATTAAAATCACCTGAGGCTTGGGGTGCCGGGGTGGCTCAGTCGGTTAAGCGTCCGACTTCGGCTCAGGTCATGATCTCGCGGTTCGTGGGTTCGAGCCCCGCGTCGGGCTCTGTGCTGACAGCTCAGAGCCTGGAGCCTGTTTCAGATTCTGTGTCTCCCTCTCTCTGACCCTCCCCCCATTCATGCTCTGTCTCTCTCTGTCTCAAAAATAAATAAACGTTAAAAAAAAATTAAAAAAATAAAATAAAATCATCTGAGGCTATTTTAAATGCCCAAAGCTTAGGCCACACCCCAGACCAATTAAATGGGGACTGGGGGGGAGGGAAGGTGAGACTCAAGGATTTTTTTTTTTTTAAGTTCCCCAGGGGATTCTAACATGTGGCCAGAGTTAAGAACAATTGTTTTAGGTCCTTCCACAAACACCTGGTTTAAAAAGTTCCACTCCCAAGGCAACTGCAACAACATTCAGACTTTCTGTCCCATCAGATAAATAATGCTTCCTGAGGGGGCGGGCTGGAGGTGGGAGGGGGAAGGCAGAACTGATTGTTCCAGACCTAGCAGGATCCCCTGAAGGTGTTGGTCTTTAGATCATTAGACCCTATTTAAGCAAAGGGGGAGGAGTGCCTCTTTCATCTTTCTACCAACAACAGATTTCGAACACACTGACTTCAATGCATTTAAAAATCACCCATAAGGTAATTAATGCACCCTTTCATTTTTGATGAAAGTTAAAGCCATCCCAGGAGCATATGGTCTTTCAGTTGCCAATTATCCATCTTTGGACATAGATTCTTGATTGGGGTGCACCTCTAGTGTTGGCTTACCTCCCCTGGGGTATAGAGTAAAGCTAGTTATGTGCACACCACGTATATAGTAGCATTCATGGACTATAAGAAAGTACCCATTTATTTTTTTTTTAATTTTTTTTTTAACGTTTATTGATTTTTGTGACAGAGAGAGACAGAGCATGAACAGGGGAGGGGCAGAGAGAGAGGGAGACACAGAATCGGAAGCAGGTTCTAGGCTCTGAGCCATCAGCCCAGAGCCCGATGCGGGGCTCGAACTCATGGACCGCGAGGTCATGACTTGAGCTGAAGTCGGACGCTTCACCGACTGAGCCACCCAGGCGCCCCGAAAGTACCCATTTAAATGCCACTTCCTCAGGGAAGCTTTCTGACTCCACAGACCCCGATAAGTCTCTCTCCACGGCTTCTGGACACCCTGAGCTTCCCTTATAATGTTAACTAGATGGTGGGAGAAGAGGTATCTGTTAACTTGCCTCTGGTTTGCTCCAAATTCTGAATATCTTAAGGACAAAAACAATGTCTTTCTCATTTTTGTATCCCCAGCACTTAGCATAGTTCCTGGCACAGAATAACTATTCAAATATTTATTGAATTAAAATATGTGGCCAGGCACAGTGCCAAATACAATTTTTTTGCTTAAGTTTATTTTTTTTTAGTAATCTCTACACCCAATGTGGGGCTCGAACTCATGACCCCGAGATCAAGCATCACATGCTCTTCAGATTGACTAGGCCAGGTGCCCCAAATACAATTTATTTTAAAAATCACTCTGCAATTTACTTTGAAATACATTTTTTAAAGGATGGATAGGAGGTGTTGTAAAACAAGTCTTGTAAAGTGTTAATGACAGAATCTTGTTGGTGGATGTTCTCTGTTAGATTCTCAACTTTGCTGTATGTTTGAAATTTTGCATAATGAAAAAAGGCGGGGGGGGGGGGCGGGTAGGGAACTTAATGAATCTTCACAACAATACTTCAGGATCGGTATTATTGTCCCTACTGTTTACAGAAGGGGAAACTAAGAACCAGGTAAGTTAGAAACCTGCTCAGCATCACACAACAGGTGCAGGCAGGCTTTGCATCATCTCTGTAAACCACTTCCCCATCTGCTCTCAAACAGACTTCCTTTTCTGGCTGTCAAATAGAATGCAGTCCAGATAGCCCCGTTCTGACTCATGAATTAAACTGAAAACGTGTTGTTTTCAGGAATGGGAAGGCCACAACACACTTGTTTCGGGCCATTGCATAAGGGTGGGAGTGGCGTCCCTGTTTCCTTGGGGGATTAGAGGACCACACCAGCGCCTACCTGCATCTCATTCCCCTTAGCGTCGGACTAGTGAGTAGATGATTTCCTCACCTGAAAGCCCCTCAGCCACAGAGCAGGCTTCATGAAGCCATTATTTGTGATCGTTTGAGAAGGCAAAGCTGCATCAATAAAATATGGCTTAAGGATCTGAGCCAGAGCTCAAGGGCTCGCTGGAAACACCACTAGGACTTCTCTCCCCAGCCTTGGAGTTTCATGTCCAAAACGGAAACATAATTACTCCCTCTTTCAAACCCTCCTTTGATCACTGGTTTTCTGCCGCCATAAGAGGATTCTAACCAGGGAGGTTTGCCAGGTGTTTGGTTTGCTGCACGCTTATGAAGACAGGCCACGTGCTTCAACAGCAGGTTGATTCCCTTCCATCAGGAGAGGCTACAAATGAAAACCCCAGCCACCTGCGCCAAACTTGCTCCCTTTGGACTCCACAGGCAGCGGCAGCCTGCAAGTTCGCAGATGGCCGCGCGGGGGCGCACGAGAGACGTTGTGAGTCCCTGGTCTCGGCAATCCCAGGCTGAGCCAGCAAGGGGAAAACAAAATGTTCATTTAGCTGAGTCTTCCCGATGTCTTCCAGAAACCAGATGGAGAAGTGAGGGATGGCAGAGGAGTCCGGGCTGCAGCCAAAGCTTGTGTGACCTCCAAAGCGGGCAAAGGCTCAGAATGTTGGTGCTCCCACCAGGCCAGGTTGTTAACAGTACAGGAAGGTAAACATCATCCTTGTAGCTAGCTGTTGGTGTTTTGGTCCTATGACCACGTTCCACTGCCTTGAAATCCCCGCTTTTCCATGACCCAGACTGCTTCCGTTTGCCTGGCC
This sequence comes from Panthera onca, assembly GCF_046562875.1. Lineage (NCBI taxonomy): Eukaryota > Metazoa > Chordata > Mammalia > Carnivora > Felidae > Panthera > Panthera onca. The sequence continues at coordinate 170,774,560 of NC_138346.1, read as the reverse complement.
CTTGGACACTGAGTAATAAGTTAGAGATGTTTAGGTTTGGGGGCTGGGGCATGGATTTCAGTCCTTAAGTGTTTCCCCTACCAGGGGCTCCCTTCCAGGTCCCTTACTCTGGGGAAGTCTTATCATTTTATTGTGTATCTTAAATATATATATATACACATATATATATATTTATATTTATATAAAGTATAAATATATATATATTCATATATATAAATATTTATATAAAGTATAAATATATATATTTATATATATAAATATTTATATAAGTATAAATATATATATATATGTAAAGTATATAATTATGTATTCATTTGTTTTGTTTTGTTTTGCTGTATGGCTCCTCTACTAGATTGGAAGCTTAATGAAGGCATGGACTGTGACTATCTTTTTCACTGCTGTATACCCAACTCCTTGCCCACTGCTTGCCATTTAATAGATGCTCAATTAACACTAGTTGTAAGTTTTAATTTTTAAAAAAATCCTTCTTGATCCTCGAGAGCTATAATCCTCCCCTGCTTGGTATTACAGAAAGACATGATTGTTTAGTGGTTATGTGCATGGACTCTGGAGCAGGAACACCTAGGTTCAAATCAGGCTCTTAGGACTTTAGGTGAGTTACTCTGTGCCTTAGTATTCCCATCTGTAAAATGGGAATGATGATGATAAGACTAATACCTAACCAACTTCATAGGATCGCATAACATAGGAAAGTTAAATGAATTACCTATTATTACTATCTATACTTTAAGCCTCGTTTTATGAGTGCATCCATCACTTTTTATAATTATTTTCATACCTATGTCCCTCTCTAGGTCATGAATTAGATCACCACTTACTTCATCCCATGAGGCCTAACATAGTGCCTGACCAAGTTAGCACTCAATAAGGTTGGACTGAACTTGGTATATTACATATTTCATTACGAAAAAATGTATATTATTTTTCCTCCTCATACTCTCCTGTTATTCCAACCTCTTTATTAAAATTAGGCTAATAGTGAATAACAAATCATCAAAATCCAAACTTGTTTTTTAGCTTGGAGGAAAAGGAGAAAGGGAAACAAAGAACAGAAGAAAGTGTACCTAGAGAGGAAATACTTCATGATTTGTAAAATTCCATTAAACATTTGGAAGGATAGTCTCTTATTCGAATTGGAGACTATTATGTTTGTAGAAGAATTGACTCCTTTCATCTATGCAATTCCATGCTTTGGAAGTTCTTGATAATGTACTGAAAGAAGATACAATGAACTGGCAATATTATCAAGAATCAATCTGTACCAGAGTCATTCCCATTATACCCTAAGGAAAGAATAAAAATCATACACAAAGATTAATGTAAATGGATGGTCATACTGATACTATACTATTATTTACAAAGTTAAAATGACCCAGAGGTCCACCAGTAACCATGGGCAAGGTTAGATACCACATGGCTTACAGCCACCCAAAGGAAAATGATGCATATTTTCTTTTTTTTTTTAACGTTTATTTATTTTTGAGACAGAGAGAGACAGCATGAACAGGGGAGGGGCAGAGAGAGAGGGAGACACAGAATCTGAAACAGGCTCCAGGCTCTGAGCGGTCAGCACAGAGCCCGATGCGGGGCTCGAACTCACGGACCGCGAGATCATGACCCGAGCCGAAGTCGGCCGCTTAACCGACCCAGCCACCCAGGCGCCCCAATCATGCATATTTTCAAAGAAAATTTTGCACCGCAGACACAAAACTGAAAAAAAAAGGAAAAAAGATTATAAAATGGTGCTTTTCTTGGGATTATATGTGATTTTAATTTTCATTTTTTTTTAAGTTTATTTATTTTGAGAGAGAGAGCAAGCATGATCAGGGGAGGGGCAGATAGAGACAGAGATAGAAAATCCCAAGCAGGCTCTGTGCTGTCAGTGCAGAGCCTGACATAGGGCTCAATCTCACGCTGTCAGATCATGACCTGAGCTGAACTCGAGAGTCGGACGCTTGAACTGACTGAGGTACCTAGACACCCGAGAGAGAGAGAGAGAGAGAGAGAGAGAATCTTATTTGTTGTTGTTGTTAATTAGTTAAATGTTTATTTATTTTTGAGAGAGAAAGACAGAGCACGAGCAGGGGGAGGGGCAGAGAGGGAGACACAGAATTTGAAGCGGGCTCCAGGCTCTGAGCTGTCAGCACAGAGCCTGACACGGGGCACAAACCCATGAACTGTGAGATCATGACCTGAGTCAAAGTCTAATGCTTGACTGAGTCACCCAGGCACCCTGAGAGAGAGAGAGAGAGAGAGAGAGAGAGAATATCTTAAGCAGACTCCACGCTCAGCACAGAACCCAACTCAAGGCTTGTTCCCGCGACCCTGGGATCATGACCTGAGCCAAAACCAAGAGTCAGACACTCAATCAACTGAGCCACCTAGGTACCCCTCTTTTTTTTTTTTTTTTTTTTTTTTTTTTTTTTTTTTTTTAAGATTTTAAGCTCTACACACAGTGTGGGGCTTGAACTCACAACCCCGAGATCGAGTCACATGGTTTACGGACTGAGCCAGTCGGGCGCCTCAGAAGTGTTTTATTTTTTAATTAGAAAACAATTTTTAAAAACCGTTATTCGTTTCACATTTTGGCCTTCCTCCCATCATTGTTACTGTTTCTGAGAGTGTGTGATCCCTGAACAGTTTATGTCAGAATCCTGGTACAGGCAGACGCACACTTAGGAATCGGAATCTGCATTAACCTAGCTCAGGTGAGCCTTCGCTGAACACACGCTGAAGTTCGCAGAACCTCCGATTTAGCAACTAGGAAAGAAGAGAAAAACCTGCATTTCATATTAAAGAACAATGGGTCTTAAGAAAGGTACTCCCACTCGTGGCCAGAAGATGGCGCGGGTTTCCCATTTACCCGATTCATACGCCGTTAGAGGGAAATCTTGTTCGGAAGAAATATTTTGCTCTCATTACAGAAATCCAGGGGGTATCCCCACCCTGAAATTGTGATGAGAAACAAGAAACTAGAATCTTTAATAACAGGTAGGATTAGGTATCCTGTCTCCATAGAAACCACTCTTCGCCAAAGAAAGATTAGATTAGGAGATGTGTGTGAGAATAGTACTACACCCTAAAGGAGAGCTGTAACCAATCCCTTGGTGGTTCTTTGGCTACAAAGTCAGGGCTAGAATAGGGTGATCACTGTGGAATTGAGAACAAATTTAGGAAAAGGAAAGGGAAAGGGTCTCTAGTTCCAGGGCATGTAGAGACGGACACAACAGACACCCTAGGCTATTGATTCCACTTCGCCAGCTCTCTTCTTTTGGAGTCCTAGCATCAGTGGAAGCTGGGGGCAGAGCCTCCCACCTTGGCACCTCCACTGAGGAAAAGGCAAGCAGTTATGGGAACCCAGCACCCTCCAGCATCCTCAAGATGTGCAAAATGCCTTATCCTTCAAGACGCAGTCCCCTATCACAGCTTCCAACAAACCTTGTGCAGACCTTCCCCTGCAAGTTTGGCCGAGCCTTCTCTACCAATCCTAGAACTCGCTGCTTGGCTTTATCTTTTCAATTAACATGTTATGTTAAAATTAATCTGTTTAGAAGATCTAGCTATCCCAACAGATGCTGCGCCATGAGCTATTAGCAGTAGGATATCAGCCACCCCTCTCCCACATATCAACAAGAGACTTGGGGGGAAATACATTCACAATTGCAATGACAATAATTATTACCCAGAAAAAACGTTAACAAAAAAATACGTAGGACTTATTTGGGGGGGGGGGGAGAACCTGCCAAGCATTTAAACAAATGATGAAATTAACACATTAATAGCAAACATTTGAGGCTTACCATGCCTGAGGCACTATTCTAAAAACTTTTGCATGTTTCACTCCATTTTTTTAATGTTTATTTATTTGAGAGAGACAGAGACAGAGACAGAGTGTGAGCAGGGAAGGGGCAGAGAGAAAGGGAGACACAAAATCTGAAGCAGGCTCCAGGCTCTGACCTGTCAGCACAGAGCCCAACTCTGGCTTCAAATCCATGAACTGCAATTTCATAACCTGAGCCCAAGTCGGAGGCGTAACCGACTCAGCCACCCAGGCGCCCCATCATGTCTTACTCCATTTAATCCACAACCTGTGAGGTAGGTACCATAGTATTTCTAGTTTTACGGGAAACAGAGGTATAAAGGGGTTAAGTAAATTGCCTGATGAGATCTCATCTTCATTGCTGGAGAGCTTCAATTATGCATAATTCTTCCCCAATTGCTTTTTTATATTTAACTCAAATCTCATCAAAATCCCCAAACAAGGTAAGGTCACTGATGTAAGAGGTTCATATTTTATGTAAGTACATGTATGTGTAGAAAAATCTGAAAGAATGTACACAGGTTGTTGGAGGTATCTTGGCTTCCCTATACTTTCTTGTATTTAACAGACTTGTTGCAATGCAGAATTAGTGAATTCTAAGCACTGGGAAAGGTACTTTATCTGAATTATCTCAAATTCTCCCAACACCATGAAATAGGTATTATTTTGCCTACTTGGTAGATTCTTAAAAAGTAGCTCAGAGAGGGTAACTAACTTACTTGAAGTCACACAGCTGGTAGAGTGGTCGTCTTAACCCAACAGCCCGAATCTGGAACCAGCTCTTCTGAGTGAGCATAACTGCATTCCAAGAACACAATGACTGTGCACAGTGATGAGTGGCTGAATAGCACAAGTCCCAGGATGCTGGGACTCGGATCCTAACTGACGCTATGGAGTCCAATAAGGTACTTCTTAGAGGAAGTGTCATCAAAGCAAAACTTTGTTAGAGCAGTGCTTGGCACATAGTACATACACAATAAATATTTGACAAATGAGGGGCGTCTGGGTGGCTCAGTTGGTTGAGCGTCTGACTCTTGGTTTTGGCTTAAGCCCTGCATTGGGCTCCAGGCTAACAGCATGAAGCCTGCTTGGGATTCTCTCTCTTCCTCTCCCTCTGGCTCTCCCCCATGCTCTCTCTCTCTCTTTCTCTCAAAATAAATAAACTTAAAACTTTTTTGACAAATGAGTTGATTGACCTAGAAAGGAGGGTAGAATTTGGTGAGGAAAGGCATTCTAAGCAGAATAAATGTCAGGGCTGTGTTTCAGCCAGAGAACTCCAGGCTGGTTTCCTTCAGCATTCTGCTACAGGTCCAAGAACACCTTTCCTTTCAGGTTCAGGGTTGTCCTGGCAGGTGGCAGAGTGTCAGCTTGGTAATCCAACTAGAACCAGGCAAAATCTTCTAACCTGACAGGCAGGTCAAGTCTAAAGAGCTGGGCAGACTCCAGATGAACTGGTGTCAGGCAAGGAGCCCAGTACAAAACTCACCCTATTTGCCCAAACCTCCTGAGTAGTTTGTCTTAAATCTATTCAGATGTCGGGCACCTGGGTGACTTAGTCAGTTAAGCATCCGACTCTTGATCTCAGCTCAGGTCATGATCTCATGGTTTAGTGAGTTCGAGCCCTGCCTGGAGCTCTGTGCTGGCAGCTCAGAGCCTGCTTGGGATCCTCTCCCTCCGCCCCTTCCCTGCTCACAGGTCTCCGTCTCTCTCAAACATAAATAAAAAAAGAATTAAAAAAAGAAATTATTCAGGCACACCACAAAGTGTGGGTCAGGTGACCACGATGCCATGGCCTTCTCTCACCTGCCTGCAGCTATCAGGTGGGCTCTTGTGCAGAGGACTCAGCCCTGAGACTGTCCAAAATCACAGGGGAAATGGTGGAAAATTCACTGCCACCATTGCCAGTAAGAGTGATTTGTACATGTCTGGAGGTTTTCTTAACCCCCCACTTGGGTTTCATACTATTTCTGGCATGGTCTTTAATTCCTGAAGCTAGGTTGAACTTTTTTTTTTTTTTTTTTTTTTAGTGTTTATTTTGAGAGACAGCGAGATAGAGAGCACGTGGGGAAGGAGCTGAGAGGGGGAGACAGAGAATCCCAAGCAGGCTCCATGCTGTCAGTGCGGAGCCTGATGAGGGACCCGAACTCACACGCTGTGAGATCATGGCCTGAGATGAAACCGAGAGTTGGACGCTTAGCCTACTTAGCCACCCAGGCGGCCCTCAGCTAAACTTCTTATGCTTAATCTCTTGGCCTCAAAAATGCTAGGCAGCTGCATTCCCTGTGTGTCTCCTTATAACTATAGCAATCAGCTGTGTGCTTGTTTTTAGGATTAACATGCTGAGCACCTCTCCACTCAACTCCATTCATACAATCATAAAAGAAATGCCAAGAGGAAGCCATCCAACTTCCTGGAATATTGGAAATATTAGGAAATATTCCAGTCATTGGAGTGCACCAAATGTTCTTTCTTACAGCCAAGGAGTTTTACACCAAAAACTGAATGTAGACATAGTAACGCTAAGCATTCCTAAGTGTTTGACATGGTAATTTTGGCCATAATTATTTTGGCTGTCTCTCTTATTGAAATGTATTGAGATGTAAAACAAAATGTAAGTTGAATTTCTCTCAGATTAAGTTCCATTAATATTGTTAGTGTTCTCAAATATTACTGGACAGAATAAATAAAGCAATATACATTTTTTTAAAGTTTATTTATTTTGAGAGAGAGCAGGAGGGGGGCAGAGAGAGAGAGAGAGAATCTCAAGCGGCCTCTGCCCTGGGAGCAGCACAGAGCCCAACATGGGGCTCAAACCCACGAACCTTGAGATCATGACCTGAGCCAAATGAAGAGTCCGATGCTTAACTGACTGGGCCACCCAGGTGCCCCAAATAAAGGACTCTGTTACCATAAAAAACCCCAACTATTCAAGCCCACGTGCCCTCTGGAAGGTCCCTGCAAACCCCAGAGGCAGCAGCCTCCAGCTGGCAACCGTGTCCTCTAGGGCAACCAACAGCAACTCCACCTTTACAATAAATAGGCCTTGATTGGCCCATTAAACCTAAGGCTCAAGGCTCAAATATTCCCCCCCCCCAAAACTGCCAGCACACAGGGCTGGGAGGTTTTACTCCTTTCAACACCTAATCACAGTCCCTTTATTATGCTTAATGCAAGTGGCAGTTAATCTCTTAATATCAAGGATACAGTGTTCAGGGTTTCCTTTTTGTCTCCTGTTTTGTGTACTCTTCAAATTATTGGAGCCAGGATCCTAACAAGCTCCACACAAGCGGCATTCAGTTAATGCAATCGGTATTGTAGGGCCACGGGCAGGCCACCCAAAGGGGCCACTATGACAGAACACTGACTCGCGCCTCGGTCCCGCCGAAAGCAGGAAACAAATCTCCACAATGAAAGGTAGTCTCTCTCTACTAAGAAGTAAAAAGACATCCTTATCCCCTAAGAACTTTAAATTAAAAATATTTCTCTTTATTTGATGTTTGTTTGTTATTGAGAGAGAAAGAGCACGAGCGGGGAAGGGGCAGAGAGAGAAAGGGAGACACCGAACCTGAAGCAGGCTCCAGGCTCAGAGCCTGACTCTGGGCTGGAACTCACAAGCCCAGAGATCGTGACCTGAACCGAGGTCAGACGCTTAACCGGCTGAGCCACCCAAGTGCGTCCTCCCCACCCCCACCAAGAACTTTAAAGCTACCAGAGCTTAGAAACAAAACTTGTTACTTTTTCCCTCATCTATGTGAGCCCAGATCCCACTTGAAATCCTTACTAATTGAGGGGGGTGTGGCTGGCTGGGTAGAGCATGCAACACTTGATCTCAGGGTCAGGAGTTCAAGCCCTATATTGGGCTTCCAACCTAAAAAACAAAACACACACACACACACAAAACAAACAAAAAAAGCCTTTACACATTAAAGCTCCCAAGCATCCCCTTTCTTTATCCCACCAATGCCTCACAAATTGTCTCTGTGTCTAAAAAGTACAAACTCTGCCTGCCTGGGTCATTTCTTAGGTCTCATTTCATTATTGGGCCTCTGTACACACATAATAAACTGGCACTTTCTCCTGTTGACCTGTCTCATGTAAACTGAATTCTTAGTCTAGCTCGAAGAGCTTGAAGGGCAGAAGAATTTTTCTTCCTTATAATATGTTAAGTTTCTTTTAATGATTTAAAGATTGACATTTAATCTTTGCCCCCCAACCCGCCTTTCTTTTCCCCTTGATATTTATTTGTTAAAGAAACAAGGCCATTTGTCTGGTCTGGTTTCCATCATTCAGAATACGGCTGACCGCATCCCTACCCTGTCACTCAGCATGCTACTCCAGCTCATGTATTTGACCTAAACTGCAACTTACATTCAAACACTTGATTGTGCTATTTGATTTTAATTTTTTCCATTTGAGTGATTTTATTAATAATGCCAGAGAGGCAGAAGGAGTTTTTTAAAAAGACTACATACTGTGAAAAATTGACATGACTGGAGCCATTTAAAAATATGGAAGGGTGCCTGGATGGCTCAGTCAGTTAACCATCCGACTGAGTTTTGGCTCAGGTCAGGATCTCAAGATTTGTGAGTTCGAGCCCCTCATTGGGCTCTGCATGGACAGTTCGGAGCCTGCTTGGGATTCTCTGTCTCTCCCTCTCTATCTGCCCCTCCCTACTCATTCTCTCTCTCTTTCTCTCAAAATAAATAAACTTAAAAAAGAACTACGGAGAGAGATAGCACACCTGCCTTTGGTGTAACTGGGCCAAAACCTCTGGACTGGGCAGTATAGCAAGTATTTGAAGCAATTGTCTGAGAACTTAGCAGGACAAACGTCCTGATCACAAGCCTGATGGTTGTGGACTTTCTGAAGATAGAATCTATAGTCAATCAATGTATAACCCAGAGTAGCTTAGCTGTTAAAACACCCATTTAAAAAAAGAAACAAAAACACCTTGTTTTTCTTTTCTTCAATTAGGGTATTGCTCCCTTCCCCCTCCCTTGCTTTCACCCTACAATCAGGACACTATCTGCACATTTACCTCAGTCTCTGCTCCCGGAATTGCAATTCTTTGGTCCCACGTAAACATCCCTCTGCCTCTCATTGTGGCTCTTTATTTTGAGGTTAACAGTGCTTTTCCAGTATCCCACACACATTTAGGGGGCAGTGCTGGATATCGAGACTTCACTGCTTATTAGCTACATAACCTTGATTGTGGCAACCTCCATGTGAATCTTGTAAGTCACTCCTGGGGAGTGCATCCACCCGGGACCCCAGAGTCTCCAACTCAGTACAGCTCCCTGAACTCCTGGTCCACCCCCCCCCACCCCCCTTCATTCTGGAGACCATCAATGGTTAGCTGCACTGTGAGTACCACCAGTCTCATTGGGCAAGTCTGCTCCCTTCCTCATTCCCCAGGAGAGCTGAGTACATACTTGCCATCCGTCGAGGTACAGTAGGTAAATCAGTGAACAAGAAAGGTAAGATTCTTGTCCTTGTAGTCTATATTCTAGTGGGGAAGTGGAAGAGACACACTCCAAGAAAACACGAAATTTGAGTTGAATGGATTCGTTGAAATTTCTGGTAACTGGGAACCAAATAACTAGGGTGATATGAGAGGGTGTGTGACTCCCTCAGAAAGGGTGGTCTGGGAGGCCTCTTACAGGAGTTAACATGGACCTGAGTCCTGAGCATGAAAAGAACTGGAAAAAATAACTCACAAAGGAAATAGCTAGTGCCGAGGCCCTGAGGCAAGAATTTCAGTGTTTTCTGAGGAGGAGAAAGGAGACCGGTTCTGTTATGGGGAGTAGAACTAAGACAACAGCTAAAGAGGGGTCAGGATGGGGTGAGAAGTTAGAAATGTTACTCTACCGGAAATGGAAAGCCACAAAGGGATGGTGTGGAGACGGACTGCAGAGACCAACAGACGAGGGAGAGGTGGCGGGCTCCGACTCCGCTGGAGCCAAGGAGAGGGACAGAAGTGGACAGATTCAAGGGTGTGGGCATTAAAAAGAAAGGGGGGGATGGGCATTGAAGAAAAGAGAGGAATGGAGAATGACCCCTGGGGTTACAGCCTGAGTAAACTGGGCAATTAGCGCCGACTTTATTGAGATGCAAACCTGGAGTCGGGGCGGGTTTGGAGGAGGTGGAGACTGGGTGGGGGTGGGGCGGGGTGGGAGGTTGGGTGCGGAGGGCGTCAGTGCGGGTGGGGTGGGGCACCTTCCTCGCGGAGCCGGGGGCTGGAGCTCAGGTGGCGGCCAGCAATGGGAAGTCAGCAGGCGCTGCAGGACTGGAGGAGGTGTCCAGGGGAGGGGGCGAGGCAGTGCAGGTTGCGAGGGGATTGGGCCTAGGGACTTGCAAACTCCGCACGGGGAGGGGAGGAGCTGGCAAAAAGTGCTGAGTCCGTCCTGCCTCCTTCTCTGGCACACGTGTGCGCCCTCAGGCTGGATCCCTTCTCCAGGTAAGGCTGACAGATGTGGGGACCAGGGGCCCTCCTGGGACCCTCTCGCTTTGCTACCTGCTTTGCCCCGCACCGGCCGGTGAGAGAGGCACCTTCCCGAGAGTCCTTTACCCCCAAAAGTAGGGACATTGAAAAGCCGTGCCAGGGGCCCTGCCTGGCCTGCTCAGTGAAAAGAGTACGCGACTCTCGATCTCGGGGGCCTTGAGTTCGCGCCTACCTTGGGCGTAGAGATTGCTAAAAATAATAATAAACTTTTTAAACAAAAGGTAGAAATAGCAGTGCCAGGAGGAGAAAATACAGTCAAATACGCTAGGCAGTATTTAAGTACTGCCTTCAAAAGAAGGGTGGGGGAGGTGCAAATTTACTTGGTATCTTGGGGGGAGCAATGGAATGAGTGAGAGCTTTGGGACCAGGCGGACCTGGATGTCCCATGTGTCCTCATTTCCTAGATGCGAGTCTTTGAACTTAAATCTCCAACCCATGTCTCCACAGTATTCCCCATAAACTGTAGAAGTAAAGGAAATAGATTTATTTAAAAAAAAAATTTTTTTTAACGTTTATTATTGAGAGACAGAGCATGAGCGGGGGAGGTGCAGAGAGAGGGGGAGACACAGAATCTGAAACAGGCTCCAGGCTCTGAGCTGGCAGCACGGAGCCCGACACGGGGCTCGAACTCAGAAACCGCGAGATCATGACCTGAGCCGAAGTCGGACGCTTAACCGACTGAGCCACCCAGGCGCCCCAGGAAATGGATTTAAAGGCCACGACTGTTTCGGCCTTTCCTTGATTGGGAGAAATGACTGAATTCTTTCTCAAACGGCAAAAGGAATATATGTTTACTGCCAAAATGTCTTAGAAAATCGACCCCAACTAGCACAAAGAAACAAGCACCCTCTTTCCCTGTGCCTCTGGTTACCTCTCAGTTGTGGCCCTGGATCTTTCCCTTCCCTTCTGTCCTCTCCTCAGGTCCTCTCTCGGACATTAATAACTTTGTATCTTTGCATACTTCTGTGATCCTATAAATCTAAGCAAACACAGCTAGAGAAGAGCCTTTTTTCCCCCTATATGTACAAAATGGGGTGCTTCATCTACATATTAAACCTTAAACTTAAATTCCGTATGGTGGACTTTGTTTGAACCCTAGGCACGGAGACAGCTGTGCGGAAGACCAAGCCCTGTTGTGCAGAGAACTTTCTTCCAGGTGAACGGCCTTCACTGGGTAAGCAGCTGAGACTTGGCGGCGGTTGAGCGGCTGTGTAGCTGCGGAAGTGGAGGGCAAGAGTGCCTGTGCGGAGTTTAGAGTGAATTGGGCAGTTGACCTTTGGACCAATGAGCCGTGAATCTTGGCAGCAGATGGGGTAGGCGGGGGATCCTTCGCCTGGGGCTGTGGTTGTCTGCCGTGAGGAGCAGAATCTGAGGTTTTGTCACCGCTAGCGATCGCAGGTATTTTCCTGTGTTGTAGGTGTCTCGTGAAACAGTTTTACACTCATTATGTCGGATTAAAAAGTACTTTAGACCTGCCACTTGATTTTGTTAAATAGGTTAAGAAGATCACATGTTCTCTGCGCACCTGGGTGGCTCAGTCGCTTGAGCGTCCGACTTCGGCTCAGGTCATGATCTCTGGGTTTGTGAGTGGGAGTCCTGCGTGGGCTCTGTGCTGACAGCTCAAAGCCTGGAGCCTGGTTTGGATTTTGTGTGTCTCTCTCTGCCCCTCCCCCGCTTGCACTCTGTCTCTCTCACTCAAGAATAAATCAACATTTCAAAAAAGATCACATATTCTGCATCTCACATTTATTTTGATAACTAAGTTCCTGTCAGCGATTAACGAGGATAAATATGTGTTCTCTTTCCTACCCAAGATCCTAGACATCCTGAAATTCTATCTGCCCTGGGTTCAGAATCCCTAATCAGGGTGGAAATCAGGATCTGCGAACACTGAGGCTGGAGCAGACTTGCAAGGTTTCGGGTCAGATTGGACTGTCCCGAAGAGGGGTTTAGTGTAGAAGAACTTTGGAGGCTTATAATCAGTGCAGCTGTGAGTTTGGATTTATGTTTTAAGGAACTTGAAGATCCCACGCGAGGGCTCGCTATGGAAACTGGAACCTGTTAGGAAGGGCGAGAAATCTTTAGCAATTCACACCCCAAGGCAATGGGTGGGGGGAGGATGAATACAGTTTCCCTTAATCTCCTGGATGGACCAGCTTGTTTCGGTTTGCACTTCCTTGGCCTTAACTGCCTTCTTTTCATATGTTTATTATCAACTTGCATTTCCTATAGTGAATTTTTAAAATGGGCTGCTGGTTCTTAGTGGTTTCTTTTTTTTAGTTTTCTGAATTTGCTGCTATACTATGGATTTACTTTTAGCTAGAAAAAGAACAGTTAATACTCCCCACGCCATTCTCTGTGGCCACCCAGAGTTTGGTTTACCATTTCTTGACTACGTACAAGTATCTGGGGTTTTTTCTGAGTGCAGGGCAGAAGAATAAAGGAAAAGACTGACTAGAACTTTCTCTAAATGGTATTATACTTTTCCCATTTTAATTACCCAAAAGGTTCTGATAATTCCCAGTTCCCCTTTCAAGGTGAAGTGGGCGGACATTTGCCCCATCACTGGCTAAAATCCATTTTTTAAAACACTAGAATCTGTTGTGTTTTGCATTTTCCTGATTCATAAAATTGACCATATTTTCACATTTACTGTTCATTCTCATTTCTGTGGTTTTGTGTGTATTTACAAAAATGAAATTGTACTATATGTGTTTTCTGCAGCTTTTTTTTTTTTTTTTTAAACGTATCAGGGACATTCCAACTGTTGTGTTAGGTCTCTAAATACACTCTGTAAGAGCTGCTTATAATTCCATTTTGTGGTAGACCTTCCTTGGTTCAATCCTCCTACTAAAAGGCATTGCTTTCTGGGCTTTTGTCACAAAAGGTTCAGTGCTAAACCTTTTGTCTTTGTATTCTTAAGTACAGGTAGTTGTATTCCTGGCCTAGGTTCTCAAGGCGAGAGTTATGTGTATTCTATCTGATTTTTAATAGGTTTTCCAATTTCCTGAAAAGTTGTAACTATTCCCACTCCAGATAGATAAAAGAGATCATTTCTTTTTATTATTATCTCTCCAGCTTCTGGGGTTGGGCACCTTTTCAAATATTTGGTATTTCTTTGCATTCACTCTTTTTGTTTATTTTAGCTTATTTTATAGAAAATTTTAATATAAGAAACATTAATGATCTTTTGTGGCGGTTTAGAATTGTTACTCCCTCTTCTGTGAATTACTTAACCTGTTTTAGGTTTCCTTGCAGTTCAGAACTATTTGATGAAAATTGTTCCGTATATTCAGTGGAAACTTCTGGATATGGATCCTTTTAAAATATTGAATGTTTTATTGATTTTTTTTTGTTGTTGTTGAGAATACTGATGTGATGAAGGGTTTGTGTTTGGTTTTTACTTTGTGGATCAATATTTGATTATTTAAAAGTTTTTTTTTGTTGTTTCTTTGTTTTAAGTTTATTTATTTACTTAAATAATTTCTACCCCCAATGTGGGGCTAGAACTCAAAAGAGTCTCCTGCTCTACCAACTGGGCCAGCCATGTGCCACTGATCATTTAAAAAAAAAAAAAATTTTTTTTAACGTTTATTTATTTTTGAGACAGAGAGCATGAATGGGGGAGGGTCAGAGAGAGGGAGACACAGAACCTGAAACAGGCTCCAGGCTCTGAGCTGTCAGCACAGAGCCCGACGCTTGGCTCGAACTCACGGACCGCGAGATCATGACCTGAGCCGAAGTCGGATGCTCAACCGACTGAGCCACCCAGGCGCCCCACGCCACTGATTATTTAAAAGTTTTGCTAGGATATCATTTATTTCCTTTAGATTTTTTTATTACCATGCATTTGTAAACCAGCTTAAAAAAATTTCTTTTAATGTTTTTATTTTTGAGAGAGAGAATGGCAGAGTGTGAACGGGGGAGGGGCAGAGAAAGAGACAGAATCTAAAGCAGGCTCCATGCTCTGAGCTGTCAGCACAGAGCCCGTCTGCAGGGCTCGACTTACAAACTGAGATCACAACCTGAGCCAAAGTCCCTCAAAGGACTGAGCCACCCAGGTGCCCGGAAACCAGCTTTTTAAAATCCTTATACTGGATCATTCCTCATGCTTAGTTTCTCGCACTTTGTGTCTCTAAGGAAAATTTTTACTTGGCTTTTGGTTTTATTTTTTGCCCTTTTAAATTTCTACCTTTATCTCCTCCTTTTGACTTTTCCTTTTCTTGGTTATGACTTGGCCACATTGTTGTACATTAGCCACGTTGTTTGGGGCACAGATAATTTGTTTGGATTATCATAACTGAAAAATGTTCTTTGCTTAATTTCATGCTTTTGTCCTGGGTAATGCTTTATTTGGTCTCTATTACCTTTGTGCTTTAATTTTTGTGCATTTGTTTGTACAACCTTGGCCTTATTTTCAGTTTCCTTTGAGGTTTTGTTCTGATAGTATCTCTTGTAGGACATACAGAGCAGTCTGTTTCAGCTGGGAGACCTCAGTGGTTTTCCTTAATAACTTTCAGTGTTAAAAATGTCAGAACGGTCTCCTGGCTGGCTCGGTCCCTGGAGTGTATAACTTTTGACCTTCAAGCCCCACGTTGGATGTAGAGATTACTTAAAATTTTTAAACTCTTGAAAAAAAAAAATGTTAGCACATCCAAGCATACAAGAATAAGTTCATACCCATTACCTAGATTCAAGAACAGGTGTCTTCCCCATTTGCATCATCTATTCTTCTAACTTTTTTTTGCTCAAGTATTGTATGTATGTATGTGTTTATTTATTTATTTATTAGAGAGTGTGCGCGGAGGAGGGGCAGAGAGACAGGGAGACGGAATCTGAAGCAGGCTCCAGGATCTAAGCTGTCAGCAACAGAGCTTGAATTCACAAACTGTGAGATCATGACCTGAGCCGAAGTTGGATGCTTAACTGACTGAGCCACCCAGGTGTCCCATGCTGAAGTATTTTAAAGTAAATCGCTGACGTGTCATTTCACCTTTAAAAACTTCAGTATTGTTGTGTAACTGTATTCAACATTGTGGGAGCATATCATGTTATAGAATTGTCAGATCACTATTTGTACACCTGAACTACCATAATATTTTATCAATAGTACTTCAGTTAAAAAATTTTAAGTATCGGGGCGCCTGGGTGGCTCAGTCTGTTAAGCATCTGACTTCGGCTCAGGTCATGGTCTCACAGTTCATCAGTTCAAGCCCCACGTCGGGCTCTGTGCTGACAGCTCAGAGCCTGGAGTCTGTTTCAGATTCTGTGTCTCCCTCTCTCTCTGCTCCTCCCTTGTTCATGCTCTGTCTCTGTCTCAAGAATAAATAAACATTAAAAAAAAATTTTTTTTTAATTTTAAGTATTTTTATTTATTTATTTTTTTAATTAAGTATTTTTTTCTTTTCTTTCTTACTTTTTTTTTTTAAGTTTATTTATTTTGAGAGAGGGCATGAGAGACTAAGAAAAATTACCAGGTGTACTCACAACTGCAAAGAAAAGACCCCGCTCCCCCCCCACACCCCCCCCCCCTCAGCCGTTCCCAGAACCAGCTAGGGTGTGCCCAGTTGTGGTCTGACCTAAAGGTGGGTGGGAACCAATCAAGTTCTGCTGAGTGTTCAAATTTAAATGTCAACCAATAACAGCTCTGTAACTGCAAAAAAATCCCTAACTTGTTTGTGCCTGTCTATAAAAGAAGCTGTAAGATCCTCGCTCGGGGCCTCTTAGCGTCACCGGCAATGAGTGCGTGGAGGACCGGGTTCGAACCTGCAATAAACGACCCTTGCCGCTTGGCTTTGACTCTGGACTCTGGTGGATTGTTGTCGGGGGGTCTCGAATCGGGGCATATCAGGCACACGCAAAGGAGGGGCAAAAAGAGAGGAAGAGTGAGAATTCCAAGCAGGCTCAGTCACTTAAGCTGACTGAGCCACCCAGGCACCCCTAAACTTAAGTATTTTTAAAACAAAAAATTCAAACAGTTTTATTAAATGATTCATGAATGGGTCTACATCCTTTCTAGCAAATAGTGGGGAGCACCAAAGGTCTGAAGAAGAGGAAAGGTTTTTAAAGGCAGGACAAGGAAGTCATACACAGAAAAAGGATTTAGTTCAGGTGAGGTCCCCTTCATCTGGGGACAAAAGGATGGATTATCTCCTCGTCCTTGGGGGACGGAGTGGGCTCATGTGACAGATTATTGGTGCTGACCAGAAAATTCCCGATTGGCCTCTTAAAGGTTACGTTTCTGGGTTGAAACTGCAGTTAGTAGGTATTAAGTCTTAGTTTACTGACTTGGGGCCTTAACCTGAGTGCTGCCATTTTGGGCCTGTGGTTTTCTTTTGAATAGTATCTATCTCTTTAAAAATGACATTTCTTAAATAACCACCATACTATCACAAGTAATAAAATTCCTATTCCTTAGGATTGTTTAATGCTCTATCTGTTCAAAATTTCCTGCTCTTCAAAAACAAAGTTTCCTGCTTTTCTACATTGCTTTGTTCAACCCAGATCCAGATAAGGGGACACACAGTTCCCTTGGCCTCCTAAACTAGATTAAGTCCCTCTATTGAAGCCTTGCGGAAAGTCCTCCCCAGTGGACTTTACTGTTGATTCCTCAGAGTTGCTTTGATTCGCTTCAGGTGCAATGCCTGGTGTTCGGTTTTCCAGTTTGTCATTAGGAGGGATGAAATGTGTATAACTAATTTTTATCACTTTTTGTATTTGTAGTCATCCTTACATTTACTTTTTTGACCTTTTCTCTGAACTAATGAACGTGTTTAGTATACATTTTTCCTTTGACCTCCTGTTGTTCGTACTTTAAGTGAATGCTAAGTGTAAGATTTTTTGCAACTAATATTTTTTTGAATAGTTAATGTAGTGACTTACATCTATAAATTATTTGTTTTAAACTCTTACAGCGCTGGGTTTTGTTTGTTTTTGTTTTGTTTTTTTAGAGAGAGTGCAAGTGGGGGAGAGGAGAGGAGAGAGAATCTTAAGCAGGCTCCACACTGAGCGCAGAGCCAGGCGCAAGGCTCTATCCCACAACCCTGGGATCATGACCTGAGCCAAAATCCAGAGTGGGATGCTCAAGCAACTGAGCCACCCAAGTGCCCTACATTTTTGTTGTTCTGTTTTTTTGTTTTTTTGTTTCCATAAGCTCCATGCCCAACGTGGGCTCTCAACAATGACCCTGGGATCAAGAGTTGCATGCTCTGGGTGGGGTAGGGACACATGGTTGGCTCAGTCAGTTAAGCATCTGACTTAAGCATCTTGGTTTAGGCTCAGGCCATGACCTCACATTCCCTGAGTTCAAGCCCCATGTTGGGCTTGGGATTCTCTCCCTCTCTCTCTCTCAGCCCCTCCCCTGCTCATGTGCCTGCGTGTACATGTCCTGTCTCTCAAAATAAATTTTAAAAAATAATAAAAAATAAATAAACTTTAAAAAAAAATACTTCCTTTTTCCTGATCTTTAGAAGACTTTGGGAACCAACAAGGTAAAAATCGCTTCTCACTTTTCAAATTTAATTGTGAAAGTTTAATAATAATCCTGTGTTTGAACTATGCTTTATTTGCTGTTGTATCCCCTTTTTCTTTACAGTGTTATTTATTTGTGCCTTTTCTCTCTAGGTTGGTCAACTGTCATCAGAGGATAAGTGTTTTCAACTTTTGGGGTCTATTTCATTCTTTATCTAGCAGTTTAACTCCATTTCATCCTTTCTACTTTTTTAATATTTTAAAGTCTAAATTTCCTTCAAAGCACCATTTTCACTACCTGCTATAAGTAGTTATTACTGACATTCAGTATTTTTAAATTTCCTTCAGTTTTTGACCGAGTTATTTTGGAATTTAAATATCTGTATCCTTTAGTATTTGAATTCCATATACAGAAATTTTTCTTTTAATTTTATCATAATTTTTCTTCAGATTTTATGTAAGGGAAATTTTTGAACTGTAGGATTTTAAGTATGTATCTTTTTGCCCTGATGTTAATGATAGATCAGCTGCTCCTATGATTTTTTTTTTTTTTTAGTGTTTATTAATTTTTTTTTTAACATTTATTTATTTTTGAGACAGAGAGACAGAGCATGAACGGGGGAGGGTCAGAGAGAGGGAGACACAGAATCTGAAACAGGCTCCAGGCTCTGAGCTGTCAGCACAGAGCCCAAAGCGGGGCTCGAACCCATGGACCGTGAGATCATGACCTGAGCCGAAGTTGGCTGCTTAACCGACTGAGCCACCCAGGCGCCCCTTAGTGTTTATTTTTGAGAGAGAGAGCATGAGTGGGGCAGAGAGAGAGGGAGACACAGAATCCGAAGTAGTCTCCAGGCGCTTAGCTGTCAGTACAGCCTGATGTGGGGCTCGAACTCACAAACCGTGAGATCATGACCTGAGCTGAAATCAGACCCCTAACCCACTGAGCCACCCAGGCGCTGCCCCCTATGATTGTCACAGCCCTTTTGTAGTAGTCCTCAAAGTTATATTTTTTTAAGCTTCATCATTGTGGGCAAGATGTTTCATGCTATTTTTTTTTTTTTTTAACTAATAAACTTAATTTTTGGAACAGTTTTAGGTTCACAGTTTTAGGTTCACACCTGCATGGCCCCTGCCTCATCATCCCACACCAAGTGGTACATTTGTTACAGCCGGTGAATTTACATTCATGTATCATTATCCCTCCATAGTTTGCATTAGGGTTCACTCTTGGTGAGTGAATTTTCTATGAGTTTCTGTGAGTTTTGACAAGTACATGGCCTGTGTCCACCACTATCATACAGAATAGTTTCACTGCTAAAAATCCTCTGTGCTCTGCCTATTCATCTTCCTCCCCTCAATCCCTGAGAACAACTGATGTTTTTTCTGTCTCTACACTTTTGCCTTTAATACAATGTCATGTAACTGGAATCCTATAGTACGTAGCCTTTTCAGGTTGGCTTCTTGGATTTGGTAAATTTGCAATTTAGATTCCTCCATGTTTAAATGTCTTAGTAACGCATCCCTTTTTGGCCCTGAATAATACTGCATTGTTTGGCTATACCCCAGTTTATCCAACTACTGAAAAATACCTTGGTTGCTTCTCAGTTTTGGCAGTTCTGAATAAAGCCGCTCTAAACCTCAGTATGCAGGTTTTTGTATGGATATAAATTTTCCACTCCTTTGTGTAAATACCAGGGAACACGATGGTAAAAATATGTTCCGTTTTGAAGCACCTGCCAAACTGTCTTCCAAAGTAGCTGTGTCATTGTTTCATTTCCATAAGCAGTGAAATGAGTGTTGCTGTTACTCCACATTCTTACCAGCACCTGATGTTAGTTATTTTGGATTTGGCCCTTCTAATAGACATGTAGTGGTATCTCATTTTAATTTGCATTTACCTGATGACATCTTTCCATATGCTGACTTGCTATCTGTGTATCTTCCCTGGTGAGGTGTCTCTTTGGGTCTTTTGTCCATTTTTTAATCCGGTTCATTTTACTTTTACTGAGATTTAAGAGTCCTTTGTCTGTTTTGAATAGCAATCCTTTATCAGATGTCTCTTTTGCAAATATTTTTCCCCAGTATGTGGCTTGTCATCTCATCTTGTCTCAGGCTAATTTGAGTTTTGGTTTTTTTTGTTTTTTTTCCTTTCTGGATTGTTTGTTAGCTATGGAATTAACTGCCTATGGGCACATGATTCGCAAAAGTGTATCTTGCAGAGCAGAAACTAGGGTAGGTTAGGTTCTAGAACCATTTATCTCATTCTCTATTTCTTTTTTTTAAATTATTATTTTTTTCAACGTTTTTTTATTTATTTTTGGGACAGAGAGAGACAGAGCATGAACGGGGGAGGGGCAGAGAGAGAGGGAGACACAGAATCTGAAACAGGCTCCAGGCTCTGAGCTGTCAGCACAGAGCCCGACGCGGGGCTTGAACTCACGGACCGTGAGATCATGACCTGGCTGAAGTCAGACGCTTAACCGACTGCGCCACCCAGGCGCCCCAACTCATTCTCTATTTCAAGAGCACCTCAAGCTTGATATGTTAAATGAAATTTGCTCTTCCTTTAAAACCTATTTTGTTTTTTTTTCCTTGGGGTGCCTCGGTGGCTCAGTTGGTTGAGTGTCCTACTTCGCTTAGGTCATGATCTTGCAGTTCCCGAGTTCACGCCCTGCATCAGGATTTCAGCTGTCAGCGTGGAGCTCTGTTTGGATCCTCTTTCTCCCTCTCTCTATGCCCCTTCCCTGCCATATGTTCCCCTTCAGCAGATGCTTGCTCCAGCCTTGCTTCTGGAATGTACTTTCTTCCATTCTTTGCCATGTAGCTGCTGCTCACTTCTCAGATTCAGTGTGAGCTACTTTTGCAGGGAAGCCTTCCTGGATCTCCCTGAATATGTCAGTTGACACCTGGTATAGACAGACGCTCATGACCCTCGACCCTTACTTTGTAAGTTGGCACAGTTGCCATTTGATATTTATTTCTCCCTAGATGTTCACCCCTTGTAGGGGAGGTTCCATGTCCATTTTTACTCAACATCTTTTTCCTTTGCTATCCGGCACAGTAACTAGCATATAGTCTGTGCTCAATAAATGTGATTGAATGTCTGGGAACTTGTATGGCTCATGTCTGCATTCAGAAGTTTTACCAGGATTATATATAAATGGATATGCATCTTTTATTAACCTTGCCCCAGATCTAGTGATTTTTTTTTTCAATCACATGACTCAAGTCCAGAGAAGTTTTCTGTTACTATATGTGGTTTGTATCCTCCTTCCACTAGATGCTTGGAAGGTTTTCTGGTTCTGTTCCTCAAAGCTATGGTCAACACTCATGAGTCCTATTTCCCCTTTCTCTTCTGTTCATATGCTTCAATAATAGCTACTAGTTTTGTGTATTTACCCTAGTCCCCTTCCATGAAGTTGCTGAATCCTCTTGAAGGGGATATAATTTTTCTTTTCATACCTGTAAGTTCAAGCAGTTTGGGTCTTGACAGCAGTGATGAATCAGCATGTGGTACAATTTTTAGTGTAACAGTAGTCCACTCAAACGAATACCTACTAGGCTTTGCAGAGGAAAAGATTAAGGAACAGGCATCCCAGCTGTTGTCCAAAGTGTGTCTATTGTTCATAGCCATTTCTCATCCCTGTTAATTAAGGGATGAAGGGATGGGAGTGGTTTCTCCCTTTCCACCATGCAGGGTCAGGACAGCAGGGTAGAATGATTAAAAACAAATGAACAGCCTAATTGAGTCTCCTCAAGCAAAGGTCCAGGGCCTCTGTGACATGGGAGTAGGCATGGTTTTTAGTTATTCTGTTCCCCTCAGGTATTAATATTTGCATTCTGGAAAGTAATACTCTTAATTGACTTGAGCTGGTTTTAAGAAAAATTCTTAATGTTAACTTTCTCTGCAATCAAAAAAGGGCCTTCTGTTTTTCCGTTATGATTCCATCCAAGTCACCTTAAGCGTTAAAAATTTGGTATGGTGCACTCTTTTTAAAAAATGATTATTTTTGAGAGTGTGAGCAGGGGAGGGGCAGAGAGAGGGGTGGGGATCTAGGGTCCCCAATGGGCTCTGCATTGACAACAGCACGTCAGATGCTGGGGCTCAAACTCTTGAACTGTGAGATCATGGCCTGGGCCAAAGTCGGGATGCTCAACCTGCTGAGCCACCCAGGTGCCCCTGGTGCACTCTTTTAATAATGTTTATTTTCCCATAATCTGTTTGATCCTGACAGCGAACATAGGCAGCAAAGTTAATAGTATGGGAAACTGGCCAATTTCCATCATTACTGGTTGATTTATGGCATTTAAATCTTTACTTGAATGGGGTATTAATCATATTGTATGAATTTTGAATTCTGATTTTTTTTGTTGTTTATGTGCATATACCCATGTGTTACCCTATGTAACCTATGGTTTACCCTTTATATTAAATTGTGGAGTACTCAGTTTACTTAATAACCACGTTTATACTCTTGGTCATTGTGCTTCTCAAAATAATTGTTAAGTAAACAAGTTACTTTTTTTTTTTGTATTTCAGATAATCTTTTTAAAGATATTTGAGTTTGGGGGAGTCTAGCAGACCTTCAAGAACAAAAATTACTCTTCAGGAAAATAAAAACGTGTCCACAATGTCCCTTATACAGTCAGAAGTTGATAGACTTGCAAGGAAGCAGGAAAATATCACTCATAGGGAAAGAATTCAGTTGATAGAAACTGACCAGGAAATGGCTCAGGTATTAGATTTAAAATGCAAAGACATGTCAGCAGTTGTGCTGATGAAGTTTAAAGGCTTGATGGAAAATCTGGATTTAATGGTTGAAGAGATAAGGGACTCTCTTAAAAATGACCTAAAGGAAATTTTAGGAGTAGAAAGTAAAATACCTGAAGTGAAAAATCCAAAGAACTCCAGTACCAAAAAGGAGTGCCAACAAATAAAAGGTTTAACCACACAAAAAAAAGGATTGGTAGAAAACATAGAAGGAGCAAACTCTAAAATAGTTGAGGATATTGAAAATTTGACTTTTAAAAGAAAAGAAATAAATGAACGAAGTAGCAGATTAGATAAAGCTGAAGAGTACAGTACTAACCAAGGTAAGGAATTGTCCTATGATGAGTCACAAAATTACAAAGTCATGGAAAGTATGGAAGAAGCCATAAGCAATATAGATAACACTTGGGGAGATAGTAGGATCCATATGGAAGTAACAGGAGAGAACATCGAGATTGGAGAGGGTGGAGTGGTCAAAGCAAAAAGAGAGGAAAAAATTCCTCAGAATTTAAACAATAATAAAGTGAAGATTCTAAAAACCTCCAGAGAAGATGAAGGAGCAGTACTTAGGTTGGCAGCAGACTTTTCATCGGCAACACTGGACATCAGTAAGCAATGGAGTAACGTCTTCAACATTCTGAGGGAAAATGATTTTGAACCTCAAGTTCTATGTCAAGTTAAATTAGCATTTAAGTGTGATGGTGAAGTAAGGATCTTTTCAGATATTCAAAGCCTCAGCAATTTTACTAGCCAAAAACCGTTTATGAAAGAATTACTGAAGGATATACTCCCACAAAGTGAAAAAATAAAGAAAGGAGGAAGAAGATACGGGATTCGAGAAAAAGTGGTAAGTATATATAGATCTTTGGAGTTTATGTATGAAGTATAATAGTTGGCAAAGTTATTCTGAAGTTTAAACCAATTTTTAAGAAATATTTTCTTAAAGGGGCGCCTGGGTGGCTCGGTCGGTTAAGCGTCCGACTTCAGCTCAGGTTATGATTTCACGGTTGGTGAGTTCCAGCCCTGTGTTGGGCTCTGAGCTGACAGCTTGGGGCCTGGAGTCTGCTTTGGATTCTGTGTTTCCCTCTTTTCTCTGCCCCTTCCCAGATCATGCTCTCTCTTTCTCATAAATACTTAAAAAGAAAGAATTCCTTAAAAAAAAAATCCTTAAAAGTAAAAGCATGACATTAAAAGTAATGACTTAAAGGCTCTTTTTCTTTTAATGTGTGGCATTGAAAGCTTGGAATAGGTTAAAAAGATTTGAGTTGCTCTGAGAAGAGATTGTACATATTTATTATAGACATTGAAAGAAAATGAATTTATATATATGTTATGTATTTAAGGATAAACACTAGAATAGTGGCTTTTAAAACAGTAGGAGGAAGAATAGAAATAAATAAGTTCAATTAAAAGCCCTCAAGCAATAGGATTATGAAAAAAAGTATCAGGTATAATTAGGTTGAAATTTCAATGTATAAAGTAGTCCTGCTAAGTCCTCTTTTTTAACATTCAGTGAAATGCAAATCTATTTTACTAAAGCCTGTCAGAGTGTTCATTAATATTAATATTTAGCAATTATCCATTGCATGTATAAAAGTTTTTGTTTCTTACATTGTATTAGAGTATATTCCCATGTTTATTGGTTTCATTGAAAACACTATTTTCTGAATATTTTTCATAATCCCAATCTTGAAAGGTAATGCCTGTAGTATACTGTAGAGATTCCCCCTCCCTCTCCCAATCTCTCTCTCTCTCTCTCTCTCTCTCTCTCTCTCTCTCTCTCTCTTTCATCTTGGATGTGTATTTCTTATTTTTGTGTATGGTATAACATAGTAATCTAGTTTCATTCTTTTGCATGTGACTCTCCATTTTTCCTGGCACCACTTATTGAAGAGACTATCCTCATTGCATGTTCTTGGGTCATTTGTCCATAAATTAGTTGCCCATATATGTGTGAGTTTATTTCTAGGCTCTCTGTTTACATTGATCTATGAGTCTGTTTTTATGACAATACCATATACCATACTGTTTTGATTACTATAGCTTTGTAATATAGTTTGAAACCAGGGCATGATGCCTCCTGCTTTGTTTCTTTTTAAGATTGCTTTGGGTATTGGGTCCTTTGTGGTTCCATACTAGTTTTAGAATTATTCTATGAAAAATGCCAATGGAATTTTGATAGAGATCACATTGAATCTGCTAATTGCCTTGGGTAGTATAAACATTTAACAATACCAATTCTCCCAATCCGTGAGCACAGAATATCTTTCTATTTATTTGTATCTTCAGAGGTCTGTAGCTTAAGCCAGTATTTTTGCTGGGTTCTGAAAAGAGTACCTAATTTCCCTTCCCTCTCAACATTTTCTAGTATAACATCTTTGCAAAATGACAGTCTAGAATTAGGAAATACACTTGGATCAACAAATTCTTTATTTGAGAATAAGCATTTAATCCTAGAAATTATTCCCTGGAGATTTGCACAGATGAGGCAACTAACCTGTTCTAAACAGTCTGGGAAGGTTGAAGGACAAATATCTATCAACCAACCCCGAATAGGGAAGAAGAGCCTTTTGTAACAAGGAGCATTAAACGGAATATTTAGAGGCAAGTACAGGGTTTCAAGAAATGTTAACTCTTAACTTTTATATTGGAGACATTGTCTTAAGTTGAGTACCTAGGCTGTCCTATTTAACCCTCCACAATAATCTGAAGTAGTGCATTACATTAGATGCTATTCTAGAGGGCAAGTTGAGGCACCAGTAGCAAATGTGACAGCTGGATTTAGGAGCTTGTACTCTTAACCAAAGCATGCTTTCCTTTTGAACAATGTGGCTGGAACTTGAACGTGGGATCTTTAAGAAATATTAAATTTACTTTTGTTTCCTTTGGGAGAAAAGTAAATGTGAGTGGGGGGTGTGGGTTGATAATATTCCTGAAATTAGATCGCAGAGTCTCATTACCATACTGTCCTGCATATACTCAGACATTCACAAATACAAGTTGTTCTTGAGAGTCAGGCACAAAACACTTAAGTGTTGGGAATATAGAAGGAACATAGTAAACATGACCTGATGGAAATTTGTTGCAAGTGCTACACAGATTGCAGGTGTGATGGGATAATCATAGAGTAAACTTGACTTGTTTGGGGACTTACACATTCAAGAAAAAGTATTACCTAAATAATTTTCCAGCTATTTATTTGATAATTGTGAAAATGGCAGTCAAAATTAAATTTAGACAGTGAAAACATTAATTCCATTAAAAGGCACATGATACTACTTATTCAGTTTTTTTTCTTTCAGGGAAAAACGCTACTAGATTCAAAGCATGGAGCTGAGGGGGAAGTTGGTGATGGCTTGAGCTTTCTATTTGTTAAAGAGGTTAAGGTTGCTGAGCCACAGGAGGTGAAGAACTTAGAGACCCAGGAGGAAGAATCTTCAGAGTGGGAGACAGAAGAGGAGGAAGAGGCCTCAGAGCTGGAAGGAGAGGGAGGAGAGACCTCAGAGCTGGATGAGGAAGAAGAGGCTTCAGGGATGGAGGAGGAGGGAGAAGAGACCTCAGAGCTGGATGACGAAGAAGAGGCTTCAGAGCTGCAGGAGGAAGAAGAAGAGGAGGCTTCAGTATTATGTGAGAAACAGGATTCAACCTTTCAGTGTCATTCTTTGGTAAATACAAAATGTGGAGTTGAGGAAAAAACCAGTAATGGCTTGGAAATTGTTTTAATTAAAGAGGTAGAAGATTCTGAGCCAGAGGAGGAAGAAGGTTCAGAGTGGGAAATGGAAGTAGTCCTATCGTGGGAGGAAGAGGACTCTGAAGTAGAAAATGTAAAGCCTGCCTCCCCAGTTGAGAGAAAAGAGGCCTCATATGGACCTAAAGAAATTGCTTATAATTATTTGGCTCCCAACTTTGAGAAGGAAAAACTAGCGAAACACCGGATGTTACAAAAAACCCAGAATAAAGAAGAAACAGCCACACCTAGAAACCAGGGAGTTGGGACAGTTTGTCCAACTTGGTGTTTTGCCTCTCCCTCAAAATCACTGGAGAGAAGTTCTGATGAGCAGAAAAGGCATTTATGTACAAAATCAAGTACTCCATCAGGAATCTCCAGATTTTCAAGGAAAACAGAGAAAGAGAGACAGGAAACTCTACAAACAGGTGAGCAAACACCTAAAGAAACAGACTTAATACAAGAGACAGAAGAAAACTTTAGAAGAAGTATAATTAACAACTTCAGAGAGATCCAGGAGGAGGTTGCAAATATTAAAAGTTACCTTCCAGAAGTCTTGGAAATAAAAAACTCAATAGATGTTCTCAATAGCAGAATAGACATACTTGAAGAGAGAATGGACAATCTAGAAGATCATATTGAAGAATTCTCTAAGGATACAATGCAAATGGCCAAACAGATAATAAATAGAGAAAGGTCAAGAGACATAGAAGATAGATCCAGAAGCTCCAATATCCGCTTGATAGGAATTCCAGAAAAAGATAATAAAGAAAATGGAGCAGAGGAAATAATGAAGGAACTCATTGAAGAAAACTTTCCTGAGCTAAAGGATTCAAGTCTTGAGATTGTTAGTGCTTACCGAATACCTAGTAAGATTGATGAGAAGAGACTCACTCCTAGACACATCTTGGTGAAATTTGGGAATTCCAATGATAAAGAAAAGATCATAAAGGCTTCCAGAAAGAGAAGAGAGATAACCTATAGAGGAACAAGAATCAGATTGACAGCAGACTTATCATTGGATACTCTAGATGCTAGAAGTAAATGGAGCAATATCATAAAAGTTCTGCAAGCAAAAGGCTTTACACCTAAAATCCTATACCCGGCCAAATTGGCATTCAGTTTTGAAGGTAAAACAAAGACATTTTTTGATACTGAAGAATTCACAAAGTTTATTTCTTGCATACCCTCGTTGCAAGAATTACTGGAGGATCTACTTTAGCATTCTAGGATGACTATAAATACATGTACACAATATATATTACCTTCCTCCCACAGCAAAAACCAATAAGGAAAGGTTGAAAATAAAATGCCACATTTCTACCCAGGAGGATGGACCTCAAACAGTGTATTTGGGGAGTAGGGGAAGGGAAGATTACTTTGTTGGCATAGTTAAAGGGTGTTTTAAAATGGTGTTAATCATTGTAGCTTGCATAGGAATAGACTTTTCTAAACTACCGGGGAGAGGGATGGAATCTGTTTGTAACCAGATAGGAAGAGGTGGGGTAAAAGTAATAGAAAAGCACTGGAAAAAAGATGACAGAAGTTAAATAGAAAAAAGATGGAAAAGTTGAACTTTTATCTTGAGAAGGATATTCAATTTTAATGTCATGATGTCAATCTTGAATCTTTATATTAAATGTTTTTCCTTTGATTATGCTTCATTTGCTTATGTTTTCTATTTTACACTTTCTAATCTATTTTGTCATTAATATAGTTAAATTTTACATTTTATTACATAAACCCATCCAAGGGAGAGGTCAAATGTATTGTCAATTGTTAGTCTAGAATAAAAAAAAATGATTTGTAATGTATTGATAACTGAAGAAATTAAGAGAATGATGTAATCATTTTATGGCTTTTGTGTCAAGGGCTTATTTAGTATATTCAGTTTACAAAAAAAAAAAAGTCCAGCTTTTGAAATACACTTCTTTTCTCAGTTCAGTCCTTCTGACTCTGGCCTTCATGGGCCTTTCTGCAAACTGATTGCTATTTCAAATGCCCTGGCCTCAGTACACCTGGCTTGGAGTTCTAATTTTACTGTGTGACCCCAGGCAAGTTACTAATGCTTCTTGAGTTCAGTTCTTTCATCTGTGCCTGGGTTCATTCTTTCCTCGTGGGTGTCTCGTAAGATTCTGCAAGGTGATATTTGTGCCCAACATGATACACCTCAGTAGATGGGAAATCCTTCTTTGTGGCCAATAGATCTAAAGTAAGGCTGGTTGCCCTCCATTTTTTATTTTTATTTATTTAAGATTTTATTTTAAGTAATCTCTACACTCAGTGTGGGGCTCAAAGTTACAACCCCAAGACCAGGAGTCACATGCTCCACCAACTGAGCCAGCCAAGGCACTCGCCCCACCCCAGTTTTTAGAATGAGCATCACAGGAGTCCATTTTCAGTTATGTTGTGAGCATGTGGGTGGGAAAACTGAAGATATTAATCATAGGTACTCCATTATCATACTTTGCTGCATTGTATTGCTATTACTGGCTAACAGGGTTTTTAATCCCAGTTTTCTTTTTTTAATGTTCATTTATTTTTGAAAGAGTATGAGTGGGGGAGGGGAAGAGAGGGAGGGTTACAGGATCTGAAGCAGGTCTGTGCCGACAGCAGAGAGCCTGATGCAGGGTTTAAACTCAACCGTGAGATCGTGACCTGAGCCAAAGTCTGATGCTTAACCGACTGAGCTATCCATGCACCCCTCCTAGTTTTTCTTTACTTTTGTAAAACTAAAAGTACTTTTTTGCTCTGCTTGTGAAATGATACAGGATGTTGAGAAAATAGTACTGTCCCATGTACCTTTCACCCTTCTCCCCCCAGTGGTAAAACGTCTTGAATAACTAGGGTTAAGTCACAAGGAAGGATTCTTCCCTAGATCCTTTGGAGGGAGCATGATCCTGTCAATACTCTAGTTTCAGACTTCTGGTCTCTAGAATTGTGTGTTTTTGTTTTAAGCCACCTACTTTGTTATAGTTTGTTATGGCAGCCCCAGGAAACTTTATATAGTGTTTGTGAACCCCGTTTGACACCCATGCACTGCTTTCTTTTAGACTAATAACCTGTTTCTGTAGACATGTGAGGGTGGAGAATTCTAGGTCAAGGAGCAATTCTGCTGATACTGATACACTTTTAATGACCAGATTGAGAGACAAACCTGTTAGGTATTCCTCTCCAACTTGGATGCTTACTTTGACCTACACCTACAAGGTCAAAACCCCCTTTGTTGTGGGATTCACTTGGGAATAGTATTTAAGTTGCTTTTTCCACTGGTGTGTGGAGGGATAAGAATTTTTAGACAAGAGTAGACAGTAGGGGGCCCCTGGCTGGCTCAGTTGGTAGAGCATGCAACTGGATCTCTGAATTGTAAGTTTGAGCCCCAAGTTGGGTGTAGAGATTACTTAAATTTTTTTGAGAGCAAAAGCAGGGGAGGGGCAGAGAGGGGGACAGAGAATCCAAAGCAGGCTCTGGTGAGAGCAGCGAGCCCAATGTGGGGCTCAAACTCAGGAACCACAAGGATCACGACATAAGCCAAAGTCCTACGCTAAGTGTCTGCCTCTTGATCTCAGTTCAGGTCATCATCTTGTGGTTTGTGAGTTAAAGCACCGCATTGGGCTCTGCATTGACAGTGAGGAACCTGCTTGGGATTCTGTCTTTCCCTCTCTGCCCCTCCCCTCCTTGTGCTCGTGCTGGTGCACATGTGCACTCTCTCTCAAACTTTATTAAAAAAATAAACACCGTTGGTAATATCCTTTAGTCCTTGCTACTCTATCAAATCTACAAAACCTCTTGTATTTTCCCTTTTATCTGGCCCTGATTCCTACGTTCCCTTCCCTGGAAAGGGTTCCCACCCACTAATAGTCCTATAGTTCACTGATGTTTTTCTTCTAAAGTATGTCCTTTTGTGAGTGATGGTGTTTCTAATTTATTGAAAGGAATTATGCTTTGGATCTTACATATTTTTAAAAAGATGTATATATTGGTATGTACATAAGACTCAAGATTTCTAATGAATTTTACAGTATTTATCCACACTATTTTATCACTTTGTCTAGTGGTGGACACCCAGGCTGCTCCAACCCCCCACCCCACCCTGCAACAATGCTGCTTATGAACATCTTCATCTCTGACCCCTTATGGACCTCAAAAAGAGTACCTGTTGGTTCCTGAAGGGAGCTTATGATTAATTCCTCTCAGTATTGCCAGGTTGCTCTTCACAATGGTTCTATTTTGTGAAAATAGGTGAAGACCACCTGGATGAAAACAAACCCGTGGTATTCATTCAGACCTAGCTATGATAAAGAAGTCAGCCTCCATGGCCAGTATTTCGCAGACTCAAAGGCAGCTGGGAGTGGAAGAGCTTTACATTGTTAAAGGGAAGGCTCCATATGCTCCTACTGAAAGTTATTGGCCTGGGAAGCTAACTACAAACAGGGCATCTTATGTTTGGGTTTTGGGGAACATACATGGCTTCTCTGGTTGGTTCCAAGTTGGAAATGGGAACCAACATAGGGAATTTGGTAGTCCTTGACCAAGTCTGACCATCCTGGGCCAATTGCTGCAAAGGTGGTTTGGCTTCCCAGCCTAATTGCTATAGAAGTTGTTGGTCAGAGTTCTGTTGTCATAAGTACTTTGGCTATTTGTATATTTGACTGGAGTTCCCACTTCTACATCTTGTTTTTTAAGTTTATCTTGAGAAAGAGTGTGAGCAGGGGAGGGACAGAGAAGAGAGAGAATCCCAAGCAGACTCCACGCTGTCAGCTCGAGCCCAATGCCAGGCTCAGTCTCACAAACTGTCACTTCATGACCTGAGCCAGAATCAAGAGTTGGATGTTTGGGGCCCGGGGGGCACCTAGATGACTCAGTTAAGTGTCTTGACTTTGGCTCAGGTCATGACCTCGTGGTTTGAGTTCAAGTCCCAA
This sequence comes from Panthera onca, assembly GCF_046562875.1. Classification (NCBI taxonomy): domain Eukaryota; kingdom Metazoa; phylum Chordata; class Mammalia; order Carnivora; family Felidae; genus Panthera; species Panthera onca. Next base: position 170,743,327 of record NC_138346.1, on the reverse strand, counting down.
GTTGGGCTCTGCTGACAGCTCAGAGCCTGGAGCCTGCTTCAGATATTCTGTTTCCCTCTCTGCACCTCCCCCACTCATGCTCGTGCTCTTTACTCACTCTCTTTCTCTAGCTCTCTGAAAGAAGTAAATAAATAAATACAGTTGGATGCTTAACCGACTAAGCTACCCAGGTAACCTCTCACTCAACTTTTCTAATTTTTCCCAACATAATGAATGTAAAATAGTATCCCATTGTTGAAGATCTGTATTTCTCTAATTACTGAACTTGAGAAGGTAGCTGTCCCTATATTTTTAGTCATTTAGATTTCACCCTCTATTGCTGATTCATAAGCTTTGCTCTTTTATCAATGACCGCCCCCCCCCTTCTTTTTTGCCCTTAAGTAATCTCTACACCCAACATGGGGCTTGAACTCACAATCTCAAGATCAAGAGTCACATGCTCTCAGACTGAGCCAGCCAGGCACTCAAGGCTCTTTTGATTGTTGATTTACAAGACCCTCTTTGTATGTCTGGATAGTAACCTCATATTTTTGGAGGGTACAAATACATTCTCCCAGTTCATTACTCATTTGTTAATTTTGGCTGTTGTATCCTCTTTGAGTAGAAATCCTTACTATTTTATGTAATCAAACTAATAATTGTTTTTGTCGTCCGTTTCATGCTTTTAAAGTATTTTAAGAATTCCCTTCCCGGGGTGCCTGGGTGGCTCAGTTGGTTAAGCTTCTGACTCTTGGTTTTGGCTCAGGTCATGATCTCATATGAGTGAAATCCTATGGTATTTGTCTTTTCTCTGACTGCTTTAATTTAACATAATACAGTCTAACCAACTAAGCCACCCAGACACCCTAATTTATTTTTAATTGTGGTCACAATCACATAACATTAAATTTACCATCTTAAACATTTTTAGGTGTACAGTTTAGTGTTAAGTACATTCATGTTGTGCAACAGATTTCTAGAACTTTATCTTGCAAAACTAAAACTATGTGTATATTAATTCCCTCTTCCCTTTCCCCCAGCAACAGCTTTCTACTTTGTTTTTATGATTTGACTACTTTCTTTTTTTATTTTTCTTTTTTATTTTTTAGAGACCAAGTGCAAGCGGGGGAGGGGCAGAGAGAGAGGGAGACACAAAATCTGAAGCAGGCTCCAGGCTCTGAGCTGTCAGCACAGGGCCCGATGCGGGGCTCGAACTCACAAACTGTGAGACGATGACCTGAGCCGAAGTCAGCCACTTAACTGACTAAGCCACCAGGGCACTCCTGATTTTGACTACTTTAGATCTCTCGTGAGTGACATCATCAGTATATGTCCTTTGATGACTGGCTTACTTAGTATAATATTCTCGAAATTCATCCATGTTGTAACATGTGATAGGATCTCATTTTTTTTTAAGGCTGTGTGACATTCCATTGTGTGTATATAACCACATTTCCTTTATCCATCTGTTCGTGGACATTTGGGTTGTTCATACCTCTTGGCTATTGTGAATAATGCTGTAATGAACATGAGTGTATAAATATCTCAAGATTCTGCTTTGAGTTCTTATGGATAAATACCCAGAAGTGGACTTGCTGGATCATATGGTAATTTTTAATTTTTTCAGGAGGCTTGGTATTGTGTTACATAGTGGCTGTACCATTTATGTTCCTAATTGCCTCCAGATTTTTAAAGAAGTGTGAACACCCTAGGGACTAAATCCCTACCCACATCCTGTCCTTGTCTCTGTAAGGTTAGCATATGAAGAGAGTTAGAAGGTACCAGTGGATCAACAAATTCTTTGCAACAAACCTTGAATGGTTTCCAGCCATTCTCAGAAACTGATTGCTCCCTGCAAATCTGCATAGTCTGGGAAGTCAAAGACTTAAAGGAGGTGATACCCATACTAAGCCTGAAGGTCCTAGAAGTTAGATGGGCAAAGACAAAAAGAAGGGCTTCCAGGTAGATAGAAGAGCCTGGAAAACCCAGCACTGAAGAGGACTTGACTCCCGCAGAGAATTCCTATTGCTTCCTTGTGGCTCAAGCCTAAAGCTCTTCTAAAAAAAATCCACGTTTTTGACTTTGTTATTTCATTGTTAGTTTTTCTTTGGAAGTATGTGGTAATCTCCCCCAGGCAGACTGCACAGGCCAGGCTGTTAGAGACTGAGATGACCATCTCTTCTCACAAGGGAAGATATGAACTCAATACCAAGATTCTGAACATCTTTATGTTAAAACAGACATTCTCTGACTGTGTAGAGTTTATGGTCTTAGTGGGAAAGCCAGGCATTAAAGAAAGAATTGTGAGTTATATATAAGGGGAAGTGTACTGTGTTTTCTGGGAACCTTCAGAAAGGGGATTGAGAAGCCTTGGAAGGTTTATCATAGGAAATAGACTTAAGATGAGACGTGGAAGAAGTCAAGAAATAATAGATAACAGCCACAGCCAGTTTTGGAATTAGAGGGGAGAAGTTACAATTTCTTGGTAAATTTGCACAAGGTTAATAAGGAACGTGATGTTTTCCTTTTGCCAGTTTTTAGGGTCAGATCAGTGCATGCAGATCCCCCACTCAAGTCTGAAGAATAAATTCAAGCTGCTAAAAGTGAATAATTTGATATTTGTTGCCTTAGAGTTCTCTGAGCTGCACAGTGCAGCCTCCAAGCCAGACAGGGATGACAAATGTTCCTAAGCCTAAGGACAGTGCCTGGGAAGCAGAATCAGAAGGTGACAATTTAGAGGTCTTGGGATTCTGTGATAAGCTGAGGGTACCTGCATCTTGTGAAAGGGAAGGAAGGGGAAGTTACCCATCATTTATCACTGAAACATCACAGCTGTTAGAACATTGGTTTTGGGTTGTTTGTTTGTTTGTTTTTATTTAAGTTTATTTATTTTGAGAGAGAACACGGGAGGGAGAGAGAGAGAATCCCAAGCAGACTCTGCACTGTCAGCTCAGAGCCTAATACGGGGCTTGACCTCACAAACTGCGAGATCATGATTTTGACTGAGCCAAGAAATGACTGAGCCAAATCAAGAATCAGATGCTCCAGGCGCCCTTAGAGCAATGATTTTTTAAAAAGTAATTTGTAGGGGCACCTGGGTGGCTCTGTCAGTTAAATGCCAGACTTCAGCTCAGGGCATGATCTCGCAGTTTGTGGGTTCAAGCCCCACATCGGGCTCTGTGCTGACAGCTCGGAGCCTGGAGCCTGCTTTTGGATTCTGTGTCTCCCTCTCTCTCTGCCCCTCCCCTGTTTGTGCTCTGTGTCTCTCTCATACAAAAATAAAAAATGAACATTTTGTAAAAATTTAAATAAAAGGTGATTTGCATACCTTGTGCACTTTTAGAGTACAATCATTTTTATTTTCTGCTTGTGTCCCTTAAATGATATCTTTTCATTAAAAGTCTTAGTAATCATCATTTTAGTTGCTGCATGATTCCTCAGACAAATATACCATCATTTGTTACATCTTTCTCCTGCCTTTGGACATTTTGGTTTTACTTCTGTAGTCAGCATAAGCATAAAATTGGAAGTTTTTAAGATTGGAACGTTTCCTTTTTTCAGCCCTATAGGACTCCTGCCGTAGGACTGTCTAGCAGGACTGGAATGAGTGGATCAAAGAGCATGGTCATTTTATGGCTTTTGCTGAATATTATCCATATTCCTTTCAAAAACCGTGTTCGCGGTTTCAGCTGTGTCAACTCCAAGGGCCAGCTCACCTCTGGCTGCCAACAAAGGATGTAATTGAAAACACATTACAATAGGAAAAAAGTGGTACCTGTGTAACTTTCAAAATTCTAGTGAGAATACAAACCTGGTTGCATTATGTCACGGGGTATTATGATGAGGCTCCATACCTATTTAGCTACGTGTAGCTTGTGATTTTTTTAAGTGTACATCTTTAAGGACTTGTTCTCTCACATTTCCCTGCATTGCTGAAGAACTGGGCCTCTTTCTACCCACTAAATCTTTTATCTCCTCTGGTTTCATGTTTTTAACTTCTGTTGGTTTTAGCCTTTGTCTCATTTACATTAAATAGCCTTCATCGTATTTCCTTTAGGGTTTCTAAAATTTATTAAAAATTTTTGTTTTGGGGTGCCTAGGTGCCTCAGTTGGTTGAGGCCTACTCAGTTGGTTGACCTACTCTTGGTTTTGGTTCAGGTCATGATCTCACGGTTCGTGGGATCGAGCCCCGCGTTGGGCTCTGCACGGAGCTCTGTGCTGTCAGTCTGCTTGGGATTCTCTTCCTCTCTCTGCCTCTCACCCACTTGTGCATACGCACTCTCTCAAAATAAATAAACTTTAATTTTTTTGTTTCATTTCTTTTACCAATATTTACCTTTTTCTTATTCTTAATGTAGTTTAATTCCCTTCTTTTACTCTCATTTTCTATTTCACTTTAGGGTTATATTTATGTCTCCTTGCTTTTCTGGGTTTCATTTTAGTTTGTGTTTAGAGCAGAGCTGGAGAAGACAGTTCTCTAGGGAAGAAGTGTGGAGAGGACCTAGTGTGTTTACAAACAAATTTTGAGGCCACCGCTGCCCTTAAACTGCCCCTAATTCTAATCCCTGTGCAGTGGGGACCCTCCCTTCACCCCAACCCACAAAAGGAGTCCAAGAAGCTAAGGGAGGAGCCTGCTCAGCCTTCCCCCTCCCCCTACCTTCTAGCCAAGCTCCCTGAATTTCCTGGCTAAACAGCCTGGAGCCCTATACTAGGGTTTTCCAGCACCTCTTACCTACCTAACCTAAAAACAGCCGGTATGCATATGCTTGGGCCCTAAAGCTGGGCATGGACTGATGGAGTGTGGTTGTTTGGGGAGAGGTGGGGATGAGTCTGGATGTCCACCTGTATATAATAAGAACCCTCCAAACCCTCCAAAGAATGCACAGCAGGTAGGAGGAGGCGTTTGGCAGTGGCCCAGAGGTGATTCTCCTGTCCCACGACCTGGTATGGAACTCGGACAGGCCTGAGAATTCTGAACTAGAACGTGGCATGCTATGTCCTTATGAAGGCATATTTGTAGTACTTTGCTAGGCTTATAAGTTTTAAATATTCAGGTAGGATGTGTGGGCCTCCCTTTGTACTCTTGCTCTAGAGTTAGAGGTGAGCCATTCTGATTTACTGAAACCTGGGAGCTTTTGAAGGGTTACGTTTAGGGGAATGTCCTGATCAAAACTATGCTCAGAGAATTTGGTGGTGAATTTTTTAAAAATGGAATTAAAGGAGAAGATCCTAGGATAAAGAAGGAGGTAGCTAAAACTTAGGGGGAAGAAGAAGACATCATTAAACAAGATACAAATTAAGTACAGAAAAATTATTTTTACCTTTAGTCAGAGGTAAAGAATAAAAACAAAGGTATAAGTTTTAAGATTAAGCAGACAAAATAGGGGCGCCTGGGTGGCTCAGTCAGTTGAGCGTCCGACTTCAGCTCAGGTCATGATTGCACAGCTCGCGAGTTCAAGCCCTGCAGACGGGCTCTGTGCTGACAGCTCAGAGCCTGGAGCCTGCTTCAGATTGTGTCTCCCTCTCTGCCCTTCCCCCACTAATGCTCTGTCTCTCTCTCAAAATAAACATTAAAAAAAAAAAAGGCAAAATGATGTATACCTTGAACTTCTACACAGTGTTATATGTCAATTATGTCTCAAAAATAATTGGGGGGGGGGTCTCCTAGGTGGCTTAATCAGTTGAGCATCTGACTCTTGATTTTGGCTCAGGTTATGACCTCAGGGTTGTAGGATCAAGTCCTGCACCAGGCTCCATGCTGAGGATAGAGCCTACTTAAGATTCTCTCTCTCTCTCTCTCTCTCTCTCTCTCTCTCTCGCTCTCTCTCGCTCCCTCCCTCTGCCCCTCTACCCCACTCACACACTCTTTCTCTCCTTAAAAAGAAAATGATTAATATAAAGAAAAGGACAGAGAGTTCAACCAACACAGAGTTAGAAGCAACAGAATGCATCCAGGTGATGCACTATGGAGCATTCTTACCAACTGTGCAGGCTGGATTCTTCATACAGTCCTTTCTTTCAAGGTTTTCACTTTGAAGGCCAAGGCCAAACTTTGTAGTTTAAGCTGATGATTTCCAGATTCAGGGAAGTTTTTTGAGGAGTCCTGCAGATTTGCTGCACCTGCCATCCCAAGGTAAAGGAGTATTTTGGTCCATGATGTCAAAGCCACATACTGTGTCAACTCAAGTTCTTCAAAGGAAATACAAAAACCTTGGGACCTTGAACTGCTAAACAGATTTACTACTCCAGTGTTGCCCAGTCTTGATTAAGATACTGCATGACTTTTCCTTCTGTTTCTCTTCTTTATCACTTTTGGTTTTACACAGAATTCGTTTTTTAATCATCAAAGCTAAAGACATAGCAAAAAAAATAAAGACATTATCACTTGAAGCTTATCACTGTCTGCTGTTCACCACTTAATCATGATGACACCATAACTCTAGCAAAAAGTCCAAAGAATTATTCACCCTCCCAAGCACACCAGTGGAATTGTAATATACTGGACAGTTAGAAGAACAATGGCGGTAGATCATCTTATTTAAACTTTTGAGATAATATAACAATTCAGACATGGAAAACCCTTGTGAAATTTTCTTTCTTGTTTGGTAACAAGAGCATTAATCCTTACAGCATACTGTAAGGTTTAAAGAGTAGAGTAAGCAATAAGGTGCCTGGGTGGCTCAGTTGGTTGAGCTTCCGACTTCCGCTCAGGTCATGATCTCTTGGTTTGTGAATTTGAGACCCGCGTCGGGCTCTGTGCTGACAGCTCGGAGCCTGGAGCCTGCTTCGGATTCTGTGTCTCCCTCTCTCTCTGCCCCTTGCCTGCTCACGCTCTGTCTCCATCTCTCAAAAATAAACAAACATTAAATTAAAAAAAAAAGTAAGCAAGAGTACTAGATAATACATTTGAAACATAAAAGACTACTGTAACCTTTACAGGCACAAAGTTGAAGTTTCAGGCAAGCCTAGATGATCTCCGGTTTTCATCAGAACTATAAATAGACCAACATCTAAATAAGCAGGTATCCCCAGGGGCCCCTGGCTGGCTCAGTCAGAAGAGCATGTGACTCTTGATCTCAGGGTCATAAGTTGGAGTCCCACAATGAATGTAGAGATTACTCAATAAACAGCACTCTTATCTACTCCAGAGAACCTGTTATACTTTGAACATTCATGTGGGTACTATAAAGATAGCGACCTGAATCACTTACCTGAAATTTCTTGCCTGCTTTCATGATTTTAGTCTTCTTTTTCAATGGGTGCATGATTTCCTGAAAAGTATGAATCTTCTGAGTACAGTTCATCTGGAAAAAACTGCCCTGTCCCATCTGCAGTTAATGAGATCAGCAGCCATCTTTTTTCTTCCATGATAACATGCTCTCCAAACAAAATCTGGATTTGCAAATCAGAGAGGCAAAGTTATCGAGTCTCCCTATTGCATAGAACAGTGGGAGGGCTAACCAAAATGTCTTTAGCGGTAACATTTGTAATAGTCTGTCCTGGAGATAACTGTTGGCAGCCTACCGCCTCAGCTGTATATGGGGACACACTGTCCCCACTCAGGCCCTTAAACTGACAGATTGCACGAGGTCCCAGCAGCAGCACCATCCCTCCTTGAAGGCCAAATCCTCACAGATTTGCCTGACTTCTAAAGAAAAAAAATTCTGTTACAAAAGTTTCTGTTATCTAATTACTTATACTGGGCTTTGTGCACATTAAACTCCTTGGGTTTACAGCTCTTCTACAAGTAGGAAATGGAGACAGACTTATATCTGAATTACAAAGCTGCAAAGCCAGTGAAATGAAAAACATTAATATAGCCATATCTACAAAGTTGTTCTTTTGGAATTTAATAGTTGTTCACAGCATGATTACCGTCGTCCTACCCACTCCAGAACAGGCTCTCTAGAATTCTGCCTGTCTTTAGGAGACCTGATTCTCACATGGTATTTCTCTTCAAACCCACTGGGGAGCCTGCCTTCCCTCAGCATGCCAAGACAGAAGCAGCTCTCATACTGAGGCAGAAACCTAGAAGATGCTTATATTAGGCTTTTTTTTTTTCTTATTGGCTCCAAATTATAACATGAAATTAAATTGTTCCTGAGAACATGTGGACCCCCTCCCCCCGATCCATTACTTGGAAAGTTATTAACTTTGCAAGCAAACTGTTAAAAAGTTAACATAGCAACAACTTGATGCAAGTAGTGAGTCTCAGGGCGCCTGGGTGGCTGAGTCAGTTGACCATCTGACTCTTGATTTCGGCTCAGGTCATAATCTCACAGTTTGTAGTTTTGAGCCCCTTGTTGGGCTTTGGGCTGACAGGGTGGAGCCTCCTCTCTGCTCCTCCCCTGCTCACATTTCTTTCTCTCTCTTTCAGAATAAAATAAACTTTAAGAAAAGACTCCAACAACAATAAAGAACAATTAAAGAAAGAAAGAAGTGAGGCTCAAAAGCAAGATCCTTGCTGTCTCACCCAGAGTAAGGAGAGTGTGGTCCTGCCCCTCCAGCACCAGAGCCCCTCCCATCTCTGCTAAGGGGTTTAGGAACAGAAGAATCTGTGTTCCAAGCAGAGCCTAGGTGCACCAGGGGCAGAAAGCTTATGGGTCTTTAGGGGTTTTAATCATCATTGTCTGTTGATGCTTCCAGGGATTCTGGATTTGAGCATTGTCATCTGGCAGTAGGTCTCTCCAGATGAAGATAGGACTCTGCTGGGAGGAAAGGTATATGTCAAACTCTCTGCCATTCAAGAGTTTATATTCTAATTAGGAAATTTTTAATTTAAAAAACTGTATGTGCTCAAAAGACAGTGAAAACAAGTTTAAAAATTAAATCAAGGTAGGGGCCCCTGGGTGGCTCAGTCAGTTGAGCGTCCGACTTCGGCTCAGGTCATGATCTCGCGGTTTGTGAGTTCGTTGGGTTCTGTGCTAACAGTTCAGAGCCTGGAACCTGCTTCGGATTCTGTGTCTCCTCCTCTCTCTGCCCCTCCCCTGCTCATGCTCTGTTTCTCTGTCTCTCAATAATAAAAAAAGGTTAAAAAAATTAAATCGAGGCAACAAAGATTTCAAAGAGATTGTCACTGGTTTCTGTCTTATCTCATTACACTTCCCCATCCAGCCTCTCTGGACTGGCAGCTCTAAGAACGCATTGCCCTCTTCCTTTGCCTTGTCCATAGGCTGCTCCCGGGAACTTCAAAACCCTCCTCCCCATTGTCACCTGGAAATTCCTTCCACTTAGCAGTTAGTATCACCTCCTCCAGGAAGCTCTCTTCAGCCCCAGCCTGGAGACAGGTAATTGAAAGACCACATTGGTGAAACCTGGAAGACTGATGGTCCCTTGTAGACAGGAGGGTGCTTGGCTGGAGCTTTTTTTTTTTCTTCTAAAGTAACTTTTACCCCCAACGTGGGGCCAGAACTCACAACCCCCACAGATCAAGAGTCACATTCTCTACTGACTGACCCAGCCAGGTGCCCCTTGGCTGTAGCCTTTTTTTTTTTTTTTAATTATTTTTATTTTTTTAATGTTTATTTATTCTTGAGAGAGAGGGAGACACAAAATCTGAAGCAGGCTCCAAGCTCTGAGCTGTCAGCACAGATCCCAACATGGGCCTGAACCCACAAACTACAAGATCATGACCTGAGCTGAAGTCAGATGCTACACCAACTGAGCCACCATCCAGGCACCCCGGCTGTAGCTTTTTAAATGCTGACTTAGGTAAGGATTGGTCCCAAGGTGGCACATGGCTGAGATAGCAGATAATAGTCCATTGGCTCACCAAAAGCCTGCCAGCCAAGAGGGGTCTCATAAGCTATCCGTTTCCTAGACAAGCCCTTAAAAAACAGTGGGTCCTCAAAATGAAGTATCCACACTCTTACCTACACTCCCCACCTGATTTCTTTATATTCCACATGAAAAAATTTTAAGTGTCTTAAAGGTGTTTGGGGAAGTGCTTACTTTTCTTGGGCAGTGACTTTTCCCTGCCCCCATGTGATCATCTTCTCCCGAGGCTTCCCTGTGTTGCTGCCTTTCTCTCCTTCCTAACCTTGAGTCCGTCTCATGGAGCCAGGTGTAGAAACAAAAATCAGATTGGCTTCAAGTAAAGTCACTGCAGCCTGTTGTCCCCTTTGTGTGCCAGAGGAGGCAGTCATAGAGAACAGATTCTGGCAGAGCAGGTGAGGCTGGAAACCATAATGGCTTGAGTCATGCTGGTAAGAGAATCACCTGCGTCCTATTTATGGTTAATTCTGCTATTCTTTCTTCCTTCAAATATCTGAAGTGTATTTATTTTAACGTCTCTTTTAGATTTTTCTAATAGCTTTACTTTAGGAGGGAGTTCTCCCATTTAAGTATGTGAATTGTACTTAATGGCATTGGAGTTCTTCACATATGTCCTACTTGTTCAAGAACTTTGTCGTTACATGACTTTGTGGAGGTCTCCATTTGGGGCAACTCCATTTGGTTGCCTCTGCTCAGGTTCTTTTTTTTTTTTTTTTTTTTTTTTTAAGTTTATTTATTTTAAGAGAAAGAGAGCATGAGCAAGGGAGGGGAAGATGGAGAGAGAGGATCCCAAGCAGGCTCCATGCTATTAGCAAGGAGCCTGATGCAGGGCTCATCATAATCTGAGCTGAAATCAAGAGTTAGGCACCCAACCAACTGAGCTACCCAGGTGCCACTTTGTTAATTTTTAAAATAATCTCTTTGCTCACTTTTATTTTTCTAGTAGGCTTAAGCTGGTGTTTTGTGTTTTTGTTTTGTTTTTTTGATGTGCAATCATATGCACAATAATGACAATTTTGCAACCTCCTTTCTATTAATTACACATTGTAATTCAGTCCTTTTCTATTGGCAGGAGCTTCTAGAATAATATTCAATAACACTGTTAGTATTAGGCCCTCTGTTGAATCTGACTTGATCAGAAATGTTTCTGGTGTTTTAGCATTTTAAACACATCCTGGCTTTGGTTTTGAGAAATACTTTCACTAAGATAAAGGAATACCTTTCATTTTCTTTCTTTCTTTTTTTTTGGGGGGGGGGGAAGATTTGTTTATTATTTAGGAGAGAGATGGGGGGGAAGGGAGAGAAAGAGAGAGAGAGAATATGAGTCTTAAGTAGTCTCCACGTTCAGTGCAGAGCCTGACACAGGACTCTATCCCACAACCTGGGGATCTCAATCTTAGCTGAAATCAAGAGTCAGACACTCAGCCACCCAGGCACCCCTTAAAGATTTTATTTTTTTTATAATAATTTTTTTTAATGTTATTTTATTTTTGACAGAGACAGAGCATGAGCGGGGGAGGGGCAGAGAGAGAGGGAGACACAGAATCCGAAGCAGGCTCCAGGCTCTGAGCTGTCAGCACAGAGCCTGACACAGGGCTCGAACTCACAGACCACGAGATCATGACCTGAGCCAAAGTTGGACGCTCAACCGACTGAGCAATCCAGGCTCTCCTAAAGATTTTATTTTTAAGTAATCTCTACAGCCAATGTGGGGCTGGAACTCACAACCCCGAGATCGAGAGTCACATGCTCTGCTGACACAGCCAGCCAGGCACCTCTGTTTTCATTTTATTAAGAGGCTTATAAGGAGGAATAGGTGTACAAATCTTAATGAATGCATTTTTAAAAAATTTTTTTTAACGTTTATTTATTTTTGAGACAGAGACAGAGCATGAACAGGGGAGGGGCAGAGAGAGAGGGAGACACAAAATCTGAAATGGGCTCCAGGCTCTGAGCTGTCAGCACAGAGCCCGACGCGGGGCTCGAACTCACGGACTGTGAGATCATGACCGGAGCCGAAGTCAGACGCTTAACCGACTGAGCCACCCAGGCACCCCAATGAATGCATTTTTGATAGTAAAGTCTCTGACTTACTTAAGATTAATTTATATTACTAAATTTCTTAATATGAGACTATCCTTGATTCCTTGATTCCTGAAATGAACTTTATTTGGTCTTGGTGTGTTATTTAATGTACGGCTGGCTTGATTTGATATATACAATTTATATGTGGTTTGTGTGTATATATTCTTAAACTTTTTCGACTTTACAAGTAAAATTGTCTGCAGTTTTGTCTTTATTAGGTTCTCAGATCAGTCATTTGTCAGTTTTGTAAAATGAGTTAAGGTATTTCCTTTACGTCTCTATGCTCTTGAATAGTTTAAACAGCATCAAAAAATCTGTTCATTCAGTATTTGAAAGGTTCACATGTGAAATGATCTGGGGCTGATTGGAGGAGAATTGTGTTTATTTCTACGTGTTATTGTTTAAGGTTTCCATGTGTTTCCAACCCAGTTTTGGGAATATGTAGTTTCATGAAAGATCATCAATTTCGTTCAGACTTTCAAATGTATTAAGTATAGTGGTATATAATGTCTCCTACTTATCTGTATTTTCGCTAACAAGTTTCCCTTTATCCTAATTTTGTGTTTTTGTGTTCTTTTCCATTTCTTCTGTAAAGCTAGCTAGCACACCCGTATGTTCAGCGATTCAGCTTTTTGATTTATAAACTCATTTTTTGTTTTTGTAATCATTGATTTCTGATTTTAATTTTACTGCTATCCTTATTTTACTTTCTTTGGGTTTATTTTATTGTTTTTCTGTCTTCTTGGAATAGGTGACTCTTCATGTATTTTTTTCTGTTACCAGCAGTTACTGTATAATGGGATTTTCCTCCGAGGTGTGATACGTGCCATGTATTGACCTCCAGGATATCACACCCACTGGAGGTGGCCTTTTGGGATTTACTTACTTCAGTGTGTTTTGCTACTTCAAACCTAAAGGACTAAATAAGAACCCTGGGTGAGATCTGAACGTGCAGAAATTGGGCACGAAAAGATTTCTTGGGTAATAGCAGACAAAACATTGTAAGCAAGTTCTCAGAGGCCAGAAAAGCATAGAGGTGGTGTCGAGCTAGAGGGTATGTCAAGCAAGGTAGTGATGGCTGTTTGGAAGCCAGACCAAACCGGATCTTGAATCCAGGGCTAGAGTTTAGAGAAATTCTGTAGGCAGTGGGGAGCCCTTGTTTAGAGTTGCATGCCCTGAGATCAGAAGGAATTCAGGCAGGTGCCTGGACCAGGGTGTTGGACACAGTCAATAGCGTAGGGTGTCAGGCACTCCAGCGTAGTCGTTACCCAAAGCCAGGTGGGTCAGGAAAAGGTGTTAGGAGTGGAAATGATTTGGATGAAAGTAACATTGGAGTCCTGAGGATTCTGAGGAGAAAGGGGAAAAGCGTTGAGGATGAAACCTTTTTTTTTTTTTTTTAAGTTTTTAATTTTAATTCCAGTGTGGTTGACAGTGTTATATTAGTTTCAGGTGTGCACTATAGTGACTTGACAATTCTATACATTATCCAGTGCTCATCTCCATAAGTGCCCTCCTTAATCCCCTTCACCTATTTGACCCATCCCCATCCCCCCCTCCCTTCTGGTAACCATCAGTTTATTCTCCAGGGTTAAGAGTGTCTTTCTTAGCTTGTGTCTCTCTTATCCTTCCTTTCTTCATTTGTTTTATTTCTTAAATTCCACAGATGAGTAAACTCATATGGCATTTGTCTTTCTCTCACTGACTTTGCTTAGCATTTTACTCTCTAGCTCCATCCATGTTATTGCAGATAGCAAGATTTCATTCTTTTTTATGGCTCAGTAATATTCTATTATATATATATTCACCACATCTTTATCCATTCATCAATTGATGGGCACTTGGGCTGCTTTCATAATTTGACTATTGTAGATAATGCCACAGTAAACATAGGGGTGCATGTATCCCTTTGAATTAGTGTTCTTGTATTTCTTCAGTAAATGCCCAGTAGTGCAATTACTGGATCAACTATTTTTAATGTTTTCAGGAGCCTCCATGCTGTTTCCTACAGTGGCTGCACCAGTTTGCATTCCCACCAAGAGTGCAGGAGGGTTCCTTTTTCTCTGCATCCTCACCGATACTTATTTCTTGTGTTGTTGATTTTAGCCATTCTGATAGGTGTGAGGTGATATCTCATCATAGTTTTGACTTGCATTTCCCTGATGATGAGTGATGTTGAGCATCTTTTCATGTTTGTGTTGGCCAGAGAATGAAGCCTTTAAAAAGGACTTAAAAAAAGAGGAGCCTATGGGTAGAGGCTGGTGGGGGTGGGGGTGAGGGGGCGGTGGGAAGACACCTGGTGGTCAGTGAAAGACCTGGGCCAAAGTCATCCTGACCTCCCCGCACCCTTCACTCACTCCCTCCCAGGAGGTGGACACAGAAGCAGCAGGGCAGGTCTGGGTGGGCTAGCACCCCTCCCCCCAGCTGGCCTTGGGTGGGGTAAATGCTCTGAGACTCCTTCCTCACCACCACCCCCCCACCTCCCCAGGAGCTGGTGGCAGCGATGGGGCACTCAGGGTTGGGGGGCGGGTAGGGGGAAGGAAACAGGGGGGAAGGGGTTCAGGCAGCCATGGACAGCTAGTTATTCACCAAAGAGCTGCATGTGTGTAAACAGCTTAACAGAACCAAGTACAGATGCTGTGCAAAAAGGCTAAGGAAATTTTAACAAAAGAATAAAATGTGCAAGAGGTTTGTTGTTCTGTTACCGTGTCGGAGATGTGCATGGTCAATTTCTTGAGCTTACTGAACTCTTCAGAACTGGTGGAAAATCACCAGGTACAAACTGTCTGTTCGTGGGCGACTGTGTAGACAGAGGCTATTATTCAGTGGAGACTGTGACTCTCCTTGTGGCCTTAAAGGCGTATTACTCAGAACACATTACAATATTGAGAGGAAACCACGAAAGCTGTGAAATTACCCAAGTATATGGCTTTTATAATGAATGTCTGTGAAAGTTTAGAAATGCCAATGTTTGGAAATATGTTACAGATCTATCTGATTATCTTCTACTTACAACTTTAGTAGATGGACAGATATTCTGCCTCCACAGTGGCCTCTCTCCATCCCTAGATGTGCTGGATCATATAAGAGACTTGGATCCTTTACAGGAAGTTCCACGTGAGGGCCCAATGTGTGATGTGTAGTGGTCAGATCCAGATGATTGTGGTGGGTGGGGTATTTCACCATGTGGTGCTGGCTACACATGTGGATAAGACTTTTCTGAAACATTTAACCATGGGAATGGCCTCACACTGGCTTCTCGATCTCACCAGCTTGTAATGGAGGGATACAATTGGTGTCATGATTAGAATGTGGTTACCATTTTTAGTGCACCCAGTTACTGTTATCGTTGTGGGAACCAGGCTGCTCTCATGGAATTAGATGACACTTTAAAATACTCCTTCCTTGGGCGCCTGAGTGGCTCATTTGGTTGAGCATCTGACTTCCACTCAGGTCATGACCTCACGATCTCTGCTGTCAGCCCAGAGCCTGCTTCTGATCCTCTGTTCCCCTCTCTCTCTGCCCCTCCCCCATTGATGTGCGTGCTCTCTCTGTCTCTCAAAAATAAACATTTCAAAAAATAAAACAAAATAGGGGTGCCTGGGTGGCTCAGTCAGTTAAGCGTCCGACTTCAGCTCAGGTCACGATCTCACAGTCCGTGAGTTCAAGCCCCGCGTCGGGCTCTGGGCTGATGGCTCAGAGCCTGGAGCCTGCTTCTGATTCTGTGTCTCCCTCTCTCTCTGCCCCTCCCCTGTTCATGCTCTGTCTCTCTCTGTCTCAAAAATAAAAAAATAAACGTTAAAAAAATAAAATAAAATAAAAAATAAAACAAAATAAAAAAGATAAAATACTCCTTCCTTCAGTTTGACCCAGCACCTCATGGTTGTGCAACATGACCCAGCCTCATGTTGCACCCCAGACTACTGCCTGTAAATTCCTCCTGGGGAAAACCTGCCTTTGTATGTGGAAGTATACCTGGCTTTTTAAATATGTATATATATTTAAAAACAAACAAAGCAACAGTAGTATCTATGTGCTTCCTAGACAGATTGGGATCTGTCTAGGTATTAAACCATATCATGGATCAAAATGTGCCATACTAATGATGAGCATTTAGCAGGATTTGAGACTGAAATTTAGTACAACGCTGTGTTCTAGTTTGGTCAGTCTTACCGGTTTGCCTGCTGTAGTTGTGGTAACCATTTTCCTCTGGATTATTCAAGCACAAAAGGTAAATAACTCCTTCATCTCCTTTTGCATTTATTTGCAAATTTTAGCTGTAGTGTTTAACTGGCATGGATTGATAGAGTTGGAGTTTTATTTTTAAGAAAAATTCACAAGCTAACTTCCCCTTAATCCATTACCTTTTATTTTATTGAAATGTATAGTTAAATTAACTGAAGAAAAAAAACTCTTGGGAATATGTTGTCATAACATTTTAATATGTTTCCCTTCGTTTAAACTAAATTATAGTTTTATTTTGATCTGCATATTTCTGTATATTTGTCATGACCGTCCTTGCATCCTATTTGGTGTACTGAGCAAATAAACTTTCCATTTTAAACAAAAACAAAGCAAAAAGAGAAGCCTGAGTTGGAGGTCTGAAGGAGGAGAACCAGAGAGATCAGAGTCCTAAAAGCAGGTGACAGAGCTACAATGAGTGAAGGAAGGAAAGAAGGCTTCCCTTATTCCCAATTCTACATTTTTTTTTTTTTAAAGTAAACTCTATGCCCATCGTGGGGCTTGAACTCATGACCCAAAGATCAAGAGTCCCATGCTCTACTGACTGAGCCAGCCAGCGCCCCAAATATTTATTTTTTTTAAGTAACCCCTCATTCTCAATTCTAAATGAGTAAATATGTATCACAGAGCGGCACTTGATGGGATGTAGGTTCCAGAAAGAATGGGCTTTTCACTCCTTCAGATCTTTTTATTTTATTCACAATTAACAAATGAGATGAGAGGATTGTTGATGTGGCTGAAGCTGGGGGGAGGTCAGCTCCCACCTCACCTGCTGGGTAGCACACATCCAGGAGAAATTGCTGACCTTGCCGACCGGTACCTTCATTTGGATAATATCAAAGAGAGGGCAGCTCGATTAAAAACAAACAAACAGGGAATGCTTCCCTCATTTCAGAGAGAAAGTTTGCTATAGATTTCCTATAAACCAAGTTCTTTCCTAGGGTGTTGAAAATACTATTCTATTGATAAAGATTGTGTATATGCTAAGCTTTTCCATGAAATGCTGTGTAAAAACTGCTGTACGGGCCCTCAGTAAATGCTAGTCATCCCCTACCTCCCATTCCCAATAAGCTTCTAGGCATATCAGCCCTGGTGTTTCATCCCAGGGAACTGTGTTCTTCCTGTTTGGAAATTAGATTAGGTCTCCTTGTCTAGGCCAGATGCGTCTGTGTCTCTCCAGCAGAGGCTGTGTGCTGCATTACTTGACCTTTCTATCACACATCAGTACTCGCCCCTGCGGGGCTTGCTCATTTTGCCTGATGTCTGCAATAGCATAATCACTTCGGAAGATTCAGGGCAGGCCTCCTGCTTCCAGACTGCACACAGACCAGGAGGGGCATGGAAAAGGTCACCAGTGCAGTCATATGTGACTTGTCCATTGGCAAATGCTCACACAAACCATGGTAGGCTCTGGTTGAGAAGATTTTAAGCAGTTATTCCAGCCTAATGATGGAGTCAAGCATCAGAGGGAGATGGAAGGTGGAAGAGAAAGACCAAATGGCTTCCAATGGGACCAGTGACTAAAAATCAATCGTATTATGAGGGATGAGAGTTTCCTGTTGCAGGATTATTTTATAGCATCTTGATGAGAAACTGATAGGTGTCTGGGCACATCAGCTCTGAACCTCCCCGGCTCTCTTCTCCCTCAGTTGGGCCACCTGACTCCTGAGAGTTGAAACCTTCTACACCCACACAGCCACTATCTGCATTAATATGATGTTCCCATTCCACTGTCTTCATCAATATACATTAACTATTTCAGGAAACTGGCCCAGAAGATAAAAGTTGAAATAACTTATTCCTCAAAGTTTTAAAAAAAACCTATTTTTTAAAGTTTATTTATTTATTGTGAGAGAAAGAGCATGAATGGGAGAAGGGGCAGAGAGAGAGAGAGAGAGAGAGAGAGAGAGAGATGAGAGAGAGAATCCCAAGTGGGCTTCTTGCTGTCCACAGAGCCCAAAGCAGTGCTCGATCTCATGAACCATGAGATCATGACCTGAGCTGAAATCAAGAATTGGATGTTCAACTGACTGAGCCATCCAGGTGCCCCCCCCCCAAAAAATATTTAAATGATCATTAAATTGTTCAATCAAATGACAATTTTAATTCCCAAGATTTTTTGAGCCCCTTACCTTAAAAATGCTCTCCTTGCTATGGACACCAATCTTAAATCGTCATATTGTGTTCCTAATCAAATGCTTTATTAAAAGAACTGTTGGGGGTGCTTCGGTGGCTCAGTCGGTTAAGAGTCCAGCTCTTGATTTTGACTCAGGTCATGATCTCACAGTGTGTGGTGACCTCGAGGAGCCTGCTTGGGATTCTTTCTCTCCGCTCCTCCCCCACTCGCATGTGTGCCCTCTCAAAATAAATAAATAAACTTTTAAAAACAAACCAAACCAAAAAAACCCTGCTGAATTGCCTTAACCCAGACTCCAAAACCTCATAGACCTCCCACTTGGCTCTCCCCTCTCTAGGATGCTGCTAAGATGAAGTCTTACTGAGAAAAGGAATTCAGCCTTGTCGTATCAACATGTAGCTCTGGTGGTCCTTTGAAGAAGGCAGCATGTAACAATCTCATCTGTCATCCCAACCTCTCCCCAAGTTCTGGAACTGATTCTGACTTTGGACAAAGGGGATTTGGGTTAGAGCGTTTCTGGTCCAGTAGGACAAAGGCGTTGGTCTTATGTTCACCGTGCATAGTCCTAGGTGATCCAGCATGGGCCTACATATTAATTCAGTTTATTATTGTCTACTCTGTCCGGTCAGAAGCTACACAATGGGAATTAAAAGGTCAAGAAATATGAAGTCTCCCTACTTGCCCTCAGTCCACAGCTTAGTATGAAAGAGAGACGTAAACAGATAAAATGCAATGTGCTATGTGCAATGACATTATGTAGAATAGTACTTCTTAAACAATTTGTGGTTAGGAATCATTCCCCTCCACCTCATCAACAGGTAAAACAGAAAAAAATGAACCACAGTTTAAAGAAAGCCCTTGCTAAAATGTGCTAAGAGACTGGCCTGACTTGGGAAAAGCCACTTCTTGTTGCCATCCTCTGTATAAGGGTGGCCTCTGGAAGTAGGGCTCCCACTGAGCCCTTATGAGATGGTATATGCGAAACCCTTTCGACTTGAGTAAAAGGGGTGTTTTCCCCTTTCTAGAACATGAAAATAGAATTAAATAATATGTGCAGCAGCTGAATCAGATTTTGACATCTACACACGAGTTCGTCTTTTTTTTTTTTTTTTTTTTAATTTTTTTTTTAACGTTTATTTATTTTTGAGACAGAGAGAGACACAGCATGAACGGGGGAGGGGCAGAGAGAGAGGGAGACACAGAATCTGAAACAGGCTCCAGGCTCTGAGCAGTCAGCACAGAGCCTGACGCGGGGCTCGAACTCCATGAGATCATGACCTGAGCTGAAGTCGGCCGCTCAACCGACTGAGCCACCCAGGCGCCCCTAGTTCGTCTTTTCTAAGATCAAACCATTTCCTGAGCAGACACTGCCCCCTTTTTCAGCCAGGAGAGTGGGTCCTACTAAAGATTTGGAAGAACCAAGGACCAGAAGATCAGTTAACTGAAAAATGGACAGGTCCTCACGATATGCTAACTAGCCCTACTTCAAAACTTGCAGGCATCAAGCCACAGATTCATTACACCTGCATTAGGAAGGTACCTCCAGACAGCGACTTTTGTCAGGACTCAACGTGTAAGTGGGTGAGAACCCCCATGGAAGATTGCTGTCCATCTCAGAAGGAACTCAAGAAACAAAGGTCTCCTACCCTGTCAAAGTCTTCCATCCCAACATCCCTACGTCATCCCTGATCAGCAGGAAGTAGTTTACAGAAGACATGACCGTCATCCCTCCTCCTTCCGTTGAAATGGAATGGTGACTTGACATGGGGATTCAAAGGAGGACCCAGTCATTGCCCTGACTGACTCCATTTGCCTTTTACCTGTTCCTCTTAATCGCTTATTTTTTCCCTCCTGCTTATCTGTTAACTTCAGCAAGGGACCCAGCAGGCAAAACATCCTGTAATGGGCACCAAAACTAACCCCCCAAGCAATAATGACTATTCTGATGCCACCGTACCCCCCATAATTCACCCCATGACAGTGATCAACCCGACCTTTGCTGTTTAGCTGCATATACCCACCAATCTTTGTTCCATATATTCCCTACATAAACTTAGAAGTATTCTCAGCATCTTGAAGACAGTTCTTGGGGTGTTAGTCCACTGTCTTCCTGGTGTTGGTCTTACTGGAATAAACGTTCTTATTCGACCAGCACTTGTCTCTCTAGATTTTGTCAGCTGAGAGTGGACAAACCTTTGGGGCCTCCAGAGCCAGGGGCTCTCATGCCTTGGTCACTAGTAACAATGTAATAAGTTAAATGTTTCTCTGAGTTCTGTGAGCCCTTCTAGCAAATCAATTGAGCCCAAGGAGGGGGTCACTGGAACCTCTAATCTATAGCCAGTGTGTAGGAAGCCCAGGTGACAGTCTGGGTTTGTGGCTGGTGTTCACACCAGGTGTGAAGGGGCAGTCTTGGAGGATGGAGCCTTTAATCTATGGAATCTAATGCTATCTCCAGGGGCGTAGTGTCAGAGTTGAGCTGAATTGTAGGACACCCAGCTGGTGCCCAAGAATTGCCTGGATGTGGGGAAACAACCCCCCTACACACATGAGAACTGGTGTTCAGAACCTCAGCCCCCCCCCCCCCCCCCAGGGCCAGGCCTGCTCTTCTGAGCCACTAAAGGGTGGAAGACAGACCAGCGTGATCCCACTCCATAGGCAGGCAGAATGGAGACCAGAATCTTAGCTTTACCCCAGTCCTGCTCTGGATCTGCTGGGATTGTGGAGGAGGGCATCTAGTTTCTTCCTGTAGTTTCCCCTTCTGGAGAAGAATGGAAATTTCATTACTTCTAAGGCAAGAGGGGATTAGAGAATGTCTCCCCTACCTCCCAGTGAACAATGGGACGGTTCTGTTTGCTTCAGAGCAAAGGCCTCAGAGCTGTTACCTGGTCTTCACTGAGCATGGGAGCAGGGTGGGGTATGGGAGGGGGAAGTGAGGCTGGAGGTAGGCAGGTGCAACCCCCCCTTAGACACTGGCTGGGCTCCCTCTGGTCCAGACCCATCTCTCTCCAGGATGGGGATGAGAGTAAAGGAATGGATTTGGAACAGTAAGGAATTACCTACGAAAGGGCAGTTTAGTCAGTGTGGGGTTCAGTCTATCTGCGTCCTGGGCAGAAGGCTGCTTTCTTCCCCAGGAATGCTGAATACATGGGAATCCTCATCCCTGAGCTGTTCTGATCCCCAGATCTCTGCCTGTTGGTCTACTCTGTCCTGGGGACACCCAGTAGGACCTGCAAGTCAGGCACTGACTAAATGCTGGCTCCCTGCAACAGCTTTGTTTCCTCAGCCGTGTCTACCCCCTGCTGCTGGGCACCCCTTCCTAGCCTGGGTCACTGGCAAGGAAGCCAGAAGCGCTCCGGAAATATGGCGGGCAATGGTGTATGATCACTGAGCCAGAATTCCTTGGCCTGAAATCCCAGATCTTGTATTTACTAGCTGTGTGGTCTTGGAAGAGTTATATAACCTCTCTGTGCTTTGGTTTCTTCATATGTACAACAGGAATAATATCAATACCTACACAGGATTATTGTGAAGAATAGATGATTTCATATAACACCTTTAAGACTGATGCCTGGGTAGTTCTAAGTAATTAGTGAAGGCAAGCTGCCATTTTTATGAGGCTAGGTCTAGGGGGAAAGGTTGAAGTGGCCAGGGGAAGGGGGAAGTGCTCTACTGTGTATTGAGTTCTGCCACAAGGGCCAAGCACTATGTGGATACTTCAATTAACCACTTACAAGAACAGGGGAAACTATTATCCCCAGTTTATAGAATAAGAGGCTGAGTGACCAAATAGTCCAGCTGGAATTCAACACCTGTGATAGCTGATTCCAGACACCATGCTACAGAGGCCAGAGAGGAGACTGAGCATAGGAAACAAATAGGGTAACTATGGCATTGAAGTGTGGGTATCCGTTGGGGTCTTCAGGAGGGAGCAGGGATTGCCCTGGGGAAGCCAAGAAGTCTGTTTACTTCAGTCTTTCTGGCTGAAGAGTCAGTCACTTTTGTTCCTCAATCCACAGGGCTGCACCTGGCCACTAGTAGCTTCTGAGATCTGCGGGTGTTAACTGAGACAACCAGGAGACTGTATCTCCTAAATCCCAGCTCCAGAATTCCTGGGAGAGGGCCTAATTGGCCCACGTAGTGGCCAGTGTCCATCCTTCAATGGCCAAGAGGCCAGGTTTTCTTGTAGGAACTCGGCAGCTCCTGCCATGGTCATGTGGATGCCAGATGGGAAGGGACACCTAGCAGGCAGTCCGTAGGCATGTACCTGATAGACTTACCCTTTTCTTTGTTCTCCTTTTCTCAGCCCATAGTTCCTGGTATCTCATACTTACAGTCTATATTGACCTCTGTGCATGTGGATTCTCTCTCCTTATGCCTCATTCCACCTCATGGCCTCTCTCTTTTTACTTCCCAGACATAACCCACTGTTGTTGCATGAAACTCTGCTGTTCCATGTTTCTTTTTTCAAATTTCTCAGAACATTCCCTAGTCCTGCCCATATTTCCATACCGGACCAGTTCATGGGCACTGTCTTGCTTAAGGACTGGCTACCTTATGATACAGAGCCTGTGTTCAGGAGTCTCCCAGGGTGACACAAGACCTCCCCTTCTGCCAGGCCTTGTGGGCTGGGTGATGTCACTGTGGACATGGAGCTGGGGCCTGTACCATGAAGACATATCCATTGTATCTAGCCATTGAAAGGAGGCTCCAAGAGCCTTGCCAAGCTTTTCCCTCCTGAAATCCACTACCCACAGCATTAGACCCTTGAGCGTGTCATGAAGTGCTGAGTGCATTTGTCCAGTTCCTACTGCAACAGAGATCCAAATGTACAATGGCTTTAACAAGTAAAAGGATTATTTTGTGCTCACATATAAATGGGGAATAGATAATCCAGAGCAGATCTGATGGCTTTACAGTGTTGGAGGGTCTAAGCTCTTTTTGACTTGCCACCCTGTGAACCTTAGGGTATTGGCCTTATCTTTATGGATCAAGATGAATTACCAGCACAGTCCTGCCAGTGGGAAGGGGGAAATGTATTTCCCTTCCCTTTAAATGCAGGAGCCAGAGTGTGCACACATCACTTTACTTACATCTCATTAGCCAGAACTTAGTTACATGACCACATCAAGCTGCAAGGAGGCTGGGAGATGGAGTATTCCGGGTGAAGATGTGTCCAGATAAAAATTGAGGATTCTTTTACTAAGGAGGAAGGGAAGAGTAGATACTGGGGACAATGGAACCACCATTTTCCTGTCACTCGTTTTTGACCCCTCTCCACCATTCAGTTTGTCAGAACATCCTGACACATCCCACTCCTGATGCCTTTCTCATAGGGCCCTATTCTTTATCCCCACTGATGTCATTACAGGCCAGGCTTTTAGAGCTTTATACCTAGCATCTCCCAAGAACCTTCTAACTGATCTTGCTTCCAGTCTCTCTCCAGCTTCCCCCTGTGATCATTCTCAAGTGCAAATCACACCCAGCTCCCCACTGCTTATAGCAGTGAAATTTTATTTTATTTTATTTTATTTTATTATTTATTTATTTATTGTTATTATTATTGCTTATAGCAGTGAGATTTTAACTGCCAATTTTTGAATCCTGGGACTTACCTGCAAATTTTGCACATATGTGCATTTTTCTGAAGGGAGCTTCAGATTCTCAAAGGAGTTTGTGATTCCCTCTCAAGCTGCAGGCTCAAGTTGAAATTCCTAATGTCAAACATACAAGTGGGATGTGTCTACGGACCTTCTTCTATCTTCTCTCTGGGCACTCCCATAGTGTAACCCAAACTGAAGTCATTCTGGAATTCCTTCCATCGCCTAGACAGGCCATGCTCTTTCCTATGCCACATCTTTATGGCTGCTGTTCTATCTAAAATGCCCAAACTCCTACACATCCTTATGGCTTAGCAGAAAAGCCCCCTCTTCTGTGAGACTTCCTTAACTCCTTCTGGCACAGTCAGCCTCCACAGCACTGTTCTGACATCCGCTACGCATCCTTTTGCACAGTCATCAATTTATGTCTGTTTCCTCCACCAAACCATTAACTCTGGAGCCTAGGACCTAGAGTAGGTAGACCACAGATGTTCATTGAATAATTGTCACTCATGCCCAAAAACTGAAGTGCTTTTCTAAAATGTAAATCTGAGTGTCACTTCCTGCTTTCCTAGTGCCTCCAAGTTCAAATTTGTTACAGTGGCCTTTTCTCTGGCCTCATCTTGCAATTCTTTCTTTTTTCTACTCCATGAACCCCGAAGTTCTTTTAATGCTCCAAATCAGGGTTCTTTCTCACCTTGAGGTTTTATGCATGCTTCTTCCTCTGCTCCTCTGCATGGCTCTACCTTCCCATACTTCAGATAGCTTAAATACTCCAGGAAGCCTTCTTGGGCCCCCTCCCCACCCTCAGATGAGGCTGAGGGTCCCACCTATGTGTCCCCATAGCACCTTGTACTTTCCCAGTTGTAACATGCATCATGCTGTGTCAGAATGACTGGTTTGTCTTTCTTTCCTGCGAAACTAAATTCTGTATCTAACTTGCCCAGTATGTCCCCAGCCCCAAACACAGTGCTTGGATCAGGGGAGGTACCTGATAAATCTGTGTTAAAGGAGGGTTAGAAAAATGAATTTCTTAGCTGTCAATCTGTTTTTTAGTAGCTCTCCACTGCCTTTTGAACAAAGCCCCTTTAGCTCTTTATCATCTGTCCTCATGTATTGTCAGTCTCCTCTCTTCCGAACCCACCCTTTGATCTCAGCATCTCACTCAAGCTCCACATGAAAGTCCTGTTGAACTGCTTGAAGGTCCCCACATGCCTGCAGTCCCATTTTTCAGCCTCAGCAGTGCTGATCTGTGCCTGGTGCACTCTGGGCTCTCCTCACTTCTCACTTCTCTTCCTTTTTTGGCAAACATCCACTTATTAATTATTTTTTTTAATGTTTATTTTTTAGACAGAGATACAGAGAGACAGAGTGCGAGTGAGGGAGGGGCAGAGAGAGAGGGAGACACAGAATCCAAAGCAGGCTTTACATTCTGAGCTGTCAGCACAGAGTCCAACCCGGGGCTTGAACCCATGAACCGTGAGATCATGACCTGAGCCAAAGTTGGATGCTTACCTGACTGAGCCACCCAGATGCCCCCCAT
This sequence comes from Panthera onca, assembly GCF_046562875.1. Lineage (NCBI taxonomy): Eukaryota > Metazoa > Chordata > Mammalia > Carnivora > Felidae > Panthera > Panthera onca. Next base: position 170,717,973 of record NC_138346.1, on the reverse strand, counting down.
TAATCTTGAATCCATTTAATCTTTCAGTTCAGATACCTCTTCCTTCAGGAAGCCTTCCTTGAATTCCTAAGAGCAGTTCTTAAGACTTGTAGTATTCTGGGCTTTCTTCCTTCTTACCATTCTGTTTTCCTAAGTAGATGGTTAAGTGGAAACCTGAACTACAGTATCTCGAATGTGAACCCACTGCCTGCACACAGTGGGCACTCCTGAAATATTTGTAGAATAAACTATATTTCCTGGTCTTATTTCTTACTGTTGGTGCATGTGTCCTGTCTTCCAAAAGCAGGTTGGAAGCTCCATGAAGTCAGTGAGGGAAGCTAAGGTGTCTAGGGGCCTCTCTCCAGGCCTGAGCTTAATTTCTGTCCCCAGTAAGGCTGATATATGTTGCTTGGAGGCTGTGCTGTCAGACATTTGACCAATCTATTAATCAGTGGAGACTTGGCTTAATGTTTTTGGAAACCTGGGTTTGGGATCACGGTGACCTTAGATACCTTTTTTCTAGACGTGACTAAAGCCAGTGCCAATGCATATATCTTTTTGAATTAATGTTTTTGTTTTCTTTGGGCAAATGTGCAGTAGCGGAATTACTGGATTATATAGTATTTCCTTTTTAATTTTTTGAGAAATCTCCATATTATTTTCCATAATGGCCGCACCAGTTTATATTCCTACCAACAGAGCCTGAGGGTTCCCTTTTCTCTACATCCTTGTCAACACTTGTCTTTTTGTTACTAGCCATTCTGACTGGTGTAATAACTCATTGTGGCTTCGACTTGCATTTCCCTGATGATGAATGCTGTTGAGGAGGGATGGGCAAAACAGACGAAGGGGACTAAGTGGTACAAACTTATAGTTATACAATAAATAAGTCACGGAGATGGAAAGTACAGCATAGGGAATGTAGTCAGTAATATTGTAATAATGTCATATGGTGACTACACTGTGGTCAACACTGAGTAACATGTTGGGAGCGCCTAGGTGGCTCAGTCGATTAAGCATCTGACTTGATTTTGGCTCTGATCATGAGCTCATGATTGTGAGATCGAGACCCGCTTTGGGCTCTGCACTGGGCATAAAGCCTGCTTAAGATTCTCTCTCTCCCTCTTCCTCTGTCCCTTCCCAGCTCATGCTCTCTCTCGCAAAAATAAAAACAAAAAAATAAGAATAAACAAAATTAAGTAAAAAACTGTATACCTAAAACCAATATAACATTTTATGTCGATTGTACTTCAATAACAAAAGAATAATAAAACTAAATGACTAAAATACATAAATAAAAGCCAGCACCAGGAACAGTGTCAGGTACCTGGCTGGTTTCAATAGATGTTTGTTGAATGAGTTCTGGAACTGAGAGACAATGACAGGGAGGCAGGCTGTGCTTGTTCAATCTCACCATGTTCTGGGCTCAGACATTCCAATAGAATGGAATAGTTATGAGGAGTGAGATCATGTGTTCACATTCCAAACTCAAGATGAGGAGAAACACACTAAAAATCTGAGAAAGGATGGACAAAGCTTTTTGGATAGTGATTCAATGGCTTCAAACCCTTCTCTGGTATATAAGCTGTGCTTAATAGCTGGACTCAAATGAGATCATTAAAAGGTAACGTGACCCAAATGAAATTTGCCACCCTAATGTGAGATACGGAAATAGACTCTGACTTGGCAACATAGGACATGGAACCCCTCCTGCTGTCTGCAGGACTACAATAGCGAATAAGACCCACAGTGCAAATTCCAAGAACCAAGACTAGAGAAATGCAAAGAAATACCTTTGAGACAAAAGACTGAGGGGCAGCATTTTAATATATAAACAGTCAGGCCAGGCCAGAGCCTTGATACTCCAAGTGTGGTGTGGCTCAGGAACATCAGCATCCCCTGAGGACTGGTTAGAAAAGTAGACTCTCAGCTCCCTTCCCCTCAGACCTACTTCATTCTAACAAGACCTGCAGGTGATTGTATGCATATCAAAGTTTGAGAAGCACTGGGCTGGAACATTTTTTTAAGGTGGGTTTTTGCCCTTAAAATGTGCTTTCAGGTCAAAGTAAACCCACTTAAAGTATTTTTAGCTCATTATTTGCTCCATTCTCTCTACCTCTGAGCAACACTGTCACACATCAGTGTCCTGCTCTGGGACTTTGAGATGCTCATGAATCCCAACAGCGTACAGAAGTTTGCTGCGCCATTTCTGTAGACAGTCAGTATGGGTTACAAATTTGATTCCCAAACTTCCATCAGCTGTTCCTTGTATGACACCCCCAGGAGATAGGTTGTATGATAAGTTCCTTTTTGGGAGATGATGAAACCAGGGCCCAAGGAGGTTTCGTGACTCTCCCAAGGGACACCAAGCAAATTGACATATGAGTCAAAATGAGAACTAGAGGTTTTGATATTCTAATGTGAGGCTCACCAAACTTTGATGTCTTTTCTTTTTATATAAAGAGGATTTTTTTTTTTTTTTGCATAGGAGACTTTAAGAACAAATTCATAGATAACTTTGTGTGAGTTACTGAATAGAAGCCATGCACGTATGGGCCCCTGGGATTATGGAAGTTTAAGAGAGAACTGTCTAGTGGAGAGAGGAGTGAGCCCAGAGAGGGCCATGCCCTGCTCAGCTCCCACACTCCTGCTGCAGTCCACAGTGACAGGTTTTGCAACCAGGAGCCTCAGAAACCTCAGCGCCTCATGAGGGCTCAGAGTTCACTCAAGGTCTATGAGGGGAAAGGAGCCAGGACTCCCATGAGGCCATGGATATGGCTCTAGAGGTACTGTGGTGGCTTCTAGATGACAACAGCCTGTCCCCAGGAGGATGCTCATTCCTATTTGTTTCTTTCATAGATTCAGAATAGCTGATGTAACTAGGCTCTGCCTAAATACATGTGGTGTGCTTCACTGGATTGGATTTCCTAATTAATTCCAATTTCCCTGGCGCAAATTGGGGCCACTTAATGACTCAGAAATGGTCAAGACTGTATACCTGGCATTGATACCAATATGCTCTTTCTACTTTGCCTGAATTTAAGATTTCTCTATCAACCCTAGCCAAACAAAGGCCCCAGATGGGGTTTGTTCAGTTTCAGCTGTCAGTATGGTGATTCTCCTAGGGTCCTCTAGAGAATGATTGCCAGGGTGGCTGCTTAAATCCACCTCCCCCCAAACCCCCCCTCCCCTCCCCACCCAGTCCTCTCTAGACATGCATATTCAATGAGACATATTCATGTAACTGATTAAAAAACAAAAAAGATGGTGCACTTTAAAATTCCATGTAAAAAGTATTGCTTTGCTAATGTGCTCCTGCCTGTCTGCTCGCTACATGGTGCTACAAAGGATAGAGTCATGAGGAATTCAAGGCTGAAGATGTTGGGGATTTTTAGACAACACCAATGCACACTGCACCTTATACCCTGCTCTGCAGCCTGCATAGTTTTGGGGCTTGGCCTAAGGCAAAAACTACAAAGCGTTCTAATGAGCAGAATTATATAACAGGAATGTATGTGCATATTTGACATAGTTTCTTCTCTTGAAGGGCGGCCCTCTGGCTTTGACCCATGCCCTCTCCAAGGGCTAAGAAGGAGTCCAGAGAAGGAGTCTTTTGTTCCCAGCTGCCAGTTCTTCTGTAGCCCCTACGGCCCCAGGGACCTGCCCTGCTCTGCGTGGGCCCGCAGAAGCCCTGCAATTTCCACATGGGCGGGTGATTTCAGAACGATGGACAGAGCTGTTCGGCCAGCCTACAGGGAAGAAAGAAAAGGAGAAACAATTTTATCGTGTCTGCCTCCTGCCCCAGAGAAGGGTGAGTTGGAAGGACCGGGTAGGCATGGGGCATTGAAGTCTGTTCCAAGCATCCAGTGACCCTAGGAGAGGTGGAGATTAGAATGGCATGAGGCTCACGAAAAATGGGTCCCCTTCCACGGAAACATCATTCACTTCTGAAAAATCTGTGCTGATGGAAATAGAAGTGTCACACGGTTTGTTTGCTTGTTTTCCCACATGGTTTTTAATACTTCTTTTTTAAATTGGAAAATAGAGGAAAGAAAATAACTCTTCCATTTTTCCATTGCCCAGACCTTAATGAAAGTTAGCATTTTGGTATGTTTCCCTCCAGTCTTTTCTCCTGTGCAAATTTGTCGTTGGTTTTTACATAAAGGAATGATAGTATATATCAATTTTGAATCTGCTTTCGTTTTACTTTATTTTTTAAATGTTTATTTATTTTTGAGATAGAGTGTGCGGAGGACGGGCAGAGAGAGAGACAGACAGACAGACAGACAGAATCCCAAGCAGGCTCTGCTCTGTCAGCACAGAGCCTGATGCAGGGCTCTCACTCAGGACCTGAGAGATTATGACCCGAGCTGAAGTCAGATGCTTAACTGACTGAGCCACCCAGGCACCCCCCAAGTCTGCTTTTATTTTTAACATACCATGGCACACTACAAGATTTTTCCCTCTTCTTAAAATTTTTCTTATTGGCTGTGTTAATATTCCATAAGTTAATGAACTGTTTCCTTTCTATTGGAGACTTACATTTCTAGGTCTTCACCACTATAAATATAGTGCAGACAGTATTTCCCCAATTCTACCTGTTTCTTAAGGACCAACTCTTAGAGAAGTGGGCTTACAGCAAAAAGGACATACCCATTTTTACACCTGATACATGATACCACAGTGCTTTTTACACTGCTGCAATAATGTAGGAAGCTGCCAGGCCCACTCTGTAAAGAAGCTGTATTCAGAAGGGCTCTCAGCCAACAACATGGGCCATTCTCTACAGAGAGTGGTGGGGAAGGCCAACTCGATGCAATGGATGCTAAGCTCTGCGATGGCAGCCATGTTCTTGTATGAATGGCTCAATCCCATTCTGGAATTCTGAAATCTCAACAGCTCCCAAACCACTTTTATGGTAATTCATTTGCCTCCAAGTGAATTAGGAGGCAAAACCCGATGTGAGGCTATCTGTGACCTTATGTAGCCCAGTTAGTGTGAATATTTTTATACTCCGCTTCGTAAATACTCATGGATTTAGCATATTGGGGGGGGGCACCCAAGACCCCACTGGACTGTTCTCTGCTCTATTGTATATGGGTGGAATTTTGCTTCCTAAAATGTGAAAATCCCTGGAAGCAGGTGGGAGGTGTTCACCCTCAGCCTAAAGCTCTTCAGTCTTCACCAGGATGGAGTCCAGCTCCCATTAGGGCTCCACACACCTGTAAATCACTATAATGCATGGCAAAGAGCCAAACAAGTTGAAAGAGGAACACAGTGAGATCAGAGAAGAGGATGGTGCTCTGTGTGTATAAGATGTGTGTGTGTGTGTGTGTGTGTGTGCGTGTGTGTGTGTGTGTAGGGATGGGGAAAGCAGAGGAAGGAAGTGGCGTTTCAGCAGGACCCCGAAGGATGTTCATGGGCTTCACAAAACATAACAGCTTCTTTCTCTGAAAAGGCCTCACGACTGTACCTTCCTTTTACCACCATTTATAAGTTGGTATCTGGCGCCGTTTGATAAATCTTTCTCCGCCAGGTCAGACTCTAGATCTGACCTGTGGCTACTGGCCCAGAAAGAATATCCCAGCACCTGGCTCAGTGCCTGCCCTTCGGTCTGCACCCAGTAAGCACTGCTGAAAGAGGGAATGCTGGATGATAACCGAGAGGTATTCATTTCAAGTTGATGAAGAGCCTGAGCAGCCTAACTCCTAATGAGTGTGTTCCTAGGTTGGGCGAGTCAGGAACAAAGCAAAGATTTTAAGCAGGGGGGGTTTTCTAAAGCACCTGTGTAGTTTCGATTGAAGAGAGGCACCTGGGTTTTTGTAGGCCCTGTGCTCTGGTTTTCATTGTGGCACTTTGTCAACCCTGAGGTTCTCTGTAAGCACAAAAATGGTGTGATTACTGTTATTATGGGAAAGAGCCACGGGCCAGTCCCAGGGGACCCATGCGCCTTTGAAGAGGGCCCATCTGGAGATGACAGCCTGTATCTGTGGGCTTCTCATTTGCAGATCTGGAGAGTGAGGGACCCAATTCAGCTCAGAAATTGTGGCCAGTGAGACCACCTGGGGTGGGTGAATCCCTCAAATGCCTCTGCCAGAGCCCTGGGAACAAGGCAACAGTGTGTAGCTCCAGTGGGAACCTGGCTGGGCAAGTTCCTGCTGGGCAACACTGAAGGCCTGAAGAAATGGGATGGGCTCAGGCAGCCAGCACACGTGTGTGTGTGTGTGTGTGTGTGTGTGTGTGTGTGTGTGTGTGTGTGGTGGTAGTTGGGTTGTCTTTCGATATGACAGAACCTACTATGTATCAGGCAAAAATGAGCAAGGTATAGTCTCTGCCTTAAAAGAAGCTTTCAACTTGATGGGTGCTTTGGAGGCACCCATTGCCAGAGTAGGCCCTTCAAAGGGTAAGCCTCGGGATCCAGAGACCAGTCCTCACCACCTCCTCTTCCTCATCTCTTGATCAGCCCCCAAGAGGCTGGGTGACCAATTTCTCAAATTACCTTCTAAACCTAGAGAAAGTGCTTGCTGGCTATTCTGGGGGTTCCACATTTATATCAACCTTTAAATGGTGGTAGGATAAGAGAAACTGATTTTAGGACATGAATTATCTCTCAGTTTTCCAAGGAAATTATTAAGTCATCCAAACCTGTGTCTAAGTCTCCATAGGATATGTGCCCATTGAAACAGTATGGTGACCACGACAAGGGCTGGACCCCACCCTTCAGGGTAAACCTGGAGGAACAGGGCTTGGTGCTTGGTAGGGCCTCAGTCAGCAGTCCCCTTGTCCCTATGAAATGTCTCACCCAAGTCACCTTTGGGAAATTGGGGTGTGACCCAAGCAGGGAGCAGGTGAGTGGGCCACAAGTAGGGTAGAGTTGGGGTTCAGGGGACCTAAAGACACTGGACCAGGGTGTGAGCTTCTTGGGTGTGGTGTGAGGGACCCAGCAGCTTGAGTCACTGATGGAACAATCTCAGGTAGTTCAGATGTGGCCCACTGAGGGGGGCTGTCCTTGGGCAGGGGAGGGACTCTTCCCCTTTCCAGGCCTTTTTCCCTTCAAACTGTGGGTGTTAATAAAGTATAGACAAGTCTGTGTAAAGCATTATAGTTCCAACAGTAAGGACACTGAAGTCGAACCTGGGCTTGAGTCCTTCCTCCAAGAACCAGAAGCTTGTGACCTTATGACAGCTACATAAACTCTCTAAGCCTCTGTTTCTTTATCAGTGAAAATGGGGATCAAAGTATCCACGTCACTAGATTATCGAGAGGATTAGTGAGATAACGCATGGAAAGGGTTTGGCTCCTGACAGTACTCTAAGGGGTTTGATGGAGCTGGGTTGCACTAGCTGTGTGATTTGGGGTATGTTACTTAACCACTCAGTGCCTCTGTTTCCTTACAAGCAAATGGGTGGCGTCAGCAGAGACAAACCTCATAAGGTTGTTGTGGGGTTTCAATAATGTGATCCTCGGTAAATGCTTAGTGCAGTACTGGGCACTGAGCAAGCCCTAGAGACATGCCGGCCACCATCATTGTTATCACACCAGCCGTCACCACCATCATCCTTGTGATCATCATCGCCATCACCTTACAAAGACGTTTATTTAAGAAGCATGTGCCTGGCAATGCGACCTCGAACCGGCCGGTTGATGATATGTACCACCCTGTGAGGTGTATCACTGTCAGAGACTGGACATAATTTGCACTTGGTTCCTCCCTAGCCTTTCAAGTCCCCGTGGGCAGCAGAGCTCCCTTGTCCAAGGTGCTGCTCCAAAGCCCAAATCGGTTGTTGCTGTGACCAGTTCAGGGCCAAGGCCAGGCCTGGGCACATTTCCTCAGGATGGTGTGAAAGGTTAGGATTTGGGGGTTCCCAGCTCCAAGGCTCCCTGCATTTACTACAGATCATCTCACTTAAGTCCCACAACAGCGCCATGAGGTTGATTTCATTGCTTCTGACATGTGCTTCCTTGAATTCTACTGGCTGGGCAGGCACTTTTCGGGAAGGGAAGTAAAACACCTACTTGTTAATTGCCTGGAAGTCTCACCTTGTCGGTCAGGCTGCTGTTGCAGGCCGGGTGTGCCAGGAGCAGCCGCACCATGTCGGCGTTGCCGTGGTGACAGGCCAGCATGAGGGCCGACGATCCCTCGTGGTCTTGCAGGTTGACATCTGCCTGGCAGTTGAGCAGTGCCTGGACCATGTCCTCCCTGTCATGGCTGACTCCCAGCATCAGGGCAGTCTGGCCTCCCTGCCACACAGAGCACAGGGGAATGGTGAGGATCCCCTCTCCAACCTGGGTATGCTTGGGCAAGATGGTTCCAGAAAATGACCATTGAATCTGAATCTCCTCCTGCCCCTGGTAATGGACACATCCTTCTCCACCTGGCAAACTTCTGCTTTGCCAAAACACTAGTCAAATGCCACATCCTCTCTAGAGCCCTCTGCTAACACCCCAGGCACGGGATACATAACACAGCACTTACCACTTGGTATTGCAACCTGTCAATCTCTCTCCTTCTCGTGGACTGTGAAATTTTTGATGGCAGGGACTAAGCCTTTTTCGTCTCTGTCTCCCCAGTGCCTGGCACCAAGTACATGCCAATAAACATGGAATGATAGAGTAAATGAAGGGTTGAATGCTTCTGTACTATGGCTTTTTACTCTCTGCCCTGGCCTAACTTCCTGCAGGAAGCCTTGGTCTACTCAGAACACCCCTGGTATTTTCAGTTCAGTGATACCTAGAACCCTCTTGTCTTGACAAGATCTCTGCCCGCATGGTCCTATGGTCATTGCTGATCTATCACCATTTAAACTTTTTTTTAAGGTTTTTTGTTTTTTTTTACTTATTTAAATAATCTCTACACCCAACATGGGGCTCCAACTCACAACCCCAAGATCAAGAGTTGCATACTCTTCTGACTTGAGCCAGCCAAGTACCCTGGCATTGACAACTGTTCACATCCCTGTAATCATTAGTGCATGTGGCAGTGGCCTTGAGTCAGAAAGTGAGTCCAAGCCCTGGTTCTCCTATTTCCTAGTGTGTTACTCTGGCCCCATCACTTGTATTCCCTGAATCTTGCCTTTTTCTTTTCTTAAAAATTATCATAATAATCTGTCCTGTGTACCTCACAGGGCTTTTGTGGGAATCCAGTGAAATAAAGGGTGTAAATAGAACAACGTATGGTAGCAATTTTGCTGATTATAAATGGGCCATTATTTCTCATAGATTTTCCTTTATGTACTTAGTCCTATTAAATGACCTGATTATATTTTTCCCTTATGGTTCTCCTGGGTTCCAGGTAGGTCAGGCTTGTCTCTCACTGGACACCAGGCTTTTTTAAGGTTGTAAGAATGAGGCAAGGACTATGTTTTCCCTCCTTTCAGATCCCTGTGGCTCTCAGCACCAAGTCCTACATGTAAAAAGTGCTGAGGACATGTTTGCTGATATGTTTGCTCACTGATTAAGGGCCGGTCTGTGGTCACTGATGGATTATGCTTCCCTGCCCAGAACTTTGGGACTTAGAGAAAAGAAAGGAGGTTTGCAATCAGGAAAATCCTGGCTGTGTCACTTCTTATCTATGTGAATTGAGTTAACTATTATCTATGTGAATTGAGTTAACCTCTCAATGGCTTCTCCTGATCTAGGGAAATGGGAATGCTCAACAATATTACCTGCCTCATGGGGCTGTTCTGAGACTCATGTGCTTAACAAGTGCTGTGCATGTGTTAGCTATTATTGTTGTTATGAGCATGAGCGATAATGTGTGACAAATACCCAGTATGTGGGATTGTATTCTTAGGTATCCTGGTTCTCCATTTCTCTGGCACCCAGATAGATCTTTCCAGAGAAGCCTGTTTGCCTTTTGGTTTGCTTATACTCAGCCCTGAAGTAATGGTTCTTTCTTTACTGGCCTAACTAGATCAGGAGATTTCCATCGAGACCCCTCTCTCCAAGTGGTATTAAAGCCAGATGACTTATGTAGATTGTCCCCTTGTCTGTCCCTATGCCTGCCTTGGGGCCCCTGCCTTCCTCACCTCCCTCCTGGCCCAGTTCAATACAATTTAATTCAACGATATTTACAGAGTGCTGCTATATGCCAGGCACGGTGCTGATCCTGGAGATACAAAGAGAAATAGACAGCTTAGCCTAGGAGACTCCCAGCCTCCTAATTCACTATTTACCTGGTACCTGCAGCTCATATGCAGCTGAAATATGTAAAAGCCCTGGAGGGAGCTGAAGGGAGCAGTGGCAGCTATGAATTCCTTTCCCTCCTTAGCAATCTGGGATGAGACCCATGCCCTCCTAGAGCATCTATAAAAAAAAGGGCATTGATTTTGATTTTGATGAGCATCCCTTCTTAAAAGAGGGCCAATTTAGAAAAAAAATTAACATATTTATGGCAAACATTTTAAAATGAAAGCAGCTTTATTAAATCCCATGGGGTAGGAGCTCTAGGTGAAAATACTTTGAAAAACAGAAAGTGATCTACAAATGTCTGTTCCTTGCCATCAATAGGATCACTATTAGATAAAGTGTGCAAAGTGACTTTGCTGTCTGGGTAGGCTACTGTCTGCAGTCACTTTCTGGGGGTGGGGGGGACAAGGGAGTTAAATATATTGTTGGGAGGCACTTTCTTATGGGTCTCTAAGTTTTTTGCATACTTTATGAGTGAGACACTATCTGCTCTGTTGTTCTAGACTGTCTTTTTATTTTTTGCTTTATTTTATTTTTTAAGTAGGCTCCACACCCAGCGTGGAGCCCAGTGCAGGCCTTGAAGTCACAACCCTGAGATCCAGACCTGAGCTGAGATCAAGAGTCAGATGCTTAACTGACTGAGCCATCCAAGCACCCCTAGACTGTCTTTTTAAAGATGCCTGTATAGTGAACAGCCTTGGAAGAAAGAGATAGCATCTTCTCCAAAACAAAGGGCAAACATACTCACTATCCAATATAAAAGATTCAGGTTCCCTAAGCTCAGGGTTCCTTTCCAGTAATACAACCTACTCCATGTACAGGGATCTGACCTTCTTCACACCTGTGAGAATTGGGTATTGGGGCTCAGGGAACTGGTGTAAATACCGATGCCATGGCTACTCTTCCTGCTGTAAGTAATACACTGTCCATCTCTGGCACAGGAGTTTCATGTCTTCTGCCAGCGTCCATGACACTGTAGCATGCTAACTTGTTAGCATTAAGGTAGAGTACAATCTCAGACCCTTCACAGTTCTTGATAGTTAAGCTACATCTCTGATCACTCTGGGGGGAAAGAGAGTTGCATGCATTCTGTTGTTCTCATATTGGTCAAAGATGGGTAAGCGGTCTTTTGAGGAGTTCCCATTGTTCCATATGGAGCCTTGTCTAACTCAAAGCCCTTCGGGCTAAGGACCATGCCCCTATGCTATCCTCTCAAGTAGAGGGGCCCAGAAGCTAAACAGAGACATGCTAACCCTTTGAACTGCTTTCTAATTCATGATGGAGGTTGATCACCTGCAGAGGCTTTCTACACAACCAACAAATGCCTTTCAGCATTTTCATGTCCTGCTGGTGCTAACTGGTTCAAGAAGTCTGGTCCAGATGGACTTTGCCTAGTTTCAGACCAGGACACAGATTACAAGCTCACTGACCTCTGTCCTAGCCTGTCTGGGTCTCAGAAGCTTTTGAGGAAACCAAATGTACAGGCTTTGGATGGATGCCATTTGGAGGGCCCAGCCTTCTTGGGTTAAAAACTCTACAGGGATCTACATGCAATTTTTCACCCCACTGGCAGAATAAAACTGAGAGATACCCATATTTATTAAAGATGGGATCACGTTCACACCTCTTACCTGAGTAGCTTGGATGTTCACATTTCCTTCTCTTAAGAGCTTCCAGACGACAGCCATGTCTTCGTCGGTCTCTGCAGAAGCCAAGGGAGTGATCATCACGGCAGTGTAGCCGGCTTTGTTCTGATGGTCAACATTGCAGACACCTGCAGGGGGAGCAGTAGGCGCTGGGATAGCTCCTGGGTTGGGGGGGGGGGGGGCGCGGGAGGGGGCAGGAGTGAGCTTCTGCTTTAGCAGAGCACAGTTCAACAGGGCACTCCCTGCTAGTTAAAAGGCCATGGAGCAGAGCGATCTTTTCCCAGTGGTGGAGTCAGTGTTTACATTTTTAGCAGCCTTTAAAAGTGGCTAGTTTTCTTGACAAGTTTTCTGAAGGTACTCAGCAAGAAAGGTCCAACAAGGTAGTAGAGTCAGAGATGGCCAAGGGGTAAAATGACCAGGACTGTTTCCTAAAGCAGAGCACATGACATGATTCCCATTTTACAGATGAGGATACTGAAGGTCGGTGAAGCTTCATAAACTGCCTGAGTGAAGATGAAATGAGACCAGAGCTCAGGTAAGTCTGGCTCTCACCCACCGCTCACCTGGCCACCCATCACCCACAACTGTCATTTTAGGCTTTACTCTAGGTCTGTGTACAACTCTTAAGTTGGTGGCAGCGTTTTCATGTCTTTTCCAAAGGCCTAGTGATATGTTGGGCAGTGTACCAGGTGGCATGAAAAACGCCACAGGAAATCTTTCCAGGAATAAGCATCTTATTTGAAAAATCGGGGAGGGGGGAGGCCTCCATACACATTTGGGTTAAAGCAATTAAGAATATACATTTCAAAGTAGAATGAAAAATAGCACATTTTAAATATTTAAATACTTAAATAAAGTATTAGTTGAGAACTCAAAGGAAATATCTGTTTTGTAACCCTGGGGGTATGCATTCATATCTCGCTGCACCAAAGGTGACATAGGTCATCAGCTTCTTACCTATTGTATAAATGATCCCACTTCTTTTTTTAATTTATTTTATAAATTTTTTTAAATGTTTATTTATTTTTGAGAGAAAGAGGGAAAGAGAGAGAGAGAAAATGAGAATGAGTGGGGAAGGGGCAGAGAGAGAGAGGGAGACACAGAATCCGAAGCAGGCTCCAGGCTCTGAGCTGTCAACACAGAGCCTGACGTGGGGCTTGAACTCACGAACTGTGAGATCATGACCTGAGCCGAAGTCAGATGCTTCACCGACTGAGCCATCCAGATGGCCCACAGTCCCACTTCCTAAGGGCAATACCATGTGGAAAACAAAATCTTTCCCATACTGTTGCTTATCCAAAAAAGCTATGTATCTCTTTTGGACAAGAAAAAAACTATCTCTATAGATCAAGTCATTTAGTTTTTCTTAGCATTTCCTCTGTAGAATGGGGATAATAATAGAACCTATGGGGTTACCATGAAATTTAATGAGTTAATATATCAAAAGAACTTAGAACAGTACCTAGCACATTGTAAACAGTCAGTAAGCACTTACTGTTTCACTAGTATAGTATTCTTATTTCTGTATCCTTGCTACTTGCTCATGAAGACTTAGGTATTCATTGTAACAAATATGGTTTATGAAAAAATGCATAAACCTACAATTAGGGTGACTTATTTACAAGTTCTGTACTTGGGGTAAAAAAACAATATTTGTTTGACATTCGCTCCACCCCACCTCAAACAATTTTTCAGAAATGTCCCATTGTGATGCCAGGATGCCAGTGGATACAAAAAAATCAGTCTGGTCCATTTATCATCAGTAAGCCCCTCTGACCACTGTCATGACCAGCTCGGCTATGAAAGCTGAATCTAACTACACACGTTGCCTCACAACTTTGCCTTGATAAAGATGGGAATATCTTCATTGCCTTGTTAATGACTTTTTTATTTTTACCTCTTGACTATCTTGTGTTTGCTTTTAAGAGGTGTAAACAGTCCTCAGGTTACAGTTCTCTTTACTCTCTTCAGGAACATGACTTGTAGCTCAGCAGACTAAGGACTGACTCCTCCTCAGGGGTTCAGAAAGGGGCTTCACCCAGGGCTTTCACAGCAAATTCTTCTGAGCAGCCCCTAGGGAGTAAAGCCAACCCTCTCTGGAGTCAAGAAGAAAGACTCATGACTGAGCACGCTCCCGTTCAACAAGCTTTCTCCCCTGCAGCGGTGTTCTGGCAAAATAAAGGATGGATCACATGGGTGCCTGGGTAGCTTAGTCGGTTAAGTGTCTGACTGCGGCTCAGGTCATGATCTCATGGTTCGTGAGTTCAAGCCCCACGTCGGGCTCTGTGCTGACGGCTCAGAGCCTGGAGCCTGCTTCGGATTCTGTGTCTCCCTCTGTCTCTGCCCCTCCCCTGCTAATGCTTGTTCTCTCTCTCTCTCTCTCTCTCTCTCTCTGTCTCTCAAAAATGAATAAATACTAAAAAAAAATAAAAAATAAAAATAAAAAAAAAAAGGATCACAAAGGACTAAGGTGGTAGAGGTGCACCCGCTGGCTCCATTCTCAAAAATGACGAGTCACTTCAGTGTAGCCCCTTACGGTTTGTAGTGTGCTTTCTGGATGCTTCACAACTGCCTGGGATGGGAGCCTAAGTTCCGGAGTGTGACTGGTCTGTCCTCCTCCACAGCCCTTCTACATTGAGGGAAAGTAATGGTACCTTCAGCCCGTTCTCCAGCAAATCTTCATTCTTTGTGCTTATGGCTATTTAGCTCTATCAGTAAGTTAAACAGAAAGCTTCCAGATCACTTTAGGGTTGGTGAGAACTGAATGGATTCTCAGTCCACACCAGCAGAAGTGCACAACAACCAAAGTTTAGGGCGTCTGTTCTCTGGCCTGGCCCACCTGGAGAACTTCTAACAGGCTGCAAGTCTGAGCTACTTGAAGATGAGGGCTCTACATTTCCCGTCTTTGGATTCTTCACGCACAGGGGCATGTTCCATTGAATTATGTGCCTTTCTCAGTTGAGCTACCCTTTTTGTGGTATGTGTGAATCCATGAAGAACTGAAATGTAGTAAAATTGGCTCAATGTCAGAGTTGGGACTTTATCTTCCTCTGATGATGTGGAAAGCGGAAAGAATTTTAGGCTGTCATTAGGTCCATCACCTATTCATTCCAGTAAAAAGTTTCAAGGCTTCTTAAGGGACCTTTGGAGTATTGGAATGATGAGAAGGAGCCAGTCACGAGAAGGGTTTTAGGGAAAAGGGTTCAGATAGAAAGAGAAAAGGAGGGAATGAGCATGGTGAGTTTGAGGCCATCTGACTGGAGTGGATGGAAAAAGAATGCATGGTGGTGGCTGAGGGAGCAAATGCAGGCAGGAGTCTTGGATTTCTGAAGGCCAGGCTGAGGAAGTTGCCTTTCATCTTAAGAGACATGGAAAGCCGTGGGAGGAATTTAAGGCAGGGTGGATAAGATCCAAGTTGGGGGAAAGCTGTTGGATCTAGAACTGAGACTCCCTGATGCCCACTTAAACTCCTCCTCTAGCCTCCTACATAAGGTTTACAGATCTAGCATGTGCTCTAATTCCTGGATGCCAGGAATGGGAAGAACAAGTCAGTCGTATCAATTTTAAACCCCAGCAGCACACTTAGTCATTATGTGATCTTGGGATCACGCAAAAGCCTATTGACTTTTCTGAGCATCACTTGCATCACTTATAAAAAATCGGAGCAGTCATCCCTATTGACAGGAGTTACGAGGATTAAGTGAGACCTCATTTGCCAGGGGCTTAGTAGAGGGCCTGCTCTGCGGAGGATCATTTGGGGTGTTAAATCTCCTATAGATACTCTCCTAGATATCCCACATACAGCCTTCATGAATTCCTAGATGACACTGGACCTGGACATGCCTTCAGTCAGCCCCATCACCCACCTGTCCACACTGTCACTCCTAGGCCACTTGATGTTGTCCCACACAGCAACGTGAGGATAGTAATACCTACATCACAAGAGCGTTGTGAAGAATAAGTGACATAACAAAGGCACGGTGGTCTGGTCCACTTCCTAGAATACAGGAGGAACTCAGGACAGTGAAGCATCACCTCCCTGGAAGGAAGTGGCTACAAAAGTTGCCCTTCAAGGAGGGACCCGGGCTGTGCAGATGCACCTGTTTCTGACCTGTCTCCAGCAGCAGCTTCACCACAGAGAAGTTGGAGTGAGACACGCTATAGTGAAGAGCCGTGTTCCCGTTGCCATCTGCCATGTTCACAAGCAGCTTCAGGAAGTGTGGGGAGTGGGGCTGGACCCCACGGAGGTAGGCCGCCACCACAGCAGGGCTAGACGACTTCCGGCTGGAGACACGGAACCACTCTTGACTGATGGTGTTCAAGCTCTGCCTCTGAAATACCAACAGATTCCAGTTCCAGGAGATTACCTGGCCTGGGGTGCTCCAGCTGGGGTGTTCCTTCCCACTAGGAAAAGTCAGCTTTGGATGTTTCACGGCTAGCCCTTCAGCTCCCTGTAACTCCATGTGACTTACTCCTGGAGGGATCAGAGCTAGTGGGGTTGAGTTTGCACCTGTGTGATGAGCCCCCCATGTGAGGTAGAAAGAGGACTGGGAGAGCAAACAATAACTGGTGACAGTGTCCTAGGTGACAGTTTGAATCTACTGTAAGTTTAGCTTGCGTCCCTTGTATGCACAGGATAACCAAGGCCCCGTCTTTCATATAACCAGCCAATATTGACCTTAGCCCAGACTCTATCAGGACTTTTGTGTGTTTTCAATAGCCATAACTAGCAAGTCACAACATTTTTACTAATGGGAAAAATGCATGCTGAAAGCTAAGATCAACAACATGGCCAATTTATGCTAGAAAATAAAACCCAAACAGCTGTGCTTGAATTATTTTTGGCTTTTAAGCTTTGCTAGAACCTTCAGAGAAAATGATGTAACAACCCATGGCAGGACCTCACTATCTGCAGTATTTAGCTCCTTTGGAACCATCGATGAGGAGAATTCCAGACATAAATGACATCGATTCTCTGTGTTAACATGACCTACATGTTTAAAATAGAACATGTTTAAGTTATTTATGTAAGGGGGAGGAGAAACCATGGGGATGTGACTTCACACTCATTCTGGAAAGGGACTGGAGTTGGAGTCACTTAAGCCAATGTAGCCAAGCTTAAGTCCTGGCTCAGTTGTATGACCTTGGAAGTCATATAGTCATTTTCTGGCTCAGTTGTATGACCTTGGAAGTCATGTAGTCATTTTGAACCTTTCTCAACTACCAAATGTGGGTGAAAAAGAGGGCTGGGTCCCTAACCTGTCCCTGGCTCTACACAGTGAGGTCTTTGTACAACCTGCTTTGTCTCGAAGGTGGGGTGGGGGTCGGGGGTACTTTGAACCTAACCTGGGTGTGGTGTCAGGTTTGCACATCTTCTGTCACTTTTCTTTTTCTGTTTCTTGTTTACTTTATTTTTAAGTAAACTCTATGCCCAGTGTGGGGCTTGAACTCACGACCCCAAGATCAAGGGTTGCATGTTCTACCAACTGAGCCATCCAGGTTACCCTATGTCTTCTAGGCAGAAACAGTGGAATCTTTTGTGGCTGAAACATTTTTTATATATCAGAATATCTCCCTTTCCTGTGGAATCTTCAGGAGAATCTGGAGAAAGATCCTAATATTAAGGAACATACAGCTTAGTTCTGTAATTCATTCAGAACTACTTATTCTGTAACTCAGAATAAGTAACAGGAGTTTCGATCAACATCCATCCACATCACACACTGGTTTTTTAACAATCTGGGAACAGTTGTTTGCAAAATCAGCTGAGATAAAATAATCAAGATGGGTTGGGCTGAATCGGTCATTTTTTACCCCTAAGCCTCTTCTGCAAGGGAGAACAAAATGGGCTCTAAAATGCTTATGGGTTGTTACACACTGGGGCTTACCAGCTGGCTCTCATGACTTGGGAAAATGTGTCTGTGCCAGTATTTCTTGAGTAAAAGTAGAACCTAATGGTTATCTGTTTACACCTCTGTGGCCATTAAGGCGCCAACAGATACATTTTCTTGCTTTTGGTCTCTCAACCCATAGGTACACGTCAAGAAAAACAATATAGACTACAGAATTAAATAGAAGGGCTTGAGGGTAATGAAACATGCTGCCCACCGCCCACCTTCATTTTATTAATGAGGTGAACTGACTTGCTCAAGATCTCACAGAGGTCCTGGGACTAGAATCCCGGTTCCCATTCCACACGCTCTTCACTCTGCCCACAGCTCTCTCCAATTGTGAGGTGATTTTGAGCCTAAGCCACACAGTTTTGTTTTGTTGATTGTTGTACACCTGATATTCAGGTGCAGCGCCTGATAGCCCTCGGTAGTGCCTCTGAGCACCAGGCTGCTTCCTGGTGCAAATGCATCGGTTCCCCTCTCCCAGCATAACCCATCACCTAGGCAGCAGAGTTTGGGCAAATGAAGGCACCCAGAGGAAAGGGACTCCGTGCACACCCACACTGCCGCCTCAGGCGGGAGACCAAAGTCACCGAGCTGGAACTAACAGCTTAAACAGCACGGACATCCTTCCATGACAATGAAAAATCACAGTACCAAGAGTTGGTCGGTGGTGGCCCCACTTTCTGGCAGATGTTGGCTCAATGCCCGGCATGCACTGAGGAATTCTTCTGAAGGCTGATATCTAAAGAAGAAAAAAAAATACATACATATATATATGTGTATATATATGTATATATATATACACATATATATACATATATATATCTTCATATTAATAAAAAAGAAAGTAATCCCCTACCTTGACTTTCGCTTCTCAGCGGCTGAAACACCCACACTGAGCAACTTCCCAGGACAAGGGATATTACACTGAATACAGCCTCCCACAATGAGGCTTGGCTTCTGAACTCTTCTGAAGAGTGAGTCAAGCACATTGCCCTTTTAATCCTGCTGTTTTCAGGAGGAGGGAGTAGATCACCAAAGCATTCTGGGGGCCATGGGCCTAACTGCAATTCCTGACATGCTGGGAAAGGAAGGGCTGTCTTCCTGACTTTGGCTAAAACATTTTCTGCCTCAGTGACTTGAAAAACCCAAAGAACCCAATCCATACTAGCAAATTTTGTCAGGTTGTTCTTTCATGAAGGGTACCATCAATGCTAACAGAGTCAATAAAATGAAAATCAGTTAAGCTGGGATGCACTCAATGATGAGCACTCTTCCCGTGTTAGTATAAGGGCAGACAGACCATCCCAGGGTAGGACTTAATGGCATTGGTCACCAGGAAGCTCTACCCTCATCACGTCTTTATAGTGCTGCCATGTTGGAGCAGCCCTGTGTACCCACTTAGCAGTCAGATCCCACTCACTGCTCGTCGCTACCCCTGGCTGGGTGTGGTAGTGATGATTATGGTACTTACTATCCTTATTTCCACTATTTCTTGAGAGCCTACTGTGTGGCAGGCACTGTGCTAGGCATTTTACATATTTTTTCTCATCCAGTCCTCAGGTCAAACCTATCAGGTGGCTGTTATCCACATTATTCCAAATGAGGAAACTGAGGCAACCACAGTTTAGGTGCCTTGTGTAAAGTGACCCTGTGGCAGACATAGGATTTGAATCCAAGTGTGTCCAACTCCAAAGACAGTACTCTTTTCATCATGTGACATGACCTCGCATCTCTTTCAAAGACGGGGTTATGTCAACATGGCCAACGGGAGAGGCAGAAAAGCATTTGGGTAAGAATCAGAAAAGATCTGGGTCAGAATCCCTGCTCTGCTAGCTGTGTCACTTAACTTCTCTAAGCCTCTGTTTCCACATCTGTAAAGTTGGGATTATAATAATTTCTACCTTGCAGGATAATTAAAAGGATTATCTAAGATAGTACATGTAAAGTCCTTCACATTTCTAGTGCTGGGACCATGTTAGCTTTACACGTAGCGCTCTATGACAGGATATCCCATGAAGGCAGGAGTACGTCTGTGCCTAACATAGATTAGAAACTCAGTAAATCTGGTGAACAGAGAGAAAGATGAACAAATGAACAAATAATGGAATAAAAGGGTGAAGAAATGCCCTTGCTCTTTCTCGGAGGATCAGTGCTCCCATCCGTGCCCATCTGACTCACCTCTCAGCCTTGGGATGGGGGAGGTCTTCAGGAGGCCCACCGTCCTGGCCTGAGGTACTGGTGCCCTCTGGGATGCCCTGCCCGGCCTTGCAGCCGGGGTGGGCCTCCTTGCCTTGCTTGTGTTCTGTGCCATCACATTTCTTCTCAGCCTCGCTGTCAGACAAGTCTTCCGGGGAGCTGTCCTCACCGCTGGTCTCCTCGCTTGAGGTGGTCTCATAGCTGGAGAACAAGACAAAGGTCACTCATTCTGTGCTTCCTACCCAGTGCCCAGGTCAACACATATAAGAACCAGGTGGGCTTCAGATAATAATTCCCAGCTTGCTAAACCACATCTCCATTCTCTATACCTGCAGACCTGGGTGAGGGGACTCCCAGGAACCTTATGTCAGAGAAAGATGTAGTTAAGAGCTGTGGCTTTAACACCAGAGGCCATTTTGGGAGAAAAGATAATTAACTGAGCTCTTTGCAGTGAACATGTAAATAGCCCATACCCTAATTGGCCAATGCATTTGGAGGATTCAGACAAGCAATCCAAGATTCTCACAGAAGCATTTTTTCGGGAATCCTAACGTGTTGTCTAGAGAGGGGCCCAGATCTAGGCAAACATCCCCACTCCCACCCTGGATCCTCTGAGTTGACTGACAAATCATCACGTCTCCAGGTGATTATGAGGCTTCCATTTAGCTCCCCTGTTCTAGCCCAGCTGACCTCTGAAAGGAGGGACCCATCTGTATCTACTCCCAGCAGGGTTCCATGGGAAACCTGAACAGTCAGGGTACCTGAACCCAGCATCTGCCTTTCCTGGCTGCAGCCTGTTTTAGCTATTACTTGCAACAGCAAAAGCAAGGGCACGGGCCCCTTGACTTGTGGCCCCTCCTCCCCAGGAGTGATCCTTATATTCAATTATGTGCAACTCCACTGAGGTGACAGACCACAGACCATGAAGAGAAGTCCTGGAAGATTTATCGATCCTTCTGCTGATAGTCAACAGGAGACCCCGAAAGAGGATGCTGCAGTTAGGATGAAGATTTCGGGTGCTGGGGCCATTGGACACTGCCACAGAGACCAGGGGAGACCAGTGGCCACGGCTTCCACAGAACCCCCTCATGCCCTTTCTCTGAATGATGGCCCCTATGGAAGGCCCCTGTGCTCACTGGATTTGCAAACCCAGCCTGCTCCTTGGCGTGTTCACATTCTGTCTTGTTTAAACCAGATATTTCTTCTATTGTGCTTGGAACCACCTTTCACTTTTGTGATTAAGGGAGTAGGGGACAGACTACATTTACCAAGCTGTTCTTGTCTTACAGTTGCTTCCATAAAGACATCACCTGGATGTCAGTTCATTCATTCAACAGAAATTTATTGAGCACCTACTATGTGTCACACGTTGTTCTAAATGCTATACCAAAGTACCTGTCCTAATTGAGTTTATATTCTAATAGGAAAACAACAGAAAGTAAACGTGTAAACAGTATAATTACATAGTGATAAGAACAATGAGTAAGATAATAAAGGACCATGGGATTGAGTAATGGGAGGAGGGGCTACATTAATTAGAGCAGAAGTTTTTTTCACCCTGGCTGCACATTATAATCACTTGAGGGGATATCAATTCCCAATATCTGTGCTGCACCCCAGACTAATTAAACTGGCGTTTTCAGGGAGGGGACTCAGACGTTGGTATTTTTAAGGCTCCCCCAGGGTTTCCAAGGTGCAGCCAAGGTTGAGAAACATTGGACTAAAGTGACAAATACTGAAGAATATCTGGGACAGTAGCACTTTAAGAGGTGGGGGAGATGGGTGGAAGGACAGATAGCAAATGCAAGGGCCCCAGCATGGGGCCCTTGCAGAACCTGCAACAGTGCCGTCACTCTTATTTGAACCTGGTGTCTTCCTTCTGATCTGACCTGAATTAAGCAGGGGTTCCGACCCCTTTGGGGCCACCACCGGGGCCTGCCACTGGCTGGGTCATGTGCCCCTCCTTTAGGCCTACACTTCTTCCTCTACACATCTCAGCATATCAGCATTTTCTCTTTACTTCTTGTCTTCTCCCTGCCCTGTCCAAACTATGAGCTCAGGGCAGGGACCATGATTTATTTCACTTTTTTTATGACTGACACCTAATACATTTGTTGACATTTAATAAATGTTTGTTGGATGACTGGTCTAGAAAATACTCTGAATCCAGGAGCGTCTGAGTGGCTCAGTCCGTTAAGTGTCCGACTCTTGGATCTCACTGTTTTGTGAATTTGAGGTCTGAGTCGGGCTCTGTGCTGGCAGTTTGGAGCCTGCTTGGGATTCTCTCTCTCTCCCTTTCTCTCTGACCCTACCCCACTCATACTCTTTCTCAAAAAATAAAATAAAATAAAAAAAAAGAAAGAAAATATTCTAAAGCCAATGATTTACTCTCTAGAATATATAAGGTTTGATTCATGTTCTGAGTCAATAGGCATTGGTTGCTTTTCTTCACGCTAAAAGATGTTGGATTGGTTTGCAGTAAGTTAGTTAAAAGGAAGAAAAAAACCTAAATGGATGAAATTTGAAGTGCAACAAACTAAGAGTTTGTCCTGGTTTCAGTGTTTGTTGTGCAGATTAAATGTCTTCTGTAAAGGGCCCATGTGCTCCCCAAATTCCCAGAAGCCACCTGGAATCCTGGCCCGGGGGGCACCAACACCGAGACATTAAAAGCACGGGATCCGACAGACCACCACAGCTGGCAAGGAGCCAAACACATGCAAACCCAAGATGGAGTTTTAAAGGGCTGTTAATTCCCTTGAAGAAAAATGAGAACCAGATGCTTCCCCCTAGGAAAAGAGAGCACTAAGGACAACAGCGGGATGGGAAGTGTGGAGGGGGCAGTCTGGGCTTCACGAGCGATGCTTACCCACCGTTAACCCCAACAAACTGAAGGTTCTTTTTGGTCCCATTACCTCCTGCACGGAAGCCATAGTCTTTCTTTTTCATTATGGATTTAAGGCTGGTCGACGGGGAGATCTCTAGGCAGACACAACATCACAGATTAGAATGATCTTGGGGATGCCCCAGAATGCAGCAAAACCGGTACTCTTGCTTTGAGCGGATACACACTGAAGATATGTAAGGGGGTAGAAAGGGACAGAGCACTAGATAATGTAAATCAAATATTGTGAAGGTCTTTGAGGAGGCCTGGCCTTCTGGTCAACACCAGCGGACCTGTCCCTGTCCACAAAGCCCTTCTGAGTGTGGATGATGGAGTGGAATTAGTGGCACTCTTCCAGAAGAGCCATGTGGTGTGTGTGCCATTATCGTCCTGTTTTCTGGAGGGAAATCTGAGGCTCAGACTTGCTCAGTGAATGGCAGAACAGGAGCAGAAGTCCATTCACATGACCTCTACTCCAACACCCACCTCTGCCGGAGGGCACCTCAGTGGTCTTTCCTGGCTCACAAGCCAGTTGACACCTGCGATGCAGGGCAGGTAGAGCAGACACGTGAACGAGAACATGGCTTCTTTTGCTGTGCTCACAGTTATGGGAGGCATTTTCCAATGGGCAAGACTGGAAATAGCACCGACATCAGGAAAAAGCAGCCAGTTTGTGATCTGCGGCAGGAAGCAGACTTGCGCCCCGCTCGTTGAACAAAGCAAAATATGGTTCCACTTTATGCAACAGAAAAGTGTGTGATCTCTTACAAGAGGAAGTGTGCTCAGCCAAAGGGTCGACTTCCACATGTATCGTTCAATCTCTCTCTTACACACACACACACACACACACACACACAAAGTATTCAGTGAAATATTTCCGATCTCAACATCATGCTCCTCCAAAACCAGGCTAGAGAAAACCTCTACTGTGCAAGAACCAGAGAGGACCACAGGAATGCAAGAGCCCAGGAAACAGCGAAGGCAGGCTGAGGTTTAGAGTACACACAGCTAGGGCCATTCTTGCCCTAGACGTTGCCTTTGCGCCATGGAAATGAGAAACAGGCACCCCTCTGGCTGGACACAGTGCTGCAGACTTGGCGAGTGAGTGTGGGCTGAATTTCAGCTCCTGTTTAACTTCCCTGGCCGGCATCTTTGTGCCCTGTGCTATCTGCACAGCTGTACAGGCCTGCACAGCCTGCAGTCAGGCCCAACCTTAGAGCAAGGACAAGAGTAGGGGCACAGAGCCTCCACTGTTACATAGATGGGTTTTTATTCCACTGGGTTCCCCGAGCTGCTTAAACCTTTTAAAAATACATATATATGCATGCAATTAAAATCCCTTTTCCCTTTGACTCGCCAGGTAGAGGAGAAATGGTTCCCTGTGTCGGGGACCAGTATTCACCCATCGGCGGAGAGGAGGTGGGGGCCGGGGGCTCCTTCTGGGGTGGAGCGTGGGCCGAGTAGGCAGACAGCAGCAGGTTGAGGGAGCTGAGTAGCTGGCTCTGGATGCTGCTGAGCTTGGAGGCAGGCTGCTTGATGGCACTGGCCAGCTCCGGGTACCCGTGCTCCAGGCAGCTCCATTGCTCCTGCAGGAGTTCCTGGATCTTCTTAACATATTGCCCAATAGTGGCATCTGTTGGTGAACTTGGTGGCCTCCCTGGGCGCTCCTTCCCTGGCAGCTCTGAACTGGCCTCCTCCCTCCCTGCCGGGGGAGTCTTTCTATCACTGCTCCATGGAGAGCCTCCTGGTCCCTTGCCCAGACCCTTGGCTCCCACCTGAGGGTCCCCCTCAAGCTCAGAGCCTGTTTCTTCGATCCTCAGCTCAGTGGAGAGGCAGCTATGTAAAGAGGGCGTGAGGACCATCTCGGGTCCTTGTGGCAGTGAGAGCTGAGATGGTGGCATGAATTCTGCTGGGCTCCAATCCCCCGGTTTGTGGCTGTCCTGCCCCCATAAGAGCCCATTCTCCTCTCCTCCAGCCCTCCAGCTTTCAGATCCTGTGCTGCCCAGAAGGTTGACCTCAATGCTCTTGTCACACAACTCCCTGGTCAAGAGTCCATGGAGGGGGTCAGTGTTGACCATGGCGTCAGTCTGGCCCTGAGCATCTCTGGCGTTCTCATGGCTAAGCTTATCTGCCAGTTGAGCTACAGTGCACTCTAGTTCTTGAATCCTCTGCTCTCTAGCCTTAATTTCCTCCTCCTGCTGCTGGAGGGCAGCTCTGACCTGGGCCAGTTCCTCAGTTCTTCCAGATAGCTCACCCTCAAGGGCAGACAGCTGTTGCTTCAGGCTGGAGATGCTGATGGGATCCATCGTGGGGAGGCCCAGGCTTTCCTCCGTGACCCGGACGCCAATGCTTCTCACGTCTATCTCCACAGGTGGTGGGGGTGGGATCTCGCTGATGTTGAGCTCTATTTCTTCTAGGGGGAACTCGTTCTCAGGGATGGGTGATGGCAGAGGTGGGGGACTTGGTGTTGGGGAGCCAGGGGTGACCACTACCTCTGCTTCTGGGGTTTTGTGTTCATCTTCTTCATCCTCGAGAACTATCAGTGCATCCTGGGATGAGAAGGGAGGACTTGGGAAAGAGAGGTGATTTGGAGCCTCCTCATCATCTGCATCCTCTGGAGGCTCAGCGCCTTCCTGGACCAGCTCTGGAATCCCTGGCACCAGGTCCCCAAACTCTCTGACTTTGGGTTGAGTTGTTGCTCGTGGGGTGGAGTTTTGAAAGCCCGCAAATCCATCTGCAGGGCCAAAGGTGCCATCACAGACATTGCCTTCACCCTGAAGGGGAGGGAGGGCAGGAGGTGTGGGGGGACCTGAGTTTAGGCTTGGGTCCTCTGAGGCCCTGTTTTGCAGCAGTGTGGCTGGCATGCTGGATGCCCTCAAGAGCTGGGGCCGTCCACTCCCGGAGGCCAGCTCAGCCTCCCTGGGGGCTGCAGCCTCCAAATGTCTGGCTGTCTCCGCCAGCAGGGCCTTCCTGTGGTAGCTCACGTCACTCCCGCTGGTGGAGGCTTGCACATGTTCACCAGGTGGCAACGACTGGGCTCGCTCCTCTGTCCCCAGCGGCACCTTCCTTGGCACCACTGGGGACCAGTTTTGGTGGGGAAGAGCAGCATGGGGGCGAGCCCTGCTGTCAGGAAGGCTGAAGTTTCGGGGCAAAGTGCTAAACTTGGCCTGCTTGGCCCTTCTGTGGATAGGAATCCTTTTGATGGTGTTTCCCTTCTCAATGTCATCCACGTACTTGAGGAAGTCCAGGTCTAAATGAAAGCCATATGGGGTCTCCACAGAGTAGGGGTGGCTCTTTGGAGGGTCCTTCTCTTCCTCTCCCTGAGAGGACTGGTCTTTGGCTGGGAGACCTGTAAAAAAGAAGCACAATGTTAATAAGAATTGCAGGGTGGTGAAGCCAAATATGTGTGATTTAGACTTAAGGCTCTCACATGAGACTTCTCCTAAATGTCCCAGCCTCTAAATTAAAGCTGAGATTCTCACAGTCTTCCGGCCATGCTGAGAGTCCAGGTTATTAAATCAGTGTGTACTTAGCCAATGT
Source organism: Panthera onca (assembly GCF_046562875.1). Classification (NCBI taxonomy): domain Eukaryota; kingdom Metazoa; phylum Chordata; class Mammalia; order Carnivora; family Felidae; genus Panthera; species Panthera onca. Next base: position 170,691,646 of record NC_138346.1, on the reverse strand, counting down.
CTGCAAGGAAATAGGTAGAGGAAATAGTTTCCAATTTGCAGTATTCATCTCAGTTACTGCTGTGGAATCTGCCCACAGACCAGCAAAATAAAATGGTCTCATACTGTTTTTCTGGTTCTGAGTCACGGTAACTGCTGAACTGAAGTGGCCAGGAATTTGCCGGATCAGGGTACTAATTGGAAATTATGAATACTGAAGGTTTTGAAGGATAAAATACACAACTGCCTCAACATTAAGAAAGAACCTTGCATTATTCAAATAGATACTAGTAAAGCTTGCCGAAGCCAGAGATATCAAGGAGTTATGTCTTCTGTATTATTTAAGCTACCTCATATGTGTCAGCCTTCAGATACAGGAGGATCAGAGAGAATTGGAACATGTAGTCATGCACAGCTCCTGCTCTTTTCCACCTGAAAACTGTTTAGTGCTTTACAAACATGAGTAAAAGTGCTTCACTTTCAAAAGCTCATGTCAGGTGAGGAAATACCATATTCTTCATAGACTGGATAAAAGCTAGTAAGGAAAAAGGGCCACGTCGAAAGGAACATTGGTGTACATCCTCTGAGAGGGGTGGGACTCATGACTTTTCAGGGCAACCCAGACTATCAGGGGACATTGTGATGACAAAGTTCATCACACCAAGGCACCATTGATTTTCTTGACTCCCGCAGTGAATGCTGAGGACAAGTCAGTCCTTCAACTATTTGCATCCATAAGGACTTCTTCAGGTTAAATCGTCTGTTCTCATGTAACACCCCTAACATTCTGCTAAACATGCTCCAAAATTGCTTAGCTCAGGAGAGAACATTAATGGACAGCACAGAGATCAAGAATGCAGGTTCAAAAGCCTGGTCTGTATTTTGACCCTTAGGGAAATGACTTAGCCTCTCTATGTCTCATCATCTATAAAATGGGAATATCAATAGCAAGATGAGATTATTGTGAGAACTGATTAATTAATATTTATAAAGTGCTTCACATGATAATAAACACTCAACACATGCTCAATATTGTAGTTATTATCTTTGTGGAAACACAAAACATAGAAAACCGATGCCTCATAATGGAAGTGGATTTGCCTGGGTACACAGAAGGGGACAAACTTAGGGGCGCCTGGGTGGCTCAGTTGGTTAAGCATCTGACTTCAGCTCAGGTCATGATCTTGCAGTCTGTGAGTTCAAGCCCTGCGTTGGCCTTTGTGCTGGCAGCTTAGAGCCTGGAGCCTGCTTCGGATTCTGTGTCTCCTTCTTGTCTCTGCCCCTCCCCCGCACATGCTCAGTCTGTCTCTTGCTCACAAAAAATAAATAAACATTAATTTTTTTTAATTATAAAAGTAAATAAACTTTTAAAAAGTACTTTTCTTAGGCTTGGAGGTTAATTCTGCCTTGGCAGGAAAGGGATGACTTCACAAAAGTGACCTAAGACTGACATAAAATGAACAAACAGGGATTTACCAGGAGAACAAGAGGGTGAAAGACATTGTAGCTGTTTATCTCCAAGATGGCCACCATCACTTCCCACCCTCCATACATAAGGGAATCCCACAGTGAGAGGCAGTCTGTTTCTCCACCCCTTTGAATCTGAGCTGGCCTGTGACTGCTTTGACCAAAATAATATGGTAGAAATGATGCTGAGGGAATTCCAAGGTTAAAGCCTGGAGTTCCACCTGGGTCTGTTAGAATGCACACTCAGTGGAAAGGCAGATGCCACATACGAAGTCCATCTTCCTTGAGACTGCCATACTGTGCGGAAGCCCTGACAGCCCCACACGGAAGAGATGGGGAAAGAGGGTGAGACGTGCTTAGCCAGCCCAAGCTGTTCCAGCCATGCTAGCCCAGGTGCCAGGCATGAGTAGAAGAGCCCTCAGATGACTCTAGTCTCAGCCATCATCTGACTTCTGTGACAGTGAGGCACTCTGAGTGAGGACCACTCAGCTAAGCTGTGTTAATAATACATTCTTGTTTTACGCCACTAAGTTTTGGGGTGTTTGTTACGCAGCAATAAATAGCACAGATTCTAGATACACATCGGAGAATGTGCAAAGGCATGGAGGTGTGCAATGTCATAGTGTTCTGGAGTTCTGTAAATACAGTTGATGTGGCTGGAGCTCCAAGTGAGGTAGAGAAGAGTAGAAAGAGACAAGTGGAAAAGTCAGCGAGAACCAGATCTTGGAGCAGTTCACATGCACACCAACAAGCCTTGACTTCACTCTGCAGGTAATCAACTGTGGCTTCTCAAAGAGTATCTTCACAGAGGACTGCAAAAAGGACAAACCAAATGCCTCAAGACCATTTGGGAGCCTGCTGACATGGTCAAGGTAAGAGAAGCTAAAGGCTGACATGGTCAAGGTAAGAGAAAGGAATGAAGGGAAAGGGACAAGTTAAAGAAAAAGGGTGCAGTTGATGGTGCTACCTGGGGTAGCTTCTGGGGGGCTGCTTTCTCCCCACATGTGATGACATATTGGGCCTGAGTTCTTCCCACTTGCTCGTCTGATCTCTCCTTTTGGCCAGTGTCACATGCTTTTCAGGTGGCCCTCTGTGTTTAGAGAAGTACAGTTACCTCCAAAGAACTAAATGAAATCAACTAGACACGCAAAGGTTCATGGTGTGCACACTGACACAATCAAGCCTAGTAGGCTCAGTAAAGCCATAGGCTTTACACAGTTACGTCACAACCATAGCAAGGAACAAAAGGAGGCACTGGTGCTCATCCACAGGATGGTCTTCATTGGATTCTACCATTTCTGTGGCAGGTACCTGAACTTCAGGCAATGAGGAGTAAATACGTCTCAACCCCCCCCCCCCCCCCATACCAAATAAGTTCCCATTTACCCACACAATGTTTTACCAACAATGCTTTCCCAAAGAGGCACACTCGTAGTTTCAGTAACTGAGAGCTATTGCTTTTCTGTTAGTTTTCCAGGCTACACTTGACTGTACTCTTAAGCCTACTGGTCGGCCCTGTAGCCTCCTGGATTACAGGGACAGACCTAATCAGAGAGGAGGTATTTGTCTAAAGTTAAGTAGAGAGCAGATTTATGACCCAGAAGGCAAGGAACTCTCCTAAAGGAGAGGCTGCATTATTTATCTGCTTATTGCCTCAATTCAATTGAGGCTGATTTACCCAGTGGCCTCTGGGAGCAGGTCCAGAGCACAAATACAATAATAGCATCAAATAAGAAACAGCAGATTCGAAGGCAAAATCTTCCACAAGGGAGATGGAAGGAAACCAAAGGAGTCTGGAGACTGAGCAGCCATCCAGGATGATAGATTTAATAGGTGCTTTCCTAAACTAGCCCTATGGGTTCTCTCTCTCTCTCTCTCTCTCTCTCACACACACACACACACACCTGCTCTACCTGCTACCCACCACTGTGTTCCTTCTCCTGCCAATGTAATAGGAATGCTGTACCTTGTATGAGGGAGTTGATCCAATATGCCAGCAGACCTGTGCTCACATTTGGCCCTGCTCTTCTTAATTCTACCTGGTGACAGGTATGCAGGACCTCAGAATTCCAGGCATTGGGCCAGGGCAAGAATTAATTAAGAGGACCGTCTCTGCTCAAAATGAGCTTCAGATTGGATAAATGAACACATAGCCAAACTGGCTGGATTTGAATCCTGGCTCTGTCATTTCCTACTTCTGGGAACATTACTTAATTATTTAATTTCCTGATGCCTCAGTTTCTCCATTTGTAACGTGGTGATAATAATACCTAACTGACAGAGTCATTGCGGTTGTTAGCATGAATGCCATAGAAAGAATACAGCGCAGGGACTTGAGAAAGGCAAGATAGGCTATAGGCTGGTGCTGAGTGAGGCAGGGGAGGATCTGCTGAAGGTGTGCTCATTCCTTGGAATATTTAGCTTTGTGTTAGAATGACAGCCTCAAGAGTCCAAGAAGATAATTCTGGGGAAACTGGGAAAAGGAGTCAGGGGAGAAGAAAAAAGTAGGATATATAGGCTCAGAGCTACCTAGGATTCCCTACAGAGTCTGAAAGCATGCCAGATCACTAGACCCTTGGAAATGACCCGCAAACAGTTGTGAGCCTAAGACACACACAGATGCAAGAAAGGGGATTGGAAGGGGACTAGGGAAGGGGGGAGATGCCACAGTGGTTATCTTGAGGAACACAGTGAAGTGCAGCAGGTGAGCTAACCAATCAGAGATATTTAAAGTGAGGAAGAGGGGCGCCTGGGTGGCTTGGTCGGTTGGGCGTCCGACTTCAGCTCAGGTCATGATCTCACGGTCCGTGGGTTCGAGCCCCGCGTTGGGCTCTGTGCTGACAGCTCAGAGCCTGGAGCCTGTTTCGGATTCTGTGTCTCCCTCTCTCTCTGCTCCTCCCCTGTTCATGCTCTGTCTCTCTCTGTCTCAAAAATAAATAAACGTTAAAAAAAAAAAATTTTTTTTAAGTGAGGAAGAAAAGTCCAAAAGCTTATATTCGTTTTCTGAAGGAAATAGGAAAAACAGAAACTATAGAGAAAGTGACCCAAAACACAGCCAGAAGGAAGGGAGATTTAATGAGCCAGCCTCTTCAGAAGGCTTAAGACAGCGACCAAGCTTTTTCCCTCTTCAGCCTTTATTTTGTGAGGTGGTTGTGCCTGAGGGAGGGGTGCCTTTGTTGAGCTAGTTGTGGGTAATCACGTGGAGCACAGCGGAGAGGGGGGAGGCGGTTGCTGAGCTGGGACAGATGAGGCAGGCAGGAATGACAGGCCCCCAGGGCATTAAGAGAATTAGCTGGTGTTCTGTGGGACCACTTCCATGGGTGCACTGAAAAGGCAGCTCTCTGGGGAGAAAGGCAGACTCTTGACATATACAGTGACTACATTTGGAAAGAAGGAAGAGGCAGGGCTGGAGTTGCCGGCTGGTCCCTAAGTCCTGTGCTGGTTAAAGGTCATGTGATTCAGGGGGATTATAGGCACTCCTGTTTCCTGACATTTGTGATCTGGAAAAAGCATTTCATTAGAAAGTCAGGAGATCCGGATCTCCTCTATAACCTTGAGCATGTTTCCTGGACAGGGGAAGAAGGGAATATTTATGAAGACATTTGTTGTGCAAGATAGTTATTACTTAACAACTTTGCATGCATTATCTCAGTTAGCCTTTTACCAACCCTATGAAGTAGGTATTTATACCTGCTTATAGCTGAGGGGCAGTAGACCATTTGCAAAAACAGCCACAATCATACCCCACTCTTGGACACTCCCCTCCCACATTGACCCTGAGCTTGGCCTTGTGACTTGCTTTGACCAGTGGGTCAACAGCAAATGTGACAAATGCAGAGACTTGAAAATTGCTGGCACTTTGAGGTGTGTCTGTTCTTTAAAAAAAATTTTTTTTTTTTTTAATTTTTTTTTTTTTTCAACGTTTTTTATTTATTTTTTTTTGGGACAGAGAGAGACATAGCATGAACGGGGGAGGGGCAGAGAGAGAGGGAGACACAGAATCAGAAACAGGCTCCAGGCTCTGAGCCATCAGCCCAGAGCCTGACGCGGGGCTCGAACTCATGGACCGTGAGATCGTGACCTGGCTGAAGTCGGACGCTTAACCGACTGCGCCACCCAGGCGCCCCAAAAAAAATTTTTTTTTAATGTTTACTTATTCTTGAGAGAGACAGAGAGAGTGTGAGTGGGGGAGGGTCAGAGAGAGAGGGAGACACAGAATCTGAAGCAGGCTCCAGGCTCCAAGCTGTCAGCACAGAGCCTGATGTGGGGCTCGAACTCACAAACTGTGAGGTCATGACTTGAGCTGAAGTTGGACACTTAACCGACTGAGCCACCCAGGTGCCCCTGGGGTTTGTCCGTTCTTGCTGTGCTTGCTGTGCTTCGGCCACTGTGTGAATAAGCCCCAGCTAGCCTGCTGGATGATGAGAAACACATGGCCAAATCATTACCTGTGCCCCAGGTGACATGGAGTCAACAATCAGTGATGTAACTATGTCCATTCTAAATCATCCGGCCAAGTCACCCAGAAGACCACAAACACATGAATAAGCCCAGCACATACCAAATATCAGAGTAGAACAATGGTCCAGACAACCCACAGAATATTTTGGGAAATAGTCAATGTCTTTATTTTAAGTCAATAAATTTTTGACTGGTTTGTGACACAGCAAAGTTAACTGATACATGAGGGGACTGAGACTCAGAGGAGTTAAATGACAGGGAGAGTCACCCAGGTATAAATGAAGGCTCTTTCACCATATTGTGCCTCTTTCTCAGACATCAAGTTCCTTATCCTTAAAATGAGGGTAACAAGGGGCACCTGGGTGGCTCAGTTGGTGAAGTGTCTGACTTTGGCTCAGGGCATGATCTCACGGTTCATGGGTTCGAGCCCCACGTTGGGCTCTGTGCTGACAGTTCAGAGCCTGGAGCCTGCTTCGGATTCTGTGTCTCCCTCTCTGCCTCTCCCGCGCTCACACTCTGTCTGTGTCTCTCTCTCTCAAAAAGAAACAAACATTAAAAAAAAAAAAATGAGGGTAATGGGTGAGGGCATGCTGCTGCCTTCTCCGTGCTTGGAAGAGGTGAGAAAACTGTCCAAAAATTACACAAGTGCGACACAGACGTGAAACTTTTCATCCTCTACCACCTTCTGCTGTTCATACCTGAAATACATGGTTGGGGTCTCCCAGCACTGTCTATTTGGGGAATGTCTCTTGTGGGTCTCCCTTAGGCTATTTCCAGGATCTGTGAAGGCAATCCCTTTCCAACCCAAGTACTCGCTTTAGACCAGGGAGTACAGAGCGGCCTGCCTACCATCTGTCTTCTCCATCTTAGGGAACGCAGACTGTCAGTCTCTCAGGCACTCTTCATCCAGGAAGTCTGTAAAACTCGTTGGAGAGTCCTAAAAGGAAGGACAGGAAAGTGGAGTCTTATTACCTACAGCTAGAATAAGTATGGAGGCAACATAACACCAAAGATCTCCTATCCCTGCATTTCTCCCAGGGATACCCATGAGCTTCACACTCCCTCCTACAGTGTGTCCAATCCTGGGCATGACTTCACAGGATGTTAGCAATGGTTAACAACAAAGGAAGCATTTGGCCCAACCTGCTCTCTTGGCAGATGAAGAAACTGAGGCTCAGAAGTCAATTGCTCTCAGGGCACCTGGGTGGCTCAGTCAGTTAACGAGTCTAACTCTTGATTTCGGCTCAAGTCATGATGTCACGGTTCATGAATTGTGAGCCCCATGTCAGGCTCTGCGCTGACAGCATGGAGTCTGCTTGGGGTCCTCTCCTTCTCTCTCTCTCAAAATAAATAAATAAATCAACAAACTTTAAAGTAGCTAATTGTTCTGTGCAGGACCTCTCAGCATTCTAGTGACAGAGCTGGAGCCAGACCCAGGGCTCTGACAACTATCACGGTGTTCCTTCCATAACATCAAAAGCTGTAATCAACCCCCCTTCCATTATGGTAAAAGAATTATAATCCATTTATTTTTAATACTGGAATCAGAGTATCTATAAATGATCTGTGACGTCCCAATCAGATTCAAAACAGGGGCGAGATCATTGCAAGTACTGAGTAGGAGCCGATACTTAGAAGTGATTTCTAACCACGGGCAGGACAAGGGAAGCTCAAGCTGGGTGGTCCAAAGACATCAGAAACTATTCAAGCAGAAAACTGTCCTGACTCTGAATTAGGATACCTTGAGGTTTAATCATAAATTCTCCCCAAAGTTTTAATCCATTCCCTGGACTCTTTCTTTGAATGGTAAACAACCTGGAGCCTACCCCCATTATAATAAATCACCTAGGAAAATTGTCTTTTTATGATTGTAACTCCACACACATCATAACAATGAATTATCTGTGACACCGCAGCAGTGGAAGCGGAGTTGTTTCAGGAATTCCAATGTGTTTGACAATGAATTCGAGACCAGAAAAGCATACCAGGGATGAGGGGAGGATTGAGGGAAACTGGGAGTGACAGATGGATGAGGGGTGGCCTCCAACAATCCAGGATGGAACGAAGGTGAGCAAACAAGTAAACTGGAGAAGAGGGCTGGGAAATGTGACGCCCACCAAATGAGAGGAAGTCTAAAGTTTGCCTGGAAGATTTTCATGTGTCCTCTTTTCTGTGAGCACTCCAAACTACCACCTTCCATGCAGCTGCCAGAGGGACCTTTCCCTGTAGAAGAGTGAGCCCTGAAGGGCGGGCCGGGTTTCTGTGTGCAGACACATTCTCTGCAGAGGGAATGCTGACACGAAATACCTCACCTACCTTGGGACGATAAGTACTTGAGTCTGGGGGTGGTAGAGAGCTGGAGTAGAGAGAAACTGGGGATAAGAAGGGCAAGTGTCCTGCTAACCAGGCAGAAGGTGGAGAGACCTAGAAGGTTCTAACCTGGGGCAAGGGAGGGTCACCCTTGCTAGAAAGAAAAGGTTCTGAAATCACCTACGTGTCCATCAGCGGATGAAAGGATAAAGGTAGTGTGGTATACGGGCACCTGGCTAGCTCAGTCAGTTAAGCGTCTGACACTTGGTTTCGGCTCAGGTCATGATCTCACAATTTGTGGGTTCGAGTCCCACGTCAGGCTCTGTGCTGACAGCTCAGAGCCTGGAGCCTGTGTCAGATTCTGTGTCTCCCTCTCTCTCTGCCCTGCCCCTGCTCAAGCTCTGTCTCTCTCTCTCTTTCCCAAAAATAAACATTAAAAATTAAAAAAAAATAATGAAGTGGTGTATACATATATACAATGAAATATTGCTCAGCCATGACAAAGAAGTAAGTCTTGGCCATTTGTGACAATTATGGATGGATCTTAAGGGCATTATGCTAAGTAAAATAGAGAAACACAAATACCATATGATCTCACTTGTTTGTGGAATCTAAAAAAACCTGATTCCATAGATACAGAGAACAGATTGGTGGCTGTCAGAGGCAGGGTGGGGATGGTTGGTGAAATGGGTGACAGTGGTCAAAAGGTACAAATTTCTAGTTAGAAGATAAATACGTCATAGGGATATAATGTGCTGCATGGGGACTATAGTTAATAACACTGTACTGCATATTTAGAAGTTGTTAAGAGAGTAGATCTTAAAACCTATCATTGTAAGTGTGATATATATATATATCAATACACACATATATATAATGGAATATTACTCAGCCATAAAAAAGAATGAAATCTTACTATTTGCAACAACATAGATAGGTCTAGAGGGTATTATGTTAGCTGAAATAAGTCAGTCAGAGAAAGACAAATACCATATAATTTCCCTAATATGTGGAATTTAAGAAAGAAAACAAAAACAAAGAAAACAGGAGACAAGGGGCACCTGGGTGGCTCAGTTGGTTAAGCATCTGACTCTTGATTGCGGCTCAGGTCATGATCTGACGGTTCATGAGTTTGAGCCTCACATAGGCCTCTGCACTGACAGCATGGAGCCTGCTTGGGATGCTCTCTCTCGCTCTCTCTCTGCCCCTCCCTTGCGCATGTGCACATATTGTCTATCTCTCTCAAAATAAATAAACTTACGAAAATTTTTTATTAAAAAACAAACAAACAAACAAAACCCAGACTCTTAACCTTAGAGAACAAACTGATGATTAAAGGAGGTGGGTGGGGAGATGGGTGAAACAGGTGAAGGGAACTAACAGTACACTTATGATCGCACTGAGTAATGTATAGAATGGTTGAATCATAATATACACCTGAAACTGACATAATGCTGTATGTTAACTATACAGGAATTTTTTAAAATGTTTATTTATTTATTTTGAGAGAGAGAGAGAGAACAAGCAGGGGAGGCGCAGAGAGAGAGGGAGAGAGAGAATCCCAAGCAGGCTCCATACTGTCAGTGCAGAGCCTAACGTGGGGCTCAATCCCATGAACCTGAGATCATGATCTGAGCTGAAATCAAGAGTCAGATGCTTACCCGATTTAGCCACCCAGGCACCCCTACTATGCAGGAATTTTTTAAAAGTTCTCATCATATCTCACATAGTTGTAGCTATGTAACTATGATGTTACACAGTTTGTAACTATGGTTACTAGTTAACTAGACTTATTGTAGAAGCCATTTAACAATAAATACAAATATCAAGTCATGTTGTACACCTAAAACTAACACAATATTATGTCAGTTATGTTTCAATGATCTCAATTAAAAAACAAATACATATATTTTTAAATTTTTAAATTTAAATTAAAAATTTTTAACGTTTTTATTTATTATTGAGAGACAGAGACAGAGCATGAGCAGGGGAGGGGCAGAGGGAGAGGGAGACACAGAATCCAAAGCAGGTTCTGAGCTGTCAGCACAGAGCCCAACGTGGGGCTCAAACTCATAAACCGTGAGATCATGACCTGAGCCAAAGTCAGACGCTTAACCAACTGAGCCACCCAGGCGCAATAAATATAATTTTTTTAAAAAAAGAAAGAAAAGAAAGGGTTTCCAGACAGAGGACACTGCCACTGATCTCAATGCCACAGGTCCACAGTCGGTGGGGGAGCCTCCCAGATGCTGGAGGGCAGGAAAGGCTTGGCAGCTGTGAGGTGAAGCCTAGGGAAGAAAGGGTGAGGACACAAACCCTAGGCATGGCCCCTCAGCCTGTCTCTCCATCATCATCATGGTTTCCCCCTCCTCCTTCCTTCTACCCCACAGCTTTATTGAGCAGCAGGCAAGTGTCAGAGCACCTGACATGCTCGAATTATCTCATGCAGTCATCACCATAGCCCCAAGGACATTATTATTATGGTCCCCACTTTTCAGATAGGGAGACTGAGGCTGAGAGGGTTTACAGGCCTGCCAAAGTCCCATAACAAGCAGGTGTTAGAGCAGGATTTGCCCTCAAATCTAGCCAACTCCAATCGTGTCCTGGGAACAGAAGTGATTTATAAACCTTTGCCCAGCCCTAATGCTGTGACCGATCCCTAGCTCTCTCTGTGAGGGGAGATGCTCCTGTCTTAGATGCTTCTCTGCTTCTCTCACAAGTATGCACAAAACGCCTTCTGGACATGGATAAGGAGACCGCTCTCTTGTAAGGTCTCTTAGCCAAAGGTGTGTGTGATCTCCTTCTCTAGGACTGGACACCACACAACAAGGCTCCTCCTAAGCAAGAGGGGGCCACCTGGGTGCAGAAGGACCTTCAGCACAAACCCACCATCCCGTCGGAGAGTTCAGTCACACTCACCAGCTTTGGTTTGAGTTAGGACTCAGCCCTTGATGTATCAGATCCTAGGGCTTCAAATAATTATGCAGCACACATTAGATCAAATTTCACTAAAAAGAACTCTACGGAGACTTCTAATAGTTCTCTTGAACTTGAATTTTGCTAAAATTAATCATTCCAAGGTTACAGAAATCAAATGGAGCTGACACCCCAACACTCTGAAGAAGAGGGCATAGCAAGCTTGCACTTGAAAGGGCTAGACACAGGAAGGAAAGGAGAGAACTGTCATGCCCACATCATGCTGCTGCCGGCCTCCACCCACCCCAGACTTCTGTACTCGGCCCATCGTCCTTATGGTGGACATCTTAGATTTTAGCTGAGGGTGTATATTTCGTGTGGTTAGGTGAGTGGAATGGAAGAATAATTGCCGCGTCAATGCATGCTACTTTGCAACACAACTGAATATGAAAATTAGCCTTGTTGGACAGAATTCCCCTTTCAAATGGAATTTTGCAACCTTCTAAAGCATTAACAATTCTGACATAAAGCAGTTTATTACCCGATGCCGTTAACAGAACCTTATAATGCCTGGTCCTGTTATGTAACTTTTCATTTGTTTATGGCTTATCCCAGGATCAAGAATGCCCTCTCATTAGCTCATCACATTCTAGATGTTTCGAGTATATATAGCTTTATGTTTCGAGTGTATATAGATTTGTCTGTCTCTAGCTCTTCTCCCCTCCTATTCTACAAGCTTGTGAAGGTCAGAATTCCTGCAGGACTCATTTCTGTGCCCTTCACCCCCACCTCCACACCCTCACAACCTAACGTATGGTAGACACTCAGTTCATGGTATCATCTCCAAGTTACAAATGAGGAATTGAAGGCCCAATGAGGCTAAGTGGCCAATCCAAAGTTCCCAGTAAATTAGGGGTAGGACAGTTTGTGTCACTCCATCACTCCACACTGCCTCTCAAAGCCAGTGGGTAGTGAAGAGATGGAGACTGAGGCTGCCCGTTCAAAATTCACCACAGAGGCAGTCAGTCTGACAGTCCCTGTGTAACTACGAAGCCACATTAGAAGAAACAGTCTGATTTCCCCTAGTCAGCCCGACTCCTGCCCTGTATACTTACACCTTCTCCCTACCCACATTTATCCCTTTTACGATGCCATTTACAGTCTCATTCCTAACCTCGAATCCAAATACAAAGAAACCTTCCTTTACTTAGTCCTGAAACTGAAACCTAGTTCTGCACTTTTATTCTCTTCAAACCTCTCTTTATTCTGCAATCATAAAAATGCCGTATTTCATCCTAGGACAGGCCGCATGCCAAAATAAATAGCACCTTGGATTTCCTTGAAAAGAAACCTTGGCTCAAAGCACAGCCGTACTGCCACGATGATTCTTGGAGAATTCAACCTTACAAAGTCAAATATTTAGCAAGGTAGTGCACCAAACAGCAACCCTGTCAATCCCTGCACAATCACTTGCAAAGACAAAGCACTCTTTCCAAAAGAGGGAAAAAAAATTACCCGTACCTCTTACGAATCCTGCCAAAAAGACGAGAGCTTCCTGTTTCCCCATTCCAGGGCCCCATGCCTTCAAGTGTAAATGTCCCCTGTGCTGAGAAGCAGGAGGCATCTGACAGTACTACTTAACATTGAGAGCGAGAGCACTGAAGCCCAAACACCCGGGGAGGTGAGATGCACTCCTAAAAAAGATTCTGCCTATGGAGTTCTCCAGCCAGCTCCCTTCCCGCCGACTCAGGAAACAAAGAGATAACTCATTCTCAATAAATGACACATTAACACAACCTCATTAACTCCGGTCTCACATTTTTCGGCAAGTGTCTGTCATTTTTCCCTGCAATGCAGCAGCTGAATCTGGAGCTTCGGGAAAAGAAAATTGTCGGGAGGAAAGCTGTAACCACATTACCTTCCCCTGGCATCCTCCCCTTGCCATAACCTGGAGCGAGAGAAGTCGTCTCCCTGCGGAAAGCGAGGTTCTGGCTGCTGGACCAGAGCTGATGGCTCATGAGTTCAGCACAGCAGCACTGGCTTCCCAGCTGTTAAAGGATTTGGTCAGGTGATCCGTGACCTTGCTGGAAAAGCAAATACTGACTTCCTTTTCACTCCCGGGAAGAGGGGAGCAGGGTCAGGCAGGAATTCAATGCTCAATAAGCTGATACCCGATCTTGCAGAAAGAGGAAAGCTCCAATCCTTCAACTGCAAAGTTAGTTCCCAGAGCTGCGGCCACATCTAAAGACTCGGAAGCAGCACACGCCTTCCTCCTCTGACTGCCCCGACTCTAAGCGCTTCTCTGAGGGGTCATAATTAATTATGCTTTCCTTCTCTCTTCCTGCAGCTTGGGTGGCTCATTAATAAAATTGTTCCTAATGAGGACACAGGGATTGTCCTTAGGAGCTGAAACCCTCCAGTGGTGCATCTCTTTCTTCTAAGCTCTGCTTTAGAAACTTCCTCCCCCACCCACGTCCTGGGGTCCCACAACCATACAAAGCTTCCGCAAGCAATTCCTAGACTGCCAGCTGCATGGATCTGTGACTCGAAGTCTATTGGGGCAGAGCAGGAAGATATGATGATCAGTGAGATCCCAGGACCAGACTGGCAGCTTCTGCTTCCTGCCACTCTACAAGTCTGATGCCCCAGGACCAAAATGCATCCTATTCTGGCAGAAAGAGAAAGGAAAATACCTACTATAAGAATCCAGCTCCGGGCAGGGCTTCTAACGGCGGCACGGACCAGTGAGTTCAGAAGGGCAGGCTCAGGAGCCCGGGAGAAGGCAGCTGTGGAGGAGGACGGTCTCAGAGTGTCCCAGGCAGGTGCTGTGAAGAGTCTCAGCCAGCCCACTGCAGCCACAGCTCTTTGGAGCAGAGGCAGGTGTGAGGCTCAGGCTCAGGGGCTCCACGCTCTCCAAATCCAGCACCACTACTGGACCTGAAGGAGACACAGTGGGGTAGGTGTCAAAAGGAGCCAGGAGAGCATCTGGGCTACTGTATGCAGGCTTAGCAAAAAGATTATGGGGACCTTATCCCCTTTACCTTCCGTGCGCCCTAGCCACATGAGTGTGTCCTAGGAAATGAAGCTCTATCGGTAAGACATGTCAAAGCAGCTCTGACCTTCACAGACACTGCCTGTCGAGATGCGCTTCAAAGACCAGGGCAGATTCCTGTCTAACCCACGCTGAAATTGATGCCAGAGCTGAGTGTCACCCTGAAATGCTGCCTGCATCCAGCCCAATACACTTGGAAAGCACTAAACATTCTGAATCCCATTTATCCTCAAACTAGCTTGAGGCAGCCAGATGGGATGAGCATCCCCATTGTATAGGCAAAGAAAATGAGACAGACATGTAAGTGACTTCTCTTGGCTCACCTCGGAGTGAATCCGGATTAAAATGAATATTTTTGGGGTGGAATTCTGCGTTTTTCCTACTACACTGGATCACGCTCCTTATTTTCCTTACTTGCTTTATATTCTAGAGCATCTTGTTCAAGAGGGAGGTTAAGAGACTTATGGAAGGGCACAGGTGGATATGATGGACAAGGCTGTGGAACACCAGCATTCACCTTTCTCAACTGCTGAAAGGATTTCTGTGTTAACTGAGTACACAGACCAAACCATCAGAATAAAAACAAAGTCAGAAATATGCCTTGAACTCTGAGGTCACATGGAAAAGTATACTAAGGAGCAAACAGCCTCTTTGATAGATTAAAATGATCATTGATTGGGGCGCCTGCGTGGCTCGGTTGAGTGTCAAACTCGTGATTTTGGCTCAGGTCATGATCTCATGGTTCATGAGTTCAAGCCCCACATCAGACTCTGTACTGACAGCATGCAGCCTGCTTGGGATCCTCGATCTCCTCTCTCTCTGCCCCTCCCCTGATTGCCCTGTCTCTCAAAATAAACAAATAAACATTAAAAAAATGATCATTGACCATCCTCTCCAAATTGGCCAGAGAATGGCTAGAGGCACATGCCATTTCAGCAGGACAGAGTGAAAAAAAAAAAAGCTCTCCATTTCACTGGGTCCCGCGACTTTCCAGCCACCCATTCTTCCCCTCTGATTCATCTATGTGTTGGATATATAAGCATTCTTATTTGCTCTCCCAGGGAGAAATTCTTCCTTATCCAGTATGGAGATGAGAGGCTTATTTCCAGACCTGTACTTTTCTTTCAAGATCCACCATTCTACCCGGACCACTGGCCAGTCCCTGCCTATCCACCAAGCTCCACTCAGCATCCCCTCAAGAGCAGTGGCTAGCCTTCCTGCTTCCACTGCTCCTGTCTGCTTTCTACCGCAGCCAGTATCACCTGAATTCTGATTGCTGCTTCTGCGTTAGTGTCCCTGACCAGCATCACAGGCTAGAGGCCATGTCAGGTTTGTGAAACTGAACTAATCCACAATACTGACCATTCTAAACACAGGTGGGGGTGCCTAGTTGAGTGTCCCACTTTGGCTCAGGTCATGATCTTGCAGTTCGTGAGCTTGAGCCCCGCATCGGGTTCTGTGCTGACAGCTTGGAGCCTGGAGCCTACTTCGGGTTCTGCGTCTCCCTCTCTTTCTGCCCCTCCCCTTGCTCACACTCTGTCTTTCTCTCTCAAAAATAAATAAACATTAAAAAAAACTTTAATAAAAAAATAAAAAATAAACACAGGTGACCCCTCCAGATACTCCCTTCAGTACCAAGGCAGCACTTCTGCTTCTCTAGCCGACTCCAAGCCTCTCATCGGATTAAAAAAGATGGCACAGGGGCACCTGTGTGGCTCAGTCGGTTAAGCGTCCGAGTCTTGATTTTGGTTCAGGTCATGATCTCATGGTTTGTGAGATTGAGCCTCACATCAGGCTCTGTGCTGACAGTGTGCACACAGAGCCTGCTTGGGATTCTCTATTCCTCTCTCTCTGCCCCTCCCCTGCTCACATGTGCACTCTCTCTCTCTCAAAATAAATGTTAAAAACACACACACACAAAAAAAAACAACCTTTAAAAAGACGGCAGACTGAGGGAAGGAAATACTAGGCCCCCAGCAGTGCCACTGCTTGGCTCAGATGCCAGGACAGAAGACCCACAGGAAAAGACACATACTCCTAATCTAGTTTCTTCTTCTTCAGACCTCTTTCTGGAGACAAGGAGCCCTTTCATTTCTCTGGCCTCCACGTGAGATGCTGGGACAGACACTGTGCTGACCACCATGTCTCTAAGAGGAGGAGAGATTCTTGTCTTTTATGCCTTTCTAACTTGCCCACTTTGCTCATTTCACTCCAGAGTCAAGCAGGGAGGTGAGCAGAACCAGGGTCGTTACCCTCCATTTTCCAGGTGAGGACACAAAGCTCATTCCCCAGGTTACAAAGCTAACAAAAGGCAAAGCCTCGACTCAAACCCAGATTTTCTGTCTCGCAGTCTAACACCCTTTCCTCTCAGCCAGGCAGCCTGATGGAAGCTTCAGTGCTGGTTCTGTCCACGCAGAGGGTGACTTCGCATTTAGGGAAGGTCTTCATGGGAAAGCCCCACAACTCTCTAGGGGGTTGTGCTTCTTTGGGGAGGCCCCCCTCCAGGGCCTCTGGGCCATGGGATACCGGCATGCCCCCACCCCTATGCCTCACCCAGACATAGGTCTTAAGATTAGTAGCCAACTTTATGTTCCCACCAAGCCATCCAGAGAATCCTCCACACCAAACACATTTATCCACAAGAACTTTTCTGGCAAGAATCATTTGGCTGAGGGGAGACTGACTCCTTTTGCAGTTTAGAAACATCCAACTTCTATGGCCTAGGTCCTGTCTGCCCCATGATGGGAAAAGAGTGGACTCTCCACGTGAGGCAAGATGGACATGTAGGCAAAAAGAAAAGGAGATGAAACTATCTTAAGAATGTGCCTTTTATCTAAGAAGTCCCTTAGGCTTTTGCACTTTGCTCAGGAAGGCCAGCTACTTGGCAGCCTGTGTGATGACAGGGGCCGAGTTGGAGCATACTGGTTAGGTACACGTGCTGCTGAAACAGAGCCTCTCTGAGCACGTGGGTTCTGACCATGGCCACTCTGATGGAACACAACTTAAACAGATGGAGAAAGAAATCATGCCCGTGAGACCTGCGGGTGCAGCTGTCCAGGGGGAATCAGCGGTTGTAAAGACTGACCCTTTAAAGCGGATGAGAATTTCTCAGGAAGGGAACAGTGCCAATTTCGAGGAGAGAGGAGTCTTCACTAATCAGTGAGAAACGTTCCCTAGAGAAAATGGAAGGCATCGGGGCCACAGGGAAAAGACCCTCCTGGAATGCTCTCAGTCCTTCACCCAAACGCACTATAAAATCAAGACACCAAGAGACAAATAAGGAAAAGGCACGAGCAGGCAATTCAGAAAAGAAGAAGTACTCACGGCTAATATTCGAAAGATGTTTAACCACATGAATTAATCAAAAAGGAGCAAGATAACATCAAAATGCCATACTCTTTGTTTACCCTACACTGTGCCAGGCACCGTAGGTCCATTCCAAACACCATCCAATTTAATTTTCACAATAACCCTATAAGGTGGTACTGTTATTTCCATTGTCCGAGGCTCAGGGCAGTTCGTTGCCCAGGTACCAAGACTATCTGCACCAAGATTCAAATTCAGTTTATGCACCGCTGTTAACCATGGTATGACAACGACTTACAAGTTAGGGGAAAAAACTGTTTTTAAAGAAAGATCGTCAGGGTGGTGGTGCAGTTGGCTGAGTGTCTGACTCTTGATCACGGCTCAGGTCTGTTCTCACGGTTTGTGAGTTTGAGCCCCACATCGGGCTCTGCGCTGATGGTGTGAGGCCTGCTTGAGATTCTGTCTCTCCTTCTCTCTGCCGCTCCCCAGCTTGTGCTCTCTCTCTCAAAAAAAAATAAATAAACTTTAAAAAATTTTTAAAAAGAAAGAAAGAGCGTCAGTGTTGGGAAGCATGTGATGAGAAGGGGACACGCCTCCCTGGAAGATGGCAGCAGTCGGGGCAGCTGCAACCACACAGGAGCCGCGCCTCAGGCACCTGCCGGCATCTCCCGCTACGCTGTCCACCTGTTCATGGCGCTGGCTTAGTGTGTGCACACACACAGCAACTTCCAAATCAAATACAACCAGATAAAACGATGAAGTAAGAAGATGAAAGTGACATGAGATTTCTTTTTGTGGTATTAAAAAAAATCACTATTATGATATATTCTTAGAAAATAAAAAAAATCATTTGTGGGAAAAAAGGGGGGAAACCATCATTATCCTACCATCTCAATAAAAACTAGTTTCATGTCCAACTACTTTGCATACCCTAACATAATTTTATTTTAATATTTATTTATTTTTGAGAGAGACAGAAGGCAAGCAGGGGAGGTGCAGAGAGAGACGAGAGACACAGAATCCAAAGCAGGCTCCGGGCTCTGAGCGGTCAGCACAGAGCCCAAGGCAGAGCTCGAACTCAGGAACCGGGAGATCATGACCTGAGCTGAAGTTGGATGCTTAACCCACTGAACTACCCTGGCACCCTGTGTATCTTAACATAAAAGAGCAAGTTCTATGGTGGTTAAGAGTCTGGGCTCCAAGTCAAGAAGCCATGGCTAGAATCCCAGGTCCGCCACTCCCTGTGTAACCTTGAACACATGGCTTAACCTCTCTGTGCCTTAGCTGCCTCACTTGTAAAAAAAGGAATAGTAATATACCCTACGTGTCATGGAGGATTAAAGATGATGATATAGGTCAACCACTTAGAACACAGACTGTATACCAGGTATACAGTCTGTATATACTGGTATACAGTCTGTGTTCAACTTGTAGTAAATATGTTAGCTATTAACATAATATTATAAATTCAATTGTGAATTCAATTTTATATTTAAAATTCTATCACCTAACCGTTTAAAAAATACAGTCATATCTGTTTTATAATGATTACTGTAAATGGCTGTGCAAGACCCTCGACTTAGGCCTTATTTTCCAAACTCACTCCCTCCTGGAGGTCATTCCACGTCATCTTTAGCTCTCTCGTCGGTGCTTCCAGATCAGGCAGCCTGACAGGCAGGCCTCAGGGCAGGTCTCCAGGAAGACCCCAATTCCAGGTGGCTGGAACCCAGTTGACACATATGATGATGAATGGTTAAGAGCACAGGCTTTGAGGTAAGACAGACCAGGTTTAAATCCTGGCTATGTGACCTTGAGCAAATTTTCCTATTCAGCTCAGTCCATGGTTGTGAGGACCGTGTGAGATACGTATGTAAAGTGCTTGTACCAATGCTCTGTATATAATAAACAATCAATAAATGTTAGCTAGGATTACTTTGTTTTTTAAACAATTTTTTTTTTTAACGTTTATTTATTTTGGGGACAGAGAGAGACAGAGCATGAACGGGGGAGGGGCAGAGAGAGAGAGGGAGACACAGAATCGGAAACAGGCTCCAGGCTCTGAGCCATCAGCCCAGAGCCCGACGCGGGGCTCGAACTCACGGACCGCGAGATCGTGACCTGAGCTGAAGTCGGACGCTCAACCAACTGAGCCACCCAGGCGCCCCAACTAGGATTAGTTTGTAAACCCACAATGTTTTAAGTGAGGGAAGGGCACAGATTGTGTTTGATTTATTAATCACCCTATTCCTAACAGTGGATATGATAGGAACTCAACTAACACGCGAATAAATGGATGGATCATAGAAACTGTCACAGCTGGAAAGGATTTTTCTTAAACAGCTTTATTTGTTATGTAATCTACATACCGTATAATTTACTCATATACATTGGGCAATTCAACAATTGTAGTATACTCAGAATTATGCAAACATTGCCACAACCTGATTTTTAAAATTGTGCTAAAATACATATACATAAGATAAAATTTACCATTTTAACCATTTGCAAATGTAGAATTCAATGGCGTTAAATACATTCACAATGTTCTGTCACCATCACCACTATGCCCCCAATTTTTTATCTCCATCATAAACTCTGTAACCCACTAAACAATAACTCCCCACTCCCTCTTGCCCTGGTAACATCTACTTTCTGTCTCTATGAATTTGCCTACTCTAGGTACCTCATATATATGGGATCATACAATATTTGTCCTTCTGTGTCTGGTTTCTTTCATTTAGCATGTTTCCAGGGTCCATCCAAGGTTTAGCATATATCAAAATTTCATTTCTTTTTATGGTTGAATATTATTCCATTGTATATAGGTAGCATATTGCATATAGTATATATAGTATATTTTGTGTATCCGTTCTTCCATCAACTGACACTTGGGTTGCTTCCATCTTTCGGCTGTTGTGAATAATGCTTCTATGACCACTGGTATACAAATGTATGTTTAAGTCCCTGCTATCCTGTAAGAATGAAACTGCTGGGTCATATGGTAATTCTACTTTTAATATTTTGAAGAACCACCAAACTGTTTTCTAAGGAAGCTGCACCATTTTACATTCCTACCAACAATGCAAAAAGGTTCCAATTTCTCCATATCTTCACCAACATTTGTGGGGTTTTTTTTTTGTTTTCCATTAAAAAAAAAGTTATTACAGCCATCCTAGTAAGTGTAGTAGGTGTGACGTGTTATCTCCTTGTGGTTTTGGTTTTCATTTCCCTACTGACGATGATTGTTGAGCATCTTTTTTATGTGCTTCTTGGCCATTAGTATACCTTCTTTACAGAAATGTCTATTCAAGTCCTTTGCCCATTTTGAATTGGCAAAATTGTTTGTTTTTTGTCGTTGTTGAGTGGTAAAAGTTCTTTCTGGATATTAACAACTTATCAACTATGTGATTTGCATGTATTTTCTCCCATTCTGTAGGGTGTCTTTTTGCTTTCTTGATATTGTCCTTTGACGTACAAAGGTTATTGATTTTGATGAAGTCGGATTTGTCTATATTTTCTGTGCTTTTGTATCATACCCATGAAATTGTTGCCAAATTCACTGTCATGAAGATTTTCCTCAATGTTTTCTTCTACAAGTTTTAGTTTTAGCTTTTAAGTTTAGGACTTTGATCTACTTCGAGGTCATTTTTCTTTGTGGTTTAAGATTAAGGTCTGGCTTTATTCTTTTACTTATGAACATTCAGTTTTCCTAGCACCAGTTGTTGAAAAGACCACAATCTCATTTTAGAATATTTTCATCACCCCAAAAAGAAAAGAAACCCCATACGTGGGATTTCATTTTTATAAGGAGCTAGAAACATAAGTGAGTTATTGAGAGTTAATAAGCCTTGGCATTCATAAACAAAAATTAGTTCACTACAAGACTTTCCCGAGAACATTAATTCTCTGTTCCACAAAGAAGTGTGACCTCCAGCCATCACAAAATAGCACTGCCAAACTCCCATGTATGCACACAGGCCAACAGCTGAAATTCCCACAATTCTCAGGAGGGTGCTTTGTTGTTAATACAGAAGATATTTGTTGCTTTTTGGGGCTAGCCAGCACTTTGTGAACACCCTTCCTATGCTTGGGTTATTTCCTTCCTTAAGAGTCGCACCTCCCCAAGGCTGCAACCAGAATTTGCGGTGCCAGACTCCTTTATAGTTAGGACTCAGTCATGGGACCTGCGCTCAGTAGGTAGAGAGGCACGCAGGCCAGACCTCAGGTTGGAAGAAAGTGCCCTGGAAAAGGAAGGGCTGCAGGCAAGTGATTCTGGAGAGTGTGGTGGAGTGACTCAACATCTTTTAATACATTCCTCTTCTACATAAGCTCTCCATAAGCCTGGTTCTGTTGTTTGTTTGCAACTATGACCCTTGACTGCTACAATGCAGCGTCAGCATTGGTTTGGGTTTTAATTGCTTTCTTTTCTATTAATTTATATTGCTTGTAGATTGCTTTCTGGAGTTTCTTTTTTGTTTGTTTGGGTTTTTTTTCAAATGTTTATTTTGAGAGAGAGGGAGACAGAGCATGGGTGAGGGGCAGAGAGAGAGGGAGAGAGAGAATCCCAAGCAGGCTCCACACTGTCAGTGCAGAGCCTGATGCGGGGCTGGAACCCATGAACCATGAGATTGTGACCTGGGTTGAAATCAAGAGTCGGACGCTTAACCGACAGAGGCACCCAAACCCTACTTTCTGGAGTTTCAGTTGATTGTTTTGTCCTGAGTATTTGCTGCATGACCATGTTGATTACTTTTCTCTTCCCCTTTCATCCTTTGTTATTACAGATTCTTTCCCATTGGAAAGTAGGAGCCAGTGGGCTCAGTGAGCCACAAGGTTTTTTGCTTAGCCAGGTTGGGCCACGGTCAAAAGAGCTCGGGAACCACCACTTGGAGTAAACCAAGGAATTCAACCTCACCTCCTCCCTCCTGGGTCACCTCAGTGAAAGCGTCTCCAGGGTAGTCACAGACACACCCTCCAGCACCCACCCTCTCTGGGCGGCCCCCACTCTCAGCATCATTGTCCCTGGTCAGAATCCAGCGGAAACCTTCACAGACTTCTGCCTGGCTGCAGAACATGGGTCGCAGGTGCAGACACTTTAGGGCTTGCGTGGGCTGTGGCATCTGCCTTCTGGGTTGGGAGGAAGATTTATCTTGGCACAGCCTGCACATTCAAGAAAGTCAGTTAAACCAAACTGAGCCTGATAAGTAATCTCCAGACACCTGGGTGGAACCAGTGATGTTTCCAGATTTTTCAGGCAAGTTGAAAGACTTTTTATTATTTCACAAGACCCCGCCTGCCCCTCTAGCAGGCACAGTGTAAGGAAAAGCAGGCATATATGATGGGGGTCAGACAAGGATGAGCATCCAGCCTCAGTGGCATACAGCTGGATAAAGGTTGGGCATCATCAGACATGAACCAGAGAGAGGCAATGAGAGAAACTTCTATCATCTTCAACTTGTCCTTGAAGAAGATGGGATTTATTGCCAGTGCATCATCAGCGGTACAAAGAAAGGTCATATACTGTTCTGGTTTGGGTTTTGTTTTGTTTTGTTTTGTTTTGTTTTAATGTGGATAAAGTCAGTAAAAAAAGGTGTGTCCAAAATTCACATCCCATATTTGTTATCACCCCACTGCAGCTCAAAGATGAAACAAAACAGTTGGGCATTTGGAGCACAGCACAGGCAGACTTGTTTATTAACTCTAACAACAAACACAATAAAGATCCAGCTCAATTATGGGGCCTTTTTTAAGTCAAGGTCCCTCTTTCATGCTTCTAGGTCTGCTTTAGGGCGCCTAGGGCCTTGCAGATGGCAGGTGCTAAATCCCTCCTGCTGATTGTCTACAGCTGGGAGCAGAGAAACAAAACAGGACCTGGGACATCATCTTCATTTACCAATGAGGAAACAGGTTCATTGACTTGTCCACACCACACAGCAGGGTGAAGGTCAGATTCTATTTTCTAGACTGCTGATCGAGTGCTTTCCTTTATAAACCTCATGCCGAAGGCAGTGGTCTGCAGTGTGGTATTGGAGGCTATCAAATGAATGGTTTCTTTAAAAACGATGTGGCTGGTGGTCCCCAGTTTAAACATGGGATAATGGCATTATTGTGGTGAAGAGTGCCAGAGAGCAGGTGCTAAATCCTATTGGTGACCTTTGCTTGCAGCCTCTGGCTACAGGAAAAGTATGATGCTTAATGACAGAACAGTCACCAACACCTATTAAGCACTTCCTCTGAATGAGTCCTCTACTTGTCCACACTCAGCCCTGGAACAGCACTGTCATGACTCCCCCATAAACCCGGTAAAGATGGCCACCTCATGGCTCAGCCTCAGCTCAATGGTTGTGTTCAATGAAACAACAGTTAAGCAGGAAAAAATGAATTGGAGGCAGTCCAAACCTTCACTGCAGTCTCTAGAGAAAACACCAAAGGGGAAGTGCATTCTTAGCACAAGACAAAGTCTTAAAATTTTCCTTTCCTGTCTCTCCTATTCTCATTATCTACTTCCAGCAAAGCAACTGCTCCAGCAGCCAGGTGCTCTGTTTCCCATCATCTCATACCTGAACTCTTCCACCTGGCTCATCAGCTCATTCACCTCCCTCACCTCTGGGCTCTACTTACCCATCCTCTGCCAGTCTCTCTCTCCCCTCATCACCAGGAATCCCAATATTGGCTCCATTTGTCCAGTGCTTTCTCATCACTGGGTGACCCCAATCTGTATAATTGGGGCAAAAGCCAAGAAAACTATGCCAGAAATTTTCTTAGAAGGGAATTACTTGAAGTCTCCACAGGCAAAGAAGTTTTGAATACTCACACGTTTATATGTTTTAGTCCCTGTCACACCCATTTTACAGATTAGAAAACTGAGGCATCGTCATTATCATGAATAATTATACTGTTATTATTATAAATAATAACTGTTATTAGTCAGATATTATCTGATATTGTACAAATGATCACTTATTTAATTTCACATTGACCATACGACATAGGTGCTCTTATATCCTTTTCACAGATGATGGGTTCAGGGCACAAAGCTAGTAAATGGCAGCCCTGGAACTCAGATTGAAGTGTGTCTGACCAAGCTCTGGATCACAGTGTTCTCTGGCTTTAAGACTCTATTTCTGTGACTATCTACGAAACAAGTTGCCAGTCGTGCTTAAATACAAAAGGAAGGAACCAGATAGAAAGATTTAGTCAAGTGAAAGAATCTTAGCATTAAATTGCATCACCAGCCATGCTCCTTAAGTATCACATGATTATGAAAATATAAACAACATTATTTGGCATGCAGTAGGTCTATAAATAAGATAAATTTGTTTGCAAAGGAATAAGCTGGGAAATGCAGTGACTTTCTAATTAACTTAAAATTATTTAATCAATACAACACACTTACTCTTCAAATAATCTTTGAAAGTTCTGAAGAGTCTTGAGGTGTTTAATTGCTTTTTAACCAGATAGCAATGGTCAAGTTACACCAATACAAGTTTCAGAGCAAATGCTCTTTGCAGATCTAGCCTTCTGTCAAAATTTATATTAGAAACACATATTGTCAGGCCAGATACAAGGGTTTTAAGTTACAAATTAAATTTGCTTCTCTGTTCTTCACCTAGGCATGGTGAAGGGAGGGGGGGTGGGGCACTGCAGTGGCTGATGCAGAAATCCATGGGTCCTGCCTGGTATAACTTGGGGGAGAGATGCACCTCCCTGCCAGTGGGCCAGTTTCCCCCAAAGTAGGGGGATGCTACCATCGGTGACTGAGGACCCAGTCCAGCCCAGATTTCCCCTAACGGCTCCAGCAGCTATAAATCACGAGCCATCTGGCACTAAGGCCTGAGCCAGGAGTTTGTCAGGATCCCACTCAAATCCACTATACCTACTCAGAGGGACCCCTGAAGTAAAAATAATAAATAGGAATGGAACAAACAGTAGATACAAAATCAGAATCGCTGGGGCAGGAATCTCTGTTTTAGCAAGCCCTCCAGGTGATTTTTATGTGTGCTAGAGTTGAGAAGTCCTGACCTAACCTATTTTAAAAAACACTTTGTGAACTATAGTTCAGTGCATCTCAAACTGTATTGTGCATATACACCTCCTGCAGATCTCGTCCAATGCAGATGCTGATTCAGTAGGTGTGGGGTGGGGCCTGAGAATCTGCATTTCCAACAGCTTCTCAGGAGATGCTGATGAGGCTGGTTCCAGAACCAAGAGGCCAGGCACATGATGGGTGTCTGTGGTTGAGAAGGGATGGGAGTGGGGGAGTCCAACAGACCTTGGCATGATTCCCAGCTCCCATGCTTATAAAGCTTTGTGACCTTGGCCATGTCACTGTACCTCTTTGAGCCACTTTCCTTGAGCTTTGAAAGGGTATAAAATAGTACCATCTACTTTATAAGGCTGTTCAGATGGCAACATGCCTATACCTAACAGAGCACTTGGCATGTAGAAAACACTCAAACAGAAGCTGTGGTTGCTGTTATTTCTGAGGGAAGGAAGCAACTAGTAAGTGCTCAATAATTGTTCTTTGTTATTATTTATCGAGAGTTACCTATGGTATTGTAGGCAGTGTGTCAAGTGGTACCCTACTGTCTTTTCCTTCTCCCAAAGACTCTGTGTATCTGTGTACAACGTCAGGTATTATTTGTTCTGGTTTGCAGACTGGGAAGCCAAAGCCCAGATAGCTTAGTAACTCGGTCCAAGTCACAAAGAAAGTGAATGGTAGAGCTAGGGTTGAATGTGGGTCTTCCTGCCTAAGTTTCTAACCGCCCAGACTGAGGCATGGCTCTGTCCACACTTGTCTGCAAGGGCTGAGTCAAGGGAAGGGTGGCAGGCTGTAACTTAGGTCTCGGCAAGGAGGTACAATACAGGTCCGGTTGCAGAGGCAGAGAACAGGCACGGGCAAATGGAGTCCTTGAAGTTGGAATGCCAACCAGCAGAGGGACATCAGGCCTTGACAGAAGGAGTGGGGCCGTGTTCCACAAGGATATGGACACATAGCAATCAGGAATAGAATCTAAAAGGGATGAGAAGGGATGCCTCAGTAGCTCATTCTGTTGACCATCCGACTCTTGATTTCGGCTCAGGTCATGATCTAGAGTTGTGGGATCAAGCCCTGAGCTGGGCTCTGCACTGAGCATAGAGCCTGCTTAAGATTCTCTCTCTCTTTCTCTCTCTCTCTCTCTCTCTCTCTCCCCCTCTCCCCCTCTGCCTTTGCCCCTCCCCCCTGCTCATGTTCTCTCTCCAAATAAAAATTAATTAATTAATTAATTAATTAATTAATTAGAAGGACAAGGATTGGCTCCCTGGTGCCTCGTACAGACTGACCCATAGCAGTGCTCCTTAAAGATACAGTAATTGAATGAATGAACCGATGGAGTAACAGATTCATTAATATTTTCAAAGCAGCAACTGATTTGAAATTGGTGGGCAGGATGTGTTGGAGTGGGAGAGAAATGTTCACTTCTGGACTTTCCTTCTTTAAAAAGAGAGCAGTTTAAAATAGAAGAACAACAGGAATATTTCCCTTGGAGCCCAGCCAGACCACACAATGCCTCCTTTTCTTCCCAGACCAGAAGGCATTTGGGGCCCAGCCCCTCAGCGGGTGTGTGCAGCACGGAGCCTGCCCAGCATACTTACCCACTTGTGCTCTGGAGCACAGAACCCCCCTGCCTGCCAAGCCCAACACAAATGCCTCCTTCACCACAGCCCTCTGCCACGTGTGGTTTCTACCGCTGTTTCTAAAATCCCCCCTCCAGGGCCAAAGTGAGGCCCTTTTGGCTGAGTCTCCCCACTACTGTGTGGAGACAAGAGACAGTGATGCTTTCTCAATCATCCTGTCACCTTCTCGGGGCCCCAAGGCATGAAATGAAAGAGCCCAGCAGCTTGAGGGAAGCAAGGGGAGCCTTTCCTGTTCAAAGATCAGCCTCTACAGATGGTGTTCAGTCAGCCAATAATGAGAAATCATTGTTCAGGCACAGGGCTAGGTTCTGGGGATTCACAAGTGAATAAGACAGGGAATAAAGATCCCTTAAGGAACTCACATTCCAAAATGGGAGGCAGAGTGCAGCACCTGGGTGGCTCAGTCGGCTAAGCGTCTGACTTTGGCTCAGGTCATGGTCTCGTAGTTTGTGAGTTCGAGCCCCGTGTGGGGCTCCGTGCTGACAGCTCAGAGCCTGGAGCCTGCTTCGGATTCTGTGCCTCCCTCTGTCTCTGCCCCTCTCCCGCTCATGCTTTGTCTCTCTCTGTCTCTCAAAAATAAATAAACATTAAAGAAATTAAAAAAAAAAATAAAGGCAGAGACCTAAACAAGGCCATACAGTGTCACAGAGGCGGGCGAAGGCATTACGAAGGACCGCAAGAGCATTGCAGCCATGGCATTTGAGCTGGGCTTTGAAGGATGAATAAAAGCTCGCCGGGCAGACGGAGGAAGCAGCTTTCTAACTCAGACATGAAAGTATGTTTGATGGGCTTGGGGAATGGCCAGCAAACCAGGCCCAGATTGCATGGCGGGGGCAGAGGATGGGAAGGGCGAGGCTGGAGGTCAGCTCAGTTATTCCGTAGAGAGTAGGAAACCAGCAAAGGTTCTACAGCAGGGCAGGAACCAGATGAAAGCTGGGTGTTGGATAGAACTCCGACTGCAGTGAGTGAGGCGGAGGAGGTGTAGTGGCTGGGGGTAGTGTTCCCAGAGCCTGGCCGTTAGTGGACAATAAGTATTTATAGAACGAACAAATGATTTCGAGAGGGAAGAATATAGCAGTTCTGACAAGAGGTCTGGCCAGACGTAATGCTTTTCACTAACTGCTCGTTTTATGCATTTTTTTCTTTTAAGAGAGCAAAAGCTTTTCTTCTCCTTTATTGAACCATCACAAATGTATATAATCTGAGATTGGAGGCATAATTACATAATGTCTTACATTGTTGGCAGTTTCCTGAATGTTTGCTTTGTCTCCCATAATAACTCTGTCATCTCCTTGACAGGCAGGGCAATGCCTCTTATGGTCTGTGTGCATTGCCCAGCAATACCTCTCATGTGCTGAGCACACAGTAGGCCCCGGTAGGCAGAACTGTGAAGCTGCTTCACGGAGCCTAAGAGTCAGACAGGCTTTGTAATTAACTGGTTCAACTCTCTCATTGTACAGATGAGGAGACTGAGACCCAGAGGGAGGGAAACACATGCCCTACCTGAAAATACGTTCACAGTCCTACTTCTGGGCCCTTGCGTTTCACAGCAGGGACTTGGGCTCAGTTAAGCCTTTCAGGAGTGAATACCAAGGGTCAAGAACAGACTCTGAAATCCACCAGCGATGAGTTTGGGTAGCGGTAGGGCAAATAGAACACCAACACACAACCGATATAGGCACAAGAGAAATGTGTTCATGTACATGCATAGTATTCAGCTTCAGTGCTTACTCAGTGCTTACAGCATAGCCTGATACTAGAACTGTTAGAGAACAGCATGAAGATTAGAGTGTGGACTTGGAGGAAGGTGGGTCCGAGTTCAAATCCCAGCTCTGCCACTTAACCCGTTTTGTGTTTGGCAAGTTCCCTAAACCCCCCAGCCATGGTGTCCACACACGTGTAAAACAGGAAAAATACAATTTCCTCCTTACCAGGTTATGCAGATTCACTGGGGTGAAGTATATAAAATGTCTATCACAGTGGCTGCAGTAGGAGTTGAAAGGGATTGAGTGAGAGAGAAAGAAGGAAAGAAAACAGCAGGACTTGGCAACCTGTGGGATCCATTGGTTATTCACCCTTTGTTTGCTGGACACTTACTCCGTTCAAGCACTGGATCAGGAAGGAGAGGGAGGGGTCAGCTGCCCAGCCTTTCAAACCTGGGTAACTAGAGTGGTAGGGACAACCAGTGAGTTAGAAAGATCAGGAGGGAAAAAAGATTTGGGAATAAGGGAACGGGTGTTCATCCTTGGGCATGCCGAGTGCCTGACTAGGGGTCCACCCACAGAGAGGGGTTCACCCGGAGAGTGTGGCCCAGCAGATAGTGGAAAAGGTGGGCCCAGAACAGGGGAGAGACCCAAAGATTGAAGGTGCGGATTCATGTGGGTACTGGGGGTGGGAAGCAAGAGCTAGCAGAGGAGGAGTGTAAGGGAAACTCCTGAAGAAAGTCACATTTGGGAAGCCGACGAGGAAGAAAAACCAGGGTGGTGTGTGGCCCAGAAACCCAAAGTGGGTAAATCTTGAGGAAACCAGTGAGCTCGGGCTCAGTTTCAGAGGAGTGAGGGAAGATGCCAAGGGTTGTCAAGATGGTAGAAGCAGCAGGTGGGGCTTTGATGCTTCAGTGGAATCCCGGAGAGAAACGGACAGCAGCTCATAGGAGGCGTAAGGTGAGCTCGCAGGAAGGTGAGCATGCCTACAGGCCAAGGGGGAGAAGCCAAGGTGACGGATGGACAGAGATGCAAGGAAGAGAAGGGGCATAAAAACCGATGCGTATCCAGGCACTGCTAACACAGGCAGCAGAGGTAAATGCCACCTTCCCCGCAACCATAGCAGTGAGGCGATTTTATTAGTCATATTGTGCAATGAAGAAAGTGGGCCCAGAGAGGCTAAGTAACTCTCCCAAGTTAGCTGTAGGAGGAGCTGAGATTCGAAGCCAGAAGTTCTGGCTCCAGAGTCCACAGCCAGTTTGAAGGAGAGTGTTTCTGGAGGCGGGAAGGGAAGGTTGTTAAGGCTGCGCTCTGGCAAGGGAGAGGACAGCAAAGATGGGGAGAAATCATGAGGTGGGGGGCAGGGAGAGTTCAAGCCACAGGACCTCCGCCTTCCCAGGAAGGCAGGAAACAGATCGAGTGCTAGGAGGGAGAGCCTACGAATGGATTGGAGGCCAGAGGACAGCAGACGAGGTTTACAGCAGTCAGTGGGGAGACTGGATGAGACACAACGGAGATAAACATGAAGGAGGCCAAGCAGCCGCAGAGGTTAAAGGGCATGGATTTAAAATGAATCCATCAGTTGCAAGGCAAGATCAGAGAAAGGGGACAGTAAAGTTTAATCCAGGGTTGGGGTTTACACAAGTAAGAGGTGTTAAGGGGAGACTGTAGGAAGGAAGGGAGGACATGGCATGGGTATAGTCCAGAGCTGGAAGGGGAAGGAGAGACATGAAAAAAGACAAGTAGGTAGCAGGAAGGGGATGTGTTCAAAGAGGAGGTTTGAATCTCCCCTTGTACTGAGAAGGGCTGACTTTCCCCTCTGGCAAGAGGCACCCCCATGAAGGGCAAGCACAGGTCACAGCCTTCCTATCAGACATACCTTCCTATCCACATACCTGGCTTCGGGAATTTTCCCGCAGCTGAATAAATAAAAGTAAGTCCAGAGAAAAAGTCCTAATCAAAACCTGAATGCATCAGCTTGAGATTTTAATGTTACTCAGCACTGAAAAAAGGATTTTTAAAATCCATTGTGAAGGGGCGCCTGGGTGGCTCAGTTGGTTAAATGTCCTACTTCGCCTCAGGTCATGATCTCATGGTTCATGGGTTTGAGCCCCACATTGGGCTCTGCACCATGAGCGCAGAACCTGCTTCAGATCCTCTGTCCCCCTCTCTGCCCCTCTCCCTCTCCCTCTCTCTCAAAAATAAATAAAAGCATTAAAAATAAATAAATAAAAATCCACTGTGAAAAGTTGTAATTCACACTCCCCTTCCCCCAATTCCATCCAAAGAATGCAAGATGTAAGCAGGGTTTGCTTTTTCTCAGTGGTGTAGTGGGCTCTATCACCCAGTATCCAATAAGCTGTGCCAAGCACATTTGCATTGTATTTAACTCTCATCTTAACCTTTGAAGAAAGGAATTGTTATCCCCATTTTATAGAGGAGTAAACAGAGGCTCATCACAGACTCTCTTTACATATGCATAGAAGTGATGTAATGACCTTCAATATTCAAGATAGAGTATTAGGAGAAAAACAGCAGAATAGTATGTAAAACCTCATTTTTATTAAAAAAAAATCCTATCCAGGGGTGCCTGAGTGGCTCAGTCAGTTAAGCGTCCAACTCTTGATTATGGTTCCAGAGATTGAGCCCCGAGTCAGGCTCTGCACTGACAGCAGGAGGGAAGCTGCTTGGGATTCTCTCTCTCCCTCTCTCTCTGCCCCTCACCTGCTCTCGCGCCTGTGCATGTGCACTCACTTTCACTCTCTCAAAAAAAACTTTTAAAGAAGTGTCATCAGGGTGCCTGGGTGGCTCAGTTGGTTGAGTGTCCAACCAGCTCAGGTCATGATCTTGCAGTTCACGGGTTCAAGCCCCGTGTCGGGCTCTGTGCTGACAGCTCAGAGCCTGGAGCCTGCTCCAGATTCTGTGTCTCCCTCTGTTTCTGCTCTTCCCCCATTCACGTGTGTGTGTGTGTGTGTGTGTGTGTGTGTGTGTGTGTGTGTATGTGTCTCAAAAATAAACATTAAAAGAAATTTGTTTTTGTTTTTGTTTTTTTTTTTTTGTTTTTTTTTTTTTAAATTTTTTCCCAACGTTGTTTATTTATTTTTGGGACAGAGAGAGACAGAGCATGAACGGGGGAGGGGCAGAGAGAGAGGGAGACACAGAATCGGAAATAGGCTCCAGGCTCTGAGCCATCAGCCCAGAGCCTGACGCGGGGCTCGAACTCACGGACCGCGAGATCGTGACCTGGCTGAAGTCGGACGCTTAACCGACTGCGCCACCCAGGCGCCCCAAAAGAAATTTGTTTTAATAAAAAAGTTTCTATCTAGAGGCACCCAGGTGGCTCAGTCAGTTAAGCCTCCAACTCTGGGTTTCACCTCGGGTCATGATCTCACGTTGAGTGAGTTCGAGCCCTGTGTCAGGCTCTGTCTTCACAGTGTGGAGCCTGCTTGGGATTATCTCTCTGCCCCTCCCTCACACATGCTTTCTCTCAAAATAAATAAATAAATAGGGGTGCCTGGGAGGCTCAGTCGGTTAAGCATCCAACTCTGGATTTCTGCTCAGGTCTTGATCTCACAGTTTGTGAGTTCGAGCCCCATATCAAGCTCCATGCTGACAATGTGGAGCCTGTATGGGATTTTCTCTCCTCCTCTTTCTCCCCGTCCCCAACTCAAGCTCAAGCTTTCTCTCAAAATAAATAAATAAACTTAAAAAAAAGGTTTCTATCCAGATTATATATATATGAATTTATACCTACATCTAATAAGGATATAGTTATAACTCATATAGGTGTAGTGCCAAGTCTAAAACAATACACTCCAAACTGTCCCATAAACCCCAACCACCAATTCTTATCAATTCAGAGTTTTCCCTTTCATGTGTTTCTATATTATTTTAGATGTTTGCCACTCATTGGCATGGTTTTTTAAATAATTTTTAATAAAAAATTTTTCCAATAGGGTTTATTGAAACTTTCAAATTGCAAAAGACCACCCACTCACACACACACACCCACACTCTAAAGATTATTTTTTAAATGGGAAAGGGAAAACTGGTCAGCGACATGCAGAAGAATGAACCTGGACCACTTTCTTACACCATACACAAAAATAAACTCAAAATGGATGAAAGACATCAGTGTAAGACAGGAAGCCACCAAAATCCTTGAGAAGAAAGCAGGCAAAAACTTCTTTGATCTTGGCTGCAGCAACTTCTTACTCAACACATCTCCAGAGGCAAGAGAAACAAAAGCAAAAATGAACTACTGGGACCTCATCAAAATTAAAAGCTTCTGCACAGCAAAGGTAACAATCAGCAAAACTAAAAGGTAACCAAGAGAATGGGAGAAGATATTTGCAAATGACATATCAGATAAAGGGTTAGTATCCAAAATCTATAAAGAGCTTATCAAACTCAACACCCAAAAAACAAATAATCCAGTGAAGAAATGGGCAAAAGACATGAATAGACACTTCTCCAGAGAAGATATCCAGATGGCCAACCAACACATGAAAAAATGCTCCACATCACTCATCATCAGGAAAATACAAATCACAACCACAATGAGATACAACCTTACACCTGTCAGAATGGCTAAACAATTCAGGCAACAACAGATGTTGGTGAAGATGCAGAGAAAGAGGATCTCTTTTGCATTGTTGGTGGCAATGCAAGTTGGTGCAGCCACTCTGGAAAACAGTATGAAGGTTCCTCAAAAAACTAAAAATAGAACTACCCTACAACCCAGCAATTGCACTACTAGTCATTTATCCACAGGATACAGGTGTGCTGTTTTGAAGGGACACATGTACCCCCATGTTTATAGCAGCACTATCAACAATAGCTGAAGTATAGAAAGAGCCCAAATGTCCATCGATGGATGAATGGATAAAGAAGATGTGAGATATATATATATATATATATATATATATATATATATATATATATATATATATATATCACTCAGCAATCAAAAAGAATGAAATCCTGCCATTTGTAACTACATGAATGGAACTGGAGGGTATTATGCTAAGTGAAATGAGAGAAAGACAAAAATCATATGACTTCACTCATATAAGGACTTTAAGAGACAAAACAGAGGAACATAAGGGAAGGGAAACAAAAAGAATATAAAAACAGGGAGGGGGACAAAACAGAAGAGACTCATAAATATGGAGAACAAACGGAGGGTTACGGGAGGGGTTGTGGGAAGGGGGATGGGATAAATGGGTAAGGGGCACTAAGGAATCTACTCCTGAAATCATTGTTGCACTATATGCTAACAAACTTGGATGAAAATTTTAAAAAATAAAAAATAAGGGGCACCTGGGTGGCTCAGTCGGTTAAGCGTCCAACTTCAGCTCAGGTCATGATCTCACGGTCTGTGAGTTCGAGCCCTGTGTTGGGCTCTGTGCTTACAGCTCAAAGCCTGGAGCCTGCTTCAGATTCTGTGTCTCCCTCTCTCTCTGCCCCTCCCCTGGTCATGCTCTGTCTCTCTCTGTCTCAAAAATAAATAAGAAAAAAATAAAATAAAATAAATTTAATTTAATTTAAATAAATAAAATGGGAAAATTTTCTTTTCCATTAGTTTATCAATTAAAAAACACACAAATTTCACCTTGTCCTTCAAGAGTCCAATTTTTTTTTAAGCTTAAAACTTTAATAAAGTAAGGTAGTAATGTCTTACAATGCAATAAATACTTGCCAAAGACAGGTGTTTGGTCCTTCCAGCAAAGACACCAGTCTTCATGGCTGAGTGAAGTGGTCAAAATGACTCACCGCAGGGCCCCAACATCGCCATCTTTTCAAGTGTCTGCTCCCATCTTTCACTTCTGAGAGTTTCCTTCCCAAGCTATCATGCATTAGGCTTCCCATTGCCCCCACCTAACCATTACTCCATTATTAAAGTTTTCCCGAGCAGAATTCATTCCCTCATATGATGAAGGAATACAAAGTTAAGGGTTTAGAATTTTCTTTCTCTTCCCATGTAATTAATTAGCACTTCAGCAGGAGCTCTCTGAACATGCTGAATGAATTTGAGACTGAGTTGAATGGCAGAGGTACCAGGCAAGCTAGTTGGCTGGTGGGTTATCAATCTGCCACTGCGGGCAGCCATGATATCTGAATGTCCACCACTGACCTTCTGGGGGAGGGGGGCTGCTATGTGGGGATTAACTCACGGCTGGTGTCGCCAGTCCTGCCTTTTTCCAAAAGAAGCTGGAATGTGGATTTATGTAAAATCTGCTTTTTAAATGTTTATATAAATCTTCTTTCTTTTTGTAAACACTATGGAGGTCAAATAAAACCCACGTGCAGGCCCAGTGCTGCCCATGTACCCACTAGTTGGGCATTGATGTGACCTCGGCCCACCTTTCCAGGCTCGTCCCCAGCTCCTCTGCCCCTCACAACCTCACCCTGTGCCCAAGCACCTCTGTGCCTGGGTTCGCAACGCACCAACCTTTTAGATGCCCTTTCCTGAGTTCTCTACCAGTGTCTTTTCCATCCTT
Organism: Panthera onca; assembly: GCF_046562875.1. Taxonomy (NCBI): domain Eukaryota; kingdom Metazoa; phylum Chordata; class Mammalia; order Carnivora; family Felidae; genus Panthera; species Panthera onca. The sequence continues at coordinate 170,656,272 of NC_138346.1, read as the reverse complement.
CAAGGATCTGCCTAAATGGTACCAGCTCTTCCTAATCCTAAATATTAATCTCAGTTAACATTGTCCATCGTCTAAGGCTTTCTTCCAAAAGCTACTTCCCTTCCACTGCATTTCCATTGATTTTGGCACTTCTCACATTCTGCCTCTCGTTGCCATTATTTCTGCATGTTTAAGTCTTTCTGGTAGATCATAAATTGGTAAAAAGGAAGGATGTTTTTGTGTGTGTGCCAGCTATGACCTTGGTACTATTATCCTCATTTTACAGGACAGAAAACCAAAACTCAGTGACTAAGTGATCACCCTGAGCTTCCCATATATACTGTCTCCCTGCCCATCTTCTACACCTCTGTCTGTTCCTGCTATCCAGAATCCTCCTCCTCCTTCCTTCTCCGTCTAGTAACTCCTACTCAACCAAGACAGTTTTACCTACCAGCATCTTCCCTTCTCCACACACCAGTCTGGACTGGTCCCCCTGCTCCCCACACTTCTGTGCTCCCATAGCACCCTGTAAGAACATCTGTCAGAGCACTCATCAAACATAATTAGCTCTCTGATTCTTTGTTTCTTCTGTTGGGACTATAAGCTCCCTTCCTAGCAGAGTGCCTGGTCCAGGATAAGTGATCAGTAAGTATTTTTTGGATGGCAGGAAGAGAGGGAAGGAATGAGGGAGGGAGAGAGGGAAGAAAAAGGGATGGAGGGAATAAGGGATAGTAATAGCCCACAGGTAATCAACAAATGTTAGATATAATAAAGCGCATGGTTCCGAGCCCCACTTCTGGGCTGGAATTGATGCTGGCTCCTTTGCAGCCCAAAAGCAGATACATGGGAAGGCTTGAGTTATACACCCTTCATACTCCGTCCCCACGAGTGGGGCCGGCAGGTGGCAGCTTGCTGCTTGGTGTCAAGGTCCCAGGAATCAGCATTCACCTCTGTTCTTTGCTCCTGGCTTCCAGCCTCAGGGAAAGTGATTTTCTGTATCAGTGAGTCTCTGCTTTGGAAGGATAACTTCCGTTATGACAGATGATGTTGGGGATCAGCCTTCCCCAGAGGCTGGCAGGAAAGCACACTGGAGAAGCTCACAGCGGGCCAGTGCAGGGAGAAGGACAGACTACAATCCTCACTGCCCAGGGTAGACAAGGGAGAGAGGAGTATCTTCCTTCAGAGAACCCTGGAAGTGAGGCTTTCTGCTCTGTGGATTGCTAGAAAACTCCTGTGACACTGCCACTCAACACAGCCCCTCCTCGTTCACAGGCCAGGAGGCTAGGCCAGGATGTTCTTGCTCCTACACCCTCTCCCTGACCCAGGCCAAAGAGAACCATCTTGGTTTCAGGAGAAACTGCAGAGACTCTAGCCTGGGTTGACGTTTTCAAAAGCCTAACTGCCCTCTCAAAGGAGCAGTTTACAGCATCTACTGACAGCCACCGTGAGATCAGGGGGTTAAGGAAAACTCTGGTCTCCTCACCACCATTCCACCAAAGTCAAGCCGGGAGGGAGGCCAAGGACGCCATTCCTCCAGGGAATTCGGAACCTCCGAGTACAAGCCTAGAAGTCCAAAGATCTGGGGAAAGGTCACAGGATCCATCCTGTTCCAGAGCCAGGATAGCATTCCCAGCTCCCCTGAGACCTAGACTCCACATTCAAGCAGCTGGGGTGGAGGAGCAGGGTCCCCTTTGCTCCCCCTTCTCCTCCCTCTTTGTCTCCCATCTCACTTAATGACCCACCCAGAACCTCCCCCCAACCCCCAGGTGCTTCCGATCCCTGCCTCTAGGATTACAGAATACCAGGCTCTCACTGAGTAGACCTGGCAGGCCTGGCATCCGCAGGTACTTTAGCTCAGTAAATTCTCAATGAACCAGTAAGACAGGATCTTTTACCCCATTTTAAAGACAAGAAGATAGGGGCGCCTGGGTGGCTTGGTCGGTTGAGTGTCTGACTTCGGCTCAGGTCATGATCTCACAGTCTGTGAGTTCGAGCCCCGCGTCGGGCTCTGTGCTGACCGCTTAGAGCCTGGAGCCTGTTTCAGATTCTGTGTCTCCCTCTCTCTCTGCCCCTCCCCTGTTCATGCTCTGTCTCTCTCTGTCTCAAAAATAAATAAACGTTAAAAAAAAAATTAAAAAAAAATAATAAAGACAAGAAGATAAAGTTCAAAGCCATTTTATAATTAGGGAAGAAAAAAAAAAAACCTTAAAAAGAGACCACATTACTTAAACAACAACAACAACAAAAAACCCAAAAACTGATAAGAACCAGGACTTAAACCAGAGAACTGACCAAATAATCTACTGCCTTAGGGGTGCCTGGGTGGCTCATTCGGTTGAGCATCCGACTTCGGCTCAGTTCATGATCTCATGGTTCATGGGTTCAGGCCCCGTGTCCGGCTCTGTGCTGACAGCTCAGAGCCTGGAGCCTGCTTCGGATTCTGCGTCTCCCTTGCTCTCTGCCCCTCCCCCACTCGCGGTCTGTCTCGGTTTCTGTCTCTCTCTCAGAAATAAATAAAAACGTTCAAAAAGTTTTTTTAAAAAAATAATCTACTGCCTTAGAATGAAAGAAGGAAAAAAAAAAAAAGCTAATTTTATTGAGTACTTATCATGTGCCCAGTGCTTTAAGTGCACTATCTCATTTCATTCTTGGGGTAACCCTACAATGCAATTTCTTGTTATCCCCATTTTACAGATAAGAAACTGAGGGACAGGGAGGTGGTATGAGTTAACAAAGGCCCAGGCCATTCCAGTCTTCCAGACTAGGCCACAGTGGTGAGTTAACAGGCTCACCCCTTCAGGGTAACATGCTAGCATTTTAACAATAGCTCTTTAGAGAAGACAAAGTAATCAAAGGAATGACTCCAATGCCAGGAATTTCAGGCCTCAGCCCTGCCAGTGGGCAGAATTCTCAGGGCAGGAGCCTTTTGGCAACACCAGGCATCACCCGAAGGCGGCCACCCACGGGCCTGGCTAACACGGGGCTCCATTCAGCAGCTGGCAAGGCCAAGGACTTGGGGATAGAATGAGAGAGAAGATTAGGTCAGAGAAGGCCAGCCCCGAGGCAGGTACAAGTGTGGGGCAAGGAAGAAAAAGCAGAAGGTCATTTCAGGTGCTCCACGGATGTCCCCTCACCCAAAAATAGTAGCCTGCTTAACAACGTGGAAGAGACACTCTCAGTGTTAGTGTGAGGGCCGGGCAGGGAGCTACTGCAGGAGGCCTGGGTTCTCACCCCAGGTCACTCCCTGTGCCACCAGGGCTTGACACCTGCCCTTGCTGGTCCTCATCTGTAAGACGAGAGGGGTGGTGTAGGTAACCAGGGAGGTTTCCCAGAGACAAGCTCTAGGTGATGGGACCTAGAACAAGTGCCAAGATTGGTCCTGAAAAGGGGATCGAAGGATACTGTTCATTTGCTTTTATCAGGGTTCTCCAGGCCAGACCAGATGAGGCCCAAGGGATGGGGAGAGGGAGCTTCTAGCTAGAGGGGACAGCCTCACAAGTACCACTCCTGAATTCTCCCCACAGGCCAGAGCTGACAGCTATAAGTAGTGATGCCTGCTGCCCATAGGCCAGGTTTGAGGGGTTCAAGGAAGCCCTCCCAGAGAAGCCCATGTGGCAAGGAGACAGGGACCATCACCCAGTGTAGAGGTTGGAGTCACCCAAATGGAAACAACTATCCAAAATGGTACTGAAGCACTAGAGGGCTCATGCCAATTTATGAAGAAGGCATCATTACCTCCTTTTCACAGATAGAAACTGAGGCTCGGCATGGTATTAGCCAGGTGTCAGAGCCAGTGTTAGAACCCGGTTCTGCTTGACCTCACAGCTTTTGCTCTCTATTTTTATCCTCACTGATGTAGCATGTGTGTCTGTGAGAGGAGCAAGGGTAAAGAGGGAAAGGGAGGAGGTGTGAGAACAGGCAAAAGGCTGGAGAATACAATGGGAAAGACAAGGAAGGGCAGTAAGCACTTTCTTACTGAAACAAAATGGCAGCCATAGTTTTTCCAAACAGACTCTTCTGTGGTTGTATATAGTGGTTTTTAAGAGCACTGGGTTCTGAAATTAGCCAAATCTGGGCTGAGCTCCTGGCTCCACCGCTTAATCCCTCTGTGACCTAGAGCATGTATTTAACCTCTTAGAGCTTCAGTTTTCTCACTCAATACAATGGGAATAATAATAGTCACACCTTATTGGGTAGTTGGTAAAGACTGGAGAACTATATTTAAGGGGCTTGGCATGGGTCAGGCACATATTAAACATTCAATAAAAGATAGCAAAAAACCAACCAGTATTCTAATATACTCCAGTGGGCCCCCCTCTCTCCATGCTTCCTCCTCAAAATCGACATCTGGCCAGTCCCCCCCACATCCTAACTCCCTCCTTCCTCCTGTCTGCTTCCTTTGCATTCCCTCCCTTGCAGAACCCACTTCAAAGCCTCTTCCCCCAGTGCTCCTTCTCCTTCCTAAGGACTCTAGCTTGCATTTGATCAAGTGATTCATCAATTAGCCTATAAGCTCCTTAACCTCTCAAGAATACAACGGTCCATTCTGTGACTGTGTCAATGGACTTGTTTGTATGGGATGGACCAAGCAATCAACATATGAGCTGGTGGGTTTGTGGGCTGATAGGAATCATCTAACCAGTTGCCCATGTGTGCCTGCAATTTATAAATTAACCTCTGGATATACATCAAAACCTTCTACCCAAACTGCAAATTATGTGCTCTTGCAAATATGCCAAACTAGTAAATGAAATTTACTACTGCCCAAGAATGCCTGGCACTAATTACACAGAGATAGATGGGTATATGAAAGATTATGGTTAGGGAGTGTGGGAAATTGGGAACTAAAGTTTACTGACTTCCTGTCAGAGAGTCTTTTTGCACCCCTTTAGCAGACTGATGAAGACAATGGACCCTTTCTCAGAACATTTTCAAATATTGAAAATAAAATGTATAGCTTGACTACAAAGAAACTCAATTATATTGACATATAATTATTAAAATTAAAAAATGACCCTCTCTCTCTGCCCGTCCCATGCTCATGCTCTGTGTCTCTCTGTTTCTCAATAATAAATAAACATTAAAAAAAAATTTTTTAAAAAGGGGTGCCTGGGTGGCTCAGTCGGTTGAGCGTCCGACTTCGGCTCAGGTCACCATCTCCCGGTTTGTGAGTTCGAGCCCTGCGTTGGGCTCTGTGCTGACAGCTCAGAGCCTGGAGCTTGCTTGGATTCTGTGTCTCCCTCTCTCTGCCCTCCCATGCTCATACTTTGTCTCTCTCTGCCTCTCAATAATAAATAAACGTTAGAAAAATGTTTCTTAAATTAAAAAATGAATGTAATATAGTAACATACGTTCTTTATTAATGCATTAAATAACAAGCTTTAACACTGGGTGTAATAACGGCTGTAATTTCAAAGCTGCAACAGGCATAAATAATAGTTATCTGCAGCAGTTCAAATGTGATATGAAAAGACTGGTGATTTCTAGGGGCGCCTGGGTGGCTCAGTCAGTTAAGTGGCCGACTTCAGCTCAGGTCGTGATCTCACGGTTCATGGGTTTGAGCCCTGAATCAGGCCCTGTACTGACCGCCCAGAGCCTGGAGCCTGCTTCCGTTCTGTGTCTCCCTCTCTCTGCCCCTCCCCCACTCACAGTCTGTCTCTCTCTCTCTCAAAAATAAAACACTAAAGAAAAATTTTTTTTAAATAGAAAAGATTGGTGATTTCTATCAGTGACAACTTCCCAGGTACTGCAAATACACTATGGTTTGTTGCCTACAACCCACATAATCAAAGAAAATGCCAAATAAAGATGTTATCTTTTTTCTCCCAACCACGTTTACAAACTGAATTCTACACATGAGCTCCTTGGGGCCGTTAATCCCAAGTTAACAATGTTAGGTCCTTAGATCTCCGTGAGTCTTTGTATGGGGCATATCCTAGACTTCCAGCTCACCCTCACCTCTTTCTCCAGGAATCTCCACCCACAGGCCTTCCTGCCCCAAAAGGTCACATTCTGTACACATGAGTCTCCTCTGATTGGGAGGACTGGGCCATCTGATTGGCCCAGAGAGGATGCCTGCCTCCATAGCAACCCGTGCCCAGGCTGGCCAGGGACCAGCCAAGACATGGCCCAGGAAGAGAGCCTCAGTGTTCTGAGAACTGAGCTCAGACAACAGGATCCTCCCTGGAACTTGTACTGAGTGACAAAGGAGAGGTCCCTCTGATAGTAGGCTGAGGGTGGGGTGGGCAGGTGCTGAGTGGAGCCCATGGCACCAGCTATACTGGTGGAATAGCCTCCAACTCAGAACCTCCTCCACCCAGCCTCGAGGGTGCCTGGCTCCCATTCAAGACTGTTCTTAAATATCAGTGCTGCATTTGACAGCTCCCTTCCTCTTCATTCGAATCAGCTTTAGGGAATCTCTGTTTTCTGTATCAGAAGAGCCAGTATGGGGGCGCCTGGGTGGCTCAGTCGGTTAAGCGGCCACTTCGTCTCAGGTCACGATCTCGCGGTCCGTGAGTTTGAGCCCCGCGTCGGGCTCTGTGCTGACAGCTCAGAGCCTGGAGCCTGCTTCCGATTCTGTGTCTCCCTCTCTCTGCCCCTCCCCCGTTCATACTCTGTTCTCTCTGTCTCAAAAATAAATAAACGTTAAAAAAAATTAAAAAAAAAAAAAAAAAAAGAAGAGCCAGTATGAACAACAGCATTTTAAAGATGAGAAAGTTCAAGTTCAGTAAACACGACTCATTTGCTCAGGCTCACAGGGCCAGCATGTGGTGAAGCCATTTCCCTTCTCTGACCCTCCTCCTTTTTTTTTTTTTTTTTTTTTAAGGAGGAGGAGAAGAGGGGTGATAGCCTTCATTACTTATTTATTTAAAATCCCATAAATGAGGGGCATCTGGGTGGCTCAGTCAGTTAAGTGTCCAACTTCGATCTCAAGGTTCATAAGTTTGAGCCCCACATTGGGCTCTGTGCTGACAGCTCAGAGCCTGGAGCCTGCTTCAGATTCTGTGTCTCCCTCTCTCTCTCTGTCCCTCCCCCACTTGCACATGCACTCTGTCTCTCAAAATAAATAAATAAACTTAAAAAAAGAAATAAATAAAATCACACAAATGATACACAAAACCAATCTCTTAAAAAACTTAAATATTACTGAACATTAAAAAAAAGGGGGAGGGGGAGGGCGCCTGGGTGGCTCAGTCGGTTAAGCATCTGACTTTAGCTCAGGTCATGATCTCTCAGTTTGTGGGTTTGAGCCCCGCATCTCGCTGTCTGCTGTCAGCACAGAGCCCCCTTCAGGTCCTCTGTTCCCCTCTCTCTCTCTGCCCCTCCTCTGCTTGTGCTCTGTCTCCCTCAAAAATAAAACATTAAAAAAAATAAAACTTAAACATTACTGATAAAATGACCCCACCTCCCCACACACTCAGTATGGTGCCTAATAATATAGACCCTGACCATATTAGGTTGTTTTCACCCAAGCTGACATTCCTGTCTTCTAAACCCTTCCCCAAGAGTAGGATGGCTGCATTACCAGGGCCAAAGGGGGTGGAGTGGTGAGGAATGGAGATGAGCACAGCACCTGGAAACACACAGCCCAGCCGCCTGGTACCCTGCTATGAAAACCAAAATCAGTTTCACTGAGAGTTGGCATCTCTGGCTGCTGGGCAAAAACCAGGCTGCGGAGGGGAATCTGCACCAAAGGCTGCTCTTTTTGCGTGGAGCATATTGTCCCCAGTGCCATATTTCTCTGCCCCCTTGTCACTTAACGTCAGAGCAACAAATTAGAAATACATACCAAAGGAGACAACAAAGGCTACTTCCACGCAAAGGGGGCAAAGCCACAGCCACATGAAAGATAGATATATATCCAGCCAGTAAGTTTTATTTACTTTGAGAGAAAAATAATGGAGGGGGAGGGCAGATGAGAATTCAGATTTTCTCCCACAATGCCTGTGTCCCCAGAAAGCTATGTGAGGGGCAGGGCCCAGGCCCCAGGCCCCAGGGCTTGGGCAAGACAGTGAGACATTCCTTTTGAAAATATACTTCTTTCCCTTGGAGAAGGAACATTCAGCCAGCTTCTCAGACACCACCAATCTATAACTGCCTGCATATCACATTAACCATCTACTTGAAATCTTGAGGCAGTATTTATTTTATCCTAGAAACTGCGACAGGCCTATTTTTAGTGGGAGGGCCTCTTCTTTCCTTTAATCCTACTTTGAAATATTATCCATATAGACTGGAAACTGTTCACAGAAGGCCTATTAGAAGCCTCTTAGTCTAAACTCTGGGTCTGGGAGATTAACATTCCTAGGCACAGAGAGGTTAGGGATCTAGCTGTAGATCACACAGTTGGTTGGCAACAGATGTAGGCTCCGATCCCAGCATGCCCTAGCCTTCAAGCCCACGCCTCTTTCCACAAACGGATACAGAGCAGCACAAAGTGGTTGGCCATCTGATATGCAGAGACAGATCTGTCAATCTCAGTCTTATCATTGATTAGTTCCATGCCCTGGGCAAGTCATTTAACCTCTCTGAGCCTCATTTTCCTCATCTGTACATCTGGGGTTATGACTACAACTGTCTTGAGGATTACTGAATTACATGTGCCAGAGCTTGACACACAGACAGCCCATTATTATAGTGTAAGTGCTCCTGTTTCCTGTGAAGCAGTGAGTGGATCTGCCATCTGAGATGTGAGAACTATCTGCATGACTGCCCAGAGATAAGCAAGACAAGATTGCTAGCACACCCATTTTACAGTTAAGAAAATTCAGTCCTCAGAGATGACATACTTGCAGGAGACCAGAGTTTTAGAAGTGAGCACAGGGTTGCCTGGGTGGTTAAGTGTCCGACTTCCGCTCAATGATGATCTCACGTTCGTGAGTTCCAGCCCCGAATCGGGCTCTCTGCTGTCAATGCAGAGCCTGCTTCAGATCTTCTGTCCCCCTCTCCCTCTGCCCCTCCTCCATTCTCTGTCTCTCTCCCTCTCTCTCAAAATAAATAAATAAACCTAAAAAAAAAAAAAAAGGTACATTCTCAGCATTAAGAAGTCCTAACTGTTCTCCCTACCACACCTCCTAAAGTTTGGGTTGAGTTAGAATGAGTTATCCCTTCCTTGCCCCCGACAGAGCAGAGCCTTCTATCATTGGCTCACACTCTGTGATCCTTCCTCATAAACTGGAATCAGCACAGTGCCTAATACAAAGCAGAGACTCAGTGCAGTTTTGATGAGTGAGTGAATTACTGAATGAGTGAAAATCCTGATCCACAGATAAGAAGGTACTGATTGGCCCAATAACCTGAAATAGATGTTTTGTTGCAGAAAGCAGGAAGCAGGCCGGCAAGAGCTCCAAGGGCAGGAAGCAAGAACCCCATTCTCTTCATCCATTCCCAAGCCTTCTCTATAGGGAAGAAGCCTTTGACAAGACCAAGAGCTAGGTCCCAGATCTCAATGATCCCATCCAGAGGGTTTCCAAACCTGGCCCACACAACTCAGTCCAGGGCCCGGAAGATAACTGTGAAGCACACGTGACCCTCCTCCAGCTAAAACAGATGTAATAACATTGCAGGCAAGGGGCAGCAAACAGGCCAGGGAGATGGCCCATCTATCTTCCTAATTGTCAACTCTGCCCATAATAAGATTTTTCTCCCTGTCACACCTTAGGCTGCTACTGAACTGAAGCAAAACCAAAATATCCATCTTCCAGCCATAAATAGTGGCCTTCACAAGGTGCCAGGGATGAAAGGAGGCTATTTGGCTAAGAGAAGCAGACAGAGCCGGAGGGAGCCCTGGCTGGGGAGTCAAGAGCTGGGGGTTGGGAGGAGGTGCAGGGGTGGGACACTGAAGGGGGATGGCATGCTGTTACCCAGCTGTAGGTGCTTAGGCAGTCACTGCACCTCCCTGGGCCTCTGCTTCCTGTCCAAAGTTCTGGAAATGGGGTCAGTGGGAGACGGGAGGGCTGTGAATCATGTGATATTGTATATAAGATGTTTTAGGTTACAGGCATTTGGAGGCGAGTATAGTATCCATAATTTTCATCAGAATCTCCAAGATATAATATGTAACCCTCCCTCCCCTCCCTAAAAAGAAAGTTAAGAAATACTAGCCTGGACCATTTTTATCCAATAAGCATTTACTGAACACCTTCAATGTGCTAGACTTGAAACACAAATATGACAGAAGAGTCCTCCTTTTCTGATGATCAGTGCAGTTTATACTCTCTGTGACGGAAGCATGTCCAGGGAGCTTCAAAAAGACAGACGGGGCAGCACTGACCTGATCAGGAAAGGCCTTCTGTGACGGCACTGGCGGTGCTGGTGGTGGTGGAAACCTTACATTTAATGTTGAAGTTGAGGGGCGCCTGCCTGGGTGGCTCAGTAGTTTAGTGTCAGACTTTGGCTCAGGTCCTGATCTCGTGATGCATGAGTTCTAGTGCCACGTCTGGCTCTGTGCTGACAGCTCGGAGCCCGGAGCCTGCTTCGGATTCTGTGTCTCCCTCTCTCTCTGCCCCTCCCCTGTTCCCACTCTGTCTCTCTGTCTCTCTCTCAAAAATACGTAGAAACATTTTTAAAAAAATTAATGTTGAAGTTGAAAGCTGGCCGTGCACTCACTGGCTGAACATGTAGGAACACTATTTTAGACAAAACACAGCATGTGCAAAGACGATGTGTGTTCCAGGAACTGTCTGAAGTGTAATTGTGAGTAAAACCTAGAGGGTGCTCATGGCGGGGGGGGGGGGGGGGGGGGTGTGCAGTGGTGGGGAGATGGGGGAGTGGTAGAACCAGAAATGGGGCAGGGAAGGCAGAAGGGTCCAGATTAGGAAATGCCATGTAAGCCATCCTAAAGAATCTTAGGATTGTAGACAGTGAGTTCACTCTAGCTTTAAAAGTCTCAGGATGAGCCACCGCTTCCAACATGAATCTTCCTAAATGTTGGGCAGGGGCCTTGGTTAAGTTGTGAGCACAGTGGGCAACAGCGAACAGCTGGAGGAAAGAACTATTGCCCCTTGGCGCTCTGGGTGGACATGGGCTGTCTGACCAAGGTGCTGGTAGTAAGTGCGTGCGTGAGGACGGGCCTGGCACCCGCCTGACAGTTTATCCCTCTGTCCTCCCAGCCTGGGGGATTCCAGCTGCCTGTTATTACGGCTGAGAAAGAAAATTAATGATTGGCCCAGGCAATGGGATGCTAAAGTAAGGGCATGTCCATATTATGGGTCCCTGGTCATCACTTGGTAAACAGTCTTTCAGTCCTTCTAATGGTCTCTGCTACTGGCCTCAGGGCCTTCCCACATGCTGTGCTTCCATCCTCTTCAACTAATTAACTCCTGTGAGCCTTTGACTGAGCAACTACTATACCTATCACAGAATCACAGTATCTAATCCTTTCCTTTCAAAGAAGTCAGCACTGTTTGTAACTCTGTACTTGAGTGATTTGATTCATGTCGGTCTTGGCCACTGGACTGCAAGCTTCATAAGGCCAGACAGTGCCGGTTTTCTTCATTTCTGTGTTCCGCTACTTTGCCTCGTGCCTGGCACAGAGCAAGTACTTGTTGACCAAATGGACCCTGAGCCATCCCCCATTCTCAGTGTCCTTTAAACATCCCCCAGAACTCACCTTATGGTCCAGTGAGGAGGAGTTTTGGACATGGGCAGGAGGATTGGGATGAAAAGGCAGTATCAGAGTGGAATCTGCTGTGATTCCATGTGTAGCTCTGTGTTCTTCTGCATCATGTCTTGAAAGGTTCGAAAGGAACCCACATTTGGTTTTACCCAGGCAGCTTCTGTGTTTAATTCAAGATGCTTTCTCCCCAGGCCTCAACCTGGTCACTGGCTGCATCTGACTAGACATGGTCAACAGGACTTTGCCCAGGCTTCAGAGGGTCATCCTGAGGAAGGGGGGAATCTCCTCTTCCTTTTCCTGGAAGATGCCTCTTCCTAGCCCTCCCAGCCTGCACCCTATCTCTTGAGAACTGAAACCACTGGTTCTTGCAGCCCTAGCAGATGCTCAGAGCAAGCACTTATTTAGACCAGGCTTAGCGGCCCTGGGCTCTCCTTTCCACCTCCCGTGCTAAGTTACTGGCGACTCTACAGGGACAAAGTACTTGGGGCCAAAGGTTTGACCTCAAGGGAGCGATGAGAAGGAGGGAATCTCACCAGGTGGCCCACAGCTGAACGAAAGCGCCCTAGGCTGCCTGTGCACCCGCCCCTCCTCCCCCGGGGCGGCCCCATTGCCTCCACCCAAGGTCGTGGCCCAACGCGAGCTCCGGAAAGTTCAGCCAGGAGCCGAGGGATACCAGGGTAGACACTGGGGGGCCGGCTTTTGCGAAAGATAGAAGATTAAGAGCTCGATTCCAGGTCGCCCTGGGAGCTGGCGGCAGGGCGCCCAGTCCCGCAATCTGCATCCCGGACCGCAGCGCCCCGCTCGGAAGCTCTGGGCGGGGGCTGCACCACCCGAGCCGCAAGGACAACGCGGCCTCCCCCTCCCCACCGGTCTCCTCCCTCGCCAGCGCTGGGACTCGGGGAGCCGGTCAGGGCGGGAAGGGGAGCGACGCCCGCCCTTGGGTAGCCCGCGCAGCCCCGGCAGCCCCCTCCCCGCTCTGTCGCGGACCCCAGGCAGGGGCGCCAGGTCGGCCCAGGCTGCCGCAGCCTGTGTCTTAAGGGGAGCCGGGGACGCGGCGCGGGGAGGGGACGAGGCGGGCGGCGGAGCCAGAGAAGAGTGGCCGAGCGCCGGGGCCAACACCCGGGTCGCGCGGGTCAGGGTGCTGGCACGCCCCACTCAACGCGCGGCGCGCGCTGGGGTCGCAGAGAGCCTTACCTTGGCGCGCCGCAGAAGTCCGGAGGGAGGCGGCCGGCTGTGCCTGGGGCCGGCGCACACCCCGGCTTCGGGGCGCACGCAGCCTCCGGGTGCACAGTCCCGGTCCGGGGCGCGCACCCCCGGGCTGGCGCACTCTGGTCGCCCAGGGCGCGCACACCCTCGGGCGCCCTCTCGCCGGCGGGCTGGGCCTGGGCCCGGGGCGCACACCCAGTGGGGCACACCCACCGCGGCCGATGCGGGACTGGCCAGGCGCGGACGGCGTTGCCGGCTGCCAACACCACCCGAGTCCCCGCCTTCGCTAGGGGAAGAAAAAAGACTCCTGACGCGGCGCGGGCTTTGGTGTGTGGGAAGGGGCAGCATTGCGAAACCGAGGGGAGGGTCTTAGCCTTGGACAGAGTTTGGAGGAAAAACTTTTTGCAAAGAGACCCGAAACCTCCTAACTGTGTATAGCGCTTTGCAGATTTCCAAAGTGCTTTCACGTACATTTATGTCAGTTAATCTTCGCCACCACAGTAACCAACTGTTGGGGCATTTTTGTCCTTACAGATGGGGAGACACCATCGCACAAGGTAAAGCTTGTCCAAGCCAGGAGCAGAACCCAGTATTAGTACCAGAACCGAGAGTATAGCGAGGTGATGTCCATTCCTAGTGGGACTTTCTCATTGCAGAGGTGGAAGAGGCAGGGTGGGGATGGATGTAACGGAATTTTTATCTCCCCTAAATCATTTATTTTTCCACTCGCTTTTTTCTTTCCCAGCCATTGCTTTACCCCACTCACTTCACTCTGCCATTACCCACAATGCTTTTTATCAGTTCAAACCACTTACATTTCAGTCACTCACGGTGACTGATCAGCGCACCAAGGGCCGTATGTTGTGCACAAGCAACCTAGGACAAAAAAAGGTGGCACTGCTCCATTTTATAGATGAGGACAAACAGGCATGGAAGGGGTCAATGTAGAGACTGCGGGACTCTAGATCCCAGCTCTGGCTCAGCTCACACCCCTTCCAAAGAGCCAGTTGGCACACGGTAAAACTGAACCAAAGGGGTTGCACTTTTGACATGAAGACCCTGAAGGGGGAGAGAATTTGGGGCAAGGGACAAGTTCTGGGACTTTCATTTCCCCGTTTTGATAGAAACATGGTTATTATAAAGGTTTGCTTCTACTAGGGCTCCACTAAGAGCAAATTAATAGTCCAAGAGCCACAATAAGTGGCAACAGAGGCTTGGCCTTAGTACTAGGAAGTAATAGGGAGTAGTGGGGACTGTGGTGAGCTTGAAGGTAGCTCTAGGCTCCTGCCCAAGTGAAGGGGCTGCTGCCACTCAGCTCTAGTGTGTTGTTGCCATTTAAGGTGTTAACCTTTAAAATTAAACTGCCATTTCTTCTATCAGCAAAAATGGGTTTAATTGGGAGTAGCAGAGAATTTCAATCCAGGACGAGTAATATACAGCAAAACCATGGGCAAGTCCAATAAATGAAAGAGAGGAACATTATTTTATAAAGAAGAAGGAGGAAGTTGTGTTGGGTTGTTTTAAACAAAAGTCCAGTGGAGAGAAGGAAGAGTTCAGGGCGATAACTAACGGCTGAGTTGCAAGGCTGGTGTATTTCTTATAAGAGATGCAGAGTATATCTTTCCCTGTGGGGGCGTGTAATTGATGATATTTTCCTGTGGAGATTCTTCTGTTAAGGGTGGGGCATTGACATTGAGTGGTAAGGCTCCTCCTAACAGCCTCCCCCTCTAGCATGCCAGAGTCCACTTTAGTGAGGTCTCTCTTTATTCTTTTTTTCTCCTTTTCACAAAGAGCAAGGAGTTAATATGGCCAGATCTTCTCATTTTTTTTTTAAATTTTTTAACGTTTATTTATTTTTGAGACAGAGAGAGACAGAGCATGAACAGGGGAGGGGCAGAGAGAGAGGGAGACACAGAATCGGAAGCAGGCTCCAGGCTCTGAGCCATCAGCCCAGAGCCCGACACGGGGCTCGAACCCATGGACCACGAGATCGTGACCTGAGCTGAAGTCGGACGCCCAACCGACTGAGCCACCCAGGCGCCCCCAGATCTTCTCATTTTTAAAGAGAACCTGTACATCCAGATATTTAAGTGAAGCCTCCCATTTTTTTTTTAATTTGGAAATCTTTTAATTTTGATTGATTGATTGATTGATTGATTGATTTGAGAGAGAGAGCACACGTGCACAGGGAAGAAGGGCAGAGGGAAAGAGATACAATTTCAAGCAGACTCCACACTCAGCGTGGAGCCCCATGCAGAGCTCAATCCCATGACACTGGGATCACGACCTGAGCCGAAATCAAGAGTTGGTTGCTCAGCCGACCAATTTGTTGATAACTCATTTTAAAAATGCTGAACACTTGAAGTCTAAGTCAGTGTTGTTCAAGCAAAATGAAATGAGTTTATGGACCGTATCCAGCCCGTGGAACAGGAGTATGTGCCTTCGAGTTTGGAGGCGCCTCACACTATTTCACTTAAGCCTCCCAATGTCCCTGTGGGGTAGACCCCGCAAGGATTACTATTTATGTTTATGAAGGAGGAAATCTCAGTTCAGGAGGCTTCCATGACTAGCTCAAGGTTGTGCAAGCTAATTGATAGAGCTGGAACAGAACCCAGCATTCTGACTCCTGGTCCTAGAGCCTTTTTTCTCTGTGTCCTCCAAATTCATTAAGAATCCGTTTCTTTGTTTCTGAGTGTTGTGAGCCAAGTTAGGCATGGGACTGGCACTGGGGTGTGGAGACATAGCACCTTTCCTGGGAAGACAGAGAGGGAGTGCCAGACTGCTGTCCTCGAAAGCTCAGCCTGATGACTCAGAGATGAAGCTGTATCTTGAGGGTAAAGCTGAGTCAGAGGAAGCAAGGTCTGAATTGGGGCAGTCAGGGCTTCTGAATCCCAGATTAGGGTATCGAGAAACAGGATGAAAAATGGACCAAGCAAATAGACACACCCCTTCTACCCCCACAAAACCAGAAGCCACAGACACAGATATACCAGCTAGAAAGTTCCTATTTTTCCATAAGAGGAGAGCAACAAGAGTTAGACTGGAAAGAGAGGACCCCTTGTAGGCAGCAGGTCCTCTAGAATCTCCAGTTTGGGCATCTCCACTGTAAGACTCAGCCTGGGCCTTTCAGACAGAGTCTGAAAAGCTGATTTAGAATGACTGGCCACAACACTGCTGTATCCTGAAGCTCTGTAATCAAAGGACTGAGCAGCAGGCAGAGAATAGAGGGCCTCCTTGCTCCCATCCTTTGCTGGATTAACAAGTATTCACCATCTATGTATGTGCCAGGCACTGAGTCAAGCATTTTACATCATGATCTCTTGGGGACTCACAATAAAACTCTCTAATGGCCATTATTCTTCCATCAAGGCTAACAGTGTTACTTGCCTGAGGACACACAGCTAGTAAAACGGGGAGCTGGGATTCAAACTTGGGTCATAGTGACTCCAACGCCTGAACCCCCTTCTAATTAAGGGTTTCGAAATTGCTGCTAACATGGAGATGTATCACTCAGATCCTGCTTCGAGAAAAGACTGCCCAGCTGTGAGAATGTGGTTAGCTGCCACCTCCACAGTGTGGCAACCTCCTGCAGGGTCTGCCTCCATCAGTCGTGGGTGGGTAATGTTTAACAACCAGCTTTCTGGTGGGGGGAAATATGTTCATAGATACAGCCAATTTTCATTATTCCCAGTACTCCTGTAAAATGACCACAAACACTGAAATTGCTAATACTGAACCATTGCTCCCAGGGGAAAATACAGGGTTAGGTTCCTACAAGCCTCTGGGCACATTTTCATCCACTGATCAATATATAATTTCATTTTATGTTTTGTTTAAAAACCATATATACATTATATTTTTATGTATTTTATTTCTTTTTTTTTATTTTTTTTTTAACGTTTATTTATTTTTGAGACAGAGAGAGACAGAGCATGAACAGGGGAGGAGCAGAGAGAGAGGGAGACACAGAATCGGAAGCAGGCTCCAGGCTCTGGGCCATCAGCCCAGAGCCCAACGCGGGGCTCGAACTCACAGACCGTGAGATCGTGACCTGAGCTGAAGTCGGACACTCAACCGACTGAGCCACCCAGGCGCCCCTTATGTATTTTATTTCTTAAAGTTTTTATTTAAATCCCAGTTAGTTAACATGCAGTATAATATTAGTTGCAAGTGTATAATATAGTGATGCCTCACCCAGTGCTCATCACAAGTGTACTCCTTAATCCTCGTCATGTACATTGTTGATTCATTAACATTGAGCTAATGGCCACCAGCACTGTAACTCACACCTGAATGAAGGTTATTTAATATATGTATTTTCTCCGTAAGGCACATAACAGCCTTCTTGCACTTAGAACAGTAGGTAGCACTTCAGCACTATGTTTTAGGGCTATTTTAAGCAGTGAAATCCCCTGGGGGCCCCTGGGGTCTTCAGTCAATTGAGCATCCAACTTTTGATTTCGGCTCAGGTCATGATCCTAGGGTTTTGGGACTGAGCCCTGTGTTAGGTTTCACACTGAGCATGGAGCCTGCTTGAGATTTCTCTCTCTCTCTCCTTCTGCCCCTTCCCCCGCTTGTGTTCTTCCTCCCCCTCTCTCTCTTTCTCTCAAAAATAAACAAAAATAAAAAATAAAATGCTAAACAGTGAAATCACCTACAAAAAAACACAAAAATGCAAAAAAGTACTGCTAAGTAGACCACAAAAGGGGCACATATTTACAGCATGAGAGCTGAAACAAGAAGGCAGAGGGTCACCTTGTTCAACCTTAGCTGGAAACATACACTGGGTGACTCAAAAATTTCATCACCCTTCACGTGTCCAACAAATGACAACGAAAGTACTGCAAGTGTTGATTTTGGGGGTTACAAGTAAATGTTAGCAAGTAAGTGAATTCACCAATACAGCTCCACACATTATGAGAATGGACTGTACATGTATGTGTCCATGTATACCTTCTGGGTTCTTCATGCCTACAGCCTATCCTTCCAGGTTTATTTCCCATTATCTTCCAGCAAGACTGGACAGTTAGCCCTTCTCCAAACATGTCCCATACATATCTAGCTGTGTGACTGAGTGTAGGCTACTTCCTATGCCTGGATACTTCCTTCTCGGACTCCCAACACACGCACGCACACACACACACACACACATACACACGCACCCTGTCTTCCCATGTGTGAATGATTCAGCTGTGAAACAGTAATTCCTCCATGAAGGCCTTCCTGATAACTCAGACAATGGAATTTCTCCATGCTTAGGATCACCATGGCACTTTGAAGCCTATGTCAGACATTGCTCATGTTCTACCTTGTATTATAAGCCTTAGTGATCTTCAAAAAGCACATATCCGGCCATGCCCCTCCCTTGCTTACAACCCATCAAAGGCATCCCACTGCTCTTGGGATAAAGTCTGGATTCTTTTAAGAAGGCTTATAAGTCTAGCCCCTTTCTACCTCTCCAGGCTCAACTTGTGTCCCCCTTATCCTCTCTCTTCTGGCCACAAGATTCCTCTTAGTTCCTGTATCACACTGGGTTCTTTCCTGCTTAGGGTTTTCCGCACATGCTGTGTTTGCCTCCGCCTGGAATTTCCCACCCTCCAATTCTTCCTTTAAATAATTAATATCCATCCCATGAGTCTCAGCTTAAATATCACTTCTGCAAGGAGTCTCTCTGATGTATCCCAAACCCCAGGACTACGAGTTCTCGGGCTCCACTCCCAAGCATCTCTGCTTTTCTTTAAAAACATTCAACACAATTTAAATTATGTGTTATAGCCCATTTTCCTCACAAGATTGTAATTACATGAAGAGAAGCCTACATCTCATTGGGTGAATTTCAGCACCTAGTTCAGAAACTGGCACATATAAATGTAAATCCTGGCTCTCAATAAATGTTTTATGAATGAATAACTAAATCTCCATTGTCTTGAGACCTATTGGGAAGTGATGAGATAGCAGATAGGTAAAATAATTATGGAGGTTTCAAGGTTTCTTTTACTTGTGATGTTAATTTACTACTCTATTGGTGTCTTGTAGTGCACTCTTAATTCTAGATTTTAAAAAGTTATCATTATCATTAAATTCAAAAGGAATATGCCCCCACTATGTTGTATCATACACAAAAATTATTTAGGTAATACAGATTAAAATGTGAAAGGTAATACTCCTCTAGAAAATAATATAGGTAAAAACTCATGTCCTAGAAGGAAACAAATATTTCTTGAACAAGACATCAGAAGCACTAAACCTAAAAAAAAAATTTGATATATTTGGAATACGGTAAAATAAGTATTTTATTCTGTTCATTAAAACTTATCGACATAAAAAAAAAGCTTATTGACATAAACAACAAACATTTTATTCCCTCTTCTCATTCCGTGGGTTGATTGGGTTCAGCTGGACAGATCTGCTGCTCCATGAGATGATGCTGGTTGGAGTTGAGTCATGTAAAGATCATTTAGGCTGGAATGTCCAAGATGGTTCTTTCCAATGGCTGGCTAGTCAATGCTGGTTATCGACTGGGAGTCCAGCCAGGGCTACTAACTTGGGAGTACCTACACATGGCCTCTCCATATGGCTAAGGCTTCTCAGACTGGTGTCTCAAAAGCAAGTCTTCTAAGAGACAAGAAGTGGAAACTGCCCAATCTCTCAAAGGCTAGGCCCAGAACTTGTATGGCAGTACTCTCAGCATGTTTTATTGGTTAAGCATCACAGGGCAAGCCTACATTCTGTGAGAGAGTAATAAACACCAATTCTCAATGGGGAGAGTGAAAAAGAAATTATGGTCATCTTTCATCTATCACAACACCATTAATCGTGTAACAGCAAATCATAGACTGGGAGATGTTTTCAAAACATATATGTTATGGGTTGAATTGTGCCCTTCCTCAAAGTTCGTATGTTGAAGTCTTAATCCCTAGTACCTTAGAATGTAACCTTATTTGGAAATAGGATCACAGCAGATATAATTAGTTGAGATGGAATCATACTGGAGTAGGGTGGACTCCTAGTCCAATGTGACTGGTATCCTTATAAAAGGAGAGAATTGGATACAGAAACACGGGGAGAATGCCATGTGAAGATGAAGGCAGAGATCTACAAGCCAAGGAGTGCCAAAGATTGCCAGCAAACCACCCAGATGCTAGGAGAGAAGTATAGAACAGATATTTTCCCATAGCCCTCAAAAGGAACCCACTCTACTGACACCATGATCTCAGACTTCTAGACTCCAGAACTGTGAGAAGATACACTTCTGTTGTCTAAGACACCCAGTTTGTGGTATTTTGTTATGGCTTCCCTAGGAAACTAATACAATACATAATGAATGTCTGTAAGGGAATAAGAAGAAACAATCCAATAGGGAAATGAGCAAACATTTAAACAAACACTTCACAAAAGAAGATATTAGAAAGGTCAATGCTATGAAAAAGTGCTCAACATCATTAGTTACTAGGGAAATGCAATTTAAATCTCAATAAGGTACCACTGCACACTCTTTAGAATAGCTTACAGTAAAAATGTCAATAATACAAAGTGTTGTCAAAGATGTAGAGCAAATGGAACTCATAAACATTGTTCCTGGAGTGTAAACTGGTACAACCACCTCGTGTCAGGAGCTACTAAATATGTGTATACTCATGATTCAGCAATTCCACTCCTAGGCACAGACCCAATAAAAATGTGTGCATATGTGCATCATAGTGCATAATCATGAATGGTAATGGCTATTCATAATTTCCCCAAACTGAAAACCATTTAAATTTATGTCTGGTGTAGAATGGATAAACTGTGGTTAAGTCATACAATGGAATACTACACAGCAGTGAAAATGAAACAACCACTGCTACGTAAAACAATTTGCTTGGCTCAGTCCATAGAGCATGCAATTCTTGATCTCAGGGTTGTTACTTCAAGCCCCATGTTGGATGTGGAGCCTACTTTTAAAAAATTATATAAAAAAAAACTAATTTGGAAGACTTTCACAAAACTGAGTGTTGAGTACTAAATGCAAAAAAATAGACTGAAAAAAAAAAGAAAAAAATAGACTGGATGCCTCCGTTTGATAAACTTTAAACAGAGGAAGAACTACTCTGTGATGATAGAAATCAGGATAGTGGATATCTTTGGAGGTGGCACAAGAGAGATTTGGGAGGTGACAAAGTTCTATTTTTTAAATCTGGGTAATATTTAGACGACTATGTTACTTTGTAAAAATTCATTGAATTGTGCTTTATGTGTGTGCTTTTCTGTGTTATAGTTCGATGTAAAATTTTATTTAAAAATTAAATAAATACATTCCAAAGTGTCAGTTCATCTCCGCCCACTGATAACTGGAAATACTAGTCATGCCTTTCACATGTGTAATGATTTAGAAATGTGCTCCACTGGAAAAGCATTCTGAGCAATTTTGAGGCTTTATAAAAAGGAAAGAGGTTGTAAGTTCAGTTTCTTTATCTTTTTATGTAATGAAGCTTTGTTGTATATGTGACGTAGTCACTGTTGATTAACTGTTTAAAACTTGGTTAAATCACAGTGTGGACAAGAACATATTAAGCAAAAATTTGATATGAAGTTGGGAGACACAGGCCCCACCTTCCTGAGCATACAGTTCTTCCAACTTCAGTCTCTGTCTCTTTCTTTACTTTTGGGTTATTTCACACATACTGTTCTCTGCCCAGGATGGTCCTACATGGCTCTTCATCTAGCTAACTCTTTCCGAATCTTGTTCAGATACCACCTGACCACTGTGACAAACTGTCTCTGAGATGGCCCCCAGTGATCCCTTCCTCCTTGCATTCATGTCCTATGCAACCCTGCCCCCTTGAATGTGGACTGGGCCTAGTGATTCACTTCTCACAAGTAGAACATGGCAAAAGTGATATGCTATCACTTACCAGATTAGGTTTGCAAAAAGACTGACTTCCATCTTGGGCTCCCTCTCTTCTTCCCTTATTCTCACTCTCTGTCTGTCAGAACCCTTGTTCTGAAAGAAGTCAGATACCTTGTTCTGATTAGCCCAATGCAAGGGGCAAGAAACAAATGTGTTTGGCCAACAGCCAGTGAGAACGTGAGGTCTGCCAACAGTAAGTGAGTGTGCTTCAGGGTGACCCCCCCGACTAAGTCAAGCATTGAGGTGACTGTAGTCCCACATAGTTTGACTTCAGCCTTGTGAGACCTTGAGCAAGAGAAGCCAACTAAACTCTACCCAGATTTCTGACCCACAGAAACTGTGAGTTAATACACGTTTGTTGTTTTAAGCAGCCAAATTTGGAGTAATTTGTTACACAGCAGTAGAACCCCCACCTTCTCTTCCTCCCACCCCAGGATGGACAAATTGCCCCTGTTGTACCCAGCGTGTCCCACTATCACAGCATTTGTTAGACCTTATAGTAATCTGCTTACTTGCCTATCTCTGCCGTGAAAGAGACCAGGGGCCATGTTTTATAAGCCTTTTTGTTTCAGCTCCTAGAATGTAATTGTACTCATTACATGTTTGATCGACACGTGAAAAAATAAATACATGAGAGCTGTTTAGTCTTGGGAATTAACAACCTCTCTGATCCTTAATCTTTTCATTTGTAAAGTGATAAGTAAAATTCGTAGAAATGTTTCAGAGATAGAAAGAGCATGACTTGGTAAATAATTAGATGTAAGGAGTGAGGAAAAAGGAAAGAGTCAAAGTTTGGTCAACTAGGTATCCCTAAGAGAGAGAAAGAATAACAGGAGAGGAGCCGGTTTAGAGTGGAAGATGGTGAGTTTAACTTCGTTCATGCTGAAACTGATGTATCTTTGGACACATCCACCAGGCTGATGGGTCTACAGTCTGATGCTTAGAGAGAGGACAGTGGTGGGATAGATCTGGGAGCTGATGGTACATAGTTGGTAACTGGAACCCTGGGAGAAGTCAAAGAGCATACCATGTAAGAAACCAGACTACCCTGAAGGTGCCATGCTGCAAGGAAGCCAAACTACACAGGGAGGTCATGTTTGCCCCTCCATGTTTACCATAATAAACTTATCCTTTATTATGCATGAGCATAATAAAATGATTGTCTTATGCCACTAAGTTTGGGATAATTCGTAATTTATTACACAGTAATAGTACCTAGAACAATGACTTGAGGGAAAGCAGTTTCCATGGAGCGGTCAGGACAGAGGCCAGAATACATTAGGTGGGAGAACGTGTAGGAGGTAAGGAAGGGGGTCACACATGAATAGACTATAGTGGGGGGAAGTCAAACTGGAGAGTGATAGAAAGGGTCTTAGGAGGGATCTTGTCAGAGGGAGTAACCTAGATATGTTAACAGAATAAGAGAAAAGTATCAGAGGAGTGGGGGAGTTGAAGCAGAGAAGTGAGATTACAACAGACGAGTCAGCAGGGGAGGGGTAAGTCACAGGTTGAAGAGCTGGACTGAGCAGTCTCCACTGAGACTGGAAGAAAAATTACTGGGATTTGTTGGGGGAGGAAGGCATAGCAGGATAGCAGCACAAGAGAAATGACGGTGTTGGTGTGAATGCAGTTCATGATCACCTGTAGGTCTAGACTTCCAGCCAGGAGGACTGACAGACTGAAGGAAACAGAAGGACCAAAGGGCTGGGGTCTCTTGGAGATCAAAGTGCAGGTGTCACAGATATGAGGTCAAGAGAGCTTTAGAAGGAAGGAGAATGCACCCATAAAGGACATGGCTGGAATCTAGATGACCCAGTCCTGGGTCATGACAAGATCCAGGGTGGAGACTGGGATTGGTGGCTGAAGTAGAGTGAAGGTGAAGTCCCTCGGAGTTAAGATACAAGAAGTAGCAGTCTAGTCAGTTGTCTGCTTAGGCATTGGAATCTCAGGGTGATGCAGAACTGGAGCTGGAGAGGAAGACTGAGAGCCAGGCCATGAATGATTCAGTGAATGAGCTTTGGGCAGTTTTCAGTGCTCAGGGAGAGAGCGGTTGGATGGCATGAGGCTTAAAGAAAGACCTGAGTGTGGACAAGCAGTAGTGCAGAGTGACAACGCAGAGCCGGAACAATCCAGCCACTATTTCTACTTCAGAAGTGTGGGGAACGGGTGGTAGAGGGTGAACCACTTTCCCCTGAAAAGCCACAGAGGAAGTGACGACTTGTTAAGACAAAAGTGATGTGAGCTTTCACAGTGGATGGAGGAGGGTTCAGGAGGATGTAATGCCTGAGTAGGGTTTGGGAGGAGAGTGAGTAGGAAATGCAGGGAGGGAAAGAAATGGTGATGGCAGGGGTTGTGTGGGTTTGAGGTTAGGAAAGGGACTTTTTGCTTCCTGGGAGGGATGCTTCATGGCTTAAAGTATTAGAACAGAGGCAAAAGGCTGAATTAGGTCCTTATACCCCCAAGTCCTGTGACCCTTTCCCCGGAGAGCCCCCCCCCCCCCCGCCACGAGGCCCCTCCACCGGCGAGCCCCTCCCATTGGAGCTAGGAGGCTATATGCCTGGTGGATGACTGTCTGCCAAGGACACTGTAAAGAGAGGTGTGGGGGCGGGTAGGAGTGGCACTTGACTCTGGGACCCCCTCAAATAGCCTGGACATCCTTGACTCAGGAAGTTCCACAGAGCAATGGATCTTCCTGTTATGACTATTTTGCTATAAATGAAACAAAAATATGAGAGTTCTTGAACTCTCCTAAGAGGAAGACAAAAAGCTATCTGACCACCCACCTGGAAGCTCATGTTAAATAACTTTCTGTGGCTATTTTAAGACAGAAATGGACACGCTTCTATTAATAAGCCTGGTTAAGTAAGGCCTGTCTGAGGCCAGGGTGACTCTGAAAGTCTGTTTCCCCGTAGAATCCCCAAGGGTAACAAAGAGAAGGGGTGTGCTCTTGTCAGCAGGCAGCCCAACACTGGCCATTGCAGATAGAAAATTCTACAGGCAGATTCCTCAACCTCTAATTCCACCTCTCGCCCTTCAAGGAGGGGTTTTTAGACAGCATACACAGCAGCTTAAGGAAGGATTTACCCAAGCCAAGGCATCACCCATAACACACCCAACAACCTGAGGGAGGAGCCTCGGTTGTAGCCCCACTTTAGAGATGTGGAAACTGAGACTTAGAAGAGTGCATTTGGTCCTAATTCCCGCAGTTAGAAAGAGAAGGTGGGCTTTGAGGCCATTTAGCTCCCAAGCACAGTTAAGTAACCACCCCACAGCACTGCCTTCCTTCCAGAGACATGATTTAGATGTGCACAGGTGTTCCAAGTCAAATTCTTCTTGCATTGCTTCAAATGTGGCTGGGAGACAGCTGATCATCATGCATGGACTCTCCATCTTGCTTACGCAGTTTTTCAGTGTCCTTGTTGTAACCTACAAAGCCACCGTGGACTGAAGGTCAGGTCTCCTGTTACCCAGAATCCCCACTACCGTCCCGCAGGGAGGTCACCTCCTAGTCTGTCAGACACTCTGGCTTCCAGGAACAGAGAGCCACTCCCATCCCTCGGGAGAAAAGGAGTGAGGTGGAGTAGGACTGGGGCAGGGATGAAGGTGCCTGGGTGCTTCTATGTGGTTTCCTTCTCTGTTGCAGCTTTTCTCTGTCTTTCCCAGAGTCTCACTTCTCTCTGCTCACCTCTGCAAAGCCAGTTCTCTGCTTGCTCCAGATCTCTCCTCCTCTTGTGGCCCTGCAGCTCTGACTCCACTGGATAGAACCTTCCAGTGCATTCCTGTGGCCTCCAGCCCAGCTGCTAACTGCCTGCATGTCTCAGCATTTCTTGGTTCAAATTCCTGAGGTGGGAATCTGATTGGCCCAGCTCCCTTTTTGTGCTGGGCCGTAGGTCATAGGTCACCGGCAGGCCTGAGTTGGCTCAGATGACTTCCCCTGCTGTACGGGACAGCCCAGAGAGGGACACAACCCTGCTGAGGAATGTACCTCCCCCTTTCAGCCAGGGCTATTGGTTGAATTGTTCCTTTATGAAGGACAATGGCCAACATTTGTAATATACTTCTAAAACCCCCACTGGCCCTGAGGCAGGAATAGAGCCTTTTGGAGCCTTTATGAATCAGGGTTTTAACTGCTGGAAATGATAACTTACCATAGGCATGCTGTCACTCCACTACTGCACTCACTGTTGTATAATCCCGTTCTTCAAACTGTGCCCCCCACCAAAGTGTCTGTCTCTCTGGGAGATCCCCAAATGGTGCCTCCTGTGTTAACCATGCATCCAGTCTGCTGCCAGACAACCTCTGCTATCTTCTTCTGTTCCTGCTCCCCCCTCCCCACCACCACCTCTGGCACTTGCATTTTTGTAGTTGTCACTGTGTCCCCTGACCCCAGTGTTGACTCTGCTGATCCTCTCAGCGCATCAAGCCCAGTACACCTAAGCCCAGATTTAAGGAACAACCACAGGGGGAGGGTTCTTCTCTCTTCTTGTTACCTGCTGTCAAAGGGGGGTCTCCTTGCTCCATCCTCCAATGGCGGGGGTGGAGATGTATGAACCTGCTCTTTCTTTTTTTTTTTTTTTTTTTTAATGCTGAGAGAGAGAGAGAGAGAGAGTAGGGGAGGGACAGAGAGAGAGGTAGACACAGAACGCAAAGCAAGCTGCAGGGTCTGAACTCAGCACAGACCCTGACGTGGGGCTCTGAACTGGGAAATCATGATTTGAGCCAAAGTTGGACACTTAACTGTCTGAGCCATCCAGGCGCCCCAGCACCTGCTCTTTCAATTGTTCCCACAGGTCACTTTCCCTAGGACCCCACACAAGAGCATGAGGGGGTCTGACAGGTTGGGGCAAAGTTAAGGAGAGATGGCAGTTTTTCCTCTGTACTGCCCCCATTTGGTTACCTGGGGGTGAGTTATTTGCCAGGAAATTCCCTGGACTCTCAGGCTAGTAGACTTGACCTACCCCAGCATCTGTCCCTGCAATCCACCACCACCCTTTCAACTCTGCTACCTGGCAAGGGAGAGTCAGGATCAGCTTTTCACTCTGCTTTGAACTCAAGTGTGAAGAGGAAAAGCCTGCCCAGCATGGCGGCATGGCTTGGAGCATGGGCTCTGAGGTGTAGACATGTCTGTCCTCCCAGCATCACTGCTTGATCTGACCGTTTGGCCTCTCTCAGCCTTGGTTTTCTTATCTGTAAAGGGGGCTACTAATCCTTGCCTCGTGTGGCTGCCATGGGAATTAAACTGAAAGAGATAATGTACCTAAAGCACTGGAGCCTGTTCTGCTCCCTGGCAAGAGCTCCATGGGCAGAGATGTTATTATGACCCCGAGGACTAAAGTCAAATCTCTCCATGCATCCAAGCCCCAGCCACTCCATTGCAGGTGCTATCATAGGCATTGCCTTCCAGGGTCAAAGGAGGGAGGCCTTTGAGGTAAAGAATACCACAGGACTGGGGCGGGGCACCTGGGTGGCTCAGTTGGTTAAGTGTTTGACTCTTGGTTTGGGCTCAGGATATGATCTCATGGTTCGTGGTTCGAGCCCTGCATCAGGCTCTGCACTGACAGAGCGGAGCCTGCTTGGGATTTTCTCTCCCTCTCTCACTGCCTCTCCCCACTTGCTCTCTCTCTCTCAAAAAAAAAAAAAAAAAAGAATACCACAGGACCAGTACCCCCACCCCACATCTGGTGGGGAAGCTGGCAGTCAGGGAGAGGGAGAGGGAGGAGCCCTTAAATTTACACTGGTCTCCTCCCTGTACCCCTCTCTGCCTAGTCTTGGGGTGACATGAGAAGTAGAAATGGTAGGAGATGTAGGGAGGGGAATGGGTGAAGAGATTGGGCCCAGACGGCTGTGGATCTAGGGCAATAAGTTAGATGCTCACAGGTACTAGAGCACCAAGCATCTTGCTAGGTGGTTGCTCCCTGGCAGCCAGTCCTTATAAGGGACACAAGCTTAGCCCTTCCTTGTAGGTCAGCCGGGAACAGATGGTGTCGACTTAATGGGATACTTAAGAGCAATTTCAGGAGCCAGGCTGCAGGCATTGGAATCGGAGCTTCACCCACAAGCTGCATGACCTTGGGCCAATTACTCCAAACCTCAGTTTCCTTCATTTGCTAAATGAGAGTCACAGTAGGACCTATCAGGTAAGGTGGTTATGAGCAGTTAATTAGATAATACACACGGAAAGTGCTCAGAACAGTGTCTGGCATGCAGCAAATGTGTTCATTATTGTTATGAAACTCATCCATGTCTTATCTTCTCTCAAGATTGTAAGTTCTTCAGGGATATTAACTTGTTTTTCTCACTGTAGGTCAGTGTTGATGATAGGAAAATGAATGAGTGAATAATGGAAAAGAAACTTCTTTATAAATCTCCAGTGAGGAAGAGTTTATTAACAGTGCTTAGACTTAGACGTATGTGATTTTATGCATTTACTGAGGCCCAGCCCCTCCGTGTGATTATACGGATACACACCTACAACTCTGCACACTTCCTTCCTCACACGATCCCCAATCCCCATCTACCTACCTACAACCCCACACTCACTCCCCCTCCGGGCCCTCCCCGCCTCCATCTACCTACCCACATCTGCACACCCTCATACCCACAACGCTTCCCATACCCTCCCACACATCCATACCCCACGACTACTCTCCCCCACATACAAACACACGCACAGCACCTCACACACACCCACACACAAGCATCCCTGTCCACACAAGCATGTGGGTACACACACATGCACACACATGCACACACACACACACTCTCTCTCTCTCTCATTGTGAAGCAATCTAAGGAATATATTTTCCTTCTGTATCCTTCCTTAGGATGTGTCAAGAAAAGAAAATCTGCCCACAGGCTGCTTTGGGTCTTCCATTCTTACCCCTTTTTCTTTCTTTCTTTCTTTCTTTCTTTCTTTCTTTCTTTCTTTCTCTTTCTTTCTATTTCTTTAAAATTTTATTTTAGAGAGAGCACAAACAGTGGAGAGGGACAGAGGGAGAGAGAGAATCCCGAGCAAGCTCCATGCTCAGCAGGGAGCCACAACCCTGGGATCATAACCTGAGCTGAAATCAAGAGCTGGACGCTCATCTCACTGAGCCACCCAGGCGCCCCCGCCTTTACCCATTTCTGTCCCCACTCCCCCTACTTCTCTCTACCATTTATTTGGAGGTGGGGAAGGACAGCAAGAGAGGGAGAGAGAGAATCCCAAGCAGGCTCTGTGCTGTCAGCTTCAATCCTGACACAGAACTCAGTCCCACGAACCACAAGATCACAACCTGAGCCGAAATCAAGAGTTAGATGCTTAACCAGTTGAGCCACCCAGGCGCCCCTAACTAAAACCTTTCTAAGCCCTAATTTACTTACTCATCCATAAAATGGGGTTGGCTGATGTAAGATTTAAGTAATGCAAAATATGTTTATTACCTGACATATAGTAGGTGCCTTAATGTTTATTCTATGGATGTCTTTTGTTAAGGAGTCGCTTTTAGGAGGATTTTAATTCTTTGGGATGTCCATTCCTGTGGTTGAATCAGGTTCAATGAACTCTGTCCTTTGATTTATTGCTCTGAGGACCTAAGATGATGGGAGTGCACTGGGTCCTTTTTATTTATTCTTTTTTTTTTTTTTTTTTTAAGAGAGAATGAGAGCACAAGTGGGGAAGAGGAGCAGAGGGAGGGAGAGAAAGAGGGAGAGGGAGAGGGAGAGAGAGAGAGAGAGAGAGAGAGAGAGAGAGAGAGAATCTTAAGCAGGTTCCATACTCAGCACAGAGACCCACAGGGTGCTTGATCTCACGACTCTGGGATCGTGACCTGAGCCAACCCTGGGATTATGATCTGAGCTGAAACCAAGAGGTGGACGCTCAACCGACTGAGCCACGCAGACACCCCTGGGTCCTTTTTATTAGATGTGTCTCTCAGGTTTCCACAGAGAATAGTAGGGAAGTCCCAGGGAGAAACTAGAGATTGGTGGCCCAGGACTCCTGCAAACAAAAGTCAGGAGCAAAGTCAGGAGCAGCCTGCAGACTTAGTCTTAAAGGAGCCAGCCATGGGGGGTGGGAGCTGAGGAACAGGAAGTTTAGATTAGCTTCCTCACCTTTCCTCCAGGCTCTATCTCCCAAGAAGGAAGCTCATGCAACATTGAACTATAAAAATCCTCAGTTGGAGCTTTGATGTGTTTTTTGCAGGCAGTCCCTGCCTGGCCCTGGGGGAGAAGGAGCTAGAAAGCTTGAGGCCAGTGTTTGGGCTGCTGTGACTAAAACTGGCAAGGCCGCAACCCGAGATTGTCTCCTGGAGATTATCATTACGGAAATGGTTATGCCTGACATTTGCACAGCACTTTACAGTTTGCACAGAGTTCCCACATGCGCCATCCCATCACAACCCTATGTGATGGGAAGGACAGGCATCTTTAGACTGTAAGGGATCAGAATGTGCCACCCCAAAGTATGCCACTTTATCATAAGCATTATCTTGAGCTGAAGACAATTGAGAAATAGCAGACACCAAAAAAGCACTCTGCCTTTACCCCCTATTTGCCTAAAAGAGCAGAACATAAATTTCCATTTGTAAAGGCATTTCCCTCTCCTGTACCAGGAAGAGGAGGACCCAGGAGGACAAACTCTTAAACTCTTAATTGCAAGAGATAACTCTAGACTCTCAGCAGTTCTGAGATGGCACCAAGAGGTATCTACTTAACACACATGCTCAAATAACCCTTATCTTCCATTGTTTTCCCCATATATTAACCTACCTACAACTTGCAGCCCCTACAAGCTTAAACCTTTCTTTCTTCATCTTATCACTGCTCTACAAATTTATTGTCCTTCATTAAGATGCTATATATACCCCAAACTCTAGTCACCCTTTTGAACTCATCACTGAGTTTTTCCCACATGTATTCATGCTGAGAACACTCATAGACTCTGTTTTTTTCTCTTACTAATCTATCTTTTGTCAGTTTAATTTCCTGGACCTAAGCTGTAGCACCTAGGAGGGTAGAAGAAAAGTTTTTTGCCTCCCCTACACTGTCTATCATAGAGATGAAGAAAATAAGATAACATCAAGCTCATTCCTCCCAGATTGCTGGGGCTCCAGCCCTGATCTGCCTCCAGGTCCAAAGCCCTTCCCCCCATTCCAGAGGTCCTCTTTTCATCAGGCACCTTGACACTGGGAGTTATTTCATCATGTTTCAGGCAGCCTATGACTTACAAACTCCCTTGGAGAGATCTCTCTTAGTTTTTTGTTTGTAGTTTTTAATTTATTCAAGTCTGTTCTACAAAGCATCTGCCATGTGCCAAGAAGATCACTCTTCTGAGCAAATGCAGGCCATTACAATTTGGAGGATAAAAGGCATGATCAGGAGCACCTTGCTTTCAGAGCATCAAGTTACCCTGCCAATAGCCTCTTGGAGGAAGTGACTCAGCGGCTGAGATCTAAAAGATAAGCCAGAGTGACTCTGGCAAAGGGAGCAAGAAGAGAGGGTTCTGGGTAGAGGAAACCCCACCTGCAATGACCAAGATGCAAAGAGCTTGGTGAGTTGGAAACTGCAGAGGTTCCGTAGTTCGCGGGTGGAGTAGAAGGAGGCAGGAGGGGAATGGGGAGCCATGAGATGCAAGACTGAAGAGGGACAGGGGACAGATGGCAGAGGACATAGGGGGAAAAGTTGAGGAATTAGTCTTTATCCTAAGAGCAGGAGGCCTTTGGAAGGATTTAGCAGGGATTTCTGATGATTACATTTCCATCTTGTGTGAAGGGAGAAGAATGGTTTGGAAAAGGCAGGAGGTGAAGGCCTCAACCAGGAGGGGTTTGCTTTTGGGTGTTTTTTCAATATGTCTTCAGCACTAGACCAAGAACTCCTGGAAAGCAGAGAATGAGTCAGAAAACATGGTCCTCAAGTTGCTTGTGCTCCCACAAGAAGTACGCTTCTGGAAGAAACAAATCTTTGTCATTATCACTAGACGTTGCATGCCTACCATGCGCCAGGCAGAGCCTAGATAGACCCAGGCCTGCCCACAGGTAGCCCACAATCTAGCGTGGCATATAGACAAGTAACCTCTGCACCAAGTCCCCTGGGGGCACCGAGTGGGAGCATGGCTGGTTCTGTAGAGATTGGGAAGTCTTCTCAGGGGAGGTGGCATCTGAGCTGGGTCTCAGATCTCTGAGATGCGGAGGAGTTTGTTAGGTGGCTAATTTTTGATCAAGTAATAAAGATCTCAACTATCTTAAAGGACAGTAAAGTGAGAGATTCAAGTGGCACACTGGGAGATATTTTTCAGGACTTCCCCATGCCTGTTTCCCTGCTCTTATAGGTGACACCTGACCCCCCCACCCCATCTCACCCCCAGCTGCCAACCCAGCAGCACTGGAGTTTCAAATCTGTTCTATCCCCTGATACCTTCTTAACATAAAAGTGTGAAGGAAGCTTGGTAGACTATTGTCATCAAGAACCGACCGACTTGGCTTCACTTCAGAGAGCTGCCACATCAACTTATTAGGCAAGTCACTTTGACTTGTCTAGACCCTTGGTTTCCTCATCTATATAATGGGGTAGTAGCAGTATCTGCATCACAGCACTGATGGGAAGATTCCTGTATGGTTAGGACACCATGGCATCCCAGCTCCAAAACCCTTCTGTGCTCTGCTTTGTGATGATGGGCCTGGGTCTCTGCAAATCACATTTCTGCTTGTCCAGCTGGCTCCCTCTTAAGTTCTGCCAGTGGTGGTGCTGGAGGGGGCCGCACAGCTGGAGGAGGAAGATAAGACTTCTGTCCTTCCTGTGTGCTTCCTGTGGGCTTCCTATCTCCAGAAAGAGATCAAGAAGGCTTCTCAGGGGAGATGACATCTGAACTGGGTCTTGAATCTTAGAGGGGTGGCTGTGAGCATCACCCCAGCAATGTTCCTTCTCCCTGGCAGCAGCAAGGCCTTCCCATTGCAGTAACCGAAGCCGGTTTGTAGTTTCCAACAAAGAATTAGCTTCATCACATCCAATCAGAGATACCAGCACCAGTCTGGCAGGGTCCCCTGCTCCCTTGCCTGAGTTTCAGCTCCCAGGGTCTCTCTACTAAGCCTCTAACTTTTAACAGTTGTAACTCCCCCCTCCCCGCCCCCGTGGTCCTTTATCCCGAGGGTGACAGCTGCTTTCTGCAGTTGCTATCTCTGTTATACTTGATAGTTCTCATTTTACCCTTCCAGTTGCCCAGTTAAAAACTTTATACCCTGTTTACAATCCTTTACGTTCAACTGTCTCTGTTCAAGTAGCTGATGTGGTTTCTGTTTCCTAGCTGCACCCTGATTCTTATAATTAACTAAGAAGGTATCTATTAAATGTTTGGTGCCTACTAAACTCTCAATAAATGCTTCTTCGTATGATCCCTTATGGATTCCTAATATTCCTTCATTTATTCATTCATTTATTCAGCATATGTTGCTTCTTACTATGTGTCAAACCTCACGTGAGGTACTGGAGTGCAGAGCTGAATAAGACACAGGCCAGCTCTCAGAGAGCCTACAGTCTGAGTGGAGGAGACCACCAAGGACATGAACCCACTTCAGGAGTGCTTCTTGGCACCTCTTCCACAAACCTCCCATTGCTGATCTCACTGCCCAGTTACTCCATGTCTCAGAACACCCAGAATCTCGATGTCTGGCCTCACGGGCACTCTTCATCTGGCCCATTTTCAAACACCTGTTGAGAGACCTCCAGAATTAATACTTATGGTAAGGTTCACTTAATACTATTTTATGTTGTTATTATTTATTTGCATATCTTACCACACTTCTTAGATGGTAAATTCCTTGAGATTGATTTCCCCAAATGGCTTGTTTCTGTGTGAACTTATAGGTCTAGCACAGTGCCTGCGATATAATAGGTTAACCCATAAAAGATGAGAGATGAATTAATTCATCTATCCAATTAGTATCCCTATGAGCTCTTCCTATGAAGCAGGCACTGGGATAGGTACTGGGAAGACAAAGACAAATAAGATTGACGGGGTCTCTGCCCCACACTGAATGGATGTCTGATTCAGCAACACCAACTGGACGACCTCTGAGGACCCAGACTTCCATGGGGCTGGAAGTGCTTCCATCAGCCTCGCACAGAGCAGACTTTTAGGCACATCCTTCGCTTCCTTTCAGTGGGCCAGCCAAGCCCTCAGTGGGAGATGGCTGCCCACTGTGGTTTACCTGATGTCCCAGATGCTGGTGGCCAAAGGCTATATTTAAATACTAAACATTTGGGGCGCCTGGGTGGCGCAGTCGGTTAAGCGTCCGACTTCAGCCAGGTCACGATCTCGCGGTCCGTGAGTTCGAGCCCCGCGTCAGGCTCTGGGCTGATGGCTCGGAGCCTGGAGCCTGTTTCCGATTCTGTGTCTCCCTCTCTCTCTGCCCCTCCCCCGTTCATGCTATGTCTCTCTCTGTCCCAAAAATAAATTAAAAAAAAAAAAAAAAAAAAATTTAAAAAAAAAAAAAAATAAATAAATAAATAAATACTAAACATTTGCATTTTTAATGTTGACTGGAATCGGCAAGGCTGTGATAACCTTTCCAAACTGATATTGGTTTTTACATGATTGAAACAGGCCCAGCCTCAGGCATAACTTAAATGGAAAATTTAAAGTATTTTCAATATCAGTTAGAGTGCAGAACCATCTCAGAACACTGTGCCCTGTTTGTATTCTCAGAAAATATCACCTCCCTCCCTTGTGCACACTCAGCACGTTTGCCCTGTCAACATGTTGGGACCTTCCTAACCTTCATTAGGTTTTCTTCATCATCTTGTCTCACTGGGGGGCAAGAAGGGAAGGAATAGATGTTTAGGAGAGTTTAGGGAAGCCCAGAAGTGCAGTGGGAAGAGTTTTGGCCTTAGAACTGGCTCTAAATATCTAAATACCTGCTCTATACCTTGCAACCTGGGTGGTTTGGACAAATTGCTTACCTCTCTGATCTTCTTTTTCCTCATCTGTAACATAGGAATAAAAATGCTATTTTATGGGTTTGTGCAACATTCAAATGTAGTAATCTGGAAACATGCTTAACACCCCATACCTGGTGTTTTGTTAATGCTCAGTGGACATTAGTTCTTGCCCTTCCCCTAGCAGTGACCTGTCTAAAGTAACACATCAAACTCAGGACCCTAAGCTCCTGGCTCCCAGGCCTCTTTCCAAGAGGCTCATTGGACACAGATAGGCTAAAACATACATATCTGGGTTAAAAGCAGAAAGATTCATTTCCGTCTTCATTCTTCTGTGACTACTCTTGTTAACCAAATATGCCATGACACCCTGTCTGAAGACTTCGTAGCAGTGGCTCAGTTGATTGAGCATCCAACTTCGACTCAAATCATGATTTCATGGCTTGTGGGTTCAAGCCCCGCATCAGGCTCTGTGCTGACAGCTCAGAGACTGGAGCCTGCTTCAGATTCTGTGTCTTCCTCTCTTGCTGCCTCTCTCCCCTGCTCACACCCTATCTCTCTCTGTCTCTCAAAAGAAGGAGGAGGAGGAGGAGGAGGAGGAAGAGGAGGAGGAGGAGGAGGAGGAGGAGGAGGAGGAGGAGGAGGAGGAGGAGGGGAAGGAGGAGGGGAAGGAGAGGAGAAGAATGTTAAGAAAAAATTTTTAAAAAGACTTTGTGGCATCTAGATTTTCCATCCCTGTCTTCATAGTAGTAAGTCTCTGCACTATCCAATATAGTAGCCAATACCCACATGTGGCTATTTAAATTTAAATTAATTAAAATTAAATAAAATTTACAGTTCAGTTCCTTAGCCACAGAAGCTCTGTTTCAAGGGCTCAGTGACCACATGTGGCTGGCTAGTAGCTCCAAGTGCTAAGTGAGATACAATAAGAGAGGAAAGAGAGAAAATAAGACAGAAGAGAGGAGAGGAGAGGACAGGAGAAAAGAGGCAAATAGGTTTTCCAGAGCAATCCTCATTGATGCACATCCTTGCATGTGTTCATCCAGGCATGGAAATCAATCTCTGTGTAGTTGTACATTCTGATGAAAGAAGCAAATTCTCTCCGCTGAAAGAGTCAGTGCCTGAGAATTTTTTAAATTTAGTTTGGCTCAACAAATACTATCATTTAAAACTTAAGTATGATTATTTCCTTTCCTGTTCAAAATAGATCCATGGCTCTTTATGGCCTATTGAAAAGCTCCAAATCCCCACCATGTTTCAAAAGCCATGAGTATTGTGTCCCCACTCACTGAAGATACACACAGCCATTTGCCCCTTCTTTCCTGATGACCACCTTCTCTGATGCACCTTGTGTTCTACACTCCTTGCCTTAGTTCCTGCTGGGCCCATTGCCTGGAATACCCAGAAATGCATCGTCTCCACCTATAGACATTGGTCAAAACACAGCTCAAATGCTTCCTCCTCAGGGCACCTGGCGGGCTCAGTCGGTTAAGCGTCTGACCTCAGCTCAGGTCGTGATCTCATGGTTCATGAGTTCCCGCATCGGGCTCTGTGCTGACAGTGTGGAGCCTGCTTGGAACTTTCTCTCTCTCTCTTGCTCTCTGCCCCTCCCCACTTGTGCTGTCTCTCAAAAATAAATAAATAAACCTTAAAAAAAAAAACTTTAAAAAATGCTTCCTCCTCCCTCTGCCTTCCCCAGTTCTGCTAGTCTGATGTGCTTCTGTGTCCATCATTTTGTCAGAGCATTTGCCCATTTGTATCCGTGTCTCTTTCCCCATTTCTGCCCACTGCACCCCCCCCCCCAATAGTGGTTCTCAAACTCTTGTGTGGAGAAGAAACTAGTATTTGTTTGTCTGTTTGTTTGTTTAGTCTTTGTAAATTTCCAATCCACTGCAGACTGATGATTTTGTAAAATAAACTGAAAGTTTTAAAAAAACACAAAGACAGAAAATACAAGCCTTGGTTATTTTATTGTTAGTTTCATATTTCTAAAAAGATTTCTAAACCCTTACTCTCAATTTCTTGCTTTTCTCATCTTTGATCAGTAACAGCTTTTGGGCCACACTTGGAAGAATGATGCCCTCCAGCCCCCTGTGAGACGCTCTGCACATGGATATGCTTTATGGAATCCATTGGAAACTTTCTGCCAAGTACTCTTCCAGATGTCTGAGGGGATGCACAGAGGAGTCTTTGTAGAGGGAGGTCCTTCTGTGGTGATGCTTGCAGGCAGATTTGGGTGTGGATCCCAGTTCTAAGTAGTTTCATGATCCTAGATGTGTTACCTAAATATGGCCTGGACTTGAAGCTAGGTTCTTAAACTCTTTTGTGCCATGGATTTCATTGATAGGCTGGAGAGGCCTTATGGATCTCTTCTGAGAATGTTTTAATGTTTAATGTCTTAAATGCAGAAAATAAAGCCACAAGATTTCAAAGGAAATCAATTATGCTCAATATAATCATTAAAATGTGTGGTGCAGAAATGTTCCCTTATTAACACATTCAAATAATGATCTCTGGTGGTGAGCAAAATACCTACCATAATTCAAAGTACTATGAGTATAAAACTATATTTCAAATTTTCTACAACTGTAGTGTGATTAGAAAATATCTTTGGTTTCTATCGTGATCATCGCAGATACTGCTAATCCTATCATAATTTTTTGCTTATGCTCAGGAACTGTTTAATTTCAGCAATTGCTTTCATCCAACAATCAATGTATAACCTTGTTTTATGTGTGTTTCTGTTTAAAGACAGCTTATTTAATATATACTGTTAATTTGCTAACATTGCACTCATGGCCAACAGCACTGAGACTATCACTATAGGCCTGAGTGAAGTTTATCTAACACACATATTTTCTCCATAAGGCACACCACAGCCTTCTTACACTTAACACTAGACAGCACTTCAGCACCATGCTCAGGCACCATTTTAAACAGTAAAATCACCAAGAAAAGGCACAAATGTGTGAAAACATGGCACTAAATAGACCATAAAAAAGACCTTTGCTTATAAGAGCTGAAACAAGAAGACAGAGAGTTGCCTTGTTTGACCTCAGCTGGGAATGAGTTCATCAGGTGAGTCAAATTTTTCATCTTTCTATGGGTGTCTCTGAATGACCATGAAAGGACCATAAGAATTGATTTTAGGATCATAAGTGAATTTTAACAAGTAGATGGACTCACAAAGACAGAATCCACAAATGATGAAGATTACCTGTAGATTTACAATATAATGGTAGATGATAAGTGAAATATAGAAAATATCACAGGATAATGGTGGCAGTAGATTAAAGTGGTCAAATTTGGAATGTGTTCTGAAGATAGAGCAAACAAGATTTACTTATGAATTGGATATGGAGTGTGGGAGGGGGGTAGGAAGGGGTCAAGATTTTTGACTAAGCAACTGGGTACCTGGTGATATCATTTACTGAGATTGAGAACAGTCAATAATTGAGCACCACCTACGTGTTCTTACTGTACATGGTGCTTCACTTTCAA
This sequence comes from Panthera onca, assembly GCF_046562875.1. NCBI lineage: Eukaryota > Metazoa > Chordata > Mammalia > Carnivora > Felidae > Panthera > Panthera onca. Next base: position 170,618,170 of record NC_138346.1, on the reverse strand, counting down.
CAATGAACATACATAGGCATGTTTTTCCTGGAGTAACATTGGGAGCAGTCCCTAGGAAGAATCATTGTTCCTTTATTAAACGGATTGTCCCCTGTGCAGAGAAGGAACTGAGTCCTGCTCTGCTCTGGACAGTAATGGGGCTCACTGACTACAGAGATGGGCAAGGCATTCTGGCAGTTACAGAACTCTCTCCTATAATAAGTTTTTGCAATGACTATCATGCATCCAAAAAATGCTGTCTGTCATCAAGAAACATATATTTACTTAATTTAGCCAGACCACTAATGAAATGGGCTGAGGAGGACTAAAGCTCATCCTGGTAGAATGTGGAAAAGGCAATCTAACCTGGAGGACCCTTACTTGTCCTTGACTATGGGAACTGGAACCCCCTCATTCCCCAGATGGTTCTTGAGTCTTGATGGCTATTGGTCGGAACCCTGTGGCCTTACCTAGAAGTAAGAAGAAGAAGAATCTTACTCAGATTCAGGGCATTGCTTGGGGAGAAAATGGGGTGGATAAATGAGTTCAGTGATTGATATCTTTCCTTAAAGGTGGGAAAATAGCTCTTCTTAGAAAAGTGGATGGATGTTGATTCAGATGGATAGTGCTTGGGGGAGAAGATACAAACCCAAGGGAAAGGGAACCAGATTACAAGTAGGGAGTGCTTACCAGGAGATCCACTCTGTGAAGGGTCCAAGTCTAAGGGTCCCCAGGTCTAAGTTGTTCCAACCTTCCTGTGGTGGAAGTCATATATACCTACCTGTGTAGTGTGGAAGGTAGCCTCAAAAAGACCTAGGAGACCTGGAGTCAAGGAAGGGAGCCTGTGACTCTCAATCTTCTTCCTGGTACCAGTGGGGAAGGTCCATTCTATCAGGTGACCATCACTCAGAGTTTCAAGTAATGACCAGCAATAAAGAGGGGGGCCCACAGAGGAAGTGGGAGAACCGAGGAAATATACATGATACTAGTCATAGTGGACAAACCAGAGAGAGACAGCAGGACCAGTCCTGTTGGCCTGAAAGTTAAAGAAAGCTATCCTCTGGGGGCACCTAGGTGGCTCAGTCAGTTAAGCTCAGGTCATGATTTCACAGCTCATGAGCCTAGAACCTGCTTCAGATTCTGTGTTTCTCTCTCTGTCCTTCCCCTGCTCATGCTCTCTCTCTCAAAAAAAACCATTAAAAAAAAATAATTATTATATATATATACATGTATGCATATATATGTGTATATATATATACATATATATATATATATGTATATATGTATATATATATATATTATATATAAGGAAAGCTGTCCTCTGAAAGGGGAAGTGGTATCTGACATCTGAATTAAACATTCCTGCCCCTCCCCCCACCACTAAGCTGTGAGTTTCTTTAAAAAGTTTTTTAAAATTTGTATTATTTTGGGGCACCTGGATGGCTCAGTCGGTTGAGCGTCCGACTTCAGCTCAGGTCATGATCCCACGGTTTGTGAGTTCGAGCCCCGCATCAGGCCCTGTGCTGACAGCTCAGAGCCTAGAGCCTGCTTCAGATTCTGTGTCCCCCTCTCTCTCTGCCCCACCCTTGCCTGTGCTCTGTCTCTCTCTTTCAAAATTGAATAAACATAAAAAAAAATTTGTATTATTTTTATTTGAAGTATAGTTGACACACAATGTCATATTAGTGTCAGGTGTTAAAACATTGTGGTTTGAGAACTCTATGCATTATTTTGTTTGTTTTTGTTTTTTAATTTTTTTTAATGTTTACTTATTCTGGAGAGAGAGAAAGAGAGTGTGGGGAGGGGCAGAGAGAGAGAGGGAGACACAGAATCCAAAGCAGGCTTCAGGCTTCAAGCTGTCAGCACAGAGCCCAATGCGGGACTTGAACCCACAAACTGTGAGATCATGACTTGAGCCGAAGCTGGACACTTAACCAGCTGAGCCACCCAGGCACCCCACCATCCATTATGTAATGCTCACCACCAGTATAGCTACCATCTGTCACCATTCAATGCTACTACAATACCATTGACTATATTCCCTATGCTGTGCCTTTTGTCCTATGACTTATTCATTCCATAACTGGACCTCTAGGTCCATGCGTGTTGTTGCAAATGGCAAGACCTCATTCTTTTTTATGTCTGAGTAATATTCCGTTGTATATGTATATACGCCACATCTTCTTTATCCATTCATCTATCAATGGACACTTAGGTTGCTTCCATATTTTGGCTATTGTAAATAATGCTACAATAGGCATAGAGTTACACATGTCTTTTTGAACTGGTGTTTCATTTGCTTTGTTACCCAGTAGTGGAGTTACTAGATCATATGGTAATTCTATTTTTATGATTTTTAGGAATCTTGGTACTGTTTCCACAGTGGCTGCACCTGTATACATTCCCACCAATAGGGTCCTTTTTTTCTACATCCTTGCCAACACTTGTTATTTCTTGTCTTTTTGATACTAACCATTCTGACAGATGTAAGATGATATCTCATTGTAGTTTGACTTGTGTTTCCCTTATGACAAGTGATGTTGAGTATCTTTTCTCATGTCTGTTAGCCATCTGTATGTCTTCTTTAGAAAAATGTATATTCAGGGCATCTGCTCTTTTAAAAATTGGATATTTGGGGGGGTTGGCATTGAGTTGTATAAATTTTTTGTATATTTGGATATTAGCCCCTTATCAGATGCATCATTTGGAAATATCTTCTCTCATTCAGTAGGTTGTCTTTTTGTCCTATTAATGGTTTCCTTCACTGTTCAAGAGCTTTTTATTTTGATGTAGTCCCAACAATTTATTTTTGCTTTCATTTCCATTGCCTGAGGAGACATAGGTAGAAAAAAAATGTTACTAAAGCTGATGTCAAAGAGATTGCTGCCTATGCTTTCTTCTAGGAGTTTATGGTTGCAGGTCTCATGTTTAGGTCTATAATCTATTTTGAATTTATTTTTGTGTCTGGTATAAGAAAGTGGTCCAGCTTTATTCTTTTGCCTGAAGCCATCCAGTCTTCCCAGCACCATTATTCTTGTCTCCTTTGTTGTGGATTAATTGACCATATAAGCTTGGATTTCTGGGTGCTTTGTTCTGTTGAGCTATGTGTCTGTTTTTTGTGCTAGTACCATACTGTTTTGATTATTATAGCTTTATAGATTATCTTGAAATCTTGGATTGTGATACCAAGATGTGACCTTCTTGAAAGCAGACAAGATTCCTTATTACCCTTGGTTCCCCCAGTGTCCTGCCCAGGACCTGGCACATAGGGAATTCTCAATAGCTATTTGAATGAAAGAACGAGGAAGAAAGGAAAGATGGAAGGGGAGTGGGAAGAAAAGGGGCTGACTGTGAGAGACACTGAGGAGCTCAAATAATAGAATGTTTCCACTTCAAGATCCCTTAAAAAGTATACATTACAATCCCGTTGTCTACAGATTTAAAAGTTATACAGCATCTAATTCGTGCATTCACTCATTCATTCATTTATGTGTCTAATAGACATAGATTGAATATCTGTCACCTCCCAATTTTGGCACTGGGAATGTTAAACGAATGAGTGATGTCTGCTCCCACTCAGGTGGGTACAACCATTGTTTTGATGCATGTGCAGCAAGAACACAAATATGGGGGCACAGAGGAAAGAGTAGTCAATACTGTCCAGGAGCAGAGGTCAGGGTTAGAGGTGGAGGGAAGGTCTCACGAAGAAGATGACATTTGTGCTGGACTATGGAGTCTGGCTAGGGGTGGGCAGAGGAGAGAAAGAGAGAGGAAAGTCAAGGGAATAGAAGGAACAAAGGCATGAAAGTGAAGCTTCTGTCTGGGGAATGGCAGGTGGTCACCTTGCAGGAATGTCAGGGGTGTAGGGGAATGGTGGCTGTGGGGGTGGCAGGGAGTTTCAAGTTCAGATGACGAAATAGGTATTCATGCCATTCATTGAGAGAGGAGATTCGAGAAGTAGGGTAAGTTAAGGGAAAGAAGCACGAATTCAGTTCAGGACAACAGGGAAGAAGCCAGTTTCAATTGGAAATATGTCTGAAACTCAGGAGAGTGGATTTGGGAGTCATCGGGGTGTAGGTGGTAGTGGAAGCCACGGAGATGGATAATCAGCCTTCAGGCTGGTTGGGGAAGTGAGGGTGGCCTACACCAAGCCAGTGGAAACTAGCACCTGATCAACTGGATATGACAAAATGTCCAGACATGGGACTGTTGTCAGGAAGAAGAGAGATGAGAAACAGCTGGAATTGCTAAAAACTTCTTCCTAGAGAAGGTGGCTTGAATAGACATAGCAGGATGTGCGGGATTAGAAGGGCAGGAGGAGGATGTTGCTGGTGGGAGAGAGCAGTGGGTGCAGCCACCAAGCAGGAAGGATATTCGCCCCAGAAGTGCATTCCCCGTGATGGTACAGCTGGAGAAAGAAACAAGGAACTGATTTTAAGACCCACCTTTGTTGCCTCTGGGGAGCAGCGTGAAACAGACATCTCTCTCTATCCTTTTGTGTCTTTGAAATATTTTTATCTTGTGCACAAATTATTTCTTTAAAAAAACATTTGGGGTGCCTGGGTGGCTCAGTTGGTTAAGCAACTGACTCTGTTTTGGCTCAAGTCATGTTCCCATGGTCGTGAGATGGAGCCTCATGTCAGGCTCCCCTCTGGGGGTGGAGCCTGCTTAAGATTCTCTCTCTCCCTCTCCCTCTCCCTCTCCCTCTGCCCCTATCCCCACCCCTTAAAAAGTTGTTTGAATAAATAATTTGGCTTTGACAGACTAAGAGGTGAGTGTGGTACAAAAGGACATCCAATGGATCCCATATCTAAGGGTCTGATTCCTGGATGGCTTTTTAGGCAGGAGAGCAGGACAGTCTCTGACTGAGGGACCAGGAAGGTGGCTGTAGCTCTGACTGTCTTCCCCAGGGGGATCTTTTGCATGGGTTTGGTCACTGGGGAAGGTGAGTAAGTGAATGAACCCTCTAGAGAGCAGCTGAGGATAGATGAGAAGTAGCTACACACTGAGCTGAACAGCTTCCAGGGACAGAAGTTTGCCCACAAGGTAGACTGATGGGTCAATGATGGATTCTAATCTCAAAACTTTGTTTTATTATTTGTGTGCTTGGGGTATGGTTATGCTGCAGTAACAGTACCAAGATCTCAAAGGCTTGAAAAACAACAAATCTTACATAGAGTTCTTTTGAAAATTAAATGAGATCATCACTGTCCAACATTTTTGAAAACTTACTATGTGCTGGGGTATATTGCTCATCTAGTTCAATCCTCATGAAAATCCTATGAGATGGTTTCCATTATTTTCCTCATCTTCTAATGTGAGAAATAGGGGGGCACCTCAGTGGCTCAGTCACTTGAGCGTCCGATTCTTGATTTCAGCTCAGGTCATGATCCCAGGATCATGGGACAGAGCGTCAGGCTCTGCGCTGAGTGTGGCACCTGCTTAAGATTCTTTCTCTCTCCCTCTCTCCCTCTCCCCCTCTCCCCCTCTCCCCCTTACCCCCTGCCCCGATTGTGCTCTTGCTCTCTCTCTCTAAAATTAAAAAAAAAATGTGAGAAATAGGCACAGATAAGTTTATTTATTAGTCCAAGATCACACAGTGAGAAAGTAGCTAACCCAGATTAACACTCAGGCTCCCTAGCTCTAGAGTTTAGTCTCTATAAATAAACACCCACTTAGTCCAGGGTGAGACACATAGCATTATTGAGGTTAGGCAAAGTAATACTGCAGTAGGAAACAATGTCAAAATGTCCGTGATGTAACACACAGAAGTTTTCTCCTCCCTCGTGCTACAGGCTTAGTGTGGGGTGGCAGGTATGGCTCAGTGTAGTCACTCATAGACACAGGTGATAGAGGCTTCATCTTATCGTGTGCTTCTGCAATCACTGAGGCAGGAAAGGGGAAGGAGAATACTTTTGCCCAGCATGACACATGTTACTTCTGCTCTTTCATTTGTCAAATCTAAGGCAGTAGGGAAATGAAATTTGACGTTATGTCCTGAGGCAAGAACCAGAATATTTATTAATAGCCTAACGACTGCACATAGGTGCTCGTTAAATGTTGATTGAACTGGAGTTGAATGACCAGTCCCGACCAGATGGCATGAACTCTGTCTCACCTAGCTCGATTTTAAAGTTTTTGAGAGTTTGCAAACATAAGCACTAACAATTCTGCACAGAAGGCCACCAGAGAACTACCGCATCACTAATTCTGCATATCTGGCATTTCTCTGTACAGTCCGCGTGTTGCCAAGAGACCACAGAGGGTTCTGGTTACAAGACTCAAGCATTCCTGGAAGATGTAATTACTGACTTCCAACCACTGCCATTCGTCCCCTCACCCCATCCCAGACCACCCTTTTGTGATTGTTTTTTCTTTTGCCTTCCTAAATTATCCCTTGTCATATTCTTCTATAAATGCACATGAAGCACACACAGAAATATGGCAAGGTTGTGAGGTAGGAATCCTCTAAACCATTTTTCTTTAAGTTTGTTTATTTTGAGAGAGAGAGAGAGAGAGAGAGAGAGAGAGAATGAATGGGGGAGGGGCAGAGAAAGGGGAAGAGAGAGAATCCTAAGCCAGCTCTGCACTGTCAGTGCAGAGCCTGACGTGGAGCTCAATCTCACAAACTGCAAGATCCAGACCTGAGCTAAAATCAAGAGTCTGATGCTTAACAGACTGAGCCACTCAGGCGCCCCCCTCTAAACTATTTTGAAGGCATTTCCGTGGCAGTAATTCCATTCACAGTGTTGTATAATCATCACCACTATCTATTTCCAAAACCTGTACCTGTGAAGAATTAACTCCCGATTGGGACGCCTGGGTGGCTCAGTCAGTTAAGTGTCTGACTCTTGATTTCAGCTCAGGTCATGATCTCATAGTTCATGAGATTGAGCTGTTAGCACAGAGCCTACTTGGGATTCTCTCTCTCTCTCTCTCTCTCTCTCTCTCTCTCTCTCTCTCTCTCCCCCTCTTTCTCTCTCTCTGCCCCTCCTTCCCTCGCTCTCTCTTTCAATAAATAAATAAATAAAAACAGTTTAAAAAAAGAAAGAATTAACTCCCCATTAAGTTCACAATTTTTCTTTTCACTTTACAGACAAGGATACAGGAGGGCAGGCACTTTGCCCGGTGTCACCCAGGAAATAAGCGACAGAGACAAGATTCTTACTTTAAGGCTCATGGTTTTCTTACTACCTTCTGAAGCCTCTCTAATAAGATGTATTGTAGTCACTCATAGTAGGGTGACGCCAACCTCCTGCTGAAGGTGGGGTACAATTCCTAAATTGGTGAGTGCCCTTCCAGTGGTCTGAGGAACAAACTGTCCATTCACTTGGCAACACGCTGCAGACATTATTGAACATCCGCGGAGTGATGCAGATTCAAAGATGAGTAAAGGCCTGTGTGGTGTTCACACAGGGAGTGAACTCACGGTGGGAGTTCACAGCAGGGAAAAGTTAGGCCAAAGCTGCTTCTTTCTCCCCAAATTCCATTTCCCTTCTTCTTTTTCTTTTATTTTTAAAAATGTTTTATTTATTTTTGAGAGAGAGAGAGAGAGCAGGAGCAGGAGAGAGAAGGAGAATCCGAAGCAGGCTCCAGGCTCCGAGCTGTCAACACAGAGCCCGACACGGGGCTTAAAACCGTGAACCATGAGGTCATGAGCTGAAGTCGGACCTTAACTGACTGAGCCACCCAGGTACCCCTTAAACATTTTTTTAATGTTTATTTATTTTGGGGAGAAAGAGAGACAGAGCACGAGTTGGGGAGGGGCTGATATTTTTCAGAGAGAACCATTTCCCTTCTTTAGTACAAAACAAAACAAAACAAAACAAAACATTCAGATTTTTAGCTGGGCTAATGCCTTCTAGAAATAAGACTACGTTTCCTAATCTCTCTTATTACTGGCCGTGGCCACATGACTATGTTTGGGTCAATGAGATATAAGCATATGTGGTATGTGAAACTTCTGGTGGGTGTTTAGAAAGAGAAGGAACCTACTTTTCTTCCATCACTCCCCCTACCCTGCTTCCTGCTAGCTAGAAATTAAACTGTACCAGCTGGAGATCCAGCAACCCTTCTGGATCATGAAGTATAAGCAAGATGGAAGAAGTCCATGACCGAGTGGAATACTATACCATCCCTGGGCTTCATATGTCTCATTTATGAGGGAGAGAAAAAAAGAAGTTTCTATATTATATGCATTTGTTAGCTTTTGCTGCATAACAAGCTACTTTAAACCTAGTGGCTTAAAACAACAATCGTCTTATTTAGCTCCAGATTCTACAGATCACCTGTGTGGCTGGAGGATTGGCCGGAGCTGGATGGTCTAAGTGGGCTTTACATGTCTGGTTGGTCTAGGGGGCCTCAGCGGGGATGGCTCCTGTTTGTTCCATCCGATCTTATCCTAGAGTAGGTTAGCCTAAGCTTTTTCACATGGTGGTCTCAGGGTCCGAAAAAAGAGAAGGCAAATGCCGATATGAAAGTGCTTTTCAAACCTCCATTTGTGTCACGTGCTAATGTCCCATTGGTCTATGCCAGTCACCCAAAGGCATAATTACTGAGGAGTGATTTGTTGAAGGCCATAATTCCAACAGTCTCCATTGTCTGAGCCACTGGTATTTTGGGATTTTCTGTCACGTACATCTGAATCTGGTCCTACCTTCTATAGATGGTAGGTGGTAAGCAGTCAAGGACTGTTCTGTTCACATTTGCCGACACAAAAGCCTTCATGATATTTTTCAGTGTTCAAATCACAATGGCCTGAATGTCTATCATCTTATTTGTCCTTATCTCTGTATCAAAATCATTTTAGTGTTACTGAGACTTAACTATTGGATGGGAAACATAAGATTTATAGTTTTGCTTTAAGCCAATACTACAAAAACATGAAAAGGGCTCTTTCTTGCAGTGGTTTTGTTTAATGATGATCAAAAACAAGGGATTTTTTAAAAAAGAGACTCCTGAACAATCACACTGGGATTTAAGCAATACCAGAGAGTTCCAAAAAGGTGTCTGCACTAGGGCCATCATCTGGCACTCCTGAATCATGTTTTGCCTATTCTGTCTCACCCTGGCTGATGCCCTCTGCTCAGAAAGCATTCTGAAGAGGGAGAAATTTCTTGGCCCCTGCTGAAGACTCCTCATGAAATTGCCAGCAATCTGAGTGAGGCTGAATCTGTCTACTTTTGCAAATGATGGCTGATGTGCAAACATTCAGGCCCTGTGGCTTTCCCAGTAGGACATCTGTTGCCTCTGGTCTGCACATGATCAGCCGTGGCAGGCGTAGGTGGAGATGAATTGAAGACACCACACAATTTTTCCCTTTTGGTTTAATCTAATCCCATTTTCCTGCTTGCAAATGTAAGGCAAGTTTCCTGATAGAATCTGGCTCTGGACACCTGGTGTTCAGTTGGTTTAAATTAAGAATATTTTATAAATAAAACATCAACAGACACACCAGTTACAGCAGTAGAAAGACATGAGGTCGGGGGAGGAGGGGGAGATAAATGGGTGGTTTGTCAACACACACCAAGGTAACCAGCTGGTTAGGACCACAAGAATTTCACATGGACTTTTTTTTTCCCCCCCAAACATTTTCACACTACTCTAGGAGGCAGTGTGGCATAGCCATTAAATATGAGCTGGGGTGCTGGGTGGCTCAGTTGGTTAAGCATCCTACTCTTGATTTTAGCTCAGGTCATGATCTCACGGTTCATGAGTTCAAGCCCCACGTTGGCATATGGAGCCTGCTTGGGATTATCTCTCTCTCCCTCTCTCTCAAAATAAATAAATAAATGTATACATGTATATACATATGTACGTATATTAGCCAGAAAATTCCTACCCTGTTACTTACAAATTATGGGATGTAGGCAAATGACTGAACATTGGTGTACCTCCTTCCTTATCTGTAAACCAACCACCTCCCAACATTGGCCTGTTGTAAGGATTACATGAAAAACACAAGCAAAGCCCTTAGAAGTATGCTGGATTCTCAGTAAGCTCTCAAAAATATTAGCTATTACTATTGTATTGTTACATGCTCGGCCCTGAGCCAGCCAAGGTTTTCAGTGACATAGTTTCTGACTCAAAGTGGTAGCTCAAGATGGTGAGAAGGTCATGGTCTCACTAGAAAGAAAGTTCCATGAGGCTAGCATTGTTTGTTTTTCTGTTTTGTTTTCTATATTGTATTTTCAGGGCCTAGAATAGTATCTGGAACTAAGGAGGGGCTCAATAGATTTTAGTTGAATGAATGAATTTAAACAATTCAGGAGCTGTGTTAAGTCATACAGGATTCAGGTGTGGAACACAGGAGGGATGTCAATAGAATGATTATAAAAATTAGATCAGCAAGGGGCACTGGGTGGCTCAGTCGGTTGAGCCTCCAACTTCGGCTGAAGTCATTATCTCATGGTTCTGGAGTCTAAGCCCCAAATTGGGCTTGCTGCTGTCAGCGTATAGCCCGCTTCAGATCCTCTGTCCCCCCCCCCCCTTTCAGCCCCTCCCCCCCACTTCTGTCTCTCAAAAATAAATAAACATTCTAAAAAAATTAGACCAGCAAGACAAGTACGGAAATAAAATAGGTGAAGAGCATGGAACCCTACCAGGCAATAAAGAGGCATCGAAGAAGTTACGGTAAAGATTTTAACATTTGACTAAGTACAATAACTTCTCATGACTCATGATCCAAATTGTAAAAAAATTTGGGGATTTATGGGGCACCTGGGTGGCTCAGTTAAGCCTCTGACTTCAACTCAGGTCTCCAGGTTCATGAGTTCAAGCGCCCCTGCGGCTCTGTGCTGTCAGCCCAGAGCCTGGAGCTTACTTCGGATTAATCTGTGTTCCCTCTCTGTCCCTCAGTCACTCATACTCTGTCTGTCTCTCTCTCAAAAATAAATAAACATTAAAAAAAATCTGTTAAAGAGAAAGAAAATTTGGGGATTTAGGGGTGCGTGGGTGGCTCAGTTGGTTAAGCATCCCACTCTTGATCTCAACTCAGGTCATGATCTCATGGTTTGTGAGATCCAACCTCAAGTGAGGCTCAGCGTTGAAAGCAGAGAGCCTGCTTGGGATTCTCTCCCTCCTCCTCTTTTTCCCCTCCCCTGCTTACACATGCTGTTTCTCCCTGCCTCTCTCTCTCTCTCAAAAATAAACAAACAAATAAACAAACAAACTTAAAAAAAAAAAAAAAAGAAAACTTAGGGATTTAAACCTCCATGATCTTAAGACAAGTTTAGGGAGATGAGCCTGAGTCTTGAGTAGCATCAGCCCAGAAGTACCGTCCAAGTTGCAGGCCAGAACCTCTGACTTCAAACCCTGGATCTTGACCCCAGTCTTTGGCCAAGGCACTCAGTTGGCCCGAGATGGTAACCTGCTCCCTGCAGTTGTCAAGTGACTTGGCTAGTCGGGAGATTTTCTAATCAAGTACAGAGATGAATAAAGTAAAATTGAGCCCTTGAGATTAATACTTTCATGTGAGGTCTAGGAATAAGTTTTATAACCATCATGAAAAATCATGTATAATGGTTATTTATGGTGTTTGAACCATTTAAGAAAGTCTGACATATTAATCGTATGATTTTAATTGGAGACGTTACTTTTAAAATGCATGAAGATTTGTCTAATTTTGTAAACAGTATTTGTCTAAAAGATGGAAACGTTTCAAGGTCTTTTTAGGCACCTTAGGTTTGAAACTAGAGTTTCCATGTTAAAGAAGATTTTCTTTATCTTATCAATGGACCAGCCTTGTTGAGTGTCTTGCTTGAGAGAATCAAGTATATTAAATTTGGGCTTATAATTTAAAACATTTAAGGGGATTTAATTAACCATGATAGTTAAATGAGTTAATTGTTTAAGGAAATATGATCTGTTAAACTTAACTGAATTTTAATTAAAGGACAAGTGAAACCGAGCTTAAAAGCTTAAGAAAAGCTGTGTTTTAAACTTACAATTTTATTAAATTGAATATCCATGAAAAGCAAGCAACTGCAAGTAACTCTTTCCATATAGAAAAGTGTCTGTCACATATTTAAAAAACTGAATTGAGAAGGGAATGCTTATAAAACCCATGAGATTGATTTTTCCTGTTAAAAGTGTTGCTGTTGTGAGTCTTCCTGCCTTTTCTTGTATTATAAAAGTAAAACAAAACCTTACCTTTATATAACTATTATTTTCGGTGCTCTTAGACTCCTCTAACTCTTACCTGCTCACCAGATTGCCAGCCCATCCAGAACAGGGGCCATGCATCCCGAGCAGCTCAGAGGTGCTCCTCCCCAACTAACCCCAACATCCACCTTTTCAAGGCCAAACACCTTGCACCACATAATGGTCATTCAAAAAATCCCCTGTATCAGGAAAGTCAGCAGGAATGACGCTGATCCTTAGGGACAGTTCTGGAAATTTGTGGGAATATTTTAAATTATTAGGGTAGTTGCAAAGCACTATTGGAATTGAGTGGGTAGGGCCCAAGGATGCTGAATTTTTCAAGATTATTGGGGCGCCTGAGTGGCTCAGTTGGTTGAGCGTCTGACTTCGGTTCAGGTCATGATCTCATGGTTCCATGAGTTTGAGCCCTGTGTCGAGCTCTGTGCTGACAGCTCAGAGCCTGGAGCCTGCTTCAGATTCTGTGTCTCCCTCTCTCTCTGCATCTCCCCCGCTGATGCTCTGTCTCTCTCTATCTCAAAAATAAACGTTAAAAAAAAAAAAAAAGATTTCAGGGATGATGTAAATTAAGAGAAGATTGTACTTTATTATATTTGAAACTTTACCAGGAGTTATTTATCATTTTGGAAAAAATCACATTACTAATGGCAAAGCAGCTAAAGGTGTTTGCATCATGAATCAATACAACACTATCAATTTGCATCTGTGGGTGTCCATCATCCATGGTGATAAGCATACCACTTTATCCTAACCTGATTGAGGAGATTCCCAAGCTTTTACATGTTGAAATACATGTTACTTAGTTAAATAATATCGTACTTTTATTTTCCCTTTATATGTCACTCAGGCATTAGATTCAGTTTTAAAAACCATGGTTTTTAAAAATATTTTTTAAAAATATTTATTTATTTTTGAGAGAGAGACAGAGTGTGAGTGGGGGAGGGGCAAAGAGAGAGGGAGACACAGAATCTGAAGCAGGCTCCAGGCTCTGAGCTGTCAGCACAGAGCCCGACACAGGGCTCCAACTCATGGAACCATGAGATCATGACCTGAGCCGAAGTCAGTCGCTTAACCAGCTGAGCCACCCAGGCGCCCCTAAAAATCATGGTTAAGCACACGTTATATTGTCTATGAATTCCATTTTAGGATAGTAAAGGGGCATTACATAATATTTGTTGGGTCTGATAGGATAAAGAGCCACCTCTCTCCACCCTCAAACTCTTCTCTGAAAGTCCCCTTCTTGAGGACCCTGCTCCTTCTGTGACCCTCACAAGTGGTAGTTGCTTTCTCCCCCACCCTCCTCCTACCATTGGGCACAGAAGCCAGCTAGGTGTCTGCTTCCTCCTTTTTTTTCCAGTTACAGATCTTTATTCCTCTCTCCTCTATGAAAATCTCCAGCATTAAAGCTCACAGAATCAGACAATAGCATTCACTTTTTATTGCAGGCAGGTGTCTTTAGGTCCCTGGGTCTTTGGTCTTTACTCCTTGAAGATTTTAGTCCATGTTCATCATTACTCTCTCCAATAGTATGCCTATCTCGATTCCTGACAGTGGTGACTTCAGGTAAAGCATAGGCAGAGACCAGTCAGAAGCACAGTTGTTCCCCTGGAGGGCCTCAGCGTAAGCCAGGTATTATACTTTGATTGCCATGGGGAGGTCATGGGTCCTGGGGCAGGAGCCAGGGTGGCCGAAGGCAATGGAGGAGCATTGGTGGTCTCAGGCAGTGGTCATTAGCCAACTGGTATGAAACAATGTCAACATTTTAACAACTGGAATGGACATACAGATCCTACCAGCTAATATCATCCCTGAGTGGAGATAGTCCTCCCAAGCTCCATCCCCTCTTCTCCTGTGACCTTGTCCTCCATTCTACCTCAGCCACCCATTCCAATTGCCATATGCTAGACCCATAAATGGTAACTATACCCTCTCTCTCTGTGATCTAAATTGTAAGCATCCCACTCTTGGACAACCACCCCCCCCCCCCCCCCATCCTTCAAGCTTACTCCACCTAGAGCTCCACTTCCAACAATTCAGCCACATTATTAGAGCCTACAATTCATTATTCCTCCCATTTTTCACTACGCTCACCTTTCTCATTCTTCTGCCCAGATTAGATTCCACAGTATCTCACCATAAGCAGTCCTTTGTGCACCAAACTCCCTTACCCTAGTCTTCCTTTTTTTTCACCAGGTTGACAAAGGCAAACTACGGTAAATCCAAGCCTTCACCTGCTGCACACCTGCACTATACCCTTGAATGTAGCTGGAGAAAACCACACCACCAAGCTGTCTGGTCTCACTTTACATTTGTGATTGGTAACCGTGAATAGGCCTTTAGTGGATGATCCTACTACATTATCCAGGCCAGTTACTTTCTCACTCTGCTATGTTACCAGAATTATCTCACACCTCTTCTTTTCTCTCCAAACTCCAAAACTCCTCTGCCCTCCTTACTCAAATCTAGTTGTTCGCAAGAGTTTTTGGTCTCAAGACTCCTTTAAACTCTTGAAAATTGAAGACGCTAAAGAGCTAGTGTTTATATATAGGTCATATCCACTTGTATTTATTATATTAAAATTAATTGGGAAATTTAAAACATATTTCCAGTGTATTTCTTTTTAAAAATAACAATGAGCCTATTGTTTGGGTAAGTTTCCTCCTGGATTGATGTTAACATAAATAACATTTTTTATGAAAAAGAACTGTATTTCCCAAGCCTAAAAAAATGTTAATGAGAAAAGAAACCATTTTACATATTTGTAAGACTTTTTCATGTTTGGTCAAAGAGAAGACGACTGGATTCTCATATATGCTTCTGCATTCAAATTGTTACAATATATAGTTCTGGTTGAAGTATATCATGAAAACTCCTGCAGATACAGGTAAGTAGTTGGAAAATGGAGGAGTATTTTAATACTTTTCAGATAATTGAGGGTATTTTTCTTTGATATTACACAAAAATTTGATAAGTGATCATTTCTTTTTTTTATTGCGTATTTATTTTGAGAGAGAGAGAAGTGGGGGTGGGCGCAGAGAGAGAAGCAGGGAGAGAGAGAATCCCAAGCAGGCTCCATACTGTCAGCACAGAGCCCAAAGCAGGACTCAATCTCACCAACCATGAGATCAGGTCAAGAGTTGATGCTTAACTGACTGAACTACCCAGGTGCCCCAAAAGTGATAATTTCTTAAAGGTTAGTTGCCATGTGGATTTGAAACCATATTATAAAAATTGATAAAAGGAAACCTCATTTAGGATGGATAGGGGAGCTCTGGCGCACTACCCCTTGAGGTCAATTATAGACTCAGCAGGAAGAGAGGACCTTCCTTGCCTGTGGGTACTAACCTACCATTCCCTGCCCCACAAACCCCCACCGCAACAGACCAGCCAATGAAAGCCTATCACAACTCAGCCAATGAAAAACCATTATACTTTGAACTCCCAGTTTAATCCAATGGAATTTTTTGTTTATAACAGTCTTCCCAAATGCCCCCTTTCCTCCATAAACCAGCGATCCTCTGGTATGGTTCTGCCCCAGCTTGCTTGTCCCAGGTTGCAATTCTCTGCTATTCCAAATAAAGCTTTTTTGCTGGTAAAATAACTGGTAGTTTTGTTTTTTCAGGTTAACATTACTTAGTGCTTAGAAGTGGGATCCAAGGAGGACACCCAACAGCCCCAAGGCTGGTGAGCAAACAGGGTCGATACCCACCAAGCCAACAGGAATCACTGCTTTCTCGCTGACCCTGGAGTTGGAGGGTAAGTTTCCTCCTGGATTTCAAGCTCCACAATTTGTGTCTGAGTTCTCCGGGCTTTATTCAGGATCTGTTTTAAGGCCCTGTTTGATTGGTTTTCTCTCTGAGAGTACTTGTTTGGCCATCGGTCTGATTCCTTTTCAGTATCAAACTGCTCCCGCTGGGGCTGTGCCAGTTGGAAGTGTGTTGGCCTTCAGTCTGACTCCCTTTTGGGATTGGACTGTTCCCATTGGAACTGTGCTGGCCTTTGGTCTGATTCCTTCTGGAACCAGCCTGTTCCTGTTAAAACTGTGGTGTTTAGGAATATTTCTTTGCTTTAGAGAAAAACGTCCAAGAAATGGAATCCCAGTCATCAAAATGCTTTGAGCATGCCCCACTTCCCTTACTGGGACTCTGGCCAGTTTTATGTCTAAAACCTGTGGTCCCCCTCATACACATGTATAACTAAATGGACTAACTTAACCAGAGTAATTTCGGCACCAACATCCATTATGGGGAACTTTTGATCTCCCCAAACTTGTTTTACTCAAATTAGAAAGCCAAGGCTTCTTAGAAGAAAAGGGGGAAAAAACTGAATGGGATGCCTATTTAAAATCTTGAGGCTTTCAGATGTTTTCAGGATTCTAAGTTTGCTTCTTTGCAAAATACTATTTCTTTTGTAAAAAAAATTTTTTTTAATGTGTATTTACTTTTGAGAGAGAGAAAGAAAGAGAGAGTGTGTGCACACATGAGCGGGAGACAGGCAGAGATGAAGGGGGACAGAGGATCTGAAGCAGGCTCAGAGAGCCCAATGCAGGGCTCGAACTCATGAACTGTGAACCATCAGCTCATGACCTGAGCCAAACTCAGAGGCTTAACCAACTGAGCCACGCAGGTGTTCCGCAAAGTACAATTTCTAAATTAACTGAGGAAAACAAACAATTGAAAGGAGTCAAAATGGCTTCTGAGGCCTCTTTCCCCCTCAGTCTTTTTTGTCTGCAGACATATGGCAGCCACCTTGTGATCAGGCCCTGCCTGCAGCACCATTTTCCTCTTTCTGCTAAACTTCCCTTTTCTTCCTAATCACTCCCCACTCCCTCCTCCCCGACCCTATTAAAACCTGTCTCTTTAAAGTTGAGTTTTCTGAGGATCTAAATAAACGTCAAGTTTTTTTCTTGTGTTCTCTGGACTAACCCCGAATTACAAGCTATAGTTAAAGAGTTTCCGAATGTGACTGAGGACCTCATAAGTTTGCTAAAGAATTTAACACAGTTATTCAAACCTAGTAACCTAGTTTCATAGATTTATATCAGTCCACATGCTTGTGGTTGAGGACCAGGCTGAGTGTTGGATGAAACTAGCCAGAAGGGGATATGCTGAGTGGGATTGAGAGAAACAAACCCCTAACTTTTAACAAGATGCTAGAACACTCGCTGGTTATCTCCACCGAGCAATTATGAAAATGATACACATTCAGTAGAAACCATACTTTGAATTTTGAATTTCGATCTTTTTCTGGGCTGGCAACATATTATGATTCTCTCTGGTGACGCTGGGCAACGGCAGTGAGCACAGCTCCCAGGCAGCCAGGCAATCATGAAGGTAAACAATCAATGCTCTTACACACATGCTGTACCTATGTAACCATTCTGTTCATTTTCGGTACAGCATTCAATACATTTCATGAGAGGTTCAATATTTTGTTATAAAACAGGTTTTGTGTTAGCTGATTTTGTCTAAGTGTAGGCTAATGTAAATGTTGTGACTAAGTTTAAGATGGGCTCGGCTAAGCAGTGATGTTCGGGAGGTCCGGTCTATTAAGTGCATTTTTGACCTATGATATTTTCAACGTACATTTACTTCATCACGACATAACCCCATTGTAAGTCGAGGAAGATCTATACACAAGATTTTTTTAAATCGCGTATATTAGCATCACCATTGATCTCATCTGAAGTCTTTAAGTAATAGGAAGCTGTCAGGTTCACAGGGGCAGATACAAAATTTCCCAAAATTTTAAGTTTTGCAGCAAGGCTTGAATTTTATTTTATCAAAATAGCTCACAGATATCTCCTGTCAAATAGGCTCACTTTGTTCATTTTTTAGAAAATGTCTGTGGCTCCTGGGTGGCTCAGTTGGTTAAGCATCTGACTTTAGGTCAGGTAATGATCTCGTGGTTCGTGAGTTCAAGCCCTGCGTCGGGCTCTGTGCTGACAGCTTGGAGCCTGGAGCCAGCTTTGGATTCTGTGTGTGTTTGTCTCTCTCTCTGCTCATGCTCTGTCTCTCTCTCTCTCTCTCTCTCTCTCTCAAAAATAAATAAACATTAAAAAGAAAATGTCTGCCAGATACTCAAGTCTGAATAATCAAAGTTGGTCTGTCAGTCATTCTTTCAAATGGTGTTCCATAAGTAAAGAAGCTAGGTCACCTCTCATTTCAAACAATTGCAACAGTGCTTTTCCTCTAGACAGTTATCCTTTGGTATGCAGCACAAATGCTTTATGTGTACTTCCCATTCAATACAGAATATTAAAAATATGCATACTCAAGGGATGTGAATTTATAAAATTAATAATTTGTACTGCTTCATTAAGGATCTTCTTCAGTAAATTTTTTTTTTCCCAGAAAGTGCTTGTGGTGAAGAATCTAATGACTACCAGAATAGTTTGGCATCATATCTCTGTGATTCATGCTAAAACACCAGCCCTCTTACCCACCATTGCTTTTACACCATCAAGACAAATGTCAACACAGTTTTTACAGGATAAACCAAGCAACTCAAAATGTTACTTAATGCTTTGAAAATTTCAATACCACTTGTGTTTATTGTATTTACATAAAGGAAGATCTCTGATGATTAGTTGGTGCTGAACCAGAATACAAGCAAAACTGCAAGTCTAAGTATATATGTAGGTTTGTGGGCTTTTTTAAATAGTTCATTTATTTATTTTGAGAGAGAGAGCATGAACTGGGGACAGGCAGAGAGCGGGAGAGAGAGGATCCCAAGTAGTCTCCACGCTGTCAACATGGAGCCCTAAACCCTAGGTATGTCTCAATCTCATGACCAAGCGATCATGACCTGAACTGAGGTCAAGAGTCAGACATTTAACCAACTGAGCCACCCAGGCATCCCTAGATTTGTTTTTGGTTTTTTGTTTTTTTGAAGACAACAGTTCAGATCTACAGAGGAGATACTAACTCAGTCTTTTTGTTTGCAGCTAAATCTTTACTTTGAGTTACTGAATCATTCAAAGATGATTTCTGTGATTTCTTTCACTGACTTTTCATCTAGCAGGCATTCAGCAATGTGAACTATACAAGGTTTTATTAGTCCCTCTGCTATTGTGTGTATATTTCCGCCAACGAAAATATGATAGCTTACCTTATAAGGCACTTCCATAGCTTTTTCATTTCTAGTTTGAAAAGCCATAACAAACAATTTTTGGACTTTAAAGTCCATTAAGTCATTATATCTATGTTTAAAATACTCAATTTGTTTTTCTTTGTACTCTATGACTGGCCCCAATATGATGCTGCAACTTAGGGGACCCCATAGACTATAGAAAATGCTCTATTGCATAAAAAACACTGAGGTAATTATTAACATTTATAAAGCATCGGAAAAGATAGCTTTAGTCATATTTTTATTCCTCATTTACAGTTTTGCAAGTGTCTTTGGAGTAGGTAATGGTGGCAGGCTTTGTGGTGGAAAGGGCAGAGAGAGAGGAGAGAGAGAATTCCAAGAAGGCCCTGTATGCCGTCAGCACGGAGCCCAACGTGGGGCTCACACCCATGAACCGTGAGATCATGACCTAAGCCGAAATCAAGAGTCAGACGCTTGATTGACTGAGCCACCCAGGCATTCCCTAAGAGATAAATTTTTGACAGCAGTAAAACAACTCATTATGTATGGGTGGAAACAAAAGTACCGTTAATGGCTGACTTATGAGAAAAAACAGAGGCCAGAAAGCAGTGGAATGACATATTCAACATGCAAACAAAAAAGTGAAGAATTAAATTTCCAGGGAAACCATTCTTAACACTTCTACATCCAGCAAAACTATCCTTCTGAAATGAAGGTAAATCAAAACATCTCCACATAAACAAAAATTGAGATGATTCATTGTTAGAAGATCTGCCTAAAAAAATACTGAAGGAAATCCTCCATGCTGAAAGAGAATGACATCAGACAATAAATCAAATCCAATTGTGTGTTTAAAGCAATATTTATAACCAGGTGTTACTGAGCTTATACAGATATAATATAGATGGGAAAACAAAAGCACAAAGGAAGTGGGAGGAAATGGAGCTTTGCTGGAGCAAAGATGCTATTTTTTGTCAGAAGTAAGTCAATATTAATAAAAAATAGATGGTGATAAGTTTAAGATGCAGGGATTGGGGGCACCTGGCTGGCTTAGTCAGTAGAGCATCTGACTCTTGATCCCAGAGCTGTGAGTTCAAGCCCCACATTGGGAGCCTACATAAAAAATAAAAAAAATAAAGATGTAGATACATGCTGCTTGCAGGAGTCAGGCCTCAACAAACTGATAAAAAATGAACATAAAGGGGCAGAGGAAGACATACTACAAATATACCAATCAAAAGCAAGCTGTGGTACAAATATGAATGTTGGATAAGGTGGGCTTTGAGATGCAGAATTTGATAATGACAGGTGGATCAATGCATGATAATGAAGAGTCTACCAAAAAGATGTAACAATTATTAACTTGTGTGTACTTTGTGTTTATTTAGGAAACTGTGCAGGTCTATCCTAAAACTATTTTTCTAAATTTTCTTCTAATTTTGTTTTCATAAGTAAAGATTTAATATACAGAGCTTTTTTTTTAATTGTGAGAAGGAACTAAGTTGATTACTTTTAATATTTAAAAAACCATTAATATCATTAATTGAATAGTCCAATGTAATGATCCTTTATTATATTTGGAAGTCTGATATATGGCTAGATCTATTTATTGTAGCTCTATTCTGTTTTATTTATATATTTGCATATATCCAAACCCATACTACACTGCATATTGAATCTTACTTTTTGTCTCTTTTTTAATTTTATTTTTTATTTTTTAATTTATATCCAAGTTCATTAGCATATAGTGCAACAGTGATTTCAGGAGTAGATTTCTTAATGCCCCTTACCCATTTAGCCCATCTCCCCCTCCCACAACCCCTCCAGTAACCCTCTGTTTGTTCTCCATATTTAAGAGTCTCCTCTGTTTTGTCCCCCTCTTTGTTTTTATATTATTTTTGCTTCCCTTCCCTTGTGTTCATCTGTTCTGTGTCTTAAAGTCCTCATATGAGTGAAGTCATATGATTTTTGTCTTTCTCTGACTAATTTTGCTTAGCATAATACCCTCTAGTTCCATCCATGTAGTTGCAAATGGCAAGATTTCATTTTTGATTGCCAAGTAATACTCCATTGTATATGTATACCACATCTTCTTTATCCATTCATCCATCAGTGGACATTTGGGCTCTTTCCATACTTTGGCTATTGTTGATAGTGCTGCTATAAACATGGGGGTGCATGTGTCCCTTCGAAACAGCACACCTGTATCCCGTGGATAAATGCCTAGTAGTGCAATTGCTGGCTCGTAGGGTAGTTCTATTTTTAGTTTTTTGAAGAACCTCCATACTGTTTTCCAGAGTGGCTGTACCAGCTTGCACTGCCACCAACAATGCAAAAGAGATCCTCTTTCTCTGCATCCTCACCAACATCTGTTGTTGCCTGAGTTGTTAATGTTAGCCATTCTGACAGGTATGAGGTGGTATCTCATTGTGGTTGTGATTTGTATTTCCCTGATGATGAGTGATGTGGACCATTTTTTCATGTGTCGGTTGGCCATCTGGATGTCTTCTTTGGAGAAGTGTCTATTCATGTCCTTTGCCCATTTCTTCACTGGATTATTTGTTTTTTGGGTGTTGAGTTTAATAAACTCTTTACAGATTTGGATACTAAACCTTTATCCAATATGTCATTTGCAAATATCTTCTCCCATTCCATCGGTTGCCTTTTAGTTTTGCTGATTGTTTCCTTCACTGTGCAGAAGCTTTTTATTTTGATGACATCCCAGTAGTTCATTTTCACTTTTGTTTCCCTTGCTTCTGGAGACATGTTGAGTAAGAAGTTACTGCCACCAAGATCAAAGAGGTTTTTGCCTGCTTTCTCCTTGGGGATTTTGATGGCTTCCTGTCTTGCATTTAGGTCTTTCATTCATTTTGAGTTTATTTTTGTGTATGGTGTAAGAAAGTGATCCAGGTTCATTTTTCTGCATATCGCTGTCCAGTTTTTCCCAGCACCACTTGCTGAAGAGACTGTCTTTATTCCATTGGATATTCTCTCCTGCCATTAGTTGGCGAGACATTTATGTGTCCATTTCTGGATTCTCTATTCTGTTCCATTGATTTGAGTGTCTGTTTTTATGCCAACTAACTTTGTGTCTCTTTTGTTTAACTGGAAATGGCATAGATCAGAATATGTTTTAACTATTTATTACATTTATTGAGTAGTTGTGTGTTCTCTGTTTTGTTTTTATTTTATTTTAAAAGTGAATCTGAGACCATTCTCCACTTAAAGGAACCTGGGCTCCTGAGAAAATGACTGATTTCAGGGCTAGGCAGAAACGGTTCAGGTTGAGCCTGGAGCATGATGTTATTACTGCTCAGAAGTAACGGTTCATGTCAAAAGAATTTGGGAGCCAATTGAATCTGGGAGGATATGCACATCAAACAAATAAGGATATTAACAGATTACAACCCCAATGCCGAAGACAATAATTCAAGCCCATGTTCATATAAATAAATACATCAGTTAAATAAAGGAGAAAGGGAACAGTTTTCTAATAGTAGAATGCCAACCAACAAATGTAGAGTGAATGGTGGAGTTAGACAATCACTATTTAGCAAGTGTCACAGTAATAATTCCAACAAAAATTATCAATGGATGCAAGAGCTAGCTGTTGAAACTTTGATGAGGAACAGGATATTTATATGACCTCAAAGTATCTTTCCACAAAATACTAACAACAAAGGGGAATTGAAAAGGGGATAATAGTAACTTTACAGTGGAAAAGGCTGGTAAACACCACCTTATTCAAGTGATCAAGGTTAACATCCTTAGGAATGGAACAAACTATCATCTGTGCCTCTTGATATATTATGCACTGCAAAAGACACAACATCATGTATCTGGTGATCCTGCCAAAGATGCAAAATCTGAACTTAATCATGGAGGAACATCTATCAACCTGAGTTGAAGGACCTCCTACAAAATAATTGGCCTATCCTCTTCAAAAATGTCAAGGTCATGAAAGACTAGGAAAGACTGAGGAACTATTTTAGATGGTAGGAGATTAAAGAGATATTATAATGCAATGTGTAATCCTTGATTGGATCCTTAAAAATTACTTTTTTCTTTTTTTTTTTTACTCTATAGGGCATAGTAAATTAATGAGCAAATGTTTAATACTGTCTACAGATTGAATAATAATATCTTACTATTAATCTTCTGATTTTGATAATTGTGTGATAGTTATATAAGAGAATGTTCTTGTTCTTAGGAATTACACATTGAAGTATTCAAAGATGAAAGGCAGCATGTCTGCAACTTACTCTTCAAAATATGTATTAAAGCAAATGTGGCAAATGTTGAAATTTGGGGAATTTGGATGAAGAGCGCCCAGGATTTCTTTATATAACTTTTAAACTTTTCTGTAAGTTGTGGGTCACCCGTGTGGCTCAGTTAAACATCCAACTCTTGATTTCTACTCAGGCCATGATCTCACAGTTTGTGGGGTCAAGCCCAGCATCACACTCTGTGTTGACAGCATGGAGCCTGCTTGGGATTCTCTCTCTCCCTCTTTCTCTCTCTGCCCCTCTCCTGCTCTCTCTCTCTCAAAATAAAAAAGTTAAAAAAAATACTTTTCAGTAAGTTTGAAATTATTGCAAAATGAAAAGTTATTGAAAACTAATACATTTTCTTCCCTAAAAATTATTGGACTTTTTTAAAAATGTCAGTCTCAGTTATGTATTTTTTTTAATGTCTATTAATTTTTGAGAGAGAGACAGAGCATGCAAGGGAGGGAGAGGCAGAGAGAGACACACAGAATCTGAAGCAGGCTCCAGGCTCCAAGCTGTCAGCACAGAGCCCAACATGGGGCTCGAACCCACGAACCGTGAGATCATGCCCTGAGCCAAAGTCAGACACTTAACTGACTGAGCCACCCAGGTGCCCCAGTTATATCTTTTTTTAAAATCACTCTTTGGGACCTTGGTAGTGCTTGTTCAATGTTTGTTTTTGGTGTCCATTTTGTGCTAGAGTCTGAGGACAGAGGTAAACTTGCCCGCATGAAATTCAGGAAATTCAGTTTTGCCCACATGAAGTTTTCAATCTAGTAGAGAAAACAATTGTACAAATAATTGCATAAATGTAATTATTATGTGATCATTCCTGCAACAACACGTGTACTTCACAAAGTCATGTGCAGACTGCACTTCATTCCTTCGTTGTGAAAGACAGATGAAATCTCACTTTGTCTATCTGAATGTCCTTTCTGTCCTACAATAGAGCTGCAACGTCAGGAGGCCATTAAGAGTCCACTCAGCTGACTTGTTGCTTCACTGTGTGTTTCTGTTGGAGTGCTAGGAATTAAAGAGGGAAGTGATAGTGGGTGTTTTTCTGTAAGCTAAAAATCTTTCCATCTTGAAAAGCAATAAAGTCTGTTGTAGAAGAGGGGCACATTTTCAGACCTCCTGTTCATTACAGAGATAGGCATCTAAGGAACTTTGAGCCATGTTCTGGGTGACTTTCTTGAAATTCGAACAAAAAGGAGTTTGTTACAGGGCTCACAAGGGCAATTCTGAAAGCTTCATTAATTCGAATAATAACTTCCAATTAATTCATTAGTCACTTCCTGATGTTCTGAAATCATGAGTTTTGAAAGTTGCTACCTTTAACCTTAGGTGAAATTTAGAATGGTATGATTCTAACGGGTCCAACCTAAGCTAACCTTTTAGCCATTTATAAAAATGCAAAACAGAAGGCTGGGCTCAAGTCTGAGATGGGTAATTTGCAATAATACTCTTCATTCGTGCAGTCTTTGGAATGAAGAATCCTGACACTCCCAGAGGATATTAAGGATCTAGTGATAAATAAAATTAGACCAGGTGCTTCTCCTGGCCAGGGGCCCGAGGCATGATAACAGGGGATATCAATAAGACCATAATGGGAATGCATCCAAAATTCTCCAGCTAACCCCATCCAGTGTAATTATAGCTTTCTGGCAAGGGAGTGGGGTGAGGTGGGGGGGCGGGGTGGGAGGCATCATTGCTCTTCTGCCATCCTTTTCCCTGTTAACTGCTGTGGTCCCTATAGTGATCCCCCAACCTGTGTCTGGGGTGCATCTTTTCCCTACAGCGCTGCCTCCTTGCTAAGACCTGGCCCTCCACCATGGCTGTTGCACCCTCAAAACTATTCTGGAAGCATCTGGCGCTGGCACCCCTTCATCCCCATCAGCCACCACGCATAGCTTTTAGCTCTTAAATGCAGGCATCACTCCATTTTTAGAAAACTGGACACGGAAATACCTCATCCCACAGACTAATAAATTGAGAAATGAGGTGCAGTTCTATAAAAGGATTTCCCAGAAAATCCTTCTGAAAACTGAGCTTCCTGATAAGCAGAGGCAGATTTACTATGAAGCTGACAAGGCTTAAGCCACTCGGTCCCTCATTTGCAGACGCCCTTCCAAAGGCCCTGGGCGGATCCCCAACAATGTGTTTATAGAGCCATATGTTTTTATAAATTCACAAAAGCACAGTATTGTAACTGAAATTGGTTAAGGTTATTGTCTCTTTCCACTGCATTAGGATCCAGGTAAAGAGTGTGTTGGGTCTAAACCCATGTAGTCTGGGTTGAATGGGACATTCTATGTGGTTCAAATTCACTTTGGTGTATAGTTATTCAAGACATATCCAGGATTAGGAATGGCTCTCAGGAACATCCCTACCAACCACAGGATGACCCCCTCAGACTCATGATGGGAAGGGGCAATGGTCATGAGTATGTAAGTAAGGGAGCAGAAACAGGTCAGAAGAAAGACTGGTTCAAAAGGCTTTCCTCTCACCAAAGGCCTTGGCCTAATCGAGTCTCACTTTCCCCCAAAGCCCTACTCTTTTGTGTGTGGAGTTCTAGAAGTTTTTCTGTGCTCAAAGAGGCAGAAAGTTCCTTAGTGTGCAGTGAACACTGACTCTCCTTCACTGGAGTGAGGTGAAATTAATGCCACCTTCAAGTTCCAGCTCTCAGCAGATTCTCTGTGCTCAGCCGATAAAGACTATAATAGGCCCATTTCTGAAAAGCTACAGTTTTGTAAATGAAATATTTAAATATCTTGGAGGATCTCTGTATTGAGAAGGATCTCAGGGAGAATCTTTATGTAAAATGGATACTTGCTTCCAAATTATTCTGTTCCAAGGTTTAATAATAATATTAAATTATAGCTAACATACTTTGGGATACTTGTTTTGTGCCAGGCACTATGCTAAGTATATTTAATGTGGGTGATTTAATTTTCAAATTAACTCAGTGAGGGAGTTGCTATAATTATCCCAATTTTAGAGATGAATCAATTGAGGCTTAGTAAGTAACTTGCTGAGAACTTCCTGCTGTGAAGTGGTAAAGCAACTTCCAAAAGCTGTGTTCTTTTGGAGCTCCTGGGTGTCTCAGTTGGTTGGGCGTCCGACTCTTAATTTCGGCTCTTATTTGATCTCTTATTTTAGAGAGAGAGAGAGAACATGAGCAGGGGAGAGGGGCAGAGGGAGAGAGAGAATCTTAAGTAAGCTCCACGCTCATCCCGGAGCCTGACTCTGGGCTTGATCCCATGTTTCTGGAATCAGGACCTGAGCCGAAATCAAGAGTTAGGTGCTCAACCCACTGAGCCACCAGGAGCCTCATAAAAACATAGTTTTAAAAAGTTATATGCTTTTGAGTTTTAGGGATTGCTTTTTATGTAATTTAATTTTGTTTTATAATTACATAATGTAAGCTTGGTTCTAAAGTAAAATCTATAAAAACCTAGACTTTATTCTTTTCGATGCTATTTCATCCTTCCCCTTTTTGTGTCGTTTATTCTTCCAAGAATTTATATATATGTACACACATACACACCAATATCATTCTTGGGTAAATGGTAGCATTATCTACATACTTGTCTCTACTTTGCTATACTTGAAGAAAATAAGACCAAATGATGCACTTGAACCTAAGTATGCAGAGTTGAAGGCATAATCATATGAAAACTTCCAAAGTGACTTTAAAACATAGTTATTTGATGACTGCTTTGATTACTTGAAAAGATACTGGGGAACCATCTGAGTGTTTTGAAAACTGGTAAACTAAAGAAAAGAATCAAGAATGTATCCTACTCTTTTTAAAAGAAATTTACTCCAAATATTCAAGTGTATGTATTAATTGTACAAACTGTCGATGAGAAGCTTCTCTTCACCCAGGCATTTCAGCTACTATTAGAAGGAACAATAGAGTTGGAGGATCCCCATTCTGTAATCCCTAATGAATTACTGTAATGTAGGCAGTGATCATCAACACTTATTAACACCACAAAAAGGAGACAATTTAGATATAACAAAGCTCACAGTGGAAGCACACACCACCACCTATAAAGTAGTTTTGCCAGAAAGGTAAAATAAATAACTCAAACTTGATTCTGATCAAGCCTCTTCATCTGTTACAGAAACAAGGGAAAGGGAGTATGTTAAAGGGCGTGATGAGGATGCAGTCAGAAAATTGTCAAAAAATATTTTTAGAAAAAAATAGCTTTTTTTCGGACTGTAGGGGAACCCATAGCGACTACTGATGGTGTTTGATAAAATTCAGAAGTTATTACTCATGTTTTAGATGTGCTAACGTTATTGAGGGGGTTTTGATTCTTTATAATTTAGACATGCGTTCTGAAATATTTACAGATAAAATATCCTGTCTAGGATGTGCTCCAAAATAAGTCAGTGGAGTGTCATCTATGTTATTGCAAATGGCACGGTTTTCTCTTTTTGTGACCAAATATTGTTCATTTTCCTTATCCATTCCTTAATGGACACTTAGGTTGTTTCCATGTCTGGGCTGTTATGAATATACTCGAGCATAGGGGTGAAGATATATTTTTGAAATACTGATTTCATTTTCTTCAGCTATATGCCCACAAGTGAGATTGCTGGATCATACGGTATATACCTATTTTTAATTTTTTGAGGAACTTCCGCACTGTTTTCCATAGCGGCTGCACCAATTTACATTTCCACCAATAGTATCCAAGGTTTCTCTTTTTTCCCAATCCTTGCTAGCGCTTGTTATCTGCTTTTTGATAATAGCTATTCTAACGTGTGAGGTGATATCTTGTGCTTTTGATTTGCATTTTCCTGATGATTACTGATGTTGAGTACATTTTCATATACCTGTTGGCCATTTGTATGTCTCTTTTGGAATAATGTCTGTTTAGATCCTTTGCTGATTTTAATTGGATTATTATTATTGAGTTTGCTATTGAGTTGTGTGAGTTCCTTATATATCTAGATATTAACCCATTTTCAGATACACGATTTGCAAATATTTTCTCCCATTCCATAGGTTGCCTTACATTTTGTTGATCATTTCTTGTGCTGTGCAGGATTCTTTGCTGTAGTCCAACTTGTTTATTGTTGCTCGTGTGTATACTTTACATTGTATTGAGCTTCAGGTTCCTATTAGATACCCAAGTGGGGATGTCTATATAGATGCATAATCTGGGGCTCAAGGAGAGGATAGGGATGGAGAAAAAATTTTGGAGTTGTATCTGGATGGCATTTGAGCTATGGGCCAAGATGAGATAAACTTGAGAATGAGGATAGGTAAAAGAGATGCCTGAATACTGACCTCTCAGCCCTTCTGCATTTAGAGGTTCAGAAGGAGAAGGAGCTAGCAGTTGACCAAACCCAATTCAAAATGACCTTCTATACCCAGGAAGAGCACTCTAGGAGAAGTAGCTCTCTGGGTATGGTACACATAAACTGTGCATGCATGACCTCTGTAATAACCACTGAGGTAGCAGACATCTTAGCAATATTGCCTGTTCTGTGTTTATTGGCAACTCCAGTTTGCTTGTGATGAGGTTGAAGTTTAGAGAAGTGAAGCCACTTATTTATCCAAGCTCAAAGATCATGAGAGTACATTTAAACTTCAAAGCCCATTCCCATTTATGGCACGTGGCCATGGAGGTAGTGGCCAACACAACTTCAAGGGCACCGTTCCCATAAACTGTAATGTGAATGGCGCCCCCTGGACTTGCATAATGCACAGTATGTCAAACCGTAGGTGGCAGCCTGCACCTTTTCTTTCTATGTCTTGCTGCCGTGGCATCTTCCCTGCAAGGTTCCGCTCCTTTTAACATAAATATCTAAGTCCTTCCAAAGCTTCCTGATAAAAGAGGTTTATCATGGTGATTATAGGCTTGACCATTCGAGCAAAGCAAAAATTTGTTCAAGTCATAGCTCAGCCTCTTACTAGCTGTAACCCCTTAAAGCTTCAGTTTCTTCATCTGTGAAATGAAGAAAATAAGAGCAGCCACCTCCAAGGGATATGTAGGTATTAAAAGAAAGAAGGCATGAAGAAAGTTTACCATGCTTTGCTCAATGCTTTTTGTCTGGTATTAACTTATTTTTGCTTTTAACTACTCCTTCCTCAGCCAAGACATTGGTTCTCAGGAGAGATGGAAGGTTTTATGGAAAGAATAGGAATCAAATTGGGTTCAAATCCACCAGCAAATTAATGAAAAGGGCACCAGGGAACAGGAACCAGTATGCAGAACAAAGATACGCAGCTCAGCAAGTGAGGAAAACAATTTGGGTGACTGTTTGGATCGGTTACTATTTCTGTACAGAAAAAAAAAAAAAAAGCTTGTTTTATTTCAAGTATAAAAAAAGTCATTTGTCACAAATCTGGTTTTGTTTCTATTTACTTTGTGCACATAAGGAATTCCAGGACTGTGTGAAGGGAATTGTTTAAACCTCTGAAATCTAGACTATTGGCCCTGTCATTCCATTACGGGGCAGGGCATTAAGAATTAAAGGCAGAGTGGCCCAAGGGATTGAAATCTATTTACAACCTAGTTACAGTATATCCTGTTTTCCCCCTGCTGTATTCAACTGAGTGTCTAACAAAAGATTCTTCCACATACCTGAAAATAAAATGAGGTTCTGGTGACAGTGTCTATGAGAAATTGACATAATATGTTTGGGTTTTATTTTTGTCAAAGGTACATAATGTTTTCCAGGTTTTTCTGCTCTTTCTTCCCCATTCTTAAAAGAAATGAGAGGCAAGAGGCCAGTCTTGAAAAGGGGGAGAAGTTCTGGCCAAGAGCCCAGGATCATACTTCTGGTCTCAGAAGGAAATGTTAAGATGGGCTGAGTTTTAAATGAAGACAGAGGAAAAAAATTCTGTGTTCTGGAGTCTGACATCATCGTCCTCTGCGGCCTCCACCCCAACCTCAAACAACTGTGAAATCATTTTTTTAAATTTGATTTTTAAGTAATCTCTACGCCCAATGTGGGACTTGCATCTACAACCCCAAGATCAAGGGTTACATGCTCCACTAACCCAGCCAGTCAGGAGATCTACAACTGTGCAATAATTTAATATTGAAAAAAGTTACTTTTAAATGTTTATTTGATTCACTTATTTTTAAAGATTTTATTTTTAAGTAATTTCTACACCCAACATGGGGCTCAAACTCATGACCCTGAGATCAAGAGTCACATGCTCTATTGACTAAGCCAGCCAGACACCTCTCAATTCACTTTCATTTAAAGACCTTGATCCGGTGTGAGGAATACAGCAGGATCATCCCACTTCTGCCACCTCCATGCATACTTCATTCCATAGGAATGGGAACAAAGGTGGACTTCCTTGGCTACCTTCAAGAATGTGCAAAGTGAATCCTTCCAAGAGAGGGAATATTCAATCCTTTTTTATTTTTTTTATTTTTTTTAATGTTTATTTTTGAAGGAGAGAGAGACAGAGTATTAGTGGGTGAGGGGCAGAGAGAGAGTGGGAGACACAGAATCTGAAGCAGGCTCCAGGCTCTGAGACATCAGCCCAGAGCTCAATGCAGGGCTCAAACCCACGAACTGTGAGATCATGACCTGAGCTGAAGTCAGACGCTTAACCAACTGAGCCACTCAGGCTCCTCAATCCTTTTTTTTATGGAAAAATTTTGCTGTATACAAAAGTGGAGACAATAGTATAATGAGCCCCCATATAACCATCATTCAACTTAACAATGACCAACTCATAACCTATCTAGTTTCCTCGATACTCTCCATTAACTCAAACTAGGTGAAGCAAATCTCACCACTGGATCATTTTTTCCACAAGTATGTATGTATCTTTAAAATATAAGAACTATTTTTTACATAACCAGAATCATTCCTACACTTTAAAAAATTAACACTTAATATCATTATGTATTCGGTTTGTGTTCAAATTCCCTGATTGTCTCATAATTGTTTATTATTTTTGGTTATAGTCAAAACCCAAATAAAATCTATGTATTGTACAGATGATACATTTAAGTCTATTTTAATCTAAAGGTCACTCCTCCGTCCTTTTTCTTTTCTTTTCTTTTCCTTGCAATTTATTCATTAGAGAGACTGGGTTAGTGTCTTAGAGAGTTTTCCATATAGTCTGTATTTGGCTGATTTTATCTTTTTCTGACTCCTGTACATTCCTGTAAATTTGTAGTCAGATCTAGAGACTTAATCCAGTTTGAGTTTTTTGGCAAGAATCCATCATAGGCGGTGTGAATTTCCATCAGGAGGTGTATAATGGCTGGTTGTCTCTTTTTTGTGATATTAGCAGTTATTGATAATGATTATATAAGAAAGTGTAAGTTGGTGGTAGTAAAATTATCATTCCTTATGATGTATTTAGCGGAAATATTTTATAAGGAGAAACTTCTCATTTACTACTTGGTTAAAATGCAGATTGTATAGGAAAGGGGCTGAGTGCTTGGTTCTTTCTTTCTTTCTTTCTTTCTTTCTTTTTTTTACTAGTTTTCAAAATAATAAGTTGGCTCCCTAGTATCCTGCAAATAGGACTGGTGCATGTTTTTTGTTTTGTTTTGTTTTGTTTGTTTACAAATGAAAATTTAAATGTATTATGATAAATTCATAGATTTTTAAAATACCTTTGATGGTTTCAATACATTGCAGTTATTATTCTTCTTAGTGTTCAAATTGTTCCATCTTTTAGTAGAGGCAACTTCATCAAGTTAACCCGTGAGTCCTTCTGACACAAACCTTGTGCTTTCTAGTATGGTAGCACAGTCCAGGCTCATCTTAGGATTTTCTTTTCTGTTCTAAATTTGGATCAACCATTTCTCCAAAGAGTCCTGGTTCCTTTTGGTAGAAAATTAAGATCCAGAGAACACATTCTGAGTACTACGTGGGCTCATTTTATTGGGTTGATTATTTGTTTCTAGGCTTTTTCCATGGACAAAGCTAGGAAATACTTTTTTTTTTTTTTTAAATAAAATGTATCATGAGTTCATATTGATACTTTCATTTCAAATTCAAGACTTAAGGGTTTTTACTTAACCTCATCAGTCTCACATCTGTGTTTCCTTTTGCCAGTATTAATTATTTTCTTTCACTCTGATGAATACTATTTTTAAGGATGTTCAGAGAAAAGGATTCCAAGGTCTTCTGCGGACAGAATATGATGCTGCTTGCTTCCCCACAGAATTCATTGATTTGAGCAGGGGCAGGTGCAATTTACATTTTAAAAATTGAAATTGAAATGATTGTGTTTAAGAGCACAGGGACTTTTTATTGTTTTATCTTCAATTATTTCGAAGGGTTGGTTGGAAAACCTGCTCCCAGAGATGGTTCTTTTCAGTCTCAGAGGAACCAGTTGGCTCTCAGAGAAGCAAGAGTGAGTGACCGGACTTGGTGTTTGTAGGAGTTTGGGGTTTGATTTTAGGTCACCTCTCTTCTTACCTTGGGAGCCATTTGTGGATGAGGAGGTTCTGAAATAATTTCTGGATGCTGCAAGTTATCAATCTGAGGTCTGGGAGCAGGACAGATACTAGGACCCTGTGTGGGACACTTATTTGGGAGAACACATCAGAAGAGTTAATAAAGCAAAATCAACTAGGGTTTGTCATTTCTCATGGGGCTTATTATCTTAGGAGAAGTAGGTGTCTATCCCATACAAACTCCAGGTGCCACTTTATCATGGGGAGAACCTAAGAAAAAGAAATTTCCAAAGGTCTGATCTTAACTACTGTAACTTCTGGTGAGAGGCTGGCAGGTCTCCTGCCTCGCCGAATTGTACAACTACAGAATGGCAGAGTTGAAAAGTCCCTGAGTCATCTAACCAGGTTTTCAGCTTTCCTGGAGAAGGAGCTAGAGCCTTTATTTAAAAACAAACAAATGAGGGCCACCTGGGTGGCTCAGTCGGTTGAGTGTCAGACTTTGGCTCTAGTCATGATCTTGTGGTTCATGAGTTCTAGCCCCATGTCTGGCAAGCTGTTGTCAGCCTGTCTGCTTCAAGTCTGCTTCGGATCCTCTGTCTCCCTCTCTGCCCCTCCCCAACTTGTACTCTCCCAAAAATAAGAATAGTTTTTTAAAAAAGATTTAAAAAACAAACAAATGAGGGGTGCCCGGGTGGCTCAGTCGGTTAAGCATCGATCATGATCGATCAGGTCATGATCTCATGGTTTGTGAGTCTGAGCCCACCTTGGGCTCTGCGCTCACAGCTCAGAGCCTGCTTCAGATTCTCTGACTTGGTCTCTCTCTCTCTGTCTCTCTCTCTGCCCCTCCCCTGCTTTCGCTCTGTCTCAAAAATAAATAAACATTTTAAAACCAAAAAAGCATGCAAACAAAAAATAAATAACTATGCAACTTAGATCCATTTAATCATGCTCTCAGCAGAAGGTTTAGTAATCTCAGTATTAAACACTACCCCCAGGGATTCTTATCTTTAGGGAAGTTTTAAAAACATTGTAATTCAACACCCTCATTTTTCAAAGGGCAGATTGAGATGCATAGGAAAAGTGATTTATCCAAGTCCCCAGCTGGCAATTAATATTCCTGAAGGACACATACCCTACAGTTACTACCCATGAACACACCCACCTATAGATAACCATATGTTTTTCTTTAAAATGTTAGTTATGTATTTGCCCAAAGGGTTCATAGACAAAGAAGATTACATACATTAGCATTTATGGGTCTCTTGTGGCTAATTCCATGGTAAGAGAGAACTTTTTAATTCATTGTATTTGTTTGGCTTTATGATCTCAGAAAGGTCTTTTTCAAAGCAAAAGATGTTTTCAGAACTTGGCTTTATTGGGAGATATAAGACTTTGAAATGTAAACATACCTTCTTGTACAAAGAACCCTAATGAGTCAGAAGGCCTGTTTACAGAAAAACAAACATTTACAATTGAAAGCAAGATGAAAGCACAACACAAGGATTATTTCCCTTATCTTGGACCTTGGCCAGAGTTTATTCACCTACATCTACCTATATAATGTAGATCAGTTGTCTTCAGGAACATTGTTCTGGAGAAGGTAACAGATGTGCTGCCAACAAAGATTTTTTTCTGTTCAAAGTTTGGGAAATGCTGCATTAGGCTACCCTGTCTTCAAAATCCACGTTGGGCCCGAGGGCAGAGTAAGAAATAGAATACACACCATGCACGCATTGATGACAAAATGAGTAGGAGTGCACCAGGTTCAGAGTGAGGAACGGGAGACCATGGCTTGTTTTTAAAAATTAGATACCGTGTGACACATTATGTTTTCCATTTTGCCTTGGTTGCTGGAAAGCCTAGCTCTAAATTAATGCTTAATGCAATAACTATTTTATCCCAGGTTGTCATCTCAATTATTGGCTCCTTCTCAGAGGCCGTGTTTATTTTTAGCATTCTATTACATGTGTTTTTGTTAGCAATAGCTTCAGGCTATTGTGGGAGGTATAACGGACTGGTGTGTGAGTTCTGGAGTTGGACACGCTGTGGGCAAGTCACTTATTTGCTGTGTCTGAGTTTCCTCATCTGTTGATGAGGATTAAACCTGCCGAGAGGATTAAATAAGGCAATGTTTAGAAAGTGTTCGGCAGAGTACCTGGGACATGGTAAGTGTTGACTGTACGTAACAGCAAAACTTCGGCAGTATGATACAGATTAGGAATACCTTAAATAAATGCTTTTAATGCATATTCTGATAAAGTCATTTTATCATTTCAGTCTATTATCCAGAATTGCTCCTCGTAATAAAAGTGAATAAATAATGTTTCCAGTGTGCTAAGTACTTTTAAGTGTGTTTTACATGTTAACTTATGCACGCATATGTTTCTGATGTTCATTAATGGAAATGTTTTGATCTGTACAACAACCCCGTGAGGTGGGACTATCGTTTTCTCAGTTTTACAGATGAGACAGACGACTGAGGGACAGAGAGGGAACTTGCTCAAGTTCATAAAGATAGAGGGATAGAAGTGGGGTTCACCCTCAAGTACTCCAACTCCAGAGTGGTTTAACCATGGTGCATTCTGCTTCCAGCCAATATTCATTCAGCACTCACTATGTGCCAGGCTCTGCGACAAGGGCATTACCTGTAGTATCTCATTTGGTCCTTCCAACAACCATATGATATTGGAAGGTGCCATTTGAGAAAAACAAAAACAAAAACCTTGGCTCTAATGTAAAGATCATTTATGAAAACATCTGCAAATGAAAAGTATCATCAAGATTTATATATTATTTCCTCTTTGACCATGGAAACTCTTTGTTAGTGGAATTCATGATTGAAGAATAGAAGATCTTGTGTGAAAAGGGACCCAAATAATGAACAAAGCCACAAAGGCCTTATAAATATTCATCTTCACTAAAATTACAGCAGTAAAGACACTACACTCAATAGACTAGCCATAGCATTTCCCATTCTTGGTTACTAAGAACCCGGATGCCTGTTGTGTCTCACCACCCAGTTGTAGGAAAAATATGGCAGCTGCAACAAGACTTGGAATGATTTGCACTTCAGATTCACTCAGTGTGAAATTTTTGGCAATGTGGAATAATATGCAAATGTATGTGAGAGGCCTAGAATTTCTCTTAAAGGCAAACTGGTATTCATAAAGGCACATAAAGGTCAATGGAATTGTTGGGTCCACATCCATGAGCTGATGAGTGAAGAACTTGCCAACATTGATATGTCTCCTGAAGGTGAAAATACTTGCAAGGAAGAGAAGCAGGAGGAGTTCTTTCTGGTCTGGGATCACTTTTCAGGTTTAGGATGCTCTGACACGAATCCAGCTAAACCTAAGGGCCTAGG
Source organism: Panthera onca (assembly GCF_046562875.1). Taxonomy (NCBI): domain Eukaryota; kingdom Metazoa; phylum Chordata; class Mammalia; order Carnivora; family Felidae; genus Panthera; species Panthera onca. The sequence goes on along the minus strand of NC_138346.1, from coordinate 170,581,907 downwards.
ATCAACTATTATGCTGATATTATCACAGGCCAAAAAAAAAAAAAAAAAGAGTCAATTTCTTTGAAGTATAGGCCACATGAAAATTTTCCAAGACAGCCTCAGGATTTTGATCTACTACTCAGAGACATGAATGATTAATGCCTCAGTGAAGCAGCTCAGTTGCTGATGAAGCCAGGCATTTCAGTGTGTGATTACTGTTGCCATTCGGGTTCTTCAGGAATGAGACTCCAAGATGGAATATAGATGCAGATGTATATTGAGGATCAACGCCTGTGGAAGGGAAAGGAAGGAAACTGGGGTGGGCAGAAGGAGACGACAACTTGTTTCACCTCCAACTGTGTCACCTGACACCCACTGGGAACTCCAGGGTTGAATTGGCCTCTGAGTTGTCCTGCACTGAGTCAAAATGGCCAGGCGACCCCATATTGGATGTGGGCTACCCGTGGAAGGGCATAACCTTGGAGGAGGCATTTTTCCAAAACTAAAGCAATCTCTGAAGACATCAAGAATGGTCTGCTGAAAGCACTTCCATCAACTGAGGCAACAAGCCCTTCCTGGAAGAGGATCTGGGTGGCTTATGTCCACAACCACCAGAGTTACTCAGAGGACCATTTCCACTCAGTTAAATAATTTTTGTTAGGCCTCTTAAGGGGAGCACATTAACAGGAGTAGAGAAAAGCTTCTGGTGTCTATTATCACCAAATTATTTCAGCTTGGGGCCTTTCTGAGATCCAGGAGCTGAGAATCTGTTTGGGAATCCCTGAACTCTCTTGGCTGGGTTAGGAGGGAAATGAGGGTAAATTTAACTGGAATGAGGGTAAATCGTGCTCAATGAACCAAAGAGAGAAAGGAAAGTTGTTACATTTGTGACATGTAATAGTGATAAATTGTACTTTTCAAAAGTGGGAGGAAATTAACCAAGGTATCTTTGTGGATTAAGGACATTATGCTAAGTAAAATAAGTCAGTTGGGAGAGACAAATACTGTAAGATCTCCCTTATAAGATGAATAAGTTCTGGGGATCTAATGTAGAGCATAGTGACTATAGTCAACAAAACTGTATTGTATACTTAAAAGTAGCTAAAAGAGAAAAGAATAGATCTTAAAAGTTCTCGGGGTGCCTGGGTGGCTCAGTCGGTTGAGCGTCCGACTTCGGCTCAGGTCACGGTCTTACAGTTCGTGGGTTCGAGCCCCACGTCGGGCTCTGTGCTGACAGCTCAGAGCCTGGAGCCTGCTTCACATTCTGTGTCTTCCTTTCTCTCTGCCCCTTCTCTGCTCATGCTATGTCTCTCTCTGTCTCAAAAATAAATAAACATTAAAAAAAAAAGTTCTAAACACACACACACAGGTAACTATGTGAGGTGATAGATATGTTAACTAACCTTATTATGGTAATCACTTTGCAATATATGTGTATATCAAATCATCACATTGTACATCTTAAACTTACACCATATTATATGTCAATTAGATCTCAATGAAGCTGCAGAAAAAAAAAGAGTCAAATTAAAAAAAATACACACACACATACACACACACACGGTAAAATCTTGGTTTGTGAGCATAATTTGTTCTGGAAACATGCTTATAATCCAAAGCACTGTATATTAAAGTGAATTTCCCCATACAAAATAATGGAAACTCAGGTGATTCATTCCACAACCCAAAAATATTCATATGAAAATGAATATAATACTGCAATATAATACAAAGTAATAAATAAAGTACAAAATATAAATGAAAAAGAAACAAATTAACCTGCACTTATCTTCGAAAACCTTCATAGCTGGTGTGAGGGAGACAGGAGAGAGGGTTATTATGTAGGACAACTTTCACTATCACTAATGAAATCACTGCTGTGTATTGGCTCAGTGGAATCTTTTTCTTTTCATGCAACTTTAACAAGGAACTTATCCAGTGACACTTGATTTTGCCTCCTTTTGAGCATTTCAAAGAAAAGTGCATTGCATTGTTATTAAACAGATTCATTGCTTGCACTGCTATAGATTTGAGTGGTGCTTTTCTACAAAATTTTGCAGTTTCCTACATTTTACACCTCTCCATAATCTCATTTGAAGTGAAGGATTCCTGTGCCTTTTTCTCCTCCTCCTCTGGAGATGAGATCTCCATAACCTCTTGCTGTTGCTCGTGATGCTCGTTGGTGGTCAGCTCCTGGCCATGTTCCTCCACCAGCTCTTGAATGTCCTCCTTATTCACCTCCAGTCCCATGGCCTTCCCCATGGACACAATTTCATCGACAACTGGCAGCTCCTGTTTGCAAGCAAACCTTTCTAAGTCATGTCCAAGAACACAATCAGGCCATAGCTTTCTCAGGCAGAATAGAGGGTTCTCTTGGTGACCCCATCCCAAGCTTTATCGATGATCTTGAGGCAGGTCATGATGTGGAAATGATTTTTCCAAAACTCTCAGGTTTGTTCCTTCAGTCTCCTCGAAGCATTGTTGAAATAGTGCTTTGGTGTAAAACTTTTTAAAGTTTGAAATGACCTGCTGATCCATGGGCTGGAGGATTGGAGTAGTATTGGGAGGAAGGAACTTGACCTTAGTGGACTTGAATTCCTCCAGTAAGTCCTCCTCAAAGCCTGGAGGATGAACAGGAGCATTATCAATAACCAGTAAGGCTTTGAGTAGCAGATTCTTTTGTTAAAGTTATTTCTTCACTGCAGGACCAAAGACCTTGTTGATCCACTCAACAGATAAAATACGGTGACCCAAGCCTTGCTGTTGGGAACTCCACATCACATTTAACTGGCTCTTCTGCACCTTGCATTTCTTGAAGGCTCCTGGATTCTTGGAATGATACATGAGCAGGAGCTTGACTTTGAAATCCCCACTTGCATTAGCACAAGAGGGTGAGATGGTCATTCATGGGCTTGTGACTAGGTACTGCATTCTCTTCTTCTATAATGTAGGTCCTCTTTGGCATCTTTTTTCAAAAAAAGTCCCATCTCATCGCAGTTAAAACTTGCTCCAGTAGGTAACACTTGGAAACCATAAGCTTCTGGGACTTATAGTAGTGAATGCCTCAGCTGCCTTAGCATCCAAACTCACAGCCTCTCCATGCCTCACAACACCATGGATGCCACTTCTCCTCTTAAAGTTATCAAACCATCCCCTGCTTGCCTTGAAGCCTTCTTCATTTTCTGTTGATGTACCTGGCAGTTTACTTACGAGGTCAGTGTACAAGGCCTTTGTCTTCTCACAGATAAAGTTCTCTGTCACAGTATCACCTGCTAGTTGCTTCTCGTTTATCCAAGCCAGAAGCTACTTTTCTACATCTTCCAGAACACATGGCCGTTGCTTTGATATTCTCGTGACTCCTTTTGCTGCATCTAGCCCCCTTACTTCTTCTTTCTTCTTTAATATTGTGCAAATGGTCAGCTAGATTTCTTATAAAATCTTGCAATTTTGGCCACTCACATACTTCATTTGTACTTCTCAATGATTTCCTTCTTAAGCATCTCCCTCTTCTTACCACCTTTCTTTTCAACCTTTTTCTGCATGGGGGCCATTGTATATGCTTGCACGGATGTTGACTACAGTACACTATTAATAAACTCTTGTCATATACTGTATTTAATGTAACTGGCAATAAGGCAGCACAGGACCTAGAATCCATATCTACAGGCAGCCTGACCTAGAATGAAGCAAAGCATTCATAAGCTTACTCTTGTATGGAAAAGCAAAAAACTGTCCATAGGTGCTTTGAAGTGACAAAAAATATACTAGTGCCAGGTGTGGTCACCTTTCAATGTTCTGAAAAATCTGATTTCTGCCGAACACTGTGGCCTGAGACTGAGCATTCGAGCTTGGGAGATGATCACCCACAATCCTGCAGCAAGAGAGAGAAAGAGAATCATTGGCTCAGTTGTGATCATGTGACATCCAGCATCACATACTACTTGTATTGCAAGACATCACTCGTTTATCAAGTTAAAATTTATTAGATATGTTTGTTCGTCTTGCTGAACACCTGCAGAACAAGTTACTTTCAATTCAAGGTTTTACTGTATATCTATCCAGAATGGAACTCTCACTTTCCACCCCTAATGCTCTTTTTTTTTTTTTTTTTTTTTTTTTTTTTTTTGTATTTTAGAGAGAGCATGAGCAAGTGGAGGAGAGGGGCAGAGGGAGAGAGAGAGAATCTTAAGCAGGCTCCATGCTCAGTTTGGGGCTCAATGTGGGGCTGGGTCTCACAACCCTGAGATCATGACCCGAACCGAAATCAAGAGTCGAATGCTCAACCAACTGAGCCACCCAGGCACCTCACCACCCCTCATACTCTTATCCCAGTCTTTCCCAACTCTGTAAAAGACACCACCATTCACCTGGATGCTCAGGTCAGACGCAAATCCTCTTGACTCTGATCTTCAACATTTATCCTTACTGTGACCTAGTCTCTCTACTTCCACTTGCTGCTTTTGCAGGAATGTATGTGTTGGGTTTCATGAGTTATATTTATTATTCACCCAGAGAAATTGTTTTCAGTATGTGGTATGCATTTTTCCTTTTATTACAGTGTCTTCAAGTAAGGCCCTGAATACCAAACTGCTTTTATTGCTCTCATTCTCAAACCAATAGAAGCACTAAATCTTGGTCTTATCTTGGCCCCAGTCATCTTAAAGGAGTCTGTCTTTTCTCATGACTTCTACTTCCTTCCAAGCCACTCACTATTCCACTCTGTATCCTCACCCACCCAACACCTTATTGACACTGCTCTTGATAAGGCCACCAATAACCTCCTAATTGTTGAACTGAAAGGATTGTTTCTGTGACAGACTGTACATTGGAAATGACTCACTTTTCCTTCCATTCTGGATCCATGGCCCATGCACCCTGCATTTATCCCACTGCTTGGCCAACAAGCATCAGACTTGTTTGGTGACTCTCCTTGTAGATTCCACCCTTAATTCTTCTCTCTTCTCATTCTACAACAATGGTTCTTAAACTTCTCTTTTTCTTTTTTCTTTAAAAAAATTTTTTTTCATGTTTATTTTTGAGACAGAGAGACAGAATGTGAGTGGGGGAGGGACAGAGAGAGAGGGGGACACACAATTTGAAGCAGGCTCCAGGCTCTTCACTGTTAACACGGGGCCATGACCTGAGCTGAAGTTGGACGCTTAACCGACTGAGCCCCCCAGGTGTCCCAAATTTCTTTTTTTTTTAAGGATACCTTTGAAAAGATGCTAAAAGCTATGGGATACTCTAACTTGGAAAAAAATGCCTATATTCATGGATTCACAATACTTTAAGTAATTTCAAGAGGTTCCCTCATACCCTGAAGCCACATTAGACTCTCTGTTCTACTTTCTCAACTGGGAGGATGCCAACCACTCTCCAGGCTTTGAGTGTCACTCAGATGTTGATGGCTTTTAAATGTGTACCTGAGCAGCAACCATTTTCCAAAACCTTAATTTTGCATCCCCAATTTCCAACTAAAACATCTCTGTTTATCCCCAAGCACCCTATGCTCAATGTGTATGAAATTGGCCTACCCTCCCTGTCTGATTTCTCTTCCAGGTGGATAATATTGCCATTCACCCAATCACCGTAAAGAAACCTACTCCTTTTACTCCCCGTGTGGGACACCAAAAAAAAAAGAAAAGAAAAGAAACCTGCTCTTCTTTCCTTCCTGTTGCAGCTTCACAAGTTCCCATCCTGTTCTTGTTTGGATTACTGGAGTAGTCTTCTATTTGGTCTGCTCATCTCCCACACTGGCCTCTTCAAATCCATCTTCCACACGGGAGCTACATTTACCTTCACCAACACCCCACATTGTTGAAGGCAGTAATTCCCCAAGTGCGTTTCTAAGAATACAAAATCTGTGTTATGTACTTGGTGTTACATGAACAAGAAAGTTCTTATGGTCAACTGAGTTGGAGAAAAGAGAGAAAAATAATTAGGTTTACTTACTTCTCAGAGTCTTCAATATGCTAAAATGCATTTTGGAGTTCTAACTGGAGATATATAGAGTTTGTCAAACTTTTTGGCAACAAAAGTCTAGTGTTTGGAGTATACTTTGGACAGCTCGTCTCTGAGCTCAAATTTAATTTCCTTCTCTATGTTTCCTTCCAATATCTAGCTGCTATTCTTGATAATGTAGACAATGGGAGGACAGCAGTGTGGTAATCTGAATTCAGGGAGAGCAAGGGTTAAATTTCAGCTCAAGATTTGATTAAATTACTTACTCTCTCAGAACATGTGCTGGCTGGTTTCCATTTGCCCCTCAAGAAGCTGACCTCTATAGACTGCATCCATCCAGGCATCCCTGCTCTCTGGCTTCCAGTTAGGTTTGGCCAATGGGAAGCAGTGGTGGAAAACCATTGGGTCAGAGCAGTGGGAGAAGAGAAAGCAGGGTACTAATCCCCCTCCCAACCCTCCAACTCCCTACCTTGTTGTACCACAGTGTTTTGACCATCTTTCAGTTCCAGCTGTCTCATGTTCTGAGTAACTTTCTCCTTCCTCTTTCCCTTTAGAGCCAGGGGTGATAATGGCTTCTAACAGTTGTTAATCTCTAAGGCTTCATTATCTCTTGTTACTTCCCTTACCTCTGTTCACACCTCTGTAAATAGTCCATTCCTTAAACTTTCTCCAGTTAACCCCCTTTAGTATGCCATCTGTTTCCTACTTGAACGCTGACAATTTAGAACGTTAGTCTCATTACAAAATGAGGATAGTAACACCCACCTCGTGGGACTGTTGAGAATATTCAGCGAAATTGCAGTGAGTATGCCAAGCACCCAGCACAATGCCTGGCACACAGCATTGCTTCCTAAATAAGAGATGACTTCCTTGGTTCTGTTTCTTTCTGCCTGTCCTCCAAATTGTCACATACTCAGGGATCTTCCTGCTCCCTTGCCAGGCTGAGATGGGTAGTGGGAAATAATGCCAGGCCCCAGTCTGAAGATGCAAAGCGGCCACAAAGAGTCAGGCTCCAGTCAGCGGTCACAGAACAAGGATGACCTGTAGGTTCCATTACAGGACCCTGGAACAGCCTGGAACAGAGAATCCTAACAAGGACTGGAACAGCAAGGGTCATGGTGTCTGTGTGCTCAGCATTCTTCTTGGAAGAAAGCTGCCTCTGTACTGGGCCCAGATGGTCTGTGCCCCCACACTAGTCAATTGTTTCCCAAAGAAGAAATCTTTCCAGTTCCAAATCTATTCCTTGTACCCACTAAAGTGATCAAGTGGCCTGAATGGGGAGAGAAGGGGGTAGTGCTATTTGGAAGGGGAAGTCACTTGAACTAGGTTTCCAGTACATTTCCCAACAGGCATAAAAAGGAGAAATTTTAAAATAGTGTTAAAAGAGAAATAATAGAGAATATTTAGGGGATCTGTAGGTGGGTGAACTATTTATCAATAATCACTTGAAATTTATTCACACCGAGCCCTCATAAAGGAAATTTGTGTGTTCGGTATGCTGAACAAGACAAGCCTTCCTTGTGGCATGTAATCAGAATGCGAGTTCGTATGGTATGCTACCTTCCCTTTAAGTGGATTCAGTGGGAGACATTCTTCTTATAGTTCTTGCAAACTCAAAGAGTTTTTTGATCACTCTTAAAGCCAGTAGGACACAGTCTAATTCAGAAATAAAACTATCCAGTTCATTATGCAGCGCTTCTAACTTTACTCAAAAGCAAGTGTTCTCTCCACCCCGGGAGCTCTCCAGCAAAGAAATTCTCTACCAAGACTACAATACATCTTGTGGCAGAGGTGCCACCTGCAGGAACTTTGAGCCCTCCCAACACCTTGGGGTCTTACAAATTTGAAATACAAAATTTCCCCTAGCATCAGGGAGCACCCACATTGGTCTGCCACAACGAAGTATGACTAGGAGGAATGGTTTAAGGTCAGAATGAGAACACAAAAATAAAAGCCAAGCAAGGAGAGGAGATAGGATTCTGTATGGAGGGTGAGCAAGGGAGGTTGCCTGGCCCTCTTCCCCTGTGGCTCGCTTTGCCTTCTCCAGGTGGAGCCTTGGGGACCCTGAAGCTATCTAGGGGATAAGGATGATGTAGCTTGGGTAGCACAGGATGCCCTGATTTCAAGCAGTCCACCAGTAGGAGAATGAGGCTTTTAACTCTGGACAGCCCACAGTAAATGCAGGCTTAGAGGGTGAAGTTTAAGAAGGTGAGGGTGTCGCTTTTCCCATGCTTCATCTTGGCAGAAGTTGCTCATCTTAGGACAAAACCTAATGGCCCCCAAGCATCATCTTGTCTGCAATCCCTGGAAAGGGATGCAGCTGGCTTCTCTTCCCAAGGTCCAGAACCTGCCTTGCCTGAACTCAAAACCTCAGATCCCTCCCCTCAACTCCTCCTTTGATGCTGCCCTGTCTTTCCCACTGACCCAGAATGTGCCAGGACAAGATTCCCCTTTTACCTCCCTCCCAGGCCAATCCCTTCTATGAGCAGCCCAAGGCTTCAGCTGCCAGGACTCTTGAGGAAACACTCCTACACACTATACCAGCATACTAGGAATGGGCTATAGCACACCTATACTGATCACTTCTCCCCTCCACTCCAGCTTGGGCCCTGGAGTTCCCCCACCACAGGGTGCTTCTGGCATGTGCAACCTCATCTAATTCATCCTCAGCATGTCATGCATACACTGTCATCTATCTGTGCCATGCCATCAAAAGGGCTGGGGAATGCTACTCTGGAACACATTCTACCTGCCAAGAGGAAAAGCTGATAGAGAAAGAGGCTGCGATCTGGAGAGAAAGGAGCTATAATTGATGGATAATGGATATGAAGTTTCTATAAATTACAAAGTACTACGGATGCTCATGTTAAAAGTTGTGTGTAGGGGCACCTGGGTGGCTCAGTCAGTTAAGCGCCTGACTTCGCTCAGGCCATGATCTCACAGTTCATGAGTTCAAGCCCCGTGTTGGGCTCTGTGTTGACAGCTCAGAGCCTGGAGGCTACTTCAGATTCTGTGTCTCCCTCTCTCTGCCCTTCACCTGCTCATGCTCTGTCTCTCTTTCTCTCTCTGAAAAATAAATACACATTTTAAAAATTTAAAAATAAATAAAATAAAAGTTGTGTGTATAATGACCTTTTTGTGATCTGTGTCTTGCTTTCTTTTAATTTAATAGCATTTCGGATTGCTTTCCATAGTAGCACTTATAGACTTACCATGTTCTTTTTAGTGACTGTATGTGGCTCTTCCTTTGTACTATATTTTACTTAACTGATCCCCTATTGATCGATATTTAGGTTGTTGCTGGGGTTCTTCTGCTATTGTAAATAATCTTGCAATGGACATCCTTACACATAAAAAAAAAAAAAAAAAGTGAGGGTGTCATAAGGTAAGTGCCAAGTTAAATGTCCCTCTCTTCCAGGTCAGACTCGCTATGGTATGCTGAACAGGCTGAGGCAAAGCTCCAGAAGTTTATTGGGAGAACTGAAGATCTGCGGAGATGGTGAAATTACTAGTCTAACAAATCTCCTTGGGTCAAGTGAGGACACAGGTAGGTCATGAATGGCATCCAAATACCTGGGTTGGAACTGTTTGCGGGGGACAGACTGTGAAGGCAACCCTGGGCTACAGTTGACCTGAGTATTTTTTTCTAGACCTGGGGTGAGATAGTAGTGTTCATACCTCTCCATTTGATGCCACTCTTTTCAACTCTCACCACCAGAATCTACCTGACGCTTGCAGTGTGGAAGGCAGAATAATCAGCCCTAAAAGATGTCCATGTCTTAATCCACCTGATCTGTGAATGTGTTACCTCACCCAATAAAAGGCACTTTGTTGGGGGTGCCTGGATGGCTCAGTTGGTTAAGCATCCAACTTTGGCTCAGGTCATGATCTCGCAGTTCATGAGTTTGAGGCCTGCGTCAGGCTTTGTGCTGACAGCTCGGATCCTGGAGCCTGCTTCAGATTCTGTGTCTCCCTCTCTCTCTGCCCTTTTCCTGCTCATGTTCTGTCTCTCTCTCTCTCTCAAAAATAAATAAACATCAAAAAAATGTTTAAGAAAACAAAACAAAACAAAAGGCACATTGCAGAGGTGATTAAATTAAGGATCGTAAATCGGGGAGGTTATTCTGGATTATCCAGGTGGGTGGGCCCACTGTAATCACATGGGTCCTTATAAGAGGAAGGCAGAAATGTCAGAGAAAAGGAAAATGTGACAATGGAATCAGGGATCAAAGTGATACAGTTGCTGGTTTTGAACATGAAAGCGGGGGGTGGGGGGGGGGGAGGCACAAGCCAAGAAACATGGGTAGCCTGTAGTAGGTAGAAGGGCAAGAATTCTCACCTACAGCCTCCAGGAGGAATGATACCTGATGATACCTTTTCTTTAGCCTCCTGGAAGTGATTTCAGACTTTTGACCTCCAGAACTGTAAGATAATCAATTTGTGTTAATTTAAGCCACTGTATTTTTACTCAATTGGTATAGCAGCTACATGGGAAACTAATACATGTGGTAAGAAAATATTGAAATAATTCTTTCAAGCTCCTAAAACCCCAGTTTAAAAAAAAAATCCTGATGAGACATCAGCTCCCCACCCCAACCCCGATCGAACGATACTATTTTACTGTGGGAAATCTCATTTTCAAATCTGGAAGTTTCAGTGTTGCTCATTCACATTCAGACTATCAGGAACATCATAGGGTGTCTCAGTGATGGGGATAGCTATCTTTCTTTATGGGCTGATACCCAGTTCCAGTGCAGTTGTGTTCTTGATATGAGGAAGGGTCCTCTTTCAGAGAGAAAGACCCAGGCTTCTAGCTCACCAATGATAACATTAGTTAAATGATCACGGTGATTCATAGGGTGGGGGTTGGAGTAAATGGCCAGTCTATATAATTTCTATATGAGAAATATCAACAAGTGCTAAATGACATATTCAAGTATTCTTGGAGGAAGAAATTAGGAAATGGAAATACTAAGAACAAAAATATACCCCACCCTAACTCAGTGTTAACATAATAAAACTATGTATTATTCCAAGTTGAACAATGCAGTGTATTATGATTACTTTATTATACAGCTTTTTGTTTTCTGTTAAGTTAGTATTTGCTTTGGTTTTGTTTTTTTAGTTTTCTAGATAAACATCACTATTTCATATTCAAACTTTGGGACTGAAGTATAAATCTCTCAAGATGGTCAAACACATGAGGTAATTTACATACTTTATTTTTTCTTGGTTACATCTCTCCTGAGTCTCTCTGTCCTCCTACTCACCTCTAGACTGGTCCCTCTCTACGTTTACCACAAGAGCTCTTATGCTGGATTAACTCTACTTTAGGGTTAAGAGTACTAGACTGATGGAGAGGTGACCTCAAGGAAACTGCTTTGGAGTATGTGCCAGTTCTGATTTTTTTCCTGACAAAACTTTATAGCCTCAATTTCATACAGGGAATGTTCTCAATCATATTGTATTAACCCCAACCCCTGATCAACCCTCAGTATTTTTTAACTGGTAATGAGTCAAGTATATCCGGTAAACAAAAGTAGTTGGCAAGAACTCAAGGTGTAGTTAAGTGAACAAAGACTTGATAAGCTGTTAATGGTGCTCTGACAGTAAGTCTAGCTCCTACTATATACATGGTGGTCTGAGCCCACACCTGTCCCTGGCAAATCACCCAAAAGGGGTAAGTGTAGGGGCACTTTGGCCCAAGAAGGGAGCCACAGTATCAACTACATTCCTAAAGCCAGATTAAAAAAATGGGATGATGGATTAAAAATGATGATGTTGGGCGCCTGGGTGGCTCAGTCGGTTAAGCGTCCGACTTCAGCTCAGGTCATGATCTCACGGTCCATGAGTTCGAGCCCCGCGTCGGGCTCTGGGCTGATGGCCCAGAGCCTGGAGCCTGCTTCCAATTCTGTGTCTCCCTCTCTCTCTGCTCCTCCCCCGTTCATGCTCTGTCTCTTTCTGTCTCAAAAATAAATAAACGTTAAAAAAAATTTAAAAAAAAATGATGATGTTATGTTGGATAATTGTTTCCCTGGATTCCTAGTTTCTTAGACAATTTTTCTAGATAGAGCATGTGTTCTCAAATGGGAGTGATAAAATCTTAGATATTATAATAACCATTGTTCTCCAAAGGGCATACTACATAAATAGATATACAGTATATTTATGATATTAAAATTTTATGGAGTGGAGAGTGATTTGGAAAATTTGTCAAAAAAAGATTCCTTAGAAGGGCAATAACAACAACAACAACAACAAAAAGATTGAGGAAAATATTGCTCTAGAGAAAGTTGGTTTCTATTATTGGTCTCCTCATAATATACTTTTAATATATTTTATTTGATAATTAAAATGTAAGTTGGATGGTAAAGTGGATTGTCTTCTATTGTGTTCATGATTGGAAAAATAATTCCTACAAAACCAGCCTCCTTTCAGGACCCTTCAATAGTCATGGCCCAGGAAGCGGAGGTAAAACCAAGGTACCCCAGGGTTACCTATTAGTAGTTGTCCACATCTATAAAAACCAGAGATAGAGGAAAAAATTGTATATGAATTTCACCTGACCATAAGATGAGAGATGGGTTGTACATGCTTCCAGACCAACTTAGTGATGAGACTCATTGTATTCTTAGCAGTTGCCTGGAGCAAATTTCTTAGTGCTAGTGAATGGTTTCCTTCCATTATAAGTTGTGCATTCTGTGAGTGTGTCCTGAGGACCCTAATAACCAATTATACTGCCACTTTAAAAAATATTGTAGTAAAAATTGAGAATAATTTCACATAATCAGCTGCCGAAGGCAAAGCTGGGAGCCCTGGGGTAAAACATTGGGTAGCTTGATTCCATTACTTGTTAGAAGAAGGAGGTCAAGGTGTGCTCAAATCACAGAGGTCAGCAAACTTTGTCTGTCAAGGTCCAGATAGTAAATATTTTAAGCTTTGTGGGACACTTGGTCTCTGTCATAACTCTTGACTTAGCATTTGTGGTACAAAAGAAGCAAAAGGCAATTCATGGATGAATAAACATAGTTGTGTTCCCAAAAAAACTTATAAAAATAGGCAGCAGGCAAATTTGGCCTGCCAGCCCTTGCTCATGTGTATCATTTACCATTTACAACCATGGAATTTACTTTCTTTAAAAGGGTGTATCTCTTATCTATGGAAATACTTAGAATGTCCTGGTATTTTTCCTGGTAGAAATTGAACAGAATGAGAAACTGGAAGCTCCAGCTGAAGGCCCCTTAGGATGCTAAAATTTCTTAGCAAAAAGCCCAGTTTTGGGTACCATTCTGGTGGCAGACATAGGGTGGGCGGTAAGTTTCTTCTTGGAGCATTATAACCTCAGGGGTCTCGATGGCCTGACTCATGGATGAATGAGGCCTATTCAGTGGTTCCTGTCCAAGCCCACCTATGGACTGTGGAAAACTGCTAGCTGTGCCAGATGGAATTAGTCTCAGGAGGCTGAGAAGGTTTTGGTGGGAAATTATATACTGTACCTTGTTTTATGATAGAATCCTTATGAACTCACAGGCCCATGTGACTTCTGTATTTACTACCCTCCCCTCACTGTGCCCCCACAATGACACTACTTTTCAGCAGGGTCTAAAGTAGAACAAGAGTGTGATGACTGGAACCCATAGCCTTCTGGAGGGTGTTGCTTTCAGAATGAATGAAGTGGGTAAGCTCAAAGGCCACCTGAGTCCATCCCACATGCTGCAGAAGAGTCCTAAGAAATACTTGTACTGGGCCAATGAGTAGTATGTATAAGTCTACGTATATGAACTGTGATAGAACATAGAGCCAGAATGTTTTCTATGTAAGCTATGGAACTATAAAGTGAACTTTGGAAGGACAGTAGAAATGTATTTTGTAAAACTGGAATGCTAAGAGCTGCTACATGAAGTCCAGCTCCTGAGGAATATTTTGTTTAAAAAAATGACCTGCCCACCACCTTTGGGTCTACCCTAGATGAATAACCCTTTCACTACAGAATTTGATTTTGAATTTAGATGAGTCTAAGTTGATTAAGCAGTTCCAAAAAATTAAATGACCACACAGGGAACCATGTGAGCTTGTATTCAAAAGGCAACATTTACATTCCACAGGAAAACATAAAGCCTCTGAAATACGTCCAGTGACTGATATGGGGGCTCCCCATGGTTTATCAAACCTATAGAGAGAATTAAATGTAAGGTGGATTATGCTTCAGTAAGGATGATTTCAACCAATGTCATTTTAAGTCTTGAGGATTTCTGCAAATACAGATGGTAAGTGATTATGTCATTAACCTTACATCATGTGGGTTTATGTGTTTTTCTCCTCATTGCTATACCTTTATTCTTCCTGGAAGATACTATTGGGGGAATTTTTTAGAAGTCTATTAATATAAATTTATCTAAGGGATATCTAGTTAGTCTGTTAATATCTAAAGCTTTATTCATTCATTTTTTTAAAAATCTCTGTTGAGCACTATTATGGCTGAACTATGTCTCCCTCCCCCTAAAATGCCTATGTCAAAGCCCTAACCTTCAGTACTTCAGAATGTGACTATATTTAGAGATAGGACCTTTCAACAGGTATTTAAAGTAAAATGGTGTCATTAGGGGAGGCCCTAACCCACAGTTCATATATGTAGACTTATACATACTACTCATTGACCCAATACAAGTATTTCTTAGGACTCTTCTGCAGCATGTGGGATGGACTCAGGTGGCTTTTGACTGGTGTCCTTATAAGAAGAGATTAGTAGAACACAGAGAGATAAGATGCTAGATACACACATGCAAACAAGAAAGGCCACGTGAGGACACAGCAAGAAGGCCACCATCCACAAGCTAAGGAGAATGTCCTCCAGAGAGACCAAACCTGCTAGAACAAAGGTGTGCATTTGGGGGGAGAGGAGGAGGCTCCAAGGTCCAAACATAGGCCCTCCTCTCTGGCAAATAATATATTCTGTGCATTTGCCTATCATTGCACATGGCAGTTTCTTTGCATATCCATGAGGCTGTGTTTGGGGGAGGACAGGACAGGAAAGCATGTCTTAACATTTGTATCCCAGCCCCTAACACTTAGCCTAGCACAGAGCTAGCACTCAAGCAACAAAGGGTCATGAAGGTCAGGCTTAGGACTCAGAACTGTTTTCTTGGGCAACTAGAGTTCCGGCAAAAGCTCCTTAGAGTCCTCAGACCTGAAGCCGGGAGCGATCCCAGAATCTGGGTCAGGACTGATTGAGGTAAAGAGTGGGTTTTAAGGGGTTCCAGCTGGACAACTATCATTTTACTTGATGAATGCTTTTAAAGAGCAGAGCCTGCAAAGAGAAGATCACAATGCTCGTGCTCAGATTATTGCAGATTCCAAGTGAACAGGATCTGAAAGCGTCGAGCCCTCTTAAATGTTGTACTATCTGTGAGACAGATTGGTGAGAATGATTAGTCTTTCTTTCCCATCTCCTCTTCCTCTGCCCCCAGCTTAGCCTAGATTCCATCACCTGGGCTGGAGGAGGAGCCTCCCAGAAGGCTGGGCTTCCCTGGAGTGCTTGCAGCTGAGGTCACCACATCAGTGTGCATATTTTCTGGAGAGACAACGACAGGTGAGTTCACTAACGATGGTCTCCATCCCTGCAGCCCTGTGGGCAGTCAGAAGCACAGGCCCTGCCATGTAACTTCTAAAAATTAACTGGTAAGATTTGATGTCAGTAAAACCAAAAATGACCCTGGCAGGACGAACACTGATGTGTATGGGAAGGTCAGGCAGGTTCTCCTCCCCTGCTGGTCCCATGGAGGACAGCCTTGCTGCTTCTGGCCCCAGAGGAGCCCGATCTGCCAGCAGATAAGACTATGGATCCCTTCCACCCCCCGGATTTAACAAAGAGGAAGAGGTTTCAGTGGTGACCTGGGACAAAGCCTGAGTGGAGTGGGCTTGGGGGTGAACAGAAGGAGAGGAAATTGGGGACGGTGAGAAATGACTACTTTTGGGGCACCTGGTTGGCTCAGTTGGTTGGGCTTGATTTCAGCTCAGATCATGATCTCGACGTTTGTGGGTTCAAACCCTGCACTGGACTTTGTGCCGGCAGCATGGAACCTGCTTAGGGTTCTCTGCTCCCTCTCTCTTTGCCCCTTCCCTGCTCTCTCTCTCTCTCAAAAATAAATAAATAAAACATTTTTTAAAAAGAAATAGGATGGTAAGGGTGCCTGTGTGTCTCAGCGGATTGAACTTCTGACTCTTGATTTCAGCTCAGATATGATCCTACAGTCATGAGATCAAGCCCAGCATCGGGCTCTGCACTGCATGAAGCCTGCTTAAGATTCTCTTTCTCTTCCTCTGCTTCTCCCCCCCTCCCCCACCCCCCCCCCCCCCCCCCCCCGTGCTCACACACATGCTCTCTCTCTCTCTCTCAAATAAACAATGAAAAAGAGGGAGGGAAGGAAGGTTGGGCTCAAGAGAAGATGGCACAGTTGTGTGCTCATGGAGAGTAGAGGGGGCAGGACTGACCATGTCAGACATAGATGGAACAAGTGGACTTGAATGGTGTGAGTTAGATATTAGAGGGAGAGCTGGGATGTACAACTGAGGGTGATAAAGGGCCCAGACACTATCTTGAAAACAGCCAGGGCTTCTTGCTGCTAGAGTGAGCATTCCTGCTTAAATTATGCTGACAAGGCTTCTAGTGCCGTGGGGGAGGACCTGGCAGATGAGAGCCAGGTCCTGTGGATGGCTGAGTAGTGAGGCTGGAACACCTACGTTCCCAGGGGCGTGTGAAACAGAGCCACTGTGTCACCTCCCAGCTGCCCATCTCAGGACTTCCACGTAGCGGAGGAAGAAAATCTCTCACGTTGGCTACTGCTGTTTTGGTTCTCAATTCTTTGCAGCTGAACTTAATTCTAACTAATATAAATAGTAATAAAGAAAAAGCCAGTGTAGCAAAATTTCATTAGATAAAAAAGAATTTGGGGCTGAAAGTAATAAGTAGTGACAAAGAAGGGCAGTACCTAAATAATAAAAGGAATAATTCTCCTCCCCCAAAATCATGTTCTTAAATGAACTTATTAACATAGTATGTTGTATAAATATGTGTATATATTTAAATAGACTTCATTTTTAAGGGAAGTTTTAAGTTCACAGAGAAATTGAATAGAAAGTATACAGTTTTGGGGCCCCTGGGGGGCACAGGCAGGTGGGTGTCCAACTTCGGCTCGGGTCATGGTCTCATGGTTCGTGAGTTCCAGTCTCACATCAAGCTCTGTGCTGGCAGCTCGGGGCCTGGAGCCTGCTTCGGATTCTGTGTCTCCTTCTTTCTTTGTGCCTTCCCTGCTTGCATTCTCTTTCTCTCAAGAATAAATAAACATTAAAAAATTAAAAAAAAAAACAAAGTATACAGTTTTCCCATATACCCTCTGCCCCCACACATGCATAGCCTCCCCATTATCAACATTCCCAACTGAAGTGGTACATTTTTTCTGGTCAGTGAACCTACACTGACACATTATTATCACCCGGAGTCCATAGTTTACTCTAAGGTTCACTCTTGGTGGTGTACATTCTATGGGTTTGGACAAATGTATAATGACCTGTATCCCCCGTAATGGTATCATACAGGGTAATTTCACTGCCCTCAAAGTCCTCTGTACTCCCCCTGTTCATCTTGCACTCTTCCCTAACCCCTGGCAACCACTGGTCTTTTCACTATTTCCATAGTTTTGCCTTTTCCAGAATATAGCTAGAATTGTACAATATTTTGCCTTTTCAGATCGGCTTCTTTCACTTAGTAATATACACTTAAGTTTGCTTGATGTCTTTTCATGGCTTGACGGCTCTTTCCTTGTTAATGATGAATAATTTTCCACTGACTGGATGTGCCATAGCTTGTTCATTCACCTACTGAAGGACATCTTGGTTGCTTCCAAGTTTGGGCAATTGTGTGCAGGTTTTTGGGTGGTCATAAATTTTCAACTCCTTTGGGTAAATAATAAGAAGCATGACCGCTGGATTGTATGGTAGGAGTTTGTTTGTAAAAAAAAAAGCCACCAAACTGTCTTCTAAAGTGAATATACCATTTTGCAATCCTACCAGAAATGAATGAGAATTTCTGTTACTCCACATCCTCACCAGCATTTTGGTGTTGCCAATGTTCTGGATTTGGGCCATTCTAACAGGTATGTAGAGATATCCTGTTGTTTTAATTTGCATTTCCTTAATGACATATGATGTGGAGCATCTTTTCATATGTTGACTTGTCATTTGTGTAGCTCCTTTGGTGGGGTGTCTGTTGAGGTCTTTGGCCCATTTTTTAAAAATCAGTTGTTTGTATTCTTATTGTTGACCTTTAAAAGTTCTTTGTATGCTTTGGGTAACAGTCCTTTATCAAACGTGTCTTTTGCAAAGGTTTTTCTCCCAGTCTGTGGCTGTCTTTTCATTCTGTTGCAGAGAAAAAAAATTTTATTTGAATGAAATCCGACTTAATTCTTTCTTTCATGGATCCTGCCTTTGACGTTGCCTTGAAAAAGTCATCACCGAACCCAAGGTCTTCTAGATTTTCTCCTATGTTATCTTCTAGGAGTTTTATAGTTTTGCATTTTACATTTAAGTCTCTAGTCCATTTTGAGGTCAGTCTTGTGAAGAGTATAAGGAAGTCTGAGTCTAGATTCTTTTTTTTTTTTTTTTTTGCATGTAGATGTCCAGTTGTTAATCATTTGCTGAAATATCTATTTTGCTGCATTGTTTTCTCTTTGCTCTTTTGTGAAAGATCATCTTACTATATTTATGTGGGTCTATTTCTGAGCTCTCTCTATTCTTTTTTTTTTTTTTTTTTTTTGACAGAGAGAGTAAGTGTGAGCAAGGGCCAGAGGGAGAGAGGGAGAGGGAATTCCAACAAGGCTCCACGCTGGGTGTAGACCCCAATGCAGGGCTGATCCCAAGACCATGAGATCATGACCTGAGCCAAAATCAAGAGTTGGACCCAGACGCCCCTGCACTCTCTATCCTGCTCTGTTGATCTTTTTTTTTTTTTTTTTTTTTTTGGCCAAAGCTGCACTGACATGATTACTATAGTTTTATAGTATGTCTTGTAGTTGAGTAGTGTCAATCCTCCAGATTTCTTCTTCTTCAGTATTGTACATGTTATATTTTAATATACTCTTATCAGACATGAGTGCTCAAGTGAACTAAAAACTGGTAGTAAATAAATAGAGCATAAATATACAAAAACTGACCATGTATTATGTCCTAAAGTTTACCCTTAGTTGCAGACAACAGAATCTACCCAAGCTAATTTGAGCAGAAGAGAACTAATGAGATATTAGGTAGTTTCTTGATTCTCCAGGAGGGCCAGAGAGCCAGGCTTGTATAGCACATAATCAGCAGCGAAGTGTTCAGGGCCCCTACAACCAGGAAAAATGCCGAACCACATCATGGAGTGGCTTTAGCAGAAACCTCACTGCCTCACCTCTGCTACCTGCACTCTGTACCTTTGACATTAGGGGCCAGACGCCAGTCAGTGCTCCCTGCAGGAGCCTCAAGTCTAGCACGCAATGTGTGCTTAGTGGAAACTAGTTAAATAGGTCTCTCCACACTCAAAATCCACCAGCCCAAACAGTTTACCTGCCAAGCTCTTCTAAAACTTCATGCAAAAAAGCTTTAATAAATTATTTCACAGACTAGAAAAAGAGGGAATGCTACCCAACTCATTTTATGAGACTAGTATAACTTTGATACTCAAATCAGAATATAAAATTATAGGCCAATCTCTCTTATAAATTTTAAAAATTGAATTAAAAAATTGTAAATCAAATGTAACACTATATTACTGAAACAAAACAAAAACCAAAAACATTTATCATGACCAAGTAGGGCCTTTGGGGAACACGAGGTTGAGAGATGTAGTCCAGTGTATATTTAAGACAATAGGTTCTGGAACCAGTGTATCTGCTACTTCCTAGCTGTGTGACATTGGGCAATTTGCCTAACCTCTCTTTGCCTTGGTTTCTCACCTATAAAATGGATGTAATAATAGTTCCTACCTTATAGGATTATTGTGCAGGGTAAATGAGTGAAATAAATCAGGAACTTAGAAAAGAGCCTCAATTAAGTTGTCATTATCTCGTGCATGTGATTATCAATTGCAGTAGACATAGACACCGATAAAGAAAGATGACACTACAGACTGACATCTGCAGCAGGTGCTGGCCAAGGATGACGACAAACCAGAAACCGCCTTCCCTCTATGCTTACATACCAACCTAGGGGGACAAAGGAGACAGTTCTGGGATGGACGGAGCCCAAATCTGAATTCTGAACCTTAGGCTGACAAAGAAGTTACTGAATTGAACTGAATTTCCCTGAATGGGAGCAATCGAGTTTTTGCATCAGGCACAATAGGGGTTCAGAGTCAGATATCAAACTGAGTTATGGAAACTGAAGCTACATTTGAGCACTCCTGAGTCAGTGCTGTGAACAGAGCCGGCTATATGATTTGAAGGCTGGTGCAAAATAAAAATGCAAGGCCCCTTGTTCAAAAAGTAAGAATAACGTACTCTAAAAGATATTAAAGTGTAATACGCTTTATTCCAAGGTCCCTCTCTCAACTTGTCACGGTGTTTTTAATTTGCCATTTAATGTCATTCCGAGTAAAGAAATATTAAAGTTTTAAATTATTAGCGTGAATTTTACCATTCATCTTTATATTGTGCAATGACAGTTTTAAATGCAAATTTAAGAACTTTTAACTCCTTTGTGGAATCACTGAAATTACTCAATTCAGATTTCATAGCTCATATATGAATATGTATTTTGTTCTTACCGGAACAGTGGAAATACTGCATAAAACTAGCTTAACTGGCTTTATTTTACTTCATGATAGACACACATTCTGCCAACACTCTTCACCCTCACCTTACTGATGATTAAGGAAGGACTGAAAGAAAAGGAACTAAGGATCACTAAGTCTTTCCCTTTCTTTCAATAAAACAGCAGCATTTATAACCCACCTTTACTCACTTGCTGAAAATCCATGCATCGTGGGTCCATCAGAGTCAAGAGAAGAGAGTGTTACAACAAGGTTCAGCATGGAATGAAAACATGGATGTTGTGAATTACCTTAGAGAAAGCTGTTTTGTTGGAGTGATGTGGGTGGAAGCCACATTGAAGGGCTCACATTGAACTATGAGAGGAGGTGAGGAGACAGGGACAGTAAGTATTAACAAGAAGTTTGTCTGTGAAGGATAGGCAAGGGCAGCACCTATGGGGGTTGTAGGATTTTGAGGAAGGATTAGTTTTTGTTTTATTTTGTTTTGTTTTGTTTTTAAGTAGGCTCCATGCCCAGAGTGGAGCCCAAGGCCTGAGCTAAGATCAAGAGTCAGACGCTACTGGCACCTGGGTGACTCAGTCAGTTGGGTGTCTGTCTTCAGCTCAGGTCATGATCTCACAGTTTGTGAGTTCAAGCCCACATCAGGCTCTCTGATGTCAGCACAGAGCCCACTTTGGATCCTCTGTCCCCCTCTCTGCTCCTCACCTGCTTGCGTGCACATGCTGTCAGTCTGTCTGTGTCGCTCTCAAAAAAAGAAGAAAAAAGATCAGATGTTCTACTCACTGAGTAGGTGCCCTGAAAGAGAGAATCTTAAGCAGAACCCATGCTCAGTGGGGATCCCCACAAGGGGCTCCATCCCACAACCCTGGGATCATGACCCAAGCTGAAATCAAGAGTTGGTTGCTCAACTGACTGAGCCACCTAGGCACCCCTAAGAAGTTTTTAACTGACAAACTCCTACCTCATAGGATTGTGGTGATGATTAAATGCATAATCCACGTGAAGGGTTAAATCTAGTGCCTGGTACACAGTAAGCGCTCAACAAACATTAGCTTTAAAAATAGAGTGAAGTAGTATTAACATCTCCATTTTATAGAATTTCAACTCCACCTTATTCCAAACTTTCAAATGTTCCATTAAATGATTTCACATCATGGGATGCTTGGCTGGCTCAGTTCAGAGAGCATATGACTCTTGATCTCGGGGTCATGGGTTCGAGCCCCACGTCGGGTGTAAAGATTACTCAAATAAATAAGTTTTCTTTAAATCATTTTTAGAGAGAGAGAGCATATGAGCAGGGGAGAGGGGCAGAGGGAGACAGAGAGACTCTCAAGCAGGTTACACACTCAATGTGGAGCCTACCATGGGCTCGATCCCATGTCCCTGGGATCCCGACCTGAGCCAAAATCAAGAATCAGACACTCAATCTACTGAGCTCCCCAGGTGCCCCTAAATAACTTTTTAAAAAGTAAATGTGACTTCACATCCTGCTAAATTACCATTCTTACCTTCTGATTAAGCCACTCAGGCAAAGAAACTTGCTAAAGTGTCCGGAGTACTAACCAAGAGAAGTTGGACAAAATATTAACAATACTTATTCTTTAATACACTACTTACTTTTTAATTCTCATAACAATTACATATTCTTCCCTCAGCATATGTAATGAATGCAGAAGACCATCCTTTTCCATCCCCAAGTCTTTTGGAAAACCAGCAGGTTTGAGACCAGTCAACACTATGAAGAGAGCGCCACCTACTGCTGAGAAACTTAAAGGCATTCTCAGATAGTCCTAATGTCTTGATTTGGTTTAAAGACATTACTTGTCCTTCAGACGGATGAAACTTAGATGGTACTTATTTCGGTTAGCTGGCTAAAAAATTAAAACTTGAAAAGTTCTCTTTTACTTTCAACTAGTTAATTCGTTAAATGGCCAAATATCCCCCCTCCTGGAAAGTTTTAACTAGAAAATTTTATCTTTTAACTACTTAAGAGGTTTTAAGTTTTAAAATTTAAATTAAGTTGCTTTAACTTTGAGTGATTTCAGTAATTGGCATTTCTAAGACTAGCTTGATGGGCTTGCATTTTTGAGCTAACCCAAGAAATTTCAATTCTTCCTTCATCAGTCACTTTCTTTATGCCAGGCACTTGACACAAGGGGATACAGAGTTTTGAAAAATTATCTCAATAGAGAGCAACAATATAAAAATATTATTGGGGTGCCTGGATGGCTCAGTTGGTTGAGTGTCCGACTTCAGCTCAGGTCATGATCTCACAGTTCATGGGTTCCAGCCCTGTGTCGGGCTCTGTGCTGGCAGCCTGGAGCCTTGAGCCTGCTTTGGTTTCTATGTCTCCCTCTCTCTCTGCTCCTCCCCCATTCATGCTCTGTCTCTCTCTGTCTCTCAAAAATAAATTAAAAAGTTAAAAAAAATGTTTAAAAATATTATCAAATGTTAAATGCTAAAATGGAAATCTATAGGAAATAAAACCAGAAAAGAGAGGAGGGGACAGTTAGTTCTGCATGAGATTCTGCAGAAGTGACAGTTGATTTACAGAATGTCAGAACAGGAGGAACTAATTCTGGGTGCCTGGCTGGCTCAGTTGGTGGTGCACATGACTCTTGATCTCAAAGTTGTAAATTCAAACCCCACGTTGGGTGTAGAGATTACTTAAAAATAAAATCTTAAAAAACAAAGGAACTAATTCATTTGTCCATTCACTTATAAAGTGCCTACCCTGTGTACAAAGATAAATCAGACAATTCATTTTCTATAAGAGCTCACAGCTAGCAAGGGGCTTAGGTAGCAAGATATTTAAACAAGTTATTCACACCCCTGCCTTTGTATAAAGCCAGAATACAATTTGGTAATCTGGAATGGAAATGTAAACATCAAGAGACCCAGATACCTATGCATACAAAGAACTCAAGACCCAGTGTAAAGTGTTATAATAGGAGTAACTACAGTTTACATTGGTAACAGAAAGATGGCATGATTAACCCCACAACTCAGTGAGTCCTTCCACTGGACTATGAGTCCATTGAGGGTGAAACTTGGTCTTATTTATTTATTTTGTAACCCCTGGGCCAGCACAGGGCCTGCAACATAGCAACCAGTCAAGGCTGAGCAAATTGTGCCCAAGGGAGAGAAAAGACAAAGAATGGTTCACCAAGGAGAAGATTGAACTGGATGTGGAAGTTAAGAAGTGTTCAAGGTTAACAACAGGTGGAGACGGGACTGGAAAAAAGAAGCCAAAGAAGGGAATCTGAGCAAAGGAATTAGTACAGAAAAGACAGATTTGTGAACACGCATAGCCCACTGAGGAAACCGTCAATAGCTCGGTATATATGGAGTGTAGGGTGGGAATAGGGAAGTGATGGGGTATGAAACTAGAGAAATAGGGGGAAACTCACTTCATGGTCGGGGGTGGTGCTTGCACACTATGTGTGGGAATTAGGACATTACTGTGCACAGACGTGTTAAAAGGGCAACTCTAATGGCATGGAGAGGATGGATCAAAGTGGGAAGGAAACTAAATAGGAGAAACTTGGCAAGAAGGTGTGCAATTAGAGAGTGCAGAAGATATATGTGACCATTTTGGCAATATGGAGGTCTAGAGATCCTGAAATTTTTCTGCTGGATATCATCCAAAAATACTCAACAAAATACAATATACACACTCTCTTAGTCTCCCTCTTTTACATGATTAGATGAGTTGCAAGAAGGAAAGGGAAACCAGAAGAATCAGGAATGAAATGGGAGTTTAAAGCCTGGAAGGAGAGTAGGGAAAGGAAAGATGAAATCAGTGAGGGAAGTGAATGATGAAGTCGTCGGGCATCTTAAGGCACAGGAACCAAGGGTAGCAATGTCACTGCACAGAGGAACCTGGGAATAAAGACTTGGGCCCACCCAGGCAGGGAGATGGTGGACACCACTCTAGGTAAAGCTGGGACACAGGAAACACTGTTGAAGGAAGCTGAGTGGGGGGAATCTTCTCCAGAAATGTGGAGAATAAAGAAAATTTTTTTTGGTTTGGGTTTGGAGAAAAGGTTTAAAACAGAAAGTCTCCGATGAGAATTTTAGTAATTGACTCTCACATGATTTGGGCCTGAATTTACATTTTTTCTGAAGGTCTTAAAAACTGAAAGCCTCTCCTTCTCCCAAATAATTATTTAAAGTGGATCCAGGTCTGGAGTGCCTCTGGGCGTAATTGAAGAAATCCTCCTTGGGAAAAAAGTCGGATTAGTTTTCTACTGCTGCTGTAACAAATTACAGTGGCTTAAAACAATATAAGGACTCATGTAATGATGTCCACTGGACAATCCAGAATAATTTTTTCATTTCAAGGTCCTTAACCTTAATCATGCCTGCAAAGTTTTTTTTTCCATGTAAGACAATATATTCATAGGTTTCAGGCAATAGGACATCAGCATCTTTGAGAGATCGTTATTCTACCTACCATAAGAACCCTCAACCCATACCTCAGAATATTCCTGCAGCTCTAGTTATGACAAATGTGGGCTTACAATCTAAAAGGACAAAAAGCAAAAAATCCGACACAAAGAAAAAGCCACCATGAGCAAGCGTCAATCAAAAAAGAAAAAAAAATCAATAGAACCAGACTGGAAAAGATTTCAGATACTGGAATTACTGGATAGAAAATTTTTAAATAACAGTATTTTATGGGGGCACCTGGGTGGCTCAGTTGGTTGAGTGTCCGACTTCAGCTCAGGTCATGATCTTGTGGTTTGTGAGTTCGAGCCCCATGTCGGGCTCTGTGCTGACAGCTTTAAGCCTGGAGCCTGCTTTGGATTCTGTGTCTACCTCTCTCTCTCTGCCCCTCCCCTGCTCATACTCTGTCTCTCTCTCTCAAAAACGAATAAACTAAAAAAAAAAAATGTTTTTTTTAAATAACATATTTTATGTTTAAGTAAATGAAAGATAAAATTTAAGACATGAGTAAAGAGGGAAAAAAACCCAAATATGCAGACAGATGAAAACATTTATATATATATATATATATATATATATATATATATATATATATGTATAAAACACACACACACACACACATATATACGTAACTTTAGGAAATGGAAAACATTACAAAGGAAATGAAAAACTCAGTGCTAGGGTAGATAGTGCTAAGATAAATAGCAAACTAGATGTACCTAAAGAGATCACTGGTTAAATGGAAGATAGGACTGAAGAAATTATGCAGAAATGGTGGTCAAATGCATATGAAAAATATGAAGAAATTAAGAGACATAGAATGTAAAGTTTGGGCAAGTTTATTAAGTATATCTATCTTTCATATACTACATATGAGAGTATTGCCAAATATTTGGCTACATTACTACTCTTTAGGCCTTTACCTGCTGTATAAAAACTACCCCCAAACACAATGCCTTTTTTTTTTAATCTTTATTTTTGAGAGAGAGAGAGAGAGAGAGAGAGAGAGAGAGACAGGGTGCGAGTGGGGGAGGGGCACAGAGAGAGGGAGACACAGAATCGGAAGCAGGCTCCAGGCTCTGAGCTGTCAGCACAGAGCCCGACGTGGGGCTTGAACTCATGAACCATGAGATCATGACCTGAGCCGAAGTCAGATGCCCGATTGACTGCACCACCCAGGTGTCCCCCAAACACAATGCCTTAAAACTACAACCATTTTATTTGTTCACATTCTGAAGGTCAAGAATGTGACCAAAACTTGGGTGGATAGTTCTTTTGCTCCACATTGTTTCATGAAGTTGCATGTCAGATGGTGCTAGTGCCCTCCCATGTCTGATGACTTGGCAGGGCTGACTGGAAGACTAGAACTCTACACTGCCTTGCTACACATCATTCTCTTCACGTAGCTTGGTGGGCTAACTTTAAGGGTGGCTTGGTGCTGAGAGTGTCCCACACAACAAAGAAAGAATCTGTAGATCTCTTCGAGATCAGTCTTAAAAATTATAAAGTATCACTTCTACTACATTCTATCAAGCAAAATAGGTCACAGGGACAGGACAGCTTCAAGAAGAGAGAAAAATAGAACCTACGTACGCTACTTTGGGTTTTTACGGAACTTTACAATCTGATTCTTAAATTTACATGGAAGGGTAAAAGCTAAAATTAGATAAAACATTCTTGAAGTAAGATAGGACATACTTGTTCTATCAGATACCAAGACTTATTTCAAAAGTATAGTGACTATACAGGTAATTAATCCGGAAAATGTGTAAACAGACTCATATTTGTAAACAGATATATGACAGAGGTTTCTACCGATCCCTGGGGTAAGGATGGACTATTTAATAAATGAGCTGGGATAACTTTTTATCCATATGGAAAAAATAAAATAAAATTGGGTTCATACTTTAGATCACACACAAAAAATCTTTATTTAAAAGCCAAATGTAAAAACTTTTAAACTTTTTGAAGAAAATATTGGAAAAAATATTTTTAACCTCAGGATAGGAAAGACTAGATTGAAAATAAAAGGAAAAGCAAAAAAAAAAAAAAAAAAAAAAAAAGCTAACCATAAAGATAAACCACAAAGATTAAGACTGATAAATTTGACCATATTAAAATTAGGAACATCTATTTATTAAAACAAAACATAAAAAGAGTGAAAAAGTAAATCTCACAAGTGTTTTTTTGTGTGTTTTTATAAATCAATCACTTGATTCCAAATTTACATGGAATGCAAAGCAATTCTAGAATAGTTCAAATAATTTTGAAGAAGAACAAAGTCAGAGGACTGACACTACTTGATTTTAAGATTCACTATAAAGCTACGATAATCAAGATTGTGTGGTATTTGTGTAAGGACAGATGTATATATATTTTTTAAATTGAACATTGACACACAATGTTCTATTAGTTTCAGGTGTACAACATAGTGATTCAACAGCTCTATAGGTTATATTATGCTCATCACAGGTGGAACTACCATCTGTCACCATACAATACTATTATAATACTATTGACTATATTCCCTATGGAGTTATCTTTCATTTCCATTTTTTATTCCATAACTGGAAGCCTGTATCTCCCACTCCCCTTCACCCATTTTGCTCATCCTCCCAGCCCCCTCCTCTTGTATATATACACCACATCTTCTTTATCCATTCATCTTTCAATGGACACTTCAGTTGCTTCCATATCTTGGCTAGTGTAAATAATGCTGCAATAAACATAGGGGTGCACTATTTTCAAAACAGTGTTTTCATTTTCTTTGGGTAAATACCCAGCACTGGAATTATTGGATCATACGGTATTTCTAATTTTAACTTTTTGATGAACCTCTATCCTGTTTTCCACAGTGGCTGCACCAGTTTACATTCCTACCAACAATGCACAAGTGCTCCTTTTTCTCTACATCCTGGCTAATACTTGTTATTTCTTGTCTTTTTGATACTAGCCATTCTGACAAGTGTAAGGTGACATATCATTGTGGTTTTGATTTGCATCTCCCTGATGATGAATAATGTTGAGCACATTTTCATATATCTCTTGGCCATTTGTATGTCTTTGAAAAAATGTCTATTCAGGTCTGTTGCCTATTTTTAAATTGGATTATTTTGTGGGTTTTTTTTTTTTTTGGTGTTGAATTGTATAGTTTTTCAATATATTTTGGATACTAACTCTTTATCAGATATATCATTTGCAAAAATCTTCAGACATATATATTAATAGAATTTATTAAGAGTTCAGAAGCAAAAAAAAAAATAGAGTTAAGAAATAAACCCACATGTATATAATTAATTGATTTTTAACCAAGGTACCAGGGTAATTCAAAGGAGAAAATATGGTCTTTTCAAAAAATGGTGCCAGAATATCTATACACAAAATTGGATAATCTCAACTGTTATTTCACACCACATCCAAAAGTTAACTTCAAGTAGAAAATAGAACTAAATATGGGAATACAAGCTGGTGCAGCCACTCTGGAAAACAGTATGGAGGTCCCTCAAAAAACTAAAAATAGAACTGCCCTACGACCCAGCAATTGCACTACTAGGCATTTATCGATAGGATACAGGTGTGCTGTTTCAAAGGGACACATGCACCCCCATGTTTATAGCAGCACTATCAACAATATCCAAAGTATGGAAAGAGCCCAAATGTCCATCGATGGACGAATGGGTAAAGAAAATGTGGTATATCTATATCTATATCTATATCTAGATTATATAGATATAGATATAGATATAGATATAGATATAGATATAGATATACATACATACACACACAATAGAGTATTACTCAGCAATCAAAAAGAATGAAATTTTGCCATTTGCAACTACATGGATGGAACTGGCGAGTATTATGCTAAGTGAAATTAGTCAGAGAAAGACAAAAATCATATGACTTCACTCATATGAGGACTTTAAGAGACAAAACAGATGAACATAAGGGAAGGGAAACAAAAAGAATATAAAAACAGGGAGCGGGACAAAACAGAGACTCATAAATATGGAGAACAAACTGAGGGTTACTGGAGGGGTTGTGGAGGGGCGATAGGCTAACTGGGTAAGGGGCATTAAGGAATCTACTCCTGAAATTGTTGTTGCACCATATGCTAACTAATTTGGATGTAAATTTTAAAAAAATAAAAAATAAAATAAAAAAAAAGAAAATAGAACTAAATATAAGTGCTGAAATTATAAAATTTCCAGAAGAAAACATAGGAGAAAGTCTTTTTGACCTTAGGTTAGGCAACAATTTCTTAGATACAACACTAAAAGTATGAACCATAAAGTAAAAAGAATGATAAATTGGAATTCATCAAAATTAAAAATTTTTGTTTTTCAGAAGACATTGTTAAAAAACTAAAAGGGAAGCTACATAAAGCAAACATTTGCAAAATATATCTGATGAAAACTTGTATCTGGAATATAAGAAGTCTTACAACAATAAGAAGAAAATAACCCAATTAAAAAAATAGTCACAAGACTTGAACAGAAACATTGTTAAAGAAAATATACAGGAACACCTGGGTGGCTCAGTCAGTTTAGCATCCGACTCCTGACCTCAGTTCAGGTCATGATCTCACAATTCTTGAGATCAAGCCCCAGCTTGGGATCTGTACTGACAGCATGGATCCTGCTTGGGATTCTCTCTCTCTCCCTCTCTCTCTCTGCCCCTCCCTTGTGCTCTCTCTCTCTCTCTCTCAAAATAAATAAATACACATGAAAAATTTTAAAAAGAAAATATACAAATGGCAAACTAGCACATAAAAAGCTCTTCAAATTCATTAGTTATTAGGAAAATACAAATTTAAGCCACAGTGAGTTACTGGTTTTTTTTTTCTTTTTTAAATTTATTTATTTAAGCCATCTCTATATCTAGTGTGGAACTCGAACTCACAACCCCAAGGTCAAGAGCCACACGCTCTACCCACTCAGCCAGCCAAGCGCCCAATGAGTTACTGTCTTATATCTTCTGGTTTTAAATTAAAGTTAAAAAATTTGACAGTCTCAAGTGTTGGATGTCTCAAGTGAGGATAAAAAGAACCAGGAATTCTTGTACATTGTGTAGGAGTACACTAGTAGAAACACTTTGGAAGACAGTTTGGCATTATCTAGCAAAGTTGACATATACCATGAACAGGTGCATGTGTCTACTACAAGATATACATGGGTACCTATTAAAGGGAAAAAAATTGGGAATAATTTAAATGTTCACTGATAGGAGAATGGATAAATAAACTGTGACATAGTCACACAATAGAGTAGCACACAACCTCAAAAAAAATGAGTCAACTACAGCTATATCCAATAACATAGCTGAAGCCCTCCAACATGAAAAATAAAAATCAAGCTATAGAATGTTACTACTTATATAAACTTTGATACCAAATATGATGGGATAAGTTATCCCAATGCACATGTATATTTGATAGAATTATAAAGATAAGAGGAGAATGAATGCAAAGTTGTGGTTACCTAGGGAGAAATGCTGGAGGATGGAATGGGGAAGGAGCCCAATGGGGAACCTTCAGATCTACTGACACCCAGCTTTTCAGTTGGTTTGTGGTTTCACAAGTGCTCATTTTATTATTGTGCCACAAGTTATATTCGTGTCTTGTGTATTCCATGTCTCTCAAATAGTTCATAATGAATAAAAAATATCTGGAAAGCAGGCTAAATGGGTGAAAAAGAAGAAGTGTGGGACAGTAACAAAAGTTACTATGTAGCAGGTAGAAATCTATGATGGGTAATTTTTTGAAAATTCTTGAAATTTGTCTTGCTCTACCAGATACATAGTTTTTCCTTCTGTGGAATCCTGCTTCTTCAAGCAAATGCTAGCTAAATTTGTGTTAACTAAACTTGTACTATGTCTGTTTAAAAGGTCTGGACAAGGAACATGAGGGATTTCTAATAAATATAGCTGCTTGGTGACAGTGCTTGTAGTTCTTATATCAGGTTATCTCAAGCTTCCTTAAAAGACTGAAGTGGAAAAATGTCAAAACTATCCCTTTTATGGGAGTTTTACAATATAGAATTGTGTCTGTCTTGCCTCCGGAGATAAGGGAAATTTTGATTATGCAGATGTTGTCAGTTCTTATCTTTTCCATCCTCTCCCTAGCAATTGTTGAAATGTTGGCCAAATTAAGGGTTATGAGTTTGAACCCCATGTTGGGAGTAGAGATTACATTAAACGTTTTAAAAAATATATTAGGGGTGCTCGGTGGCTCAGTCAGTTGAGTGTCCAACTCTTTTTTTTTTTTTTTAATATATGAAATTTATTGTCAAATTGGTTTCCATACAACACCCAGTGCTCATCCCAAAAGGTGCCCTCCTCAATACCCATCACCCACCCCCCATCAACCCTCAGTTTGTTCTCAGTTTTTAATAGTCTCTTATGCTTTGGCTCTCTCCCACTCTAACCTCTTTTTTTTTTTTCCTTCCCCTCCCCCATGGGTTTCTGTCAAGTTTCTCAGGATCCACATAAGAGTGAAACCATATGGTATCTGTCTTTCTCTGTATGGCTTATTTCACTTAGCATCACACTCTCCAGTTCCATCCACGTTGCTACAAAAGGCCATATTTCATTTTTTCTCATTGTCACGTAGTATTCCATTGTGTATATAAACCACAATTTCTTTATCCATTCATCAGTTGATGGACATTTAGGCTCTTTCCATAATTTGGCTATTGTTGAGAGTGCTGCTATAAACATTGGGGTACAAGTGCCCCTATGCATCAGTACTCCTGTATCCCTTGGGTAAATTCCTAGCAGTGCTATTGCTGGGTCATAGGGTAGGTCTATTTTTAATTTTCTGAGGAACCTCCACACTGCTTTCCAGAGCGGCTGCACCAATTTGCATTCCTACCAACAGTGCAAGAGGTTTCCCGTTTCTCCACATCCTCTCCAGCATCTATAGTCTCCTGATTTGTTCATTTTGGCCACTCTGACTGGTGTGAGGTGATATCTGAGTGTGGTTTTGATTTGTATTTCCCTGATAAGGAGCGACGTTGAACATCTTTTCATGTGCCTGTTGGCCATCCGGATGTCTTCTTTAGAGAAGTGTCTATTCCTGTTTTCTGCCCATTTCTTCACTGGGTTATTTGTTTTTCGGGTGTGGGGTTTGGTGAGCTCTTTATAGATTTTGGATACTAGCCCTTTGTCTGATATGTCATTTGCAAATATCTTTTCCCATTCCGTGGGTTGCCTTTTAGTTTTGTTGGTTGTTTCCTTTGCTGTGCAGAAGCTTTTTATCTTCATAAGGTCCCAGTAATTCACTTTTGCTTTTAATTCCCTTGCCTTTGGGGATGTGCCGAGTAAGAGATTGCTACGGCTGAGGTCAGAGAGGTCTTTTCCTGCTTTCTCCTCTAAGGTTTTGATGGTTTCCTGTCTCACATTCAGGTCCTTTATCCATTTTGAGTTTATTTTTGTGAATGGTGTGAGAAAGTGGTCTAGTTTCAACCTTCTGCATGTTGCTGTCCAGTTCTCCCAGCACCATTTGTTAAAGAGACTGTCTTTTTTCCATTGGATGTTCTTTCCTGCTTTGTCAAAGATGAGTTGGCCATACGTTTGTGGGTCTAGTTCTGGGGTTTCTATTCTATTCCATTGGTCTATGTGTCTGTTTTTGTGCCAATACCATGCTGTCTTGATGATGACAGCTTTGTAGTAGAGGCTAAAGTCTGGGATTGTGATTCCTCCTGCTTTGGTCTTGTTCTTCAAAATTACTTTGGCTATTCGGGGCCTTTTGTGGTTCCATATGAATTTTAGGATTGCTTGTTCTAGTTTCGAGAAGGATGCTGGTGCAATTTTGATTGGGATTGCATTGAATGTGTAGATAGCTTTGGGTAGTATTGACATTTTGACAATATTTATTCTTCCAATCCATGAGCAGGGAATGTCTTTCCATTTCTTTAAATCTTCTTCAGTTACCTTCATAAGCTTTCTATAGTTTTCAGCATACAGATCTTTTTTTTTTTTAATTTTTTTAAATTTTTAATGTTTTTTATTTATTTTTGAGACAGAGAGAGACAGAGCATGAACGGGGGAGGGGCAGAGAGAGAGGGAGACAGAGAATCAGAAGCAGGCTCCAGGCTCTGAGCCATCAGCCCAGAGCCTGACGTGGGGCTCGAACTCATGGACCGCGAGATCGTGACCTGAGCCGAAGTCGGATGCTTAACCGACTGAGCCACCCAGGCGCCCCCAGCATACAGATCTTTTACATCTTTGGTTAGATTTATTCCTAGGTATTTTATGCTTCTTGGTGCAATTGTGAATGGGATCAGTTTCTTTATTTGTCTTTCTGTTGCTTCATTGTTAGTGTATAAGAATGCAACTGATTTCTGTACATTGATTTTGTATCCTGCAACTTTGCTGAATTCATGTATCAGTTCTAGCAGACTTTTGGTGGAGTCTATCGGATTTTCCACGTATAATATCATGTCATCTGCAAAAAGCGAAAGCTTGACTTCATCTTTGCCAATTTTGATGTCTTTGATTTCCTTTTGTTGTCTGATTGCTGATGCTAGAACTTCCAGCACTATGTTAAACAACAGCGGTGAGAGTGGGCATCCCTGTCGTTTTCCTGATCTCAGGGAAAAAGCTCTCAGTTTTTCCCCGTTGAGGATGATGTTAGCTGTGGGCTTTTCATAAATGGCTTTTATGATCTTTAAGTATGTTCCTTCTATCCCGACTTTCTCAAGGGTTTTTATTAAGAAAGAGTGCTGGATTTTGTCAAAGGCCTTTTCTGCATCGATTGACAGGATCATATGGTTCTTCTCTTTTTTTTTGTTAATGTGATGTATCACGTTGATTGATTTGTGAATGTTGAACCAGCCCTGCATCCCAGGAATGAATCCCACTTGATCATGGTGAATAATTCTTTTTATATGCCGTTGAATTCGATTTGCTAGTATCTTATTGAGAATTTTTGCATCCATATTCATCAGGGATATTGGCCTGTAGTTCTCTTTTTTTACTGGGTCTCTGTCTGGTTTAAGAATCAAAGTAATACTGGCTTCATAGAATGAGTCTAGAAGTTTTCCTTCCCTTTCTATTTCTTGGAATAGCTTGAGAAGGATAGGTATTATCTCTGCTTTAAACGTCTGGTAGAACTCCCCTGGGAAGCCATCTGGTCCTGGACTCTTATTTGTTGGGAGATTTTTGATAACCGATTCAATTTCTTCGCTGGTTATGGGTCTGTTCAAGCTTTCTATTTCCTCCTGATTGAGTTTTGGAAGAGTGTGGGTGTTTAGGAATTTGTCCATTTCTTCCAGGTTGTCCAGTTTGTTGGCATATAATTTTTCATAGTATTCCCTGATAATTGTTTGTATCTCTGAGGGATTGGTTGTAATAATTCCATTTTCATTCATGATTTTATCTATTTGGGTCTTCTCCCTTTTCTTTTTGAGAAGCCTGGCTAGAGGTTTGTCAATTTTGTTTATTTTTTCAAAAAACCAACTCTTGGTTTCGTTGATCTGCTCTACAGTTTTTTTAGATTCTATATTGTTTATTTCTGCTCTGGTCTTTATTATTTCTCTTCTTCTGCTGGGTTTAGGCTGCCTTTGCTGTTCTGCTTCTGTTTCCTTTAGGTGTGCTATTAGATTTTGTATTTGGGATTTTTCTTGTTTCTTGAGATAGGCCTGGATTGCAATGTATTTTCCTCTCAGGACTGCCTTCGCTGCGTCCCAAAGCGTTTGGATTGTTGTATTTTCATTTTCGTTTGTTTCCATATATTTTTAAATTTCTTCTCTAATTGCCTGGTTGACCCACTCATTCGTTAGTAGGGTGTTCTTTAACCTCCATGCTTTTGGAGGTTTTCCAGACTTTTTCCTGTGGTTGATTTCAAGCTTCATAGCATTGTGGTCTGAAAGTATGCATGGCATAATTTCAATTCTTGTAAACTTATGAAGGGCTGTTTTGTGACCCAGTATATGATCTATCTTGGAGAATGTTCCATGTGCACTCGAGAAGAAAGTATATTCTGTTGCTTTGGGATGCAGAGTTCTAAATATATCTGTCAAGTCCATCTGATCCAATGTATCATTCAGGGCCCTTGTTTCTTTATTGACCATGTGTCTAGATGATCTATCCATTTCTGTAAGTGGGGTGTTAAAACCCCCTGCAATTACCACATTCTTATCAATAAGGTTGCTTATGTTTATGAGTAATTGTTTTATATATTTGGGGGCTCCAGTATTCGGCGCATAGACATTTATAATTGTTAGCTCTTCCTGATGGATAGACCCTGTAATTATTATATAATGCCCTTCTTCATCTCTTGTTACAGCCTTTAATTTAAAGTCTAATTTGTCTGATATAAGTATGGCTACTCCAGCCTTCTTTTGGCTTCCAGTAGCATGATAAATAGTTCTCCATCCCCTCACTCTCAATCTAAAGGTGTCCTCAGATCTAAAATGAGTCTCTTGTAGACAGCAAATAGATGGGTCTTGTTTTTTTATCCATTCTGATAGCCTATGTCTTTTGGTGGGCACATTTAATCCATTTACATTCAGTGTTATTATAGAAAGATACGAGTTTAGAGTCATTGTGATGTCTGTATGTTTTATGCTTGTAGTGATGTCTCTGGTACTTTGTCTCACAGGATCCCCCTTAGGATCTCTTGTAGGGCTGGTTTAGTGGTGACAAATTCCTTCAGTTTTTGTTTGTTTGGGAAGACCTTTATCTCTCCTTCTATTCTAAATGACAGACTTGCTGGATAAAGGATTCTCGGCTGCATATTTTTTCTGTTTAGCACACTGAAGATATCGTGCCAATCCTTTCTGGCCTGCCAAGTTTCAAAAGAGAGATCAGTCACGAGTCTTATAGGTCTCCCTTTATATGTGAGGGCACGTTTATCCATTGCTGCTTTCAGAATTTTCTCTTTATCCTTGTATTTTGCCAATTTCACTATGATATGTCGTGCAGAAGATCGATTCAAGTTACGTCTGAAGGGAGTTCTCTGTGCCTCTTGGATTTCAATGCCTTTTTCCTTCCCCAGTTCAGGGAAGTTCTCAGCTATAATTTCTTCAAGTACCCCTTCAGCACCTTTCCCTCTCTCTTCCTCCTCTGGGATACCAATTATGCGTATATTATTTCTTTTTAGTGTATCACTTAGTTCTCTAATTTTCCCCTCATACTCCTGGATTTTTTTATCTCTCTTTCTCTCAGCTTCCTCTTTTTCCATAACTTTATCTTCTAGTTCACCTATTCTCTCCTCTGCCTCTTCAATCCGAGCTGTCGTCGTTTCCATTTTGTTTTGCATTTCGTTTAAAGGGCTTTTCAGCTCCTCGTGACTGTTCCTTAGTCCCTTGATCTCTGTGGCAAGAGATTCTCTGCTGTCCTGTATACTGTTTTCAAGCCCAGCGATTAATTTTATGACTATTATTCTAAATTCACTTTCTGTTATATGATTTAAATCCTTTTTGATCAGTTCATTAGCTGTTGTTATTTCCTGGAGATTCTTCTGAGGGGAATTCTTCCGTTTGGTCATTTTGGATAGTCCCTGGAGTGGTGAGGACCTGCAGGGCACTTCCCCTGTGCTGTGGTGTATAACTGGAGTTGGTGGGCGGGGCCGCAGTTCACCCTGATGTCTGCCCCCAGCCCACCGCTGGGGCCACAGTCAGATTGGAGTGTGCCTTCTCTTCCCCTCTCCTAGGGGCGAGATTCACTGTGGGGTGGCGTGGCCCATCTGGGCTACTTGCACACTGCCAGGCTTGTGGTGCTGGGGATCTGGCATATTAGCTGGGGTGGGTAGGCAAGGTGCACGGGGGGTGGAGGGGCAGGCTTAGCTCGCTTCTCCTTAGGTGATCCACTTCAGGAGGGGCCCTGTGGCAGCGGGAGGGAGTCAGATCCGCTGCCGGAGGTTTGGCTCCACAGAAGCACAGCGTTGGGTGTTTGCGCGGAGCGAGCAAGTTCCCTGGCAGGAACTGGTTCCCTTTGGGATTTTGGCTGGGGGATGGGCGGGGGAGATGGCACTGGCAAGCGCCTTTGTTCCCCACCAAACTGAGCTCTGTCATCTGGGGGCTCAGCAGCTCTCCCTCCCTTTGTCCTCCAGCCTTCCCGCTTTCTGAGCAGAGCTGTTAACTTATGACCTCCCAGACGCTAAGTCGCGCTTGCTGTCGGAACACAGTCCGTCAGGCCCCTCCTCTTTTGCCAGCCAGACTCGGGGGCTCTGCTTGGCCGGCAAGCTGCCACTCCGCCCCGGCTCCCTCCCGCCAGTCCGTGGAGCGCACACCGCCTCGCCGCCCTTCCTACCCTCTTCCGTGGGCCTCTCGTCTGCGCTTGGCTCCGGAGACTCCGTTCT
The DNA here is from genome assembly GCF_046562875.1 of Panthera onca. Lineage (NCBI taxonomy): Eukaryota > Metazoa > Chordata > Mammalia > Carnivora > Felidae > Panthera > Panthera onca. The sequence goes on along the minus strand of NC_138346.1, from coordinate 170,544,414 downwards.
GCTAATCCTCTGGCGGTTTTCTGGGTTATTTAGGCAGGTGTAGGTGGAATCTAAGTGATCAGTAGGACGCGCGGTGAGCCCAGCGTCCTCCTACGCCACCATCTTCCCTCCAGTATCGAGTGTCCAACTCTTGATTTCAGCTTGGGTCATGATCCCAGGGTCATGGGATTGAGCCATGCATCAGGCTCTGCATTAAGCATGGAGCCTGCTTGGGATTCTCTCTCTCCCTCTGCCCCTCCCCACCACCACTTGGACCTCTCTTTCTCTCTCTCTCTCAAAAAAAACAAAACAAAACACCAAAAACTAAAAATAAAATCTTAGGGGCACCTGGGTGGCTCAGTCAGTTAAGCATCCGAGTTTCATTTAGGTCATGATCTCACAGTTCGTGAGTTTGAGACCTAAGCTGGGCTCTGTGCTGACATCTCAGAGCCTGAAACCTACTTCAGATTCTGTGTCTCCCTCTTTGCCTGCGTGCGCTCTCTCTCTCTCTCTCTCTCAAAAAAAAAAAATAATAATAAACATTAAAAAAAAACTTAAAAAAATAAAAAATTGGAAACACCAACATAGTTTATTTTATTCCTTGCAAAGATTCAGAATTTTTCTCTAAAGTTAAAGTAACTAAAATATTTGTGATGATACTTAAACAAGTATAAATGTAAGGTAAACATATTACAGTTGAGATATAATATCATTCACACACCCACTCTCATTTATATTAGTTCTTATAATTACATATGAAAATATAAAATGCAAACCTGTACAAAGTATTTTCTTTAATCTTAATGGGTAGTTTCTAAACTGTGATGTTTATGATGATTCTTAATTACAATATTAATTTTATTGTATGTTAATATTAAATTGCCTTTAAAAATTCTTAATTGGAATGTAGAAGAAGTAGCTATATTTATTTAAAGACTTTTTAAACATTAAAAAAAATAGTGTAAGGAAGTGGTCCAGTTTCATTCTTTTGCATGGTGCTGTCCAGGTTTCCCAACATCATTTGTTGAAGAGACTCTTTTTTTCCATTGGATAGTCTTTCCTGCTTTGTCTAAGACTAGTTGACCATATAGTTGTGGGTTCGTTATCTAGATTTTCTGTTCTTTTCCATTGATCTATGTGTCTGTTTTTGTGCCAGTACCATACGGTCTTGATCACTATAGCTTTGTAATATAAAATCAAAATAGATGAAAGACCTAAATGTGAGACAGAAAACCATTAAAATCCTAGAGGTGTAGATCACAGGCAGTTACCTCTTTGACATCAGCAGTAGCACCTTCTTTCTAGATACGTCTCCTCAGGCAAGGGAAACAAAAGCAAAAATAAACTATTGGGACTTCATCAAAATAAAAAGTTTCTGTACAGTGAAAGAAACAACAAAACTAAAAGGCAACCTACAGAATGGGAGAAGATATTTGCAAATGACCTATCTGATAAAGGGTTAGTATCCAAAATCTATAAAGAACTTATCAAATTCAACACCCAAAAAACAAATAATCCAGTTTAAAAATGGGCAGAAGACACACCTGGGTGGCTCAGTGGGATAAGTGTCCAGCTTAAGCAAAGGTCATGATCTCATGGTTCATGGGTTGGAGCCCTGCATCGGGCTCTGTCCTGACAGCTCAGAGCCTGGAGGCTGCTTGAGATTCTGTGTCTCCCTCTCTCTCTGCCGCTCCCCTGCTCACACTGTCTCTCTCACTCTCTCTCAAAAATAAGTAAACATCGGGGCACCTGGGTGGCTCAGTCGGTTGGGCATCTGACTTTGGCTCAGGTCATGATCTCACGATCCATGAGTTCGAGCCCCACATCGGGCTCTGTGCTGACAGCTCAGAGCCTGAAGCCTGCTTCGGACTCTATATCTCCCTCTCTTTCTGACCTTTCCCCACTCGTGCTCTATCTCTCCCTGTCTCTCAAAAACAAATAGACGTTTAAAAATAAATAAATAAGCATTAAAATACTTTTTTTAAAATAAATAAATGGGCAGAAGACATGAATAGACATTTTTCCAGTGAAGACATAGAGATGGTTAATGGACACATGAAAAGATGCTCAACGTTACTCATAATCAGGGAAATACAAATGAGATACACTACAATGAGATATCACTCCACACCTGTTGGAATGCTAAAATTAACAACACAAGAAACAACAGGTGTTTGAGAGGATGCACAGAAAGGAGGATCCTCTTTCTTACACAGTTGGTGGGAATGCAAACTGATGCAGCCACTCTGCAAAATAGTATGGAGTTTCCTCAAAAAGCTAAAAATAGAACCACCTTCCCATTGCAACAGTTGTACTACTAGGTATTTACCTAAAGGACACAAAAATACAGATTTGAAGGGATATATGCACCCAAATGTTTAAATAGCACTATCATCAATAGCCAAATTATGGAAAAAGCCCAAATGCCCATTGACTGATGAATGGATAAAGAAATGGTATGTATGTGTACACACACACACACACACACACACACACACACTAGAATATTACTCAGCCATCAAAATAATGAAATCTTGCCATTTACAATGACGTGGATGGAGATAGAGAGTATTATGCTAAGTGAAATAAGCCAGTCAGAGAAAGACAAATGCCATATGATTTCACTCATATGTGGAATTTAAGAAACAAAGCAGATGAACATGGAGGAGAAAAAGAGAGAGAGAGGCAAACCAGAAAACAAACTTTTAACTATGGACAACAAACTGATGGTTACCAGAGAGGGGCGGGTGGCGTTTAAATGGGTGATTGGTATTCAGGAGGGCACTGGTTGTCATGAGCACTGGGTGTTGTGTATGTAAGTGATGAATCACTAAATTCTACATCTGAAATTAATGCTATACTGACTGTTAACTAACTGGAATTGAAATAAAAACTTGGAGAAAAAAATTTTTTAAAAATTAGCATAAAAATAAATGTTCAACATTAATTGCCTGCAATAAAAGATTAAAAATAATACTAGGAAATATATATTTGCATATTTTAAAAACCCTATAGTTAAAGGGATACTTACCCCAAATCTCATATAAAATTCTATATCAAAATTAGGTCATCTGTCTGATATATCCCTTGTGAAAATTAATACAAGGAAACTCATTTAGATGGAATCTGGAGGCCAGCAAGGAGAGCTCTCACACCCTAGCACTCCTTGTCAATTGCAGACCCAAAGACCTTGCGCTTGGATGCTACTTTACCCTATCTCAACTGAAGAAGAAAGTTTTTCCTCCTCCCCCTGCAACAGCCCAGCCAATGAGAAACTGTCACAACTCATCCAATGAAAAGCCCCTATACTTTGAACTCCCAGTTTAATCCAATGGACTTGGTGTGTAACAGCCCTCCCAGGTTCCCACTCTCCTCTATAAAAGAGCAGTCTTTTCTTGTTCTCCCTGCTTGCCTATGGTTTTGCCTTAGCTTCCTTATCCCACATTGCAATTCTCTGCTATTCCCAAATGAACTTATTTTTGCTGGTAAAATAACTGGCAATTTTGTTTTTTCAGGTTAACATTACCTGATGATACGAAGTGCAATCCAGAGAGGCCCCGAACAGCCCCAAAGCAGGTGAGCAAACAGGTACCAGTACCCACAGAACCAACTGAGCTCACTGCTTTCTCACTGACCCTGGAGTTTGAGGATGAGTTTTCTCCTGGATTTCCAGCTTTGCTCTCTTTGTGTTCAAGTCCTCTAGGCTTTAGTCAGGATCTCTGTTAAGGCCTTGTTTTTCTGGGAGTACTAATTTGACCTTCAGTCTGACTCCTTTTGAGAATCAGACTGTTTCTGTTGGCACTGTGCCAGTTAGAACTGTATTGGCCTTTGATCCAACTCCTCTTCTGCACTGGGCTGTTCCTATTGGAACTGTGCTGACCTTTGGTCTGATTCCTTCTGGACCCAGGCTGTTCCTGTTAAAACTGCTGTTTAGGAATTTTTATCTTTGCTTTAGAGAAAAACCTTCAAGAAATAGAATCCCAGCCATCAGAATGCTTTGAGGGTTCCTCACTTTCCTTTACTGGGACTCTGGCCAGTTTTATGTCTAAAAACCATGGTCCACCTCATGCACATGTATAACTAAATGGACTAACTTTACCAAAAGTAATTTGGGACACCAACATCCATTATGGGGAATTTTCAATCTCCCCAGACTTGTTTTATTAAAAAAAAAATGAATTAGAAAACTATGCAACTAACAGGCAAGAAACAGATAACTGAATGGGATGCCTATTGTAATTGGTAACATGAAGCTTCCAAACTTTTTCAGGATTCTAAGTTTGCCTCTTAACAAAATACTATTTCTAAATTAACTGAGGCAAACAAACAATTGAAAGAAATCAAAATAGCTTCTGAGACCTCCTTTCCCCTCCCTTATCTTCATCTACAGACATATGGCAGCCACCTTGTGCTCAAGCCCTGCCTCCAGCACCATTTTCCTCTTTCTCTCTGCCAAATTTCTCTTTTCCTCTGAATCTCTCTCCGCTTTCTCCTCTCCTGAACCTATTAAAAATTGCCTCTTTAAAGTTAACTCTTCTGAGGATCTAAATATACTCTTAAGTTTTATCTCCCCCAGACTAGGGCTGAATCGCAAACCATAGTTAAAGGCTTTCCTAAAGTGACAGAGGGCCCCCCATAATTTGCTGAAGAATTTAACAGTTATTCAGACTCACCAACTTGGTTTCTCAGATTTCTTAAATTTTTTTTTTAACATTTATTTATTTTTGAGACAAAGAGAGACAGAGCATGAACGGGGGAGGGTCAGAGAGAGGGGGAGACACAGAATCGGAAGCAGGCTCCAGGCTCTGAGCTGTCAGCACAGAGCCCGACGCGGGGCTCGAACCCACAGACCGTGAGATCATGACCTGAGCCGAAGTCAGCTGCTTAACCGACTGAGCCACCCAGGCGCCCCTCAGATTTCTATCAATTAGTCCACATGCTTGTTGGTGAGGACCAGGCCAAACATCGGATGGAACTAACCCAATGGGAACATCCTGAAGCGAATTTAGAGAAACAAACCCCTAACTTTTGGCAAGATGGCTAGAATACTCGCTGGAAATCTCCACAGAGCAGTTATAATAGCTTTTCCTAAGCCTGCTGATTGGAACACATTTCAGGATTGCACACAAAAGCCTGATGGGCCTGTTCAAAGCTATTACAAAAGACTCTAAATTGTTTTTAAAGAATCTGGTCTTCCTTTAGATGTTGAATCCACTTGGGTAGCATTTAACTTTTGGCTTATAAATAGGCTGAACCAGGATCTTTCTCCTTTAGTTAAAAGGACCAAGATGGAATCAGAACCTATACCCATTTCAGATTTAGTTAACTTGATAAACTAGCTCACTCATATCCTAGATAAATCAGTCACCTAAGAGAAAGACCACTAAGATGCTTAATTTTAACTCTGGCAAATGAAGGCTCCTGAACTAACCAAACCTCCTAGTTTCTGTTATTATTGCAAAGAGCCAGGGTGTTGGGGAAAAAAAATTGCTACCAATTTATTTTATTTTATTTTTTAAGTTTATTTATTTATTTTGAGAGAGAGAGAGAAAGAGAACAAGCAAGGGTAGTGGCAGAGAGAGAGAAGAAAGAGACAGAATCCCAAGCAGCAGGCTCCACGCTGTCAGCACAGAGCCCAGTGCAGGGCTCAAACTCACGGACTGTGAGATGATGACCTGAACCGAGATCAAGAGTTGGATGCTTAACCGACTGAGTCCCTCAGGCACACGAAGATTGCTGCCAGTTTAAGAGCTCCAGGTACCTTAAGCCCTCCAGCCAGCCTTTCCAATGTCTTCCCAATTCCCAGTGGGGGGAATGGGAATTTCTCTTAATCAGCTTGCAGAATCCACTCTCCAGTTTGGGAATGAATCTCTCAGTATTGACACCAGAGCTACAGACTTGGTGCTCAGCCCCACTGCTATAAAGCAGTGCCTGCCTCAGAATACAAAAACAGTTCAAATAGCAGGGGTCTCTAATAAACTTTGACAGATCCCTGTCTCTAACCTATTCCCTTCAACATTTTTTATTTGTTCCATCTCCAACAACACTGTACAGCTGAGTCTGGGGACACTGGTTATTTGTTCCTATTGGATTAGCTACCATCCTCTTTACGGGCAAAATCCTGAATTGGTATTGGCAGAATCCACAGTGCACCTCCCGTCAAGATTCACATCAATTCCTCAAAAGCTCCCCCCAGAATACCCTATAAATAAAGAAGCTCTTCAAGACATCAAGCCCATAATAAAAGATTACAAGGCTCAGGGCTTCATTATCCTCTACACTAGTCCCTATAATATCACACTTTTATCTGTGAGAAAACCCAATGTCTGAGGCTTCAGGTTTGTCCAGGACCTCTGAGCAACAAATAATCCTGTTACTCCTGTTATTCTTGGCCCCCGGTTATTCCTGACCCCCATACGCTCTTGACATCCATTCCCACTGAAAGCAAATTTTTCACTGTAATTCATCTATACAGTGCGTTTTTTTTTTTAGTATTCCAGCTGATAAGGGTAGCCAATATCTTTTTGCTTTCATTTGGGAAGAATGGAAATACACCTGGACAGTCATGCCCCAGGATCTTGCAGAATCTTTATTTTTCACAAACCTTAAAAATTGGTTTGGATGACAGAAAGTTTTCTGCAGTCTCCACTTTGTTACAATACACAGATGATTTGTTTCTCTGCTCTCCTTCTCAAACCTCTTTGCCAGAAGACAGAAAACTTTTGGCAGTCTTCTTAAACTCAGGTTCGGTACTGAACTGCATCTGATCTTGAAATAAGGGCAATGTTTGGATCCAAATGAAACCCCCCAGTTACTGCTTATGCTGACAGATTACCTTTGACTGTCTGTGGCAATTTACAGGAAACTCCTCTAACCAATGCAGATTTTTCATGACTTATTGATGGCTCTTATTTAAGGGATGAAAATGGCAAGTATTGTGCTAGGTATGCTATTGCTACTCCTTTTGAAGTCATTGCGGTAGCACCTTTACCTTTGGCTATTTCAGCCCAACAAGTTGTTATATGCCCTGACTCAAGCTTGTACCGTAACCAAGGGGAAACCCGCAAACATTCACACCAATTGTCAGTATGCCTTTGGGGAAGCTCATGACTTTGGAATGTTATGGAAACAACAAGGTTTCCTTACCTCCAATGGGGATAAAATTAAAAATGTTTCCTGTGTCCAGAATTTATTAGATGCCATACTTTTGCTGACTTCTCTGGCTATCACTAAGGTTCCTAGGCATTCCAGACTCATCTCCCTGGAGGTCAAATGAAACCAGTAAGCAAACCTATGTTATGGTCCAAAGGGATGATAATTTGGAGAAATTGACAATAAGAGATATCCAACAATTAGCCCCAGAGAGGGAAAAACAATATTGGAAAACTAGTAAGTCTGGTTTGGACCAAATAAGAATCCAGCCCCTACCAGAAATTCTAACAGTCCCACTAGCACTGAACATGCATTAAACCATTCGTCTACTGACAAAATAATAGCAATTTATAAATCAATATTGGTGGGGAAATACTAATAAGGCCACAGAAAGTGCCCACCTCAGCTGTTCAACCTGTCCAAAGCAGAATCCAAAGAAACCTGTTCGTACAAATGGATTTCATAGAGCTCATGGACATAAATATGTTTTAGTCATAATTTGTATGCTTTCTCTCTGGACCAAAGCTTTCTCTTGTAGACAGGCCACGCTTCCTTTGTTGCTAAACTCTGTTAGAAAAGATTACCCCTGGGATGCCTGGCTAGCTCAGTTGGTAGAGCATGCAACTCTTGATCCTGGGGTTGTAAATTTGTGCCCCACGTTGGGTGTAGAGGTTACTTACAAATAAAACCTTAGAAGAAAAGGTTACCTCTGCCTGGAGAACCCCTCTTGAACTTCATAGCAATAGGGGAACCCCTTTTACCAGTCAGGTGCTTCAACAAGCCTGTGCTGTTTGGCCAGTTTTACAATGCTTTTATTGTGCATGCCATCACCAATCCTCGGGGTTAGTGGAACATACTAATGGCACTATTAAGACTCAGTTGGGAAAATTTGTGGAAACCCTCAAAATACATTGGCCGAAAGGATTGCCGTTGTTCCTTCTAAATCTCAGTCCCACCCCCTTGGGAACTCACAGACTTTCATCCTTTGAGACAGTCACAGGCATCCAATGCACTTGCCCTCTGCCTCCTTTGACCCACAGTTGATAAAAGGAGATATACTTCAATATTGTAAAGGCCCAATTTCTTCTATTAAAACTAACCATGCTTTGGTAGAGCAATCTTTTCACTGTGCACTCCCAGGAGATGAAAACCTTAATCATCATGCCTTGGCAACATGGAGATTTCAAAAGATACCTCCAGAAAGACTCTCTTCAACCTCACTGGAAACTAACCAACCCTTATGCCACCAAAATTGGGGAAATAGACTCTTGGATTCATGTGACACATCTAAAGAAAGCAACAAGCCCTGACTGGACCTGCACATCATCTGGTGACCTAAAAGTAAAGATTTCCAGGAATCAAAACAGATGACATTTGATGGGACAGCTTTCCCAGGATGTCTGGACCAGGCCTGTATACCTTTTTCTCATTGTCGCTGCTTCTGTCTCTTTTGTGGAAAGACCATTCTCTTATCTGCTTTTTCAAATTCATACAAAAGGGAGAAACCTCTTACCATCTTTTGGAAATAGCCTCATCATGATCCTATGACAAATTAATTTTCACTTGCTTTTTCTGAAGGCTTGGAAAATTTAGAATTCACAAAAAGTCTTTTCTCATCTGAACCATTAACTGACTCTAGATTCTTATCCAAATTCATGGTTTCTGAATTTACAGCTCTACAATATCACTGAGAACACATTTGGTTCCAAACAGTTCTTTTGAGATGACACTTTCTCAAAAACACTTTTGCAGTTTTGCTGTTTTGCGAAAAGTTCATCAGCTATTGCTTCCTGTTTATACCTGTACCGTATCTTCCCAAATCCACTCAGTTAATTCTGTAGTGTGCCTTTGCAGTATTCACTATTTTGTGTTCATGGTTGCTTTAGGCAGAGGTTTCTAGGAGACATACATGACTACAGGTTTACCATCATGAGAGAGACTTTTTCCCCTAAATAATAATAATCAGTGCCAATAAATATCTCATTTGGCTACTTTCACACCTAGAGTCCTGGTGTAGAACCATCATACACGATTTGGAATTCTCATGTTACTTCTACTTCTTCTGTTTTATATAATTATTTTGAGTTTTGTATTTTGTCACCTGTCAAAAGTTTTTTAAATGATGTACCCAATAAGGCGATGCTGGTTTGATGCTTTGAGACGATCTCCAACACTTACGGTTTTAATAAATATGGACTATAGATGGGAAGTGCCTAAGAGGTCTCCCCCCCAACCTTCCTTGTTACTCAGATGTGGCCTCAGTGTTTTTCAGCTGCTATGCTCCTTTTCTTTGACATGGGACATGACAACTAGGAAAGATTCTTCTTGGCACTGAGGGACAAAACTACTAAATATGGAGAATCTAACTCTTGATCAGTGATGCTTTCAAAGAAAGATCTTGAACAAAAGGGTGAAATATGAAAATTAATAATAGGAAATATCATTTTGAATGAAGCTGGGAGGCCAGCAAAGGGAGTGCTCTTACACACTGGCACTCCTTGGCAGCTGCAGAACCAACAAGAAGAGAGAGGGACCTTGCAAGTGGATACTGCTTTACTCCATCCCAGCAGAAGGAAGAAAGTTTTTCTTACTCCCTCGGCAACAGCCCGGCCAATGAGTGACTGTCACAAGTCAGCCAATGAAAAGCTACTATACTTTGAAATCCCAGTTTACTCCAATGGACTTTTTGTTTATAATAGCCCTCCCAGCTTCCCCTTTCCTCTATAAAAAAGGGTTCCATTCCTTCGTTCTCTAGATTTGCCTATGATTTTGCTTTAGTTTGTTCTAGATTGTAATTCTCTGCTATTACTGAACAAAACCATTCTTGCTGGTAAAATAACTAGCAGTTTTATTTTTTAAGGTTAACACCCTGAGTGATAGGACTTCTACTTTAAGATAATATTCACAGAAAGATTGGAGTAATTTGTTATATTAATGACCCCAGTGACTCAGGACCCCCCTCCTCCCCCATATCCATGCCTTTATGAAAACCCTTAACTTTGGGTTTGGCCATGGGATTTCCTTTGGCCAAAGGGAGTAATACAGACAGAGGGTTGGTACATGCTTGTACACTGGGTTTTGCCCTCGTGGAACTCTGCTTACCATGACTGTGTAGAGAAGCCCCATGCCACCTCTTTGAGGAGGAACATCCAAGGGAGAGGGAAGCCTAGTCAACCCCACTGATTCCAGTTCCCGGGTGACCCTCCCAGCTGAATGCATCCTCCAAGGGAACATAGCCAACCCACAGAATCATGAGAAATAAGAAATTGTTATTTTACGCCACCAAGTTTTGGGGTGGCTCCATACCAAGACCTACACAAAATCTAAATCTGAATTAGTTAGGCTGAAAGATAGTCATCATACAGTCCTCATGTTAGAGCCAACTATATTCTTCTCTGATTGAAAAATACATGCACTCTTTTTAAAAGCCCAGAATGAAATGGCAAAGTAATATACAGTGACTTATGACTTACTTAGATTTATTTTTTTAATTATGGTTTATAATAATATTGTGGTTTTTAAACATGTAATATGGTAAAACAACATATTATATAGTACATTCAAGTTAGTAAGAAAATATTTTTAAAGATGGACCTGGAATTCGCTAGAAGGCAAGGATGCTTTCAAAATGTTGAGAGACCAGAGTGCCTAGGTGGCTGTCTGTTAAGCATCCGACTACGGCTCAGGTTATGATCTTGTGGTTTGTGAGTTTGAGCCCTGCATCGGGCTCTGTGCTGACAGCTCGGAGCATGGAGACTGCTTTGGATTCTGTCTCCCTCTCTCTCTGCCCCTCCCACTCATGCTCTCTCTCTCTCTTTCAAAAATGAATAAACATTAAAAAAAAATGTTCAGAGACCTGGAAGCCTGTTTAAAAGGAGTCCCCACGGGTTAAAACAGGAATCTTATTTGCTTCAAAAATCCAATCAGAATTATACTTAATTAAAACATGTTAAGACTATAAAAAGCCATGAGTCCATAGTAATACTCATAATGATACTCTCTTGGAATTTATTTCCTCTCCAAGTACTTAGTACTTTATTAAAGTAAACTTTATTCAGAGTAGAAAAAATATTGAAGTTTAACTGTAGATCTCTCTTCAGGATGGGTTAAATATACAAAGGATAAGAGAATCTTAATGGTATGAGAAAGACAAGACTCCCTTTCCGTGAAATATAAATAGGCTCTTGAGACTTCCTGCTACCCCCACAGCACCCACCCCCTTACCGGACATTCCTCTACTAAATTGTTACCAAACATTAAAGAAGTGGAGCAAGGCATTCCCTGAATAGGCAAGGGAAGTCATTCCACCTGACCCTGGGGCTGTAGATTGGGAAACAAAAATTTTAAATCTTGAAGCCAAGTGGATTTTACCTTTTAAACAGACTTTAATTTGTGGAAAGAATCATTTATTTAAATTGAACTACTGAATGGTGGTTTTACTAGCTGTTTTGAGGTTGGTTGCCTTTTGTGGTTACTAAAGATGCTGGATTACAGCCAAATGTTCACATACTGAGCCTTTTTTTTTTTTTTTTTAACTAGCACCCAGAAGGTGAGGTTGGAAGAACGGTCATTCCAATCTCAAATAATCTGTTCCTGTTGAGCTTATTTGCTCTATTTGCTCCTTTCCCAGGAGATGAAATCAGTAAATAATTCACTTACAGTGCTTAAATATGTGTGTGTGTGTGTAATATATATATATATATATATATATAAATATATATAATATATGCATGTATTATATATATAATATATATATTAGTCTTTAAATTTTTTCAAAGTTATACATGTGCCTGACTTAAAGAGTTAAATGCTTCCAACAAGACTTCATTTCCCTCAAGGCAACTACTTTCAACTTTAAGCTGATTCTTTGGTATTTACCTCCACTTATCTAAATAACATGCTCATATTTCTACTTCTTGGTTTTTCAGTCAGCCATTATCTACTGACTTCTTGATACGAAAGGCAAGGAGTCAGCTTTCTTCTGCACATTCCTCTGCACTCTACCACCACACATGTGCACTTCTAGTCTTTTAATTCTCCCGGTATTGTTACAGCATAATTTGCTCATCCTGCCCAATCAGCAGGAAGTCATTGATGTCAGAGATTATGGGATGCGCTTCAGGATATCCAGAAGGTGCAGATCTCTTTCGGGTTTTTTTGATCACACAGGATAGGAATGTTAACATAGCCCCGGGCCACACTGTAAATGTGTACTTTTGTCTGTTTTGTGGGAATGCCAACTGTTTCTGATCCTTTCTTATGATTGGAATAGAAAAGAATGCGTTCACTAAATCAACGATGTGCACCAAATACTTGAGGCTGTATTAATTTACTTTAGCAAGTGCACTACATCTGGCACGGCAGCTGCCATCAGACCTACTAATTGGTTGAGCTTTACAGTAATCTGCTGTCGTCCTTCAGAGACCATCTATTTTTTGCACGGCCACATAACGAGTTAAACGGAGCTATGATGGGAATCTGCAACTCTGTATCCTTTAAACTCCTAAGAGTGGCCCTAATTTCAGCCATCCCTTCTTGAGATACAGTATTATTTTGACTTCTGGTGCCATGGTTGGCTGGGGAGGGGGTGCTATTTCAGAGACCCCGACTTGGCATTCTGCACTATGATGGCTTTTTTACTTCACAGGCAAACATCCCAAGGGGTTTGTACCAATTGTCAAATACGTGAATCCCATTATAGTTTGGGGACTGGGGAAATGACCATTGGGTGAGACCACATACCCAAGGGACCCACTCTGAGCCAGACCTTGTCATCTATTAACTGGCCTCTATGCTCCCACTCTAATAGGGTCATGATGATGCTTTTGGTCTCTGGGTATCAATGTCAATTCAGACCCTGTGTCTAACAGTCCTTGAAATGTCTGGGTATTCCCATTTCCTCAAGGTACAATTACCAAGGTAAATGACAAAAGATACTTTGGGGATGGGCTAGGAAAATCATTACCATTTATACTTGAAATGTAATAGGTCCTTCCTCCTGAGGCCTTCTTCAGTCAGTGGATTCCAGGTCTATAAACTAACTCAGGTGTGCAAATGGATTAAGGAACAGTGGGTGACTTTATTGAATGAAGGATCTTAGTCTCCTGGTCATTATCCTTGATTTTTTCTTCTGCTGATACAAACTAAATAGGACCTTTGTTGGCTACCTGTTTTGCCCCTAAGGATACCGTGTCCTGTTAACCATTTCCATAACTGTGTGGGTTAGGTCCACATTATAATACTTGTAATTTCCTGGCTTCTGGTCATTGAGCACTGCCACTTGGCCTCTACTCCTTTGGGGTCCTGGCATATGCATTGCTATCAGTGAACCAGGTTCTAGAGGCCTTTACTGCCTTCAGCCATGACTTGCAGAGAGTCACCACAAGTTTTGAGTGGTATTCCTGCCCTTTGAACCAATGCATTCCTTATGGCCTTGATAAATGGCCTCTGAGCTGTCCTTCAGAACAGAATTATCATAACCTTTGGGCTGTACATAGCACATCCATTCTAACATATTCACTTCCTTGAGCCTTTTAATCTTTTCATGTCCTTCCTACCTGCCCTAGCACTTCTGGCATTTCAGTTTTAGTCAAAGTCACTGTTTTTGTTTTTTGTTTTTGTTTTTGTTTTTCATCCTTCTAGGAGCCATCACAGCAGTGAGTTCACACAACTCTTGAGACCCTGGCCAGGATGTTAAATATTTTGGGAGAGTGCTCCAGCATCAATAGAATTCTCCCTATCCCATTTTATGGTCTGGCCTCCTTTATCAAGCCTTCTGTGAATCCAGTCCCATGCATAGTCCCCAAGCTCCTGGTGGTACATGCTGGTTAGGTCTTACATCTTTTTTGGGGAATAGTCCTTTACCTCCATTATTAGGCACAGCACTTCTCAACTAGGTTATGCTATAAGCCCTAATTATAGGCCTAGTGGCCAGAAGATTTGTGTGTGTATGTGGCGGGGCGGTGGGGGGGAGGGGGGTCTACCATGGGAGGGGGAAACCTGTTGCCTTCCAGTTAGAAGCCTCTGCAAAGTCTTCTAGCACAGGAAAGTGATAGTTCTTGGTAGGGAGGAGTGAGCCACAGTCACTAGGCATCTGAGGAGCCCGATGATTGAAAATCTTTAGGAGCACCACCCAGATGTCCCTTCCATGTGTTGGAATGCTAGGTTTTCTCAATCATGGCCCTGACCTTGGCACAACAGACCTGCCATTTTTGGTTATTTAACCATATTTTAGCCACTCTAAAGTTTGAGTCTTGTTGCTTGTCATTCTCCACCCCTTCCCTGCTAATGAGACCTTTTTTGTGTGTGTACAATAATGAGGTTCTCTGGCTTTCATTCCTCACTTGCAATTGCCTATTACCTATCCTCAGTTGTTCATTATTTTTCTGTAACCAATGGAGCTTAGTAATAGCCATCCAGTTCTGTTATTCTTATCACTCTTACTTTTACCTCAAATATCTCAAATGCCTGAAATGTCACACCTCTGGTGTTCCCTTCCACCTGGTATATCACCCCAGTTGGACTATCACCTTGTGCCAGGGGCTGCCTGTGCTTCATCAGCAGGTGGTCCATAATCCATCTCCCAAATTCCATCTTATTGTCTACTCTCTCCAACCAATCCTGGTACCAGTTATCACAGGTAGGGTTCTTGGGAAGCAGACACTGGGACAGAGCATAGAAGATATGGAAGGAAGGGAGAGGAAGCAGGACTGGGCAGAGAAAGAAGTCAAATTCTAATACAGGTGTAATAAAGCTTTGAACAACCTGCCCAGAAGCTCCAGAGTGAATATCATACATCAGAGGTGTCCCATGGTGGGCCCTAATGGCTGAGCCTTTCTATTCCAGTCTTGTGCAATCACCCAATATTGGCTGCCATGGAAATGTCATAACCTTGGGCAAGGCTTCTCTCTGCAGCTGAAGTAGACCCTGATGGAGCTGACAATTGGAGACAGTCCCCGCAGCTTGGGAGCAAGTCCTTCCTTGAAGGGTGTTCTGGGCATCATGTCCATATCTACTACTAGGGCAAACATAGTTATCGAGCACATCCTCTTCTGCAAAGAACCAACAATATGCTTTTTTTTTTTTAATCTTCTGCTCCCCCACCTGGAGAAATCTTTTTTTTTTTTTAAGTTTTTTATTTTGAGAGAGAGAGAGAGAGAGAGAGAGAGAGGAAGCGAGTGGGAGAGGGGCACAGGAAGAGATAGAATCCTAAGCAGGTGCCACACTCAGCACAGAGCCAGAGGTGGGGCTCAATCTCACAGCCACAAGATCTCGACATCAAGAGTCAGATGCTTACCCTACTGAGCCACCCAGGCGCTCAGGGAAATCTTTTATTGAATCAGGAAAGGAGAAGCATAGCAGAGAATATTTGTCCTCCAATATCAATTGTATACTTCTTCCTTGATTATGACCTCTTACTGGACATACAGACACGGAGAATAAATTTAGTTCTGGCCCATGGGTTGTAAGCAGGAGTGGTGTGTACAACTTCCAGGAAGTATTTTTCAAGGGAGGAGGCATGATCATCTTGCCCCTTTTCTCTTTTCTGCTTATTAGAATGTAGACAAGATGGCTGGAACTTAAGTAGCCATCTGGACCAGAAGGTAGAAGCCACACATGTTAAGAATGGAGGAAATTAGGTCCCTGATGGTCATGGAATCACCACTAATTAGACTTCCTACTTCTGCACTCTGTTTATGTGATGAAGAAATAAATGTGCATCTTGGCTAAGGACACTTAAAAAAATATTCTGTTTCTCATAGATTAACCTATTCCTATCTGATGCAGAATTTGAGCCCTATAAACTTCCTACAGCACATTACATGACCTTAAAATAAATGAACTGTCACTTTAGTGGAAGCATTAGGGCAATGTGTGGTAAAGACTCAGATATTGCCACATGGAAAACTGGTGACCCTTACTGTCCAGTTGCAAGACATTTGTAATATGAGGGAAATAATTGGTAAAATTTATAGAACTTGGTATTCGCTGGCTTTAAATTTTTGCCAGTTTCAGCAAAGTTCTTTGAGAGATTAACTCAGGCCAGAGCTAGTCAATCTGCAAGTAGGGATGGAAAGGTATTCAGCTTTCCTAAGAGGGGAACTCTGTCTATAATCTAAGTGGATTAAGAGTTCTATAATTTGGAAGGGCTGAAAAAATACCAACTACGTTTATACCTTTAAGTCAAAGCACACAGGAACTGCCTGTGAATAAAAGCCTTGCAAGGAAATGTGCCTGCCGTTCAGCCATACAAGGCTGACAAAAATGGGATTAAGAATGCTGTCCACCTGTTAAGTCCCCTTGTTTCAGATGCCCCCAAGGTAGCTGTCATTAAGAGTGAGGTAGTTGCACTGCACATGGAAGCCAGGAAATAAGAGTCTTTGGGCTTAAAAATTATATCTTGTCAAGAACTAGAGCTGTAATTTCTCCCACATAGTACTGAGTGAAAGGAAAAGGATCAGAGTTTTTGCATCAGTTATATTGCCAGATACACCAAGCCTGCTATGCATCCATGGGCTTTCGCTCTTGCTATTGACAAGCACAGTTATGGAGGTTTTGGTATTTCTGGAGCAGCATTAGCAGAGGTGTCAATATCTAGCCACTAGTACTGTGGGCTCTAACATTCAGGACTGAACACATGTATTGTGCAAGAGTAGATCACAGTGTGTGTAGTGTGGTTCTGGAGTTGGCAACACGGGCAGCCTTCTGATGGTCGTGGTTCCTAGGTATTGCAGGAGCAATGCAGTTCAGGAGTTTTCATTTCCTGATCATAAAAGAGTCATCTTTCCCTTGGTGGCCAGTTCTGTGAAGACTTTGGGACTCATTCCTGAAAATTAATCTGAGTCTATTTAATCAACACTCCCAAGTATTTAATGCTCTTTTTGCTTATACCAGGGGAGTGGATTCTATTCTCTTCAACTGAATCTTGACTCATATTATGTAGCATAGAGGAAGAATGGTGGCTGCAGACAATAGGATCTCAGTTAAGATAAGAGAAGGGGTGGCTGGGTGGCTCAGTTGGTTGAGTGTCCGACTTTGGCTCTGGTCATGATCTTGCAGTTCGTGGGTTTGAGCCCCACGTCGGGCTCTGTGCTGACAGCTCAGAGCCTGGAGCCTGCTTCAGATTCTGTGTCTCCCTCTCTCTCTGCTCCTCCCCTGCTCCCACATGCTCTCTCTTTCAAAATTGAACAAACGTTAAAAAAAAATTAAAAAAGAGAACTAGAATTAGGAAAATTATAATAGGAAACTAGAATTGGTTACCTATCCTGGTAGAGTTTGAAAGTAGCAATGATTCTGCTAGTACTAGAGAATGAAATTGTCTAGTCCATGATACACAATGGCAAACTAAGGGACTGACCTATAATTATATTTCTAGTTCTGTCCTTGTCTATTTTGGGTTATACTGGCTTCAAAATGAGTTGGGCTGCTTTCTTTTCTGCTCTCAAATAGGAATTATTAATCCCTTGAAAGTAGCTCAAACCCTAACTTTGAGCTTATTTTACCCAGTGATAGCAGCATTAATTTCTCTTTAGGCAGTGACTTTGAACTTTATGTTCAGTATGAACATGTCATACTGTTCTTTGTATAAATTCAGTGATTAGGACCTTTAAAGTCTCACTTTTTTTTTTTTTTTTTTTTTTTTTTTGAGATAGAGTCAGTGAGAGAGAGAGAGAGAGAGAGAGAGAGAGAGAAGAGAGGAGAGAAGCCCAAGCTATCAGCACAGAGCCCAATGAGGGCTTGATTTCACCAACCATGAGATCATTACCTGAGCTGAAACCAAGAGTTGGAGGCTTAACCTACTGAGCCACGCAGGCGCCCCTAAAGTCTCACTCTTAAAATGAGTATTTGTTATGGGTGTTGATTTTAAGATGGGTAAATTAAGAGGCAGTTACTTGGATTTAGGATTCTTGGCTGGGCAAGGGAAATGGTCATCAATGCTCTGCAGAGTTTTAGGATAAAGATTTCCACTCTAGGTGATTTCTTCCAGTCTTGTGATTTTAAATACCATTTGGTGACTCCTAAATTTATATCACTTGATCTAAATTCTCCAACCTTGCTGTTGGCTCAACTTCTTTTTAAAATAGGCATCTGAGTTTTAGTGTGTGAGAACAATGTCACCTCACAACAAACCCACTGCTACCTAATGTTCCCCATTTTAGCAAGGGCCAACCACTATCCAGTTGCTTTGGGGAAAAAATAATCCTGGTCATTTTTGTCTCTTTTTTGTTACAATCTATCAAGGGATCCTGTTCACTCTACTTCAAAATATATTCTGAACTGGGGAGCCTGGGTGGCTCAATCAATTGGGCATCTGACCGTTGTTGCTTTTGGCTCAGGTCATGATCTTGTGGTTCCTGGGATGGAGTCCTGCATCCAGCTCTGTGCTGGTGGCACAGGGCCTGCTTGGGATTCTCTCTCTCTCCCTCTCCCCCTGCTGAATCTCTCTCAGGATAAAAAAACAAAACCCCAAATACATCCAGAATCCTACCAGTTCTTAACATTTCTACTGCCACCTTATTGCAAGCCAAATAATTTATTTCCTGGAAGTCTGAAATAGCCTCCTAGCTAACTTTCCTGCTTGCATGTTTGAAGGTCAACAATCTATCCACCATAAGCAGCCACTTTACAAATTATGCCACTGCCCAGTTCAAAACCATCCAATGAATTCCATCTCCTTACCCTGCTTAATCAGAGCCCTGCAGATGTCACTACTCTCATTTCCCACAGTCATCACATCTAGGCTCATTTTGCTCTAAATACCCTAGCCTACTTGCTTCTTTCCAGTATATGCATATGAAGCTTGGACTTTTAAAAACTTGTTCTCTGCCTGAACCATTCTTCCCTGAGATTCCTCCAAGGCTCACTCCACTTTCATTCAGCTCAAATGTCAACTCAAAGAGGTCTTTCCAGACTCGTATCTAAAACTGTCCACTCTCTATCTCCTTTCTCTACCACTCATTATGTCCTATCATTTTAACTTCTGCCCCTCTCTAGAATGTAAAGCTCCTTTCTTTTTTTTTTTTTTTTTTTTTTTTTTCAACGTTTTTTATTTATTTTTGGGACAGAGAGAGACAGAGCATGAAGGGGGGAGGGGCAGAGAGAGAGGGAGACACAGAATCGGAAACAGGCTCCAGGCTCTGAGCCATCAGTCCAGAGCCTGACGCGGGGCTCGAACTCACGGACCGCGAGATCGTGACCTGGCTGAAGTCGGACGCTTAACTGACTGCGCCACCCAGGCGCCCCTGTAAAGCTCCTTTCGAGCAGGGAATGCATTTCATTCACGCCGTGTCCGTAGCGCCTTGAAAAATGCCTTGCAACTTGGTAGGCACCTAAAACCCAGCTTGATTAAATGCATTTGAACTGAACTTATCCTGCTTAACTTGCTTTGCGAGGTCACCTCACTAAGGTAAGCATACTAACAAAAGGAAGCAAAAATCAGGTAAGGCCTGGCTCGCCGCATTTGAGCCCCAAGTAAGGGCTCGCGCAGAAACACTTTCCAGCACCCGCAGCCGGAGCTGGGCCTTAAAGTGCTCTTTTCGTTTCCTTGTCTGGCCTGGAAGGGAAAGGAGTCAACGGGAGAAAATGAGGCGTGGAAGGGCTGAGGAAGGAGCCTCAGCGCTACCGTATACGGTTGAGAATACGCTGTTATCCACGACAGCGCTGGTTTCTATTGGATGGTCCCGGGGCTGGGGCTGCGATTCCGATCAGAAAGCCCAGGCACCGAGCACCAAGCACACCAGTCAGCCATTTTCCGAAACTAGTCTCCCTAGTAACCCCGCCCAAATGTGTACGCAAGAAAGGGGGGCGGGACTTATTGTGAGGGCCTCACTCCGGAAACCGCACCCGCGGAGGCGTCCCACCGTCAAGGATTCACAAAACGCGGAGCGAGATTTAACAGTCGGCAGCGAAAGCGCGCACTCGAACGCCAATGAGAGCGGAAGGAGTGGACCGCTCCTGAAGGGTACTCTGCATATCCAGCAATGATTGGTGGAGTCCTCCTGTCTTCTTTTTGGTATTGGCTGGACTTCCTCCGCCCACCCACTTGCTTTTGTCTAGGTACTTCTGATTGGCTCCTTCAGCGTGGTGGTGGGAGACAAGGTTTGGGGGATTGCTCATCGCAGATTGGTGGATTTGAGCACCTAGCGTCGTCTTCCCGAGGAAGGAGTCCGTCCCATCTTCTCTCTGTCCCGTCTCCCGACCCGTACGCCTTTCCTCAACTCGCGCGCACGAATGGTTAAAAAAAAAAAAAAAAAAAAAAAGGGTGTGAGGCTCGAGCCCGCCAGCCAGGCCTCCAGCACCTAGCGCGCGCCCTCAGCGAGGACCCGCGCGAGCTGCCCCTGACGCTGCCTGCGCTGTTTGAAACTGCAGAACCCGTTAGGATCTTGGGAAAACTACCGTTCCAGCTGGTTCCGGACCCCGTGCGTGGCAGGGGGGCGAGTGGCGGTCGCGAGGCGGCTCTTGCCTTTCGCGTCCCTGCAGCGTGGAGACTAGAACTGGCACTTTCGAAGGACGCCACCTCCAATCGCAGTGCTGGCGCGGGCGGAGGCTAAAACACGGGGGTCCTGAGACTGAGGAAAACGCGCCAAGTTCCCCTCGGTGGTGGAGTGGGAAAGACCCTAGCGGTTCAGGCGCTTGGCGAGCGGGACTACTTCTGGCGCGCCTCGCCATCCCGGGGCGGGGGAGGGCGGGGGCGGGCGCCGCTCCGGGGATGTAGTTGGTGCCGGCGCAGGGCAGGACCGAGCGGCAGCCCGGGTTCCCGCTCTTGAGAGCGAATGGTCACTCCCCTGCGGGGAGGGCAATCCGGGCAGCTTTTCCTTGGGTCGGGGCCCCCGCGGGCTCGGGGCAGGGGCTCACCTGTCGCACCCACATACATCCCGGCTGGACTCGGGGCGTCACCGCCGCGGACCGTGCTTTGGGCCATGACCAGGTAAGGAGGGCCTGGGGAGGAGAGGCCGGTGCCTGGGCGCCGAGACAAGTTCGGCCGGCCCCCAAGGGGGTCGCCCTAGGACCCCGGCGTCGGATCCGCGGGGGGGTGTGGGGGGGGAGACGCCGGGACCGCTTCGCTGCTGCGCCCTTGCGGAGCTGCCAGTCGAGCTCTCTGGGCACCGGTGGCAGGGAGGGGCGCCCCTCCTGCCGCCGCGGGGATACGGGGAGGCAGGTGCGGGCTGGGCGTCAATAGGCCGATTCCGCGGGCGAGGGGCCCGGAGCTGCGGTGCGGGCCGGAGTCGCCACCGGCCAGCCTCCCGCAGGACCCAGGGCTGTGTCTGACCGGCACGGACGGCAGCACAGCCTCGCCTTTTCACTTTTCGTTCCTAGAGGTGCGGCGTAGGGAGAGCATGTTTTCACTCACGTTGTCCGGTGTCGGGAATTGCTAAATTTTATCGCGCACTGTAACTTAATTTTTCCAGAAGTATTTAGAAAGCCACGTGTTTTTAAGCCTTTGTCGAGGATGTTATCCTTGTTTTACGTTTTTCGTGAAAAACTGGCATTGAGTGCTGTCGTCTTATAAAGGGAAGAACTTGAAACTAGTGGGACTGAATGTTCATATTGTCATTTGTTCAAGAGTATCTAATGTTCGCTTTATTGTGTTTTCTGTGACATTTAGACTTCTAGGAGAAACGTTTTAGTTTTTCCAGTAATAAAGCCAGGAGTGAGAAATGGTGTAAGATACGGCATCTGGTAAAAATGTGGTATTTTCAGCAACGTTAAATGGTTAGTGATTTGAGGGAGCCAGGAGGGTATAATTGCTTAGGATCTATCCGTTATTTCAACTGCTTGGTCGTTTTTTCTTCTACTTATTTAAGTCCGGTTACTACTCGGTGTCTTAGAGAATCCACTTTACATCATTTATAAGAATTGGCTCCCAGGAAAAATCTTTTACGAGAATCATTAATGCTTAGAGATCCCTGACAACTTCGCGTAGGCTGGTTTGTCGTTCGTGATAGCTTTCCATCAGTAGCAGTAAGTGGCTAGGAGGGTAAATTGAGTTAGGGAGGGGGATGGGGAAATTGGTCAACTTTGCAGTTACTCCCGAGTTGAGTCTCAAAAGTGTGGTTTCACAACCGAGTTCAATGTTGCGAATTCCCAGATCAGAGACAGTGGAGTGAAATGCTTGTTAGTAAAGATGGAGTTTGAATTTTGTTAGTTTCTCTGTTCATCCTATTACTGTGTCTGTATTGCAATCATTGCTGAGGTTTTGTGCTCTAATACCCCAGATAATTCCCTCCCCCCTCCCCCCGATATCTTGAGAAAATAGGACGTGTGTATAAAATAAATACCACAAATACTGCTGGGGGGGTTTTCATCCAAAAGTTTTAACAGTGAAAAAAGTTTTAAAAAGGTAAAATCTTTTTTTCTACTCAAGGGAGCATTTAACAAAATTTATAGTTTAAAAGAAGTTTTGGAAAATCAGTATATTGTGTCTAGTCAGTAACAGTTTGGTAGCACAAAGTGCAGCAGTTCTTTGCACCATTTTCTCAACTTTGCATCTTTTATTACTTTTCACTCAAATTTTTAGGTATAATTGAAAACCAGATCTATGCCTTTGCTTGTATCCAAATTATATTTTTTTATTGGAGTACAGTTGACACACAATGTTACATTAGTTTCTGGTGTACAACATAGTGACTTGTGCAAGTTACATTTTATATAAGCTTTTTTAGAGACTATTTCATGTATTCATATTAATAACTAGAAAAGGCTTTGGAGGGAGGACTCCTTCACTTCCAGCACTCTTAATTTCCCATTCATCCCTTTCTTTTTTACCTCGTGCTTTAGAATTAGAGATGGTTGTTGCTCAATGTTTTCCGAATGAATAAATTAAAATAAAAATTAACTTCTTAGTCAATACTGCTTTACCGTAGGTCTACTCAAATGGGGGTATTTTGTGGTGTGGCCCTTAATCTCGTAGGCTAATAAATAATAAAAGTTCAGTATCTGATATTTTTGTTTAAGAAAGCTAAGGACAAATGACAAGCTCCTTCGTTTAAGCAATAAACATTGAGTGCCTGTTATTGATCAAGCATTGGGTTTTCAAATGTGAAGATCTAATTGGTACCATTCCTTGCTAATTTTCAAAATTTAATGATCTTACTGCCTACAGCTGATAATTGAAAATAATGAAACCTTTTCTGTGATTAACAGATATGATTGGTGATTACAACATCCTTGTATAAGTTAAATCTTGTCAACTCCTTGGGATTTGAAGAGAAAATGCCTGGTGTCATACCTAGTGAAAGTAATGGGCTTTCAAAAGGTAGCCCATCCAAAAAAAATAGACTTTCCTTGAAGTTTTTTCAGAAAAAGGAAACTAAGAGAGCCTTGGATTTCACAGATTCTCAAGAAAATGAAGAAAAAGCTTCTGAATATAGAGGATCTGAAATGTATGTATCTTAAGTATATTTTGGTACTTTTAAAATTCCGTATCAGTGAAGAAGCAGTGAACTTTGATACCTCCATTCTGATCTGATAGTCTATGGAGGCAAAAACACACAGCAGTGAGACAAACCTAGCAGTGTATAGTAGAAACAGCAAAACTGTAAATAATCGTCCAAAAAAGGGGGGGGGGGGCGCCTGGGTGGCTCAGTCGGTTAGGCATCTGACTTCAGCTCAGGTCATGATCTCACAGTGCATAGTGCACGAGTTCGAGCCCCGTGTGTCGGGCTCTGTGCTGACAGCTCAGAGCCTGGAGCCTGCTTTAGATTCTGTGTCTCCCTCTCTCTCTGCTCCTTCCCCATTCATGCTCTGTCTCTGTCTCTCAAAAATAAATGTTAAAAAAAAATTTAGAAACAGCAAAACTGGCTGGCTCAGCACAGGATCACATCCATAAGGTTAACCCGTTAACATTGATGGTCAGCCAGTTAGATTGACTTGGAGAAATATTTGTTGGCTAAAATTATTTTTCAATTTAAACTTATTTGTAATGTAACACATTCTGTGTAAGGGTAAAGAAATAACGTGATTTGGGGTGGTTTTGTTTTTTTTTTTTTTTTTTTTTTTTTTTTGGTTCAGAAGACTTGACAACCTAGTGTATGAATTATCAAACCTATTGGCATGTAGTTGCCAATAAGATAAAAATAAATCTTTTGGTGCAAATCCTTTAGTGATTGAAATCTGAACAAAATGGAATGCTTACGTATAGTTGTAATTAGAGTCTATACTAGCTCGCTATTCAACAAATAGGTACACTGCTATATGACTAAAATGGGTTTGGTCCCATGTGTAATTTCCTAATATTTCCCAGTAATCAGTTTAGGAGATGTGAACCTTATGTTTACCAGCATTCATGCCTATAAACACTTTGAGGTGCCAGGGTAGTAGCTAGCTGCTATAAAATAAAAATTCTGTGAGGACCTACTATTTGTTAAAATAAGGTAAAAGAATAACTTGAACAATTCGTTTTAAAGTGAAGGACAACTGTGTAATTCTCTTTATCTACTCTTTCTTTTTACCAGAACCTGACCTCTTAGGTGGTGCATCCTCTCCTAGATATTGTCATAGCTTATTTCCAGGTTTCTGTTCAGAGTTAGACTACTTTTATTTTTTTTTATTTTTTATTTATTTTATTTATTTATTTATTTTTGGGACAGAGAGAGACACAGCATGAACGGGGGAGGGGCAGAGAGAGAGGGAGACACAGAATCGGAAACAGGCTCCAGGCTCCGAGCCATCAGCCCAGAGCCTGACGCGGGTCTCGAACTCACGGACCGCGAGATCATGACCTGGCTGAAGTCGGACGCTTAACCGACTGCGCCACCCAGGCGCCCCAGAGTTAGACTACTTTTAAAAATTATGTAGGTTTAACTAATCACAGTACCAGTCCCTCAATTTTCTACTCTCTAAAATGGGATTAATAGCTCAGGATGGAATTGAGGCTTGTTGTGTATAATGGTTTTAAAGTGTTTATAAAACTTTTATTCTGAGTATGTAGCAATTTTTGCACCTGTATAGATTTCTTAGAAAAGTGTCACCTGAATAAAATCCATATCTCAGTTCATACAATTTTTGGGAAAAGACTATATCTAAGGAAGTGTTCGTTCCACTTTGTTTCTTTAAGATACTATACTTCATAATACCTCTCTCTGCTTATATTTTATAGTGATCAAGTTGTTCCTGCAGCACAGTCCTCACCTATAAACTGTGAGAAGAGAGAAAACTTGTTACCATTTGTGGGACTGAATAATCTTGGCAATACTTGTTATCTTAATAGTATACTTCAGGTAAGTTGAGGATTTTGCTACATAATAAAGCTTTAGTAGGCAAAGCATGATGTAACATTTAATGTTTGAGAATTTCAGAGTGGAGTATTTTAATTGTCCATATGGTCTTTGACTGTAAATGAACTAGAATGGACTAAAGTAATGATTCTAAATTGCATGTTACCAGCTTCCTTTGGGGTAAGAGAAAGTAATATATTAAATAAAATTGGGCTAGCAAAATTGAATTGACATTGGTTAACTGGAAGATGACAAATCCTTGGTTTTTCTGCCTTATTCCTAGTACTATGGTGATGTGTATTTTAACCTTTGGAACTCTGTTTTATATTGTACTCTTAGAACCCTACATCCTAGCAATATGTGCCTGGGCTCACTACTTTGCTGCCAGTGAGGGAAGACAGTGAGCTACTATGATGAAATATAAAACAATTTTTGACACAGTATTAATTTCAGAATTTTAACTAATGCACATTTAAAAATGCTCTACAGGGGTGCCTGGGTGGCTCAGTCGGTTGTCTGACTTTGGCTCAGGTCATGATCTTGCGGTTCTTGAGTTCAAGCCCCACGTCGGGGTCTGTGCTGACAGCTCAGATTCTATGTTTCCTTCTGTCCCTCCTTCCCTTTTCACACGCTCTCTCTCAAATAAAAATTTTGAAAAAATTTTTAAAATGCTCTACAAAAAACATAGTACTTTAATGGTTTTAGTTACATTGTTGTTTGTTCAGTAAACACTCAGACAGTCTTACTTTTTATAGGTATTATATTTTTGTCCTGGTTTTAAATCTGGAGTGAAGCACTTATTTAACATTATTTCAAGGAAGAAAGAAGCCCTGAAAGATGAAGCCAATCAAAAAGATAAGGTAAAAAATAAAAGAACAGAAAATATATAAAAAGTAAAGTAATGGAAATTAACTTGCTTAGAAATTAAAAAGTAATAGAAACACAGGATTTGGGAGGAGGATAACAGACTAGTTCTCTGAAATGGAATTTCTTAGTATCCTGTGTTTTTAAGAAAGGCAATTTTTCCATTCTTGTAGGTTAGCTAACTAGGTTATCATCTTTTACAGTGTCTTCTCTTGCCCTCTAATTTATTGCTTACCAATAAACATTGTATATCACAGTCACAGTTTATCATGCCCTTGTATCTCCTGTTATTTATATATTGTGTTTTCAAATTCACTCACAACCTTTGATTTACACAGTCAGAAAACCATTATCTTCCCTGTAATTGAAAATAATCAAAAACTCAAAATTGTTTAAAGTTTGTATACCTCTATAGAATTAGTGTTAGAATGAAATTAAATTTAGCAAAGCTAGTATTGTCTAGTGAAACACAAGAAAAGGGGAAGGTACTTAATTTGTTCATAAATAAAAATAATGGTTTGTGTGTTTCTTTCTTGACAGGGAAATTGTAAAGAAGATTCTTTGGCAAGTTATGAACTCATATGCAGTTTACAGTCCTTGATCATTTCAGTTGAACAGCTTCAGGCTAGCTTTCTCTTAAATCCAGAGAAATACACTGATGAACTTGCTACTCAGCCAAGGCGACTGCTTAACACACTCAGGTATTGTGCCTATAATTTTAGGATTCCAACTTAGTAGCTTACTGCTTTCTTTGGGGGAGAGTGATATGGGAACAAATAGGGGGAGTGAAGGGCCAGGAAAATAGAAACTACAGATCCTATACTCACTGGTATCCCAGAGGCTCTGGAAATTAGAAATCTTTTTGTAAGTTTGGTACTAAATTCATTAGATGTGAATTGGTATGAGGCTATTAATAGTCTTTGTTCATTTTTATTTATAATGTGAATACTCACATTTTTAAATAGGAATAGTAATATGTTTAATTATGGGATACTGCCCCTTGGGTTAAAATAAATTTATTACATGCCATATGTATTTTTTTAATCTGAAAATTAGTGAATTCTCAGATTTGGTCCTAAGAGATTTCAGACTAGGAATTGTAGGTTTTTAGTCAAAATATATTATGCATAAGAACTATGAATACCAAATATTCCAGTTTTGTTGTATGTGTTTGCATAACTATTAGGTCACTGGATTAGATTTTTTTTGTATTGTCTTAAATGAAACATTATCCAATATATAAATAGCCTTACCTAATGTTACAGGGTAAATCTTAAAACTAAGTAACTTTTTAAAGAATAGACCTAGGTGAGGGGTGCCTGGCTTAGTTGGTAGAGCACATGACTCTTGATCTCAGAGTTGTGAGTTCAAGCCCCACATTGGGTGTAGAGATTACTTAACAGTAAAAAAAAATAGACCTAGGTGTAATTGTTATACGTTTGTTAATGGGCAATATAGCATGGTGGCCAACAGCAGGTTTGAATCCTGGCTTTGCATCTCTTTGACCTTGGGCAAGCTACCTTATCTGTAAAATCATGGTGATACAGTACTTACCTTATAGGGTTATTGTGAGAATTATGTTCTACATCTAATATAAAAAGCATCTTGAATAAACCCTGGTACATGGTAAACTATACAAATACTAGCTGTTACTAGTATTTGTGATAATGAATATGAGGTAAAATTTGTTTTTATTTTTAATTACAAGTTTAGGTAAGAAGTTTCAAATTAGTTGAATAAATGTTTTCAGGTTTTTAAAATAATTTGATACCCCTGTAAATGAATTTCTCTATAGAAAGGATGTGTTTTTTATATTCTATCTTGAAAACTAGAATAGATGAAATGGAAATTTTTATTTATAGGGAACTCAACCCTATGTATGAAGGATATCTACAGCATGATGCACAGGAAGTATTACAGTGTATTTTGGGAAACATTCAAGAAACATGCCAACTCCTAAAAAAAGAAGAAGTAAAAAATGTGGTAGAATTATCTACTAAGGTAGAAGAAAAACCTCATCAGAAGGAGGAAATGAGTGGTATTAACACCACAGAGATGGACAGTATGAGGCATTCTGAAGACTATAAAGAAAAACTCACAAAAGGAAATGGGAAAAGAAAAAATGACATTGAATTTGGTAACATAAAGAAAAAAATTAAAGCCTCTAAGGAACACCAGTCACTGGAAGAGAACCAGAGACAAACCAGATCAAAAAGGAAAGCTACAGGTGATACATTAGAGATTCCTTCTAAAATAATCCCCAAGTATGTTTCTGAAAATGAAAGTTCAAGACCCTCACAAAAGAAATCAAGAGTTAAAATAAATTGGTTAAAGCCTGCAACTAAGCAACCCAGCATTCTTTCTAAATTCTGTAGTCTGGGGAAAATAACAACAAACCAGGGATCCAAAGGACAGTCGAAAGAAAATGAATATGATCTTGAAGAGGACTTGGGGAAGTGTGAAAATGAAAGCACAACTAATGGTTGTGAACTTGAATCTCCAGGGAATAATGTTAAGTCCGTTAATGTTAATGAAGTTAAGCCCATAAACAAAGGTCAGTATAATTTATTCTTAGACATTGATAGGTAGGATTAACAGCTGCAGAACTGCAGTGTTCTCTTAGATACATGAACAAGATAAATGTGGTTCAAGTTGTAAGAAAATTTTAACACTGTGAACTGTGTGGTGTTTTAACCACTGCTCAGATGTGTGTGTAAATCTCACTAATCTTAAGGTAATGTTAATTTATGGTTTATAAATGAGGGGAATTCCATACATTTTAATGGAAAGAGAATTATTTTACCCCCTCTGTAGTACTAGACAATAAACTCATGAAAGAAATTGCATTTAATGAAATACAATTTTAGAGAACTAAGTAGTTCTACTGTAGTTGAACTGCATAGCTACCTAATTGTGTCCAACTCTCAGAGAAAATGTGTAGTATTGATGTGGTTAATGGTTTTTACCAAAAGTGTCATACTTATTTTGGGGTTGTTTCTATAGGAGTTTCTTTGGGAAGGGACTTAAGGTGACAAAATTGTGACTTCCCTTTTTAGAGACCACAGTAATTCATCTTCAAAACGATCTTTACAGGGAATTTATGTATCATGAATAAGACACCTCTTAATGTTAATAAGAAAGTTTAGATCTAAAAGTCAGCTTTTTATTCATGATACACTTGAAACAATATTGGTTATTTGGGCTACGCTGCGCTGAAAATTTTTCCTATTTTTGTTTTAGGTGCAGAGCAAATTGGTTTTGAGCTAGTAGAGAAATTATTTCAAGGTCAGCTGGTATTAAGGACTCGTTGCTTAGAATGTGAAAGTTTAACAGAAAGAAGAGAAGATTTTCAGGACATCAGTGTGCCAGTACAAGAAGATGAGCTTTCCAAAGTAGAGGAGAGTTCTGAAAGTAAGCAAAATTGGAGTCTTGTATGGATGATAGAATAAGTAGTTTTCGTGAACAAAACACAGTCTAATAATAGCTTGTATAATTAATGGGAAAAAAAATAGTGTCTCTGGTATAATAAAATCTTTCTGCTCATATAGATTCACTTGTTAATAATTAACATTTAGAAGATTATGGTATCTTTATTTTGATGTGTAGAGTATGTTATAATGGGAAGTGAAATGCTTTATTAAGTTTTAGATATCTCAGTCTTAGAGCTACAGAGGATATTTTTGTTCACAATATTTGAGCCAGTGTTTAGTATAAAAGGACAAGAAGTAGGGAAACGTTATGGGAAGTGATCATGAGACTGGCTTGTTCAGATATCGGAAGTTAGCCATTAAAGTGTAAACTAAAAAGTCTGTCTTAACATTGAATCAGAGACTAGGTTATCATCATTTTGCTGGCCCTGTCACCTAAATACTTTGTATTTGACCAGCCAAGTATAAGTATTTAAAAGATATGTGTCCTGTTGAGGATGATAAACTTAAGTTTCTGAAACTAAAATGTCTTTATTGTTTGGGAAGGATTAGTCAAATGAAATTGCATGCTAATTTTGAACATGGAACTTGTTTAATTTTTAAATGTCTGAGAGGTTTTTCATTTGTGAGTGAAAGGATTCTCTTATGTAGTTTCTCCAGAGCCAAAAACAGAAATGAAGACCCTGAGATGGGCAATTTCACAGTTTGCTTCAGTGGAGAGGATTGTAGGAGAAGATAAATATTTCTGTGAAAATTGCCATCATTATACTGAAGCCGAACGAAGTCTTTTGTTTGACAAAATGCCTGAAGTTATAACTATTCATTTGAAGTGCTTTGCTGCTAGTGGCTTGGAGTGAGTATTATAAATAAAAGCTATATGAAAAAAAAATGAGCTGCTATAAGTTTTGTTCAAAATACTATAATAGTAACAAAATAGTGTAATAGCATAATATAAAGATAACCTTAGAAAAGTTTGTTATTAAGTTTACTTGTAAAAATGCATCAATATAAATCCTTTTGGTATGAATACATAGTCTAGGGTTCTTCCCATATCTTTTAATCTTCGTTCCTTACTAGATACAGTTTCAAGTTGAAGTGATTAAAGCAGGAAACAGATCTTGTATACATCAAGGTTTTTTGAGGGGTGAAAAAGGCAAAATTATATTTAAGGTAAGCCAAGAATCCAACTAGTCTTTGAAGAAAATTCAAGTATCTTTGTGACATGTATACATGTCATTGTAGAGTTTATTCCGTCCCATATTAACGAATCGTTTGAAGTTAGCACGGGAGCCTCCAGTAGCTCTCTACACACTTTATTATTACAGAAGAAGACATACAGTGTTTTCTTTCAGTGGATTTTTTCTTTGCTGTTTATTTTTATTCCCCAAATCTTGGTAGAGATGGCTGTCACATTAAAATTACTCTCTAAGGGATTTTGAAGTTAAATGGCATTTAAAACACTGGCTTTCTCATTGTACAAAATTAGGAAAGTTAAAGGGGCACCTTGGTGGCCCAGTCGGTTAAGTTATGCATCTGACTCTTGATTTTGGCTCAGGTCGTGAGCTCACAGTTTGTGAGTTTGAGCCCCATGTTGACAGGGACTCTGTCTCCCTCTCTCTCTGCCCCTCCCTCTGGTGCTATCTCATAAATAAACATTAACTTTTAAAAAATTAGGAAAGTAAATAAAAGGGAGCATGCCATATATTCTTCATAGAAACTGCTGAATATTAGCACTTACTTCAGTATTTCTTGTGTGCACTAAACATTAAGGATTCATTCAGACTTCTTGGTTTCACATTTGGATGTCAAACTGAATGTGTAAAGTGGAATTGCAGAAAACTTTTTCTTTTTTCCTTCCAAAGGTTTGATTGCTATGGTGGTGGACTTTCCAAGATCAACACTCCTTTACTGACACCTCTTAAACTGTCACTAGAAGAATGGAGCACAAAGCCAACCAACGACAGCTATGGGTTATTTGCAGTTGTGATGCACAGTGGCATTACCATCAGTAGTGGGCATTACACTGCTTCTGTTAAAGTCACTGACCTTAACAGTTTAGAACTAGATAAGGGAAATTTTGTGATTGACCAAATGTGTGAAATAGGTAAACCAGAACCATTGAATGAGGAGGAAGCAAGGGATGTGGTTGAAAATTATGATGAAGAAATGTCAATTAGAGTCAGTGGAAATACACAGCCAAGCAAAGTTCTGAACAAAAAAAATGTAGAAGCTATTGGACTTCTTGGAGGACAAAAGAGCAAAGCAGATTATGAGCTATACAACAAAGCATCTAATCCTGATAAAGTTGCCAATACAGCATTTGCTGAAAACAGAAATTCTGAGACTAACAGTACTAATGGGACTCATGAATTTGATACAAACAAGGAATCCAGTGACCAAGCAGGCCTTAACTTTAGTGGATTTGAGAACAAAATTTCATATGTAGTGCAAAGTTTAAAGGAGTATGAGGGAAAGTGGTTACTTTTTGATGATTCTGAAGTGAAAGTTACTGAAGAGAAGGACTTTCTGAATTCTCTTTCTCCTTCTACATCTCCTACATCTACTCCTTACTTGCTATTTTATAAGAAATTATAGAGTATTTTCCTTATGTATATATTAAACAGACCTGGACAAAAGCTGGTAAAGTTGATTACATCAAAGAGTCTAGCTTATCTTTTGAAGCTATTGGATATTATTGGTCTCTCTAAAGTTTTTATATAAATAGTGAAATTTGAATTACTGAAAACCATGTTAATTTTTAGAATTCATTTCCCATAGTAGAGACTAGTGATGCATTAGCTTCTGGGAACAAACTTGTATAGGTTCTTAATTGAATTATCCAAATGGAAGCATTTAAACACTTTTGAATTCACACCTATCTTTTGTGTTTGCTTTTTAAAATAAAGTGCTTGTATTTGTATCTCCATATTTTGGAGTAATTATCTATATGATGTTTATAGGTCCTGTGGGTTTCCAGCTAAGAAGAAGAATCTCATTTCAGTACCTTTAGTTTTTTAAGTCATGAAGCCAGATCTTTAATGGGCTGTATTTAGAGGCACAAAGTCTGGAGTATGTGTGTATTCACAGTAGTGTACATTTTGTGCCTTGAATCACTTTGAAAGGTGTCTCAGATAACCTGGACAGCCAATCCCCCTTCTATCTTGAGAAGAATTTTATATGTATTTATGAAAATGATTCTGTATTCTAGTAAATCTTTTTGGGCATGGACTAATTTGTATCTCTTCATAGTCATATTCTGCACGATCTGTATATAGTATATCAAATTTAGAGGTGTGTGACCTTAAATTTAACTTTTTTTAAAAACTGGGAGGTCAATAAAATTTAAACTGCTTAACAACTACATGTACAACTGCTCGTATTTGTTTTGCATATTTTTTGCTATAATATAGTGGCGTTCTCTTGAGAATATGTACGTATAATATATATGTGTATATATACACACATACCTAGAAGAGAATAAACATGCATAATTACCTTTAATAATAGTTGGAGGTGAAGAGATTTTTCAAATAGGAGAAACTTAGTCCATCCAAGTTGTCATACTTAAAAGAGGTTTATAGTAAAAATTGTTGCATTCTTGGTTGCCCTTTAAAGTAGACATACTTTATGGAATCCGTAAGATGAGGCTTTGGGCACACACAAAAATGTGGTTAAATTTTCATGTTAAATGTATATTAAATTGGCAAATGATCAGTTACCTTATGACTTGCTAAGACATTAAAAACCATTCTAAAAAATACACAAATACTATTAGAATAACACTTTGATACCCCCATTTCAAGTACCAATAAATTAGTCACAGTTAAATCATGTCTCAACATTCTTCCACAAGATGGTGTGTTACAAAAAGTCATGGTTCTCCCCTCACTCTACATTCAGAATCACTAATGGAACTTTTTAAAAGAAACACCCCTGAACACTACTCATAAGCTTCTGATAGAGTAGTTTCTAGGACAGAGCCTGGGCCTCTCACACTCCAGAGACAGTTAATGTTAAGAACTACTGGTACGAGTTCTTGATATGAGAACGTTTTAAGAAAACTGAAGTATATGGAGGGTTGGGATGTGTTCAGTATCATATCAGTGTTCTCGGAGGAAGTCTCTTCTTCAATCAGAAAATAGTGTTGCATGACAGTTAAATCATAGGAATTTTAGGGTTCTTGATACTGTCACTGAGATTCATGTGAAACACTTTAAACTCTTCCATAATATAACTTAATGAGAAATGACCTACAGGTTATTTAATATTCTTTCCCTTATGTATACCTTCCCCGTCCCTTGCCCTAAAGATGAGAGTATTTGTTACCTTAGTTTTAACGAATTTCCATTCTTGACTCCTGGGCTTTACTTATTGTGCATGTGGATCCTCTGTCCTCAAATGTATTTCTGAGGTTATGCCTTTCTGACTCCTTTAGTTCACAACCCTTTTGGTCCAACACTGTTGACTCACCTGAAAAATCTTTTTGTGATTCAGGCTTTGAATTGGTGTAGACAAGATGAATGTGACATAATATTGCCAGTTATAAAGGTAAACTGGAGGAAGGATGTCAACCATCTCCTATGCTCTCAGGAGAAGTAGACATTTTTTGAGATCTTGTTTCAACATCAACTAAAGAATAAAGGCACTGTATCTGATCAGTTTTTAAGTGATTCATGTCAATGGTCTATGGATCAAAGGGATAGATTTAAAATGTCTTTCTGTAAGATATATAACGACACAAAGAAAAACACATCGTTCAAAACACTCCTCAGAAAATCGTTAATCGGTAGTTTCTTGGATAAACCTGGCAAGTAATTGAAAATAAATATTCTCCAAAAAAATTTTTGCCTAGTTTTTCATGTCCTATATTTTAAATTAGTTCTTAATTTAACTAAAACTGCTAATTTTACTTTTTACATATACTTCGTAAAATCTATACAAGTGTTAAAAAATATAACTTCTCATTCCTCTGGTAGATTAAAATCAAACACTAGCTCTCTGTCATTTTTATGGTGATCTAAGACAGCTTTAAAGCAGATTTCTGACTTACCAGTATAGCTCACTAGACTTATGAAAAGACCAGCTTGTTTATCTGAAACACAGGAATCTTCCATGTTAATTGCTGAGAGTCATGAAGTGCATACTTCTATCAGATTTGAGGATTAAAGATTTACTGTCACTGGTAGCTATCCCAGTTTTTAATCATTATTTATAGACAAAAGTTTCATCAGAGAAACTTACTTCTGCAATTTGTTCTAAATCCCTTTTTTGAGTATCTAAATGGAAAATAACTTAGAAACCAGTTTTAAAATTTCACAAACCACTTATCAATATCTGTCTCTACCCATCCATTTATTTAACTTGGGGCTCTTTGGCCTATAAAAGGTCAATTTCATTTCATTTTTACTTTGCTAGTTTTGGAACAAGTTCTTGTATCAACTCAAGATTCTCTGCTTTTGTCAACAAAAATTTTTGAAGTCTCAGTAAAATTAGTGTAAACGTTCACATATTTAATAGTACCTTTAAAATAAGCATTACTACATTTAAAATGGTTCCAAAATGAATCTATAAATGGTAATATAAATTAAAAAATACAAACTTAAAGTAAATAAATTTAACATTAGCTATGGTATAAATAATAGTAAATGTATAGTGAGTCATTACTTTTGAGTCTTTAAAAAAAGATAACAGCATATTACCAGAACATGAGAAACCATGGCCATGATTCTCAAACTTCAGTGATCTACATTTGATAATGTTTGGCCACTGCATTCTTCAATGAGTAGTAAATTAATGCTAGAATTTCCAAGTCCCAAGTCTTGTCTTTCAATAGATCTTAACTTCTTTCCACACTCAATGTTGAA
The DNA here is from genome assembly GCF_046562875.1 of Panthera onca. NCBI lineage: Eukaryota > Metazoa > Chordata > Mammalia > Carnivora > Felidae > Panthera > Panthera onca. The sequence goes on along the minus strand of NC_138346.1, from coordinate 170,508,912 downwards.
TACATGGCTCTTTTCAAATGAGTAAGACAAGTGCATTTATTTCAAAGATCCATTTTGCGCAGGCTCATCCGACTGAAGGAATCTCTGGAGAGAAAATGAAGGGATACAAGTAAACGATTTTCGTATATTCCTTTAAAATATGCTTTACGGTACTTCTTTCTGCCAGAGTTACCTCAAAGTTTTATCATCCAAAACTTAAAAATGTTTTTTTTGGCCAAGGTCTTTTTTTTTTTTTTTTTTTTTTTAATGTTTATTTTTGAGAGAGACAGCACAAGTGAGGGAGGGAGAGAGAGAGAGACACAGAATACGAAGCCGTCTCCAGGCTTCGAGCTGTCTGGGGTTCCAGCCCACCAACCCTAAGACCTGAGCCGAAGTCAGACACTTAACTGACTGAGCCATCCAGGTGCCCTTGTCATCAAAGTTAACTTTCAAGTTATGTGTTCATCCTATACATTCTGCCTTATATATTCTAATTTATAAACACCGCTACAAAGTATATAATAGTAACCACTTTGCCAAATCCACTGATCTTTATTCGTTTTTCCAATAAGTGTATTAGATATTGTGATAAGACGGGAACTAATGGGAGAGATTTCAGAAAAAGATTTGGGATTATTAAAAGGGAAAAAGGGCAGGTGTTTCTTATTTAAAATGTTAAATTCCAAGAATTCAGTGGTTCTTAAACTTCTGGGTTTTAGGTCTTTACACTTAAAAATCGAGGGTTGTTTATGTGGGTTCTAAATTGATATTTACCGTATTAGAAATTAAAATTAAGAAAATTTTAAATCATTACTTTACAAGATAACCCATTACATGTTACTATAAATAGCATTGTTTATTAAAAATAACGTAAGAATGTTAGAAGAATGGCATTCTTCTAATGTCTGGCTTATTAAAAGGCTAGATTTTCATATCTGCTTCTGCATTCAATCTTTTACAATATCACATTGCATGTAGTCTCTGGAAAACTCCACTATACTCATGAAAGAATGAGAGTGAAAAAAGTATTTGTTACTAATATGAAATTAGTTTTGATTTAGGAACCTCAAAGCATCTCAGGAACCCACCCCCTTCTTTGTGTTCTAGATCACACTTTGGGAACCACTATCTTAATATCTTTTAAGCCTACTGCACAATAATGTTCCAGATTCTGTTAATCAGCAAAATAAATTCAAGTTCTATGGAAATGCTATTTTCTAAGTTCTGAAGAAATTAAGAGTGAAGAGAATATTCTTCAATACCTCTTAATGTATTTTATCTGAAACCGGTTTCTTTTGTTTATCCTTCCTGCCATCAGGGTTTACCCTGAGGCTTATGATCTCCATGAAAGAAGAGGGCAGGTACAAAAAGATCATGTTCAGCTTTGAATCTCAAAGCTTGGTTGTTTGGTTCTGTGGAAAATAGCAGTCTTGAAAGCTAGACACTGCTCACCACACCAGCATCCCCAAAAAGCGTGTCCCCCCCCCCCGGCAAAACTGCCTGCAAACATTTAAAAAAGCTTGGGGGACTGACCATAATAGATGGCAGAGGAAGGCAAAACTCAGGATTATGGTGTGAAGGGGAAAGCTCCTTCAGATAGAAAGGACACAATGTTTCCACTGAAATGGGCTACAGATTTGAAGAAAGCAAGACTAGCCTTAGCAAACGGCATGACTATGTGAGGGACCCAGCACTCTCTTCCCAGGACCTTAGACCGAGGAGTTTAATAATAGTTGACGTGGGTCGAGGCAACAAGAAGGCAACAATTCCAAAAAGATGGGGGATGGGGGGAGCACAAAGTAAAGGGGACTGGTGCTGCTTCCCACTAAGAATTTCAAGAGGAAACAGATCAGTATAAGATGGTGGATGCAAAATATATTTTGCCAGAGATAGGATTTTAAGAAGGCCGGCTTTGGATCCTCTGTCCCCCATCCCCTCCCCGACCCTCCCATGCTTTCTTTCTCTCTCTCTCTCTCAAATAAATAAAAACTTTAAAAAGACCCCCCCCCCCCCCCCCCCCCCCCCCCCGCCCCGTCTTCCTCTGTTATTGTAGAGCTACAACAATGCTCCATGTCGGGGACATGACATGCAGGCACTTAGTAGACATTGTTTGATTTTTTTTTTTTTTTTTCCAGAGGTCTAGATGTAAAAATATATTGGATCACTGAAGAACAGGGACAAATTCCCAGATGATCAAATAGCTAGTTTGACTTAGCTGTATGTATTTATACCAAAACATTGTTTTCACATAAGCAACTTCAGAGGCCTTCCAGATATTAACTAAGTACAGTTTAAGAGCTTTACTGTTATCAGTTCAAAGAAAAGGGTGGTCAAGTATTGATGCCACAATAATTCAATAGTTGTATGTATATTTGGATTTCAAAAGGCAAAACAAGGGCAGTTAACATGCCATGTCCAGAATTCAGGTGCTAAAAAAGTAAAATGTTAAAGCACTACATGCCTAAAATTTAATTTCCATTAACAACCTCTTAAAGGTAGGTATTATTTTATTTGTCACAATTTGTGGAGAAAAATACTGAAACCCTCTCAATATTCCATGGGGTCACCTGTCTTAAAGATAATTTTTTAAATTTATTTTTGAGACGGGGCGCCTGGGTGGCTCAGTCGGTTAAGCGTCCGACTTCGGCTCAGGTCATGATCTCACGGTCTGTGAGTTCGAGCCCCGCATCAGGCTCTGTGCTGACCGCTCAGAGCCTGGAGCCTGTTTCAGATTCTGTGTCTCCCTCTCTCTCTGCCCCTCCCCTGTTCACACTCTGTCTCTCTCTGTCTCAAAAATAAATAAACGTTAAAAAAAAAAAAATAAATTAAAAAAAAAAATAAAAAAATTTATTTTTGAGAGAGAGAGAGAGCGAGAGCATGAGCAGGTGAGGGCAGAGACAGAGAGACAGAATCTGAAGTAGGCTCCAGGCTCTGAACTGTCAGCACAGAGCCTGACACGGGGCTCGAACTCATGAACCATGAGATCATGACCTGAGCTGAAGTCAGATGCTTAACCAGCTGAGCCACCCAGGTGCCCCAGGTCACCAGTTCTAATATAACCTAGAAGAACATACTGTATACTATTTACTGTTAGGGCTGAGGAAAATTAATTACCCAGTTCCTGGTACATTCTACTTAATTCTCCCATGAAAATAACAAAGTGTAACAGGACTTTAAAAGAAATAGTCTTAGGAGGTCAGACTTAGATGTTGTATCTTGGTTAGCATGTGTGCCTAACACAACTTTATTATTCTCAAATTACAGAACTGACTTCTATTAAGAGGGTTATTCACAATAGGCTACTTTAACTTGTTAGGTCTCAAGAGACAATATCTGAAACCATGTAATAAAGTTACACTAATTCATTATTAAAACAATTCAAGCAGATTTCATTTTCCTGAAGATGTCCAAAATAATAGAAAATAAATAAGCATACCTGTGGCAGGTGACAGGTAATACTGCCTTGTATAACTGAGGGATCTTTCGGTTTATCAGAGGCTGTAAGGCCTCTTTAAGGCGATGATAGTTTCTCTCCAGTTCCCTTTGATACTCCTTTTGATCTGGCCCAATTAAGCTCTTATTTTTTCTTAATGCATCCTCACACCTAGGAAAAACAGTGTGTTATCAAAAGATTTCTTCTGGCATAGTTTGAGGGCTTGATGCTATTATACATACTCGCCATGATAGGGTCAGTTCTTCAGTTGAATATTAAATATCCTCTCTTGCTTTGGGTTTAAGGCAGGGAACAGATGATCAACTAGAGTTCTTTTTTTTTTTCTTACCATTTTATTTATTTTTTTAATTTACATCCAAGTTAGTTAGCATACAGTGCAACAATGATTTTAGGAGTATCAACGTGAGTTCTTTTAAACTCTACCATTCAGTTTTCATTTAATTGAAAATTATATATTTCTTAATGTTAAATCTTAAGTCATTTTTCTCCACATCACCGCTAGACTAAAAGCTCTTTAAGGGATTCAACCCCCCTCATTTATGTAGCAACAATGGCTTCTGGCACCGTGGTTTGACAGTATTCAAATAACTTTCTTAAATGAATAGTTCTTGATAATAATCCTTTGTCCAGTTTATTTTAGATATTTAAGAAAACGTATCTGGACCCTAACATATCAATATAGTAGGATGTTAAACAATGTACACATATCATTACTGGCAGAATTGTAGCTAAGTGATGTTTCAGAGGAGAATGTGTAGCTTCAAATGCTTATATATTTTTTTTAAAAAGGCTAAAAGGGAAGAGTTAAGAAACTCAAAAAAACAAAACAAAACAAAAAAAAACAAACCCGGAACAAACTCGAAGTCAACTCACAATCCGCCCACACAGAAAACAACCTGCAAATTCTACTACACATCCTAAGGATAGATAATTCCACTGTAACAATTATTCTACAGTAGAGAGGGGGGAAAGACGTATTTCTGAGAAGAGTTTCCAACTCCCGTTTCAAGGCTGGGATATCAAAACCTAATTGGGACTCTAAAGGAAAAAGTGTAATCTCACCCATAAACACAGCTGCAAAACTCCTGAACAAGACAACAGGGAACTATTCTTCTAATATGTCACACATCCAAGCTCCCTACACTCCTTTGATAAAAATTTTAAGTTTGTCATGATGAAAATGCAGCATAACAAATAGGTGGGAACTTCTTTAACCTAAGTATCTAAAAAAAAAAAAAAAACCTGAAGAAAACACTATACTCAATGGTGAACATTCTTTCCTTTTAGATCAGGAACAAGAAAGTGATACTATTCAACATAGTACTGGAGGTCCTAAACATTACTGTGAAAAGGGAAAAAAAGATTCTTTTTAGAATTAACAAGTGAGTTTGGCAACATCCTCATGTAAAACTATAAAATTCAACTGCACTCTGTATACCAGCAAACATAATATAATTCTAACGATACCATTCACAAAAGCATAAAAGTGTGAAATACCAAGAAATAAAACAAGATACAGAAGGCCTCTATAGAAAATTAAAATATTAAGAAAACAAAAGAGAACTATATCATATCTATGGACTAGAAAGAGTCCGGTTATAATAAAGAAGTTCAACTCTGTCAACTTATCTACAGACTCAGATTATTAGTTTGGGGGGGGGGGGAGGGTGGTAGTGGGAATGATAATTTGATTCTCTAATCTACATCAAAAGGAAAAGAGCCAAAAATAGTCCTTGAACAAAAAATGAGAGAAACTGCTCTGCCAGATATCAAAGCTGCAGTAATTAAGACAGCATGATACTGGCTCAAGGAGAGAGAAACAAAACTGTGGAAGATAATAAAGTGCACACCAAAATGAGCACCTAATTTATGATAATACCGCAAAGCAGGAGAGAAAGGGCGATCTTTGAAATAAGTGGTGCTGTGTCAACTGGGTATCCATATGGAAAAGAAATCTGACCCTAATTCATGCCATATTTAATAAGTGGTATTGAGAATTATCAATTATTATGGACAAAAATCAAACTAATCCCACCTTGAACCATACTCAAAACTCAACCGCAAGTGGATTTTTTTTTAAAAAGCAAAGCCTTTTTTGCTTTCTTCCCCTTTGTTTAACCTATACTGAGTTTTAGAGATCCCATTAAGTTGGGTTTTAGAAGTTAATACAGAATACTATGGACTCAGTGGAAACGTAATTTCTTAAGACACAACAAGCAACAGTCATAAGAAAAAGACTGAATCCTTTAGCTACATTAAATTTAAGAACTAATTTTTATTTTTTTAAAAAGGGGGTGCTAAACCCTAAATTCAGAGAAGATATTTGTGATACTTAACAAATGATAAAATATTATATATCCAGATTATATAAATACTCAGAAATCGGTAAGGAAAAGAATCCAATAGGAAAATGGAACATGTAACTTTACAGACAGGAAAGGGAAATGGCTAACAAACACATGACAAGATATTCAACCTCTTTGAAAAAGAGAAGTGCAAATTTAATCCATAATCACATATTATTTCACACTAAATTGGTTAAAAGTCAAACTGCCAGACAGTAAGTAGTGGTGAAGTTATATAGCAACAGGAAGGCTCAAACGCTACTGGTGAGATTTAATTTTGGCTTACTTTGTTTTTATTTTTTAAGTTGTTAAAAGTTTTTGATTTTAATTCCAGTGTAGTTAACATACAGTGTTCTATTAGTCTCAAGTGTACAACATAGTGATTGGACATAGTCTAAACATTACTCAGTGCTGATCATGGTAAATGTACTGTTTAATCCTCCTCCCCTCTGGTAGCCATCAGTTGGTTCTTTATAATTAAGAGTCTGATTTTTGGTCTGCCTATCTTTTTTTTCTCTTTTGCTCATTTGTTTTGTTCCTTAAATCCCACATGAGTGAAATCACATGTATTTGTCTTTCTGACTTATTTCACTCGGCATTATATCTCTAGCTCCATTTGTGTTGTAAGTGGCAAGCTTTCTTTTTTACTCCATTGTAAAATACTCCATGGCTATTGTGAATAATGCTGCAATAAAAAAATTTTTTATTCACAATAAAAAAATATTGTGAATAATGCTGCAATAAAAATGTATCTCTTTGAATCAGTGTTTTTGTATCTTTGGGGTAAATACCCAGTAGTGCAATTATTAGACCTTAAGGTAGTTCTACTTTTAACTTTTTGAGGAATCTCCGTACTGTTTTCCACAATGGTTGCACCAGTTTGTGCAAGTCCCAGATTGTGCGAGAGTTCCTTTTTTTCCACATCATGGCCAACGCCTTTTTTTTTTTTTCCATTCTGAAAGGTGTAAAGTGATACCTCACTGTAGTTTTGATTTGCATTTCCCTGATGGTAAGTGATGGTGAACATCTTTTCATGTGTCAGTTGGCCATCTGGATGTCTTCTTTGGTGAAATGTCTGTTTATGTGTTCTGTCCATTTTTAAATTGGATTTGTTTTGGGGGGCACTGAGTTTTATTAGCTCTTTATACATTTTAGATACTAACCCTTTATCAGATATGTCACTTGCAAATATCTTCTCCCATTCGTAGGTTGCCTATTAGTTTTTGTTGATTGTCTCCTTCACTGTGCAGAAGCTTTTAATTTTAATGTAGTCCCAGCAGCTTACTTTTGCTTTTATTCCCCTTGCTTCAGGAGACATATGTAGAAAAATGCTGCTATGACCGATGTCAAAGAAATCACTGCCTGTACTCTCTTCTAGGATTTATATGGTTTCAGGTCTCACATTTAGGCCTTTAGTCCATTTTGAGTTTATTTTTGTGTATGGTGAAAAAAGTGGCCTAGTATCATTCTTTCACATGTAGCTGTCCAATTATCCCAACACCATTTGTTAAAGAGACTTTCCCACTGCATATCCTTTCCTCCTTTGTCAAAGATTAATTGACCATATAATTGTGAATTTATTCTGGGTTTTCTATTCTGTTCCATTGATCTATGTGTTTACTTTTGTGCCAGTCGCATTCTGTTCTGATTACTAGAGCTTTGTAATATAACTTAAGTCTGGAATTGTGATACCTCCAGTTTTGTTTTTCTTTTTCAAGACTGCTTTGACTATTTCAGGTCTTTCATGGTTCCATACAGATTTTAGAATTATTTGTTCTAAAGTTCTGAGGAAAATGCTGTTGGTTGGGGCGCCTGGGTGGCTCAGTCGGTTAGGCGGCCGACTTCGGCTCAGGTCATGATCTTGCGGTCCGTGAGTTCTAGCTCCGCGTCGGGCTCTGTGCTGACAGCTCAGAGCCTGGAGCCTGCTTCAGATTCTGTGTCTCCCTCTCTCTGACCCTCCCCTGTTCATGTTCTGTCTCTCCCTGTCTCAAAAATAAATAAACGTTAAAAAAAAAATTTATAAAAGAAAATGCTGTTGGCAAGGCGCCTGGCTGGCTCAGTTGGAAAAGTGAGCAACTCTTGATCTTGAGACTGTGAGTTCACGCCCTATGCTGGGTATAGAGATTACTTAAATAAAAACACCATAAAAAAGAAAGAAAAACGTTGGTATTTTGACAGAGATTGCATTAAATCTGTAGAATGCTTTGGGTAGCAATTTTGTTCTTCCAATCCATGAGCATTCCATCTTTCCATTTCTTTATGTCATCTTCAATTTCTTTCATCACTGTTTTACAGATTTTTAAAAAATGCTTATTTTGAGAGCACACACAAGCAGGGGAGGAGCAGACAGAAAGGAAGAGAGAGAGAATCCCAAGCAGGCCCCGTGCTGCCGGTGGAGAGCCTGATGAGGGGCTTGATCCCATGAACTGTGAGACCAGAGCTGAAATCAAGAGTTGGACACTTAATGGACAGAGACACCCAGTTGCCCCAGTATTTTATAGTTTTCAGAGGACAGGTCTTTCAACTCTTTGGTTTATTCCTAAATATTTTATTATTTTGGTTGCAACTGTGAATGGGATTGCTTTCTCAATTTCTCTTTCTGCTGCTTCATTATTAATGTATAAAAATGCAAGAGATTTCTGTCCATTGATTTCTTACCCTACAACTTTACTGAATTATCAGTTCTAGTAGTTTTTTGGTGGAGTCTTTAGGGTTTTCTATATATAGTATTATGTCATCTGCAAATAGTAAAAGATTTACTTCTCCCTTGCCAATTTGGATGCCTTTTATTTCTTTTTGTTGTCAGAATGCTATGGCTAGGACTTCCAGTACTATGTTGAATAGAGAGTGGACATCCTTGTCTTGTTCCTGATCTTAGATGAAAAGCTCTCCAGTTTATCCCCATTGAGTATGATGTATGCTGTGGGTTTTTCATATACAGCCTTTATTATGTTGAGTTATGTTCATTCCCTCTAGACCTACCTTGTAGAAAGTTTTTATCATGAATGGATGTTGTACTTTGTTAAATACTTTCTCTGCTATCTATTTTTTTTATTTTGTTAGTGTTTATTTTTATTTATTTTTGAGAGAGAGAGAGAGAGAGAGAGAGAGAGAGAGAGAGAGAGCAGGGGAGGGGCAGAGTGAGAAGGAGATACAGAATCTGAAACAGGCTCCAGGCTCTGAGCTGTCAGCACAGAGCCTGATGTGGGGCTCGAACTCACAAAATGCGAGTTAATGACCTGAGCCGAAGTTGGATACTTAACCGGCTGAGCCGCCCAGGCACCCCTCTTTGCCATCTATGAAATGATGATATGGTTTTTATCCTTTTCCTTATTGATGTATCATGTTGATTGACTTGTGAATAGTGAACCAACTTTGCACCCCAGGAATAAGTCCCACTTGATTGCAGTGAATGATTTTTTAAAACATATTGTTGGATTCATTTTGCTAGTATTTTGTTGAGGATTTTTGCATCTATGTTCATCAGAGATACTGGCTTGTAGTTCTCTTTTTTTGTGGTGTCTTTATCTGGATTTGGTATCAGGGTAATATTGGCTTCATAGAATGAATTTGGAAGTTTTCCTTCCTCTTCTAGTTTTTGGAATTGTTTGAGAAGAATAGGTATTAAATGTTTGGTAGAATTCGCCTGTGAAGCTGTCCAATCCTAGGCTTTTGTTTGTTGGAAGTTTTTTGATTATGGATTCAATTTCGTTGCTGGTAATCAGTCTATTCAAATTTTCTATTTCTTCTTGCTTCAGTTTTGGTAGTTTATAGGTTTCTAGGAATTTATTTCTTCTATGTTGTCCAATTTGTTGGCATATAATTTTTTGTAGTATTCTCCTGCAATTTTGTTGTTGTTTTGTTTTGAGAGAGAGAGAAAGCACATGAGCAGAGAAGTATTGTTTATACTTCTGTGGTGTTGGTTGTTATTTATCCTCTTTCATTTGTGATTTTGCTTATTCAAGTTCCTGCACGTGCGCTCTCTCTCTCTCTATGAGTCTGGTTAGAAGTTTATCAATTCTGTTGATCTTTTCAAAGAACTAGCTCCTGCTTTCCCTGACTATTCTATTGTTTTTTTGTTGTTGTTTTTTTTTTTTTTTTTTTTTTAGTTTCTATATCATTTATCTCTGCTCTAATCTTTATTATTTCCTTCCTTCTGCTGGTTTGGGGCTTTGTTCTTTTTCTGGCTCCTTTATGTGTAATGGCTTACACACTTTGGAAAAAAGTGGCATTATCTGGTTGAGGTTGAACCTATGAACCAACAACACTACTCTTAGGTATGTAACTCCTAGAAAATCTGTTGTCAATTCAGAAAAAGAAGGATATTTGAATATTACTCTTTGTAACAAAAACAAAACAAAAACACAGGTAACTACCAAATATACACCAACAGAAAAATGAATAAATTGTGGTATATTCACACAATGTAATATATAAAAATAAAGTAAATTTAGGTGTATCTCACAAACTTTGAAAACAGCAAGTCACAGAAAAATTATATTCACTGTCCATTTATATAAAAATATGCAAAATGAAAGTGTATTATTAAAGGATACATTAATTTATGAGAAACCATAAAGACAATAAAGGAAATAATAAATATGAAATTCATGATAGTGGTTACCTCTAAAGGAAAGTAGAGATGCTATCAGAAAAGAACATATGAGGAGGTGATCTCAAAGCAATGATAATGTTATTAAGCAGGGTGGGTAGGAACATGATTTTTTTTTCTCCCTGTTCTTTAATAACAAGTGTTATAAATATTAAATCCATTTAAGATTTAATGAAAATTAGTTTTAAAATATAAATCCCAAAATATAAGAAGTAAACACATGCAAAAGTGTTCACTGGTTTTAGGAATAAAAGAATGCAAACGAAAGTACCATTTAAACTGATTAACAAGAGATACCCTACCTAAATGGCATTACTTAAAGCAAGGTGTGCTGAGATTAGTACACTTGCATACTTGGCACTGTTTGATACTTAGAAACTTTTTGCAACGCATGATGTATTAAGGGCTCGTAAAAATGTTCGTGTACTTTGGCTTAGTCATTTCATGCTTAAAATAGTATGGAGGCTCCTCAGAAAATTAAAAACAGAAATACCATTTGATCCAATAATCCCACTACTGGGTATTTACCCCAAGTAAATGAAAACATTTAATAAAAAAGATATATACACCCCTATGTTTATTGCAGCATTATTTACATTAGCCAAGATATGGAAGCAACCTAAGTGTCCACTGATAGATGAATGGATAAGTAAGATATGGTATATACAAACAATTGAACATTACACAGCCATGAAAAGCATGTGATCTTGCCATCTGTGACAACATGGATGGACTCAGAGATATTATGCTAGGTGAAATAAGTCAGACTAAGAAAGACAATGATATGACTTCACTTATATGTCGAATCTAAAAAACAAATGAACAACAACAACAAAAGAGCAGAATCAGATCTAAGTGCAGTAGGAAGATGGGCAAAATGGGTGAAGGAGAGTATGAGGTACAGGCTTCCAGATACGGAATGAATATGTCACAGGCACAAAAGGCACAGAGAATGGCATAGAGAACATAGTCAATGATACTGTAACAGCATTGTATGGTGATGGACAGTAGCTACACTTGTAGAGAACACAGCATAAGGTATAGGAAATCACCATGTTGTATACCTGAAACTAACGAAACATTGTGTCGACTATAATAAAAAATATTTTAAAAAATCCAACACACTGGATAACTACATCACGCTTAAATTCAACTTAAATTCAAACATTTGATGAAATAAAGTAACCATTAGAAAGTTTTAACTTTAACTGAAAAACAAAAAATTCTATGTATATTGTAAGTGAATTTTTATAAATATATATGCATACTGATATAAAAAATTAAAGGTAACACAAAAGGTAGCATGACTTTAATAAAATAATAAATAATAAAAAAGGCTATAATTTTCTTGATAAGATTTATATTTTATAGTTTGTTTGGTGTTTCTGCCTTTTTGTCATTTAAAATGAAGAAAACCTTCTCTACAGTTGGTAACACTTAAGGAGACCTGCACACTACAAAAGTTCATTACCTTATCATCAATATGCACAGAGGAGGATATATATGAATGTAATCATGTAAAAATTCCAAATAATGGCAAGAAAAGCCGTATCTGTCTATAATTAAATGTGTATGACCTAGAGAAGTATGTATTGTTCCAAGACCATCTGGCTGACAGATAGCAGGGTGTTTTTGGTTATTATTTGAAACTTTCCTAATAATAAAACTAATGCCAGCTATTAGTCAATTTTACAGGTATAAAGCAGATTTCCTTCTTTCACTACCACAGTTCATTTACTTCATATACTTGGAGCTGTTTCCTGCTGCTTCCTAAAATCAAACCTAGAAGGGGTCTAGGCCACTAATCAGATTATGGAATCTCAGACTTCCAGTGAAGCTTTTTGAAGTCTTTTAAAAGATATTCACCATGTTCAGGCAGGAGAGACTGATAGGAATTCATGATAGCTATTGCAATGAGAACATGGGAAATTCCGTCTTAAAATACTTGATTATGTTAGCATTCCTCATAATTTTCTGATGACAAAACTGATATAAAATTATCTCTACCCCTGATAAAGCTGTTCAATGAATGATTTGATAAGAGAAAGCACAACAGGGAGTCAAAGACTGGGTTCTGATGCTACTTTATTAGGTGATAGTCATTTACTTAATGGTACACAAGGCTCTTACAATCTAATCCCAGTCCACTTACCCAGTATTCGACTGTCTCTCTTCACAGATTTTATGGTTCCAGCTTCATTAAACTATTCACCTTTCTCTGAAGAGACTCTGAACTTTGCTCATGCTGGTTTTTCTTTTTCTCTCTTCTATTTAGTATATGCTTTCTCCCTGTATCTGTCTGAAAACTAATATTCTTCCTTCCAAGGTCCATATCAAATGTCGACTCCTGTGTGCAATCTTCCCTGGCATGACCATGTAAAATTAATCATTCTCTCTATTTTGCTTTCAGTGTTAGTAAAGCAGGAACCAGTATCAAGTTGATAAATGACTGTTTTTCCTACTGTTTCAAAATTTAATATTTACTAAACACCTATTTATTATGTGCCAAATATTATTTGTGCAGAAAAGAGTTAACTGTAGGCTGGAGACTGCTATCCTTCGAAGGCCTGTTTGCAAGGATGGCACTTGGTTAGTGTCTTGGAATTTGGACTTTGGGAGGTAATCATTCCCAGAAGATAAGAGCGGCTCAATGTGCCTAAACTATTTACACAAACATTATGGCTTATGCTGAATACCTGCTTTCATTCTGTGAGTCTGGAATTCTGGTAGATACCAGGGAGAAGGTGTCTATGTGACCAGCCCCCAGCAACAATCTTGGCACTGAGTCTCTACTGAGCTTCCTGGGTAGACAACATTTCACACATGCTATCCCAGCTCAGTGCTGGAGGCGTCAGGAGCTCCTGTGCAAATCCCCTAAGAGAGCATTGTGGAGCCTACAGCTGGATTCCCCAAGACTTCACTGTGCCTTTTTCCTTTGAAGGTTTTACTTTGTCCCTTCTCACAGCAACAAATCATAGCCATGACTACATCTATATGCTGAGTCCTGTCAGTCCTCCTAGCAAATCGTTAAAACTGGGGGTGGTCTTGGGGACCCCGACACACCCATATATTATTTCACTTAACTTGCACAAGCAGATATTATTATCCTTACTTTACATATTAGAAAATAAAGGATCATAGAGATTAAGTGACCTGGAATAGGACACACGATTACAAAGACAAGATCTGAACATAAATTTTTTGCTTCCACGTTTGTTGCTTCTGTGTTTCCTGAGGGAAGGGAAACCAAAACTTTCCCATTGAAGGTTCACCATAAATAATGATTCTCAGGTTAAATAGTTAAATGGTCTAATAATAGTTTCAAGTTAAAAAAAAATTTTGAGTCTGGGCTCTTCTAATCTTTAAAATAAAAAATATGGCATTACAGAGTATTGGATATGTAGGGGGGGATACATAGAGGCCCGGAAGGAACAGGAAGTAACGCACAAACTGTTTCTCACTGTGAGATGCTTTCCTAGATTCTCTCTTTTGAATAGTCCCTTAAGGACTTTATACCATTCTGTGGTTTGGACATTCTCAAATGTGAGGATCTTTATGTAGGAAGTCTTGAGTACCTTTTAGTAAAATCTTTGAAGCACAGTCGTAGTTTATTATGATGTCTGAAGAGTTTTGGATCACTGGGTATTTCAGATAGAAAAACCTGGGCAACTTCCAAAGGCCCCTGTAAAATAAGAACATAAAACAAGTGTGTTTTGGTCTTCTCTAAAATCAGAGGTAGAATTTACCCAAATGATTTTTTCTTAGCAATGAGATGGTTCCACTTAAGCTTAATGCATGTACGTCTATGCCTATATTAAAACTTCTCACAGACAGATTCTGGCAATTGATTTGCAGCTTCTCTTAATGCCAAATTTTATATTTTTAAGTACTGCAATTAAATTAGTGCATTTTTCAAAGAAAAGAGGAGTTCCAGGACTGACTATCGTATTCATAGAAGCATTGTGCTTTGTACTTTTTATATTCCATAATTTATCCTGGATGCAGTCAGCTGTTGGAGATGACCTTTTGTGACTGTTATACCTTTTGGAAGTAAAACCCCCAAATCATGTATGTTTTTAGGGGTAAAGGTGTTAAAATATTTACTTCAGTATTGAAGTAAATCAGTATCGATAGGGCAGTATCAGTATTGATAGGGCACTTTTTGGTTAAAATATAAGATACATAATATGAAATCTTACTTGAAGCCTTTCTGGATTTTACCTTACCCTGGAATATTCCCTAATCATCAGCAAGAGAAGCTGAATGAACCCATCACAAGGAGATAATGGGGATGGCTTCTAATCTGTATATGACAAAACAACAATAATACGTACGTATGTTATTAAAACTTTCAAAGCGAATCCACATTATTTATTTCCTGCTCATGACTCACTGTGAAGGAGATGTGGAGAAGAAACACCAGGGAGTACTAAAGGGGCAGGCATTCGCATGTTTGTACGTAGCTCTGAAAATGAGGCCTTTTTAGATCACGTTCATGTAGGACAAGATTTTAAAGGAAAGGCCATTTTAAGTGAATCAGTTCCTTCTTAATAGAATGTTTGAGAACAGATGGGTAGACAAATACAGGCAGTACAGGAGGAGGCATGAAAACCTTAGTGACAGATCATACTAAAAAGATTTTTGTTTTTCAGTCTATCTTCATTTATCCTTTGTGACTTCTGCAAACCACTTCTAACACAAATCTTTTTCTGCCTGATCTGACACTTACCTGTGATCTCTGTGAAATGTAATCATGACATCATTCCCAATTCCACTTATGACGGAATTTACAGAGTACTAGCAAAAAGCACTAACCTGATTCACTGTTGTGCCTACAGACCCCTGGAGCACCATCTGAAGCATTTTGGGGTCTGCTGGATCCTGATGTGTTGCAAATGCCAACTCCTGAGTCTTTTTCTGCATATCTTCAATAGCAACTTCAATTGGGGTTAAGATGATCTGGATGAAATAACATTAGGTCAGTGTCCTGACTGAAAACTATTTAATGAGCTTTATATATAATCAATTTTTTAAAAAGTGGAGACTAAGTATAAATTATTGTCCAGTAACATAATTCCAAACTTTGGATGCCTTAAAAAAAAAAAAAAAAACCAACCTTTTAAAGCATAAACTAAGGGTAAACTAGGGACCAAGAAAAGAAGCTGAAATTAATGACTCAAAAATGGGTAAACTTCTAGTACGTTTACACATGAGGGGCAGTACATAATGCTACATCCACACTGTTCTCACATGGCTGCAATGTATTGGTTTCATTAATCCTAGTTCCCTGTTTGGGGACTTACCTCCTCCTTGTGAGTGACATTGACCCTTGTTTTAATATAAGGAAAGGCATGAGAAGTAGTCAGAATGGTCTTCCGTTTGAATTGTTCATGAAGTTCCCCATGGGCACGGCCATCTAAAGTGAAGGGCGTACAGTACATGAAACGGCGAAGATTATAATTTTTGTCAAAATAGGTGATTCTGTCCTTCATCTCATATGTGTCAAAGTATGGCTCCACATAGGTAATCTGAATGTATGCCTAGGAAAGAAAAAAAGCCCTTCATTTTCTCACTGTTAAGTCATCATTTAGTCCTTCTCCCTCAAAACCACAGTCTCAGAGATATACGTATGTACATTCTGGTCTAATTAACCATACCTTGTTAGGATCTAATTTACACTTGTCTACAGGATTAGAGTCCTTGATTACTTCAACCACATCCTCTCCAAATCTTTCTCCATAAAATCCCTACAATAAAGAAAAAGAAACCTTTTACATGAAGTTAACATTAGAGAGTAGAGAAAGCCTCTCAGGGAGACTTCTGACCAAAATTAGGCTAAGTTCATGTACAACCATCCGAATAATTACAAAATAATTATTTAGGTTCACAAAAATTATACTTAGCCTATTAATCTGATTTTATTCCCATCACTCACTTTAACACAAAATAAAATAACAATTTTCTCCAATAAAAATACTGGATTCCATAAGAGGTCCTCAAGAAAAACAAAAAGGGAACAGAAAGCAGAAACAAAAGAAGCTCAGTATCTTTGATGTATAGAATCTTACTATTGAGTTTGATGTGGCCTGACTTCTTACAGATATGGGTCAATGAACCAGCATTCATTTTATGAATGATTTAATATTCCAGAATTTTCAAATAAAGGCATTGATCTGTTGAAAGTTTTATACTGGTTTAGATTTTGAAAAGTCAGCCCAGTCAAGAATGTAGTAACTTTGCCATTTAACACTGAGTAGCAGCATGGGCAATGGATGGAGATATTCAATAGGAAAAATTAAATCTGAATCTTCAAAGGAGAACCCCTGCTCTTCCCTCAAAGATAAGTTTTATGATTGAGTAAATTTGGAAGACACCATGTCAGCATTTCCCAAGACTTATTTAGCTCTTAAAAAATAAAAAGTCACACTTTAAGCCAATTTATGGAAGGTGAACACAAGCATGTAACAGTCAAGAAATTAACATCAGCTGAGAATAAAAACAAGCCCCAGAACATTGCTTCTCCAACTATTATGTGAATAGAAATAACCCGGGGATCTTGTTAAAAATGATGAATTTTTTTCTTTTGTTTCAAGTTTTTATTTCAATTCTCATTAGTTAACATATAGGGTAATATTGGTTTCAGGAGTAGAATTCAGTGATTCATCACTTACATATAATACCTGGTGCTTAACACAAGTGCCCCCCCCCTTTTTTTAATGTTTTATTATTTACTTTAGAGAGATAGAGCACAAGTTGGGGAGGAGCAGAGAGAGAGAGGGAGACACAAAATCTGAAGCAGACTGCAGGTTCTGAGCTGTTGGCACAGAGCTCGATGTGGGGCTCGAACTCATAAACCGCCAGATCATGACCTGACCTCAAGTCGGATGGCTCAACCTACTGCGCCACCCAGGCGCCCCGTAAGTGCCCTACCATCACCCATCCACTCTCAGTTTGTTCTCTACAGTTAATGTCTCTTATGGTTTGCCTCCCCCCACCTCTCTTTTCTCCCCCCCTTCCCCTATCTTCATCTTTTTTGTTTCTTAAATTCCACATATGAATGAGTTCAGAACGTCTGGGGTAGGGTCTGAGACTCTACATTTCAAACAATCTCCTAGATGATGCCCGGTGCTTTCTAGTCCTGGACTGCCTTTTGAGTAAAAAGAATAAAGAAAGGTTGGAAAGAGTAACTACAGCAGAGAAGATTGGTAAACCTCTTAATATGAAAATTTATCATCTTGGTGAAAATGAATAAGGAGTGAAAAAGAAGGTTAAGGGGTTCTAAGAAGTGTTTTCAGGGTGTGATTTCAGGCTTTTAAGTCCTAAAGGAATCTCCCTGGGAATCAGGCCAAAGAGATAATGCACTTGGGTCAGAAATTTCTTGAGGTTCTAGTTCCAATTCTATTATTAGTTGCTATGTAACTGCTTATGTCTTTTTCTACAAAGTGCAGATAATACTATACACATTTCTCTGTAAATCACAGTAATTCTGAAGGGTGTAGGGCCTTCTAAGACAGATGTGAAAATAGAGCCTCAAAAAGAAGCAGTTAATATTATTTTACTGTTGCCATAAAAGATTTGAAGGATTAGAAAGCATATTACTGTACCTATCAAAAAATCTTTATTTTGTAAAGGAGTAGTTTGGCATGATCTGGCTTATTAAATGATTAGATCTGGATCTGACAGTCTATTCATCATAGAAAATACAAATTAAAGATGACATTTATAAACTACTGCAGCATTCACCTCCAATCTGTGAGAGATCTCCGCAAGTTTGGTTATTGCAGGCTCCTTGTAGACAAATTCCTGTTCATCCAAATCCCCGAACTTGGTTCCATAAAAACCAACACGAAAATAGGTGCCAAACATCCGCTTACCATCCTAGGTGTAGGAAAACAAAGAAACCTTAATACAAAGTTTTTTTGTTTTTTACATTATGTTTAGATTGCTACTACGGTATAAAATTCTCAAAAACTGCAAAAATATTTAATTTAAAATTACAATATTTTATTTCTCAAATGAACTTAAAACGAAGTAAATAATCTTTCTTTTTCATTTTTTCTAACAAATAACGTTATGCAATTAGGACTTTTATCAAGTGACTAAGTCACATATGGTATAGGTTTTTCACAGTTTGTACCAAGTGACCACCTCAAATTGGTCTGTGTTTTTAAGTCCCTACGCAACTGAGATAAATTATTTTCCTTACTGTAAGAAAAGATGCTTGGGATACCATGAACTGTGTCTTAATTATTCTGAAATTACAGCATACTAAATAAAGTTAAATTTAAAAATAACACTGATATTTTTAGTTAGCATTTACCTTTATATATAATCCCTTTACAAATGTAATAAATGAGATCATGAAAGTTAAAAGCCGGGTATATAGCACCTGGCACAGAGGAGACAGTAAATGTCAAGACCATCAGGAAGCCCTGACATAAAAAATTTACAATAGGGAATCCCTCTGCCAATAAAAATATTTATACGTGGAAGAGTAACTAAAAATGGAATATAAAGGGGAAAATTCATGAATGAAAGAGAAAAAGAGAAAAATTTGACATGAGTTGGTTATTCTAAAGTCCCCAAACCACCTACTGCATGCATTAACCACACATTCAAGTACAAAGTACACTAAGATCATCTGAACTCTTACACAGTGCATTTGAAAACAAATTCCTTCAATAAAGATAAAATATTTGGAAGCTTTCTATGCAGTCTTTACAGTTCATTTACAATGATATTTCAGAAGGATTTTATGGTAGTGCCTATATACAGAGCCACACATTAGTATTCAGAAACCTCTGAATTCTCTTTAAGCCTAATCTGTCTTATACTTATTTTTCCTATATTGAGTTCTTACTGGAAGGCAAAAGGATATGTAAAATAAGTCACAAATTAAACAGATAATTAAGCAAAACTCTGATCCTTAATACCCAAAAAAAAAAAAAAAAAAAAAAAAGTACAGTGACTAAAAATATCCCCACATTTTTACCCAGAAGAAATACAGTTTTGAAGAAAAAAATGTCTTTGGCACTAAAGAAACTTGAGGCTTTTAATTTAAAGTTTCTTTTCAGGTGGTGCCTGGGTTGCTCTGTCAGTTGAGCATCCGATTCTTGTTTTTGGCTCAGGTCCCGATCCCAGAGTTGTGGGATCAAGCCTCACATCTCTCTCTCCCTCTGCCCCCCTCCCCCACTCTCTCTCTCTCCCACAATAAAAATTTTAAAAATAAAAATTTTTTTAGTTATTTCAAAATTTAATAGGCATAAAAATTAAGCTCTATAGCAAATTAAATCTCTGTAGACAAAAAGGTATTAAATTCTGATTAAAACCATCAGTAAGTCAATAAAATAATATAACAGCAAATTTTGACATAAGGAATGAAGGCACTGCATGGAAAGTGAAAATGGCATTTGAGAAAATCAACGATTTGTGATAGTTAGGTTTCAAAAATGTCATACACATGTGTAGATATACATTACTACTTTTTAAAAACCACAAATACTAGGGGCGCCTGGGTGGCTCAGTCGGTTAAGCGTCCGACTTCGGCTCAGGTCATGATCTTGTTGTTCATGAGTTCGAGCCCCACATTGGGCTCTGTGCTGACAGCTCAGAGCTTGGAGCCTGCTTCAGATTCTGTGTCTCCCTCTCTCTGCCCCTGCCTAGCTTGCTGTCTCTCCCTCTCAAAAATAAGTAAACATTTAAAAAATTAATTAAATAAAGAAAAACCACAAATACTAACGTTTTCTTATTCTGGCTCTATTCCTCTCAGAGGTTTCCAACTTCAAACACTATTCCAAATCTTTAATATTGTGGCTTTTCAAATATGTGAAGACTGCTATTAGGCCTTGTTTCCCTTAGCTAAACTTTCCAGTTGTCAATCATCTTTATATGATAGGAATTACTATCTTGTTTACATTTTATCAGTTTTTCAACGCCACCTTTCAACGTGTGGAATCCCAGAAATAGACACAATATTGCTGATGTGATCTGATCAGTGCAGGGATTAGTGGGCTCACTGACTCCCTCCATATAAACTTGAATTTTATTAATGCAGCTTGTAACTAGTTAGTAGGCTTAAACTTCTTATTTACTTTCTCATACTGACATTCAGATCAAGGAAAAAAAGTATTGAGTGCTGATAATGTGTTAGACACTATTCATACTCAGTAATATGAAAATAAAAATAAAAATAAAAAGACTTGGCCTCTCAAGAAAGTAAAGGATATACTAAAATAATTACAGTAAAAATGGTCATGTGCTGTAATAAAAAGTGGTATTGAGAAAGGAAAGATTAATCCTGCTGGAGTCAGATCTCAAAAGAGGTGACACACAGGGTTCTACAACTCAAAAGAATGGCTAAGTGGATGTGGGAAGGAAGGAAAGAAGAGGGAGAAAGCAGAGAGAGAAAGAAAGAAAAGTCGTAGAAAGGCACAAAACAGAATGTGAGGGAAACCACTCATCCATTCACATATTTATTTAGTGCCTACTATATGTCGGCAAACTGTTCTAGATGTTTGTGAGAAATCAGTGAACAGAAGAGACAAAGAGTGTGGTCAGGGTGGGTCTCACCAAAAGGGGACATGTGAGCAAAGATGTGACGGAGGTGTGAGAGTGATTTATGTGGACCTGTGGGGAAAAGCATTCCAGGCAGAAGCCTACCCAGTATGTTTGAGGAACAGGAAGGTGGCTAGTGCAGTTGAAGGGGAGTGTGCAAGAGGTAGAATGGAGTAGATCAGAGTTAACTCTGAGGAGTTACTGGAACTGAGAATGAATGTGTGTGCACTAGCATGGGAGAGGGAACAGCAGCAGAAGGAAGACTAAGAGTTTGAGGAAATTTAGCTTCAATTTACAAAGAGTTCCCTAGTGTAAAACCATTGACTCTACATGTTCATGAAAGCATAATTATACATATAGTTTCCTCCTCAGGAAAAATCTCACTTCATTTTATTTCCTCCTCAGTTCTGGACCACAGGATGACACTGGTTTTCCACTTTCCTATCACCTTGCCTCTCTTTTTTCTAGCATTACTTTTCCTTACGGCCATGAATTCTTTCTGAGATTCCTATCATTTCCACACTCCAACTTAATTCTTCCTTGGCAGTTCTACTTATTGGTTCCACAATCTCATGGGATGAAACCATGTCCCAGACAAGGAAATCCATCTACTCATCTATCCATGTCTCCAATGGCTGAGATGTCTTATGACAAATGGATTTAAAATCTTTTCTACTTTTGTTATCTTTATTTAGCAAGAACATTCTATTGAGTTGGTTGTGTAGTTCTATAATAATATCACTACTAAAACTTTTATCCTCACGTAACTGTTTTCTGCTACACTTTCTTCAAGGTAATTGATTTCCAGAAAAGCATACCACTATTTCATACAGTGGTAATTTCTGTCCCTCCTCGTCTACCAGATCTATTTCTCTTATAGAGCACAAACATTTTTTATAAGTTTATTTAGCCATAGATGTCAGCTTGGAAACATAACACCTCTTAGACTTCATTAGCCAAAATGTGTTAACATAAGTAGCGGTGATGATGATGATGATGATGATGTTATAGTAACAATAAAAATAATCTCTAATATTTTTAAATGACTTACTATGTGCTACACACTGGCTGTCCCCTTTACATGCATCATTGTTAATTCTTATCACAATTATGAGATAGGTATCATTTTTTCACTCTCATTTTATAGAGGAGGAAAAGTAATTTGCCCAAGGTCACACTGTTACTCAGTGTTGGAGCTGGGAGTTAAAGACCAATATATTTGACACCTTAAGTCCAAGTTCTTAATTAAGGTATAAAAATCCCAGGGGTGCCTGGGTGGCTCAGTTGACTGGGCGTCTGACTTCGGCTCAGGTCATGATCTCACCATTCGCGGGTCCAAGCCCCATGTTGGGCTCTGTGCTGATAGCTCAGAGCCTGGAGCCTGCTTTAGATTCTGTGTCTCCTCTCTCTCCACCCCTCCTCTGCTTCCACTTACCTCTCTCTCTCAAAAATAAATAAAAACATTAAAAAAAATAAGCTATAAAAATCCCTATGCCCTATATACTGATACACAAACACTAGGACATCAGTATGATCTCTAAGCCATCTTCCACTTCTCTTATGTTTTCCTTGGTAATTTTTGACAATTTCCTTGAGTAAGCCTTTTGAGAATTACTGGATACCTCCCATCTTATGGTTTGTCTTTCTCTATGTTACAACACTGTCCTCTACCATAGTTGTTTTTGCATGCTTGCATTTCCTTCCTTCCATACTCTAATATGATAACCAGGTTGGTGATTCACCTACTGAACATATTCTAAGATATATCCTACTACATTTCTTATCAGAGGTTCAGTTTTTACCATTACATGGCCAGTCCGGGAAAAAGAAATCACATCTAATATCATCTACACAGTACATGTTTGCTGTCCATATCTTTCTTTTTCTCCTGAAGAGTAGCATAAGGGCAGAACACAATCAGCAGTACAGCACTGTCAGGTGCTCAGTCATGGGTCTGTACCAATTATCAGGGAGTCACTAACTACCCAAAAGGCATCTCCTCCTGAAGATAAGATTCTTCCTACCTATTATGTTTTCCTTAACTTTCTTAATATCTGACTTAACATTCCAGAGGTAAAGACTGTGCTCTTGGAATTTTCTTCATTCCCTTCTTTCAGAGACTACCCCCACCTCCATTATATTGCAGTTTCCAATTCTGCTCTACCTTTACTTGCTTAGATAAGTTAATTTATCTCACTTAGCTTTAGCATGGCGTAAAGCATATAAAAACCAAACACTGCCTCACATTCATGTCCATCCAGCCAAATGACAAGAGGTAAGACACAGCCCTTTTCCGTGCTTCAATCTCAAAAGTTAGGGTGCCCCACTTTTCTTTAGTGGTCCAGCAGGAAGAGTTTGGCTTCACAAAGCTAATAAGCCCACCTTCTCTAGCCTTTCTGGAGAATATAAGATATACTTACTAGGGTGGTGATATTCCCTTTAAAGAAAAATGTTATCTTTTAAGAAGAAAAATTGAGGGGTGCCTGGGTGGCTCAGTAGGTTAAGTGTCCGACCTCAGCTCAGGTCATGATCTAATGCTTCATGGGTTCATTCGAGCCCCACGTTGGGCTCTGTTTTGACAGCTCAGAGCCTGAAGCCTGCTTCAGGTTCTGTGTCTGCCTCTCTCTCTGCCCCTCCCCCACTCATGCTCTGTGTCTCTCTCAAAAATAAATAAACATTAAAAAATTAAAAAGAAAAAAATTGAGAAAAGTGTCATATGACTATAGCCAATGTTTGGGGATTGATTATTCTGAAAAATTCAAACTTGCATTAATCTACCTCTGAAATTGATCACTGTGGCACATGGATAAATACATCTTTTAGAAATGAAACACACACACAAAATATGAAATCAGTATAAGAATTTCCATATAGAAATTCAGTATTTCTTTTTCTAAAAATATTTTTAAAATGTAGTCATAAGAAAGAAATGATTAAAAAACATTTTATTTCCTATTATTTTAAGAAAAATAAATGGGCTTGGGAAAAAGTGAATACTACATAGCCATTAAGGTACTGAAACTGCCAGAGCAGATAACAGCCACCATGATTTATGAAGAGTTCATGATTTGTTATTTTGCATGATTAAACACTTTACCAAACTGCTAAGTGTCAAGTTTTAGAGTTATCTTTTACACACAGACACACGCATGCGCGCGCGCACACACACACACACACACACATCCCTCAAAAGCTTTGCCAACTCAAATAATTTGTACCAAATCAAACAGCATAATGAAAAACGAAACACACTAATATATAAGCCCAGGTAGTGGGCTATAAGTCAGGTAGTGAGTTACCAATTCAAAGAGCCTTTCTACAATGTATAAGTCATCCTTACTGGATATTAAACCAGTTAGACTTCTTTGAGAATACTAGGATATTAGCTAGGAAACATAGCTTTCAGAAAAAAATGAAATCACTGAAGTTTTCCCAGAGTCAAAAAGAAAAATATTCACAAGATAGGAACTTACCACAATAGACAATAGTAAAAGTAGGGAGTAGGGTCAGCAACCAGGGGCAAGAGAGAAGAGAAAACAGAAAGCATTTTAATTAGGGAAATTTCAAAACAAATAAGCAGCAAATGGTAGCAAACACATTTTTAAAATGCAAGCATCCATTTAAGTTTTACAAGGGAAAAAGCAAAAAACAAACGTGCAACAATTTTAGAAGCTACAAAGCTAAAAGTCCAGTGAAAGGCAGTGACAAGAATATAAACAAAAAAAAAGTCTGTGTGACTTTTACCATGCAATCAACATGATGACAGAATGGTATTAATGTCATAACCAGTGAAAATTATACCTTTCAGGGGTCGATTTAGCATCAAGCAGACTAGTGATAAACTGCTCAGAGGTTTCAATGTGTCTTTTCTCATGCCTACTTTTCAGCTAATTTCATTTCATGTTAGGAAATCCCTAAGGAACTGTACCACTCACAGATTAACCATGGCAAGTCTCTTTCTAGATCTCTTCACTGAGCCACAAAAAATGAGGAATTATATATTAGATATTAATAAGATCATATGCATTTAATCTGGAGAATTAAGGTAGATGTAAAAGACTGGCTTCATCTGAAGAAAAGCAAAAGGTGGGGACTAATTCAGAAATGAAAGAAACATAGCAGCAACGTTTATTCCCAAGGTTTTCTATTTGGGTCCCCAAATAAGGACTGTAGTACAAAACCAGAGAAAGCCTACGCTGTTGAACCAACATAAATCTGACCTCAAAGTGAGAGGCAAAGCAGACAACTGTACAAATATACCTAGCTTAAAATAAACCTGATTAATACCTTGCTTTACCTCGTCAACATAAAGTAGGGCACAGTTTATAGAATTCTTTCCTTCCCAGAAAGATTTAAAACAACAGCAATCAATTCTTCCTGGCTTTTTTTCAGGTAAAATCTGATTCACATAGAACTTTCCAAAAGCCTACCTACTACATAAAAGGAAGCATATGTAGTCTTCATTAAACACGAATTATCAAACTGTCAGTACAGGAGGTCAAAGTAAATTTCATGTTCTCTCAGTCTCTTTATCCCTTCTGCCAACAAAATTTAAATGACAAAGTGAATTTCCTTCTTCAGTATTGCTTCTACTCAAGGTGAAGTGACTCCAGATCAAATCAACACATTATTTCATCAATTCTAAGACGCACGTTTTTTGGGGCCCACATTTTAATATCTCTGTAGTTAGCATTCATCTTTCCACTGATGGCTGTTGTGCTTTAATATGTTTTTTTTCTTCTTTCTTAAAGGCATATAAAATAATGGTATGTCTTACAATTGATGGCGTCTTTGATCAGATGAAATATGGTATTTTTTAGTTACACCTCTGAGCAATAACACATAAATCGACCTCTGTAAAATGAGGTGAAACAGTATGGTTAAAAAAAGAAATCTGTGTGTAAATGTTGATGAAAGAAAATGCTTCAAAGGATAAAAACAAACTAAAGTGATGACAAAGTGGCTCATTTACCAAAGAATCTCATTAGTGTAACATAGGAATTTCCATGCACTGCCTGCAACCTCTTAATAAATTGCTTAAAATAACTTAACAGTATTTTAACAAAATTTCTTTGGTTAATGAATTCAGTTGATAGCAGATAGCAACAGAATGCCCACAGCTAGCACATGTGGGCAAAGCATTGGCATAAGAAATCTGATCAAATCAATCTATTAGTGTCTTTAACTAACTAAAACATTACCTACCTCCCAGCCAGTACTCTGTATAATAAAAAGTAAAAAAGGGCAAGTCATAAAAAAAACTGTTTCAAAAGAACAAAAAAAGGCCAAAAGGAACTTCAGCAGTGTAAGGTACCATATATCGTAAATTCTTCTCCGCGAATAGAAGACAGCAGGATATTTTAAACACCATATTCTTTCACTTGAGATCTGTGATAATTTTATAAACTGCTTGTTCAAAACCTAGTAGTTAAAATTTCATCTTTTAAAAACTCTAATAAGGGAAAGTACACATTTTGGTGAAAAAGAGACAGCTGCTTGTTTCATGAATGTGTCTGAATTAGATCTCTAACTACGGAGTTGCGCTTTGCTGAACTACCCAGGGTAAACTGGAACAGAAATCACAATTTTGCTCAGATGCTTATGATACTAATGTATGAAAATTTCTTGCAAACTACCAGCTCCAGGTATTCCAGACCTGCCATGTAATTTGCACTTTACAGCTCTAGAAGCTGAGATGAGGCTCCTTTGACAGTATATGTACAACTGACTATAAAAAGACCCACCTGTTACCATTATGAATCCTAATAAATCTCCTGCAACTTCAATGTTTTAGTAGTGATAATAAAATAGTGGCTTAACAGTGTAGCAGCCCTGTTTTAAGACGATTAACGTTTTTCAGATTCTATCAATTCATCTAGAATAGCTTAGTTCATGGCAAGAAAGAGGTCAAGCTGACAGAGGGTACAGCAGGACTAGTAATGAATACGAAAGTAGATAATCAATACTCCACTTCCTTCTTAGATGATGGTAGTAGCAGATAACAGCACAGGTAGCCCAGAGAAGGGAATGGAAAAATGGGGAAGGAGGAGGCTCAATAAGATATTTCAGAGTATTTTAACAGAGCCCAGATTTTAGTTTCATTTTTTGTTAATCAATTGCTAATAGTTGACTTCATTTTTTAAACCAAGCTTATGCTAATTTTAATTTTGGTGATAATATGTGGATTCCATGAACTATAAACAAGTACTAAAATCATACTATTATAATCGAATAAACAAAAGATAACCGTTTTATTCATTATTTTCACTAAATACTATTTTCATGTTAGAAATATATTAAAGGATGACTGAATGGAACATCTAGGAAAAACAGTTACTGTTGAGTTGAAAACATTAACAATATTAGTTTATTAGACTTTAATATCATTTAATAAAAAACTACCTTACATATAAAAATTTTTGGCAGCAAAAGAAATCCATGTAAAAATCAGATTTATAATTTTAACCCATACTGTGAAACAAAAAGAACTCATGATTTAAA
The DNA here is from genome assembly GCF_046562875.1 of Panthera onca. Classification (NCBI taxonomy): domain Eukaryota; kingdom Metazoa; phylum Chordata; class Mammalia; order Carnivora; family Felidae; genus Panthera; species Panthera onca. Next base: position 170,481,467 of record NC_138346.1, on the reverse strand, counting down.
AAAAAATTTGCTAACTACTAATTAGTTTTTAAAAGTGAAGAAAAAAACTGTGTAGAAAATTTAGGATGATCATTATCTACCCTAAGTAAATTCATTTTTTGTTAATGAGTCTGCTCTGGCCATGAACCATCATTTTGACATTGTTCATTTATAATCTGATTAAAATGGTCATTTCATTGGATCTAGTTTGACATCAGTACAAAGCAACACTAATGCTTTTAGACAGTTTTCTCCATTTACACTGAAGCTAGAAATTGCAGTCATTACCTGATGAACAATTTTGCTGAATGCTTCTTGAAGTTTACCATGAATTGTGGATAGTTTCTTTGCATCCCGATTAGCTTCATGAATAGGAATAAGTACTTTGTAAACCTCGTTTACTGCTTCATACATGCCAGCCTATAAAAATAATGTTATATGTTTTCTGTTACATTGATATGAAAGTAAATAATTACAATTTATGAATTCACAATATTTCTACTAAGGCAATACCAATGACACTTTCCCAATAGGACATAAAAATTAACACTACTAATGTTTAATTTTATTAACTCTTAATAAAAGAATTTTGCACAACGTATTGATTCCTCCAGATGGATGGATGGATGGATGGATGGATGGATGGATGGTGTGTGTGTGTGTGTGTGTGTGTGTGTGTGTGTGTGTGTGTATTTAACATATGTTAAGTTTAAATTTCTGTTTAAGTTAAATTGAATATTTTGCTATCTACCCAGTAATTACTTCACTAGTGTGTATGTGTCGGTACTTACACAGGCATATAAACTATTGCAGAATTCTGAGCAGTGGAATAAAAGAAATCTGATTATTAATTATTACACTGGTCACAGATATCAGATAACTTGTGGCCTCCTGGCAAACTAAAATTATTTACATTTCTAAAATATTAAATTGGCACAGGAACTCTTACTGGAAATATCTGATGGGAAAATATCAGTTATCTTTCACAAAATGTAAGAAGGTTCTAAGCTACCAGATTTTATTCCACTAGGGGGCAGTTAGCCAGTGGCTGGCCAAGGGTTGCTCTGCCTATAATCAAAGTGATGGACAAAATGTGTTTGTACTGCTATTCTGTTTTCTTGTCCTTAATAATGAATTGGTGGCTGTAGTGAAGGAAGAAAAGAGATGTTTTCCAAGAGCCGCTGAATTCGTATTACCACACAAATCAGCAAACATATTTTCCCAAGGAAATAAACATACGGTTCTGATATTTTCCAGTAAAAGTTCACAGGAATTTATGCAATCATATAACTATAATAGTGAAATAAATACAGTGTAACTAAAATGTCCCAGTAATTATTATAATTAAGATTAAACGGATTCACTGAAAAACAGTGAATTTCATAATTATATGCTATTACAAAAGAACTTCTGTAATACAGGCCACTGCACTACTGTGAATTATTAAAATTGCACATACACACAAACACAGAGTGTGTATTTATTAAAATATTCCATTAATAGCAAAAAAACATTTTTTCCCTGCTAGTTCAGATCACGTAAAATGAAACTCAAGGAGCAGGGATCCAGGGGAACAATCAGAACAGTTGAGGGCCTCACACAGGAAATTTTATTTTATTTTTCAGACAGGAAATTTTAAAATGGTCAATCACCTAACATTCTTAGAGTCTCTGAATAATTATATTTATGTAAACTCATTCTAAACATCAATAATGATGAATAGGATGATAATGGCAAACAGTAATACTTATTTGGAGCCAGACATTGTGATAAGCAGTTTACATATATTAACTCATTTAATCCTAACAACACTCCTACGTGATAGGTACTATTCTTAGATGCATTTATTTTATTTATTTTTTTTTTTTTCAACGTTTTTTTATTTATTTTTGGGACAGAGAGAAACAGAGCATGAACGGGGGAGGGGCAGAGAGAGAGGGAGACACAGAATCGGAAACAGGCTCCAGGCTCCGAGCCATCGGCCCAGAGCCTGACGCGGGGCTCGAACTCACGGACCTCACGGACCGCGAGATCGTGACCTGGCTGAAGTCGGAGGCTTAACCGACTGCGCCACCCAGGCGCCCCCTAGATGCATTTAAATAGATGAGAAAAATGAATCATTGATAGGTTGAGTAATTTGTGCCTGAAGTGATTTAACTACTAAGGTAGCAGAGGCAGGATTTGAAGTCTGGTTGTATGCCTTCTAAATCGATGCCTTTAACCAATACATTGCAAGGTAGGGTTAAGGCCAGGAGAATAACCAATTTCCAATAGCAGTACAATGGTGAAGAAGGGCAGCATTGCATATTATGTTAAGTTTCCCTCTTCCCCCAACATGAACTTCAAGACTCCTTATCCGTGGTGCTGGGACACTAAATACTCAGCAGAAATGTCAGAAAAGTCCTGGGGCGCCTGGGTGGCTCAGTCAGTTAAGCATCTGACTCTTGATTTGGGCTCAGGTCATGATCTCACAGTTCGTGAGGTCAAGCCCCACATTGGGCTCTGCGCTGACAGTGCAGGGCCTGCTTGGGATTCTCTCTCTCTCTCCCTGTCTCTGCTCTTTCCCCTGTTTGCACTACCCCCTCTCTCTTCTCTCAAATAAATGTTAAAAAAAAATTTTTTTTAATGAAAGAAAGTAAGCAGGGATTTGGCTAACTATCTTTCCCTTCTTTAATAATCATCCCATCTAAGGGGTGCCTGGGTGGCTCAGTCGGTTAAGCGTCTGACTTCAGCTCAGGTCACAATCTGTGGTTTGTGAGTCTAGCCCCACATCAGGCTCTGTGCTAACAGCTCAGAGCCTGGAGCCTCCTTCAGATTCTGTGTTTCCCCCTCTCTCTGTGCCTCCATGCTCATGCTCTCTGTCTCTCAATAATAAATAAACGTTAAAAAACGATTTGATTAACAAAACTGCTTCAATTCTTCACATAAAGATAGGGAGGGACAAGGACTGGGGTTACATAGCATGGGACATTAGGTCAGGCAAGGGAACTAGGAGATAGTTCATAAAGTTCCTGATAAGTAAGCTCCAGGACTCTAACATCTACCTAATAGGGGTCCCTATGCAACCCATGAGATGAGTGGCTATAATTTTCCTGAGCACCAGGGCAACATCTGACATACTAAAAAGAAGATTCTTCCTTTCATTCAACAGACCAGCTCTATAGCTACAGCCGTGTTAGTCTACTTGAACAGGAACTTAAATCATCCAGAGGTTTTCTGTTTTGTTCTATTTTTTAATTTTAAGGTTTTAGAAAATGTCTGGTGCTAAAAGATTTATAAACTCCAAAAAAATCTGTTGTAGATTAAGTGATGGTTCATAAATAAGCAAACAAAAAATACTGGAGAATATGACAATTAAGATAAAAAGGAGTAAGCAATGATGAATCTATAGATAAGATCTGTTCTCAGTTCTTAAGGTACTTGGAGAAAACTAGCATAAAGGAAGAGCAGGGTCACAGGCAGAGAGAATACACATGTCGTTAATAATCCAGAGGTATGTATCTGGGGAAAGAGAATGAACAGGAGTCATCTACCATAGAGAAAGAAGCAGCTGCTTGTTCCAGTAATCCCACGAGTCCTGTCTCAGTAAAGTACTTTCCAGAGCAGATACCTTCTTCATCTGGAGATACCACGTCATCTGAGACTGCAGATTCTTCTAAAACATTAGAGGAAATATTCTGGGGGAAAAAGTTGAAATGGCTTTAGATATGGAATTTCTTAGCATGAAAGAGGTGTGTGAAGAAGGAACTGAAAATGAAATATAAATAGCAGCTTCGGTTTAAAAAGGGGGTGGGTAGTCAATGCAAAGATAAAAGACAAATTTCCAGAATCTTTCTCTATTTTGGAGATGACAATCAAATGGTACCATTATTGTCAGGTAACTTTTCCATTAATAAAAACCATGACAATGAAAAATATGAAAAATCATGGGCTAAGGAAAATAGCAATATGATACAGGACATCTCAAGAGACTTAAACAGGCTTTATTTTTAACTTCAATGATCTTGTCAAAACTCCCCAAGAGGAAAATTCAAGTATGAAATGGTGTTTTGGCTTGCTTAACAAACATTGAGTTAATGAAAAAACTCAGGTAAAACTCTTACCCAATGAGATTGGGATCAGCTAGTATTTCCAAAAAAGAAATAATACATACTACCTTAAATATTTTAACCTAAACATTTACAGCAGATAGACTCATCTGACATTTTTTGAAGTTGATCTCAGGCTTTTTCTTTGTGTATGGGTCTCCAGATCAGATTTTCATGTAATCTCTCTTGACTAGACAGCAATAACACAATCTTCATTTAATATTTCCAGTTCTGGGGGTGCCTGAGTGTCTTGGTCCGTTGAGCATATGACTCTTGATTTTGGTTCAAGTCCTGATCTCAAGGTTGTGGGATCAAGCCCTGCTCTCCGGGCGCCATGCTGAGTGTAGAACCTGTTTAAGATTCTCTCTTTCTCTCCCCCTCTCTTTCCCTCTGCCCCTCTCCCCAGCTCATACTCTCCCTCTCTCTCTAAAAAAAAAATAGATTTCCAGTTCTGGTTTCTTCAGAGTAAAAACTTGAAACTTAAAAGGTTATCAAATTATCCTAGATTTCTAGGAGATTTCTCCCCAATCTTTTGTAGTTGGTCCAAAATTAATTCAATAGCAACTGTTGTGGAGACTCACTTTTATCAAGTCTTTGCAAAACATTTAACTTAGTTTTCAGAGAAACAATGACTGACTTCTTTCTTCATTCAGATTTCACCAGAGGACATAACATGTAATTAAATTTTGTAATTTCCCAGATCTGGCATTAACGGGTTTTGAAAAAAGCAAAGAAAGCATAACTGACTTCTGGTAAGCAAAGATTTCAACTAGTAGGTCAGAGGTATGTAACCCTAGTAGGGAGCAAACTATCATCTCTGAGCCATGGTATCTGCACATTTTATACAGGTATTGGAGAATGTTGGGTTATCTGATGTCTTAAGTAAAAGCCAATTGAGAGTTTCTACTGTATTCTGATTCTCAGCATTTTGGGTATATTTCATAGATGCTATGAAGCCCCTAGCAGTATAGGCAAAGAGAATAAATCTACTTAGCACTGATATTTAGAGGTAAAAAAAAAAAATGAGGAAAGAAAACTAACACGGAGTACTCTTTAAAAATGTATTCATGACAGTGACAGAGAACTGTTAATTTATCTTGTGAAACATCCCGTTCAGTCTTTATGCTGTCCTTACAAGCTGAGTGAATCTTAACAGCAGTGAGAAAAGTTAAAAGTATGAAGGACATACCTCGATTTAATGTAAACCTGGCAGATTCCTACCTGAAATGTTACACATCCCACAGGAAGGTATTTGCGGTCCTCCAGCATGCTCAAATACTCAGCAACAAGGGCTGCAGAGTGGACAAGGCACTGGGCAGCTTCAGCATGATTGCTGCGTTCTGAGTGTTTGCCAGCCATGTTCTGCAACCAGGTCAATCGCAGATCTGGAGAGGTCTGGTAGCCCTTGGCAATTCTAATTAGAACACAAATTCTTTTCAGTTAGCATTTGTTTCCCAAGCTGGAAGAGAACTTAGACTGCTTGTTTAGTGTTTACCTAGAGAGGTTTCCGCTATTGAACACAACCTATTAAGACAAGTTTTCAAATGGTATGAAAGTGTCTTTAAGTATGTTTAAAGAAGTAACTGTGGGCCCATGCAATGGTTAATAGATGTTTTTTTTGTAGGGGGACTAAAAAATGACATGGTATCAGTAAGGGAAAGCTATGGGAATTTACGTGTTCGTTAGGGGAATATAAAGAAATTTCATCGTCAAGAAAAAAAGATCTGTAAGATAGTATCATTGCATCATATTTATTTTAAGTAAAATGTTTGTTTTATTTGTCTTAAAAGACTCCAAAACTGTAAAAAGAGAGGGCCGTATGGCAAAGTTTTACTTGCATCTTTCAAGATATAAATAGGAATTACAAATTTCTCAAAATGTGCTCCTGCAAGTATCATGTTATAGGCACAACCATATTTAAAATCAGGAAAATTAATGTTAGAACATTAATACACTGTATTTTCTTCCCAAAGGGCTGATTTTTACATTTAAAATATGGGTCTTGGGTGTCTGCATGAAATCTAGGGCACGTGATCCCAAGGTGCTAAATATGTATCAATTATTTTTAAAAATCCTCATTTTTGATAATCAATAAATATACTAAACAATTATGCATAGTTCCCAGAGAAGTGACACAGGGGATCTGATCTACCATTAGAAAATGGCTTAAGTAATTCTGGTATGTTTATTTTTTTATCCAATGTTTTCTGTATGTTTTACCAATTTATTTTTTATTTAAATCCCAGTTAGTTACCATACAGTGTAATATTAGTTTCAGGTAAAGAATTTACTGATTCATCACTTACACACAACACCCAGTGCTCATCACAACCAGTACCCCTCTTAATGCCCATCACCCATTTAACCCATCCCCCTGCCCATCCTTCCTCCAGTAACTATCAGTTTATTCTCTACAGTTAAGAGTCTTTTTGTGGTTCTTTTTATGGCTGAGTAATATCCCATTGTGTATATATGCCACATCTTTATTCATTCATCAGTCAATGGACATTTGGGCTATTTCCACAATTTGGCTATTGTTGATAATGCTGCTATAAACATCGGGGTGCACGTACCCCTTCAAATTAGTATTTTTGTATCCTTTGGGTAAATACCTATTAGTGCAATTGCTGGATTGTAGGGTATTTCTATTTTTAACTTTTACCAATTTAAATCCATTATACGAGGTATAAATGAATCAAACAAATGATACCTGTACATCAGATCAATCAACATTTCAGGATCTTCCTGGTGTTCCTTCATTTTAACAGTATCAGAAAGAATCATATGGAGATTGAAAACCAAATCTTGAACCTGAAGCAGAGAATTTTATAAAAAACATTCTTTAATTATCATTTATTCACAGTCACCACATTAGTTTGGAAGATATTTTAGATAAATATCTGAAGATTGCAAAACAAATAATATGATACTGATGTAGTTCTAAAGAATGCGGGCATGCTGGGGTATGGTGAGTAAAGGGTAGTAAACTTTATACTAATTCCTGAGCTGGCTGGGTTTCGTTTTTTGGGTTTTTTTTTTTTTTTTCTTTCAGTTTTCTCATCTGGAAACAAGTAGAACTAGAACTAGAAATAAAATGTAGGGATATACAGGATTCAAGAGGAAAACACAAAAGGATATTCTCTCGTATGTTTCTGATTCTACCAAAACGTAGTTTGTAAAAACCTTACTTTTTAAGGGAAATTATTGTTTCATTAATAAGTAGGAATAATATTTCATCATAAAGTTTCCTATTTATTTATACAGTGTCTATTTGTTGTATTTGTTATGAATTCACAGACTTACATACCAAAGATATCAACCTTTCCAAGAAGGAAGCATGGCTTATTGAAACAAAAAGATTCAGCACTATTTATAGCCTAGGATACGTGGCTTGAAAGAAAAATACAGGTTTTAAAAAACAAAATTTGATTTAACAATTTAGAAACTGTCTATTTATAATTCTATTTCAGTTAATTATCTAGAAAGCAGTGTTTCTGACCTGATCAGGAAATGTTGTTTCCCTCAATTCCAGATCTTCTTCAGCATATGTCAATATAGTCTTTAGAGAACGTCTTAAGAATTCCTCATTAAAATTTTGAGACGTGCCCACCAAGGAAGACAGTGACATGGTTACCTGCATTTTAACCCTAGCAAAGTTCTGTAACAGAGAAATTGTCAGGTCAGCATTTAATACAGAACAGCTTAAAAGAAAAAAGTTTATACTTTTTTTACTTGCTAAATGAAAAAGTAAAAAAAAAAAAAAAAAAAAAAAAAAAAAAAACATTCCAAATAGTTATAAAAAATTTTTAGAAAGTAATAAAATATACATATTAAAATCCTATTTTAAAACTTTAAAACAAGACATAAAACAGAGTTTTGCTAAGAATAATATGCTACAAACAGAGTAAAAAAACAAAGCCATGTCTTAGAATTGAATTAGGGGCTCCTGGGTGGCTCAGTCGGTTAAGTGTCTGACTCTTGACTCTGGCTCAGGTCATGATCTCATGGTTCGTGTTCGAGCTCCGCATCTCTACCAGTGCAGAGCCTGCTTGGGAGTCTCTCTATTCCCCCCTCCCTCTCTCTGACCCCTCCTCCCCTCATGTGCGTGCTCTCTCTCTCTCTCTCTCTCTCTCTCAAAATAAATAAATAAACTTAAAAAAAAAAAAGTATGGGGTTGCATGCTTGGCTAAGTTGGTTGAGCATCCAAGTCTCTCTTGGTTTTGGCTCAGGACATGATCCCAGGGTCAAGGTATCAGCTCCATGCCTTAAGATTCTTTCTCCACCTGCCCCTCTTGCCTGCTCGCATGCATGTGTGCTCATTTACTCTCTCTCTCTCAAATAAAAAACATATGAACTTTAGGAAGGAAAGCAGAAATAAATAAAAGGCAGAATAAATAAGAAACTCAAGGCAAAAACAAAAACCAGAAATAGAGGACATAAAATAGGAGGTTACATGTGAGCTCATAATACTTGAAAAAAAAAAAAAGATAAAAGACATTTAAACTTATAATTGGTAAAAGAAAGAAAGGATGTCATGGAGAGCACATAAGGGATTACGGGACAGAGAAATTCTGAGAAAAGGAACCACAATAATTGGAAATTTTAGAAGTGTTAAAAAAGAAAAGAAAAATGATAGACAAAAAGTAAAGCAAAACAAATCCAACATATGTATGTCTGTTTGGGAAAAACCCTAACCCTGGAAGAAAACATTCTATTTTACATTCAAGAAAACATTCTGAAATAAATTGAAAGCAGACATCATGTGGCTGAGAAAATTAACAAACATTGGTCAATACCAAGACCCATTCTAAAAAAGGTATTTAATTTTAAATCTAAAGAAAGAATCCCTAGAGCAGCTGGGAAGGGAAAAGTTATTTAAAAGGGAAGAAAGTATCAGGTCATCTTCAGATATCTCTACAACAATATGTAAAGCCAGAAGATGATGATATTCAAGTATCTTTTTTTTTTCTTTTTTTCTATTAAGTGTTCTTTATCTGGTACATTTTACTGATCTTTCCCACCACCACCCTTTTTTTAAATTCAGTCTTAGGCAAAAAATTTCATAACCATCTTTGTTGTCCTTTAAATATAGAAAACACTAAACAATCAAGAATGTGAGAAATACTATTCCCAAGAACTATCTTGAGTAAACAACTAAAAGACAATATTTAGCCCAATAAGAGAGGATTAAAGCAAAAAAAAAAAAAAAAAAAGTGACAAAAGATGTAACAGTTATGAGTATCAGTTTACTAAATAGATAATAGAGATAAGAGAAATAAACTATGTGTAGGCTATAAATCATCTCCTTCAGTCCAAGTGGACCAAAACCAAAAAAGGGTATAGAAAAATAGAATAATATAACTAATATGGTATATTTAACTCAGTACTCTGAAATAAAGAACACCTTTCTTTTTAAATGCTTAACATTTATTTCATGTCCACAGTACAAAAAATGAGACACAGTATCTACGTTGTATAATCACACCGCAATAAAACTGATAATTAATACCCAAACTTTGTATCAGAATCAATGAGATACCAATAAAAAGTGCTCCAAGGACAATCCTGGGCCTTAAATACGTACATAACTAAAAAAAAAAAAAAAAAATGATGTAAACATTTGACTCAAAATTGCAAAAAAATACAACACATGAATATATGATCAAAAAAAATACTTTAACAAAAACATGGAATTCTTCAGACTGGTATATAGTCATAAAATATCAAATCAAGATTTTGATTTGATTTTGATTTTGATTTTAATTTTCTTTATCTGTATTTTCTTTTTACTTAATGATAATAATTAAATTTTCCAAAAGCTCAAGATACATTTATATTCTAATTTTTACTACTATATTTTATCTTTAGTGCAGGAAGCAAAATTGGAGATTCAGATTTTTAAGATATACACGCAATGAGAAATATCAACACAGTCTAAGATTAGTCTCAAAAAAAAAAAAAAAAAATTTCCATGCTCCCCCCAAAACATATTTACCAGATATTGCAGGAGTTATATTTCATTACGAATCCAGAGATAAATACTTACATTACCAATTTCAAAGTTCTGTCTCATAAGTAGGTACAGTGAGGCACTGGCATGTGACCGTATTGTACTAATGCTGCTGCTACAGTGTCGGAGAAGCCGGAGGCATAAGTCAGCACACTGTTCTGTTTCTTCTTCAAACAAGAGTTCAGGGAACTGTAAACAGACAAACAAAAACAAAAACACCAACACTGAACTGATGCAGTAGAAGTTCCAGAGATATATTAACATAGCCTGAACTAGAGATGTGTTAGTATAGCCCAGTTTTCAAAAACAGTTCGGCAATGTTTGCTAATCGGCTAATATTGACAGATCGGGATTGAATACTGAATATGTCACTTATTAGCCAGTAGTGTAATGTTGGACAATGTCTCATCCATAAAATGGACCTAACGGTATTATCTACACGGGACTATGGGACTATCTGAGGAAGATTAGACACTATGCATAAAACAATATAGTAACCATAACCAACATGTAATAATTCTATTAATATGTTTTATTATAAAATGCTATATAAGTAATTTTCATTGGTTCAAGTTTTAACAGCTCTGCATTCCACATTAGATGACTATGATGAAATAGATACCTTCAAGATTTAAGAATATACCTACGTTCAGAAAACCAACATAGGAAATAAATATCTGAAGTAGTTGAACAAATGGAAGTACCTCCTATTCATCCACGGGGTAAGTTAATGTCAACGGAATGAACTACTTATACCTTAAATTGTTAAATAAATCAAGTTAATGACAGAAGGAGATTAAGAGAAAACAAGGAAAGCCCCATATTTTAAATCAGTTATTAATTTCAAGCTCTTCTCCACAACAAAACTTTTTTTTAATGTTTATTTTTGAGAGAGAGTGAGACAAGAGCGTGAACAGGGAAGGGGCAGAGAGAGAGGGAGACACAGAACCCGAAGCAGGCTCCAGGCTTCGAGCCACCAACAGAGAGCCCGACGCAGGGCTCGAACTCACAAACTGTGAAATCGTGACCTGAACCAAAGTCAGATACTTAACTGACTGAACCACTCAAGCGCCCCCAAAACTACTGTTTTTTAAGCCCCAAACTGGTTACAAGTGACCCAAATAAGAGAGAACTGAAAAGGCAACTAGTAGAAGAGAGGCAAAAAAGAATCATGGGTCTTAGGTTATTATTAAAATTTGTTTTCAATTTTTTAATCTGTATTTATTTTTGAGAGACAGCATGTGAGCAGGGGAGGAGCAGAGAGAGAGGGAGACACAGAATCTGAAGCAGGTTCCAGGCTCCGAGCTGTCAGCACAGAGCCTGATGCGGGGCACGAATCCACAAACCGTGAGATCATGACCTGAGCCAGAGTCGGAAGCTCAACCGACTGAGCCACCCAGGCGCCCCTTAAAATTTTTACTATATTAACCAGGGAGTGTTAAACGATCTTAGACAATATAAAGAAAGAAAGCCAAGTTGGACAAGACTGAAGGTACAAAAATAACCTACCTTTGAAACCAGGGCTCTCTGTGTAGCGAAACAGTGTTGTAGATAAACTGCACTTTGGTTACAGGCCATGCTATGCAGTAGGACTTTTAGCACCCCACCAAGGATGCTCTCTTTGGATTCTGTTACAGAAACTGTCTGCAATTTAAAAATAAATAAATTTTAAAAATAGATGAATTATGGCTCAATAAATGTTTTTTGCACAACCCCAATTCACCAAATCTATACTTTAAATCCTTCTTGTTTGTGTTCTTACCTGGACAACAATCTCTAATGTATCCAAAATGATTAGGTTTGCTTCAGTAGCCAGATTTCCATCAATCAGTGCTTCATGCTCAATCTCTGCTCTTGATCTAATACAAAATATTATAAGGATATTTACCTTTTAAAAGAGCCATAGATCCACAATTCAAAAAAGACTTAAAGATACATAGAAATAAAAAACTTGGAACCATTTGTCACTATTTGCCTTAAAGAAAACTTGTAAGAGAATAAAAAGACAATTATTTTACACATTATAAGTGTTTTCTTTTACCCTACATTTTGTCAACCACGTCAGTACAGATTTTCACATCCCATTGTAATTCTACAATACCACTGAAAACAAATGTTTAGCTTTCAGAGATGTGGCAAACGCAGGAGCGTATTTTTTATTTTCAATGGCACAGACACTAGGTGGTGCTATGTGGGCTTGTATTTAGGGCTGCTTCATGTAAAGCAATACTCAAAATGTTTAGTGTTCATCTTACTGCTTCAAGGATTTTCAACATATTTACTTAGGATAAAAGTACTTATTTTTTTCCAAATTGTCACCTAATTTTTCAGTATTTTTGTTATCAAAAATACAAAAAATTTTGCTATAGATTTTTGATACAGCAATTTTGATACAGAAAGTGATTTAACTCTTCCCCAAACTCTGGACAGAATCACTCAATAGAAACAAAACAAACTGATGCAATAAAGTGGTTTTCTTAAAGACTAGTATTTATTAAAAATATAAAGAGCAATATTAAGAATAGCTCCATATGATTTATGGGTAAAATTGATGTTTATTTTAGTAGTGATGGATAGATATAGAAACAATTACACCTACATAGACAAAACAAACACATAAATCAAGGTGGAAGAACAAGAACATTTTAAATGTTAACTTTTCAAAGTTTCTGGATGTTTAAACCTCTGAATCTTTATTACTACCAGTTAGGAGAATAGTTCATGAATTTACATTTTATAAATTAAAGGAGAAAATACAACATAGTTAGAATTAAATTGGGAAATATATATATGTTCAAACTTAAAATTTCAGCAAGATTTTGTGAAAAAACCTGACAATAACATGATGGTTTAAACAGAAAGAATCGGGAAAACACCAAAAAAAAAAAAAAAAAAAAAAAAAAAAAGCTTCCTTAAAACACAGCAAGACATGCAGAGAAAACACATTATACAAATGCAAAAGAAAGCAATATACTAATATCATAGCATCTCACTGCTTTGTGATTTCTTTTCTTTTTTTTTTTTTTAAGTTTATTTATTTATTTAGAGAGAGCGAGCAAGCGCACACGTGCACACCAGCAGAGGAGGGGCAAAGAGAGAGGGAAAGAGAATCCAAGCAGGCTCTGTGCTGTCAATGCAGAGCCCCACTTGGGGCTCGAACTCACAAACTGTGAGATCAAGACCTGAGCCAAAGACAAGAGTAAGATGCTCGACTGACTGAGCCACCTGGCAGCCCTATCCTTTGTGATTTCTAAAAAACAAAACACACCTGGAAAAAATAAAGAAATGGACTTGAACAGACAAGGAGGAGAGAAAAGTGGACATACTCAAAGTTTAAGAATTTTTAAGTATTTATATTGTATTCAATACCTGCTATAGTCTGAGTATTTGTGTCATCACAAAATTCATGTTAAAAATCTAATGCCCAAGGTGATAATATTAGCAGGTAGGGTCTTTGGAAGGTAATTAGGTCATCAGGGCAGAGCCCTCATGAATGGGGATTAATGCCTTTATGAAAGAGGCCCAGGGAGTCTGCTTGCTCTTCCACCAAAGACAGCATTCTTGCTGTAACCCTGATGAGGGCCTTCACTAGACATCAAACCGAAGGTGCCATGATCTTGGAATTCCCAGCCTCCAAAACTATCAGAAATAAATTGCTGTTGTTTATAAGCAATGCACCGTGTTCTATTTTGTTACAGCCTGAAGAGACTACGACAGTTTCTGGTAATCCAAACTCTCATCTATATGGTAGCAAGTCTGTGATTTCTCACTCTACTGGCTTGCATAAGGCAGTGTTTCCTATGGTCTATGATGTTACTATCTGTGTACTTCTGCAAGTTTATCTGTGAAAATCCTTGAAAGCCTGGTCTGAAGATGGTCCTCAGGTAGTGTGACTGAGCAGCCTGGTTTACTTTAGGACAGGACTGAGGGATTCCCTGGGATGAACATTCAGTGCTAACACTGGGTGTAGTACTAGGCAAACCTGAATGAGCTTGTCATCATATTCTCAAAGTTTATTGGGCCAGTCAAGCTACTTGAGGCCTAACTTGTAATTATAAATTCTCAAGACAAAAATTTCAGCCCCTTGACTCAATGCCAAGTTTCAAGCTAAGCAATTTTACCTGAGGTCACATGGGCAGTAAGAAGGGATTACTTTTGGTGCCCCTTACACTGAAGGTCCAGCTCATTAGGTACAAGCTCTCAGGAAGTGCATTTTTAGTTGTTTTTGGCAGTAGGGGTCAATTAGTGTTCCTAGCTTACCTCCATGATAGAAACAGAAGACCTGTAGTGTTTCTGTCTTTCTCTTAATTATATTTTAAGCTCCAAGAGGACAAAGATTAGCTTTCTAATTCTTGGATCCCTGAAATATGAAGTTCAGTGCACTCCCAAATTACATTAAAAAACTGTTGCAGAATGTATTTCAAAGGCATATTTTTGGAGACAGTTGTTGGAGACAAAATGGGTAACATTTTGCTTTACTATACCACATGAAAAATTCTTCCCCTAAATATTTTTTAATCTAAAATTTAAACATTAAATATAACTGGGTGCCTGGGTGTCTCAGTTGGTTAAGTGTCCGACTCTCGATTCTGGCTCAGGTCATGATCTCACAGTTCATGGGATTGAGGCTGTCAGCACAGAGCCTGCTTAGGACTTTCTCTCTCTCTCTCTCTCTCTCTGCCCTTCCCCAATCACACACATGTGCTCTCTCAAAACAAATAGACATCAAAAAAATTAAACCTATTTTGTTGTCTAAGATTCGAATACCTAATATATATATAAAACAATAAAATTAGCCATTTTCCTCCTGCATTTGAAATCCAACAAGCCCATCAGTAACATAAAATACGTTATATTACTTGTCAAGCTTCTCAGTGTTTTGACGCCAGTGAGTCATATCCTTTCTCCACCTCAGATTTTCTTGACTTCCAAAGGCACTTCCAGATGGGCTTCTCTCTGTCAAATAAATTTCAAAACCATTTTTAAAGTGCGGTTTCATTTGGACCACCTATATGTATATTTGCAAATATATAAGATATACTGCACAACGTTAACTTTATACACAGCCATTTTATCCTCACTACAGGTCGCAAAAACTAACAATGGTACTCTTTATTAAAAATGTTTTATGGGGCGCCCGGGTGGCTCTGTCAGTGAAGCATCCAACTTCAGCTCAGGTCATGATCTCATGGCTCTTGAGTTCAAGACCCATATCAGGTTCTGTGCTGACAGTCTGGAGCCTGCTTCAGATTCTGTGTCTCCCTCTCTCTCTGCCCCTCCTCTGCTCACGCTCTGACTCTCTCTCTCTCTCAAAAATTTTTTTCACTTTTTTATAACAGTTATAACAGAAATATATTACCTGCATTATATATAAAAAAACCAAACGCCCTTTTATATAAGCAAACTTTCTAACACTGTTTTCTCTGAACCTAAACCATGGCTTATTAGGCCCTACGTGGGTCTTATAAGACCTTATTTCCTACCACACTCTCTCTCCTACTTATGCCACCACACTTACTTTGTGTGTGTTTTCTATATATGCTCCTGATTTAGGACCTCTGTAACAATGGTTGTTCCTCTTATGTGACTGTGCTTCCCACAAATTTTCATTGACCAGTCATTCATCACCTCCACATAAAGGTCTTCCCCAACACTTCCTTTCCTCTTAATTGGCTTTAGTTCTCTCCACAGCACTTATCATCACAAGAATATAAGCTACTTAAGAATGGAGATTATGCCTATTTTGTCCACCCCTTTATGTTTAGGGTTGACAAGGTGTCTGGCAATACTGAAGTTCAATAAGCTTTTCTTTAATATAGAAACAAAGTAAGAAGGATTCCTAAAACAATTAGGAATTATTATTTGGTCCACAGAAGACAGGACAGGAGAAAGAAGAGGGCTTTCATCCAAGGCTTCTGGGATAGAAAGCAGACAGAATGCTGTGGGCTCCCAGAAGGGGCAGCAGTGACAGAACTGGTTCATACAAATCCAGCAGAAGTGAAGAAGGTATTGAGAATTGTGGAGAGATTTACACTTAAAGGAAGGAATTAGCCATGACTTCAGACTTTCAACTAGAAAACTAATGCTTCTTTTTGAAAAGCCTGAGATTTTAAATTGGTTGGGAGGATGCAAAGAAAAAGGAAAGTAAAAATTTAGAGTCCAAGTAGAAATTTTAAAAATAATGAGAAATGAGGCACCTGGGTGGCTCAGTTGGTTAAGCATCCAACTCTTGATTTTGGCTTAGGTCATGATCCTAGGGTTGTGGGATTGAGCCTCGAGTTGGGCTCTGAGCTGACAGCATGGAGCCTGCTTGGAATTCTCACTCTTTCCTCTCCTCTCTACCCCTCCCCACACTTGTGTGCGTGTGCTCTCTCTCTCTCAAAATAAATAAACTTAAAAAAAAATAATGAGAAGCAAATATGCTACACAATAAAGGACATGTCTGGATAAGTCTTCTGCTTTCTCTCCCCTCCCTTCACTTTCCTTCTCTTCCCACCTCTTTTTTTATTATGAAACCTCTATCTTTAAAAAATTTGGTAAAAGAAAACAAAAAAGATATGCCTGTATTTACCCAGTTAACAAAACAAATATCTGGGATCTATTTACATTTTTATCATTAACTTTCTTCCCCCCATGAAATTGTCCCTCATCTCTTATCACCCAATGTCTATCATTGGGTGACATAACTTGGGTGTCCAAATTCAAATAAGAATTGCAAAGGTCTTATTTTTCTAAGAACTTCAATTTTTAAAAAATTAAGATACAACAGACGTATGTCATTATATTCGTTTCAGGTGTACAATATGATTCAATATCTGTATACATTTATGAAATGATCACCACTCTAAATCTAGTCAATATCCATTACCACATAATTTTCCTATGATGAGAACTTAAAACCTACTCTCTTAGTAACTTTCAAATGTACAATATGGTATAAACTGTAGTCACCATGCTATACATTACATCCCAGTACTTAAGTATTTTATAACTGGACATTTGTACCTCTTGACACCTCCATCCTCTCTGCCCTCCTCTCCCCCCACACCTAGGGCACCACTAACAGAGGTATCTAGGAGTTTATTCATTTATTTCCTTTAGATTCTACATATAGAATTTCAGTTTCTACATTCAAACAAAGATGACTGTCCTAAGGCTACAGGTTTAAAAACATAACATACTACTAACAGTGCCACTCTCTCCAACAAGAAACTTTAGAAAGAGGTGCAGTAGAATATACAGAACACTACATCGGAAGTCAAAAGAGCCTGGTTCTGTCACTTAGTTTATGATCGTAGGCAAGTTATTTACCTCTGGTGAGTTTTATTTTCTTTAACTTAAAGGTTGAAGATAATCTTCATTAGATTTTGGTAATAATTAAATGAACTAAATAAAAGTTCATTTTCATATATATTTTTTAAATGTTTATTCATTTTTGAGAGACAGAACACGGTGGTAGAGGGGGAGAGGGAGGGAGACACAGAATCCAAAGCAGGCTCCAGGCTCCCAGCTGTCAGCACACAGCCCAGAGTGGGGCTCGAACCCACAGTGAGGTCATGACCTGAGCCGAAGTCAGGCACTTAACCGATTGAGCTACCCAGGGGTCCCTCATTTTCATTCTTTTTTAGAAGGTTGTTGTACATAATAAATCTGTAAGTACACTATACATTGCATACAACTAAAGTGGGGGAAAAAAAGCAAACGGTGCTCTTAATTCCAAAGGCAAAGATTCTGTATTATTATGAAATTCCAACCATAAATAGCATATAAAAGATATTTAAGTTAACTTGAATAAATGATCACTATGTTTATGGCTTATCAGAAAACATTAAAAATATTCACGTAAATGTGCATTCCTCTTTTAAGTCAAATATACATTGAACTATTAGCATATGTCATGTATACAGGTGACTAGGCCATGTCCCTGACCCTAAGGAGCTCTCAGCAACGTCATTATTTGTGACTTTAGAATTTACGAAATGTTTAAACGCATGTGGGTCACTACAATGATGAAAGATCAGTTAGTTACACTACCTTCTAAATTCTCAAAACAATCAAAAGCGGATAAGGAAAAGGAAAGTGAGGAGATGGAGTGACCTGGCCAAGGTTATATGGCTAAAGGATAGCAGTATCTGGGAGTAGAAACAGGCCTCAAATGCTACTAACTGGTTTCTCTCCCTGATACCTGAGGCTGAGGGACAATATCTTTCCCTGAAATACAGGCTATTTTAATTCATTGTACAAACTAGGAAGTTTATTTTAAGAGTAAGAAGTGATGCAATGTAGCAAGTATGAAACTAAGAGTGAATCCTAGTGTCAATTATGGACTTTGGGTGATAATGATGTGTCAGTGCAGGTTCACCAGCTGTAACAAGTACACCACTCTGCTGACGGATGTTGATAACAGGTAAGGCTATGCCTGTGTGCTAGGGAGTATACAGGGAATCTCTGTACTATTAGCTCGATTTTGCTATGGACCTAAAATTGCTTTTAAAACGTCTATTTTAAAAGATAAGGGATGCTATTCATAATCACATAAGGACAACAGGAATAAACTGAGAGTGTCCAGAACAAATCAGGAAATATGTTCACCCTACTCAGGACTCGAACTTGAATCCCTAGAGAGATGTGGTTATTCAAGTTAATTCAGAGTTTCATTTAAAACACTTTTTTTTAAAAAAGTGTCGAATCACTGAAGATTTGCAACAATGACCATTGTAATAAATATTTCAAAGAAACTGAAAAAATTCTCACCAGAAGGAGAAGATAATGTGTACGTACCAAGCTGTCCTCGGCTTCGGCGCACCATTTCTTGCCTAGCACCTATGCTCCCAAGAATAGCTTCTTCAAGCTTTGCTCTCATGTCTTTTGATTTCTTAAAGGTCAAACTATTCATTCTTTCAAACACTTTCTTTCCCTAAAATTTAAACATTAGCAAAGAAGAGCCATTGAGGAAATTTCCTTCTTCCTTTTCCACATTATGTTTTCTTTCTCGTTTTTCTCTGCAATGGCATAGTGATCACTTACTTTGTACTCAAAGCAAGATACGCAGAGATAAAGCAAATCTAATAGCCGGTTTAGCTGTAGGACTGAGAGATCTGTGAACCACTTTTGTAGAACTGTCTCATCTGCATTCTTGAGAACCCAAAGTAGACAGATCAAAAGGCTCCGACTCGATTCTGCTGAAAAGGTAGTGTGTTGCCTACCACTCTGAAAATAAAGAACAGTAGAATGAGACAGACTGATCAATGGCCATTTCTTTTCTGGGGTTGTCAACTGTTTTCTTCTAACTGTAATAAAACAAAAATTGCTTAAAAAATCAAATATTTAAAAAGAACCATTTGATTTAGACAATACTTGAATAAGTCATATAGAGCCTTAAACTTCAGGTCCTGAAGTTTAATAACTTTTCCTGGCATTGAAAGATTGTTTTAATTTATATGGTAGGGTTTCCTGTAGACAATAAACACTGAAAGAAACAAGGGAAAAACATAACAGATCCACTATTAAAACTAAGATATCTATGTTCATCATGTCTGATATAATATGGTAAAAGAAAAAGCAAATGACTCCATAAAGTGGTATAAGAACAGAGTAGAATAGTAATAACAAAATGTTTATCAGGCTTAAAGAACTATGGATTCCTCTCAAGGGCCACTGACAAAAGGGAAGAGTCTTAGATCATATGTAAATAAAAAGCACTTTCACTTAGAGAAATAAGGTGAAGGTGCTATCTTCAGTCTTCAAACTGCACTTGTAATACAGCATGTGAAAATGAAAAAAAATGAAAAAAAATGAAAAATTAGGAATAAAAACTTGTCTACGATACCATTTATTCCATATTTACTCTGTTCTAATCATCATGCTAAGCTCTTTCTGTACATTATTTCATTTAGTCCTCCAACAGTATTACCAAGCAGGTTGTATCATCTTAGTTTTACAGACAAGAATATAGGATGACAATTAACGGTGATGATGATGACAAAACAGAATATTTGAGATGTGCTAGACACTGTGCTAATCATTTCTCATTTGACTCTCACAATGATTTCTGAGATGGTATTAATCACTGTTATTTCTAGTTTAAACGTAAGGAAATGAAAAGCTAGAGATTAAGCCAAGATTTTAGTCCAGGTTAACCAGACGCCAAAGCTTATACTCTTTACCATTATACTACATTCTAAACTTTGGTTAAGTAAATATACTAACTAATAATAAGAAAGCCTTGGAAGGGATGTTGAGAAGAGAAGACAAAGGGAAGTTTAACATACTTAACTGTTGGAGTCATGATCTCAACTACTACCTTACTCTCCCCTCCATCCTACATGATAAAAATGATAGCAGTCGACTCTTCTATGATGCTTACTCTGTGCTAGGCACTGTACTGAACACTTTATGCATATTAACTTATTTATCCCTTGCACCCATCCAAAAAGATAAATATTATTACTCACCACATCTTACAGTCAAAGAAAACTAAGACACTGAGAAGTATTCTATACAGGTATTTTGCAGTAAGTAGCAGGCCTGAGATTCAAATGCAGAAGAAAGGGTGGCTCCAGAGAGAAATCAAACACTTACCTATGTTCACTATGCTTGCACGTATAAGTGAATTCACCTACATAAACTCACTTAACCAAATCACACAATAACCAAATTAAGAACTCAATGGAGTGATTTAAAGTAATATTAGGTAGAATTAAGGAGAGAATTAGTAAACTGGAAGATAGATCAAAAACAACAACCCAGTGTGAAGAACAGGTTAACAACAAGATGGACTATACAGAAGAAAAGAGACACAGAGGATGCAATAAAGAGGACTAACATAAGCTTAACTGGAATATAAAAAGAGGAGAGACAGAATGAAGAAGAGGACATATTTGGGCAGGTAATAGTCTAGAATTTCACAGAACTGAAGATGCTGAACTACAGATTTAAGAAGTCCAAAAAAAAAAAAAACCAAAAACAAAAAAAAACAAATACCAAGCAGAACAAACATAAAGAAATTCAAAACTAGATGCAACAGAATGAAACCACAGAAGACCAATTCTAAGGAGAATATCATAAAAAAGAGGTGGAGGGAGAGACAGATTATCTTTAAAGAAGCAATAGCTCAACACCTTTTTTTTTTTTTTTTTTTTTAAGAGAGAGAGAGAAAACATGAGCAGGGTAAGGGAAAGGGCAGAGGGAGAGAGAATGGGTTTTTTTTAGTTTATTTATTTATTTTTGAGAGAGAGAGAGAGAGAGACAGAGCACACGTACTCAAGAGTGAGCTGGGGAGATGCACACACAGAGAGACAGAGACAGAGAGAGAGAGAGGGAGAGGGAGACAGAGAATCCCAAGCAGGCTTCGTGCTGTCAGCACACAGCTCTATGTGGGGCTCGATCTCATAAACCATGAGATTACGACCTGAGCTGAAATCAAGAGTCAGATGCTTAACCAACTGAGCCACCCAAGCACCCAAGACACAGCTAAAGCAGTAATTGAAGTGTGTTTGGGTGGTGCAGTTAAGTGACCAACTCTTGACTTCGGCTTAGGTCATGATTCCACCATTCTGGAGTTTGAGCCCCATATGCAGCTCCCCAGAGCCTGATTGGGATTCTCTCTCTCTCTGCCCCTCTCCACTTACATTCTTTTTCTCTCTCAAAATAAATAAATGAACTTTAAAAATAAAAAAGTAGCAGTAATGGAAATGAGAAGACAGTGGAGACAATGCCCTTAGCATGCTGAAAGAAAACAGGATATTCAGATGCTATTTCAAAAAAATACAAAATACAAAAACCTTAAGAATGAAGGTCAAACAAAGATATTTTTCAAAGAAACACAAAGTTCATCACCATAGCACAGAAAATTCTAAAGGATACAGTATTTCTTATGGAAGGTCACAAATTTGGGAAAAAAGCAAATACAGTGGTGAACACATGTGCAAATTTAAATGATAATTAAATTTATATAGCCATACAAGTAATAATAATGTCTCTTGAAGTTTAATGATATATACTATTAAAAATGCATGAAAATAGCATTTAAGTAGGCAGAAAGATAAATAAATAATCAACCTGTTCTAAGATCCTTCTATTAACCAATGTGAAAGTAAGGGTAATGATTAAATGAGATGGAATTTAATTTAAGGAAGTATACAGTGATTTGTAATACAATGAAAAAAAGAAACAGAATGTATAACTTCTAAAGTAGAAGAAAGGAAAAAAATAGAACAAGGAAAATGAATGAAAGGAAAAAAATAATCTAAAAAAACACAATAAATGAGACAAAAAGGCATACGGGGTGGGACAATATGAAGTAAAATTAAAGAATGTTAAGTACATTAAATTTAGTTATATCAAATTAAGTGGATTTTATTAAAAAAAATTTTTTTAATGTTCAGTTTTGAGAGAGAGAGAGAGCTCAGATGGAGGAGAGTGAGAGAGAGGAGACACAGAATCTGAAGCAGGCTCCAGGCTTTGAGCTGTCAGCACAGAGCCCATTGAGGGGCTTGAACCCATGAACATGAGATCATGACCTGAGCCGAAGCCGTACGCTTAACCGACTAAGCCACCCAGGCGCCCTAAAAGTTTTTTTTAATGTTTTATTATTTATTTTTGAGAGAGAGAGAGAGAGAACAGGGGAGGGATAGAGAGAGGGAGACACGGAATCTGATGCAGGCTCCAAGCTCTGACCTGTCAGCACAGAGCCCAATGCAGGGCTCAAATTCACGAACAGCGAGATCACGACCTGAGCCAAAGTTGGATGCTTAACTGACTGAGCCACCCAGGTGCCCCTAAATTAAGTGGCTTTTAAAAACTCTAGTGAAAGACAAAAATGAACAGACTATATTTTAAAAGCTTAAGACAAAAATCTAACTACATGTTGATTATAAAAGACACATGTAAAACAATTTTCAAACATTTTTTTTTTTTAAATTTTTTTTAACGTTTATTTATTTTTGAGACAGGGAGAGACAGAGCATGAACAGGGGAGGGTCAGAGAGAGGGAGACACAGAGTATGAAGCAGGCTCCAGGCTCTGAGCTGTCAGCACAGAGCCCGACACGGGGCTAGAACTCACGGACCGCAAGATCATGACCTGAGCCAAAGTCGGCCGCCCAACCGACTGAGCCACCCAGGCGCCCCAATTTTCAAACATTTAAAACATAAGAAAAAAATGCTAAAAGGAGAAGGATGAAAAAACTCATATATATATATATGTATATATATATATATATATATATATATATATCTCAGAAGATAGATATCTTCTACTAATACAATACAAAATAGACTTGAAGGCAAAATAAAAAGTCTTACAATTCATGTTGATAAGAGGTGCAGTCCATCAAAAAACTAACAATTAAAATTAGGTATTTCATAATAAGGCCTCAAAGGAAATGAATCCTTAGGAAATGACAAGCTATTAAAAAGCCATGATTTTAATGGGATATTAGAATAAGCAGACAGAATTCAGTAAAAAGAACAAAGGTTTAAACAAGAAGACTAACAAATTTGAAATAACAGGTGTAATGGACAAATACAGAACACTGAAATACACTAAAGAATATGCACTTTCAAATACGTGACCTATTTGCAAAAACTGACTAAATACAAGACCATGAAACCAGCTGTCACAAATATAACAAACTGAAAAATTACACAAAGTTCTCTGATCATGAAATCAGGTCAAAATCAGAAACAAAGGATTATGAGAAATTTTCCTATGACTAGATATTTTAAAACAAAAACTTAGGGCATAAAAGACAAAAATAATCATAATGAACTTCAGATATATTTTGAACTGAATAATAAAAATGCTACATATAAACTGTGGCATGTAACTAAAACAATAATTAAAGGAAAATATACAGGCTTAAAATATGTACCAAAGAAGGAAGGATGAAAATTAGTAGGTTAAACATCCATCAAGAAGTGAGAGAAAGAAAACTATAAATGCAAAAAAAGTAGAAGACATTAAATAATGAAGATAAACATTCAAAAGAACCCAAATTGGTTCTTTATAAAGACTAAAGATTACACAAATTTCTACTGAGACTGATTTAAGACAAATGTACAAAAAAAATCAGACACAGAAATGAAACCATTTATATTTACTACAGATGGTATAGACATTAAAAAGATTATAGAAGATATTTGAATTTTGTATGCCAATAGATTTTAATAAATTTCTATTAGAATAAAATTTACAGAAACCAGTATAAAAGGAAATAGAAAACTTCAACAGTCTTAGAGTCATTAAAGAAATTAAATCAGTACTTTTTAAACTTTCAAAAAAGAAAACTCCAAGTACAGATGGCCTCACCCACAATTTCCCCAAATACTCCAGGAATAAATAACTCCAATTTTAAACAAGTCTCTACAGACAGCATAAAAGGGCAAATTCCCTGGCTCATTTAAATTGGCTTTCCTAACCGTGATTCCAAAATTTGTAAAGAACATTATGAGAAAAACATTACAAGCAATTTTACTGACAAACATAAATACACGTATCTTAAATTACAGCACATAAAATCCATTAATACACAATCATGAAAAAAAGCTGGGTTTAATTCAGGAACTGAAGGTAGGTTTAATACTAGAAAATCAATTGAAAGGGGTCTCAGTAAAAGATTAAAAAGCAAAATAACAGGTGCCTGGGGGGCTCAGTTGGTTAAGCATCCAATTTCGGCTCAGGTCATGATCTCATGCTTCGTGGGTTCGAGCCCTGCATTGGACTCTGTGCTGACAGCTCAAAGTCTAGAGCCTGCTTCAGATTTTGTGTCTCCCTGTCTCTCTGCCCCTCTGCTTGTGCTCTGTCTCTCTCAAAAATAATTAAAAAAAAAAAAAAAAAAAAGGCAAAATAACATGAGTGTCTCAGTGGATGCAAAGAAAGCATGATTAAAATTCAACTACTTGTAATTAAAAAACAAAACTCTTAGCAAACGAGGAACAGAAGAGAACTTCCATAATGTAATGGAGGATAGCTAAAAAAAAAAAAAAAAAAAAAAAAATCCAAAACAAAAAATCCCCCAAAACTACATCACATACGTTTAAGAATGAAGTGTTCCAGTTTCCCCTTTAAGGATGTTATCACCACTTGTATTCAACAACTGTACTGGAGGTTTTAGCCAATAAAATAAGTTATGAGAAAAACTTGAAAGAAACAAACTGCCATTATTCTGGACTGTGTATGTAGAAAAAAAGCCTATACATATGTTATTAGTTTAGCAATTCTGCTAAAAATAAACATCACTGTATAAAATCAATTCCATTTCCACATGAAAGTAATCAACAGTTGGAAAAAATAATTTTTGAAAAATATGACATTTATAAGATTATATATAATTATATGTATTATATAATTTTATAATATTATAAAAGTAAAAAAATATCAAGGACCAAAAAACACATCTACAAAAAATGTACTAAGACTCTTTTAGTGAAAAGTATAAAAGTTTATATATTTATAGACATTAAAGAAGGCCTAAATAATAGGTAGATCTTTCATGTTCAATGATTAGGAGATTCAGTAGTGTAAAAGTATCAATTGTCCTCAAAATTAACCCACAGAATCATTACAATCTTAACCAAAATCCCCACAGATTCACCAGTTTTTATTTACTTTAGTGAAACATCATGAGCTAATTCTAAAATTTATGTAGAAATGCAAAGGGCCAAGAATTAGTCAAGAAATTTGTTTTAATATGCATGAGGATTTTTTTTCTTTTTTTTCAAGCTTTTATCTGAATTCCAGCTAGCTAATATATAGTTTAATTATTAGTTTCAGGTGTAGAATTTAGTGATTCATCACTTACGTAAAACACCCAGTACTCATCACAACAGTGCCCTGCATGAGGATTTTTTTCTACATGACAGACCATACATAGATAGTACTGAGGAGTAAGGAAAATAATCTTTTAATAAATGGTGTTGAGAGAATTTGGTATTATATAAATAAATGAATGAAACTGGCTCCCTAAATTCTACTGTTCATAAAAAAATTCCAGGTAAATTTTAGGATTAAAATGAAAGAACAAAAAAAGCATTTAAAAAATAACATAGGGAGGGGCACATGGGTGGCTCAGTCCATTAAAGCGTCTGACTCTTGATTTTGGCTCAGGTCATAATCTCATGGTTTGTGAGTTTGAGCCCCTCAGTCGTCTCTGTGGAGACCCTCAATGGTCTCAGCCCGGAGCCTGCTTGGGATCCTCTCTCTCCCTCTCTGTCTGCCCCTCCCCGCTCACTCTTTCTCCTTAAAAAAAAAAAAAAAAAAAAAAAAAAAAAAAAAAAAAAAAAAAAAAAAAAAGTCATCAGGTTAAAAAAAATAACATAGGGAATATCTTCATAATCTTGAAATAGGAAAAAATTTTAAAGATACAAAAAAACACTAGCTGTACAGGAAAAGATTGACAAACTTAAGTATTTTAAAATAAGAAACTCTAATCACCAAATTCACTGTTCAGTGTGTGATAAAAGCAAGCCACCAAAAAGGAAATATTTGAGCCACTTATAATTGATAACGGGCTTGATCAAGAACATATAAAACTCATACAAATCGTAAACAATGGCAGAAAACCAAATGGCAACTGGGCAAAAACTCTAGACACCTCAAAAGAGAAAATTCAAATTGTCAACATATATATGAAGAAGTGCATACCCTCATAAGACATCAGGAAAACAAAGGCTAAAATGAGATACAACTATAAATTACAGATTAACAAAAATTCTAAAGTCTGAAAAGTCTAAATGCTGATGAACATGTGAAGGAATGGGAACTCTCATACTACAGGTAACATATAAACTGAGACAAACCCTTTGGAAAATACCCAAGTATACTGGTAATAAAGATACACATAGATTCTATAACCCAGCAAATTCCACTCCTAGGAAATATCCTGAATAAAAGTATATACATACAGGATACATGTAAAGGAATCTATAGGGCTACTATTTGAAATAACCCAAAATCAGAAACCATTCATGCATCCAAGAATAAAATAAGTTAAAAAAAGGTAAATAGTTTTATATATAGTCAGACAAATGAATGTCATCAGAAACGAGTATCAGTAAATTATAGCTACATTTTATAATATGGATGAATAATAAAAATATAAAATTAAACTACAGGATTTAGGGATGCCCACTTGAACGGTAAAACGATAAGCAAAATTAAGCAATTAGTTAGAAGAGAGGGTGGCGTGGTGGATAGCTGTGGTGGAGAAGAAAATCCAATTGGCTGAAAGGCAGCCAATGTTCTATATTTTGTCCTGAGAGGTGGTTACAAAGGTGTTCATTTTACGTTTTGTAAATTTGTACATTTATGATTCATGTAATTTTTAACATATAGTATATTTCATCTAAGAAAAGTTTTAAAAAGTGAAAAGGATGGTCAACAAAATGGTGCACAGTGGTCCTTCTGAGAGGAGAGAGGGATTGGACTGAGGGCAGACTGGGAACTTCCAAGGAATTTGCAATGTTCTATTTCTGAAGTTGGGTGGTGGGTACATTATTGTTTCTTTCATTGTTATACTTTAATTGTACACGTACTTTTGATGTTATACATACAAAATAATATATAAAGTACAAGGCATAAAAGAAAGTTGATAAATTGAATTCATCAAAATTAAAAACTTGTGCACTTCAAATGACACAATCAACAAAGCAAATAGATAATCCACAGAACAGGAGAAAATATTTGCAAATCACGTATCTGATAAGGGATTTGTACTCAATATATAAAAAAATCCTTTTAACTCAATAACAAGGAAGTAACACAATACTAAACTGGCAAAGAATATGAATGAACTTTTCTCTAAATAAGACATACGAAAAAGATGTCTCAATAAGCAAACGAAGATGCTCAACATCAGTAGACATTAGGGAAATGCAAATCAAAACCACAGTGAGATACTACTCTATACCAAGGTGGTTATAATAACAAAAAGAGATAATAGCAAAGGTAGGTGAGGATATGAGAAACAGGAATCTTAATTTATTGTTGGTGAGAATGTAAAATGGTGCAGCCACTTTGAAAATTCCGAAGTTTCCAAAAATGTTAAACACAGAGATACCAGATGACCCAACAAATCCACTTCTAGATATCTACCTAAGAGAAACAAAAACATGTGTACACAAAGACATGTATACAAATGTTCACAGTAGCATCATTCCTAACAGTCAAAAAGGGAAAAGGATCCAAATGATCATCAACTGACAAATGGATGAAAATCTGGTATATCAATACAAAAGAGTATTATTTGGCAATTAAAAAAAAAGGAAGTGCTGATATACATTACAACATGGCTGAATCACAAAAATATTATGTTTGGTAAAAAAGCTAGACATAGAAGATCACAGTATGTAATTCCATTTACATGAAATGTCCAGAATAGGCAAATCTCGATTGATATAAAGTAGACTAGGTGCTGCCTAGGGCTGAGAGGAAATAGAGAGTGGCTACAGAACAGGCCTCAGGGTTCTTTATGGGGAAATATTCTAAACTTAGATTGTAGTGATGGCTGCACAATTCTGTAAATATATCAAAAACCATGAAATTGTACAGTTAAAATGGATGAATCTTTTGATATGTAAATTATCTCAATAAAACTAAGTCAACAGGCTAGCTTCCATAAGTATTATTGCATTTTTCTGAAAGAACGTCATTTGAAACTTTAAGAACTTGATCTTGGTCTACTGTTTGTTTCCTCTCTGCTCCCATATCCTTTGTTCCTTAAGGGGGGAAATTACAGGGGCAGAGAACCTATCAATTTTCTTAAACATGAAACAGGATAAATTTTAACAGATTAAAAAAAATATTTTCATTTGATAAACAGTGAGAATATTTCTTAGGGTTGATAAAGAATAAAATGGATTTTGAAAATAGGGGCGCCTGGGTGGATCAGTCGGTTAAGCGTCTGACCTTGGCTCAGGTCATGATCTCGTGGTTCATGAGTTCAAGCCCTGTGTCAGGCTGTGTGCTGACAGCTCAGAGACTGGAGCCTGCCTCGGATTCTGTGTCTCCCTCTCTCTCTCTGCCTCGCTCCTGCTCACGCTCTGCCTCTCTCTCAAAAATAAACAAACATTAAAAAAAGAAAGAGGGGCGCCTGGGTGGCGCAGTCGGTTAAGTGTCCGACTTCAGCCAGGTCACGATCTCGCGGTCCGTGAGTTCGAGCCCCGCGTCAGGCTCTGGGCTGATGGCTCAGAGCCTGGAGCCTGTTTCTGATTCTGTGTCTCCCTCTCTCTCTGACCCTCCCCCGTTCATGCTCTGTCTCTCTCTGTCCCAAAAATAAATAAAAAACGTTGAAAAAAAAAAAAATTAAAAAAAAAAAAAAAAAAAAGAAAGAAAGAAAAGAAAGAAAATAGGCTATATACAATAAGGCAACTTTCAAATTCTGAATGACAGAATACAGAGTTCTATACCATAAACCTTGAGGTATTAATTTTTAAAACAACTTAGTATAAAATAAGCAGAACCTTAATGTTTCCACAAATAAAACTCACAGTACTTTTGCATCAGTTAATACAATAACCTCAGTTATTTAAGAGGATATCCTTGTAAGTATCTGTCTTTCCAGGAAAAAACTTCTGCAGGAGGGTTGTTCTTACCGATGATGTGAGGAGGAAACTGCCAGGCCTGGTTAGCTGAGGGACTGATGTTCCTGCAATTGCCATGGCAACTGTCTGGCTTATCATGCTTCCGCTCTCACTTTCATAGTCATCAGTGGCTATACAAATTGGTCTTCCTCTTTGATTGTGAGTTTCTGGAAAAATCATCCCAAAATAAATAAATAAAATTCCATTTAGGTTAATTAATGGTTACTGAGAATGCAATTTCCTTTCCTATTCTCCATTACCCTTTAAAGGAAAAACCTATTAAGATGTAGTATTTATCATTAGATTTACTTATTTTAGACAATATTTTAAACATTAACCCATTCCTACAACAATAATGTATAGTTTTGTAGAGAACTTTAACTTGCTAGTAAAAGAAGATATAATAATATAAACATTTCTGCCTTCAAATAAAAGAAGCCCATTTTAGCGATCAAAATACTGGTTGAACACTCAAGAACCAGTCCCATAAAGGCATGGAGTTGGTTATCTTTGTATCACCAGTTCTGTTGAAGTTCTTAATATGTATTAGGTACTTAGTAAATGTTTGTTTTTATTTTATTGAACTGGAAGCACTTTATCAGATTAAATGTTAATTTAAATGCAAACTACAGTATTTCCTTTAGGGCAAGTAAATTATAAATATGGAAAGTAAGAGCAATAAAATTTTGTGAGTTCTAGGTTTTAAAAAGCAACGGAACTTCAACTTATAAACCCAGTATTAATGATAAACATAATTCTTAATATTCAGGGGAATATTAATTTCAGTCTTATATATGAATAAAATTGTGACTGAAGGTGGTAGACATCTGTCAAGTTTTCTTACATATTTTCTTCAGATGAACAGTATAGTCTCATACCAAAAATCCTATTTTCTAATAGGTAGGTACAGAAAAGTCTTATATCATTAAAATTCATCTTAAGAACCAGTTAAGAAAAGTTTGCAGTGAATTCTCTCACATAATCAAAAGTTATTCAGTAATATGGTTAAATATTTATAGTTTACTTATGTCAGTGTACATTTTCTTATAATTCTTTCCCTAAAATAAGATCTTTATCCTCGAGCTATTTCTAATATTTTTAAACACTGAGATTTTTCTTTAAAAATTTGTTTTAAATATACTAAGTACCTGTAAAGTCATACAGCTGAGGAACAGTTTCCATGATAATGCCAATCAGAGGTAGATACAACATGGCCACCCTAGCCTTTATCTGGGGGTCAGAGTACCGTGGGTCTGAGTCGTGACTGGATAGTAAATTGTGTACCATATTGATGACTTTCTTGTGCAATCCAAACAGTCTATTTTAAAAAGAAGATGAAGAAGAAGCAGCAGCAGTAAGGTCACAGAGATTAGTAAATATCGTTAAAGCAAATAGTAAGTCATGGTACTGAGTTAATTTTAACTTAAACTTTGCCATATATTTGCATGTCTTTCTATAAAACATTTCTCATAAAATTAACAAATGTCTGTATAAAGTAAGGATAGAGGGAAAAAGGAAATGCTAAACAAATTCACTCAGGAGTAAATCTGAGTGTTTTTACATTATCTCCTTATTAGTGCATACTCATATTGAATATGAACAGTATGGTTATATTTTAAAACAAAAAACAAAAAGTAAATCATAAGTAGCTTCAAATTTTATTTCAAATTAGATCTTTTACCAAAAGTTTACATTTACCAAAACTAAACTTTTATTTCCTTTTTCTAATAGAAAAATCTACTTAATGGATTATGCAGTCCATAGGCTCGAGAGTTGCCTTTGATGTCTCTTTCGAAAGTCAACTTCCTTGCTCCTTCTACCTCACTCAGGCCCTACACCTTCCCGATCCCTTCAGTTTCAACTGGGCTAAAATACTCATCGTCACTTTTTTTTTTTTTTTTTTTGCCTCTTTTTATGTTAAAGGTGCTTTGAGTATGCCAACTATTCTAATTAAACATTCGGCCAACTTCCATAGGCACTCTTAAAGCAACACCTGGCAGTGGTGTCACATCTCATTCTCTCCCCTGCAGCCTATCACCATCAGTATGAGGATAAGACTTTACCTCCAACTTCTGTCTTTTAGTAAAGAAAAACCATTCAGAATTTGCTCTGGCCAGATCTTTTAACACATCTGCACCTTTGTATCTCCATCATTCCTTCTGTCTCAGAAAAAGTTGTATCTTCTCTCAAAAGGAAATTTCTGCATTATGTTCAATGAACCGCATGTTTCTTCAACAGCTTCAATGCCCCCCTCATAAACTCTTCCCTTCTTTCTTTCAAATGAGACTTTCCTATGTTGAAAATACAAGTTTACTTAAAACTAGTTTCCTCTAGCTTATATAGTATCCCTTCGTAATAAACTACTATAATAATTTCCCCAGTAATAAACTTCCTGAATATACAGTCCATAGCATGTGCTTACTTCCTAGTAAATGGAATTTTTAAATAAATTTAGAAAATTTATTTGATTTTTAATTATTTAAATAAATGTATGCTTTTATTAAACAAAATTAAATTTAATTTAAATATTTAAAATTTAAATTAAATTTAAATATATAAGCCCCCTACTCCCTTTTTTTTGAAACTAACAGTTTGAATGTTTACACATGGCACTGTAATATCTTTATCATTTAATAGCTAAATAATTTTTTAGATATTTAACTTGTTTCCCTACTTAAGATATGAGGGTAATTACCTACCTCATAAGGCAGCTGTGAGAATTAAGCTGCGTAGTTTATGTAACATACTTATTAGCACACTATCTTGCACACTGCCTTCTGCAGTATATACTAGCTTTTATCACTTTTTAGATCACATAGCCAATTTCAAAGAGGGATTGGAAACCAGTTAGTCTTACTCCAGAGTCCTTAATCTTATCTGCCACTTTACATTGCTATATATGATATCAAGCTGGAGATTTTTCTTCTTTCCATATTTTTATTCAGAAAGTGTAGTTTTAAACACTGTCCAGAAACACATCTAAATGACATATCTCAGATTTTATTCTCCAGTTATCTACTCGACACTGTCATCTTATCTTTTTTCTTCTCAATATTTTCTCCAAATAGTTCCAAACCTTCCTCATACTCTCTCTCATTTCATCCAAATCTCAGATTCTGGTCATTTGCTTTTTATGTTCTCCCTTGTGGATTTTTTCATTACCAGTGATGACTGCCAAACCTGGGTGCATATTCCTTAGCTGTCTGCAGCTACCAGACCGACTTCAACCCACCTATAACCCACTCATCTTCATGAAGCTTTTCCATATGTCTACATTACTTAATCATATGCAACTATTAAATATATGTTTATGCAGGACCTGCAACATCCTATTCTACGTGTTAGGGTAAGACACGGTCCCTGTTTTTAAAGAGTTTGAATAGCAACAAACACAGACACGAAAATAATTCAGTGTCACAAATGCAGTAGTAAAGGTATTCATGTTCTATAGAACTATGTCTATGCTACAAAATTAGCATTTAATCATAGTGTATGGTTTCACAGTCTTGATTTTCTAACTATAATGAAAGTTTCTAGGGAGCAACTCTTTGGTTTTAAAACATATTATTGCCACTCAAAGAATTATTCTCATTAGTAAGCAAATGAAGTAAAAAAGCATTCCTCTCAAGGATCTAAGACATTGTATGCTGTATTTTATCTATATACCATTAAAGAATATAAAATTTAGAGATGGGATCTAAGTCTCTTAGTCACTCATTCATTGAGTTAATATCTATTTATGCATATGTATTCATCCACTTTGTACTAGACACAATTCTAAGGCATTGGAAGGATGGTAGTGAAAAAGAAAGATCAAGTGCATGCTCTCATGAAATCACACTCTAATGGGAGAAGACCGAAATTAAGCAGCAAATTTCATATAAGTGTTTTGTAGAAAATAAAAGAGGGCTACATGTTTAAGAATGATTGTGGCAAGGTAATGTGCTCTAATTTTGCCTGGATGGTCAGTGAAAGCCTGAGAAGATGCTATTTGAGTGGAGACCTGAAGAATCACAAAGAGCAAATGGGTACATGACAGTCATAGAGTAATGTGAGCACTGCTTCAGGCAGAGAAAAGAACCAAGTGCAAATACCCTAAGGTGTGAATAACTTTGGCATATTAAAGAAACAGAAAGAAAGACCAGGATGGCTAGATTTTAGGATGTGGGTAGGGAAGACAGTGGCAGAAGCACACAAAAGCCAGGTAAATAGGACTTTGAGGACCATTATTAAAAGTCTGGATTGGGGGTGCCTGGGTGGCTCAGTCGGTTAAGTATCCAGCTCTTGATTTTGGCTGAGGTCATCACACAGTCATGACATCGAGCCCTGTGTCAGGCTCTGCACTGGGAGTGAAGCCTGCTTGAAATTCTCTCTTTTCCTTTCCCTCTGCCCCTCCATTCATTCTCTCTCTCTCTCTCTCTCTCTCTCCTCTCTCTCTCTCTCAAAAAAAAAAAAAAGAAAAAAAAAGAGAGAAGAAAAGAAAAGAAAAAAAAGTCTGGATTTTACCCAAAGAATATGAAAACACTAATTCAAAAGATATATACACCTCTGTGTTTATTGCAGCACTATTCACAATAGCCAAGATATGGAAGCAATCATCCATTAACAGATAAAGAAGATATAGAATATATATATGCATACGTATACGTATATACGTATGTATACATATACATGTGTGTGTGTATATATTGAAAAAATATATATTTTTGAGAAGAAAAAAATAAGATGACAGATACAGATACACACACACAGTGGCATATTAGCCATAAAAAAGAATGAAATCTTGCCATTTGCAACAACATGGCTGGATCTGGAGGGTATTAAGCTAAGTGAGGGGTGCCTGGGTTGCTCAGGTTAAGCATCCAACACTTGATTTTGGCTCAGGTCATGAACTCATGGTTTGTTAGTTTAAGCCCCATGGATTCTCTCTCTCCCTCCCTCTCTTTCTCTCTCTCTGCCCCTCCTCTGCTCATGCTCTCTCTCTCAAAAATAAACTTAAAAAAAAAAAAAAAACTACACGATATAAGTCAAAGAAAGACAAATAACATACAATTTCACACATAGGTGGAATTTATGAAACAAAACAAATAAAGATAAAAAGATAAATAAAACCCAGCCTCTTAACTCTGTACAACAAACTGATGGTTACCAGAGAGGGGATGTGTGTGGGGAGGGGTGGAAGAGGTGATGGGGATTAAAGAGTGCACTTGTTGTGATGAGCACCGGGTGCTGTATCAAGTGTTGAATCACTATATTGTACACCTGAAACTAATATTACAGTGTATGTTAACTGGAATTTAAATAAGAATTAAGAAAAAAAAACTCCTAAAGATCCTATTATGAGGATAAAAAAGGAATTATTATCCAAAGGAATAATGATCATGGAAATTTTTAACAATAACTATTAAGATAGAAATACCCTATAGGGAAGCTGCACCATAATACTCAAGCTATTTCTATAAATTCAAATCACCAGACAATATGCCCTTTCCTTACTGTATCAATTTCCAAAAATTCTACAGAAGTGTACACAACTTTGGAAGTTCTTAAAACCTAAAGACATTTGTTTATAGGACAAAGTTTGAAATAAAATGCTATATGGTATGATGGCAAATGACACATTTTCTGTACAAGGAATCAAATAGAAAACCAGACCATTTTCAATTGAAATGTGTCTACTACATATACCAATAAATCCATGAGTTAACCCACTAATATGCACAAATATTTTGTATAACCATTAAGAAGGGGGGAAAATGCTACCAAATAAACCACAATACGCCACTGAGTTCAAGATAAACCTCAAATTCGGAGATGATAAAGTATGAAAAAATGGCTTTCTTGAAATCAATGAAATGCAGAAATAACATGGGTATGGAACTTAGTAAATACAGAAGTAGATTACAAGTGGTGCAGAGTATTCTTTCGATTCTTAGAAGTATCGGTGTGATACTTCTGTCCCATTATCCAAAATCAAACTGATATTCTACAAGGCAAAAATTAGTCTACTTACCCTTCAGCATCAGGGTCTAAAATGACAGCCAGCTCTGTTAACACAAGTCCTGCCAAATAATGCTGTTGGCGAAAAGGCACAGACAATTCAAACATATTTGCAATCTTCTGGTCTTGTACGTTTGTGGAAAATCCAGAACTCTGTTTGGGAGTGAGGTAGGACAAAACAATAATAGCTGTGCAACAGAACATCCTACAGACAGAACATTACAACAAATGCAGTACGAGCATTATCTCAATATGAGATACACTTTGTGTAGGGTAGTTTATTTTACATTACTATTATTCGCACTGGAAAAAGTAACTGCTCCTATTTTTCGTACAGGAGACTATGATGAAAAAAACACTTTTAATTATTTTCAATTTCCCTTTTCTCATACTGAAACTTTTCCAACTGTTTTTTTTTTCCCTTTATTCTTTTAGCCACTTAATGTTTCAGTATCATACCCTGAAGGAGAAAAAAGTAACTGAATCCAAATGACGTATTATTGAGTTTTTAAAAGATTTTTAATACTGCAAATAGCATCCCTCCAAGACACAGTTCAAGGCAAGAGTGTTTACAATCTCATCTCCCTCTAATCCACATTCAAGACCATCCATGTGATATTTTTCAGAACAACAGGTTTCAGATTTCTCTATAGAGAAATCATCTTGCTAGTAAGTATATAAAATTATTCTTGCCTACCCCTACCCCAGAAACAGTGAGGTCTCTGTCACCCATTAGAATCTGAAAAATATATGTTGATAAGAAAGTAGGGAACAAGATAATGGAAGACATTCTATTAATTTTTTGCCTGAATGAGATGTTCAAGGGGGGAGTTAGGTATAAACAACTGTGTTTCATTACAGGTTTTAGGAACAGTACTTACGATTAATTTGTTCTTCACTGTGTGGCCACATCTTTGGCAGAGGATGTGGGAAGAAAGCAAAACACTAGCCTTATCCATTCTAGGAAGAAGCGTACGCTAGCCAGGTAAAAGAGTATGTGAAAATAGGCCAATCCCTAAGACTTTTCATAAAGGTAAAATGAAAAGTTGTGGGTGCTCTCTGATGTTTTCCAATGTAAATAAAGTTAAAATATTTTTTCTATCAAACATCTGAGATTGAACCAGGCTTCTCTGATATTAAAGCCACAAAATCCTTTAATCTCCATCTGTATGATAAGATACATAATAATTGCTACAACAACCTTTTTTTGCCTTGAGAGAAACTACTAACTGTTGAAGTCAGTTGTACCCAAAAAAACCCTATGAACATCCATCTGGTTTCCTTTGGGTTACCTAGGTACAAGAGAGGTAGGCAGGACTTTCCCAGGACTGCACTGCAGTTTGACTTCTTTCTTTGCTAAATTATGCTTCACTTTTTTTCCTTTCACAGGTCTTGATCCCTATTTAACATCTTCCATCCCAAGCTCAAGACAACCTTGCATCTGCTTCAAGAAAACCCATCTTGTGAAAATATCTAAAAGGCTTATATAAGTGAATTCACTCACATGGATGTGTATAAATCTCTAAGAAGAGTACAACATAGTAGATAAGAACTTGGGCTCTAGAATAAAGTCTACCTGTGCCTTGATTCAAAGCCTAGCTTTGTCACTTATTACTGTTCGGCCTTGGGTAATTTAATGACCTTTCTGTATTTCCTACGTAAAATGTGTTTCATATGTAAAATGAGAATAACAGAACTTACCTCCTAGAATTGCTCTAAAGGGCAAATGATCTATACTTTTAAAGCATTCAGTAGGGAGCCTATCACATAGCTATTATTCATAGTGTTACTTATAATTTTTTTCAGTGTTTAGAATGCTTTCTTACAAACATGGGCTTTAAAATTTTTTTTCAGACACTCTGCATACCTGAGATGTTGCAGAAGAAACAGAAGGTGATGGTGATGCAGGTGGAGTAAGCAGGCTGCAGGGCAAGTTTAATGTAACATAATGCTCATGGCTGCAGACAATTCGCAGAAAATCCAGTCTCAAGGACACGAGGACACTTGGATTTGGTAATGAATAAAGCTTTGAAGATACCTTGTAAGCATTATATAAACAAAAGAACACCAATTGAATATACCATTTCTCTAAGCCAGCATCAGAATGACAGATTAAGGAATTAAAGAACAGTATTCAGTGGACAGTTTTTGGATTTTGTGGTTTAAACATTATCAGCTTTTTCCAGAGTTACTGCTAGAATAAAAACTTTGGAACTACAAGATCTATTAAGATTTATAAATCCACTGACTAGGCCAGAAGCCACATTCTTTATATTTCCAATACAGCATTATTTCCACTTCTCAAAGATGCACTTTATGAAGCAAAAGTCTACCACCAAAATAGCTCCATGAAAGAAATGATACATTCTTTGGATAATTAGCACCTTGTGTTACTCTATATTGATGATTACCTATTTGTCTATATACCCAGCTACATCATAAGCTACTCTCAGGAGACTATATACACTGACTTAGGAGCTCTGGCATCCTAGGGTCTGCCTCAATGTCTGCTAAATATAGGATGTCAATGCTTGAAGAATAACAACAGATTTGAGGAGCAACAGAACATGAAGTTTGGGGGGGAAAGTAAAAATAATACGTATTAAAATTTTTTTTAATGTTTATTTATTTTTGAGAGACAGAGTGTGAGCGGGGGAGGTGCAGAGAGAGAGAAGAGACACAGGATCCAAAGCAGGCTCCAGGCTCTGAGCTGTCAGCACAGAGTCCAATGCAGGGCTTGAATCCACGAGCCGTGAGGTCATGACCTGAGCTGAAGTCAGATGCTCAACTGACTGAGTCACCCAGGTGCCCCGTCAGTATCTTTTAAAACAACACTTAACTGAGTGAGCCACCCAGGTGGCCCCCCCCCAATACATATTATTACAAATATTTGGAAGTGGGTCAGTGTCCACATGTAGTTTTAACTTCTCTATTAAAAGAAACATACAATAAAGGCATCCAATAGAACAGAGCTTCAAGATTCTAAACATTAGACTGCCAAATAGCATTTCTAAAGCAGTTCTCAGAAACGAGACTGTGGACCAGCTGGGAAATGTTGCACACACACTATGTCCCACACTCCCCACCCCCAGGACTCAAAGTACTCAATAATGCTGGGATAGTACCCAGAGAGCTATATATTTTTAAATTTCCTTTAAAAGGTAATTCTAGGATGATTATATAGCTCACTTACCCAAATGGCCTGTCAGGACCAATAACTAATGTTTTCCAAAAGGCACATTTCATTAATCAGTTGATAAAAATTTTAAACTAAAGTCAGCTTTTCAGGGAAAAGTTCCACGATGCCTTTTTTTTTTTTTTTTTAACATTTATTTATTTTTGAGAGAGAGATAGAATGTGAGCGGGGTAAGGACAGAGAGAGAGACAGACAGACAGACAGACAGACAGACAAAGAATCCGAAGCAGGCTCCAGGCTCCATACTGTCAGCACAGAGCCTGACACGGGACTTGAATTCACAAACCATGAGATCATGACCTGACCCAAAGTCAGACACTTAACCTACTGAGCCACCCAGGCACTCCTATGATGCTTTTAGTTTAGTAAAAGCAACATAACGAATGACACTGGGGATATGGGTAAACATCTGTCCATGATTCTAAGCTCTACAATGTCTAGGTCTACATTAGAAGGAATACAAAGCAAAATGAAGCTGCTTTAAAAATCACCCAGTAAATACACAAAAAAGTTCACGTGGCTGTTCATTCAGTATAACTGCTACTCTTGCATGGCATCTTGGGGATGCTTTACATTTAGACCACTGACTTGATGATCTGTTTCAGAATGGGAATCGAAGAGTCATGAGTGGGCCAGTATAACCCAAGAAAAAGTCAGCTGCACAGGTATCAGCCTGCCATTGTCCTGTAGCCTTATAAAACAAATGAAATTTACTTTTTTCTTACTAACAAAAATACACTGCTTTTTAAAAACATCAGTATATGAATGTATTCTTGAAGATCTCTTAGCTGCAACCCTAGAAACAACAAACACAGTATTTAATTGTTAATTATTACTAACTACACATTACCTGTTTGTAGCAGGTCTTAATAAGGCTAAAGACAAATCCTCTGTCCATAACAGACAGCAGATCGTTGAGAAAGAATGCAAGGCTTGTGTTGAGTCTCTCAACCATTTCTGTGTCCTGGAAAACAGAATAAAAAGCAAAAACAAATAAAAGTATGATAGTTTAATGTGAGCTTGAAAGAGATTCAATTTAAAAAAAAGTTATCATTACCTTCTGAAATCGTGAAACTATATCACTAGCAATTGTGCTGACAAGAGCAGCAATGTCATCCATGAATCGTTCTGGAAAACGACTTTTCCTTGGTGCATCAAGTTTATCATTAAAGTATAAATGGTGCACCATGCTCTTTACCTGAAAAAATAAATAAGCCATTAGTTTAATTTCTTATGGATGTAATTAACAGCTAATCACATTAGGGCTATTTTTTCAAATTGCTGAGTGATTTAACAGATAGCCGAAATGCTTTTAGCTCCTCAAGTATTTTGAAAATTTCCCTGCAATATTTTGTATGCTCCCAAGAAATATGACACACTGTACAAGTCAATCACTGCATCACCTCTGTAAAATTCTCCTGGCTATCAACAGGAAAAGAATTATGAACATCAACAGAAAAAAATTTCACTCTTTAAATTGTTTTAAATGAAATCTTTCCACCGCTCAACATTTTGACATTCCATATCCCGCAAACTGCAGCT
This sequence comes from Panthera onca, assembly GCF_046562875.1. Classification (NCBI taxonomy): domain Eukaryota; kingdom Metazoa; phylum Chordata; class Mammalia; order Carnivora; family Felidae; genus Panthera; species Panthera onca. The sequence goes on along the minus strand of NC_138346.1, from coordinate 170,441,072 downwards.
CTAACAGCCTAAACACATTGACTTCACTGCAGTGTCTTCAGCCTCTAGCATAGAGTAACACAGGGTGAGGGTACATGAATTACTGATGACTCAATATGAATATTAAGATATTAGATCAAAATTAACAAAGTGATTTATGTGTACAAAATGCTTCTGGATATCAATTCTTAACACAACAATGTGATAACAGTAATAGAGAATTCAGGGAAATTGAAGCCAAGTTTCAACAATTAGTCAATAGCACAGCCAAGACTTAAACTGCAGCCTTTTGACTATTTTAAAGAATTTGAACATACATATAAGACTCAAAAAATAAGTCAAAATTTCAATGTGATCTTATATTAAAAGCACAAGAATTACAAAATTAGCTGCCTATCACTTACATAGGGTCCCTGACTTATTTTCTTTTGTAGATTAGTAAATCTTTAGGAAAAAATGTCTTCTTATCCCTAATATAGGCAACATTCAATGCTGAGAATGATCCTATGACATACTCTGAAAACTCCTTTTGTTTCTTCCATTCTTTTGTTGTTTTGTTTTCTTATTTTTGTACACATTTCTCTTGTGCAAGGAAAAATTTCAAGGACTTCAGCTTTCTAGAGGCTGAACAGGAAGATCCCTAGGACCTGAACACCTGAGTTTGAATCACAGTTCTGCTATCTAGAAGCTACATCAACTTCGATAAGTTACTTAATCTCTCTGTGCCTGGGTAACACGCAGCTCACAGGGACGGTGCCACCACACTGTATGCACTCGGTAAATTTTTATTGCTTTTGTGTATATATGTGTTTATGTGTGTACAAATATATATTAAGATATTAATTCGTTTGTTTTTAATACCATTTATTGAATTGAGTGACAAGCGTTGTGGGTTTTTTTTTTTCTTTTTTCTTGGCTGTAACTGGCATTTCCCTAAGAGCTTTCTAACCATAAAAGCAGTGAGTACCTTATAAAGCTCTTTTAATCTGTTTGGGATGAAGTCTATAATACCGCCATCATACAGTAGCCACATTCAGACAAAAGAACAATGTACCAGGTTTCCTTTAAAAAGATAGCTGTTTCTGCAACCATCTCTAGAAAAGTGGTTAACGAGAGCTTCCTAAGTCCACCTCAATTGTGCCGAGTATCCACAGTGTTTATTTAGAGATGTAACACACATAATTTTGTCTTGGACACACACGTCAAATCATGCGATGGCATTAGAAAAAGATTTTTAGGAGAAAATAATGAGCTAGCACAAAGTTGTTAACTAAGGAAAACAATATTAAAAGTGTGTGTAGGTTGCTCACCATTAACTCAAAAAAGAACCAGGCTTGTTGCAAAGCTGACTCCCGAACGCTGCCACTGCAAACCACCCACTGCAAAGCCAGCTCCTCATGAAAAAGCTATCCAGAAGTAAATCCAAAGTTATTATCAAAGTCATATCTGCTGATAACACAAACCAAATAATAATGCAATTACAAATGAAGATATAATGAGAGTAAGCAAAATAAGGCATGTGAACCATTCAATGATGCAGTGAGGACACCCATTAACGAAACGGCTGTTTATACATGTAAGACAGTGGCATGTTGAACAGCTGAAAAAATTACATGTTATCTTGCAGTAAAATGTAATTTTAAAAGGACAGGTGGGAAAATAGCCTCCTAAATTGTACCTGCAAACAGAAACTAGACCAAAAACTCACAGTTACAAATACTATCTTCTCTGTGCCTTAAATACATATTTTAACATATGCAAATACATTCATGAACTTTGCTGGTACAATTTAGGAAATACCTTTAAAAATTTTAACTTTTGATGTAAGCCATTAATTTTCAAGTTTTCAGGTATTTGAAGTCTTTTTATAAACATAGAAATTTCCTGCCTTATAATGGATATGCATACAAAGCATTTGCAAAATAGTGTATATCAATATGAAAAAGGACTAACAAAACTGTGCATAAGGGAAGCAAATCAACATATCTTACTAAGAGTGATAATTTTTCTAACTCATCTTCCTTTCCCTGGAAATTTAAAACACAAAACAGAAGCAGTTACAGAAACAGAATTCAGAGTTGATACATTTTTTTGGTACTAAAATTTGATGATCAAATTTGATTTCAAACAGTCAATCCCAAAGATATAAATATTATAATAGCATAAAAGAGCATACACTGAAGTGGTATGCCCAAAAAAGGCATCAGACAAGCAGAGCTTGCTGAAAGGTATTTTTAAACAAATAATTTAAATGCAATTATTATAACATACTGGTTTACTTAAAGAAATCTTACATCTATTTAACTGTTGGAATTTTCCCCCTATATGGATTGTCTTCATATGAATCTACCTTTTTAGTTGGTAAGCGTCCCGTTAATGTTTGTAAGAAACTTGACGTCTCTGTGTGCGAAGACATACGATTACAACTTCGATCCATAGCCTATGGAGTGAAGGTGGATGAATGATGAGATAACATTAAAGTCCGCTGTGGATGACTTTGCAGCTTAAGGATTACATACAGTTTTTAAAATCATTTTACTGTGTTTTCAACAACTGTTTTATTGTTCATCTAATTTTCACCATTTTAAGCTGCTTTAATGACAGTAAGTTAGAAGTATCAAAATGGCTTCTATATATTTTTAGTAAAAAGAGTATTTTAACCACTATATAAATTCAGAGTGCTGCAAAGAATGAAACTTTTATCTCTGTGATCTATACACATGCACACATCTAGTAAGAGAAAGCAAAAAGTAAAAACATACTTCTCACTGGTCTCAGATCAAAAAAATCAAGAATTTTATATTCAATAAAGAAAATTAAAAGATTAGAATGGTTTCTCCCACTTTCCAGTAGGATCAAAACCTACTATTCGGTTTTGTCATATTCTTCAAATATAAAACACTGTCGATATTAACCATGGAATTACATTCTTCCAGAACAAGAGCATTTTCCTCCAAAGCCAACACACAGATGAGAAGTATATTTTGAGGTATCATGCAATAGTAGCTATCAAGCAACTTGACTTAAGTAAGCAAATCCTAGTTCAATTAATCTAGAAACAAATTTCATACTTTGCAACACAATATAAATTAAAATTCAGTTTGGTTCTGGTACTAAGTCTTACAGCATGGGGATTATATACCGTTCAGATTTAATTTCAGTTTGTTACCAATATTTCCAGTCAGTAATTATGAAAAAAAAAAAAAAAGACAAGATAGTAAATGTTGAATGAAAATGATACAACAGCTACACTTTAAACCAAAAGCCAATGGAAAACTGTCAGGTTTTTTCCATACCAATTTTTTTTTTTTTTTTAATTCCTACTAAAGATGTACTAGCCCTAAAGTAGAAACTGTTATAAAGCCATTGATTGCATAAGCAGCAGGCACTGAAATACTGATAGGGTATACAAGGAGGGAAGGGAAAGAAGACAGGAAGTAGGAAAGGAGAGCATTACTGGTACAATTGGTGGTATTCATGCATAGTAGTTGGAAAATGTGCTAAGTAAACAAAATACACACTTTTTAATGATTAAAAAGCAAGCCACTGAAATCATAGTATGTACTAAAAAGTAACGTTCTAAAGGGAAACATCAGCAGCCAATAAAGAAACCTCTAATATAAACACCACCTGTGTTGACTCTGCACTTGGACTGGGGTTGGATCCCCATGGGGCAGCTTTTGGACCACCAGTGTTAACCCAGGAATTGGAGCGATCTAAACCCTAAGCATATAATAGAAAGCAGTTGGAAAGGAAAGAAATATTACATGTGGCATGCTATAAATTATTCCTAAAGAAATCCAGACTTTCCAATGCAAACATATTTTTAATTAGTACTGTTAAAGCAACCAAAATTCTTAGGCACCTAGAAGTATTAGTTCACCAAAATTACATTCATTACATAATGTTTTTTTTTAATTTTTTTAATGTTTATTCAATTTTGAGAGAGAGAAAGAGCGACAGAATACAAGCAGGAGATGAGGGGAGAGAGAGAGAGAGAGAGAGAGAGAGAGAGACAGACACACACAGAATCAGAAGCAGGATCCAGACTCTGAGCTGTCAGCACAGAGCCCAACGTGGGGCTCAAACCCACAAACCGTGAGATCATGACCCAGGCCAACGTCAGATGCTTATCCAACTGAGCCACCCAGGTGGCTTTTAAATCACAAATATTAAGTATAGCATTTAAAGATAATTTCTCTTTATGTAAAGGGATCACCTTAGAGAACCAACTAAAGTTCCCATAGTACCATCCCCCCAAACTCTCTTTAAAGATGGCACAAATTAGCAACAGATTATTTCCTCTGAACCAACTAGGATTTAAAAGGAAAAAAAATGTAAGAAGAAAATCATTCTTGTCTAAAAGACTTTACTTTCATTTTGTCATGATTGAAACTTCTGTGCACTGATATTCCATAATTCTATTTGACCCTGCTTCCTCTTTCACTTTCTTTTAGGGACCAATAGGAGAAATCAAGCAAGAAAATTAAGGAAAAAATTAAGAAAATAAATAGGATGACTAATATTTGCTCCTACCTAAAAATGATGGTGGATTTGGAGTTGTGCTCAGTTTTACAGTGACTGTTATAATGAAACATAATGGGCTACTATTTTATATAAATATTATAAAGAAAAGCATTATGATGGTACTATCTACAGGAATTATATCTTCATCATTACTATCATTGAAGTTAAGTTAACATGCTACTAATGTGTATGGCCAGAAGAGAATTACATCTGTTCTTCTCTCAAAGAAGTTATGATCCCAGGTGAAGGGACGTTTTAATGTCTTAAGCCTGACTGATCATTACAATCACTGGGAAGTTTTGTAACATTCAGATTCTGGGCCCCAACCCCAGAAAACCTGATTCAGCAACCCGGGCTGTAGCCTGGAATCTGCTAAAAGAACTACAGCCAGTTGTAAGGGACTTTTTTAAGAGGACTCTTGGAGTAAGAATAAAGAAGACAACCCAATACAAGGAGACAAAAAATAGGGTGTCAGTATGGACCCAAACCAGAAAGCACCAAAGGAAAGGTAAAAGAAAAACAAGAGTAGTAACAATAATAATCAACTGTGTAGACATTTATATCACCTGGGAAGGTCAACACAAAAATGTGCAGGGCCTTATGTCTAAACAAATAAGAATCTCTGGGATTGAAGCCCATGTATCAGTATTATGGGAGGGAATGAGGATTAGGGAGAGTGAGGGAGGGAAGACAAACTAACTCTCAAGAGCTTAGGTTTTAGGGAGAATATGTGCCCTATTGTTCTAAAAATAGAGACTGACTGAAATGATATAATAATCACCCATTTCCACTCATTTTTTATACTGAATGTGTAAGATGAGTGAAGTTGAAATCCAAGTTCAACTGCTTACTAACTGTAAAATCTAAGGTAAATTACCTAATCTCTTTTTCAGTTTCTTTGCAATAAAATAGGAATAATGATAGTCTCCCTCATATTGCAAAGATCAAATTAAAAAATGGAACTAAAGGATGCCTGGGTGGCTCAGTCAGTTAAGTGATCGGCACTTGATCTCAGCTCAGGTCATGATCTCACAGGTCATGAGTTTAAGCCAAGGGGCAGCACAGAGCCTGCTTGGGATTCATTCTCTCTCTCTCTCTCTCTCTCTCTCTCTCTCTCTCTCTCTCCCCCCCCCCCCTCTCTGCCCTTCCCCAACACACACGTGCTCTCTCTTTCACTCTCTCAAAATAAATAAATAAACCTAAAAAAAAAAGAATAAATATGGAAGTAAATATAGAAAACTCTCAAAAAATAGATCTAGCAGGCGTGCCTGGGTGGCTCAGTAGGTTAAGCATCTGACTCTTGATTTCAGCTCAGGTCATGATCTCACAGAGGTGAGACTGAACCCCCTGTCAGGCCAGAGCAGAGCACGGAGGCTACTTGGGATTCTCTCTCTCCTCTGCCTCTCTGCCCCTCCTCCGCTTATAAGCGTGTGCATGCATACTTGCTCTCTCTCTCAAAATAAACTTAAAAAGAAATAGTTTTGTTTTTAATGTTTATTTTTGAGAGAGAAAAAACGAGCATGAACCTGGGAGGGGAAGAAAGAAAAGGGGACAGAGGATCTGAAGCGGGCTCTGCAGTGACAGCCCAAAGTGGGGCTTGAACTCACAAACTGCAAGATTATGACCTAAGCCAAAGTCAGACACTTAACCAACTGAGCCACCCACGTGCCCTAAAAAGAAACAGTTCTAACAAAAACTTTCTACATGTTTTTTAAATGCTTCCCAGCAAAGTAAAAGACAATATTCAAATACTAGCAACATTATGTAATCACATTTAAAATAAAATACCTACCTTCTCATAACCTTATGTTATTTCAAATAAAAGCAAATCAGCAAATAATGTTTTTCAAATATGTTAAAACTAAAGTTTTCACCAGACTCCCAAGTTAGGTTTCTCCACTGTATAAAGTTCTTTCTGCCATTTATAATTTTTACAACCACTACTCATGTTATAAAATTAATACATAAGTATCTGATTTTTGCAAAATTACAACTGTGCTCTTCACTCTACCATAAATTTCCACAATACCAATAATTTTTCCATACTCTTAAATTCACTTTTCAATTCCTTAATTTCCTTTAAAACTAAGTCACAGGCTAATCAATAATGTGAGAATAAATAATAAATCTCTTTGTGCCATTAACTGTATATTATATTCACAATATTGAGACTGAACAGTTATAATTACATCAAGTCAAAGCTAACTATTTAAAGAAAACCTGTGACCAATTATTTTGTAAAGCAAATAATTACCATAATTTGTTATAAAGCTAAGAATTATATCAAACCACCCTTACGTAAACAAATTCATCACATACATTTACTAATGTCATAACTATGTTTACTAATCTTCAACTAATATAGAACAGATTAACCAAATGTGTGCACATGTGCATGAAAGTGGGTTTTTTTTTTTTTGTTGAATCTCTGTAACCGTATTTTGTCCCATTAGTACAGATAGCCTCCTTCCTTGAGCAAGGCTCATACTGTATTTGACAGGACATCAACATTCTTGTTAGAATACAAAGATTTGGCTTGGTACCCACAAGTTCTCAGCATAGTGCCCACACAGTAAGCTCTCAGTATTTAAAAATAAATTTAAAAATAGGGGATGACACATTACAAAGAAACTATTTAACTACATAAATTGCACTGGCATTTGATTAAAAGCAATAAAACTGACAGTTGTTATAATAATATATTTACATAATTGAACATTAAAAGAGTATTGCTAGGGCAAAGAGATCAGCTTTGGTAAGATAATTATGAAGAAAGTCTCGCAAATCTCATTTTACAGTCACTAGAGTAATAAAATCCTACTGATAGAAGTATTCTTGAATTTTAGGAGTTCTACATTTTACATTAAAGAATAAATTATGAAAACAAACTTTCATAAAGCCAAATCTTTTAAGGTAATTAAATATATAATTAATACTGACAGCAAGAAAGCAAACAAAAACATAACTTTTAAAGAAGGAAGTTATTCTTGTAATAGATCTCTATGCTTACTAATATTCATTTATTGAATATCTATCACACATCTTCAACATGCTGGCCATTATGGGTGCTTAGGATACACTACTCAACAACTATGCCCGACCTCATGGAGCTTATACTCTGATAAAGGTAAACAAACATAATAACTAATTTATATGCCACATTAAAAGGTAGTAAATGTGGGGCTCCTGGATGGCTCATTTGGTTGACCATTCAATTTTTGATTTCAGCTCAGGTCATGATCCCAGGGTTTGACCACCTTATTTAAACGTATAACCAGTCCTTCTTTCTCTTCAGTCTTGTCCTGGGGGCTTTTGATCCCCTTATTATGTTTCCTTGTCTCATAACATTTACTACCTTAAAAAAATTTTTTTTAAATTTTATTTTAGAAAGTGCACATGAATGGGGGAGAAGGGCAGAGGGGAAGAGTGGGAGAGAGAGGGAGGGGGGGAGGGGGAGAGAGGGGGAGAGGGGGAGAGGGGGAGAGGGGGAGAGGGGGAGAGGGGGAGAGGGGGAGAGGGGGAGAGGGGGAGAGGGGGAGAGGGGGAGAGAGGGAGAGGGGGAGAGAGGGAGAGAGGGAGAGAGGGAGAGAGGGAGAGAGGGAGAGAGGGAGAGAGAGAGAGAGAGAGAATATCTCAACCAGGCTCCATGCTCAACACGGAGCCCAACATGGGGCTCGATTCTGTGGGATCATGACCTGAACTGAAATCAAAAGTCAGATGCTCAACCAACTGAGGCCCCCAAGCACCCCTATGACTTAGGTTTTTAAAGCAGCATTCTGTTTGCTACGTTGTGAAGAGAGTGTAGGTTGGAAGTAGGAAAACCATCTTTCAGGTTATTACATTAATTGAGAAAGAGACGACAGTAGTTCAGAACAATGGTAGCAGTAAAGGGAGTGAGCAGTGATTCTATCTTTAGCATATATCCAAATCTGAACAAAAGGATTTCAGAAAGGCAGCTAAGTTTACAATTTCAGAGAGAGGTTTGTACTGGAAATATAATTTTGGGAGTCATTAGCACATAGTGGTATTTAAAATGATGGAACTTGGTAACATCAAGCAAGTGAGTATAGAGAGAAAAGAGAAAAGACAAGAGAAATAAGGAAAGAGTCCTGGGGCACTTGCAGATTAAGAAATCAGGGAAAGAAGAATCCACAGAGACTGAAAAGGTATAACCAGTAAAGTAAAAGGAAAACTAAGAAGAGTGCAGAGCCTGAAAGGCAAGTACATAAATAAACTAAGGAGGAAAGAACGTGACTATGTTCAAATCTGCTATAAGGTCAAGTAAGCCTAGCGCTGAAAATTAACCACTAGATTTGGCAACATGGAGACCTCTGGTGACATAAACAAAGGCAGTAAGCATGGAAGATGGGAGCAATACCTGACTGAATTAGGGAAACTTTTTTAAAGAATTCTACTACAAAAGGTAGCAGAGAAATAGTGAGGAAGCTAGCAGTTGAAATACTAGAGAGATTTTGGGATAAATAAAAATGGGATAAATACTAGCATGCTTGCATGTGGATGGGATGTTTTAGCAGATAGGGGGCAAATGATGATGTAGTACAGAGATGAGACAATTGTTGTAGTGAGGAATCCAATAAGCAAGAGGGGACAGGAGCTTGTTTACAAATGGATCCACAAAACTGGACAGTCCATCTACAGTAGAATACTATATTAAGTAGTGGGTAGTCGTAGATGGCAGTAGGTAAGTAGATGTGGTTTAAAAGTCTATAAAAGTATTCTTTTGATGGCTTCAATTTTCTCAGTGAGGTAGGAGATAAAGTGAGAAGGAGGACTGGTGGGCAGGTAAGGGAAGAAGGCATGAAACCTTTTTCTGGGGAGAATGGGAAAGTAAATGGAATACAGAAATATAGCGTCATTGCCTGACAGCACTGAGTGCTCTCTGGAGGTCCATGGCTTTTAAATTCAAATGAGAACAGTCATCACGACACTTCTCGAGTCATGTTCACTGGCACAAGTGCTGACATGGCACAGACAGATGACTGAGTTCAACTATGGCTGGAGGTTTGGCTAAGCAAGTACAATGAAATAACAGAAGGATAAGGCAATTGAGGTTTGACTATAATAGGGATAACTATAATGATTGGTCATGGAATTTAAGCAAGCTAAATTGGAAGAAAGAATACTAAGGGATGGAGGCACACACAGTAAAAGGTCTCAGATTAAGTGATGGGAGTTTGCAGAGAAATAAGAACTTGTTGGAATTGGGGTATTAGAGAGAAAAACGGGAACAAACAGTTAAAGAACAAGATGCATGAAATAGAGATTATGAAGGTTAAAGTTATTAAGTAATGACAACATCTAGGACATGACCATGGCTGAGGCAGGGTGGAAAGACCAAATTATTCAAAAAAGAGTTTCTTGATTGGAAAGGCCAATGAAGTCAGAATAAATAAATAGTAGTTATAAATAAACTTCAGATTCCTTTCAATTTTAATAAGGAGATAAAATTATACACCATTATCATTAGCAATTATGAGTAAAATGATAGTCCAAAATAAAGTAACTATCAGAAAATTTTCCAGCAAAAAAAAAAAAAAGAAAGAAAACATGAAATCTATTTAAATAAAACTTGAGTAGGATGAGGCTGTGTTGTCATAAGACAAATTCTCATCTTATGATGGCTTTCTTAGAAGTTTATATATATACATCATTATATTTACACTACAGATCATCAGATGTTTATGTCATTATGTCTCATTTTATGAACTACTGGAAAAAAGGCAAATAATCATCCCAATACATGTAGAAGTTTATTCTAAATCTCGAGATTATAATCTATCAAATACATCATATAAAGGAAAACTCTAGAATCATGCTAGGTGAGGCATAATGCAAATCTTACAGAAATTAAGAGGCATTTTAAAAACAGAACCTTGAGGAAAATGTTCTTTTTCATTTCCATAACTCTTTACTTTCCATAACTCTTACACTACTCTTTACCCCAGGACCTAGAGTTGTACATAAATAATGCTAAGTACTACCTCTATGACAATGAGATACGATCAAGAATGAATACAAGGATAAAAAATCTGAGTTCTTTTCCTAAAGGTGGAAATTTTATATGCAGGGGGTTGTTGGGGAGCCTTCTCATTTACAATTGCTATACTCCTCAGGTTACTCTGCCTGCAGAATCCCATGTAAATACTTCTGCACATCACTCTCTTGGGCAGTTCACAAAAAATCAAAGTTGTCTAATTAGAGTAACATCTATATGGATCTTTAAGTTATTGAAATCCACATTTATCATTTAAAATATAAGGCTACAAAATATATTCTTGATCTGTGAGCAATTACTTTAAAAATTAGTTGTTACTTTAAATGAACAATGCTGAGTTCATTGGAAGCTTCTGAATGTAAAATTTCTATAGCTGTATGAAAAGATAAGAGTATTTCTGATGTTTCTGATCAATGTTCAAATACTCCACATAAAAAAACCCAGACTGTTTAAAAAAAAAACCCACAAAGATCTATTACAGTTCAGGCTAGGGGTTAAACACAGACTGTAGAACATATTCATTAATTCTTCCTCAGATCCTAGTTAACAGGCTAAAAGTGCCAAAGAGAAGTTGGCTATGATTCCACAACAATGGTATATGTATTTGAATGGTTTGGTCAAAACACAACATACCATGATTTATTGGCCTCAGTCTTACTATTCTTTTTGCCAGCTTGTTTAAACTCAGTTATTCGTGTACTTTACCTATAAAGGTAATAATTATTCCTTAATTTTTTTAAGGGGGCTCAATAAAGATGCTGTAAATATAATATAGCTGGATCTTAAACTAGCTGGCCTCTCCCTTGTTACCTGAAATAACCATTAACCATCATCAAATAAATCATATTTTTTGTGTCCTGGTGAATTTTCTATAGAGTTTTCCATGTGAAAGGTAGCTATATTACCAATTAAGCCTAATCAATGTTCTTGATATTTTTCAGAGAAGGGATGGGGGTCTGTAGTTTAAATCAATGATGTCGTGTCCCTCTACACAGCAGTCACATAAGTATCTTTTAATTCTATAGGAAATTAATCTAGTCATTTTTCACAGGATGGAGTATCACACAGACAAAAGTAAGTTACACAGACTGGTCATCCTGGACAAATTTCTGAACTTGGCAGATTTTCTTGAGCAGAATGTAGAAACCAGTTTGTAATAGCAAGCTTATTTAATAGAAACATGAAACACTCAGTGTGCATAGTGATAGAACAGAAAGATACAATTTCTTGCCTATTACTAACCCAAATACATTTTAAAATAAGGATAAATTAAAATTAGACATTGCTCACTTGTTCATAAACCGAAAATCAAAAATGTACAGATGACCATCTTCAGTTTACCTTACTGCCGATGATTGACCGTACTTCGTCATCTGGTGACGTGGGCGTCCCAGATATGTCTGGATTACTATTACTAAGGCTCCGAGAACGATTTAAATTAAGGCTTGCAGGTCTCACAGCAGATCGAGCCATTGTGGCATAATGCACTGATCCTCCCAAACCCCCAGGACCTAGAGTTGTACATAAAACAGCACATAATTAAAGAAAATCAGTCAGGAAAGGACCTGAAAAAAATTTCTGCTACTTTACAAAAATCTATAAAAGTCCTGAACTGCTTTTATTTCTAAATGAAAAATACTATAACTTAAAAAAACTCAAAACTTAATGATATCTACACAAAGAAACTTTTATAGCAGTGGACAAAACCATACGCAATGATAAAATCGTGATCTTGTCAATGTTTCTGACTATGTATTACTTGTACAACGAACAGCAAGAATAGAAAACACACACATACACATGTATTATTTTCACTTTAGATATAAGGGTATCCAGGACCCCAAATTTTTCAACTAATGGCTCTTCCTTTTTCCCACCTCTCCTACTCTGTCCTTGATACACAGTCCTAGAGGAACAGCCAATTTACTGCCAACATTTCTTAAATGAGACTATTTTTTTTAATATTTATTTATTTTTGAGAGAGAGAGAGAGACAGACAGACAGACAGAATATGAGCAGGGGAGGGGCAGAGAGAGAGGGAGGAAACACAGAATCTAAAGTAGGATCCAGGCTCTGAGCTGTCAGCACAGAGTCAAATGTGGGGCTTGAACTCATGAGCTGTGAGATCATGACCTGAGCTGAAGTCACACCCTTAACTGACTGAGCCACCCAGGTGCCCAACAAGACTATGTTTTATTTCTCTGTCTTCATCAACAAGAATTTGAACTGTAACAAAATGGCATCTTTATGATATACAGACATAGATATATACTCCAGATAATTCTAAGAGCCCAAGTTATAAAAGCAAGAATTCCTCTTAGTCTAAAATCAACCATGTTCTATGAACATAAAAATACCCCACAATTGTATCCATAATTGATCTCCATTTTCCTAAAGAAATCCTTCCGAGTGTCATGTTTGCAAATGACACATACCTGTCAACTCATTAATTTACACAGTCTTTCAGGTCAGTATGTAAAAAAGATGTTTTGCAAAATCTGTGGAATTCTAATAGTGTACTGAATGAAAGCATAAATGAAGAGCACTATATACAGTCCACAATATACATTCAGAGCCTCAAGTACTAGAATTTTCAAAATCAAGATATGAAATTACAACCCAGAATGAGTCAATTATTTCTCTTTTTGCAATTAAGAAATGAGGTAAAACTTAGAGTCAGATTACTATTATGCCTAGTTTTCATAATGAATGTCATAATTATTTATCACCATTATTAATGTTAATATTGCCAATAGCTGGAAAAGGGCACTTACCATTATCATTAGTGATGAATGAGGACTCATACAAATATGTTAGCAGGTTGAAAGGTATGCACAACACAATCATTAACTAACTGAACTGAAGAGTTATTCAAACTACAACATTCACCACCACCCCCCACCTCCCCACCCCACCCCCACCACCAATGTCATACAAAAAGCAAGTAACCACTTTGGGTCCTGATATTCAGAAAGGCTATATATTTTATTTGCCATAAAGAGATCAGGACTTTTCTAGGGAATAATCTTTTATATTACTGTAGGTTTCACATGGTTATCAGGGTACTACTACACCATCCGATTTCTTCTTTAGTGTCCAGCATTCCAGATGACAAAATAACAGTCCATTTATCTTACCATAACAGAGAAGGATAAAATGCTTCCAGAGAAACAGAACTAATTTTCAAGATTCATTTCCAAGAATTAAGTCAACCAAGCTCTCATTCAAATTAAAGGAAGCTGTATAAATAATGATGCCTGAATATGTAAGCTAGTTATCCATTTAACTCCAGCACCTAGCATAGTCCATGCCACTTAGCAAGTACTCAATAAATGTCTACTGTTGAATGAATGCATCCCACTATGACTACTGGATTATTTCAGACTTGCCATGAACATACAATCTATGCAAGACAGTTTCAAATAAAAAGAATAAAATACCTGGTGATGGGGAATTAGGATAAGTATTCGGTAGGCGAAAAACATAATAGATGTATGATGCGAGAAGGCTGTTCCTGCCATGCTGGTCATGATTTCCTTCCAAGTTTTTGTGAAGCCGATTTATAATTGATGCCATGGCTTCAAAAGATGCTTGACCTAGATTAACTTTTAAGAAGGAGGAAAATATTTTTGTGTTAACTTTTTTAAACTGCAAATTCCAAAAAGATCAAGGTTTTGTCATCTCTGTATGTGTTAAGTATAGTGATTATACACAGTAAGACGATAAAGATGATATTTGATGTTGATTTTAATGATGTATTTATTAGCTGAAGCAAAACTCCTTTTCTAAAGATTTTAAAACACTAATTTTACTAATTTAACATGAACACTGGATGGGTTTGCGTAGTCCAAAAAAAAGAAACATCAACCAACAGGTACCCATTATTTTGTAAAATAATACAAAGCACATAAGAAAAAAAAAAATTCTATCTTGTGTATCACCTTCAAAAAGTCACTTCTTGTTTTAAAGGTGACTCTGAAAACCTAAATTAACATACAATGAGCAGATGTTACTTTTGTTTTTAAAAAATTAACAATCAAAGCGGATTATTAAAAGTATCAACTTCAAATCATAAGAGAATAGTGAATTAGCTATTTGAGTGACATGAGTGAGTCAGCAGAAGGACTAGGTGGCTAGAAAAAAAAGTTGAGGTAAGACTGTATAGCATTTTAAACACCAGGCTAAGCAATACCTACCCAGTCATTCAAGTTAGTAAGTAACAAGAATTTTGCAAAAGTTGGAAAATTCTGGTAGCACACTGAATAAATGGATAAAACAAACAGCCATTTTGAGCAATAAAGCCTCAGAATCTAGGATTTATTTAATCAAGACAGGAAATTATGAACAGAAATGAGGCCTAAGTTTTCCTAAAAGTGGAATAATCCAGTAAAGTGGTCATTTAGGAACTAATATATATATACGGAACCAGAAAAGGAACTAGAGACACAGAGGCCTAAGTGGGCTATAGAAATTTTACCTGTGTTCTACTTAATTCCTTTTCCTTTTCCTCACAGTAGCTATTCCAAACCATCAGAAGAATCCTTCTCAAAACTCAGGTTCACTTTCCTCCCTTCTCAGGAAATCTTGTTTTTGTTTTTTGTTTTTTGTTTTTTTATCTCACAGTACAAATTTATCAAGTCCTCAACTTTTTACTACCCAAATCTGAAACCATTTTTATTTCCCTTCCAAAAGAAGCAGTGCTCCTCTCCTATACAGAAGAATGATCTCTCCACCTTCACTTGTGTCCTACAGACATGCTTCATTAATTAAACCTTTTAGCACCTCTTTATCTTATTTTTCTCTGCACTCCACTAGTTTCACAAAGCACATAAACATGCTCAAACTTCTCCATCTTTATGCTGTAATCAACCCTGGTTCCTCTTCTAACTGAATTTCTTTGAAGAGTAGTGTATACTCATATTCCTTTCATCATGTACTATGCACGACTTAATTCTCTGTAATCTGGTCTCCACTTCCACTATTTGACTACAACTATTCTTGCCAATTTCACCAGTGGACACTTCTTTAGTAGATAAGACTGGGACTCTGGAGTCAGTTGGCTGGGTTTGAATCCTCAGCAAATTTTCAAGCGTTGTGCTCATCACTCTACTCATTTGTACAATAGTGGTACTAATGCCCAGACACAGAGTTGTGAGGAATGCATACATTAATATAAATAAAGCACACAGCACTATTGCTGGCATATAACTAGTGCTGGGCAAATGTTTGTTACTAGTGCCATCATTATTACATTACCTACATAATCTACAAAAATGAACAATGCTAATTTTTTTTCTTAAAATCTTGAACGACTCCTTTGACAGTACTCTGTACAATTGCTCTTCAGTATTTCTTGACCTACCCCTCTTCTTCATCTCACTGTCACCTGTTTTTTGGCAGGACTTCAGAGTTTTTTGTATGAAATTCTGTAAGATTCCTAATTCGTCTTCCTGTTTCCAGATTTCCCACTTTCAACCCATCTCCATGCAGCACACTACACTCATCTTTGTAACAGTCAAACTGGGTCACATTACTTCCCTAATTAAGACCAGACCTTTCAAAAGCTATTGATTTCTTATAGAATAATAGTCCCGGTTCCCTAAGTGTCATCATGGAAGAGCCCATCTCCTCTCTCTCACCACCAATATCATTTCCAATCACCAACCCTCCAATTTGTGACTACTTACAATTCCCCCCAAATTTCCCAGTTTATTTGCCTGTGTACCATGCACATACTATTTCATCTCCCTGGACTAGTTATTTAACTGTCAGACTCCTACTCATCTTTAAAATGTTTGACCCAAGAATCACCTCTACTGACAAGTCTGCCCTAAGATAAAAAATCCCAAGTTGCTGAACATTCCTCTCCGTTGTGCAACCAGTTAACACAAAATTTTTATAACCCGTTAGCTGAAATTTCTTACAAGCTCAACTACTCCGCAGGATTTGGGTGGAAGCTCTTAGCACAAGCAGAGGAATAACTCTTGGAAAAAGAGTGGGAAACAGGAGTACCTCTAGTTCCAGAACAACACAGAAGAAAATGAGAATATAGAGATTTTGAGTTGATGAAAAAAGCTATTTTTAAATAGAAGATAGCAAATGAGTCAAAATGTAGGCTACATAGAGCACATATCATGTAAAATGCAAAATCATTTATCTAGTTGCCTGTTTTCCAAACTGGTCTGTGAGATCCTTAAAATCAGGAAATAATAAGCCTTGGATACAACCTATCAGTATCTGGCACATAGTAAATGCTTAATATTTGCTGAATGAATAAATAAATGAATTCGTTTCCATAATCTGAGTTGAGGTCTATATGGCACATTTTATGAAAACAAAAAGAAAGCTCTTTTCTGGCATGAGAAACAATAACACCCCATCTTTTCCTCCCCCAAATCAAACACAGTCATTACAGATAACAAACAGTAAATCATGGTTCTATTTCTGCAAAAGTTAGAAATGTACAATTATAAATTTCATAATTCCCCAAACGTAAGTAAATTACCTATTTGGCCAGCAATGACAGGAGGTCTAACAACTAAAAGTATCAGTTTATCAAGCAGAAGATGAAGAAATCGGACCACTGGTTCCAACTGAGATGAATTCAGTGCTGAAATACTGCTCTTCAGTTCATTTTCTAAGTTATTTTCCATGATTCGCATGTCTCCAATTCGGACTGGGAACATGTGTTCGTCCAGAGCATTAACCAGAGCAAAAAACTTGTCAAGATAAGGATCCTAAAACAAAGAATGAACAAAAGCACTATAACTGGATATTCCTCAAACTTTGGACCACTAAAATAAAATAGCTCATATGAATCAGTAATACAAAAAGTACACAAGTATATATGGACATTGTTTCCAATTAAACACTACCTCTGCTCTCATTTATCATTGTAAAGTGGCCATTTCGAACGCTATTGAGTACTCAAGAACTCTGATATGAATTAAGGATTTTTTCCCCCAATGTGAATCTGCCTAATTGTTTTAGAACTTAATTATTGTGCAGCTCTGTTAGTGCATGGCCTGTGCCCATTATTAATTTATTATCTCTCAGCTCCATCCAAAGCCACCATCTTTGCCACGTTTTGTAACAGTGGAGCTAGACCCTTCAAACTGTGTTTCTCCTTTGCCAGCTAGCCTGTGGTCTGGCTCTGACAATACAGGGTGCAGGAAACAGCCTTCCTTCCTCCAGTTTGTTTCCTGACAGCGGCTAGCAGATGTGAATGCTGGGGCTCAGAGGTGAGGGACATGGCAGCAGCATTCACAACAGCCAAGGTGGCTCTTTTTGCTCCTCAGCAGGTGCCCTCCACACCACAGCAAGGCAGGCAATGTGTTCCTGCAGCAGTAGTGTTCCCTCCTCAGGGGTCTGATTCGCAGCCTTCAGGATCCTCCTCCAGGTTTCTAAGTTCCTTCCTTATCACTTTCTACAACTGCTATCTCCATTACAATCACAGAATTTTCTTTTACCCCATTAGAAATGAATCACCTTTAACCCAGGTAACAATTATTTATATATAAATTGTCCCCATTCAAATTAATGGCAGCTTCCATCTCCTGACTAAATCCTGACTGCTATTATTTAACCTCCTTCTACACTAACAGAACTACAGTCTTATTTTAAAGTAATCATGTGCCCAGTCCCAGGGTAGGCGCTTGCTCTCTCAGCTGCTTTATGCCTCATCATAACCACGTGTACAGTTCTGACCAAGAGATGTGAGCAAAAGTCTGTGGGAACTCTGGGAAGACTTTTACTTAGTTAACAATGAAAATAAATTTGAAGACAGTAATGCTGAAAATCTTCATTCACATGTATAGTTCTAATATTGTTCTATTTTGATATGTATGTTTTAAATAAAAAATTACCGAGTTCTAACTATATATTTCTCCAGTACATTTCACATAGCTATAAACAAAGTATGAAAACATCCGAACTGGAGAGTGTTATGCTAAGTGAAATAAGCCATACAGAGAAAGACAGATACCATATGGTTTCACTCTTAGGTGGATCCTGAGAAACTTAACAGAAGACCATGGGGGAGGGGAAGGAAAACAAAAAAAAGGAGGTTAGAGTGGGAGAGAGCCAAAGCATAAGAGACTCTTAAAAACTGAGAACAAACTGAGGGTTGATGGGGGGTGGGAGGGAGGGGAGGGTGGATGATGGGTATTGAGGAGGGCACCTTTTGGGATGAGCACTGGCTGTTGTATGGAAACCAATTTGACAATAAACTTCATGTATTGAAAAAAAAAAAGTATGAAAGCATCTTAAGAAGGGCATCTGGGTGGCTCAGTCAGTCAAGCTTCCAACTCTCACTTTTGGGTCATGATTTCACAGTTCATGAGTTTAAGCCCTGCGTTGAGCTCTGCGCTGAAAGCATGCAGGCTGTTTGGGATTCTCTGTCTCCCCCTCTCTCTGTCCCTCCCCTGCTCATCTCTGCTCTCTCAAAAATAGACATTTTTTTTAAAAACAACAACATAAGAAACATTATTGTCTTCAATTGAAAAAGATAATACATGATGAAACATACAGAATTACAAAAATTTATAAAATCTTGAGTATTAGTCATCAGGACTGTGAATGCCGAATGCCACAAAGTAGATACTTCCATTTTATCTTCCCCTACACTCTATAGATTCTAAATCATCTATATATTTTGCCTAAAATCCTTCTTTGTCACTTAAGACAACACATGTATCTGCCTCCAAAAAACAAAGGTAGGAGTTAAAGATAAATATGCTATCAACTCTAAAAGGAGAAAACTAATAATGATTATAGGACTTTAAAAAACATGAAAAATACTGTATTTTTATACTTACTAGGATACTATTAAGGGAAAGAATATATTTCAACAGTATACTAGAACACCAATCTTAATCATTATCAGAAGAGTAAGGACTATAGGAAACATAGAACATATCCAGTATCAGAAAAGGAAAAATTCTCCTGGAGCCATTCTTTTACTGGGTTCTACCTGTATACTGCTAAATAAAACCTATCTACTACTGTTTTTTGTTGTTGTTTTAAAACTTAATATAGAAATGCTCTGTCTTATTTTTCCCAATTTCACTGCAGAAAAGAGTTCACTAGCAAGGTTAAGACTGCTACCATTTGAAAGGACAGCTTACACAGTTGGCTCTTGGCTGGCATCTCAGAACTTGGATTTCAAGAGAGTTCCAACTGTTAGGGGATGATGGCTCACCATACCTAAATTGTTTGGGCAGACAATATGGTTTATGCTGAAAATGTGTTTTCCTTATGGTAATGAAGAATTCTGGTATGTGATAGCCAGCGGGTACCTATGTTACAAGCCTACAGTAAAAACCCTGGGAACTAAGTCTCTAATGAATGAGCTTCCCTGGTATACATTTCAAATGTGCTGTTTCAACTCATATGTGACCACTGGGAAAGGACTCTTGGAAGCTTGTGCTTTGTTTCCTCTGAACTTGACATCTTTTCCCTTAGCTGATTTTATTTTGTATCTTTCACTAAAATAAATCATAGCTATGAATATGGCTGTATGCTGGGTCCTGTGAGTTCTGCTAGAAAATCACCGAACTTGAAAGTGGCCTTGGAAATCCCCATATACCACCCCCTCCCTTTTCAAGTTGGATTCCATTTTCAACACTTGCCTCTTCTCACTCTTACATTTTCTCCCTGGAAAAACACTCACCAGTATAGTTTCAGCTATCACATTTATTCTGTCACCTCCAATGCTAAACTCGAACTTAATTACAACTGCCTTGGGATATTTTTATCTGAAGTACATAGGCACTTCAAACTCAACAGGCTCAAAAATAAATTCACTATAGCTCCAGAAGCATCTTGATTATCTCCCAAATCTCTCTTAGCATGCTACCAAATTTACTTCTCTGATGTTTCCTATTTAGGTTAGAAATCACCATCTACCTAGACCCTCAACTCTATAGCATTAAAAGTCCTTCACAATCTGTAACTAGCCTAGTCTTCTATTCTCATCTATCACGATTTCCCATGCACTATAAATTACATTCACACCAGATTACTTGCCTGTCCTTGAATAAACTACTATCTCTTTGCACATGCTTTTTATCAACTGAGTAGCCCACTCTCTCTCTGTATGGTAAATGCCTACTTATCAATACAGTATCTCAGTTCCCAGCAGAACAGACAACTCTCCTCTTGAAAGGATTTCGTTCATATATCTAACACAGTCATAATTTTATTGTACTGTAATTATTTTTACATTTTCCCCTATTATACTGTAAGGTCTTTGAAGGAAAGTTTCTTTCCTTGACAGGTAACAACATCCCCGACTTTATGGAGCTTACAGCCTAATGGGGAAAGAAACAATAAATAAATGCATAAGTATGTATACATACATACACACGTACCACACACACACACACACACACACACACACACAGGAAAGAAAGCAAAAGTGCAAGAGAGTACAGGTAAGAGCCAGAAGCAGTAGCAAGTGCAGGTTAAGACGATATGGAATGATGGGGCTGCTATGTTTAAAAGTCTCCAGAAAAGGCCTAAGGTAAGCAGAAGCCTTGTTGAAAAGAAGTGCATGTCAGGAGCAAAGTATTCCAGCTAGAGAAAGAGTAAACATACCAGACTTTGAGAAAAGCCTGGTATATTTCAGATCTATAGTGAGGAATATGGAGCAAATGATCCCTAAGAACCCTTTCTCTTAAATTATCTGAGTCTATGAGGAATAAAATGAGTTGGATGATGGTTTTTCAACTCTAATTCTGCAACACACCAGAAACTTAACAAAAAAAGTCACTTAATTGTTCAAAATGAAGTTGATGACATTTTGAAAAGCAAAAATTTTGCTTGTGTTGATATTAAATGACATTTTGTTGATTCCTTTAAAAAGTTAACTTCTAAATCTTACATTCCTGATATATAGTCCCATAATTCTTACAACAGATAACTGTACTAAAACTGACTTAAGTACTAGATAATATATTCTATTCATCATTCAAGTGAAAATTGATCATATAAATTATTAAAACTTACTTGTGTATGGATAGATGAAACAGCAACAACTTCCACATTAAAAACACCTTTGTGATTATCTACCCATTTCATACCAGGTAGAGGAACCTGTAAGATATTAAATTTAATGATCACAGATACTTAAGTTGATAAGATATTCTGAAAACAAAAATTGTAACACCTCAATGAGAAAAAAAATACCATGGAAATCTATTTATATGCACTGTAAATAAATGTAAAACTTACATTTTGTTCTTATTACAAAATTATGTTTTCTACAAGAGAATTAAAAGACTCAAGGAGCAAAAAAGCAGAAAATATGCACTCAAAATGCTATCTTCCCAAAGATATATCCTTTTATATCATTCTAAATCTTCCTCTGTGCATATATTTATATACACCCTACCTTTGCATAAATATGTACAATATATAATGCATAATATAGAATATAAAACATTATTTTAAACCTATTTTTCAAATATCACATTGTGAATCGCTTTTCATGTCAATAAATTCATATCTACAATATCTTAATGGTTTGTAATATTCTGGTTTTTTCTTACGAAAACTACTATTTTGTTTTAATGGAGCTGTAAAATATTTACAGCAACAGAATTCTGTTGTAAGGAATAGAAAACTTTTCTTTTGATGTAAATTGCTAGGAATGTTAATTTAAATTAGATCATAAAAAGTATTTTTAAAAAGACAGTCAGTACATTATTTCTCTCTATTCCTCCTGCTAAGTACGGCTAAAAACCCTGAACATGATACACAAAACGCTGAAAGGTGGAGATAATGCAAATGGCTAGTGACCTCAGGATGTGAGGAAACAGAAAGTAGTGTTTCCTTGGTTTTATTATTGCTTCACAGATCCTGGACTAGCCCCTAGAGAAGATGGCAACCCGGAAATGCCGAAAGAAGCAGAGAAAAACAAGCTTCAAGAAGAGCCTGCTCTCTCTAATCAAAGCCAATAATTGCCCTACTCTGGCCAAACACATGGAAACAAGTTGCAGCCCCACTGCCCCCAACCCCACCCTCAGCCGCCACAGGCTGAGTAGAGAGCCCAGGTGTCCGTCCACCCTCGGCTGACTGTAATAAGGTGCCCAGATTCCCTTAGCACATTGGGTGGTATTAGAAAAGACGGAGATGGAAAGCCCGGTCTCAGTCCGGTGGTAAAAAGTACCACCTCCAAATGGGTGTCAGTGGAATCCAAGCAAGGAAGGAGCAGTACCAAGGTGCCCTTCCTCTTCGCATAGAGAGGTATCTGCGCAGGTCTAGTGGGGAACCTGAAATCCTACTTCTATCCAATAAGCATCCTCAACCCACTGCAAAGTGAGGAATGTGGACTTTTACCTGTGGCATGAATGTGGCAATAGCGCCTCCCCCTACTGCTAAAACAGAAGGCTTAAATAAGATCTGAGATCACAATAATACCCAAGATGTCCAGGTTAGAATAAAAAATCTTGCATCATACCAAGAACCAGAAAAATCTCAAATGAGAAAAGGCAATCAACAAACACTAAGATGACACAGGTTGGACAGATTTGACAAGGATGTTAAAGCAGTCATCATTAGAAAATAAAAGCTGTGGGGCGCCTGGGTGGCGCAGTCGGTTAAGCATCCGACTTCAGCCAGGTCACGATCTCGCGGTCCGTGAGTTCGAGCCCCGCGTCAGGCTCTGGGCTGATGGCTCGGAGCCTGGAGCCTGTTTCCGATTCTGTGTCTCCCTCTCTCTCTGCCCCTCCCCCGTTCATGCTCTGTCTCTCTCTGTCCCAAAAATAAATAAAAAAACGTTGAAAGACAAAAAAAAAAAAAAAAAAAAAAAAAAAAAAAAAAAAAAAAAAAAAAAAAGAAAATAAAAGCTGTAACAAGGAATTACAAATATCTTTGAAATAAATGACCAAAAACAGAAAGTCTTAGGGGAAAAAATGTTTTAGAGATTCTTTCCCATGGTTGCATTTTCTTTTTTTTACCATGTGTAGAAACGAAAACCAATTAAAATCAGTCCTCTTACAAAATTCAACATTATGTAGGTAAGAAATGCAATGTCTCTACTGAGGTAAGTAACACAGGTTTTGAAACTTTTGTAAAAGAAAGATGGTAAGGTAAATTGGAACTGCTCAAAGCAAAAAATTAGTACTAGCTCTTTCAACCCAAAACATTTGCTTTCAGCTTAAAAACACAGAATACACAAATAAAATGTGAACACATACTGCTTTAAAAATAGTGGTTCTTAAAGTCTGATCTGAGCATGAACAGCATAAATATTACCTGGGCACTTGTCAGAAATGTAAATAATCAAGCCCCAACCCAGACCTCCTGCATCAGAAACTCTGTGGAGTAAGGTTTAACAGTTGGTGTTACAACAAACTCTCCAGGTGATTTTGATGCATGTGAAGTAAGAACTGCTGTCTTAAAACTCTTACAAGCAGTGCAGCAAATAGGAATCCCATAATAGTAGCAAACACTGCTTTAACACTTTTGATGTGGCACCATTCTAAATGTTCTACAGACTACTATCATCAACATAGCCCTTTATTATAAGCATTAATTATTCTCAACTTACAGATGAGAAAATTCAGGCACAGAGAATATTTAGTCAGCTCAGTCTGCCATAACAAAAGATCATACATTGGTGTGGCTAAAACAACAGTTATTTTCTCACAATCTGGAGACTAGAAGCCCAAAATCAAGGTGCAACATGGTCAGTTTCCGGTGAAAACCCTTCCAAGCTCCCAGACGACCACCTTCTCACTGTGTCCTCACATAGCCAAAAGAAAGAGTATTCTGATGTCTCTTCTTTTTAAGGCACTAATCATGAGGCCCACCCTCATGACCTCATCTAAAACTCATCTAAACCTAATTGCCTCCCATCGGTCTCATCTACAAAACCTATCACATTGGGGTTGTATATGAATTTGGGGGTTACATATGAATTTGGGGTTTGCAGTGGGAAGATGAGGTGGGGATTGGGGAGACATAATTCAGTCCATAACAGAGAAATTAAGAAACTTATCTGAGGTTACACAACTAATAAATGGTGAGGCCACAGTGAAATCCTGAAAATAACTATATACTACCTTTCAAAAGTATATGAAATTTAAAACAACAATAAAAACTTCCACAATCCCTTACCCTTTGAAAGTTAACCTTGGTAAACTTGATATGTATTTTCCAAATTATTTCCCGCAAAATTACTGATGTGTATCTGATATGTGAGTTTGGTTGTCATTATACTGTTTGTTTTTACATTTGTATTATAAACATCCTATTGGGATATTGAAATCCATATTACTCTTCTTAACTACTGCGCCATTGTATGGATGTACAAAAATTTAATTAAATATTAAACTCTTGGGGCACCTGGGTGGCTCAGTCGGTTGAACATCTGACTCTTGATTTCATCTCAGATTATGATCTCACATTCATGGGATCAAGCCCTAAGTCAGGTTCTGCACTGGTTGTGGGCCTGCTTAAGATTCTCTCTCTTCCTCTCCTTCTGCCCCCCACTTTCAAAAAAGATACTAAACTCTTCGGTGATCCATGTAACTTTCCTTTTTGCTGATACCAATAGTCCTATAATTTTTTTCCTTCTTTTCAGAAAGAAACATATTTATTAAAAATATTACACAGTCATACACTGTCTACCTCCATGTTAATACTTAAATACATCTCTGCTGACATGTCATGTCCTGACAATGCCTGATACAACCTGGTGTGCTCTTTGTAAAAATGAGGACACAGATGTATCAAGTGCATTCAACTAATGTAGTTAAAACTAATGAGTTACTCAGGATGTCACAGATTTAGTCAATCTCTAACCTAGGTTAGAGATACCCAGGGAACTCGGTCAAATGAGATATTAAAAATACTTTTTTAAAAGTTTGCTAAGGGGGGGCGCCTGGGTGGCTCAGTCGGTTAAGCGTCCGGCTTTGGCTCAGGTTGTGGTCTCGCGGTTTGTGGGTTCAAGCCCCGCGTCAGGCTCTGTGCTGACAGCTCAGAGCCTGGAGCCTGCTTTGGATTCTGTCTCCCTCTCTCTCTGCCCCTCCCCCGCTCATGCTCTGTCTCTCTGTCTCTCAAAAATAAATAAACATTAAAAAAAAAATTTTTTTTTTTTAAAGTAAAAAAATAAAAGTTTGCTAGGTTATATCCTTTACTGCATGTTGGTGGTGGTTCACTGCAAAATGGCACTCAGGCTTTGGAATGGGAGTGACTATGGCTGCATCTGGCAAATAGGTTTGTATTTCACAGCCCAGAGCCCTCTCTCTCCACATGCCAGTGAAATGCCTGTCCTACCCCTGTGGGGGAGTGGGAGGAGGAAGATTCAAAGAAATGGCCAATGTTTCTGTGGGGGAAAGAACACAGCAGATATTCATCACTGCCAAATGACTAATCACTTCGGGAAACTTTGGTCTCAACAAAATTTCCATTTTTTAGTTTTTGCTAATAACAACAATCCTGCAACTTTTTTATACTGAATTCAAACAACACATATTTACTGAAGTCTCTACACAGTTTTCTGGGTACTAGAGTTCCATTGTAAACATGTCTGCTCTCAGGGAGCTTACCCACCATTTCTTATAGAGAAAAATAAGGAAATAAATAAGATAATTTCAGATAGTGGTAAGTATTAAGTAAACAAAATTGTATTAAAAATGATGGAGCGTATCAACAATGTGGTGGAGGAAAGGGCTGGAAATTCATGGAGTCAGACCTCTCTGAGGAAGTGCTATTTTATATAAAGTTCAGATAATGAAGAGAATCCAGCCATGTGAAATTCAGGAAGACGAAAGAGAAAATTCAAAGGCCTAGAAGCAGGAAAATATTTGGAAGAAGGTATAAGTACAGAAGAAGGGGCTCAGTGATGGTAGAAGGTGATGTTAAAGAGACAGAAAAGCTCAGATCATTCAGAGATTTGGAGGTCATGGAATACAAATCTAGATTATATTCTAAGTACAGTGAAATGCCAGCAAAATATATAAACATCATATATGATCATAAAGAAACACTAAAGCTTGGCAATATCATGCTGAATGAAAAAAGCAAGTTCCAGAGGATTCTATACAGCATAATAACCTTTTCATTAAATTCAAAATATAAGCAAAGTAAAATGTATTCTCTAAATACACATACACCTCAGTTATAAAGTAGGTTTAAGGGGTGCCTGGGCAGTCAGTCAGTTAAGTGTCTGATTCTTGATTTCAGGTCAGGTCATGATCTCACTCATGGCCTTGGGACTGAGCCCTGTGTTAGGCTCTGCGCGGAGTATGGAGACTGCCTGAGACTGACTCTCTCTCTCTCTCTCTCTCTCTCTCTCTCTCTCTCTCTCTCTGCCCCTCCAGTGCTCACATGCACTCTCTCTCAAATAAGTAAACATTTTTTTAAAAGTAGTTTTAAGGGGTGCCTGGGTGATTCAGTCAGTTAAGCGTCTGACTCTTGATTTCGGCTCAGGTCATGATCTCACGGTTTGGGAGTTCAAGCCCGCACTGGGCTATAAACTGGGCAAGGAGCCTGCTTGAGATTCTCTCTCTTCCTCTCCCTCTGCCCGTCCTCCACTTGTGTACTTGCGCTCTCTCATTCTCTCTCTCTCAAAAAAAAGTTGTTTTTAAGAGGCCAGTTTTCAGGGGTGCCTGGGTGGCACAGTTAAGTGTTCAACTCTTGAGCTTGGCTCAGGTCATGATCTCACAGTTTGTAATTTCAAGCCCCGCACAGGACTCTGCACTGATGGTGCAGGGGCCTGCTTCGGATTCGGTCCCTCCCTCTCTCTGCCCCTCCCCAGCATGTGCTCTCTTTCTCTCTCAAAACAAATAAATAAACTTAAAAAAAAAGAAAAAGAGGCTAGTTTTCAAAACAACATGAATGCACTTTAAAAAAAATGGTTAAAATGGTAACTTTTTATGTATATTTTACCACAGTTTTTTTAAAGACTAGTATTTTTTTTTTTTTAATTTTTTTTTTTTTTCAACGTTTATTTATTTTTGGGACAGAGAGAGACAGAGCATGAACGGGGGAGGGACAGAGAGAGAGGGAGACACAGAATCGGAAACAGGCTCCAGGCTCTGAGCCATCAGCCCAGAGCCTGACGCGGGGCTCGAACTCATGGACCGTGAGATCGTGACCTGGCTGAAGTCGGACGCTTAACCGACTGCGCCACCCAGGCGCCCCAAGACTAGTATTTTTATAATTACGGGTTATTCTTATGTGGAATAGGGGACAAGTACAAAAATGATGTGAATTATTATCACTGTTCTAGCTCTGGATTAGGTAGTAGATTCATGAGTGTTTATTATTTTATTAAATAAAAAACCAATAAATTGAAAAGCCTAACTACACATATATGTGTAAACACTGCTGAGTTTTAAAACATCCCTAATGTTGATTTTTGCATACCTACACAAATATATTTGTAAGTTAAATACTCAGACATATAATTCATGAGATTTTTAAAGGGTATGTATATTGTTTCATTGTGACATATTTCAGGCAAAAATAATCAAACAAACCTTTTTTTCTTTTTTTTTTTTTTTTTGAGAGAGAGAGAGAGAGGGAGAGAGGGAAGGGCACAGGGAGAGGGAGAAAGAGAGTCTCAAACAGGCTCCAGGGCCAACACGGAGCCCCATGAGGGGCTTGATTTCAAGACCATGAGATCATGACTTAAGCTGAAATCAAGAGTCGGATGCTCAACTGACTAAGCCACCCAGGTTCCCCTCAACCAAGTCTTAAAAGTCCAGGTGATTATAATGAGTGCCCCAGGATGAGTACGACAGTCCCATGGACAGAAAAATCTGGTGACAGATTGCCATGCGTGCCCATGCATCAATCGATGAATTTTATAAGCATGAATTTGTTATCTAGACCTCAATAAACACTGATCCTGAAACCTGATGACACCAAACTGAGGTAAATTCTCCAGAATACCATAAACAAACACTGTTGAAACACATTCATTGATTAGGCTTTTCTCTCAACATGATTCCTACAGTATTCAACAAAAATGAGTACAATTTTGGACATTTTATGTTTGAGATATCCTGGCAAAGGTATCAATAAGCGTTTTAACTTACTAGACAAATAAAAATGGATGAGCAGAGATGCAGATTTAGGATTCATCAACTAACAGCAGAAGTCAAGAGCATCGTGATTTTTGTGCAAGTTGTATACTACATCACTCTATGAGTACTGTTCACATAAAAGGCAGTCAGTGGTCCTGACAGAGAAGAACGCTTACAGATTCAGAGTGAAAAAAAACATGAAAATTCAAAGGGGAAAACAGGTTAAAACCCAAATGATATGAAACAAAGCCACACAAAGATTTACCTTCCTTTTTACCCAATTTTAAAAAGAAAATGATCCCCTTATGATTGAAAATGATCGAGACAAGTATCATAAAGTAATAGTGTGCTGGTTACAGAAATTTGTTTATTACTATGTAAACTTAGATGGCAAGCTTCACATTCTAAGGCCCAAAAACCAGTTGAAGTTAATACATATTGGGAAGGTCTCTGACCTTCTGAATCAAAGAGAGCTCCACCATAACCAGGAAAGTAGATACAAAATTGCATGAAGCAATTATCTGTAAAAGCTGAATGTTTGTTTATTTTATGTTTAATTATTTTTTATTTTTATTTATTTTATTTTTAAATTTACATCCAAGTTAGTTAGCTATACTCCAGCAATGATTTCAGAACTAGATTCCTTAATGACCCTTACCCATTTAGCCCATCCCCCTCTCCAGTAACCCTCTGTTCTCCATGTTTAAGAGTCTCTTATGTTTTGTCCCCTCCCTGTTTTGATATTATTTTTGCTTCCCTTCCCTTGTGTTCAAAGTCCTCTGTGTCTTAAAGTCCTCATATGAGTGAAGTCATATGATATTTGTCTTTCTCTAATTTCGCCTCGCATAATACCCTCTAGTTCCATCCATGTAGTTTCAAATGGCAAGATTGTAAAACCTGAATGTTTGAATAATGATCTCTCACTTGGTTTAAATTCAGCACTAAAACTAACAATACATACTGTTCTTTTTTTTTTTTAATTTTTTTAACGTTTATTTATTTTTGAGACAGAGAGAGACAGAGCATGAACAGGGGAAGGGCAGAGAGAGAGGGAGACACAGAATCTGAAATGGGCTCCAGGCTCTGAGCTGTCAGCACAGAGCCCGACACGGGGCTCGAACCCACGGACCGTGAGATCATGACCTGAGCCGAAGTCGGACGCTTAACCGACTGAGCCACCCAGGCACCCCTATACTGTTCTTTAAATATAATAATAACGACTGAGCCACCCAGGCACCCCTATACTGTTCTTTAAATATAATAAGAAAGCTAAGAATATATACTGTTTTTGTTTTTATAATTGTTTTTAAGATTATTTATTTTGAGAGAGACAGAGACACTGTGAGCAGGGAAGGGGCAGAGAAAGAGGGAGAATCTGAAGCAGGCTCCATGCTGTCAGCTCAGACTCCACACGGGGCTCAAACACATGAAACCATGAGATCATGACCTAAGCCGAAATCTAGAGTTGGACGCTTAACCGACTGAGCCACCCAGGTGCCCCTATACTGTTCTTTTAATGCTGTAATTAAAAAATACAAAAGTTTTGATCACTTAATCACATATCAATCAGCTATACGTCTATCGTTAAATCCAAACCATGACCATATTCTTTATGTTATATATGAGCGTATATACACAGCATAGTAGCTAGAAGAAAATCATCAATCTCCCTTTAGAAAGTTGACCTCGTATTTGCAAATCAAGTAAGTAAGAATAAGTACATAATTTCCATAAAATCAATTTTCTTTTAAAATATTTCCTTTTGAAATATATAATGCTACCCCTGGCAGAAGACTACCTTATTTTACTGAGGAGATGTGTTCCTGGAAAATCGAATGAAAGATTTGGCAGGGGATGAAAGGCAAGGAGGAAGGAAGGAGTCATATTTCTTTCCTACTGTCTTTATCCATTCATTTAAAAAATACTTATTGACTGGGGAGCTTGGGTGGCTGAGTCAGTTAAGCAACTGACTTTGGCTCAGGTCATGATCTCACAGTCTGTGAGTTTGAGCCCTGAGTTGGGCTCTGTGCTGACAGCTCAGAGTCTGGAGGCTGCTTCAGCCTCCCTCTGTCTCTGCCCCTCCCTGCTCATGCTCTGCCTGCCTCTCTGCCTCTCTCTCTCTCTCTCAAAAATGAATGAACATTAAAAAATAAAATACTTGGGGCGCCTGGGTGGCGCAGTCGGTTAAGCGTCCGACTTCAGCCAGGTCACAATCTCGCAGTCCGTGAGTTCGAGCCCCGCGTCGGGCTCTGGGCTGATGGCTCGGAGCCTGGAGCCTGTTTCCGATTCTGTGTCTCCCTCTCTCTCTGCCCTTCCCCCGTTCATGCTCTGTCTCTCTCTGTCCCAAAAATAAATAAAAAACGTTGAAAAAAAAATTTTTAAAAATAAAATAAAATAAAATACTTATTGACTGCCCATCATGAGCCAAGCACTATTCTAAGTACTTGAAGATACAGCAATGCACAAGAAAGACAAAGTCCCTAACTTCCTGGAATTTATACTCTGTAGACAATAAATAGATAAAGATATAAGAAGTATAAAGTCAATGATAAATATTATGAAGTCATATCAAAGTAAAGGGATAAAAAAGTGCTGGATGCTGCAATTTGAAACAAAGTTATCAGAGACGCCTTCTCTGAAGAGGTGGGATTTGAGTGGATGTCTGGATGAAATGAAGAAGCTGGCCTGGAGATGGGGCACCACCACCAGCACAGGGAAGTGCACCACCAGCACAGGGAAGTGCAAAGGGCCAGAAATGGGAATGTGCTCTTCATATAGAAGGAACAGCCAAGGCACTGTGCTCTCTGTCTGGCGCAGAGTCAGTGACAAAGAATAGTAAGAAAGGAGATCGGAGCAGTAGCCTTCTGTTGTCTTTGTGTGTGTGTGTGTGTGTGTGTGTGTGTGTGTGTGTGTGTGTGTGTGTTTTAAACAAAAACAATACAAATGTATTTGTGAATACTTGTATTTATTTTTTTTAATGTTTTTATTTATTTTTGACAGAGACAGACAGAGCATGAGTTGGGGAGGGGCAGAGAGAGGGGGAGACACAGAATCTGAAACAGGCTCCAGGCTCTGAGCTGTCAGGACAGAGTCCAATGCGGGGCTCAAACTCACGAACTATAAGATCATGACCTGAGCTGAAGTCGGATGCTTAAGTGACTAAGCCACCCAGGCGCCCCTATGAATACTTTTTGAGTTCTATTCTGAAAATAAATGCTACCAGGAAAACATTCCCAAGATATATATCAGACTAATCTATACAAACAGTTACATTCAAGGCACTCATATTAATAATCATCATGTAACAGTTCTCCCAAAAAGCACTTTGGTTTTTGAGTAGTGGCTACTGATTCTTGATTGAGGTTTTTCCAATGTTTTTGTTTAAGTCACATATGTCATCATCACAGTTGCTAATGGTTCTTGTATTACAAGTTTGTAGCTACTTTATCTTCACATACATGATTTTTAAAAATTTTTTTCACATACATGATTAATTACAAAAAGATTCTAAAAAATTAATTGGTTTGTTCTTTTTCCTCCAGACTTTCAGTGAAATGTTCTTACTTATTTAAAGCTTATGTTACGTTATGAAAATTCTCCAAATTTGCCTTTTCTTTAAGTTAATATTTCACATATTATTTTGGTTTTAAAATCAATATACTTATTTTAAAAGCTTCTAAGTATTCTATAGAGTAATTTTAACTATAGTACAAGATAATATTATTACTTCATTATCTACATACTTCTAGATAGAACAGCAAAGTCTTGTTTGAGAAAAACACTTCTGCAAAAAACTCATTCACTCCATCTGGAGAGTTTCACCATAAGAGATACTGACCTCAGGAGATAGTACAGAATAAGCTTGTGGTGGTTTTTCCAGTGAAACTGGTAGGCAAAACTGCCCAGTCTTTAATCGTCCATTCTGAAGCATTGGTATCCACTTTTAATTAAAAAGGAAACAATATTAAGTTAAATACATTTGCTACAAAAGTAAGTACTTGGAAAATCTGTTTTAAGAATTTGGAATGAGCCAAATTTGTCTCACAGCGCCAAACACCAAGGGGATTTAATTAAGTAATAATAGGTTTCATGATTCCTCTAAAGAAAAGCCTCCCTGACAATATTTTTATTAAGGAGCATTCCCAAAACATTATTACTAACTATGCAATATTTAAGCCAAAAGAGGTCCTTACTATCCAAGAAAAAGCTGGAGTAGAAAAAGGCCGCAAAGTCAATCCATTACACATGGCGGTAATAGTGTCAATGTATACAGGGAAAGGTTTGGTTGAATATGAATGCTGACAACAAAACTAAAAAGCATGAATTTATTTGGTTACATTTAGCAAAATCCATTTCATAGACAAAAAAATGAGTCAATTGTTAATTTTTCTCTTTTGGGTAGCAGCATGATTTTTCTGACAAAGTTGTGATAGCACATCATGATATCCTTCACCTCAGGTTTACGTTTGCAATTCAATCATAATGATTTTCAAATAATACTCAAGAGTTTTAATTGCTTTTAATTAAAGCCAAGAGCTTTAATAGCTAAGGGTCTCTTTTAATCATTTTACACTGAAACCATTCTCTTCTGAAGAACCCTTAAAATTAATATATTTATACTGTACTGTTTGATAAACACATAATAATCAGGACCAACACCTAAGTGTTTATACATGTTAATTAATTGCATTAATGAGTATTTTCTTATTACGATGACTCTTCCTAACCAATATGGGGAATCAAATAGGGAATACTCAACAATAATGAACACCAATTACATCTCAAGCATTCAAACTACTTTTAAGACTGAAAAGCTAAATATTAAACAAAGATATACTTACTGTATATCCAACAGGAGTTTCAAGAGGAGTATTTTGTTTTTGCTGACAACTAACATGATAAAAAGTAAAAAGCAAATGATGATGGTCAGTTAAAGTAGCAGGGAGTTTAACCTTGATTTCTTCATGAAAATCAGGAGACCTTCATACAAAAAAAAAAAAAAAAAAAAAACCAGATCAATAGTCAGTAATTTGTTCAAAATAAATAATTACTGCATTTGTATATTTGAGTAATTTTTAAATTAATTTCACAATTCATGCTCAATTTTTCTTCCAGTACAAAATATTTTTCTCTATTCCCAAACTGTATGTAACTAACTCCTACTTCCAGTTGAGGGAGTTGTCTTTGTTTCTGAACTTTCTCGTCTCATTTTTATTAATGGGCTGAGTGATCCTATGATTTGAAAATTCATTAATAATCACCACCTTGATGCCGAGATCTTCATTAGATGGGAAACTGTATAAATGAGGAGACTAGGGCAAGGCCTTCTATATTCTGATACGCATTACATAGAAAAGTAACAGGAGTTTTTGTAAGTATGTATTTTAAAACCATACCATAAAAAAACATTTTTCTATTATAGGAGTGACTTCATATTAAAGATTAATTTGTATTATCTTTTTGCAAAAAAGAAAAAAAACAAGTAGCTCTAGACAGCTTAGTATCAAGTTGGGCTCTCTATGGAATATCTTATATCAATTATTCCATTGCTAAAGAAACAGATGTTAAAACATAGACTAATGTATTAACTGCTCAGAAAAAAGGAAAAAAAAATAAAGAAAAAATCAGGGAACACCTATAAATTGCATTTGTCTCACAGTTTAGAAGTGTTCCCAGCCACTACACAAATACAATGAATATCATATTTGACCTAACCAATGGCATTTTCATCTCAATATCCATTGAGAGTGGTCCCTAGGAGCATTTTTATAAAAAAGCATTGCTGCTATTTATGATTTATGATTTAAAAGGGACAGAATCTTAGCATCCCAACCTTCCATATTCAGCTAGTATCTCTCAGTTACATTCAAAGAAAATATATCCAAACCATATGGCTCCAACTAATTAAAAGTGAAACCTTTCCCACCAATTAGGGTCCCCCCCCATGCTAATAAGTCTAATATCTTTCCATTTCAAATAAGTCTCAAAAACACTAAAAGTGTAGATCTGATCACAGAAATATTAGGTTAATGAAAATTTTAATACCCCCAAGAAAGATAAGTAATGGTAGCCATCTGAGAATTTGATGATTTTGGTGAATAAAAGATGCTATGTATCTTATTATTGACCTCGCTAATCACCACTAAATCATGAGAAAGTTGAATTTCCTCATAGTGTTAGAGAGTATTGTCATTTTAATTCCACGAATACTGAGAGCAACAAAAATAAAGATCTAGCTATAAACTGAGATACTTTAAGAAATTACTACCTTCTTCATCAATATCATTCCTAGTACTGAGTATTCATTTCTTTTCTGAAATCATACTATGTGAAGGCTTTTATGGAAAATTAAGCATCTGTGAGTTATTCATCAACAAGTACGTTTTAACTGTTCACCTTTTTAAGTATTGTATTATTTCTGTGGTGGTTTTAACGATATGAAAAAATAATTACCCTCAAAAATATATAATTTAGTAGAAATATAAATAAGACACACATATATCAATAGCAATGCTATAAAGCAGGGGTTGGCAAATTATGGCTACAGGTCAAATCCAGTCCACTGAATGGTTTTGTATAGCCCTACAGACTAAGAATGATTTTTATATTTTTAAGTAGTTAAAAAAATCAAAAGAATAACATTTCACTTGAAATATTACATGAAATTCAAATTTCAGCATCCATAAATAAAATGTTATTGGAAGACAGCCATGCCCATTCATTTGCAACTTCACTTATTGTCTGTGGCTCTTTTTGCACTACAACAGCAGGGTTCAGTAATTGCAACAGAGACCGTATGGCCCACAAGGCCTAAAACAAAACTACTGGGCCCTTCGCAGAAAATGTTTGTCAACCCCTGGTATACAGCATATAGCATATAAGATTAAGTGCTTCAAGAACAGAGCTGAACAGATTACTTCAAGTTTTGGATCAGGGAATTGTATTTAGGAGGAGATATATGATGTGGGCCTTAAAGAACAAATAGGAGTTGAATTAATAGAGGGAATCAGTATTATAATAGAAAAAGGGATCCAAGAAAAGCCCAGAAACAGGATACTTTAGCAATAAGGCAAAAAGAAAATCATCAAGATGTAAAAGATGATTGGATATTAGAGAAAAGAAGAAGGAAAGCAAGGATGTTTTAAATTTTGAGTCAAAAGAATTATGGTACCGTTAATAAAAATAATCAGACAGAGATAGCTTCCAGAAGAGAATCGGGGATAAATACATGGAAATTGAGAAGGCAGCCAAAAGAACATGCTTACTAGGCTACTAAAAATATATGTCTGCACCTCGGAAAGAAGGTTATGACTAAAAATAAAAAGTTGCGAAACAATCCACATAAAGATAAAAGCAGTAACATTTTCATTGAATGTAACTCTGAGAAACACATATAAGGTTATTTATGGAGAGTATAGTGTAGAAAAAGAGGGTCAAGAGTGAAACTGTAGTGTTTTGTATGGAATATCTATTCTCAAAAAAAAAAGGAAGGAAGGAAGGAAGGAAGGAAGGAAGGAAAGAAAGAAAGAAAGAAAGAAAGAAAGAAAGAAAGATTAGAATAATTGCTACAGAAAAATAAACTGTCCAAAGAGATGGGAGGAAAGTGAGAGCGGGTCACAAAGGGTGAGAAACAATAAAGTTTTAAAGAGGGCAAGGAAAAACCATGCTACACAACAACACTGAAGAGAAGTTTTTGTTTTGTTTTTTAAGTATAGGAGACTTAAGTTTCTTTTTGACAGTAACAGATGGAGCCAGGGAAGTGGGGACTGATGGTACAAGAGAAGGGTTAACTGATGGAGTCGCACTCTGGAAGAGGAAGAATGAGACTGGTAGAAAGCAGAGATGAAAGACTCACACTGAGCCAGGTTCGGGCTCTGACTGCCCTTGAACCAGAAGGAAAGGCAGATCCATGCAGAGATAATCAGAGGTGAAGAGTAGACAAGTGGATGGTTCTCAAGTTGGATGGTCTCAAACCACTTAATAAAGTAGGAACGCTAAGAGTAAGGCAAAAAAAAAAATAAGTAGGAGCTAGAGAAAGAAGAAGAAAGGCTTAAAATATCTCCTGCCAAATGACAGAGGGTAAAAAAAGCGATGACAAGAAGATTACCAAAGAATGGTGGGGCCAAAAAGAAAATAAAGTAAAATGAATTACTGCAGTCCCATCATACAGATAAAATAACGTCAATTTGTGATAGTCCTGATCGGTACAATTTTGTGATTTTTCTCCAATAGCATTCAGTAATCAAAACAAAAACAAAAAAGAGAAGAGAAGAGAAGAGAAGAGAAGAGAAGAGAAGAGAAGAAAAGAAAAGAAAAGAAAAGAAAAGAAAAGAAAAGAAAGCAGAGATTAAAAGTTATCCAAAGTTAAGAATTTCTCAAAGAAGTAAAATGGAAGGGCACTAAATCAAAGTATTATTAGATGTTGAGAATACCACCAATTTAACTAATGGTTATAAGCTTAGTAAAGAGTTAAGTAAAACTACAAAGTGTCAAGGGGAAAATAACAGGGAAAGTCCAAAGGACCAGAGGCTACAATGATAATCAATAACAATATAATAAAAATGAAAGGGTCAGAGAATTTGATATGAAAGACCTTTTGTATATAAAGTCTAAATTTGATGTCTATAGAGAATATGCATCTACAGGCAGAAAATTATAACTCTGATGTCAGCTGTCTTGAATTTGCACATTCAGTGCAGCAAAGCATTTGGTAAACACACTAACGTGAGTGCTTAAAATGCCACTGAGAAGGGAGTAACTTCGAAAGAAATATTTGAATTCAGTACCTGTTATGATATACTACGGCTGTATAGGCTTCCTTTGAAAATTCTGAACAGCTAGATTTACCAAAGATTACCTGTAACAAATAACAGCACGTTGAAACTTTGTTGTAATAAATGCTGGATGTTCATATCTATGTAAGAATTTGTCTGATTTAATAACTACTGGAGAACAATGGGCAAAATCAGCCCAATGAAGAACAATGTGCCTACTGACGTTCATTAATAAATTCAATTGCTTAGCCGTAAATTTCTTTTCAACTATAGAACCATCTGACATTCAAACATTCAAAAAATTTCTACCCATTATATTTCCTTTTTCTTAAAGAAGGTGAAGAATTCATTTTAAAATCTGGGTGTAGCATATCATTTGGAATTTATATAAGAAATATGGTCTTAGAATAGTAGCATGTATCTACTATAAAATTGGTGGCTTTTCCACTAAAACAGTAATCATTCTGTAAGCCAAATATAAATTTATAAATGATATTTTAAAATCCTATTTTAGGTGAAGCTATGTATCCTTTGCTTCCAGTACTCCTTACAAGCTACCCTATTAAGAAGGAGGAGTGCCATTCTTATGTTCTTATATATATGTCTTAAAAATAAAAAATCCACCACATTAAAACAAATACTACTTTTGGAGAAGGTTTAAAGGTAAAGTAATTCAGTCTTGTATATCTGCCTCTGGCGTTCTAATAGCAATACTACGGTTAATTAGGGCAGCTGATAAGATACATGGCTTATCATTCCTATGTGAGACAGATTTGCAACGCTACCTACCCATAAATTAGCCTCTTATGTCTGGCCAGCCATCTCTACACATG
The DNA here is from genome assembly GCF_046562875.1 of Panthera onca. Classification (NCBI taxonomy): domain Eukaryota; kingdom Metazoa; phylum Chordata; class Mammalia; order Carnivora; family Felidae; genus Panthera; species Panthera onca. The sequence continues at coordinate 170,402,905 of NC_138346.1, read as the reverse complement.
CAGAAATAAGTACATGGACATATCATCGCACTTACATTAATACAACTGGTAAAATAACTCAAATTTTACATCTTATACAGAAGGATTAATTGGAACCATCCGCAATTAAAAAGAACTTTTTAACAGATTATTTGTGTTTCTTTTTGTGACACAAAAGATCCTTTTATTCACACAGATCCTTTCATTTTAAGGCTGTGTAAAAGTGTAATGACTATGACTCTCCTAGAGAAGTCTAATTTCACCAATTTCCAAGAATACATTGCCATGTTTTTATAAAATGTTGTTCCAATGCCAGAATTTGAATTTTATGATTTTATCACACCAACATTATATGATCCAAAAATTATCTTAGGATCCATTTGAGTAGTCCTTATTTTTTTACAGAATTAAGCAAAGACAATGTGTCTATGTTTCTATACTTGCAACCAGTCATAGGATAAAGATAAAAGCATTATATTTGCATATGACTAATAATACACAAGTGAAAGGAACACAGTATCCTCCCCATCCCCCACCCCGGCCACTGAGAAGATCCCATTTTTCACAAAGTAACTCATTTACTTTCATAACATGAATGACATAAAGTAGAAAGTGTTCCTTTTCTGACCTTGTGACATGTATATTTAACGATTCATCAACATGGACTGTGCATCAATTCTGTGACAGGCACTTTGGCAGGCATCAAGATATAGATATGAGTAAGACACGGTCCCTGCCCTCAAGGAGCTCACAATCTGGTAGACAAGATAAAGAAATAAACATATAATCTTAAAGTGATAAGGCCCATAAAAGAAATGAGAAGATGCTATGGTAGCACCAAAAGAGGGAGTGGCCTAACTGTCATTGTGGCTGGATGCAGCTGGGACTCCACAGAGGCCATATATGTGCTAAGACAAGGAAGAGTTTGTTAGGCAATCAACAGAAACAGATTATCTTACATATACTACATTTGTCATAAGCTCAATTCATATGGTAATTCACATATAACAAAGCATCTATTTTCACAATCCAGTACCTTTTCATCAACTGTGATAGTATATTCATTCTTTCAGCAGGAATAAAGAACTAGTAAAGAATATGAAATGCTAACTCCAAACCTCAGAAATAAATTCTACATTTATTAGCAAATACTTATTCACCATGTATTATATGCAAAGATCTGAAATAGCAGCCATAGAAGAATATAAAGATGCATAATTTGTGCTCGCTGCTGTCAAGATCTATACATGCTGATAAAACTGAGGCAATGGGAAAAGAGAAAATATACAGCTTTCCTAGTAAGTAGAAAATCAGAGGAATGCGATTTAATGACTGGCAGAGAAGGCTAAAATAAAACTGTTAACAATGCACCTATTCGTAAGCTCATTTTCATTCCATTAGGGTTCTCAGAGGTTGAACATCTATGGTGACAGGTGTCCCTCTATTCCATATGTTACTAACTTTAGTTGAGCTTAAAATCTACTTTCATGGAACTTGCATTGAGTAGTGTTCTACAAATCCTAAATGATAATTTGGGCAGTCAGGAATCTCTCCAGTCTGGCCTCAATCTACTATTTCTGACCTCTCTTACACTGCTCTGGCTCACTGGCAACTCGCCACTGTACCTCTGTGGAAGGACATTCTCCAACTTGAGTTGCTTTTCTTCCCCAGCTATCTAAGACCCAACGCCATCTACATTTTAACTATCTCTGGTTTTAGTTCAGATATACCTCCTCCAGGTGATACCTACCTATTACCTCAGCAAGACATTCTCTCCTACCTCTGTACACTTCTGCCTTTGAATCCCCTACAGCCGTCTTCTAATACTTAGCATATACCTTGGTTCTCAATATTAGCTGCAAAATGTAATCCCCTTAGGGAGATTTAAAAATACTGATATATGACTAGTTCCCACCCCCAGACACTATAATTTAATTGGAGTAAAATTCAGTCTGAGCACTGGTATTTTTAAAAGCTCCCTAGGTAAGTGTAATATGCACTATTACCAGAGTTTCTTAACAAAGATGGGAAGAATCATACATATTAGAATCACCTGGGGAGCATTTCAACCTATACCACAACCGCATATACTACCCATCACTTTCTACTTCCTTTGGCCTCTCATTCTCAAGGAGAAGAATCAGAATCACAGATGACAAGAGCAGAAAAAACATATCTGCGCTTTGTTAGAGTTACCTAGGTGATTCTGTTCTGATCCTTTCTTGAAAGTCACTATTTTAGAATTTTATGTGTTTATCCCATATCCTTTAGATTACAAGTCTTATTCATCTTTGTATCTCTGGGAGGGACTAGTATGTACTAAGTCCTCAATATTTAAGACTTCAATACGGAAGTGTTGAATCACTATATTGTCCACAGGAAACTAATATGAACTAATATGACACTATATATTAACTAACTAGAATTTAAATAAAAACGGGAAAAAAAAGACTTCACGGAAACTCATACTATCTGTTACAGGAAGTAATGCAGTTAGAAATTTGGTTTACAAGATCATTAATTTCCAGTTTAGAGCTGCCAATCAAGTAAAACAAAAACAAAAACAATGTCTATTTGAACCATACATGAACAAGAGGAAAAGTAAAGAACACTTCTTACCGGCATAGCATTGCTTGGATCCTCCCCATACATGAACTGTACTTTCACTGTTATATTTCTTGCAGAACCCTGACGATTGGCAAAGTTGAGACTCTGAGGGTATATGTAGAGAAGATTTCTGTAAAGGCAATAGTATGCACGATAGTAAATATATATCTAAAAACACTATGTATCACTGCAGGCCACAAAAGAAAGAGATGGAACAAATACTTCATTATTAATATATGCTAGCCACCATATATTTTCACATACAATGTTTCATTTAATTCTTACGGCAATCATTCAAATAGATAGCAATCAAATATACCCCAGTTTTGCAGATGAATTGAGGCCCAGAAAACTTAAGTGAGGTTCACACACAACTAAGTAAGCAGCAAAGCTGAAATCAGAATATAGGTCAGACTTCAAAACACATGTTCTTTCCTCTGCAAGAGACTTCTGGGAAATGAATGAGTAAGGACTGAATCATTATTAAGAAGTTAATAATGTATTATGTTAGCTCCTGCAAGCAGATATAAAAAGGATAACATTTATAGGCAAGACTTCTGTATATATATGATCAAGGACATAAGAGATATAACATTCCACATTATTTGTTCAAAAACATGTATGGACAATATGCTAGGTGTAACAGTTGCTATGAAATAATCACATATTACTCTGTATTTATTTTACTTCATGTCCAGTCCCTGCTTCTGCCACACAGAAGATAAATAATTCAAGAAAAGACACCAAAAGAGAGGGCTAAACAAATAAAAAGAAATAGAACAAGATTTACTTTACCTGAAGACTAGTACTGAGATATGATGAACAAGACTTCAAGTATAATAAAGTCCTGCTAATCAACTGCTGAAGCAATGAAAACACGTCAAAATTTTCCGGAATGTGGTAGGGCAATATAGAAATTCTAAATGAACACAACCTTTGACCTAACAAACCTGCCTCTAGTCTAAGGACAGAATTACACACATGTATAAATGGATGTGTTAAAAAAATTCACTACAACATTTTTTGTAGTAGAGAATAATTACAAATAATTATAAAGAAATATAATATGCATCAGTACTGTTCTAGCTAATTATATTAATATATATTAATAAGAGGGAATCCGATGGAGTCTCTAAAATGACAATGTGCAGCAACATTTATTGATGTAGAAAGAGATACCCAGCATGTTGGATAAAGAAAAAACGCAGGTTCCATAGCAGGATGTATAGTGGCATATCCTACTTACGGAAAATTGTGAAGAAATAATAGCTGAAAATTCCCCTAACCTTGGGAAGGAAATAGACATCCAGATCCAGGAAGCCCAGAGAGTTCCAAAAAAAGATGAACCCCAAAAGACTCACACCAAGACACATTATAATTAAAATGTTAAAAGTTAAAAAGGAGAGAATCCTGAAAGTAGGAGAAGAAAAACAATTTGTTACACACAAGAGAACCCAAATAAGACTATCAGCATATTGTTCAGCAGAAACTTTGCAAGCCAGAAGGGAATGGCATGATATATTCAAAGTGCTGAAAGAAAACACCTCCATCCAAGGACACTCTAGCCAGTAAAGTTATCATTCAGAAGCAAAGTAGAGACAGTCTTCCAGACAAGAAAAAGCTAAAGGAGCTTATCACCACTAAACTGGCCTTCCAAGAAATAGTAAAGAATCTCTTTAAGCTGAAAAGAAAAAGTGCTAATTATTAACAAGAAAACATGAAAGAATAAATCTCACTGGAAAGGTAAATATATAGTAAAGGTAGCAGATTAATCACTTATAAAGCTAGTATGAAGGTTAAAAGACAAAAGCAGTAAAAATAATTACAATAGTTAATTAAGGAATACACAAGATAAAAAGACATAAAATATGACATCAAAAATATAAAACATGGGAGAAGGGAGTAAAAATGAAGAACTTTAAAACTGTATCAAACTTAAGTTGTTATTGACTTAAAATACACTGTTCTAGATACAAGTTGTTATGTGCAAGCATCATGGTAACCACAAAGCAAAAACCTATTGTGAATACACAAAAGGTAAAGAAACCTAAGCATACCATTAAAGAAATTCATCAAACCACAAAGGAAGAAAGCAAGAAAGGGAGAGTGACAAACTACAAAACAACTGGAAAACAATAAAATGGCAATAAGTACATACTTATCAATACTTACTTTAAATGTAAATGGACTAAATTTTCCAGTCAAAAGACAGAGTGGCTGAATGGGTTAAAAACAAAAACAAGACACATCTACATGCTGCCTAAAGAGGCTCACTTCAGGTGTAAGGACACACACAAACTGAAAGTAAAAAAAGGGAAAAAGAGATTTCATGAAAATGAAACCAAAAGAAAGTTATATCAACAAAATGGACTCTGAAATAAAAACTATAATAAAAGACAAAGAAGGTCATTACATTGACACAGGGGGGTCAGTCCAGCAAGAGGAAAGTTGGTGGGGTGAGGGGAAAGAAAGGAGGGAGGAGAGAATAGATAAAAAGATACTTCTGGTTAACAGTGAAGGCTCTAGTTTCTTTTTTATACTTTTCTATTTTGTTTGAACTGGTGAGAACACATGACTTTCATAATTAGAAAAAACAATTTCCATGGGGGGAGAATAAGTGTATGTAACAAAAAGCCCACAATCTCAAAGTCACTAAAAACATGGAGAAGAGTCAGTTATTCTCTGAACAGTCAAAAGTATAAAAGACAAATGTGGAAATGTTACGATGATTTGTCAGTTTCTTAATCAAAAGAATTAAAGATCAAAGATGACTGACTATTACTAACCACTGAAGTCACCAAATAAAATCTGCACAGGAAATATTTATTGATTCTGCACACAACATCAGTACCGAGTTACATGCAAGGGAAATAAAGGAAAATTAAGAGTCCATTCCCTGGTCTTGAGGAACATATAATCTAATGGCACAGAAATGCCTATAAACAGACCACTTCACAATAATGTTGTGTTGTGAGAAAAGTTATGCAGAAGTTATGAGAGGAAGAGATACTTGGTTGACTGTGGGGAAGTCTTTCCATCTTCTACCTTCACAATATAGTTGTTGAAGAAATGGGATTATTTTTGTGTAAATTTTTCTTGAGGCTATAATTTGTTTGTATCCCTGTAGTGACATTTAACATATTCTTGTTTTCTATAAATTCAGAGTTGGATCAAGAGCCTTGGTTATATTTAGGCCTGAGGTTTTTTTTGGTAAGATCATTCCATAAATAGTACCGTGTCCTATCGGGAGGAAAATATCTCTTTTTGTGCAGTTAGATGGTGATCAATGCCTAAATCCATTAGCTCCATTAAGGGCTGCCAAAAGATAATACCCTCTCAGTCTTTATTTAATAGCTGGAATATCTCTATGAAGAGCAATTATCCTCATCTATTATTTGCTTAGCCAGTGAACCATTATGTATTATAGAGAGGAATAAATGCTGGACTCTTTTCCATTATTTTCCAGTTTTCAAAATAAGCAGTAGGTGCATTACAATCCTCTAAGAGAAATTAATTTTTTTTTTTTTTTTTAGCATCACTTATAAACTCAGGGACCAAATATATGAATGGGTTTCAGTACACTGCAGGTATTATCTTTATTGATGTTCAAATTGTTCTATATTTAACAAAGGAAAAAGCCAACTCAAACTGGCTCCTGCATCCTTGTGAGTCAGTCATAGTAGTCCTTGATGACTTCTTGCTATCTGTTATAGCAAGATGTTCCAAGGTCTTCTATCATTTCTCCTCAGACCCAGAATCAACCACTTCTCCAAGGAGCTTTGGTTCTCTGCATGAGAAATGTTTTTCCAAGCCACAGTCTGGGCATTCATTGTGAGTTAGTCATTGTTTCTAGGCCATTTAAGTAGAAAGGGTGAGGGGGAAATGCTTTTAACGTGAAATACATTGAGTTCATACTGATACTTCAAATTCCAATTTAAGACTATTTATTTAATTTTATTATAAGATTTTATTTAATCTTTTATCTTGTATCTACATATCATCTTCAAACACTGAGAATCATTTTGAAGGACATCAAGTATGAAAGAATTAGAATATCACTTAATTATTTATGCAGATTATTCAAAAACTGGAGTCTTAAGGAACTCCAGTTTTCTATGGCTATCCAGAAGAGGATAAGCCTACCAAGACCGAGAAGGCACCTACCAGAAGAGGATAAGCCTACCAAGACCGAGAAGGCACCTACAGAGAAGTAGGGAAAAAAACCATGAGTGCAATGACATGGAAGCCAAGGGAAAACAGCATAAGAAGAATTAAACAGTTAAGTGTCAACACTACTCAGGGGCCAAATGAGTTAAGAATCAAAAAAGGTCAACTAGACTAGCAACATGAAAGTCACTGATAATATCAGGCTGGAAACAGATAAAAGTAGGTTCAAGAGCAAGTTGTTAAGAAAATGAAGTAAGTGAAACTCTGAAAAGTGTAGCTGTAAAAGAGAGAAAGATCATGCAATAGTTGAAGACAGAATATGAGCATTTTGTAAGCTTTTTAAGATTGGAAAGGTTTGAGAAAAAAAGAGACTGAATCTACCAGGAAGAAAATGGGAAAACTGGAGAAAAGATAGGTGGGTGATTGCGAACGGGGGTGGAGATAAAAAAGGCCATGCGGGCACGGAGGGGGAGGGACCCCCTTCTGCGAAGAAACAAAGGGAGAAAGAGCAGCTAGGGAAGTGTAGGACCATATGTGGACAGGAGAAAGACCTGGGACTGAGACTGAGAGGGATCCTATCTCCAACTGCAGAGCTTTCTTCGCACTGGGACCGGCTCCCAGTTCACGCACCTGGGGAGGCGGGAAGCCAGCCCTGGGTGTGGTGGTAAGTCAGGGGCACAGTCTGCAGTTGGAGAAAGTGGTTCCCTGCCTAGAGGGCTGCGCAATAGTACAAAGCCTGCTTGCGTCCGTCACCCCCCCGTCCCCCCACCCCCAGCTCAGTGGCTGGGCGAGGGCGCAGTCTGCAGTAGGAGAAGGCAGCCCTCTTCCTGGAGTGCTGTAGGAAAAGACAAAGCCCTGCCTGCATCCACCACCCTGGGGGCTACGTGGTGAGGTCGGCGGAACAGTCTACGGTAGGACAAAGTGGCCCCCTTCCTGGAGTGCTGTGGAAAAAGACAAAGCCTGCCTAAGTCTGCCTGCGTCGGCCACCCCCAGGGATCGGCGGCGAGGTCGACTGCACAGTCCGCAGAAGGCGGTCCTCCCTGAAGTGCAGCGGCACAGACAAAGCCAGCCAGGGCCACATATCCGGCCGCGCTGAGAGGAGCTTCCCCAGTGCCAGAGCGCCTGGAGCAGGACTTTGAATCCTAGACAAGCACGGTGTCAGGGGAGGGGGAGGAGACAGACGGACCACCCCGTCTGCGCCTGCGGCACAGTGAGGATGACTCAGAGTCCACCGCGTCCGGCTCCGTGGAAAAGAGACTGCGGGGTCACCATTCCCCTACCACCAACCACCACCACCAAGGTGGGGCTTCAGGGATCACTCCCCAGGCCCATAGTGGAGGTGGGTCCAGACTACACCAAACCACGGCCCTTCGCACTGGGTAACTGCCTATGTACCGGAGCGGGGCAGACCCTGAGGACAGCTCCTCCAGACAAGTGCAGCAGCATTGCCTGGATGAACTCTAGGTCAATTCTGGAAATATAGATATATTCTCCCCCCAACTCCCATTTCTCCTCCTTATCTCTTCCCTCCCCTAGGCTGGTTACTCTGGTTATTGGTCTGTCTAAACAGACATATTTAATCCATTGTCTTGATACATATTCTACACCTCCTTCTTTACACTCCTTTCTCTCTCTCTGGAACAATTAAGCCATATAGTTTCTATGTCTGGGTAACTTTATCCTCCTTTCGTCTTTCCCGCCTCCGTCTTTATTTTCTGTTCTCTCTATGGATTGAGTCTTTTAGTCTCTCTGCCTAGTCAATGTTTATTTTTCTCCCTCCTCCCTGCCCCCCACCCCGCTCCTGTCATTTCTCTCTTTGTATATGCTCTTCAAACAGCACCGCCTCCACCCTCTTCTTTACTTGTAATCGGTGTTTTGGGGTTTTTTGTTTTTACCCTTTAGTTTTCTGTTTTTGTTCATTTGTTTGTTTGTGTTATTTGTGTGTTTGCATGTTTTTGTCTCCTGTTTGTCTGTTTTCCTTTACAGGGCTACTCCAAGGAACAAATCAAAGCACACCTGGTGGAGGGTCCAAAATATCACTACGAGTAGGGTAATAAAATAACCAAAGTCACAACAACAGAGAACAAGTAACAATCTCCGAAAAAACACCTCCTGAAGGGCCAGGCCCTGAACAGTGTATGACCCTCCTTTAACAGAGCAGTGCTCACAGGTGCAGAGCACACAACAAACTTTCAAAATGCATAAGGGACAGAAAACTAGCCAAAATGATGAAACGGAAGCATTCTCCTCAAAAGAAATTCCAGGAAGTAGCAACAGCTAACAAATTGATCAAAACCGATTTAAGCAATATAACTGAACAAGAATTTATAATGATAGTCATGAAATTAATTGCTGAGCTTGAAAAAAGCATAGAGAATAGGAGAGAATCTATTGCTACAGAGGTCAAGGGACTAAAAAATAGTCATGATGAATTTAAAAATGCTATAAATGAGGTGCAAAATAAAATGGAGGCGGACATAGCACGGATTGAAGAGGCAGAGGAGAGAATAGGTGAATTAGAAGATAAAATTATGGAAAAAGAGGAAGCTGAGAAAAAGATTTTAAAAAATCCAGGAGTACGAGGGGAGAATTAGAGAACTAAGTGATGCAATCAACTGGAACAATATCCGTATCACAGGAATTCCAGAAGAAGAGAGAGAGAAAGGGGCTGAAGGTGTACTTGAACAAATCATAGCTGAGAACTGCCCCGATCTGGAGAAGGAAACAGGCATTGAAATCCAACAGGCACAGAGAACTCCCTTCAGACATAACTTGAATTGATCTTCTGCACGACATGTCATAGTGAAACTGGCAAAATACAAGGATAAAGAGAAAATTCTGAAAGAAGCTAGGGATAAACATGCTCTAACATATAAAGGGAGACCGATAAGACTAGTGACGGACCTATCTACTGAAACTTGGCAGACCAGAAAGGAATGGCAAGAAATCTTCAATGTGATGAACAGGAAAAATATGCAGCCAAGAACCCTTTATCCAGAAAGTATGTCATTCAGAATAGAAGGAGACATAAAGGTTTTCCCAAACAAACAAAAACTGAAGGAATTAATCACCACTAAACCACCCCACAAGAGATCCTAAGGAGGATTCTTTGAGTGAAATGTTGCAAGGACCACAAGGTACCAGAGACATCACTACAAGCATGAAACCTACAGATATCACAATGACTCTAAACCTGTATCTTCAATAATAACACTGAATGTAAATGGACTAAATGCTCCAATCAAAAGACACAGGGTATCGGAATGGATTAAAAAACAAGACCCATCTATTTGCTATCTACAAGAGACTCATTTTAGACCTGATGACACCTTCAGATTGAAAGTAAGGGGATGGAGAACTATCTATCATGCTACTGGAAGTCAAAAGAAAGCTGGAGTAGCCACACTTATATCAGACAAACTAGACTTTAAATTAAAGGCCGTAACAAGAGATGAAGAAGGGCATTATATAATAATTATTGGGTCTATCCATCAGGAAGAGCTAACAATTATAAATGTCTATGCACTGAATACAGGAGCCCCCAAATATATAAAACAATTAATCACACACATAAGCAACCTTATTGATAAGAAGGTGGTAATTACAGGGCACTTTAATACTCCACTTACAGCAATGGAAAGGTCATCTAGACAGAGAATCAATAAAGAAACAAGGGCCCTGAATGATACGTTGGACCAGATGGACTTGACAGATATATTTAGAACTCTGCATCCCAAAGCAACAGAATATACTTTCTTCTCGAGTGCGCATGGAACATTCTCCAAGATAGATCACATATTGGGTCACAAAACAGCCCTTAATAAGTATAAAAGAACTGAGATCATACCATGCACACTTTCAGATCACAATGCTATGAAACTTGAAATCAACCACAGGAAAAAGTCTGGAAAATATCCAAAAGCATGGAAGTTAAAGAACATCCTACTGAAGAATGAATGGGTCAACCAGGCAATTAGAGAAGAAATTAAAAAATATATGGAAACAAATGAAAATGAAAATACAACAATCCAAATGTTTTGGGATACAGTGAAGGCAGTCCTGAGAGAAAAATACATTGCAATCCAGGCCTATCTCAAGAAACAAGAAAAATCCCAAATACAAAATCTAATAGCACGCCTAAAGGAACTAGAAGCAGAACAGCAAAGACACCCCAAACCCAGCAGAAGAAGAGAAATAATAAAGATCGGAGCAAAAATAACAATATAGAATCCAAAAAAACAGTAGACCAAAGCAATGAAACCAAGAGTTGGTTTTTCGAAAAAATAAACAAAATTGATAAACCCATGGCCAGGCTTCTCAGAAAAGAGAGAGGGCCCAATGTTTATAGCAGCACTTTTAACAACAGCCAAATTATGGAAAGAGACTAAATGTTAATCAACTGACAAATGGATAAAGAAGATGTGGTTTATACATACAATGGAATACTATTTGGCAATGAGAAAGAATGAAATCTGGCCATTTGTAGCAACGTGGATAGAACTGGAGAGTGTTATGCTAAGTGAGGTAAGTCAGGCAGAGAAAGACAGATACCATATGTTTTCACTCTTATGTGGATCCTGAGAAACTTAACAGAAGACCATGGGGGAGGAGAAGCGGGGGAAAAAAGTTACAGAGAAGGAAGGAGGCAAACCATAAGAGACTCTTAAATACTGAGAATAAACTGAGGGCTGATAGGGGGTGGTGAGGAGGGGAAAGTGGATGATGGGCATTGAGGAGGGCACCTGTTGGCATGAGCACTGGGTGTTGTATGGAAACCAATTTGTCAATAAATTATATTTAATATTAAAAAAAATTTTTAATTAAAAAAAAGATTGGAAAGGTTTGAGTTTGATTAAATACTAATGAGAAGAATCCAGATGAGACAGAGTCTGCATACATTAGAACAAAAAAGTAAAGATTCCTGAAATGATAGGAGAGAACAGGATTCAAAGCACGTAACAGATTGCCCTTAATTATGCTTGTAATTCCTCATTGTAGCAAACATTTGCTGAGTATGCAGTGTGCTAGATACTAAGAATATAGAGATAAAAGACAAAGTTACTGACATCACAGAACTGCAGTCTAGAGGGAGAATCGGACAAGCAAATAATTATAATGTAGTGTAAGTGCTATGAACATAGAATATCACTGAAGCCCACAAGAGGACCTGAGACTAAGGAATCTGCAACAAGTTTCAATGAAAAATTTGTAAGTAGGATAAACAAGCAGAACACACAGAAAAGCAAAACACACTATGCTTCCCCCCACCCCTCAGAATCTCTACATTATCATTACTACTGTTTTAGCTTTGTGGACATGGACATGATTGGCCTTTTCCCATCTTTAAAGTCTCAGAAAACCTCACCTTTACCCTCCCCTGCCATCACATCACTTTGTTATTCTATTTACAACTCTTAAACAATCTGCTTAAAACAATCCTAAAATATCTTATACATTTATGTATTATTTCTTGTTTATATATCTCCTTTAATAGAGTCCAAACTCCATGAGAGCAAGAACTGTATCTATCTGGTTAACTGCTATATTCCCAGTGCCTAAAACAGTGCCTCATATTGAACGAACGAATGAATGAATGAATGATACAGAATGCACATATTTAGTTACTTAATACTTCAGGGAGTTTGGATTCCAGATTAAATGGAAATTAATTAAACATAACCTATAAGCTATGTTTGATTTCCAATAAAAGACAAACAGTTTTAAATTGAACTTGTTTCCAAAGATAAAAAGCATACAACTGAATCCAGATTCTTTTCCATTTGACTACTAATTCCACTAACAAGTTCCCACATATAACTAGTAAGTCTTTACCTTGCACTTATAATACTTCTTCAGAAGAATTTCAAATCAGCAGTGAGAAGGCAGACTAATGAAAAGTGTTGAGATAGCACCTAGCCATTTAGGGAAAAAAGATGAATTCATATTTCACTCCTCCTCAAAATAAATTCTAGAATAATCAAAGGTTTAAATAATAAAAATAAAGCCAACAAGTACTAGAAAAGCTTTAAAGAGACCACATTTTATAGGTGAGAAGGTATTTCTGAGCATGAGCCACAAACATAAAAGACAAATTTTAAAGCCTTTTCAGAAAAGGTGGTATCAATACCCACAGGTGGAAGACAAATGACAAACTGGAAAAACACTATTCACTACACATAAAATAAGGACTATCCAAAATATGTAAACAATTCCTACAATCAGTCAGAAAGAGACAAACAAAAAAGGGGGGGAGGAATATGGGAAGAGGGGACTTCTATAATACTCAGGTAATTCACAAAAAGAGCAAAATAGATGGCCAGCAAAATACACCAGATGTTTTTCACCTATTAGATTTACTGATATCTTTTGTTTTTCTCATTCAAAGCATTGGTAAAAATTCATGGGAAAAGAGCAACTCTCATTACTCTTGGCAGAGATGTAAATTGGCGCAACTCTTTTGAAGGATCATCTGACATGAGAAATCATAATGTGAAATTCAACACCACGACCTTGTTGTTTAAAAACATTTATACACACACGGGAAGACATTTCTGTGAGTATTGTTTGCAATTAGAAAACTGGAAACTTAAATGATCATTAACAGGGGAAGACTTAAATTATGGTACATCCATATAAATAAATGATTATGCAACCATTAAAAAGGATACATCAATCTACAGGCACTCAGGAAAATAAATTTTAAAATATGAAGGTCTTGAACCAATTTTTTTTTTTAATATTTATTTTCGTGGGAGAGAGATTGAGCAAGGGAGGGAAGAGAGAGAGAGAGATAGAGGATCCAAAGTGGGCTCTGAGCTGTCAGTGCAGATCCCAATACAGGGCTTTAACTCAAGAACTGTGAGAACATGACCTGAGCTGAAGTTGGACACTTAACCCAGTGAGCCGTCCAGGCACCCCTATATATGGCATGGATTATATATAACACAATCCCATTTGTGTTAAAAAAAAAAATTATATATAGCTACTCATCTAAGGGATCTAGTATGACAGAGCCCAAAATGTTAATAGTGAAGAGTCAGGATTTTTATTTTTTACAAGTTTCAGAAATACCTGGATTTCCACAATAGGTACTTTCACATAAAAATTTAACATTTATCAATAATGAACATGGAAGAAAAAAAGTAAGATAAATGAAATTTGTTTAAAGGTCACTCATCTTCTGGATCTGCACCGTCCAATAAAATAGTCTAACGAGACCAGTAAGCACTTGATGTGTGCCTATTCTAACTGAAATATGCTCAAAGTACATAAACATACCAGATTTGGAAGACTTATTAAGAAAAAAGAATATAAAATATCTAATTAATGTTTTTATATGGATCACATATTGAAATAATTTTTGATATACTGGATTAAATACACTATTAAAATGAATTTCACTTGTTTCTGTTCACTTCTTTTATGTATATAACTCATACTATATTTCCATTGAATAGTGCCTGTTCTGGACAAAGAGAGGAAAGGGATTATTAATGTATTAATCTGGCAGTATTCTTCACCTTGTTTAATATAAATATTTCTATTTATAAATGTGTTTCTCTCAAGCTATTACTTTCAGAATCTTCCTACCAAACATTAATTCAAAAACAAATGATCACATTTTGTAAAGGAAGAAATTAAAAGGATTACATTCAGAAGATCCCAATGCCTTGTGTTTTATTTGGAAGTCACATCTCTGGAAGATTGCACAACCGGGGGAGGATAAAGGACTTTGCTTTGCTTGAAGCTTAAACAAGACTTCTAAATGTCCTAAAATGCCATGTAGCTAAAGTTTTGTATATTAGTTCTTAGAAACTAGAAATCCTTAGATTAGAGTCCGATTTTTAGTTTCTTACTTGGCAGAAATCATTTTAACTTTCATAACATTACTGGTTATATTTGATTAGGGTTCTATTTAAATAGGCACAAATTCAAGCAAAGATTAGATTCTGCCTTTGACAATGTGTACTCAGACAGGAGGTGGATGAAAAGGTAGATGTAAAATGTGTACTCAGACTGGAGGCATGAAAAGGCCAATGGAAAATCACTTATAAAATTGCTATTTCCGTTACACTTCCCATGCTGACACTCTTCCACATCTCATAAATAGGCAAATTATTCACTTTATGTATATTCAATAATATGTCAAACTACTATAAGAAAAGAAAATTATTCAGATATTTCTACCCAGGGACGGTATACTATAAACCAAGAATATGTGATGACTGCCTTTAATCAGCTGTGTTACATGTAAAGGAATTATATAAATTGTGCAAAAAGTGTTAATATTCTAATACAGTAACCAAAATGGAAGGAAATTCCTTCCCACGGTAAGAGTGTCCAGCTACTTTCATGTACTAGAAGAGACAAACTCAAAAATCTTTTCTAATTCTTTTCTCTAAAAAGTACCTCCTATGTCAAAAATGGTTGAGCATCTACTATATGCAAATGTTGTACTTGGAAACTCCCATGTTAAGGCCTTATCATTCTCTTTTTCATCCCATATATTTATATTGTTTCTCAAATATGTAAGGCATTGTACTAAATAAAGTGCTATAAGGGATACAAATTAAAAAACGATACAGATCTTGCCCATAAACAGCTTATAGTGCAAAAGAAATGAGAAGCTGGCCCATCTCAATTTCCCAACTAGAAGGTGGATGAAACATCAGGGTCGATAGTGTTAAGCCAGAAAAGTAGACAGTTTAGTTAAGAGGAGTTTCGAAATATGCCCTTCATGACCAATGATCACAACACTAACTTTTTCCTTTAAAAAGGAAAGAAAAAATTCAAATTTCTCCAGTAGTTCTATATGCACTATCATAATTCCATAACATTTAACAGTGGTGAAGGGAAGATGAAAATGAAGACTAAGAAATTTTTTTTGTTGTTCTTCTTTATTAGCAGAAGTATTTGCATATTTTTATTTACTTGGATTCTTTATTTCTCTTACAAATAGAAATATTCAGGAGCGCATGGGTGGCTCCGTCAATTGAGCATCCAACTCTTGATTTTGGCTCTGGTCATATCATGGTTCGTGGGCTAGAGCCCCGTGTCAGGCTCTGCACTGAGAGTACTAAGCCTCCTTGGGATTCTCTCTCCCTCTGTCTCTCTGACTCTCCCCCATTTGCATGTGTTCTCTCTCGTTCTCTCTCAAAATAAATAAACTTAATAAAAAATGTATATGGTTCTGTATTAGACACTTAAACTATACAAAGGCTCAACAAAAGATGTAATTCCTTGTACCTACCAAGGGACTAAATGCAGAGAACATAGATTCTAGCAAAATTTTTCAACTCATGTCATCTTAACATGAGATTAAACAATATTCACCAATAAAACATTACTGTATGGGCATAAATGCATTGATTGTTTCTAATTACCAAAAATAACTAATATATAATATCAGGATTATTTACTATACACCAGATAATGTTCTGTGCTTTAAAATTTTTAATTCTTAATCTTTATACAATCCTGTAAGTAGGTATTATCTTCACTTGACAGCTGAGAAAATACAGGTACAGAAAAGCTAAGTAATTTGACCAACAGCCACAGAGCTGAAGAATGGCAGAGCCAGATTCCTAGTCAGCCAGCTTCTCTCCAGAATCATACTCTCAACCACTGTGGTAAACTACTTGACTGTAGCTCTTAAATCTGAAAGCCCTTAATCCTAAATCGTCAAAGGAAATGGTCTTTATTTTATACCAGGAAGAGGCATTGCTAAGAATAGAAATTTGGAAATGGTTCATGTTATAAAGTTTTGCTTGACAATTTACTATTTAAACCGTGTAAGTACATTATGTTAAAACTTTTTCCTTTACAAAAAAACTATTAACTTTATTCAAAAATTTCTCTCAGGCCTGATTACACACACATACACTGGTTCAAAGATCATTCATGTGATACAATAACTAATACTTTGAGTACTTCCTATTTGCCAGACACTGTTCTAAGTGCTCTACACCTATCATTTCTTTTAATTCTCATAACCCTATTTAAGTATGTACAATAACTATCTCAGTTTACAGATGAGAAGACTGAGGCATGGGGAGGTTGCATAACTTGTCCAAGACCAGAAGGTTAGAGCTGGGTCTTGGATATGGATGACAGTCTGATTCCAGAGCCCACACTCTTATTTTACTATATTCATTTGTCAAGATAATGCATTGTTTTTTAAGTTGGCTTCACACCCAGCAGAGAGCCCAATGCAGGGCTTGAACTCAACAACCCCGAGATCAAGACCTGAACTGCAATCAAGAGTCGGACGTTTAACTGACCAAGGCACCCAGGCATCCAAAATAAGGCATTTTTAAAGGATTTATTATCTTCTCAAAAAGTTCTCAATGAGCACTCAAGAAGGCTAATCAGTAATAATTAAACAAGGCATTTGATATTTTTCCTTTTAATACTATGTTAGAAGCACAGTAGAACATTTGTTTTTGAACACACTATTAATTTGTTGGTTTTGTTAAATTTATGTTACCAAAATTGTTACCAATCTCACAAAGTTCAGAAAAACTTACAACAAGCAAATTGTTTCTGACACTGGAAGTATATAATTCTGGCTTGACTGTACAAGATCACCTAATCTATTGGTCTTTCAGTGGGCACATGGAAAAGAAGTTAGAACATAGACACAGCTTTATATAACACAAAAAGGGAGTGAAATGCCTTTTAATGTATGAGATTTTACGATAATATAAAAATATGGTTAGGGGCGCCTGGGTGGCTTGGTTGGTTAAGCGTCCGACTTCAGCTCAGGTCATGATCTCACGGTCCGTGAGTTCGAGCCCCGCGTCGGGCTCTGTGCTGACAGCTCAGAGCCTGGAGCCTGTTTCCGATTCTGTGTCTCCCTCTCTCTCTGCCCCTCCCCTGTTCATGCTCTGTCTCTCTCTGTCTCAAAAATAAATAAACGTTAAAAAAAAAAAAAATTAAAAAAAATAAATAAATAAAAATAAAAATATGGTTAGGAAAGATATTCTGAAGCAAAAGACATACTAACAATTACAGTGACAAATAATAAGGAATGTATAATCATGTTAGCTTATACAGAGTATCACAGGAATGCTGCATTGAGAGCCCTTAATACCACCTGAAGCAGTGGAGGAAGGCTTCAGAGAGAAACCATTTCTGGGAATAGGTTGCTGTTTCCAAAACAACTAAAATACAATTTGGGAAACACATCCTTAATTCGCTAATCTTCCTCAACCTTAATGTTAATTTACCAGTCAAAAGAGTTTAATTGTAAATCTCTTTTAAAAATCATGGTAAATTAAAATAAGCATTTAAAAAAGGCAACTCTCACAACCCTGAAACTGAAGTTTATAATACTGCAGAATTAAATACAGTAACAATTTAAAATTAAAGTTAATTGCTCATTTCTTTCATTTCATTTAGCACTGATCTAACTCAATATAGAAGGTTACATTCGTACAAGTTTACACAGCTTAATGATTAACTACATTCACCTGCCAACCTTACTGTTTGCAGTGTGGCAAATAGTAGTATATATAGAGTTTAGAAGTCTAGGTCTGCCTACAGGAGAAAATTAGTTGAATAATTACGATAAAAATGAACACGATTAAGCTCTTTCTTTTTATTGTTCCTCTAGTTATTTCTTCCAAAATTGACCAAGACTATTCATCATATGATTCTATGTCTCCAGAGCCAAAATCAAGATTTGCTATGTTAGATGATGTAAAAATTTTAGCCAATGGCCTCCTTCAGTTAGGACATGGTCTTAAAGACTTTGTCCATAAGACTAAGGGCCAAATTAATGACATATTTCAAAAACTCAACATATTTGATCAGTCTTTTTATGACCTATCACTGCAAACCAATGAAATCAAAGAAGAAGAAAAGGAACTTAGAAGAACTACATCCAAACTACAAGTTAAGAATGAAGAAGTAAAGAATATGTCACTTGAACTCACCTCAAAACTTGAAAGCCTCCTAGAAGAAAAAAATCTACTTCAACAAAAAGTGAAATATTTGGAGAAGCAATTAACCAGTTTAACTAAAAATCAACCTGAAATCCAGGAACACCCAGAAATAACTTCACTTAAAGTAAGTAGAAATCAAAGAGGGTTCATGATTATGTTTTCAATATGGATCTTTTTTAAAAATGTTTTAAGACATGCTACTTTGTTGAATCATTGAAATACTATACTTTTCTCAAGGAAAAAAAGCTTCTAGGAAATAAAATTTCCTGTTATAATTTCAAGTTGTTTTTTATGATTCTACACTTATTTCAGATGAAAATTATAAATCAATTAATAAAATTTTAGAACACTAAATTATTACAATATTGCCAATTACTAGAGGCAGGTAAAAGGTTAGAGGAAGATAATTTGAAACTATCCTCCCATATTGAAAATGGATAAAAGTATAAATAAATAAACAAATAAATAAATAAATAAAATGGATAAAAGTAGTAAATAAATGGTAAAGATTAATTCCTATTAAAATACTATGGGTTTTTTTTTTTTTTCCATTTAACTGAACTACTTTAAAGTTCAGGAAATCAGGTTTTAGAGATAGTACATTTTAAATCGTAAAAACGAAAGGATTTGAAGCATACAAGAGAAAATGGTTGCCAATATTCAATTATTTAATCCACTATTAGTTTTAAAAATTTAGATTGTAATAGTTACAAAAAACAAAAAAGACTCACTTAACAAAAAAGCAAAGAAAAAAGAAAGAAGAAATAAACTTCTAACCACCCTACAATCTATGTCCAGAATTTTGTAGAACAGCAAGATAACAGCATCAAAGACCTTCTCCAGACCGTGGAGGAACAATACAGACAATTAAATCAACAGCATAGTCAAATAAAAGAAATAGAAAACCAGGTAAGTCAATATTTTAATGGCTCGTCCAATCTTTTACATAAAATCTAGGTTTATGGGAACATTAAGCCCTAAATTTATTTTTAAAACTTCTAGTTGGGATAGTGAGTAAACCCATCACATCGGCATGATCGTTAAGATTGGAGACTCTAAATCTCATAAACTACCTCAGTTTGAATCTGGGCTCTAAAACTTTGGTGTGACCTAACTCCTCTGTCTCTCAGTTTCTTCACTTATTCTATGAAGAAAATAACAGAACCTATCTTATAGGAGTGTTGTGAGAAAAAAAAAAAAAAAGAATTAATTTATGTAAAGTATACCTCCAACAGACCCACTAACATGATTCTATCAAAAGTTAAAATTGGATCACATCTCTCTTTGTTTAAAACCACACAGTGGCTGCCCATCTCACTTCCAGTGGCCACAAGACCCCCAGTGACTCATCTCTCTGACTTCATCTCCACTACTCTAGTCATACTGGGGTACTCTTCCCCGTTACTCAAACACATCGAACATGCTGCTGTCTCAGGGCTTTTGCCCATGCTCCCCATAACTGGAATGCTCTTCTCCCTGGTATCTGCATGGCCCACTCTCATTTCCTTTAGGTCTTTCTCAAATGTAAAATTCTCAGTGAAGCCTTCCCAAGTCACTTAATCAAAAATTATAATCCCTAAGCCCATACTTAAAAACCTGCTACCTCCTTCATTACTCTCCTTTTTTCCTTTACGTGTAGCTCTATTTCATGCAATATATATATTTTTTAGTTATTTGTCTGTCCCCTCACGAGTATGTAAACTCCATGAGAACAGGGATTTTCTCCATTTTCTCATAGCTGACGCCCCAAAATATAGAATATTGTCTGAGACATAGTAGGAACTCAATAAATATGTTGAGTAAATTTAATGTCATATTTAACACAAAGAAGTCAACAAAAGCATGCTATTATTAATAGTATTAGAAACTGTGTGCCTACGTGGATGGAACTGGAGAGTGTGATGCTAAGTGAAATTAGCCATACAGAGAAAGACAGATACCATATGTTTTCACTCTTATGTGGATCCTGAGAAACTTAACAGAAACCCATGGAGGAGGGGAAGGGAAAAAAAAAAAAAAGAGGTTAGAGTGGGAGAGAGCCAAAGCATAAGAGACTCTTAAAAACTGAGAACAAACTGAGGGCTGATGGGGGGTGGGAGGGAGGGGAGGGTGGGTGATGCGTATTGAGGAGGGCACCTTTTGGGATGAGCACTGGGTGTTGTATGGAAACCAATTTGACAATAAATTTCATATATTGAAAAAAAAAAAAAAAAGAAACTGTGTGCCTGATAACTAAAGTTCAATACCCAACAATATAATTAATCTACAATGTAAACAGCTGGCTAGGTGAGGGAGATACCTGTCTTGAATAAAGCTATGTGAGAACCTACACATTTCAATATGGAATACCACAGTTCGAAAATATTAATTAGTAATGCTATGGAACAGGCACTCAAGAGGGTTCCAAAACTAATACAAACTTGGAGAAACTTGTAAAAAAAAATAGTTGCCAAGAATTATAAAACAATTTCCACTAAACAAACATCATTATATGTTTCAGTAATTTTATAACTCATAATTTCAGGTTATTTTTGCTAATTATGAGACATAATTTACTAAGTTATTTTATTATTTTTCCTAACTATCCAAAAGGGTTTGTTGCCAACAACTAGTTTTGATTTCCATAATTTCCTCATTACATTATTTTTCTTATTTCTTTTTTCTTATATCTTTTATAACAGTTAAATGAGCCTACTCACAGAAACAGAATGCCACTATTATCAAATTACATACATCCTAATAATAAAATGTATGAAGAATTCAAAACAATGAATATCTGAGTTGGAAGAAGCCTTAGATCATCTGATCCAACTTCCTCAAATTTAAAATAAGAGTCTAAAACTCTATGTTAAGTGACTTTAACATCACACAGTTACTTAGGGAAAAAAGGTTAATACCCAACAAATGAACTTTGCAACAGATCCTTATGAATTACGTCCTAAAAAATGCTGATATCAAAAAACACTAATAAGATATCACATATTCTGTGTTGCTCAGGCCAACAATAAGAAAAGCTTTCAAGTCAATAAAATGCAAACCCAGCACACTTTACATAAAAGTAAACTTGCTAAAACTAACAATGAAATATTGTATGTATTGAAAGTAAGCAAATAAAGCTGCCAATCTGTCACCTCTACAGATATATTTACATTCCAAAAAAACTATTAAGAAAGCAGCCTTGTTCAGGGTGCCTGGGTGGTTCAGTTGGTTAAGTGTCTGACTTTGGCTCAGGTCATGACCTCATGGTGAGTTCGAGCCCCGCATCGGGCTCTCTGCTGTCAGCTCACAGAGCCTACTTCAATCCTCTGCTTCCTCTCTCTCTCTGCCCCTCCCCCCCTCAGAAATAAATAAACTTGAAAAAAGAAGAAGGAAGGAAGGAAGGAAGGAAGGAAGGAAGGAAGGAAGGAAGGAAGGATAGAAGAAGCCTTATTCAAATTATGTGCTAAGTCTTTAGGCAGGTCTGAGAATCAATCAATAAGGCCTACAACTGAGAATTATTAAAGCTTAAAATCTGCCTACTACTGAATAGCATATATATTCTATTCATGTAAATAAACAGAACATGTTAAAATATGCTAAGCAAAGTCTCTACCTTTGGTCTTGCTGTTTTTTGACTAATTTCTGGTTTGTGCTTTGCTCTCTCTAGTTTTTTAAACCCATTAAACAATGTGCCTGATTACATATTTTGAGAACAAGTCATCTATATAATCTGTACAGCATTGTTTATCCCTCTTAACATCAAGAGCAGTAACATATTATGAACTTAAAGATGTATATAAATTGTAATCTTAATATCCTCCCTCAGACTCCTCTAACTGTATACTCCATACCATTTTTATATTCTTTCATCAGCTAAGAAGAACTGGTGTTCAAGAATCCACAGAAAATTCTCTTTCTTCTAAACCAAGGGCACCAAGAACTACCCCTTTTCTTCACTTGAATGAAACAAAAATTGTAGAACATGATGGTAAGTTAATTTGTTGGGTTTCCTTCTTGAAGGTATTATCATCAAATTCTTTTCCTATCTTAGACATTCCCATAAAAAATAATTGCTATTCTTGGGACCCGTTCTAAACTAAACGAGAGTAAAGAGACAAATCTACCAAATACAATGTGTCAACCTTAATTGGATCCTGGCAGCTCTTTTAACCCTATAAAACACATTTTTAAGACAATCAGGAAAATATAGTTGTAGACTTGATACTAGATAATATGACATTATTTTAAAATGTCTTAGATGTAATAATAGTATTATAGTCATGCAATAAAATAATTTCATGTTTAAGAGATACATGTCGAAATATTTAAGTGGCTAAGGGTCATGATGTTTGCAAATTTCAAATAGTACAGCAAAATACATGTTTGTATATATGTATGTTTATAAAGCAAAAATGGCAAAAGGTTAACAATTCCTGAATACAGGTGGAAAGACTATGAAGTTCTCTCTAATGTTTCTACCTTCCTGTTTCCTTGAAAATTTTCATAAGAAAAACACAAAGACAGGAGAACAAAGTCTCCATTCCTGACGATACTTTAACAAAATAATAATACTTTCAAAATACACTTACTTTTATGTAATTCATACACATACACAAAAGGTCTCTGTAAGTTTCCTTCATGTATGTTCACTCTTTCCACCTGTTGACTATGTGCTATACACCAAACACTGTAATAATGTCTTATGTAGTATTATATTTATATCCTTCCTGGGGAGCCTGGGTGGCTCAGTTGGTTAAGTGTCTGACTTCCTCTCAAGTCATGATTTTATTGCTCCTGAGTTTGAGCCCCGCATCGGGCTCTGTGCTGACAGCTCAGAGCCTCAAGCCTGCTAGGATTCTGTGTCTCCCTCTCTTGTCTGTCCCTTCCCCACTCACGCTCTCTCTGTCACTCTCAAAAAAGGATATAAAATAAATTTATATCCTTCCTTTATCTGACAAAATATGTGTCTAAAATTCTCATTTTGTCACTTTTCTTAAAAAGAAATCAGTTTGAGGGGCACCTGGGTGGCTCACTCGGTTAAAGGTCTGACTTCAGCTGAGATCAAGATCTCACAGTTCATGAGTTTGAGCCCTGCATGGGGCTCTATGCTGACAGCTTGGAGCCTGGAGACTGCTTCAGATTCTGTGTCTCCCTCTCTCTCTGTCCCTCTCTGGCTTGTGTTCTCTCTCTCAAAAATAAACATCAAGAAAAAATTTTTTTAAAAATCAGTTTGATAATAACTATTTTAATAGTATTTGTATAACATGCCGTCTAATAAATCTGCTTTAGCATAAAGTACTTTCTAGGTAATACATTACTGAAAAAGGCTAAGGGCTACATTCACCACAATTCCATAAAATGTCAAGTAAAAGCCCAAGCTCTAAAGATACAATTCCTATTACTGTATCTTATGTAATAAACTTTCTTGATTCTAGACATTCCTGCTAACTGTACCACCATTTATAACAGAGGTGAACATACAAGTGGCATCTACTCCATTAGACCCAGCAACTCTCAAGCTTTTAATGTCTACTGTGATGTTAAATCAGGTAAAACCAGCCTGAAGAGAAAATGGACTATAATTAGCTCGGGTTACTCACTGCCTATTAAGTAAAACTCAATCCTGTCATCTTTGTTGTGAATATAAAATGAAATATAAGCAACATGAGTAGTTATAGAGCTCTAGTACTTATATTTGCTTTGTTTAGTTTCATATTCACTCATGCACTTATTCAATTATTTTCCATAAAGTAATCTGAAATACTATTGTTAATAAGTTTATTAAGACAAATTCATTATTTGCCCTTTACTTAACTTCTTGGTACCATAATAAATAATAAAATGGTACCACCATAGCAACATTAATAACTATATTACAGTGCTACCAATTAAAACCAAAACAAGAAAACAGTATTTTGTTGCATCTGTCAGCATCAATCTACTAAAGTACACAATTACGTTCATTATATTCAGGTAGTTCATGGACAGTGATTCAACACCGAATAGATGGATCACAAAACTTCAATGAAACTTGGGAAAACTACAGATATGGTTTTGGGAGGCTTGACGGTAAGGTGACTTCATTCATTCATTTGTAAAAACTATTGGGGTGCCTGGGTAGCTCAGTCAGTTGAGCATCTGACTTCGGCTCAGGTCATAATCTCATGGTTCATCAGTTCAAGCCCCGCATTGGTCTTGCTGTCAGTGCAGAGCCCGCTTTGGATTCTCTACCCTCCTTTATCTTTCTGCCCCTCTCCTGCTCACACTCTCTCTCTCTCAAAAATAAGTAAAAACACTTAAAAAATATATTTACTGAGAAGCTATTATGGATTGGGCATTAGGAACGCAACAACGAATGAGGAATAGTCCCAGCCTTCACAGAACTTCATAGAACACATAATTACATATCTGTCAGTAATCTATACTTATTACAAGCGACTGTTTGAATTATGCTTACCATAATTTCATGTCTGCTCTTAAGTATATGTATCTCCATTTAATTTGATGGCTTCTAATTATCGAAAGTATAATTATTAAAGACAATTATGATTAAGTGCTATGTGCTCTGATAAGTGGTAAATGCTATATTTGAATGAGCTCTGAAGAAAACCATCCTTATCACAGGTCACTCTACTTTCTTTTTTTAACATTTTAGATATTAATTATTTGGAAGGTGAAAGGAACAAGGAAACTGTCAGATGTACAGTACTAAATGTTTAAATCTTAATTGTTTAAATATTGTAAATGTATACTATAGGATGTGTGATTTAAAGGAAATTAGTTAATACAAATTACTATATTTTGATCACAAAATATAATAAAATAAAATAAGCATAACAAAAATGGTTTTAAACCCAAAAAGGCACATTATAAAAATTCACAAATGTAAGCACTCATATATAAAGTGGAAAACATCCATTATGGTATCAAATTTTGACTTAACATTCAGTACTATTTGCCCATTTAAGAAATTTTGTATTCAAACTACTAGTTAAATCCCTAACTAATCTTCTAAGAATGATTATTTGTAACCCCAAAATAAAAGGCTAACTGTTAAGCCCAGAGTATTCATTTACTTCTATAAGTAAGCCATTTGTACTTGTAATCCTTAAAACTGTCTTCTAATTCAATAGCAATAAAACAGTTTGTCTTTTTTCCTTAAATACTTTAACAGAAGACTGTGATAATTCAAAAGTGTCTATATTTGTTATGCTTTTAGTTTCAAAGAAAAATAATTTTTAAAACTATAGAGAAGTTATTAAGAATTTTTTGACTTAAAATGTCTATAAAATTCTATTCCCTTATTTTTCTACAAAGAAAATGTATATCAAGCAAATATCAAAGGCCAAGACTATATTTGAAGAAAATGACACTACTATCCAAGTAATACTGGATATAATAGTAGAAATCCTTAACAAAACTTTTGATAGTATATGGGTATTAATAAATTCTTGATAGCAAAGCCAGTACACATAAGGACCCAGAAATGAGATAATATTTTACCAATGACCAGATCTAAAATATCTACAATTGCCTAATATATTTCATCCAAGAAACACACCTCACAATATTCATTTTAGAAAGGCTAATCAAACTTTAGGCAGGCCTATTAATATTTTTTATATTTTTTGTACATTTCACTATATTCAATAAAACTGTTTTAAAAAGAAATATTTTAAGAGACTCTAAAATAACCAAGGGATTCAAGGCTAAAACAATTCATTGATTTGCACCAATAAAAAACACTAAAAAAAACCCCACAAAAACTGTTCGTGCCTAATCTGCAGGTAACAACCCACAGATTTTCACTTTCTTTTCAGGAGAATTTTGGTTGGGTCTAGAGAAGATATATTCCATAGTAAAGCAATCTAATTACGTCTTACGAATTGAACTAGAAGACTGGAAAGACAACAAGCATTATATCGAATATTCCTTTCACTTGGGGGATCATGAAACCAACTATACATTACACCTAGTTGAGATTACTGGCAATGTCCCCAACGCACTCCCGGAACACAAAGATTTGGCATTTTCTACTTGGGATCATAAAGCAAAAGGACATGTCAACTGTCCAGAAAGTTATTCAGGTATCTTTTTCCTAACATCAATAATTCATTTTCATATCTACAGAATGTCTTCCCAAAGTATTAGCTAATATCTACAATGTCAACTCTTTAAAAACTGAATCCCAAATAAACATTTTGACTATAGGTAAAAATGTCTTAACATAAGTATTAACTGGATTATGGTTCAAGTAGGTATTTTACCTAGAGATTTTATTTTATAAGAACTTATTTTATAATAATGTTTTATAAATAGCCTAAGATATTTTATTTTGGGTGGCATACATGAGACTTACACAGATTATTTAAAATTGGGATACATGCATAAGGCATACAATACTGTCATATTGTAAGAAATGAAGATGTACTCATAGGGAAATGCATTAACAATAACTAGAGTTTGTATTCATTAAATTCCATATCTATCTTCTTTAGGAGGCTGGTGGTGTCACGATGTATGTGGGGAAAACAACCTGAATGGTAAATATAACAAGCCAAGAGCAAAAACTAAGCCAGAGAGGAGAAGAGGAATATACTGGAAGTCTCAAAATGGAAGGTTGTACTCTATCAAATCAACTAAAATGTTGATCCATCCAACAGATTCAGAAAGCTCTGAATGAACTGAGACAAATTAAAGAGCCAACAAATCAAACATTAAATTCATCTGAAATTACTGTGGTTTAATAATCTGATATTAAATCCCTAACACAAGGATTCAGAAATAGACTCTTGATTTTAAAGCCACTATCAACTTGAAAGTAAACATACCATCAAATCACCTCAAAGAACACCATTTATCTTTCCCAATCAAAATTCTTATATCATTTATACATATATTTTGTGATATGAGTATCAGTTTTATATAGTCACAATCCAAATTTTAACCAATGGGTGAATTTTTAAGTAATTTTTTTAAAATAAAAAACTTACAAGGACTTTTATTTTAAAAGGCATCATGTAAGCTAATTTTACAACTTCCTCAGTTAAAAAAATTTTCTTGCCAAAATTCTGAACTTGAATAAATATAAAAGACTGATAATTGTATAGTTCCTAGATTCTGTAATATTATTAATTTAAAAATTAAAATTCAGTCAGTTCAGAGCACACATGAAAATCTGTAATACTAATTTTAAAACTGATGTTTCATTTTGCTACAACAAAATGTGAAACAAATGTTTGGTATGCTTTATTTAGGAAGTCAAATGAAGCAGGATATAATACTATATTGAAGTAGATTAACTGTCTTAAATGCAGTAGATCATGATTATTAGGTCATATTGACTTTAATATCAGGTATCACTGTATCGTAACATATTTGTTAACTTATGTATATACTGCATACATTTTATATGTTTTAACACTTAATGATGTGAAAACAACTTAAAGGGATCTTGTCAGAATGTAATGAGAAAGAATGTATTTGCAGCATCAAGTTAAAGTTTAATAATTTATTCTCCCTGGGCACAGTATGAGTCTAATACGTTTGTGTAGGTTGTCATATAGAACTAAAAATCATAACAAGTTGTTGAATGTTTAAACAGCCTGACAGATGTGTATGTACATTTTCAAATTCAATAAAGACTCATCCCTTAATATATAGAAATTTAAATTCTTGTAGTTTTTTTAGTGACATGTAATAGAAGTATGATTATGCTATTTCTAATTTAAATCATTTAAATTCTAATCCTCAAGGATTACAAGATGCCAATCTTCTGACCAGAATATCACTTGTCAGTATTTATTTCTAAATAAGGTTTTTAAAGAAACTAGCAAATGGAAATAAAATTTTGAATTAAATCCAGTTTTTAAAGAATAAAATGCCCAAGTTACATAGTGACTTACCTTAGTCAATAAATATTCGGCATTATGTATTTTTCTCTACATGTCATATATGTATAACATGTCATATGTAAACATGTATGATCTATCTGGATCCTACATAAATATTTTGTTTCCAAAGAGTACAAAAGAACAAAGGCAAGAATAGGTTTTAGTTTTTAAAACCGCAGCCGAACTGTCAAAATTGACTTTGGAGCCAGAATGCCAAAATGACTTTTTTTCACAAAAAAATTGGAAGCTTTCAAATACAAAATAATGCATTATTTAATATATCAATTGCTTCTTCTATTCGTCCTTTTTTTTTTTTTTTTTTCTTCACAATTCTTACACAGTAAGTTTCATTTTGTTCCTTTTAGGAGTACTAAGTTAGTTTTTTTCTGCATATAAAATATGCTCAGTGGAGAGATAATTCTGGAAGAGAAAATTTTTTTTTTATGATTCACAAATCATGTCCTTCTGTCCTCACTACTTTGCCAAGTATTCTAATTACACCACTAACTCACAATTGTCTAATCAAATGGCCTTTCCTCAGTCCACATTCTCTTGGATCTCTCTGCTACTTACTAATAAACAATATTCTTCTTCCAAATTTCACTTTCATTTCACTTCCACACTACTATTACACTCTCAGGATTATCCTTAGCCTGGATGCATTTTTATAGCCCTATTCCCTCCTAGTAAGTGATATATTCGGGCCAATGCACACTCTTCAATCATCTCTTCTACTCTGATCCTCAGAAAATCTATTTACTCTCATGGACTCCTCTATTTTCAACGAGTAAAGTTCCCAAATTTATATATTATTCCCAGATCTCTCTCTGGTTCCCCTTCTTACATTGCCTGTTTGCCATTCCTCCTTTTGATACCCTATAATCTCCTCAAATTCAACATCTCAAAACTCATTAAAGCCTTACTGCCCCTGCTGGTCCTTCCTTTCTACCTTATCACACTCCTCCTTACTTCTGCATATTCACTAATGGTAGTATCATGCTTCCAGTCATCCAAGCTTAAAACCTGGAAGACATCTCTGTCTTTCTACTTTGTAAACCACCTCTCCTGTATCTGAAGTCACTAAATGGAATACAATCTTCCTCTGAAAGGTCTGTTAATATGATACCATTTCTTCCCATGTCTACTGCCCAAAGCCCACCAAGACCCACTTTTACCCTGAGTTTTAAATTATCTAAATAGTCTCCTAAGTTTGTCTACCTTCCTTCAATTTTCCTAAAACAAATTTACAATGGCTACATCCTACTTTGACCTATGATGTTCAAACTTGTCTATTAAAAGAGTTTAACAGAAAAAAAAAAAAAAAAAAGAGTTTAACAGCTTGAGAATAATGAAAGCATTTCCTTACAGTGCTGGGATGAAAATGGCTTTATATAAACACAAATTTTAGAATCTTACTAGGATTTTATCTTAAATCTTACAATTTATCTTAAAATTGCATGTGAATTGTGTATTCTACTCTATAAATCATCTCCATATTTAAAAAAAGTTATTTTTTCTCCAAGTCTTCTAAAAGTTATGTTCCTGGAAGATATGTCATGTTTACCCTGTGGTCTTGCAGATCTCATATAGCAAGAATGTATACCCCAATTCAAAGGGCATAAACCTACAGAACAAAATCCCAATCTCTTTCACGTATTCAAGAGTTTCTACAATCTGACCCCAAGTTATCTCTTCAACCATTTCTTGCCCAACACAAACCCTCTGCACTAATCAAAATTATCTACTTTTTAACACTGCCTATTTCCTAAAAGTGCATTTCCTAATGCCACTCCATTTATTTAGAATGCCTCTATATGACTATCTGCTTGGGTAGGTCCTACTTCAAGATCCAGATGATCTCACTTCCTTTACAAATATCTTAGTAAATGGGGGCTCCTCCCTCAATATTTACAGCATTACTGTCTGTACCCCTCAACTGGCATTTAGCAAATCAAGAAAAGACAGAAAAGTACATGTGGCAAATGATAAAAAAGAATCATGCAAAAATAGTAATAAAAACTCCAAGAGCATCAAAAAAGATGGTCAATCTACTTAATTTTAGTAAATCACTGCCAAATTTCTATACCAAGAGTTCACTCTGAGCCAGTGTGAATTTTACTAAGAGCAAGTATACACATTACTCATTTCAGAGTTACCTACTGTTGTATAATCTGTTTCCTCCCCATCATCCTAGAAGCAGCATGTTCTCATGCTTATATCTTTCCCTCCTAATAGCATAACTCATGGAAATCAATTAGCTCATAAATTAATCAAAACTGTATGCATTAACCAGTATTTACTGAATTCCTAGTATTTGTCTTCTTTATAAAAACTATTCCAAATATGGATTGTTACATATTTGACCTTCTATTATAGGATAGTCAAATTTCATTGTGATTTTTTCCATCATAAACAACCATAATCACCGTGTTTGTGTTTGTGATGTTGAGTGATCATCCAACACAACAGTTTTGAAAACTGAAAACAAGAAACATTATAATTAAAAATAATTTAAGGCAAAAAGAAAAAAAAAAATTAAAAACAAAATGACCAAACAGTTGGCCCTCTTATCAAAGTCCAAGTGTTCTCAAGGCAAATCAGCTAGGACAAAATTACTCAACTGGTGTGAAATGTTGAGTTCAAGGTCATGAAAGTAGGATTAACAATCTCCCATAGTATGCCTTTATGAAATCAGGTTTCAATGACATTTTAGAAAACATAAAATCAAGGATGCCATCTCAAACAAAACTGTTTTTCTAAATTCATATGTTTAACCCTGGAACAATCATACGTCCAACAAAATGATTAGGTATATCTCAAAGAGCAACAATCTACAACCTTAAAGATGTAAAGCTGTACGTATTTTCATATAAACAACAAAGCCTCAGTCTCCACATTCCACATATGAGAATAATAATAATGTTGCCAAATGTACCCCACAGGGTTGTTGTAAACCTCAAGTAAAATATGGTATTTGAATGATTTTATGAACTAAACAATGTATATACGACAATAAATTTCATATATTGAAGAAAAAAAAATGATTCTGTAATTGTAAAACAAAACAAAACAAAACAAGGTATATACTTATAAAAACTAGATCTTGGATATCGCTCCATATCGCTATAAGTAAGGAATCTGTACAAATTTTTCCTAACTGAAAATACGCTAATTCTCAG
This sequence comes from Panthera onca, assembly GCF_046562875.1. NCBI lineage: Eukaryota > Metazoa > Chordata > Mammalia > Carnivora > Felidae > Panthera > Panthera onca. The sequence continues at coordinate 170,371,156 of NC_138346.1, read as the reverse complement.
GATAGGAGAACAAAACTGCTCTCCTACTCTGCTCTGCTACTGTTCTAGAACTTTATTCCTTCCCTCGCAGTCTGAGATAACACTCTTCACATTCAAATGCAAGCCCTTAACTAAAAAATCTTGGGTGGCTATGTTAAAATGGTAGAAAACAGAGCTCTCAACTCATAAACTTTTGTATTAAAATAAACTAGGACCAATCAAGATAGAATAAAAGCAAGACTGGTATATCTAGTGCAAAACTGGAAGAGTAGAGTACTACCAATAGCTTGGGACATCCATGAAAACTAAAAATAAATATAAAAACCTATACTCTAAAGCAGGGGCTATAAACTTGAATGGGGAGTAAAATACTTCTTGTCACTGAAATTTGCATTTCCTTAAATAATGAATGTAGGAAACTAACCACACCAGTATTAACTATACCTGAGACTTTGTTATTAACAGAAATGGTACATATTTTTATATCACAACCAGTACTGGTATCTCAGAATATTGTCACATGCTTATTACTGCTTAGAAAATATAGTAGTTTTTAGACATGTGGCTAGATATTTAACTCATTAGGAAAGAAACATGTCAGAACTTTAATATCTTGATAATTATAATTCAATGTAATTAATTTCCTTTGTTATTCTATTTTATTTTATGCACGTAAAAACATTATTCCAAAAAAGAGAGTCATAGGATTCAAAAGACTGCCAAGAGTACCATGATAAAAAATTTTAAGAACCACAAATTTAAGCAAGATCTACTGTCATATAACCTAGTTCAAGAAACATGAATTACATGGGTCATAGTATGAATATATACATTTTGAGTGGTGGGCAATCTGCTTCTAGAAACAAAACACTAGAGAAAAAATTCAATCAGTATGTAATAAGCTTATTAAACTACTTAACAGAAAAGATACTGAAGGATGGACAGGTAAAATGATACCATGACTAGACTTTGTTTTTATAGAACTACAGTAGTGCCTCCTAGGTGGCTAAGTTGGTTAAACATCTCTCAGTTTCGGCTCAGGTCATGATCTCACAGTTTGTAGGTTTGAGCCTTTTCTTGGGCTGTGCACTGACAACGCAAAGCCTGCTTGGGATTCTCTCTCTCTCCTTCTCTCTCTGCCCCTCCCCCATTCGTGTGTGTGCATGCTCACTCTCTCTCTCCCTCAAAATAAATAAAAAAAAAATTTTTTTAAATAAACTACTATAGGGAAAAAGGGAACAGGTAATACATAAAACAAGAATGATAATGGACGTTAATTGTACTGTTCTACTTATTTATTATTTTTGAGAGAGAGAGAGAGAAAGAGAGAGCGAGACAGAGAGAGAGAGAAAGAGAGAGAGAGCGAGACAGAGACAGAGAGAGAGAGAGAGAAAGGAAGCCAGGGAGGGGCAGAGAGAGAGAGAGAGAGAGAGAGAGGGAGAGACAGAATCCCAAGCAGGCTCTGCTCTGTCAGCACAGAGACCAACAAGGGGCTCCAACCCATGAACTACAGAGATCATGACCTGAGCCAAAACCAAGAGTCAGACATTTAAATGACTGGGCCACCCAGGCACCCCTATTCTATTTACTTTTGTGTATGTTTGTAATTTCCCATTATAAAAAGGTTAAGACTATATTTAGGTTAGTGGGGCACCTGGATGGCTCAGTTGAGTGTCCGACTTTGGTTCAGGTCATGAACTCATGGTTTGTGGAATCAAGCCCAACGTCTGGCTCTCTGCTGTCATTGCAGAGCCAGCTTTGGATCCTCTGTTCCCACCCCCCCCCTCCCCCAGTCTCTCTCTCTCTTTCTCAAAAAAAAATAAATAAATAAAATATTTTTTAAAATGACTATGGGAGGGGTGCCTGGGTGGCTCAGTCAGTTGAGCATCCGACTTCGGCTCAGGTCATGATCTCGAGGTTCGTGAGTTCGAGCCCCACGTCGGGCTCTGGCTGACCGCTCAGAGCCTGGAGCCTGCTTCTGATTCTGTGTCTCCCCCTCTCTCTGCCCCTCCCCTGCTCACGCTCTGTCTCTCTGTCAAAAATAAATAAATATTAAAAAAAAAAAATTTTTTTTTAATAAAATAAAATGACTATGGGAGCGCCTGGGTGGCTCAGTTGGTTGAACATCTGACTTCAGCTCAGGTCATGATCTCGCAGTTCATGGGTTCAAGCCCCAGGTTGGGTTCTGTGCTGACGGCTTGGAGTCTGGAGCCTGCTTCAGATTCTGTGTCTCCCTCTCTCTCTGTCCACCTCTCATACTCTCTCTCAAAAATAAATAAACATTAAAAAAAATTTTTTTTAAAGACTATATTCAGATTAGTAAACCTATAGGTTTACAAACGATTATTAAGAATTGTATGGGGCATATTCCTAACTGCTAACCAAGGACCAAATCAAAATGAATGGCATCCTTTCATTTTGTTTCTTACACTGATTGTTACCGGGTATGAACCACTGCATTCATTCTTATATTCTTAGTAACACAATATTTGCTAGATACAGTCTTTCTAAAACTTAGAAAAAAAAACAAAGACATGAAAGTTCAGTAGGTGATTACAACTAAAGCTACTGTTAGGAAAGAGGCCAATTCTAACAACCTTGCCAAGAATAGCGTGTGCTCTGTGACATAGCTCTTAAAAATCAAACACACAAGCATTTGCTCAATTAGATATACTTTGATCTTTATAACTCAAATGCAACAGTGGAGCTCAAGCACAAATTTGGAACATGAGTAACATTACACATAATCCAGTATCTAACTTTTAAATGATTTCAGATACTCAATAAAAAACATTTTTCCCACTGGTATTATTTGATTATCTTAATGTGACAACTGGACTAGTATTTTTCTGTGATATTGTGATAGCATAAGTATTTCCTTGATAAAGTAAGCACTTGCTGTAAATAACCTCCATTTGGCACAATAAGAAATACATGACATTAGCTAAAAACTGCCATATACCTATATACCCTCATTTATCCCTATAGAGGGTTTGAAAAGACCAGGCCCTTCCTGGATTAATACTATACAAGAATAAGTGAACAACTAATGTGTAGGGGGGAAAAAAAAACTTATTTAAATACAAAAATCTCTAATTTTAGGTATGGCTTAATAACAGATTTTTTAAAATATCTTTGAGAAATCTCAACAATTTCTTCAAAACATATTTTGAGGGGCGCCTTGGGTGGCTCAGTCGGTTAAGCGGCCGACTTCGGCTCAGGTCATGATCTCACAGTCCATGAGTTTGAGCCCCGCGTCGGGCTCTGTGCTGACAGCTCAGAGCCTGGAGCCCGTTTCAGATTCTGTGTCTCCCTCTCTCTCTGACCCTCCCCTGCTCATGCTCTGTCTCTCTCTGTCTCAAAAATAAATAAACGTTGAAAAAAAATTTTTTTTAAAAAACATATTTTGAAAAAAATAAATAACAAATTAAACTAAAAAATATATTTTTTACATATATATCCTTTCAGACAGCTTTTTCTACATTGTCTGATAATAACCATAAAAATCAGAAGCCAAAGGTGTTCAATAATAGGAAATCTGTCATTTTCAGAATATATCTCTTTTTAACCTATGTTCTCTCACCTCAGCCAAATGTTTGTTTCAATCACATCCATTCATTCTCCCTCTATTCAGACGATAATTTTTTAAAATCTTTTTTACGGGGCGCCTGGGTGGCGCAGTCGGTTAAGCGTCCGACTTCAGCCAGGTCACGATCTCGCGGTCCGTGAGTTCGAGCCCCGCGTCAGGCTCTGGGCTGATGGCTCAGAGCCTGGAGCCTGTTTCCGATTCTGTGTCTCCCTCTCTCTCTGCCCCTCCCCCGTTCATGCTCTGTCTCTCTCTGTCCCAAAAATAAATAAAAAAAAAAAAAACGTTGAAAAAAAAAAATAAAATCTTTTTTACCTCATGAGACCCTTTAAAATACACTCAAGTTTTATACTAAAAAATAAATATAATGTGTAAATATCTTAAAACTCACATTAACAATGCTGAAATTTCTGGGTTTTTTTTTTTTCGGTTACAAATGTGAAAGCCCTCTGGAATGTCAGCTTTGTCATCTATAAAACAGAGATAATCATACTGTTTCTATGCAGGTTGCTAAGCACAGTTAATGAGATAATGATGGTATATGAACTAATGCCAACTTTTCTTTCTTTTTTGAACATTATTCACTGGGAAAATGTACACCTATAGATTTGTGTAATAACCACTAGTGTGTATTACCCCAAATTACGGCCTCCTGTGAAACATACCTTAAAAGGTTAAAAAGAATTCAGACTGAGCTAGAATATTATTGTGATCCAGCAACAATGTAGTCAGCAAATATATATGGAAACTTATGCAAATTTTTTACGATATCTATATGTTAGCTGGTATCTGCTGAGGTTTCATACATCTCCTTTTGTAATTCTAGAATTATTTCTATGCTAGATTTTCTAGATATGATAAAGGTTTTTTTAAACAAACTACAAATTCCTAAAAATTTTAACTGTCATGACACTCAAATTTTTTAACAGTATTAAGTACAATAAGCAACCTATATGATTTGATGTTCAGGTTACATGAGCATATAAGGCTCAAGTAATAATACAAAGCAAGCTACCTTCTTGCTTGGGATAACCTCCCTTCTTATTCTTAAATCATCCTCTTATCTAATTATACCCCCAAAGCCCAGTATCCTTATGCCTTCAAACTATTCTCTCTCGAGTTGTGTAATACTTGGATAAATGTAATTTAATAAAGCCAATGATAATAATAATGACTTAACTTTTATCAAGCATTTTTTTTTAAGTTTACTTATTTTGAGAAAAAGAGAGAGAGAGAGAGAGCAATGAGCAGGAGAGGGGCAGAGAGGGAGAGAGAGTATCCCAAGCAGGCGCTGTCAGCACAGAGCCCAATGTGGGGCTCAACCTCACCAACCGTGAAATCATGACCTGTGCCAAAATCAAGAGTCAGATGCTTCACCAACTACGCCACCCAGGCACCTCTTTAATGGAGCATTTAATATGTGCCAGGCACCTTACAAAAACCTTTATATGTATTACCTTATTTAGTCCTCACAAATTTCTATAATATAGGTACTTTTATTATCCCTATGTAAAAAAAAAAAAAGAGAAAGAAGAAAAACCAGTCAATCTCCAGTTTAAGATAATTCCTAAAAAGAAAATATGGTTGCAAAATATTGGTTACAGGAACCCATTTCCCACTTTTTCATGAAATATGCATTTCAAGTAACACTGAAACTATTATTTCCTTATATATCTTGGAGATTGATTTTATAAAAAACAACAACTGCATACAGTCAAATTTACAATTATTCATTTTTAACATCAAAGAAGATTTTTTGGCAAAAAAGTAACAGGAGGAAAAATATCAACAAAGTATAGAAACCATAATTCTGCTTCTATATTCTCGTGTGCCTAACTTTATTTACTTCTTTGAAGACACCCTTATAGCAGAAAATTATTAATCTCTTTCTTAAACAAAATAATGCATCTTTCTTGCTTCAACAGCTTTCATGGGTAACCTACTACTAACAGAGCACTTAATGATCATTTCTGCACGCTAAGTTAGCAAACTTGACATCCTGTATCACAATTTACCAAAGTATGTTAATGAATTAAAGCATTTTACGTAAGATCCTTAAAGGCTGCACATAAGATGAAAAAAGATTATATAAAATTCTAACGTGAAACAGGGCGCCTGGGCAACTCAGTGGGTTAAGCATCCCACTTTTGATTTTGGCTCAGGTCATGATTTCACAGTTTGTGAGCTGACAGTGCAGAGCCTGCTTGGGATTCTCTCCCTTTCTCTCTGCTCCTCCCCTGCTCATGCTCGCAATCTCTCTCTCTAACACAAATAAACTTAAAAAAAAATTCTAACCTGAAACTAATTTATTTTGATGAAAAATTTTAGAACCTAAAACAGTAGCTGTTTTCATTAAATGTTTAATAGGAATAAACCTAAACTTATTGATAAGTTTAGCTGATTCTACTATTTCTGGGAATAACTGCTCACTCATGAGAGAACAGTTCTTCTTTACACATTTGATGAATCGTTAATGCCTGGGATGAGTATCAGCTCTTTACTTAATTGAGTATTTAGATACAGTGCAAGCTAAAGCCACTGAGATATGTTAAAAGATATCTCAAGATCACTGTCAAGTTAATTAGCTATGAATGCATTCTTACACTTGAAAAGTTTACTGCCAGAATAGAAAATAATTATAGTTTTGAACAATCAATTATCTTTACTGATGCTAAACACTTCAAATGGTAAGGCATTCAGTCATAAAAACCAAAATCAAATACAAATAAACAAGTTACCTGAAACAGCTACTAATACATGTTTACTTAATTTCCAAAAACTCATACAGCTAAACCACAGTAACTTATAATTTATTAAATTTACACTTAAACCTTTTGGTGTATTAACTTATCCTTCTTCTCCAGGAGGAGTACCTGATATATTAAAACTGGATACATACTTAAGAGGAAACAATATGCTTTCTTATTTAGTGAGATGTGTACTCACTTGATACAGGTTCTCTACCCAGCTCCCATTCAAATCCTGAAACACGTCTAGATTTTCTATTTTGGCCCTTGTTTCCATTACTTCTTAGATATAATACTCGAGGATGCCATTCCTATCAACTGTATACTCAGCTCAATTATAAGGCGTTAAGGGGCGCCTGGGTGGCTAAGTCAGTTAAGCATCCAACTCAATTTGGGCTCAGGTCATGTTCTTGCGATTCGTAAATTCAAGCCCACGTCGTGCTCTGCACTGACAGTGTGGAGCCTGCTTGGGATTCTCTCTCTTACTGTCTTTCGGCCCCTCCCCCACTCTTACTCTCTCAAAATAAACTTAAAAAAAAAATAAGGCATTAAAAAATTATTAAACAAGGATAAATAATGATGTACATTTTGAGGCAAATAATAAGGTAAATAAAAGTGTTCTACCTGCTTTAATAAAAATATAACAATTATCTAGCAATAAGAAATTTTAACTTTATTCATATTGTCAATAAGTATAAATGTTAGATGTACTACCTCCCAAAGGATGAATAACATAGAAAATAAGACCTGGGTTCAAGTCCAGATAAATTTCTTAATCTCAGCCTTAGTGTGGAGAAAAATAAATACAGCCAGAATTAAAAGATTCCTCTGACACTGAATAAATTAATTTAAATGAAAACAATTACATACTATAAAGCACTAAATAAATGTTATCATATCAGTACATCACATGAAAGTTCAAAACACCAGGGATAAAGAAAACAACTCAAAAAAGCCTTGAAAGGAAAAGATACCAACCAAAGATTAGCAGTCAGAAGTATACTGGACCACTCAAATGCTTCACTTAAAGTCAGAAGACTTTAAGTCCTGTTTTCAAAGTCTTGACAGAAAATAATTTAAACCTTAGAATACTGTATCCAGCAAAATTAGTAATTCTGGAGTAAAGGTAAGATAAACATATCATCAGATATAAAACTCTTAGAGAATTTACTCCTATACATCCTATTTCAGGAAGATACTGAAGGCTCACAGTAAAATAAGTAAAACAAGAAAGAAAAATATATGGGATATAAGGACTCCATCGCAAAAGAAATGCAAAGCAAATTTCCAGCATAATGGTCAACAGGCTCCAATATGACAACTGCACTGAGTCTAGCGAGCCTAGGAAAGTCCCTCTGCCGCACTTACAATTTAGTTCCCAGGGGAACAGACTATCTGATGCATTCTACTGTACTGCAAGAAGCTTTACAGAGAATATTAGTGACAACACACTGAAAAGTAGGGAAAACTAAATAATGTAGCTATTCCAAGAAAATAAAAAGCTATACAAAACAAATGCAGGAATAGAATCATAGTAATCCACATGGCTAAGCTGCTAAAATTGTTACATAAGAATCACAAACGTAAAAAAAAATAACATTAATTTAATGAAAAACTGGGATATAACTATACATGGAAGAGATGACAAGTGTATGTATTTTTTCCTGGATTTATGCAAGCATATATATTTCTAGGAAGGAAAATATAAGAGTTAAATCTTCATCTTCTGCAACAGTCAATAGATATTTAAAATTGAACAAGAATCAAGAAATAGTAGCATGGATGTGTTATTTAGAAACAAGAAATAAAAAAACAAAAGAAAGAGCAAAAAGAGTTGCCAGTGATTGACATACTGAAAATTAGATATCAAGGTAGGGAAAAGCTGGTAAAAATGAGATGAAAGACCTCCGTTTTTAATTTTAAGCCTACAGTACTTATAAAGTTTAAGTATAGTCATAAAATCATTTTAAAATACTTAAATATGCAAATAACAAAAATAAGCAGGAAGATGAAAAAAAAGACCACTCAACGTCCCCAATTTCCAAGCAGAAGCAAAACAGATAAACACAAGTTAGGGATGCTCTAGATAAGATACCTGTACTAGATAAGAGGTACAGCTGATAACCTCAAAATGGTTTCAGACACACTTTAGATTATATAATTTCTCCTTTATTCCATGTCCTTGTAAATACTTAAATCACAATTTATAGAAGAATAATTTCATGTTACTTTGTCTCTCTTAAAAACAATATATATTTTCTTTAGCCTATCTTCCAGAAATTTTACTCACACTAAGTGTCAATTACATGTAGTGTTTTGTACTCTGTACCCTCACAAGAAGACAGATATTATTATTATCTCCCATTTTTTAAATAAGATAACTGAGTGGCCAATAAATTAACTTACCTAAAGTCACCAAATAGTGCAAACTGGAGTCAGAAATCACACCCGTATCTCTATGACTGTAAATGCCACTCTCATAACACTACACAGTTCCTTATTTCTTAACTAATCGAATCAATATTTACTGTGTGCTTCCTGTGTGCTAGCACACTATTCTAGATGCTGGAGATAAAGTGATAAAGGAAAGGAGCTCCTTGCTGGCTCAGTCAGTAGAGCATGTGACTTGATCTCAGGGTCCTGAGTTCAAGCCCCACCTTGGGTGTGGAGCTTACTTAAAAAAAAAAAAAAAGTGATAAAGGGAATAGACAAGTCCCTCTTAACAGTAATTACATTCTAAAGAAAAAGACAAAAAAAAAAACAAAAAAACCCAATCACATAACTATATAATGTAACGGCAGAAAACGACAAATACAAAGGGTGGCGAACTAGAGGAGAAAAGCAGTAGATCTTTTTACTGAGGGTGAAGAGAGTGAGCCTCTCTAGACAGTGACCTTTCAACACATATACATCTGAATAAGGAATCAAACCACATGAAGATCTGAGGTAAAACATGTTAGGCAAAGAGAAGAACAAATGGAAAAGCCTTATGCAGACTGGAATTTTGTTTGTTAAAGGACAGTAAAAAGACCATTGACGTTAAAGCGACATGAGCAAAGCAGAATAGGATATGAAGTTAGAGACAGGCAGGGGATAGAACATGTAGTATCTTATAGAGTATTACAGAAAAAGCATTTTTCTGCTTGTAATGGAAGTCACTGGAAGGTTTTATATTGAGGAATGAATAATCTAATTGATAATAATTAAAATTTCTCTGGCTAGGGGCGCCTGACTGGCTCAGTCAATAAAGCGTGTGACTCTTGATCTCAAGGTCATGAGGTCAAGCCCCATGTTGGGCACAGCGATTACTTAAAAATAAAATCTTCAAAAAAAAAAAAAAATCTCTGGCTATAATGTTGAAAATTGATTTGGGCAGGGTGGAAGGCAGATGATCAAATTAGAAAGGTACAGAAAAATCTGGGGCACCTGGGTCATTGGGTTTGAACCTCTCATCAGGCTCTGTGCTGACAGCTCAGAGCCTAGAGCCTGCTTTGGATTCTGTGTCTCCCTCTCTGTCCCTCCCCTGCTTATGCTCTGTGTCTCTCTGTCTCTCAAAAAATAAAATAAAACATTAATAAAAAAATTTTTTTAATTAAAAAAAAGAAATGTACAGAAAAATCTGAGATGAGCAGCTGCCCAATATGCTAAGCCTCTAGCCTCCATGAAGCAACTGAGCATCCGAAATGTGGCTTATCTGAAACTGAATGTGCTTAGAGTATAAAATACACACCCAATTTTGAAGACTTTTTGTAGGAAAGAAAAAAAGTAAAATATCTCAACAGTTTTTTACATTTATTATATGTTGAAATGATAATATTTTAGATATATTAGGTTAAATAACATGATTAAATAACATGATTAAAATTAATTTCACTTGTTTCTTTTTGTTTTTTTTAATGTGGGAACTATAAAATTTTTAATTACAAATGCAATTCCCATTATATTTCTATATGACCATGTTGATCTAGATGGTGACCTGCCTAGAGTTTTAAAAGCGGAGAAGGTAAGATTTGGGATACATTTTGAAAGCAGAGCTTATAAAACTTGTCTGCAGAGTAAATGTGAGGACTAAGACAAAGACTGGGTGGCTCAGTCGGTCAAGCATCGGACTCCTGATTTCGGCTCAGGTCATCTCACGGTTCGTGAGTTTGAGCCCCATGTCGAGCTCTGCACTGGCAGTACAGAGCTTGCTTGGGATTCTCTCTCTCTTTCTGCCCATCCCCTGTTTTCACTCTCTCTCTCTCTCAAAATAAATAAAGAAAAAGAAAAAGAAAGAAATCATTTCGATTTCAAAACTTTGGGCGTCAGAAACTGGGCAACTAGGTGGTGAAATATGCTGTGATGGGGAAGTCTGGGTTGGAATCCTATGTCTGAGCTGCCCTGTTGGATATCCCAATGTCAAGTCATGAACTCTTAGTGTTAGAGAGTGGTGAGCCTATAAAGCCTACCCACAATCTCATGTCAAGTATTCTGAGCAGTACATCAGTAAACATTGTTGATTATTGGTTAAACCACAGTGCAGGCACATATATTTGATTCGTGTGTAATACTAGATTCTGCCAATAAGAACACTTGAGGGCTTTTTGTCCGACATCTTAGTGAGACTGCAGGGGTGGCTGCTGCTCTCTGAGCTTTGCAATGTCACCCAAGGATGAGAAGAAGAAAGATGCTGGAAAGTCAGCCAAAAAAGAAGGACTTAGGGAACAAATCTGGGGTCAAGGCCAAAAAGAAGAACTGGTCCGAAGGCAAAGTTCAGGACAAGTTCAATAACCTAGTTTTGTTGACAAAGCGACGTATGACAAACTCTGTAAGGAAGTTCCCAACTATCAGCTTGTAACTCCAGCTGCTGTCTCTGGGACACTGCCAGGGCAGCCCTTCAGAGCTCCTTAGTAAAGGACTTTTTAAGCTGGTTTCAAAGCACAGAGCTCCAGTAATTTATACCAGAAACACCAAGGGTGCAGATGCCCCAGCTGCTGGTGAAGATGCATGAACAGATCCTACCAACTATACATTTTAGAAAATAAAACTTTATTAAATTAAAAAAAAGAAAAAAAGAACATCTGCAGAAATATAGTAACTGGGAGTTCTAATGTTTTAACCTTAACAGCTTACAATTCCAATGCTAGCTCTGCCACAGTGAAGTATACTTAACTTAACCTCTCCATCCCTTTACTCATTACTAAAATGAATGCAATACCTACACCTCAAGCTGTGAGGATTAAATAAGATAACATATGTAAGATAATTAACATGTGACCTGGCACATAGTATAAGCTTAATACATTTCAGCTATTAATAAAATTATGTGATAAGAAATCAAATAAGTAAAGCTACCAAAGATTTTTGGAAAGTTTATTCTAGTTCTACTTTAAAAATAGACTGTACAGTATCTGATTTCAGAAATATCCAAAATCAGGGGTGCCTGGCTAGCTCAGTCAATAGAACATGCAACTCTTGATCTCGGGATTATAAACTCAAGCCCTGTGTTGGGTGTAGAGATTACTTTAAATGTCAAGTCATGATAACAATAAAAAATCTTAAGGGGTGCCTGGATAGCTCAGTCAGTTAAGCATCTAACTCGTGATTTCGGCTCAGGTCATGATCTCATGGTTCCTGAGATCGAGCCCCAAGCGGGCTCCACACTACAGGTGTAGTGCCCCTCTTCACACTCACACGTGCACTCGCTCTCTCTCTCTCCCCCCAACATAAATAAACATTTTTTTAATCTTAAAAAAAAAAAAAGAAATCTCCAAAATTAAAATGTGTTACCTGTAAGTAGTGTTTGGAACATAGACATCCCTGGCAGGAAACTCCAAAATTTCTCTGGTAGGTCTAACTCTACTGTCTGGGTAAAGCTTCACCTGAAGCAGCTCTGGAGTTAGGCAATAGTGGGGATTTTCAGGTGCAGGAGAAATGTCTATCTTCAGCTGAGCTGGGTATAAAAATATATTATAAAAACAACATAAACAAATAAATTAAAACTTCATGTTAAAAATGTTCTTGGAAGGATTTAGGTCCTCTTTTTGCAAGAAGTCTGGAAAGAAATCAAAATTACTGTTATCTCAGACCTCTAAATTATTTCATTTTACCAAGTCTCAAACTTACTAATTACTGATACAGACACAGTACATATAAAATAATAAATGCCTACTGAATGAGTAAATGAGTGAGAAGGAAAAAAAAGAAGCAAAAGAAAACAAAACAGAAAAGGATCTAGCATAGGATCAAGCCAACATTTTGAAGGTTAAGTGATTTAATTTAAACTTCTTTACTCTAAAACAACAAACAAACAGTTTTACTCTGTAATGGCTTGTTCTGACCATAGTATCAATCTGCTTCAGAATATTTACCATCCTATGTACATTTTTTCACCTAAAGAATAATTGTAAGCCACAAAATTACTCATCATTCTCAAGTCAGTACTCAAATTATCAAAAGTACTGAATCTTGCATATAAACTGTTAAGACCACAAAGGCAGAATAATGAAATGAAGAAGACTGACAGGCATTGGGCAAAGAAAGACACATGGACCAGATAAGTGAAAAAAGAAATACATAATTACTAAAAATATGACATATTAGGGATGAAAGGGTTGTAATGATGTCTACTCAAAATTTTAAAATACCTGTAATAGGTCTTAGTCGCCGTAAAACAGAAGATGGCCTTCTCATATCAGCAAGAAATTTGTACAGATCTTCATCACTTAAGCGGTCTCCTTCCTGAGGAAAAAGCATTTGAGAAAACAAATAGAGTAGATTGAAAAAAAATGTATAGTGCTTGTTAATATTCTTACCCTCTTCTGTCCATTTAGAATGAAAAGATTAAATTAATATAATTATGATTAAAAACAAATACCATACTTATTTCCTTCCTTTTATGCTTTCAAATTTTATTGAGTTATGATACTATTATCTGTACCTTAAATTTAAATATTTACTTATAGCCCATTATTTATGTCTATAAAGTATTACAAGACACTCTAAAATAAATAAAATCAATAGAAGTTAGAGGAAGATGAAATGGAAAAAAGAAAAATAAGGATATAGACAGAAAAGGGGCATCTGGGTGGCTCAGTCAGTTAAGCATCCGATTTCAGCTCAGGTCATAATCTCACAGTTCGTGAGTTTCAGCCCCGTGTCGGGCTGTGCTGACAGCTCAGAGCCTGGAGCCTCTTTCGGATTCTCCGTCTCCCTCTCTCTCTGCCCCTCCCCCACTCATGCTTGCTCTCTCTCTTCCTCTCCCAAAAATAAATATTAAAAAAAAAGTTAAACAAAATATATAGACAGAAAAGAAACATACATAAACGACAGTCTTAAAAAGTCATTGCACTTGAATTTCTGTCTTTTCAATTTTATACTACCACATTTCTCAAATGCAAAATATACAGCATTCACTAAATTGGAAAAAGAAAAAAGTAACAAAAAGCTACTTTTTTTTCTGACTGCAAGTACTTAAAAAATTTTATTTTTCATTTGAGTATAGTTAACACACAATGTTACTTTACTTTCATGTGTACAACATAGTGATTCAACGAGTTTATACATTATGCTGTGCTCACCACACTACCATCTGTCACCATACAATATCATTACAGTATCACTGACCATATTCCTTATGCTGTCTTTTATTCCCATGACTTCATTCATTCCATAACTGGAAGCCTGCATCTCCCTCTCCCTTTCACCCATTTTGCCCATCCCTCCACCTCACACCCTTATGGCAACTATCAGTTTGTTCTCTGTATTTATAGGTGTAAGTCTGCTTTTTGTTTGTGTATTCATTTGTTTACATAAACTACTCTTAAAGAGAAGAATAATTATTCTGATATTAAGACCAGAGTGAAAACTATGAAACAACCTCAATCAATGGGAAAAGAGACAAGCAAACCAACAAATAACCAAACCGTACCTAATTAATACAAAATTTTCTATTTCATATATTTTTTCTTGCAATTAAAATAGGTAAGAATTTATTTCATTCTTTTATTCAAGAGTAGGTCTTTAGATTTTATTAATCCAAACCTCCTGCACTTGATATCTTTTTGTTTTTAGTGCAGAGTTCATATACTTATGTGGTAATCAACATATTTAACATTACTTTATTACTGTGACCTCACCTTGAGACAGATTCCATTTGTTCACTATTATATTCTAAACATGGTACAGAACTGATCTTCTTTTATCCCACTATTTAGAAAAGTGATTTTTTTTTTTAATATTTCCTTTTGAGAGAGCACAAGCAGGGGAGGAGCAGAGAGAGGGGGACAGATGATCTAAAGCAGGCTCTGGAGCTGACAGCAACAAGCCCAATGCGAGGCTCAAACTCATGAACTGCAAGATCATGACATGAACCAAAGTCAGGCACTCAATCAACTAGGCCACCCAGGAGCCCCTAGGAAGGTGATTTTTTTTTTTTTTTAATTTCTAAGTGGTTCAAGATTTTTGTTATTACTTTTATAAATAGCTTTTAGTTTTATTGAGTTATGATTAGAGAATTTCATTTTAAGAGGATTTTTTCTGTGGCCTAATTGTTGTAAATGTTCCATCAGTTGCTAAAACAGTATACTCTCTTTTTGAATACAGTATTAACATAACTTTTTAAGTGGTCCTTATTGATAGTACATTCAGATTATCTCTACTTAATTATTTCTGTCTACTTAACCTGTTAAATTGATTATATTATTGGCCTCCAATCTTTACTCCGTTTCCATGACATTTGTTGGGGTGAGGCATAATTCCCTCCACTTGGGTGGGCCATGTGACTTTCTTTGGGCCAATAAGCAAATGTGATACAGAGATCTGAAAAACGTCTGTACAAGTGAGCCTGCCGCCTCTTGAAATTCTGCCACTGCTATGAGAACATGACCAAGCCAGCCTGCTACACGATGAGAAGAGAAGTTGAGACACATGGAAGACGTCTGAGTCATTTCAGTCTTCCTACCAGAAGTCAGTCTCAATTTCCAAATGTGAATGAGCCTAGCTGACACCCTCTACTTCCACACAGCGTATTTTACCACTATGTACTCCAACTTATATATACTCATCAACAAATAAAACATGTTCCTGAAACTAATGTGTGGGCTTAATTTTGTTTTTATATCTCTATGTATTTTTAATAATTTTGCTTAACAACTTCAAATCTGTACAGAAGCACTCCTAATTACTATATCCCAATCACAGATAGTAATCTCTCATCAATTTAAAAGAACTGCCTTCTGTATCTCATTTAGGGGAAATTCGTACCATGAATTCTACTTTACTAAAATTGTAATGTCTGCTTTTTCCTTAATTTGCATTTGCCTAATGCACAGTATCCTAGCTATTTAAAAATACTTATAAGAATTATAGATGCTAATAATTTTTAACAAATACACCATACAAAGTCAAATATAAATGCTCTCCATTGCTGATATTTCCAACAATCATTCATTTTAAGTTTTCACGATCACTTTGTGCTAGTTTCTAGTTACCAGTCTCCAACACAGTGTCCACTACATGGTGAATGCTCAAAATATATTTGCTAAATCAATAGGTAGGTAAGTGGATTAATATTCAGTACATGCTGAACATTCAAAAACTATTTGTTGGATCAATAGGTAGGTGGGTAGATGAATGACTTGTTGATTTAAGGTTACAATACCAGTTCAATAATAAAGTAGGCTGAAGAAATGGAAAAAGAGCTGTAAAAATAGTGCAGAAGTGATGCAGCAGTTAAGGAAATAGAAAGAGAAAAAAATGTCATAGCTGCAAGGCTGTGTCATTGTATCAGGTAAATCTACTGTCCATAGCTTTATTTGGCCTATCACTTCACCCAGCTAACACTGTGACCTTTTCTAGACTCTTCCTCATACTACTGTCCATAATAAAAAGACCCTCACCACTTCAGACACTTCTCACCTGCTTTACTCTCCATATGAATCTCACCGAGCAGCTGTCTATAAATGCTATTGATATCAAACTGTGAAAGGAGCTTCAAGCAGATTGCTGTCTTTCAATCCATGGCACATCCTTTCCTAAATCCTTGTCCTCTTTCAAGTTATTAGGTATTATAGGCCAGGATTTCCTCCTCTTATTAAGAATAAGACCTCAAATGAAGGAATTCTAAAAGAATACTTAGCATTTCCCAGTCATCTGTTCCAAAATATAGACATGGTACCAATCCATTTTATATCAAAATCCAGTATGTACATGCATACATGTATGCACTCATACAAAAAGCAAGAGGAAAAAAGCTCACTGAAGCAATATTTAACTTCACTATGTGCAATGCACTATTATTTTTCTATTCTCCTGAGTCTGTTCATTTGTTTTCAAGCTGGGTATTACCTATTAAATTTCCATTACTGTTAACGGATCATGATCAGCATTTGAAAACTACTGGTTTGATTCATAATTTGAAGCACAGAGAATATATTTGCAAAGAATAAAGTGTCTTTTATCAAGAACTTCTTGGACCTATAAACTCACCTAAACAAATAATGTTGACTACATTTTAGCAGAAAAATATACTAGTAAGGCCTGAAAGTCCTATTCCATATACTATAGATGTGGTAGCTTCAACTAAAATAAAACTTGGGTAGGGAAGAGAGATACAACCGCTCAATGACTAAGAAAATTCATAAACCATAAATGTTTAAAAGCTAAAACATTACATTTAAGAAATAGGATATAAATGTGGAGGATTGATGTTGATGCATTATTAGTGCTAACATTTAAATATAATTATACAACAGCAGATACAATATTATTTTATTCTTATACTTTTTACTCTTAAAAGTTTTTTTAATTTCTAGAAATCACAATTATTACATGTACATGTACATGTACTACATGCAAATTTACAATTATAATTTTTCTGAAACCAAAATAATATTATGTACAAATATCCCCATAGAATTCCTACATGACAGAACAATACCTGCTTAAAAAAATTCGTCACTGTGAGAGTAGCAGGTCGAAAGCTGGTCAAGTTACAAGCATCATCTCCACTTGTTGTCCTTTCGAGTGATCGTCTGCCAACAATGCTAGAATTCCTCCTCTCTGACCAAGACCCTTTTCGTTCTACCAAGGGAAAAGAAAAGTCTGGTATTCATTTTCATAATATTTAAATTGTTTTAAAAGCAGCTTTCCAAACACAGGAAAAAAATTCATTTGAGTTGAAAATTATCTACCCGACATATTGATTGTAGTAAAGAATTTCATTTCTGGAGAGATCGGTAAGGAAGCACCATACCTAAATCTCCTGGTTCTCTTTTAAAACTTCTCCAGTGGAAAATAAGTTTCTACCACACAAAGACTATGCATATGACCAAAGATGAGCTATAAGATGCAGCTACAGAGAAACTATGCATTTAATAGGAAATATTCACACAATGAAAATTTTAGTTACCATCTAATGGTCCTTCAGTCTTAGCACTTGAATTTGAAACAGAATTTTAAGATAACATTCATTTAAAGTCCTTGCAAGATACCCTTATTATTCAAAACCAACTGGAAAACAACAACAACAACAATTGAACAACTATGCTACAGATCAACAAGGAAACTGAAGACTTAAAACCATAAACAAACTAATACATGTCACTAAGGAAAAGTAGAATATGTGTTCTTCTCTAGCACACACAGGGCATTCTCCAACATAGATTAAGCTATAAAACAAAATAAAATAAATTCAAAAGGACTGAAATCATATAAAATGTTTCCCAAGAACAGTGAAATTAAATTATAAATCAGTAACAGAAAAGTATATGGGAAATTCATAAACATGTGGAAGTTAAACATACTCTCGATTCTCGAAAAACCAGTGGGTTAAAGGAAATAACAAAGAAAATTAGAAAATACTTAAGATACA
The DNA here is from genome assembly GCF_046562875.1 of Panthera onca. Taxonomy (NCBI): domain Eukaryota; kingdom Metazoa; phylum Chordata; class Mammalia; order Carnivora; family Felidae; genus Panthera; species Panthera onca. The sequence continues at coordinate 170,352,993 of NC_138346.1, read as the reverse complement.
TGAAAATGAAAACACAATATCCCAAAACATATGGCATATCATTAAACCCGCACTAAGAGGAAAATTTATAGCCATAAATGACTATAAATAAAAAAGAAAAGCTCTCAAATAAGTAACTTAACCTTTCATTTTTAGAAAGTAGAAAAAGAGAAAACTAAACCCAAAGCAAGCACGAGAAAGGACTCAAAAACAACAGCTGGATGACAATAAAAGAAACAGAAACTACAAACATAAGAATGAAGCCAAAAACTGGTTCTTCAAAAAGTAAATTTTAAAAACTTTGCTAAATGGGCGGTTAAAAAATACAACATCTCAAATTACTAACATCAGGAATGAATGAGTAGACGTCACTACAGTTCTTAGAAAAGGAATTATATTATAATATTTTGAATAACTATAGGTCAAAAATTAGACAATTTATACAAAATGAACACATTTCTAGAAACACAGTACTGAAACTGATTTAAGATGAAACAGAAAATACGAAAAGATCTAAAACAAGCAGAAAGATCTAATTAGTAATGAAAAAACTTATCACAAAAAGACCAAGCCAAAATGGCTTCACTAGTGAATTCTTCTGATTTTAAAAAAAAAACAGATACCAATCCTTCACAAACTCCTCCAAAATAAAATTTATAAAAAAAGGAATAATTCACAACTCATTCTGAGGCCAGTGTTACTCTGATACCAAAACCAGACAGAGATTTATTTCACAAGAAAGAAAAACTACAGACCAATATCCCTTATGTATATAGAAGAAAAATACTAAACAAAATATTGGGAAACATATTCTAACATCTACAAAAAAATTATATACCATGACCAAGTGGGAATTCTCCGAGAAATGTAAGATTAGTTTAACCTCTAAAATCCAGTCTATTAATGCAATACACCCTACTAAAAGAATACAGGACAAAAACCATACAAGTCAATTCAAAAGCAAAAAGTGCATTTGACAAAATCCAACATCTTTTGATGATAAAAATACTCAAAGAGTTAGGAATGGATGGGAATTTCATCAATCTACTAAACTACATTTATGAAAAACCTACAGTAGACATCATACTTGATGATAAAAGACTGAATGCATCTCCCCGCCAAGGTCAGGAACTGAATGCATTGCCCCCCAAGGGCAGGAACACTCCTGTCACTTCTATTTAATATAGTATAGAAGGTTCTAGTTAAGATTGTTAGAAAAGAAAAAGAAGTCATCCAGATTGAAAAAGAAACAGTAAACCTTTTATTATTTGCAGAGGGCAATATCTTGTATATAGAAAATGCTAAAGAATCGAAAAGAGGAAAAAAAAAAACACTGCAATTAATAAACATGTTCAAATGGTTTCAAAGCACATAATCAATATTCAAGTCAATATTATATACATAAGAAATGAACATTCTAAAACTGAAATTAAGAAAAAAATTCCATTAAAAATATCATAAAAACAATAAAACAATTGGGTATGCATTTAACAGGAGAAAGGCAAAGACTTGTACACTGAAAACTATAAAACATTGAAAAAAATGTTAAGATCTCAATATATGGAAAAACATTCCATGGATTGGGAGATTTAATATTGTTAAGAGGGCAACACTCCCCAAAATGATTTATAGATTTAATGTAATGTCTCAAAATTCCAGCTACCTTTGTGCAGAAATTTACAGCTGATTCTAAACTACATATTAAACTACAAGGGCCCAAGGACGCCTGGGTGGCTCAGTCGGTTAAGCAGATCTCAAGATTCATGGGTTGAGGCCCACATTGGGCTCTGTGCTGACAGCTCAGAGCCTGGAGCCTGCTTTGGATTCTGTGTCTCCCTCTCTCTCTGCCCCTCCCCTGCTTGCGCTCTGTCTCTGTCTCTCTCAAAAATAAAACTACAAGGGCCCAAAATAGGGACACACACACACAAATCTGTAAATAAAATAATAAAGTTGTAGAGTTGGAGGACCACTCTTCCCAATTTCAAAACTTACTGCAAAGCCAAAAAAATGAACACAGAATAGTACTACCATGGGCTTAGACATATAAATCAATGGAATAGAATTGAGTCCAGAATTAAACCCATACATCTATCATAAACCAATTTTCTTTCTTTCTTTTTTTTTTTTTAATATTTATTTTTAAAAGAGAGAGCGCCAACCAGGGACGGGCAGAGAGAGAGAGAGACACAGAATCTGAAGCAGGCTACCGGATCTCAGCTGTCAGCACAGAGCCCTACACGAGGCTTGAACTCACAAACAGTGAGACCATGACCTGAGCCAAAGTCAAATGCTTAACCACTGAGCCACCCAGATGTGCCGTGAACTAATTTCCAACAAGAATGACAAGACCATTTGCTGGAGAAAGAATAGTCTTCCTAGCAAATAGGTGTTGGGACAACTCAACAGCTACATTAAAAGAATAATATTGGACCCCTACCTCTCACCATGTAAAAAAAAAGTAACCCAAAATGGATTATACCTAAATGTAAGAGCTATACCTATAGAACTCTTAGACAAAAACATACAAACAGATCTTTCTGATCTTGAGTTAGGTAATGCTTTCTTAGATAGGACTCCAAAAGCACAAGCAACAAAAGAACAGAGAAAATGAATTTAAAATTTCTATGCTACAGGGGCACCAGGGTGGCTCAGTCAGTTGAGTGTCTGACTTCAGCTCAGGTCATGATCTCACGGTCCCATGGATTTGAGCCCTGCATCGGGCCCTGTGCTGACGGCTCAGCAGCTGGAGGCTGCTTTGGATTCTGTGTCTCCTTCTCTCTCTGCCTCTCCCCTATTCATGCTCTGTCTCTATCTATCTCTCAAAAATAAACAAACGTGAAAAAAACAATTTTTTTTTAATTTCTATGCTACAAACACCAGCATTAAAAGAGGAAAAAAAAAACCAAAAGAAAAAAAAAAACCCCACAGACTGGGAGAAAATATTTGCAAATCCTTTATTAGATAAAAGATTTGTTGGGCAAGGGGCATTAAGGAGAACACTTGCTGAGATGAGCACTGGGTGTTATATGTAAGTGATGAATCACTAAATTCTATTCTTGAAATCATTATTGCACTATATGTTAACTAACTTAATTTACATTTTTAATGTAAATTAAAAATAATAAAAAAATAATAAGAAAAAAAGATAAAAGATTTGTATCCAGAATAAAGAACTCTTAAATTCAAAGACAAGAATATAAAAAAGCGGGGCACCTGAGTGGCTCAGTCACTTATGCATCTGACTCCTGATTTTGGCTCAGGGCATGATCTCACAGTTCATGAGTTCAAGCCCCTCATGGGACTCTGTAATGACAGCATAGAGACTGCTTGGGATTCTCTCTCTGCTCTTCCCCAGCTTGTGCATGCGTGCGCTCACTCTCTCTCTCTCTCTCTCTCTCAAAATAAATAAACTTAGGGGTGTTTGGGTGGCTCAGTCAGGTCATGATCTCATGGTTTGTGAGTGTGAGCCCCACATCAGGCTCTATGCTGACAGCTCAGAGCCTGAAGCCTGCTTCAGATTCTGTTTCTCCTTCTCTCTCTGCCTCTCCCCTGCTCACACTCTGCCTCTCTCTCTCTCAAAAATAAATGAATGTTAAAAAAAATTTTTTTAATAAACTTCAAAAAAAAGAATATTAAAAAGCCACATAAAAAATGAGCATCCACTAGATAAAACAAAAACATTAAAAAAATGAGCAAAAGACATGACTACATATTTCTTCAAAGAAAGTATACACATAACCAGTGCACATAAAATTATACTCAAGATCATTAAATATCAAGGAAAAGCAAATCCTAAACCACAATGACAAACCTCTTTGCCTACACTAGGATGGCTGTAATCAAAGGGCCAAATAATAAAAGTGTTCGCAAAGATATGGAGAAATTGGAACCTTCACACACTACTAGAAGAATTTTAAATGGTGCAGCAACACTGGAAAACAACCTGATAGTTCTTCAAAACGTGAAATATAGAATTGTCACTAATATCCAACAATTTCTAGTATATGTCCCAAAAAATGAAAACATGCCCATACAAAAGCTTGTTCCTGAACATTAACTGCAGCATTATTCATACTAAACAAAAAGTTTAAACGACTCAAAGGTCCATCAACTGATGAATGGATAAATAAAATGTGGTATATCCACACAATGGACTATTATTTGGCAATAAAAAGAAATTAAATAGTGACACATGCTACAACATGGATGAACTTTTAAAACATTATGCTAAGTGAGGGGCGCCTGGGGCACTTAGTTAAGTGTCCAACTTCAGCTCAGGTCATGATCTCCTGGTTCATGGGTTTGAGCCCCGTGTCGGGTTCTGTGTTGATGGCTCAGAGCCTAGAGTATGCTTTAGATTCTGTGTCTCCCTCTCTCTGCCCCTCCCCCACTCGCACTCTGTCTCTCTCTCTCTCTCTCTCTCTCTCTCAAAAATAAACAAAATATTAAAAAATAATAATGATAAAATAAAACATTATACTAAGGGAAAGAAGCTTGTCACAAAAGACTGTATATTGTATAATTCTATTGATATGAAATGTCCAGCATAGGCAAATCCATACAGACCTTATAAGGAGATCAGAGGTTGTTTAGGATTGGGTTTGTGGATTGGGGGAGAATGGAGGGTTACTAATGAATACAAAAGTGTTCCAAAATTAAGACTGTGGTGATGGTTGCAGAACCTTGTGAATATATCAAACAAAACAATAAATTATACACTTTAAATGGGTGAATTGTATAGTATAGGAATTGCATCTCAATAAAGCTGTGGGGAAAAAAAGGAAAAAAAAGAAAACCATTTTATGCCTCACAACACTGTAAAGTCTATAAATAAAACAAGCCTATATAAAAAAAAAGAAAAATTAAACATTTAGAAATATTTTATATAAAACACTCTTACCTCCAGTGCTTATTTCCACCTCTGTAGAATCTCTTTCCAAACTCCCCGCACTGCTAACAATATTCATTAAATGGATTGCAGTCCAAGCAAAAGGCATGCGATATTTCCCAAGTCTTTGACAAAACTGATCAGCTTGACTTTTCAGCTTCTCCAATTTTTCCTTATTCTGCAAAACAAAACTTTATACATTATATGATTATGCTCGAAAGAAATGAATCAAAGACTACTCCATTGTATATAAAAAGACAGCTTAGGAATTCTCAATTCTCAACAAAGATGGAAGAATAATCTATACCTTTCAGAGATCAATTAGCACTGTATTATCTTAACCACTAAATAATTTTAACCCATTCTATAAATGTATGTGTAGAGTAAGTCTTTCAAATTTATTTTCGTGATTATCTCATTTTGGTAGGAAAGAACGTAGAGCAAGTGTCAAACATGTGTACGTATTACAAGTACTATTTTATGAAAAGAAACATAACCATGTTCAAGTCAGCAACTGCTAACTACAAAATATTCTAGGTTAAACTTACTAAATTGTACTACTCTGAAAAAGATGGGAGCAGTTGAGCCATTTTGAAATAATCCTTATGGCAAGAGAAGGAGTGAGGTAAAGTGGGATTGGGGGTACAAATAGGCTAATAACATATAAGACCAGAACTGTAATAAAAGAAGCAAACAAAAAAAAATATTGCAGAAAGACTAAACCCTAGAAACAGACTGATGGTCCAAACAGTATGTGCCTATCTGGAAGACATCCTGAAGCTGGCCCAACTTTTAGGCTATCCCTGAAACAAACACTAAGGTAACCTGCAATAGCCAACTAATGGTCCAAAAGTAAAAATCTACACCAAATATCTTACATACTCTTTCCATACAGGATGTTGTCAAGGTATATATACACTAACAATAGAGCCCTACCTTGAGAGTCAGGCCTGGGATAAGATGGACGGATAACTAAATGTTAGCGCTGTTTATTGGTGTATATATTATACCTCCAAAATAGGTGATTGCTTTAAAAGCCTAGATGTCAAGTATACTTGATTCTATCAGCTTATGTAGGCATGTAATAAGCTGCTATTGTAATTATGAGCTCCACACAACAGCAAATTTAAAAAATGACAACCCGGGGAAAGGTTATAGAATACTTGAACCCTAATTTCAACCAGCAAGCCAGGGATCAGAGGAGAGTATCATGTACTCAGTTCTACCTATATTAGCAGAAAAGGCTCAGTTACTGTTCCAAATTTCACAAAAATAGAAAGCAAAACATATTCTAGATTTTGGTAACTTATCGAGTATTCCTCAAGCATACTCCTGGATGTTTCAACTATTAAATCATGTATTCAATCATCTGTTATTCTTGTAGCTAACTCAGGGTATCTGAAATTTGGTACCAACTTTGTATCAATTGCTTTTGCTTTACATGTGGACCCAAATTCTAAAAATTAGTCATCTGATGGCAAAAGGGAGATAGTATTTTCTGTTTTTACCATATTCCTTAATTATCAGTGGCATTCCTTAATTATCAGCAGCTAGACAGAGCCCCAGAGTACTGCTATCTTACTATAAAAAATTATACTATATGGGGCACCTGGGCAGCTCATTCGGGTAAGCTTCTGACTCATGATTTCAGCTCAGGTCATGATCTTACGGTTCATAGGATCAAGCCCTGCATCAGGTTTCAGGCTGACAGCTCAGAACCTGCTTGGGATTCTCTCTCTCCCTCTCTCTCTCTGCCCCTCCCACGCTCATGTGCAAGTGCTTTCTCTCTCTCTCTCTCAAAATAAATGAACTTTAAAAAAACCTTTTATTACCAATATCACTATTTTATGAAAAATACTATTTTTGAAAATTTTAATACTTAGGAATGAAATGAAATTAACTTAGTTCTCTCCAAGGAAAAAAAAGTCAGGAGTCACTTAGTTTGGGGGTAAAGGAGATTTTAAAGAATAACACAGCATATGAAAAAAGCTAAGTGACAAAAAAAGAAGAAAGTAAGAAAGCAGGTAGTCCAATAGAAAATAATGAATTAGTAGTTAAATTCTTTAATATGCTTCATAATTCTCCCAAATAATAACTTGGGAAATGAGAGGTTATTTAGTGTTGGGTTCAGGGACTGGGGGAGCATTGGGAGGGACTATATGACTATACAGGTGGGAAAAATGAGAGGCATGATACTCTACCTTTGTGGCATCTGCTTCTTTAAAAATCATATATGGTTCTGCACACTCTCCGATGTCACCTTGCTGTAGGACTTTTTCTAACTGTCAAAAAATAAAACAGTAAAGACTAATTAAGCTTAAAAAAAAAAGTAATCAGACTGGAATGTGAGGATGGTTTAACATAAAAAAAAAATCAATCAAGGTAATACACCACATTAACAGAATGACAGGAAAAAAAAAACACATGATCATCTCAATTGATACAGAAAAATAACTGGGCAAAATTCAGCACCCTTTCATGCTAGGAACATTCAACAAACTAAGAATACAAGAAAACTACCTCAACATAATAAAGACCATATATGAAAACACCACAGCTAACATCATATTCAATGGTGAAAGGCTGGAAGTTTTTCCTCTAACATTAGGAACAAGATAAGGATGCTCACTTTTACCAATTCTATTCAAAAAAGTACTGGAAGTCTGAGCCAAAGCAATAAGGCAAGAAAAAGAAAAAAAAATGAGTCCAAATTTGAAAGGAAAGAGTAAAATTATGTGTTTGCAGACATGACCTTTTGTTCAGAAAACCTTTATAGTACACACACACACACACACACACACACAAATGATTAGAACTAATAAATAAATTCAGCATAGTTGCAGATACAAAATCAATATGCAAAAATCAATTACATTTCTAAATACTAATAATGAAAAATCTGTAAGAAAATTAAAAACACAATTTCACTTACAATAATATCAAAAAGAAAAAAAATTAAGGTATTCCCCACTTTTAGAAAGCTAACATTATGCTACTTTGATCTTACAAAGACCTACATTACTACCTGTTTTTGCTAACTGAAAGAAATCTGAAGAGGATTTTCACTTTTACAAAAAAAGGAGAAAGTAAAAATAACATTCAGCATATGCTTTGCAAATACAGGCAGCACACACCCGGGGCAACAACAGTGGCACTGCCAAGCTCCTTCCCTGGGAATTACAACTCAGTATCTCAGCATCAAACCACCATAGTTCTGCACTGTGTCTATGAGCATCTGTCCTTTATCTCAATTTATTTTGTGCATCTGTTGGCAAGATATGTCCAAAGGCATCATGAAAGACTGAGAGAGTTATTTTTTGCGTCTAAGAACATTCAAATACTTTTCCATATAAATTAATGTTAATTGCTTTGTCACTTTATAAAATTTCAGCTTACAAAAGTTTCATCAAAGCACTCTTCTTCTAGATAGCAAGGAAACATATACTGAGAAATTAACTTAACCAAAAGGGTGAATGATATAGAATCTGAAAACCATAGAACATTGGTTAAAAAAAAAAAAAAAATTAAAGAAGACATAAACAAATGGAAAGATATCCTATATTCATGAACTGGAAGACTAAATTGATATTAAGAGGCCAATTCTATGCAAAGCAATCTACAGATTTAATGCACTTCCTATGAAAATCTCAAAGATTTTTTTTGTAGACATAATAAAATTCACCGTAACATTCCTGTGAAATTTCAAAGAACCCTGAACAATCAAAACAAACCTTTAAAAAAGGAACAGAGTTATAAGTCTCATACTTCCAGACTTCAAAACAATACAAGCTACAGTAATAAAAAATATATATATGATACTGCCATAAAGACATACATATAGATGAATGGAACAGAATACAGTCCAGAAATAAACCCTCATATATGTGGTTAAATAATATTTTGTTAATATTTATTTAGTTATTTTGAGAGAGAGAGGCAATGTGCATAGGGTAGGGGCCAACAGAGAAAGAGAGAGAAAATCTTAAGCAGGTCCATGCTCAGTGTAGAGCCCAATGAGGGGGCTCAATCTCACAACCATGAGATCATGACCTGAGGTGAAATCAAGAGTTGGATGCCTAACCAACTGAGCCACCCAGGAGCCCCAGGCTAAATGATTTTTAACAAGACTGCCAAGGCCATTCAATGGGGAAAGGACAGTCTTTTCAACAAATGGTGTTTAAAAAACCATATACCCAAATGCAAAAGAATTAATGGTGTTTAAAAGACCATGTATCCATGGGGCACCTAGGTGGCTCAGTCAGTTAAGTGTCTGACTCCGGTTCAGGTTAAGGTCTCATGGCTCATGACTTCAAGCCACGCATTAGGCTCTGCGCTGACAGCTCGGAACCTGGAGCCTGCATCAGATTCCGTGTCTCCCTCTCTCTGTCCCTCCCCTACTCGTGCTCTGACTCTCTCTCTCTTTCAAAAATAAACATTAAAAAAAATTTTTCTTGGGGGTGCCTGGGTGGCTCAGTCGGTTAAGCGTCCGACTTCAGCTCAGGTCATGATCTCGCAGTCTGTGAGTTCAAGCCCCACGTCGGGCTCTGTGCTGACAGCTCAGAGCCTGGAGCCTGCTTCAAATTCTGTGTCTCCCTCTCTTTCTGCCCCTCCCCTGCTCATGCTCTGTCTCTCTCTGTCTCAAAAATAAATAAAAACATTTTAAAAAATTTTAAAAAAATTTTTTTTCTTAAATCATATATACAAATGCAAAAGAATAAAGTCTTTACTCTCTATCATATACAAAAATTAACACAAAATGGATCAAAGACCTAAATGTGAACCTAAAATTATATAACTCTTAACAGAAAAAAAGAGAATCTTCATGACACTGGATATGGCAATGTTTCCTTGGATTTGATGCAGAAAAATACAGGTAACAAAAGCAAAATACAGAAATTGGGCCACATTAAAACTTTGTGCATCACAGACATAATCAAGGTGAAAGGGCAACAAATAAAAAAATATATACAAATAATGTATCTAATAAGGAGTTAATATCCAGAATAATTTTTTTAAGTTCTACAACTCAACAATAAAATAAATACAGTAAGCCTTGGTTTGCAAGCATAATTTGTTCTGGAAATATGCTTGTAATCCAAAGCACTCAGATATCAAAGCAAATTTCAAGAAACACTGGCTCAGCTGTGATCATGTGACGTTCAGCGTCATGTACAACTCATATTGCAAGACATTGCTCATTTATCAAGTTAAAATTTATTAGAAATGTTTGTCTTGCAGAACACTCACAGAACAAATTACAATCCAAGGTTTTACTTTAATCTGATTTTTAAATGGCAAAGGACTTGAATAGACATTTTTCCAAAGAAGATACAAAAATGGCTAACAGGATATGAAAAGATCCTCTACATAACTAATCATAAGGTAAATGCAAATCAAAATACAATGAGATTATCACTTGATAGCCATCAAGATGGCTACAATCAATAAAACAAAAAATAACAAGTATTGGCAAGGATACATAAAAACTGGAACTCATGTGCACTATTGGTGATTATGAAAATGGTATATCCATTATGGAAAACTATACAGAGGGTCCTCAAAAAATTAAAAATAGAATTACCACACAATACAGAAAATCTATTTTTAAGTATATATCCAATAGAATCAAAAGCAAAATGTAAACCATTATTTGTACACTCATGTTCATAGCAGCACTATTCACAAAGCCAAAAGGCAGAAGTGACCCAAATGTCTACCAAGAGATGTGTGGACCCGAAAAACAAATAATCCAGTGAAGAAATGGGCAGAAGACATGAATAGACACTTTTCCAAAGAAGACGTCCAGATGGCTAACAGACACATGAAAAGATGCTCAACATCACTCCTCATCAGGCAAATACAAATCAAAACCACACTCAGATATCACCTCACGCCAGTCAGAGTAGCTCAAATGAACAAATCAGGAGACTACAGATGCTGGAGAGGATGTGGAGAAACGGGAACCCTCTTGCACTGTTGGTAGGAATGCGTACTGGTGCAGCCGTTCTGGAAAACAGTGTGGAGGTTCCTCAAAAAATTAAAAATAGATCTACCCTATAATCCAGCAATAGCACTGCTAGGAATTTACCCAAGGGATACAGGAGTGCTGAGGCATAGGGGCACTTGTACCCCAATGTTTATAGCAGCACTTTCAACAATAGCCAAATTATGGAAAGAGCCTAAATGTCCATCAACTGATGGATGGATAAAGAAGTTCTGGTTTATATACACAATGGAATGCTACTTGGCAATGAGAGTGAAATCTGGCCTTTTGTAGCAACGTGGATGGAACTGGAGAGTGTTATGCTAAGTGAAATAGGTAATACAGCGAAAGACAGATACCATATGTTTTCATTCATATGTGGATCCTGAGAAACTCAACAGAAGACCAGGGCGGAGGAAAAGGGGGGTGGGGAGTTACAGAGAGAGAAGGAGGCAAACCATAAGAGACTCTTAAATACTGATAATAAACTGAGGGTTGATGGGGGGTGGGAGGGAAGGGAAAGTGGGTGATGGGCACTGAGGAGGGCACTTGTTGGGATGAGCACTGGGTGTTGTATGGAAACCAATTTGACAATAAATTTCATATTTAAAAAAATAATAAAAAAATAAAGTTAGGTAAATAGGTTATGACAAACTGAAAAAAAAGAGATGAGTGGACAAACATATATATATATTAAATATTATACAATGGAGTATTATTCAGCCTTTAAAAGGGAGAAATCCTAAAACAAGCTACAACCTTGATGAACCTTGAAGACATTATACTAAGTAAAATAAGCCAGTCACACACAAAAACAAAAACCAAATACCATATGATTCCATTCATATGAAGTATATGAGGTCAAATTTCATAGAAAGAGAGCAAACTGGTGGTTGGCAAAATCTGATAAGAGGAGAAAAAGTCATCTAATATAATATCAATGTAGAGAATTAACAATTTTTTTAAAATTGCTCAATTGGTTGAGTGTCCAACTCTTGATTTCGGCTTAAGTCATGATCTCACAGTTTATGAGATCAAACCCTACTTCAGGCTCTGCACTGACAGTGTGGAGCCTACTTGGGATTCTTTCTCTGTCTCTGCCCCTGCCCTGCTTGTGCACACATTCTCTCTCAACATAGGTAAGTAAACACTAAAAAAAAAAAAAAAAAAGTAAAAAAAACTCACAAAACAGTATTGAGTGACCAATACAACAGTTTCTACTTCTAATTTTTTTCTCCACTTCTAATTTAATGTCTCACGTTAACCCTATATAACTTAATATTTTCAAAAAGAAAAGAAACGTAAATAAAATAGGGTGAAAGTCCAGAAACCAAATCAAGCATACCTGATTTGTAGGAATTGTGATAATTCCTTGAAGGAATTTAGCACATATAAAGTTGATATTTCAAATTAGCAAGTGGAGGACAAAAAACTCTTACAAATAAAATAAAATAAAAATAATCCAATAAAATGGATAGGATTACACAAGTGTATATATTTTTTCACTTGAAACATATGTATCCTACATACACTTAAAATTCATGTTTTTTATATTAAAAATCACTTACAAACAAGTTAAAAATGAGCTATTTGAATAAGTACTTCATAAAACAGAATATCCAAACAGCCAATAAATCACTCAACATTCTTAGTCATCACAGAATATAGACTAAAATTGAGGGGCGCTTGACTGCCTAGGTCAGTGGAGCATGGAACTCTTGGACCTGGGGTTGTGTGTTCAAGTCCCATAGTGGATGTGGATATTACTTAAAAATAAACTCTTAAAAAAATTGATATAACATGACAAACATATCAGAAATAAAATACAAACCAGAATATAAAACAAAATTAATAAAATTTAAATGTCAAATACAATAAAATCCAATGATAGCAAGTGTTAAGAAGGAAATGGAGCAGCTGATATTCTCAAAAACTGTTGAAAAGAGTAAAAATTGGAATATCCATGTAGGGAAACAGGTTGTAGAAATAAACCCAATGTCCAACAATGAGAATGGAAAACAGTGATATATTCATATAACAGAATATTATATAGGATAAAAAACAACTACTGCTACACACAAAAAGCCTAGATGAATCTTAACATAATTCTTTAGAATACCAGAGACAAGAATTTATACTATACAATTCCTTTCCTATGAAGTTTCAAAAGAGGCCAAGATATGGTAAAAGTCAGTATAGTAGGAAAGGGCACAAAGAAGGCCATTTGCTAATATTGTACATCTTGATCTAGATGTACATAAGTATGTAAAAATTAATAAAGATGGACACCCTGTGCATACTGCTAATTGTAAACAAAGCTTACAAAGAAAACAATTTCTATATACCAGTGACAAACGAAATTTTGTATTATAATTTAAAATGAAAAATGTTAAGTGATACCATTTATAATATAATCAAAAATATCAAATCACGAAGAATATATGAGAGGAAAAGACCTAAAAACATGAAGGAATATATCATGTTCATTGACTGAAAAACAATAGTTTAAAGATGTCAACTTTCTCAAATTGATCTATATATTTAATGCAACGCCAGTCAACATCTCAGTACATTATTTCTTGAGAGAAAGAGAGAGCATGCCTATACTGAGGGGTTGAAGAGACTGACAAGTAAAAATTTACACAAAAATGTAAAAAGTCAAGCTGGAAAAAAAATACACCACTTATTATAAAGCTACAATAATGAAAACAGTATAGTAGTGGTACCAAGAAAAGACAAATAGACCAGTGGAACCAAAAAAGGCTCTAGGGGCACCTGGGTGGCTCTCCTCCTATGGAGGACTCTCACAGCCATTATATTGAGTGAAAGAAGCCAGGCACAGAAGACTCATTGTTATGCTTCCTTTCATATGAACTTCAAGAAGAAGAAAAGCTAACAATGGTGACAGAAGTTAGAATACTAGTTATCTAGAAGGGCAGGGGTAGTCACTAGAAAGAGAAACACAAGAACCCTCCAGAGTAATAACGCAATGGAAATATTCTATGACTTGAGCTCAAGAGTGATTACACAGGCAAATACACATGGAAGAATTCACCAAGCTGTTTACTCCAGATTTGTAAATATCTCATTGTACATATTTTATACTTCAATTTTTAAAAAAACTGATAAATATCAAGTATGACTAGCTGAAACTCTTATTCACTGCTGGTGGGAATGCAACTGTCACAGAGACTGAAAACATTTATTTGATAACATCTACCAAATCTGACATACAAATATTCTGTGACTTAGCAATTCTACTCCCAAGAATAAACTAAATACAAATGTATGCATATGTCTATCCTCATGGAATGCAAATATTTACAGAATTTCTGATAAAAACCACGAAATTAAATTAACCAAAATGTCTATCATCAGTAAAATGAATTATGATATATTCATACAATACTAAACAACAATGTAAAGAATTTTATTTTTATTATCTTTTAATGTTTATTTATTTCTGAGAGAAAGAGACAGAGCATGAGCAGACAGAGGGACAGAGAGACAGAAGGAGACACAGAATCTGAAGCAGGCTGCAGGCTCCGAGCTGTCAGCACAGAGCCCGACATGGGGTTCAAACCCATGAACTTTGAGATCATTACCTGAGCCGAAGTCGGACGCTTAACCAACTGAGCCACCCAGGAGTTCCAGCAATGTAAATGAACTTAAAACTGTTGCATACAGCAGTATAATCACACAATCATGTAGCAAGTCACAAAATATATATAATGTTGGATCCTATTAACATAGTGTTCAAAAACAAGCAAAAATTTTGAGGGAAAAAAAAAGGAGCGGTGAATGGTACATGGGCAGTTTCTGGGATTCTAGTAACGTTTTGTTTCTTAACATGGGTGGGTGGTAACATAATGCATTTATTTGGGGATAATTCATTAAATCATATATTTATGACTTTTGTGTATTTTCTGTAATTATGTCACACCTCAATAAAAAATTAAATTAAATTAAGCTTATTTTGTTATCATTACCTTATTGTAACCCACGTTTTTCTTCATCTATTTGTGGGTTTCTTTCAAAGAGCTTTGTTTTTGTTCTCTAAAATGTCAGTCTTCCATAAACAATAATCCAAACACAATGATATTACCCCTTCACCTATTTACCAGAAAGTATGCTAATAAACAGGACACAAAAATGAGCAAGGAAGACCTAATCCTGGCTGAGCCAGAATTCCCGTATCTCAGACAGTGATAGATTGCACTTAATAGCCCCAATTCTTCACCCTTCCTTTACCCCCCTCACTGCTCCCTGACACTGGAATTCCTCTGAATAAAGACGCCAAGTATATATCCTAACTTCTTGCTTTTGTGTTCTGTCATATGATTTGTCTTGGCCAATACAATGTTAGCCTGTGTGATGCAACCAAGGGCTTGAAAAGTGCCTGTGCAGGGGGGTCTGCTCTTTGGCATTTCTGCAATTACCATGAGAATAAACCAAGCTAGCCTGCTAGAAAAGCAATACACAAAGAAGTACAGCTCCAGCTGAATCAAATGAGCCCCAACCAACCAAAAGACGGTTTCAGGAGCACAGCCACCTCGAGGAGAGTACAACCTACATCAACTGACCACCAGACAACTTGGATGCATGATCTAAACAAACGTTTGTTGTTGCATGCCACTGGGATTTTCTCTTTCTGTTCTTGAATAGCAGTAGCTCACCAATACACAGATCAATGGCATTTTTCCTCTCAAGAAACAAAAACATCCTGCTGCACCAAAGTGATTTAGCAAAACCTCCTAAATACATCTCCTTTAAATTTTTTTTTAAATTTTTTTTTTTAACGTTTATTTATTTTTGAGACAGAGAGAGACAGAGCATGAACGGGGGAGGGTCACAGAGAGAGGGAGACACAGAATCCGAAACAGGCTCCAGGCTCTGAGCTGTCAGCACAGAGCCTGACGCGGGGCTCGAACCCACCCACCGCGAGATCGTGACCTGAGCCGAAGTCGGACGCTCAACCGACCAAGCCACCCAGGCGCCCCTCTTTTAAATTTTTAATAATATTTTAACTTGTTCATTTTTTTGAAATTACAGGGAAGTCATTTTCTATGTATATACATATTTTTATGTACATATATATTCTACACAATTGAAATCATTCCATAGAGAGTTTTGTGCCAGACTTATTTTTCACTGAATATTATATCACACATGCGTTTCTATATCATTAAAATTTCTTCCAGGGGCGCCTGGGTGGCTCAGTCACTTGAGCGGCCGACTTCGGCTCAGGTCATGATCTCGCGGTCCGTGAGTTCGAGCCCCGCGTCAGGCTCTGTGCTGACAGCTCAGAGCCTAGAGCCTGTTTCAGATTCTGTGTCTCCCTCTCTCTGACCCTCCCCCGTTTATGCTCTGTCTCTCTCTGTCTCAAAAATAAATAAACATTAAAAAAAAAAATTTCTTCCAAATAGTGGTTTTATTTGCCATAGTATCCCATCATATGAATGTACATTGATTTATCTCCCTATTTACTCATATTGAACATTTACAATGTTTCTTATCCTTAATCCTATCTAAACTGTTCACTCTCCACCAAATCTTGTCACTAAATAATCTCATTTTCATGCAGTCAATATTCGAACCATCAGCTGTATCTTTTCATCTCGTTTCCTTAAATATGTTCTATTTTTATGAAAATGTACTATTTTCCCATGTAAAGGTAGTGTATATACAGTATTTCTCAACTGTATTAATATTTAGAACTTTATTCTGAGTTTCTGAAGACCACTGCTGCTAAATCTGTGCTTGTAGGATTCATTGTAGCTAAGATCTATTTTAAGCTGAATTCAATGGGAATGTGTCGACAAATTAGGACATTATTCCTGTGGGTAAACAGGATTCATTCCGTGACAATCCACTTTATAACCTTATTGTAAAATTCATTACCTTTTATAATTTTATATAAATAAAGATAAAATGATTAATGAATATATTTTAAGCTTCTTTCAAGTCAAGGTCAAGTTATAGTAAATTATTCCTCAACTTAAGGTAAGCAGCTTCATAATATTCAGATTTTAGAATTCATAATCCTTTTTCAGTTTTTGTGTTTATTTTGCTTTGTTTATTTCAAATTTTTAATTTAAATGTCAGTCACTTAATACATAGGATAATATTAGCTTCAGGAGTGGAATTTAGAGATTCATCACTTATATAAAACACCCCGTGCTTATCACAGTAACTGCCCTTCTTTTTTTTTTTTTTTTTTTTAATTTTTTTTCAACGTTTTTTATTTATTTTTGGGACAGAGAGAGACAGAGCATGAACGGGGAGGGGCAAAGAGAGAGGGAGGCACAGAATCGGAAACAGGCTCCAGGCTCCGAGCCATCAGCCCAGAGCCTGACGCGGGGCTCGAACTCACGGACTGCGAGATCGTGACCTGGCTGAAGTCGGACGCTTAACCGACTATGCCACCCAGGCACCCCATTAACTGCCCTTCTTAATACCTGTCACCCATTTAACCCATCCCTCAGTCCAACTCCCCTCCAGCAACCCTTAGTATGTTCTCTATAGTTAAGAGTCTGTTTTACAGTTGGCCTCGTTTTTTATTCTTCCCTATGTTTGTAATCCTTATTCTTAATTGGAGGACAGTCAAATCATAATGTTCCGTGACCTCAATGATTTAGATATTAGTATTTATATAATTTAGAAACTGAGTGATAACATCATAATAAAGCTCCTATGATACTTAATTTTATATGCCAACTTGGGTAGGCTATAATGCCCAGTTATTTGATCAAACCTACCTAGATGTTGCTGTAAAGGTATTTTTTAGAGGTGATCAGCATTTAAATCAGTAGAGTAAGGCAGACTACCCTCTCCACAATGTGAGTGTGCCTCATCCAATCAGGTGAAGGCCTTGAGACCAAAGATGGAAATTTCCCAAAGAAGTAATTTTCAAGACTGCAACACAGAAACCCTGCCTGAGTCTCCAGTCTGCTGCCCAATTCAGACTCAAGACTACAATACCAACTCTTACCTGAATTCCAGCCTGCCAACCTGCCCTACACATTTCAAATTTGCCAGCCCCCACAATCACACAAGCCAATTCCTTAAAATCAATCAATCTCTACCTGTATGTGTGTACATACATGTGTGTGTATTTCCAGCCTACTGATCTGTTTCTCTGGAGAACCCTAATAGAGTTCCCACTCAAAAAAAAAAAAAAAAAAACTTAGGTAGTTTTTTTTAGGTAGACTACAGTCTACATCCAGTATTGTGTTAAGAAGTTTTAAGACAAAAAAAATACATGAAGATAAAATCCTTACCCTTAAAAACCTTGTGATATTAATAGGGAGACAAATATACAGACACTACACAAACAAACTAATTTATTTAACATTACTCTTACCTTTATTACAAGAAAAACATCTTGGGAAGGATAAGTGATAGAAAAAATAGCTGATCTTGCCAAAGTGGTAATGGCAGCAGGTGGTACATGGGGACGTAATAATCCTTTCATCTGCTCAGAATTAAGGTCAAAATAAAAGTTTTCTGAAATCTAAAAAAAATAATAAAAATTCACATATTAAATTTTAAAATCTGTACATTTTGCAAATATCAAGCATACTCAGTCTTAAAATATTACAGATATTATAACATTACACTAACATACTGTATATCATATATTTCATTGACCAATCTTTATATGTCTAAATAAAAGCAAAAAGAAATATACAAAACTATCTGAGAAATATACAAGAAATATATTCTAAAGAACTCTATCCCAAGCTCTTTTGATTAGAAATGTAACCTGTAATAAAGTACACAAAGAAATTATTGAGATGAATTACCTCAAATTGAGAATTAAAAGAATTATACAAATAATATTTTAGCGAATTTGATTTAGCAAATACAAGTTGCTGGGGCAGAGTTCCACAGCAGAAATCTATAATATGTTGACAGTAGAAGTCACTGAAAGTAGTTAGTTTCTACCACACATTAAGCTTAGAATATTAAGAAATCCTGTATGAGGGGCTCCTGGGTGGCTTGGTCACTTGAGCATCCAATTTTGGCTCAGATCATGATCTCACAGTTCATGGCTTCAAGCCCCACCTGAGGCTTTGCACTGACAGCATGGAGTCTCCTTCAGATTCTCTGAGTCCCTCTCTCTCTGCCCCTATGCTATTTGTGCCCTCTTTCTTTCTCTCTCTCTCTTTCCCTCTCAAAAAATAAACATTATTTTAAAAATGCTGCATGAGATAGCCCTCTGAAAGACTCCTAAGTATAATAAAGATACAATGGTAAAACTAAAGCAGTATTTAAGATAAAAGACTTCAAGCATATATAAATGATCTTTTGAGCTAGTGTGAATTTTTAAATCACATCAACAAAACTTTATTATGATTCTAATCCTTTATACGTTATTTGCCTAAAATGCTTTTCTTGTATTAACTTTTCCTTAATTTTAAAGAAAGTTGCTTCTGCTATTTGCTTTTGGAATTCTTTCCATTAAATAAAAACTGGGTATCAACTAAACTATTTTATAGTAAGAAAATATGTTTAACAAGTCTTAATAAATTAAATTTCTACTTTCTTTTGAAAAGACCCATATTTAGGGGCAACTGTATGGATAGTAAGTTAAGCATCTGGCTCTTGGTTTTAGCTCAGGTTATGATCTCAGAGTTCATGAGTTCAAGCCCCAAGTTGGGCTTTCTGCTGTCAGCACAGAGCCTACTTGGGATTCTCTCTCTCTCCCTTTCCCTCTGCCTCTCCTCTGCTCATTCTCTCTCTCTCTCTCTCTCTCTCTCGATAAATAAACTTTAATAAAAATAAATAAATAAATAATCATGTTTAACAATTCTCAAAAAATTATTACTTATAAAACAACTTGAAAACAAGTTTCTGAAACCTAGGAATGTGACAAAAGACTATGTTCAAATCATATAATCTTACCTTTTTCTTTTCCTTGACATCATATAAAGCCAAACTTGCAAAAATAGGTTCAATTTCAATCTCAAACCTTTAAGAAAAAAAGCAATTAGTTCAACATTTCTACATCTGTGCTATACCATCTATGCTACCCCTCCTTCTGAAACACTTTTGCAAGTATATCTTTCAGTCTAAATCAACCACTACTTCCATTAGGTAATTTCATATATTCAATGTGAAAAACTAAGAAAACACATTAAAAATTTCAGAGAAAAACAGGAGCATACAAAATTCCACCACATGGAGAGAACCAAAATTAACAGTTTCAGTGCCTATCCGTCTAGACTTTTGTCTATGTATAATTGCACTTGGTAAATGGATTTATTTTTTAACATTTATTTACTTTTGAGAGAAAGAGACAGAGTGTGAGTGGGAAAGGAGCAGAGAGAGAGGGAGACACAGAATCCAAAGCAGGCTCCAGGCTCTGAGCTGTCAGCACAGAACCCAACACGTGGCTCAGGGCTTAAACCCACAAGCCGAGAGATCATGACCTGAGCTGAAGTCGGACGCCTGACCGACTGGACCACCCAGGTGCCCCAACTGGATTTTTTTTTAAATGAAGTATGTCACTGTATATTTAGTAGTCTGCTTTCTCAACTTCATATTTTATGGGTATATTTCCCTGTCATAAATATTAATCTAACCATGCTTTTTAATGCTCAAATACAAATTTTCACTATTTGAATATGTAAAAATGTATTTTATAACTATGCTTAAATCAAGATGTCTAACTTCATTTCCAAGAACTTGGCTTACATACGGTAAACACTTAGTAACTATTTGCTGAATAAAATAATATGTGGGGCACCTGGGTACTCAGTCAAATACCCAACTCTTCATTTCAACTCAGGTCATGATCTCACAGTTGTGAGGTCAAACCCCATGTTGGGCTCCACACTGAGCATGGAGCCTGTTTGGGATTCTCTCTCTACCTCTTTCTGTCCCTCCCCCACGACTGCACACTCTAGCTCTCTCTCTCCCTCTCAAAATAAATGAATTAATTAAAAATATTTTAAAAAAGGGAATAATATGTAACATGAGGTTAACTAAAACTCTAGAGCAGTGATTCTCAATAAAGGATGATTTTTCCCCCAATAGGACATTTGGCAATGTCTGGAAGCATTTTAAGTTATCATTACTGCAAGAATATTACTGATATTTAGTGAGTAGAGAGGCCAGGGCTGTGGCTAAACATTCTGCATTGTACAGGAGAGCCTCTGACAACAAAGAATTATCCAGACAAAAATGTCAATAGTGCCAAGGTTATAAAAACCCTGTTCTACATTGTTCATTTTTTTTTTTTTTTGTCATGAGAGTATCAAAGTCTTTACAGGAGATAACACACAATCGCATTTGGTTGAGTTGAATGAAGGGGGATTCACAAAGATTCCGATAAGATTTAGGAAAACAACTAGAGAGAGTACAATTCTCTGGAGACAACAATAGCAGGGAGTCATTACCAATCCTTGACCTAAAGGAGACCTTAGAAGTGGTAAACCAAAACTGAGAAAGAACAGGTATACAAGGGGCTTTCACAGAAACACTGGCCTTTGGAGGAGAAGGCAACCAATCAACATGACCTAGCAGGGAATGAGTAAAAGGATATAAGTAAATACCACTGATTTCACTCTCTTCCATCCTCTGACTTCTGCTGATGTCTCTCTTAGCAGAACCCAACCCAGAAGCCAAAAGAATAGAAATTTTGGTGATACTGTCTACATGGTTCAACCTCTACAAAGCCCACTGTACAAACTCTCTAACACTTGTTACTGTCACTCTTTCTGATTCTGCAACTTCAGTGTGTATCTGTTATCACACTGGACTTTTAATATGCATCTTCATCTATTTATGACCACACAGACACCCTCTTTTGGACCATGTTTCTATTTTTTGTTTGGCATTTTCCTCATCTATTTATACTTCTTTATGCATTCTGTATACAGATGCTTTGTCAAGTGAATGTATTGAAAACATCTTCTCCCTCTGTATGACAGAGAAAGATAGAGAAACAGAGAGACACAGATATCCAACTGTCCTGCCAATTTATTGAAAAGATTACCTTTCCCAACTGTCTATATAGTTGTCTCCCCTTATCTGCAAAAAATATGTTCTAACACCTCCCATGGATGCCTGAAACCTTGTAGACAGTACTGAAACCCATATATACAATGTTTTTTCCAATGCATACGCTACCTGTGATAAAGTTTAATTTATACTTTAGGCACAGTAAGAGATTAACAACAATAACTAATGACAAAACAGAACAACTATAACAACATACTTTAATAAAAGATATGTGAATGCAGTCTCTCTCTCTCTCTCTCTCAAAATACTTTACTGTATTATATTAATCCTCCTTTTCCTTACAATGATATGACCTGATAAAATGTCTACGTATGAAATCAACTGAGGTAAATAACACAGACATTGTGACATAGAGTTAAGCTATTACTGATCTTCTGATAAGTCAGAAGGATCATCATCTGCGCCTGGACAGCAGTTGACCACTGGTAACTGAATACATGGAGAAGAGGGGGGCTACTGTAGTGCCACTGTAATTGTAAATCAAAAATACACACATAGGTCTATTTTTTAGCCCTAGTCCATTGGACTAATTTTCTAATTGTATGTCAGTGCTATATTGTCTTCATTAGCTTCTGTCTCAGGTAATTAGCTTACTGTAGCTTTATACTAAGTATTAATACCTATTTTGTTTTGTAAACTGCTTCAAAACTTCCCTGCCTCCTTTCAGCCCTTTGCATTTTCATATAAATTTTAGATTCAGATAAAAATAAGCAAAAATGGATCAAAGATAAGAGAAATGTTAACTGCTTATTCAGAAAATGAGTATCCTATTTTGTAATTTAGCACCATAAAATTCATGCATAATAACTTTCTCTATGATATTCTTGGACAGTATTTAAAGATCCCTATTGTTAGTATGATGAACAAAGGTTAAAAGTCTTGAGGAAACAACGAGTGTGCTTCACATTAAGAAAAGCTACTGAGAGGTTCCGGAAGATGGCGGCGTAGGAGGACGCGGGGCTCACGGCGCGTCCTGCCGATCACTTAGATTCCACCTACACCTGCCTAAAGAACCCAGAAAACCGCCAGAGGATTAGCAGAAGGGAGTCTCCGGAGTCAAGCGCAGACCAGAGGCCCACGGAAGAGGGTAGGAAGGGCGGCGAGGCGGTGCGCGCTCCACGGACTGGCGGGAGGGAGCCGGGGCGGAGAGGCGGCTCGCCAGCCAAGCAGAGCCCCCGAGTCTGGCTGGCAAAAGCGGAGGGGCCGGACAGACTGTGTTCCGACAGCAAGCGCGACTTAGCGTCTGGGAGGTCATAAGTTAACAGCTCTGCTCGGAAAGCGGGTAGGCTGGAGGACAAAGGGAGGGAGAGCTGCTGAGCCCCCGGACGGCAGAGCTCAGCTTGGCGGGGAACAAAGGCGCCAGCGCCATCTCCCCCGCCCATCCCCCAGCCAAAATCCCAAAGGGAACCAGTTCCTGCCAGGGAACTTGCTCGAAGCGCAAACACCCAACTCTGTGCTTCTGCGGAGCCAAACCTCCGGCAGTGGATCTGACTCCCTCCCGCTGCCACAGGGCTCCTCCTGAAGTGGATCACCTAAGGAGAAGCGAGCTAAGCCTGCCCCTCCACCCCCCCCCCCCCCCCCCCCCCCGTGCACCTTGCCTACCCACCCCAGCTAATACGCCAGATCCCCAGCAACACAAGCCTGGCAGTGTGCAAGTAGCCCAGACGGGACACACCACCCCACAGTGAATCCCGCCCATAGGAGAGGGGAAGAGAAGGCACACACCAGTCTGACTGTGGCCCCAGCAGTGGGCTGGGGGCAGACATCGGGTCGGACTGCGGCCCCGCCCACTAAATCCAGTTATACACCACAGCACAGGGGAAGTGCACTGCAGGTCCTCACCACGCCAGGGACTCTCCAAAATGACCAAACGGAAGAATTCCCCTCAGAAGAATCTCCAGGAAATAACAACAGCTAATGAACTGATCAAAAAGGATTTAAATAATATAACAGAAAGTGAATTTAGAATAATAGTCATAAAATTAATCGCTGGGCTTGAAAACAGTATACAGGACAGCAGAGAATCTCTTGCCACAAAGATCGAGGGACTAAGGAACAGTCACGAGGAGTTGAAAAACGCTTTAAACGAAATGCAAAACAAAATGGAATCCACGATGGCTCGGCTTGAAGAGGCAGAGGAGAGAATAGGTGAACTAGAAGATAAAGTTATGGAGAAAGAGGAAGCTGAAAGAAAGAGAGATAAAAAAATCCAGGAGTATGAGGGGAAAATTAGAGAACTAAGTGATACACTAAAAAGAAATAATATACGCATAATTGGTATCCCAGAGGAGGAAGAGAGAGGGAAAGGTGCTGAAGGGGTACTTGAACAAATTATAGCTGAGAACTTCCCTGAACTGGGGAAGGAAAAAGGCATTGAAATCCAAGAGGCACAGAGAACTCCCTTCAGACGTAACTTGAATCAATCTTCTGCACGACATATCATAGTGAAACTGGCAAAATACAAGGATAAAGAGAAAATTCTGAAAGCAGCAAGGGATAAACGTGCCCTCACATATAAAGGGAGACCTATAAGACTCGTGACTGATCTCTCCTTTGAAACTTGGCAGGCCAGAAAGGCTTGGCACGATATCTACAGTGTGCTAAACAGAAAAAATATGCAGCCGAGAATCCTTTATCCAGCAAGTCTGTCATTTAGAATAGAAGGAGAGATAAAGGTCTTCCCAAACAAACAAAAACTGAAGGAATTTGTCACCAAGAAACCAGCCCTACAAGAGATCCTAAGGGGGATCCTGTGAGACAAAGTACCAGAGACATCACTACAAGCATAAAACATACAGACATCACAATGACTCTAAACCCATATCTTTCTATAATAACACTGAATGTAAATGGATTAAATGCGCCAACTAAAAGACATAGGGTATCAGAATGGATAAAAAAGCAAGACCCATCTATTTGCTGTCTACAAGAGACTCATTTTAGACCTGAGGACACCTTTAGATTGAGAGTGAGGGGATGGAGAACTATTTATCATGCTCCTGGAAGCCAAAAGAAAGCTGGAGTAGCCATACTTATATCAGACAAACTAGACTTTAAATTAAAGGCTGTAACAAGAGATGAAGAAGGGCATTATATAATAATCACAGGGTCTATCCACCAGGAAGAGCTAACTATTATAAATATCTGTGCGCCAAATACCCGAGCCCCCAGATATATAAAACAATTACTCATAAACATAAGCAACCTTATTGATAAGAATGTGGTCATTGCAGGGGACTTTAACACCCCACTTACAGAAATGGATAGATCATCTAGACACACAGTCAATAAAGAAACAAGGGCCCTGAATGATACATTGGATCAGATGGACTTGACAGATATATTTAGAACTCTGCATCCCAAAGCAACAGAATATACTTTCTTCTCGAGTGCACATGGAACATTCTCCAAGATAGATCATATACTGGGTCACAAAACAGCCCTTCATAAGTTTACAAGAATTGAAATTATACCATGCACACTTTCAGACCACAATGCTATGAAGCTTGAAATCAACCACAGGAAAAAGTCTGGAAAACCTCCAAAAGCATGGAGGTTAAAGAACACCCTACTAACGAATGAGTGGGTCAACCAGGCAATTAGAGAAGAAATTAAAATATACATGGAAACAAACGAAAATGAAAATACAACAATCCAAACCCTTTGGGATGCAGCGAAGGCAGTCCTGAGAGGAAAATACATTGCAATCCAGGCCTATCTCAAGAAACAAGAAAAATCCCAAATACAAAATCTAACAGCACACCTAAAGGAAATAGAAGCAGAACAGCAAAGGCAGCCTAAACCCAGCAGAAGAAGAGAAATAATAAAGATCAGAGCAGAAATAAACAATATAGAATCTAAAAAAACTGTAGAGCAGATCAACGAAACCAAGAGTTGGTTTTTTGAAAAAATAAACAAAATTGACAAACCTCTAGCCAGGCTTCTCAAAAAGAAAAGGGAGATGACCCAAATAGATAAAATCATGAGTGAAAATGGAATGATTACAACCAATCCCTCAGAGATACAAACAATTATCAGGGAATACTATGAAAAATTATATGCCAACAAATTGGACAACCTGGAAGAAATGGACAAATTTCTAAACACCCACACTCTTCCAAAACTCAATCAGGAGGAAATAGAAAGCTTGAACAGACCCATAACCAGCGAAGAAATTGAATCGGTTATCAAAAATCTCCCAACAAATAAGAGTCCAGGACCAGATGGCTTCCCAGGGGAGTTCTACCAGACGTTTAAAGCAGAGATAATACCTATCCTTCTCAAGCTATTCCAAGAAATAGAAAGGGAAGGAAAACTTCCAGACTCATTCTATGAAGCCAGTATTACTTTGATTCCTAAACCAGACAGAGACCCAGTAAAAAAAGAGAACTACAGGCCAATATCCCTGATGAATATGGATGCAAAAATTCTTAATAAGATACTAGCAAATCGAATTCAACAGCATATAAAAAGAATTATTCACCATGATCAAGTGGGATTCATTCCTGGGATGCAGGGCTGGTTCAACATTCGCAAATCGATCAACGTGATACATCACATTAACAAAAAAAAAGAGAAGAACCATATGATCCTGTCAATCGATGCAGAAAAGGCCTTTGACAAAATCCAGCACCCTTTCTTAATAAAAACCCTTGAGAAAGTTGGGATAGAAGGAACATACTTAAAGATCATAAAGGCCATTTATGAAAAGCCCACAGCTAACATCATCCTCAACGGGGAAAAACTGAGAGCTTTTTCCCTGAGATCAGGAACACGACAGGGATGCCCACTGTCACCGCTCGTGTTTAACATAGTGCTGGAAGTTCTAGCATCAGCAATCAGACAACAAAAGGAAATCAAAGGCATCAAAATTGGCAAAGATGAAGTCAAGCTTTCGCTTTTTGCAGATGACATGATATTATACATGGAAAATCCGATAGACTCCACCAAAAGTCTGCTAGAACTGATACATGAATTCAGCAAAGTTGCAGGATACAAAATCAATGTGCAGAAATCAGTTGCATTCTTATACACTAACAATGAAGCAACAGAAAGACAAATGAAGAAACTGATCCCATTCACAATTGCACCAAGAAGCATAAAATACCTAGGAATAAATCTAACCAAAGATGTAAAAGATCTGTATGCTGAAAACTATAGAAAGCTTATGCAGGTAATTGAAGAAGATATAAAGAAATGGAAAGACATTCCCTGCTCATGGATTGGAAGAATAAATATTGTCAAAATGTCAATACTACCCAAAGCTATCTACACATTCAATGCAATCCCAATCAAAATTGCACCAGCATTCTTCTCGAAACTAGAACAAGCAATCCTAAAATTCATATGGAACCACAAAAGGCCCCGAATAGCCAAAGTAATTTTGAAGAAGAAGACCAAAGCAGGAGGCATCACAATCCCAGACTTTAGCCTCTACTACAAAGCTGTCATCATCAAGTCAGCATGGTATCGGCATAAAAACAGACACATAGACCAATGGAATAGAATAGAAACCCCAGAACTAGACCCACAAACGTATGGCCAACTCATCTTTGACAAAGCAGGAAAGAACATCCAATGGAAAAAAGACAGTCTCTTTAACAAATGGTGCTGGGAGAACTGGACAGCAACATGCAGAAGGTTGAAACTAGACCACTTTCTCACACCATTCACAAAAATAAACTCAAAATGGATAAAGGACCTGAATGTGAGACAGGAAACCATCAAAACCTTAGAGGAGAAAGCAGGAAAAGACCTCTCTGACCTCAGCCGTAGCAATCTCTTACTCGGCACATCCCCAAAGGCAAGGGAATTAAAAGCAAAAGTGAATTACTGGGACCTTATGAAGATAAAAAGCTTCTGCACAGCAAAGGAAACAACCAACAAAACTAAAAGGCAACCAACGGAATGGGAAAAGATATTTGCAAATGACACATCGGACAAAGGGCTAGTATCCAAAATCTATAAAGAGCTCATCAAACTCCACACCAGAAAAACAAATAACCCAGTGAAGAAATGGGCAGAAAACATGAATAGACACTTCTCTAAAGAAGACATCCGGATGGCCAACAGGCACATGAAAAGATGTTCAACGTCGCTCCTTATCAGGGAAATACAAATCAAAACCACACTCAGATATCACCTCACGCCAGTCAGAGTGGCCAAAATGAAGAAATCAGGAGACTATAGATGCTGGCGAGGATGTGGAGAAACAGGAACCCTCTTGCACTGTTGGTGGGAATGCAAATTGGTGCAGCCGCTCTGGAAAGCAGTGTGGAGGTTCCTCAGAAAATTAAAAATAGACCTACCCTATGACCCAGCAATAGCACTGCTAGGAATTTACCCAAGGGATACAGGAGTACTGATGCATAGGGGCACCTGTACCCCAATGTTTATAGCGGCACTCTCAACAATAGCCAAATTATGGAAAGAGCCTAAATGTCCATCAACTGATGAATGGATAAAGAAATTGTGGTTTATATACACAATGGAATACTACGTGGCAATGAGAAAAAATGAAATATGGCCTTTTGTAGCAACATGGATGGAACTGGAGAGTGTGATGCTAAGTGAAATAAGCCATACAGAGAAAGACAGATACCATATGGTTTCACTCTTATGTGGATCCTGAGAAACATAACAGAAACCCATGCGGGAGGGGAAGGAAAAAAAAAAAAAAAAAAAAAGAGGCTAGAGTGGGAGAGAGCCAAAGCATAAGAGACTGTTAAAAACTGAGAACAAACTGAGGGTTGATGGGGGGTGGGAGGGAGGGCAGGGTGGGTGATGGGTATTGAGGAGGGCACCTTTTGGGATGAGCACTGGGTGTTGTATGGAAACCAATTTGACAGTAAATTTCATATATTAAAAAAAAAAATAAAAAAAAAAAAAAAAAAAGCTACTAATGCATGACAAGAATATTTTAAATGAGATACATCATTTCATTTTTTTCTTTAATGTTTCAAAAGGCTCTTCCATTATACAAAAGGACTGCCATGGTTGTATTTTTTTTTTCTTTTCTGTTTTTAAATGTATACCTCTCATACATTCAGTATGAAAACTTAAAAAACGCATACTATGCTACTCCCAGGCAACCAAACATACACGTGTTTGAGTTTGTCAAGAAATACTATTTGAGCACCAGATACTCAATGCAAGTGCACCAAGCTGCAAAAAAGGTTGCTTTTTTCCCCACTGTTAAGTGCTCATTTATTTGAAATTTTGAGAATTCAAAAAACACTTTTTAAAAAGGCAATTTCTTAAAATACTTATTTCTTTTGAGAGAGCAGGAGAGGGGTAAAGACAGCGGGAGAGAGAGAATCCCAAGCAGGCTCTGCGCTGTCAGTGGAGAGCCCGACATAGGACTTGATCTCACAAGTTGCAAGATCAGGACCTGAACCAAAATCAAGAGTCAGGTGCTTAACCGACTGAGCCACACCGGCGCTCCAAAAAAGCAATTTTTAATCACTCCAAGGCCTACCAAAACACACTACTGACAAAATTAGGGTGAGACCCTAAGCCAAAAAGACTGGTGTCTTTATAAAAAGAAAAAGAAACACCAGAGAACTTTCTCTCTTCATGCAGGAACAAAGAAAAGGTCATATCGGGGAACAAGAAGAAGATGGCCATCTACAAGCCAGGAAGAGAAGTCTCATCAGAAACCAATCCTACCAACACCCTGAACTTCAACTTCCACTCTCCAGCACTGTGAGAAAATAAATTTCTGTTGTTTAAGCTACCCAGTCTATGGTATTTTATTATGGTAGTTGGAACAAACTAATACAGGTATGAAGTTTCTCTCTGGGGTGATGAATATGTTCAAGAATTAGTCACAGCAATAGTTGTACAACTCTGAATTTACTAAAAACCACTGATGTTAGACTTCCACGGAAGATGGTGGAGTAGGAAGACCCTAAGCTCACCTCTTCCCATAGATAACACCCACATAAGTGTAAATAACCCAACCCAAAGACTGGCAGAACAGACTCTCCACAGCTAAATGTAGAGAAGAGGCCACATCAAAGGAAGGAGGAAGAGCAGGTGAGGAGCTAAATGAACCCACAGGACCATCCACAGGAGGGAAGGAAACAGTAAATGCAGAAACAAAATGAGACTCTCACTAAGCACCCCGGCACAGGGAACCCAGAGGGGGCAGACTAATAACATGTGACTTTGAAAATGAGAGAGGCCAGGGGTGCCTGGGTGGCTCAGTCAGTTAAGCATCCGACTTTAGCTCAGGTTATCTCATGGTTCGTGAGTTCGAACCCTGTGTCAGGCTCTATGCTGACAGCTCAGAGCCTGGAGCCTGCTTCAGATTCTGTGTCTCCTTCTCTCTCTGCCCCTCCCCTGCTCATTCTCTCTCTCTCTCTCTCTCTCAAAATAAAATTTTTTTTAATTTTTTTTTTTAAATCAGAGAGGCCAAATTTTGTGAGTTCTTACAGTGAGGCTAAACACCTCGAATTTTAAAAATCAGCCAGGAGGGCAAAATGAAACTGAGTTCCCACTCTTAATGAGACAGCACAACAAACAGTCCCTCAGATTTTACAGCACAGAAGTATCACCTTGAAAAATTCCTGGTGTATTCAGGAGGAAGATTTGTTTACTAATCTCAGAACATTGCTGGAGGGGCAGGGATCATTGAGAGACTTCTCCAGGAGCAAAGGAGCTGGTGGGTGCCTTTTCCCTCCCTGATGCCCCAACCTAAGTATCTGCAGGAACCAGCATACTGCCAACACCTGCACCTAAACTGCTAAGAGCACACCATGCCTCTGCATTCTCCTGCAGACCTGCCCCCTGCAATATCCCTTGGCAGAACCCATCCAAAGCGGTGCCACAAGCCTGACAGTGTGCAAGCAGCCCTGATAGGAGCCAACACTACTATAAAGCGACTCCTACCCTGGGAAGAGAGAAAAATAACCAAACATACCAGTCCCCCTGTGGCCCCAGCAGGGGGCTGGGGGCAGACAGCTGGTCTGACTGCAGGCCTTGTCCACCAACAAAAGCTTCTCAGGAGACAACATGGAAGGTGTACGGCAGTTTGGTGCTGCTACATTTCTGGCAAATACCTGGTCTGACTCAACTTAAGCCCAAGGTGCCCTTAGATTCACCCACTAACAACAAAGGGACAAAATCCTGTCCACAAGAGGCAAAGAGAACCATCACAGATGACAAACTAAAGGCAAAAGCAGCTTAGCCCTGACAGACACCTGAATGACACATAGGAGACCTCCTCAATCACCCAGGATCTGGTGAACAGGGGACACTACACTGCAGGGCATTACAAGACCTCTTCTTAAGGCCACTACTTGAAAGAGCAGGAGACATAGCCTACTTTCCTAACACACAGAAACAGACACAGAGAGTTAGACAAAATGAGGAGACAGAGGAATTTGTCACAAATGAAAGATATAGGACAAAAGAGAGCTAAACGAAACTAAAATAAGTCATATGCCTGACAGAGAATTTAAAGGAATGGTCATAAAGATACTCACAGAACTTGAGAAAAAGTGGAGGACCTCAGTGAGACCCATAACAAAGAGATAGAAAACATACAAAAGAACCAATCAGAGATGAAGAACTCAGTAACTAAAATTAAAAAGACACTAGATGGAATAAATAGGAGACTAGAGGAAACAGAGGAAAGGATTAGTGACCTGGATTAGAGGATCAGAGGACTGAGAAATGGAAAGCAATCAAGCTGAAGAGGAGAGAGGGAAACAAAATAATAAAAAATGAAGACAGACTTAAGGAACTCAGCAGCACCATCTAGCATAATAACATTTGCATTACAGGAATCCCAGAAGAAGAGAAAGGAACAGGGGCAGAAAATTTATTTGAAAAAATAATAGCTGAAAACTTCCCAAATCTGGGGAAGGAAACAGAAATCCAGATTGAGGAAGCACAGAGAGCCCCCAACAAAATCAACCCAAGGAGGTCCACACCAAGACGCATTGTAATTAAAATGGCAAAAAGCAGCGATAAAGCAGAGAATTTTAAAAGCAGCAAAAGAAAAGAAAAGTTACATACATACTAGGAAAACTCCATAAGGCTACCAGCTGATTGTTCAGCAGAAACTTTGCAAGCCAAAGGGAATGGCAAGATATATTCAAAGTGCTGAAAGAAAAAAACCTGCAGCCAAGAACACTTTATCCAGCTATCATTAGAACAGAATGAGAGTAAAGAGGTTCCCAGACAAATAACAGTTAAAGGAATTCATGACCACTAAACCAGCCTTACAAGAAATTTTAAAGGGGATTCTTTGAGAGGAAAGACCATAAGCAGGAATAAGAAAAGTAGGAAGCACAAAAGCAGCAAAATTAAACATATCTGTAAAACTCAGTCAAGGATCCACAAAATAAAAAGATGTAAAGTAGGATACCTTTTATAAACATAGGTGGGGGGGTGGTAAAGAATGGGTTCAAACTCAAGCAACTTAATATAGACTGCTTAGTCATAAGATGTTATACACAAACTTAATTGTAACCACAAATCAAAACCCAGTAACAGATATGCAAAAAATAAAGAGCTAGGGATCCAAGTATATCACTTAAGAAAGCTAGCAAATCATGAAAGAAGTGAGCAAGAGAAGAAAGGAACAGAGAGAATATAATGCTAAGTGAAATAATTCAATCAGTGAAAGAGAAAATCCATATGATTTCACTCACATGTGGAATTTAAAAAAAAACAAAAACAAACAAAAAACCAGAAACCAAACTGTTAACTACAGAGGACAAACAGATAGTTACCAGAGGGGAGGTGGGTAGGGAAGGAGGATGGGTGAAATAGGAGAAGAGGTTAACTGTACACTTATCATGATGAGCAATAAATAATATACAAAACTGCTGAATCACTATATTGTACACCAGAAGATAATATAATACTGTATGTTAACTATATTGGAATTAAAATTTTTAAAATAAATAAAAACAAATAAACCACTGACTTTAAAAGGGTGAATTTTATATTTAAATTATATCATAAGAAAGCTGTCAAAAAAAGCAAATAAAAAAACAAAAAAAGAATATGATCTTCAAAAGACTCAATGCACTAAAGCTCTAACAACTTTCTAGATAAATCTAACTAAATACATAATGCCTTAGCTTTCAAAGGAAGAAAACTGCCTAAGTTATCCAGACACGGAAGTGGTCTATCCCTATGAGTTGCTCCTTTTAGAAAGTTCTATGTATTAAAACTTCCTTTTTCTTAAGTCAGAACTGGTAATTAACCATAATATTAACATGATACAATGAAAACAGCATCGAGGTGTTTTGTGTTTTTTTTTCAGTTACTGGGTGCAAAACAGTGAGCATGCCAGTCAGTTCACTTCTGCTAATGCTTTTGAATCTTGATTTCCTCATTTGTAAAATGAAGAAAATAATATATACCTTATAGAATTACACTGAAGACAAGATGAGTTAAAATAGAGAAATTAAAATAAAATAAAGCACTTTGTGAAGAATATAAATTCAGGACATTATCACTTCGATGACGTTAGATCAAAAGTCATTTAACTTTTTTACATAAAGAAAAATATAGAAACTCAGAATCTTCAAAACACCCACAAAGCCTACCATGTAGGCTTGTATAATCAAGTCTTTAAGGGAAAAGATACTTTGCCTTTATATTCCCCAAGCCAAGTACAGTGTCTGGTAAACACAAGAAATTCAGCAAATTTTTGTTCAAGTTTTAAGACTAATTATATAGCTGTGACAAAAAGTCATCTTCACCTGTGAGGCAAAAATGTTCTTAAAGCTTACCTTCATACAATAGTTTTAATGCTTAGTAGCATTTAAAATTACATATAGAAGAACAATACTTCTCAAAAGGACACAAATACAAGCATAAAATCTACTAGGATTGTTATACTAATACTCAAAATGTTATTTGAAAAATAAAAGCTATACAGTAAACAAAATAAATACTCACTTGAGTGATAAACATTTTACAAGAAGTCTTTGACCAAAATGCTCTTTGGGCACATCAGGAACACTAAGTCGTTCTATTGGCTCTTCCTACAAATTGACAAGCAATACTAAAATGAACATTCTTATCATATGTCAACCCTTTATAATTTTCTAAAAACTTATTTTATTAATCTAATACTTTTAGTCTTCACAACTGAGCAGAGAAAATAAGGACCAATTTACCCTCAAAGAGAACTCGTTAGATCCTAAATGTGCTCAATTCATAGAAATTATATTAAGTTATATATTAAGCATAATATATATATATCTCATTTACTAGAAGTTATACCTATGTTTCAGTTGTTTTATTCCCTATATTATTAGAATACTTTATGTGATATTCCCAAAATATCTATCTTAATAATCATCTGCTTCTTTATATATAAACATCTATACCTCATCTGGTGATGGGTGCAGAGCAAAGAGTTCCTTGTGACGGTTTGATTTCCTTTGGTCATCATTCTGACGGTCTATTTCTTCATTGGGCGTTCGATCAAGTAAATTAGGAAGCAGAGCATCAGGAAGCGAATTTTTCAAGTCAAAAATACTGCAGGCCCAGCTACCCCTTGGAGTATCATCTATTGACATTGAACGTCTTTTAAGATCATCCTGTCGTGCAAAACATTAAATATATTAATTAAGAAATTAAAAAATAAACTACTTTAAAATAATTTCTTGTAATAATTTAAAAATAAAAGTATTACTTGCTCATCCTGGTAGTTGTTGCCATCTGGAGCTTCATCAGATTCAAAGACCTGTTTTGGCAAACCTTTTTGCCTTTCTTTCTGTTTATCTAATGTATTAGGATTAAATCCTGTTCCCAGTTTATGATATCTATTCAAAATAAAATAGTTAAATACATATCAGTTTTTGGAAATTTTTCATTTTCATCATGATGTAATAAGCCCACTGTTCTCTGTATTACTTCTTTACATTAATAAGGATACATCCCAGCAGTTTTGATTGTGTCAAACATTTAACCAGAGTGATCGATTAGGAAGACTTCCATTCACAGTTCCTTTATTTCAACTAGAGAACAGATAATGAGATTCCAGAAGTAAACTATATTCTCCTTCTTTCCATGGGAACCATGTATATATAACTTAAGTTGTACTTTCAATTCAGAGTTGTACTTTCAATTCAGAGAACTTTTTTCTTTTCAGTAAAAAGAAAGAATGAGAAACCAGGTTAAAGAATAAAATGAGAGAGTAGAAAATATGTATTACATTCATAACAATGTAAATTTTTTAAAGGCAGAAAAATATAAAGCACTGAATCTTAAAATTTCAAATAGCCAAAAAAGTTCCTATATCTCATTATGTATAAATGATCTTAAACAAGCTAAAACTGCAGACTTTAAAAAATTTTTTTTTAATGTTTATTTTTATTTTTGAGAGAGTGAAAGACAGAGCACAAGTGGGGGAAGGTCAGAAAGAGAGAGGGAGACACAGAGTTTGAAACAGGCTCTAGGCTCTGAGCTGACACGAGGCTCAAACTCAGGAACAGGGAGATCATGACCTGAGCCGAAGTTGGATGCTCAACCGACTGAGCCACCCGGGTGCCCCTAAGGCTGCAGACTTTTAAAATAAAAAACAGCAAGATCTCCACCACTGCATACATATATTACGTAACATATATTGTTACGTAATATATGTATTAGACTTAGAATAACTCTGAAATTAATGTAACTTTCTTGCCTAAAAACCCAATATCCAAGAGCATTCAACAGACACCAAAATCCAAGAGCAATTATTGTTCCACACTTCATATAGCCCAACTGGGGAAAATTTTAATTGGAGCAAAAACAATTATGATTACCAGAGGATGATATGGTTCTTGCCACCAGTGAATTTATGAAATAGTAAGGAATCACACTTGATATGAGTCATTCATATTGTGTCTTGTTGCTAAAGATATTAAAATAGCAGCTACACGATCATATCACTGCATAATCACAAAATAAAAGACAGCATTTTCCTCTGGAAGAACTAAAATAACGATATTCAATGTAATAACATAAAAGGTATTACTCAAAAGCAGATGTTTTACTCTTTCATGAAATTTTTAAAGTGTCTTAATTTGTGAAGTTGCATGTCTAAGCTGCTCTAACAAAAGAAATGTGTTGCATTCTGCCTCCTTTATGTCCTAAAAAATTAATTGACAGTATAAAATTCAAAAGAGCTGAGAATGACATGATTCATGATCAATAGTCTTCTTTCTTAAAGCTTCTTTTTTTTTAAGTTTATTTATTTTGAGAGAGAGAGAGAGAGAGAGACAGAGAGTCAGGGGCAGAGAGAGAGAGAGAGAGAGAGAGAGAGAGAGAAATCCCAAGCAAGCTCTATGCTGTCAACGCAGAGCGCAACACAGGGCTGGAACTCATGAACTATGAGATCATGACCTGAGCCGAAACTAAGAGTCAGATGCTTAACCAGCTGAGCCACCCAGGTGCCCCAATCAATACTCATAAATTAACACTCTGACCTCCGGCTGGTTGCTATGATAAGGCTCTACAGGATTACCCATCCAACCCCATACACACACCACCATTGTTATGACCTCATATCTCAGCATTCTCTCCCTCATTTATTCTATTCCAGTCACATCGACCTCTTTGCTATTCTTTGAACACCCGTAGCAGGCTTCCAGTATGGAGCCTCTGCATATGCTGTTCTCCCCTCTGCCTAATACATTCCTGAAATCCAAAGGGCTCACTTCCTTACTCCCTTCAGGTCTTGGCTCAAATTCACCTTATTAGTAAGGTCTCTTCTGATTAGTTCTACAAAGTAGGAAATTCAGCCCCTCTTCTTGGCTCTCCCCATCCCCCTCACCCTACATTTTTTTTTCTCCATAAGAGTTACCTCCACCATACCTTTCGGCTTACTATTCCACCCTTTGGTCATGATGTCCACTTTGCCAATAAGACCATCTGCTGAGTTTTTTATATGTTTTCACTGAATAAAATATTAATTTCCAAAGATAACTAGTTGATTTTTACACGATTACCATATCCTTTCATGTCTCCTTGAGGATATATATATGTTTTAATGTTTATTTATATTTGAGAGAGAGAAAGAGAGACAGTGCACGAGCAGGGGAGGGGCAGAGAGATGGACACAGAATCCAAAGCAGGCACCAGGCTCTGAGCTGTCAGCACAGAGCCCGGCGCAGGGCTCACACTTACGAGCCATGAGATCATGACCTGAGCTGAAGGTGGACACTCAACTGACTGAGCCACCCAGGCGCTGCTCTATTGCCAACTTTCAATTGTTAGTTCTGTTATTTGTAGTTTGATAATTCTTTTGAAGCATGCTGATCTTCATCAAATAGCTGGCAATTTGGGGTTCTGTGTTCATTTTTAAATTTATAACCCCATATCTGTCTGGAAATACTGTATCTGCCTCGCTCACCCCATATCCAGTGGTTGTGGAGAAGAAGCAAATCATGCTGCCAGGCAGAATCTGCCAGTATCTACTTTTCCAGGAATGAAGGGTTCCTTCTTCTTCCATGGCATGCCCACCCTGGCCACTATATTAACAGCTCAAGACCCATAATGCTCTAAAATGAGCTCTAAAAATGATGCTCTAAAAATGAGGCAGATACCTCTGCAGCAGCCACTCCTGTATAAACAGGGTACAGGGGATTTCAAAGTAACCGAATGTCAAACAGTTACCCGAGGTCTCCCTTCCATTGCCTCAATTCACTGTTTCTGAGCTTAAAGTGCTACCAAGGCTTCTTCATATATCTTCTCCTTAGATTATTCTGCATTATGGTTTCCTCTCATGTTCCAATCACACCTATCTTCCATCTTTCAGGGATACTTTAAAACTTGTAGTCCAATAAAAGTACCCCCTTTGCCATTTACTATACCGCCAATAATAAATAATATCTGATGTAACAGAAAAAATGTAAGCATTAGAATCTGATGCTCCTAGCTTCTAATCTTGGCTATCCTATTTTCTGGTTGTGGGACCTCAAAGACATTACTTAACTGCTCTGAGCCTGAACAATCTTATCTGTTGGAAACTTAACTGAGATAAAGTGCCCAATAAAATGCCCTACACATAGTAAGTACCCAAAAATGTTAACTACCTTACCTCTTTGTCTAAACCAAGGTCAGCACCCCATGATGGGAGTTAAGTAGCAGACTCCATGATTCTGAGATTAATGTTTATATTATATTAAGATTTCTGATTAGAAGTTTTCAACATACATGCATAGAAGTAAAGATTTTTGAGTTATTTGACAGAGAAACAGTTTTATTCACTAATAAATCTAGTTATTGAAATCCTTATCAAAATTGTAAGTTCATAAAAACAGCTCTTCTTTATAATGGGTAACAGACTGGCTTTTATTAGGTCACACTAAAACTAAAAAGCATGTCAGCAGTATCCCCAAGTGATGCTTAACATAATATTAAACCCAGTGAAATAAGACAGCAGCCATAAGGACAAAACAATAAGCAAAGGATACATCACTGTTGCTAGTACAAGTTAGCACAGATAACTTCATTTTTGAAAACTATGTCATAACAGAATTCTCCACTACTTCAGTCATTATATTTCCTTTAGAAAAATAAAATAAGGCTAAGAATTTTCAGTATGAAGACTTTTAATTATGCAAATTAAAATTAGCAAAGGAAACTTTTATTTCTTAATCTGATTTGATATCTCAAACACCATCCATTAGAAAAATAAATTTTGTGGGAGAACAAAACATTATTTTTTTAAAATATTTACCTGATTAGACGTACAGGTCAAGGATCTATAAATATTTAGTTAGTTAATAAAGGGTAGAGGCCTTTCAAACAGCTTGATCTAGAAAACAGGCTATTCAATTTAACTTAACTATTTAAGTTTCAATAAACTGGATTCTTTTTGAGAAATACAAATTATTCATCAATACCTACCCATGAATTCCCAAAAGAATTAGACTATAAGTTATTATAATTATATATTATTAGTTATCAATGACCTATGATAATACAGAAATACTACTGACAAACATATTGTTTTACAAGGAAAGTAAGTGAAGTAAGCAGCAGTAATTGCAGAACTCCTAACCAGAACAGATTTATAAACAAAAGATTCTTCTTGCTTCTTCAACTGTTTTTTCAAATGAATTTTCAGGTCTCATAATTTTTTTTTTTTTAAGTTTTATTTATGTTTGAGAGAGAGCAAGTGGGAGAGGGACAGAGGAGGGTCTGAAGAGGGCTCTGCATTGACAGCAGCAAGCCCAATGTGGGGCTTGAACTCATGAACCAGGAGATTATGACCTGAGCTGAAGTCAGAAGCTCAACCAACTAAGCCACCCAGGTGCTCCAGGTCTCATAATTATTATTAATCTACCTTAATACATTTATACATCCTACTCAGTATTTTTTAATGTTATAATAAATATATGACTTACTTTCTGATCACAATTGCCCAGTCTTCTGTATAACTTCTTATACAATCTCTAACATGTGGATCCATTTCACTATTTCAAAAAAGAAAATACATTAGTAATTTCGTAAGGAAAGCATTGATGTCTGTGAATTTGGTTGCTGCAGTTCATGGTCATATAATAGGAAACACCACCACCACAAGAAATAGGACCCAAGTAAAATCAAGCAAGGTAATCTTTCCAGTTACACTAAAATCAAATATAGGTAAAGGTCTCCTTACCTTTCTTCAGGTACAGCTGAAACAAGGGTTCTACAGTCCCTAGGACTATAAACAACTTCAATGTCATCTGGAGGGAATTCAATCAAATCCCTTAAAGGCCCAGAATCCACAGCTAAAGGATGAGTAATGAGGTATTCTTCCAAATCCACTGGATCCACTGCTTCAGTAAGGGGCACCTATTTTTATAAAGAGGGGTGGGTGTGAGAGGTGAGTAGAAAAGAAGAGGTGGATGTGAAAATTTTACACTTTAAGCAAAAGAAATTTATTATTTTAAAAAAGACACATTTTTGTAGTCATTTCTAAACGTTACTTCTAAAATGTCAGCAGAGGGGCACCTGGGTGGCTCAGTCTATTAAGCACCAGACTCTTGTTTTCAGCTCAGGTCATGAACTCACAGTTTCTGAGATCGAGCCCCATAATGGACTCTGTGCTGACAGCTCGGAGCCCGTTTGGGCTCGCTCTCTCTCTGCCCCTCTCCCACTCACACACGTGCATGCATACACACACTGTGTCTCTCTCAAAATAAATAAATAAACATTTTAAAAAATATAATAATGGGTACTTGGGTAGCTCAGTCAGTTGAGCATCTGACTTCAGCTCAGGTCACTATCTCACGGTTGGGAAGTTTGACCCCGGCATGGGGCTTGCCACTGTCTGTGCAGAGCCTGCTTCAGATCCTCTGTCCCCCTCTCACTCTGCCCCTCCCTCACTCATGCTCTGTCTCTCAAAAATAAACATAAAAAAAAAAGGATAAAATAAAATGTCAGCAGAAGTTCAGCCAGATGCACTAAAGAAACCACAAAGTGTTGGCCGCCTTCTACTTGTTTATTCTTTGGGTCATACTATAATCTTCTGGCTTAGATTTTGCCCATTCCCCTCACATAAAATTGGTAAAGA
Organism: Panthera onca; assembly: GCF_046562875.1. Lineage (NCBI taxonomy): Eukaryota > Metazoa > Chordata > Mammalia > Carnivora > Felidae > Panthera > Panthera onca. The sequence continues at coordinate 170,312,595 of NC_138346.1, read as the reverse complement.
TAATTAACAGTTTTAGAATACAGTGACAAAATGCTCTTCAGAAGGATTCTTTTTTTGTTTTTTATATCTTTGAAATTGTCATTGCTAAGTTCCTAAGCAGCGCTTTTACCTTATTGGTTGTTATTGTTAATTATTCTAGTAAAACTACATAAACCAGTCTGTGGTAGGCTGAAAATGGTCCTCCAAAGATCTCCACATCCCAACCCATGGACCTTAGATGACAAAAAATAAAAAATAAATACAAATAAAAGGGTATTTGAAGATATGATTAAGGATGTTAAAATGGGGATATTATTCTGGATTATATGAGTGGGTCCTAAGTGCAATCATATATGTCTTCATATGAAGACAGAGGCTATTTGGACCACACAGAGGAGAAAGCCATATGAAGACACAGCAAAGAGAAATTTGAAGATTCTGGCCTTAGACAGAAGTGATACGGCCTCAAGCAGCCACCAAAATCTGAATGAGGCAAGGAACTGATTCTGAAGGAAGCCTCTGAAGGGAGTGTATATAACTTCACCAAAACCTTGATTTCTGCCCACTGATATCAGGATCTGGACTCCAGTACTGTGAGAGAATAAATTTCTGTTGCTTTAAGCCACACAGTTTGTGGTAATTTGTTCCAGCAGCCACAGGAAACTAATAGTAAAAGTATCTATTAGCAATAATAGAATATTCTCGGAATTCCTTAGCCACAATGAAATTATACTTTTTAATAAGATACTCTACTTCCTATCTGACACAAGAAAAAATTTTCAAGCAAAACCATGAAGAATTATATAACAAATGTGCAGTTGTACAACAATGAAAATATGAACATGTAATTTCACAGGATGTTCAACTGGATAAAAACACTGAGACTTGCAGGTATATGTTACTAAATAGAGGTGCATTAATCTATGCTGCTTTGGACTGAACAACTAGCAACAGGTAAAGCAACATTTTAAAGACAGTTAAGTAAAACAATAAATAACTAGCATATCATAAACACTCAAAGACAGTAGCTATTATTATCATTACATGTGTTTTCATTCAAACTCTCCTAAACCCTGTACGCTAGAGATAATCAGTATTTCAATTCTACAAATAAAGGCATTTGTGCTCAAAGAAGTCAAACTCCTGAAAATAAAGGAGCCACAAATGACAGAGCAAAATTTTAAAATGCGTCTTCAAGGGGTGCCTAGCTGGCTCAGTTGGTAGAGCAGGCAACTCTCAATCTCAGGGTTGTGAGTTCAAGCCCCACGTTGGGCATGGAGTCTACTTAAAAAAAGCGGGGGGGGGAGGTCGGTCTTCAAGTTCTTAAATTCATGGGTTTTCTCTCATAAGCATCCTATCTTACCTATTCTCTCAAGTACATAATATGCTATCATGGTGTTCTTAATACAGGGAAAGAAGCAATTCAATAGGGAAATGGAATATTTTTCAACCAAATTGCTGAAAAAACTGGATATCTATATTGGGGGGAATGAATCTCCATCCTTACATCACAATATATTCAAACTGAGATGGATCATAGACATAAATATAAATACTAAAACCATAAAACTGCTAGAAGGAAACATAGGAGAACATCTTCATGATTTGGGAGTAAGCAAAAGTTTCTTAGACATGACATAGAAATAATCATAAAAGAAAAATCTGATATATCTAAAGACAGTTAAGAAAATGAACAGACAAGGGGCGCCTGGGTGGCTCAGTCGGTTAAGCGTCCGACTTCGGCTCAGGTCACGATCTCGCGGTATGTGAGTTCGAGCCCCGCGTCGGGCTCTGTGCTAACAGCTCAGAGTCTGGAGCCTGCTTCAAATTCTGTGTCTCCCTCTCTCTCTGACCCTCCCCCGTTCATGCTCTGTCTCTCTCTGTCTCAACAATAAATAAATGTTAAAAAAAAAAAAATTAAAAAAAAAAAAAAAAAAGAAAATGAACAGACAAGCCCCACTGAGAGAAAATATTCACAAAACATATTTAACAAGAGATTGGTGTCTAGAATATATGAAGAAGTCCTACATCTCGGGGCGCCTGGGTGGCTCAGTTGGTTGAGCTTCCGACTTCGGCTCACGTCATGATCTCACAGTTTGTGAGTTCGGCCCCATGTCGGGCTCTGTGCTAACAGATCGGAGCCTGGAGACTGCTTCGGATTCTGTATCTCCCTCTCTCTCTGACCCTCCCCTGTTCATGCTCTGTCTCTCTCTCTCTCAAAAATAAATAAACATTAAAAAAAAATTTTTTTAGTATTAAAAAAAAAGAAGTCCTACATCTCAATAATAACAGAACAAACCACCTCTCAAATGGGGGAGAAAAGCTGATAAGACATTCACAAAGGAAGATAGAGGAATGGCCAGTTAGCACATTAAAAAGTGTTAAACACTCAAAGTCACAAAAGACACACTTCCACTTCCTGGCAGATGGAGTAGACATATTTTTCCCTATTCTTCCCACTAATTAAAACTACAAACCCTGGACAGTCTATATAAAATAAACATCAGAAGACTCCAAGGGCAGCTGGCTGGCTCAGTCAGTTACACGTCTGACTCCTGGTTTCGGCTCAGGTCATAATCTCACAGTTTCATGAGTTTGAGCCCAGTGTTGGTCTCTATGCTGGCAGTGCGGAGCCTGCTTGGGATTCTCTCTTTCCCTCTCTCTCTGCCCCTCCCCTGTTCATGCACAGTCCCTATCTCAGAATAAATAAACTGAAAAAAAAAAAAGACTGTATGGGGCCCCTGAGTGGCTCAGTTGGTTAAAAGCTTCTGACTTCAGCTCAGGTCATGATCTCATGGTTCGTGGGTTCGAGTCCCACGTTAGACTCTGTGCTGACAGCTCAGAGCCGGGAGCCTGCTTCAGCTTCTGTGTCTCCCTCTCACTTTTTTCCCCTCCCCTGCTCACACCCTGTCTGTCTGTCTCTTTTTCTCTTTCTAAAATAAACATTTTTTTCAAGACTCTAAAAGGTAGAGAAAAAGGCAAATCAGCAGGGATCTTGGAATGCAAGGAATGGCACAACAGTGGGTTACCTAAAATTTCTTTTTGCCTTATGTACTCCAGACTTGTAGCTAGAAAAGCTCACAAACCAGAAACACCAAAAAAGATGATGCAAGCTGGGGTTAGCGGAAGCCCCAACAAAATCCTGTTCTTCCCAGCCAAAGGACCAAGAAAGGGGCAACAAAGCAAAATAGAAAAGTTTTAGACAATAATCACTCTACTGCAGCCAAACACAATGTGAAAAACTGTGGACCCACCCTATCTACACAAGCAAGGCCAAGTGGAAAGCTAGACTTCACCCTCACAAAGCTGTAACAAGGCATCCAACACTCCTCACCAAGCATGGTATCACAGAAATCAGAGGAGGGAACTAAGATTCTCATACCTCCTGGGAGGTATGAGCCTTCCACCCCCACAGTGTCAGTGGAGACCACATAGGGACTACTCATATGCAGTAATAACAAGGCACTTCTTCCTCTTACAAGGCACTTCCTCCTCTTATTGTTTATCTAAGGAGGTCTACATATAATACAATAAAGGTAAAGGGATGGAAAGGTACATAAAATTTCTAGACTTCACCTAAATTGGTAAAATGTCAATACCAGTTTTGTGATTAATTATGTGCATATAATATCTTAAGCAACCATTAAAAAGGCTATACAAAGACATGCAATCAATAACACTATAGATAAATCAAAATGGAATTATAAAAAATGTTCAGGTAACCCACAGGAAGATTAAAAAAAAACAGAAAAACAAAAAACAGAGAGAACAAACAAAAGTTAAAATGGCAGACTAAAGCCCTAGCAGAATAATAACATTAAATGTAAATGATCTACATACACCAATCAAAAGAGAATGACAGAATGAATTTTAAAATATGACCCACCTGTATGGTGTACAAAATATTCACTTCAAATAAGACAATATAAGGAAGTTAAAATAGGGGAATGGAAAAAAATATACCATACAGACATTAATCAAAAGAAAGCAGAAGTCACTGTATTAGCATCAGTTAAGTAGACTTGAAAGCAAAGCAAAGTAGTATATAAAAAGGGCCATTACCAGGGTGCCTGGGTAGCCCAGTCAGTTAAGCGTCTCTTGATCTCAGCTCAGGTCATGATCTCACAGTTTGCAGAATGGACCACAGAGCCTGCTTGGGATTCTTTCTCTCCCTATCTCTCTCTCTGACCCTCCCTTGCTTGTGCACGCTCTCTTTCTCTCTTTCTCAAAATAAATAAATAAACTTTAAAAAGGGGGGGAGGACATTACCTGATGATAATAGCTATGATCCAACATGAAGACACAGCAATCTTAAAGGTGTATGTACTAAATAACTATAAATTATGTGAAACAAAAACTAACAGAACTGAAAGGAAAAATAAGACATATCTACAATTATAACTGGAAACTTCAAGACATCTCTCTCTCGACAACTGATAGACAACCAAAGAGAAAACCAACAAGGATATGGTAAAACTCAACAGCAACATCAACTAACAGGATTTAACTGACATTTATAGAACAGTCTACCCGATAACAACAGAATAAACACTCTTTTCAAAACCCCAAAATGCATAGAGGTGCCTGCATGGCTCAGTCAGTTAAGTGTCTGACTCTTGATTTCAGCTCAGGTCCTGATCTCAAGGTCATGAGATTGAGCCCCAGGAGAGATTCTCCTATCCCTCTCCCTCAGCCCCTCCCCTACTTGCTGTCTCTCTCACAGAATAAATAAACATGGAAAAAAAAAAAAAAGCCCAAAAAAGCATATACCAAGACAGACCATATCCTGAGGCATAAAACCAACCTCGACAAATTTAAAAGACCTGAAATCAGAGTGTATTCTCTGACCATAACATAATCAAATTAGAAATTAGCAACAGAAAGATAACAGGAAAATCTCCAAACACTTAGAAACTAAATAATGCACTTCCAAATAACCTATGAGTCACAGAAGTCTGAAAAGTGAAATTTAAAAAACATACCGAACTAAATGAAAATACATAATAAAATTTGTAGAATCAGGGAAATGCAACCAAAAACACAAGATACTAGTTCATATCCATCATTGGAAAACAAGTGCAGGAGAGGATATAAAGAAATTGGAAACCTTTTGAATGTTCCAAAATATCATACCAAAAAAGAGAATTACCATATGATCTACTAATTCCATGTCTATGTACTCCACCCAAAAATTGCAAATCAAGACTCAGATTACTTGTATGCTCGTATTCATAGCAGCAATACTACCAACAGCCAAAAGGTGCAAACAACCCAATGTTCATCAACAGATGAATGGATAAACAAAATGTGATATACACATAAAATGGTATATTCTTCAGTCTTAACATGGATGAAACTTTGAAGCATTGCTGAGTGAAATACACCAGAGACAAAAAGACAAATATCATATGATGGTACTTTATGTGGTACATAGAGGAGATAAATTTATAGAGACAGAAATAGAATAAATATAACTGGGGACTGGAAAGAGAGGGAAACAGGGAGTTATTATTTCATGAGTACGAGGTGTCAGCTTGGGATAATGAAAAATTTCTGGCAATGGATAGTAGTAATAGTGGTGATAATTGCACAACATTGTGAATGTACTTAATGCCACTGAACTGTATACCTAGAAATGGTTAAAATGATCAATTTTATGTTATGTATAGTTTACCACACTACAAATAGATACTATACAAAAAGATAGATAGATAGATAGATGATTGATAGATAGACAGATACAAAGACACACAGACAGACAGATTTAAGTGAACCTTTTTTTTAATCTTTTTAAGTCAATGCTTCTCTGCCCAGGTATTACTTGCAGGGCAGCACACCTTTCAGGATTCAAAGTGTCACAAACGACTATTCATTGAAAATAAAGACAAAATTTGGGAGTCCTTGTATATGTCTAATTCAGAATTAATCTTCCCTCAAAGAATGACCAGCCATATCAAAAGTAAGTCTTAGGGTAGGGAAGGAAGCTATGACACTCTCTTTAAAACACTAAATATAGGATAAATGATCTTGTTCCCCAAACTCACACAGGTCACTGGCTTTCAAGGTACGGTATTAGTTAGACTTGGATCATGGAAACAAATTTATTTTTGATACAACTATCTCCCTTCTTTCTGATGCCCAGCAGAGACAGATGCTTGGGTTAGTCTTGGAATATGATGATGAACTGATTACAATTATAAATTATTTTGCAAGGCTCCAAGGAAAAATCCTGTATTCACTGACCCAAGGCAAGAGACTGCAACATGATTTTATAAAAGAAAGTGGCTGGGCAATACCTAGGGTTAAAGGGTGATGAGAAGCAATAGTGAAACACTACAAAACCTCTCACAGGCAATGTTAAGATATTGTCTTATTTCAACAATCATTGTGTTGGAATTTGACATATTTAGTGTTAAGATCTCTTTCAATCCTTTCTGGTACACCATCAAAAATTCTGGTATTTGATCAGAGATTGTTTTGGGCTGGGGCAGAGGAGGATACAAGGGTGATAAGCTGAAGAGTTTCTTTTTGAGGTGATGAAAATGTTCTGAATTGACTGTGGAGATTGTTGCACATTTCTGTGAACGTATTAAATCCACTGATTTTGTCAATTAAATGGGTGAATTGTTTGGTATGTGAATTAAAACTCAATAAGGCTGTTAAAACAGAATCTAATCAGTTATAAGAAATACAGAAGATAGAAGAACGAGTCTATAAGGGAAGAAATTTCAAAAAGGTTGAACCAGAATCTAATCAGTTACAGGAAATGATACAGAAACAAGTCTACAAAAAAGCAAACATAAAATCCAAAAGGCAGGCAAGTCTATAAGACAACTAATTTGATTTTCTCAACAAGTCAATGGCATAAAATCAAACAAAGTTAGAAGCTGGGGGAGGCAGGGGCGCCTGAGTGTCTCAGTCAGTTAAGGATCTGACTCTTGATTTTGGCTCAGGTCAACATCTCACAGTTCATGAGTTCGAGTCCCACAAAAGGCTCTACACTGACACTCCAGAGCCTGCTTGGGATTTCTCTCTACCTCTCTCTCTGACCCTCCCCACTTTGCTCTCTCTCTCTCTCTCAAAAAAATAAATAAATAAAAATTAAAAAGTTAAAGAAGAAGGAGAAGGAGAAGAAGTAGTAGTAGTAGTTGTTGGGGGAGGGAGAAAATGCTTTGTTTGTTTTTGGTTTGGTTTTAACATAAGTGATCTAAGACTAAATCCCATCTATAAATTTTATTTGGATCTCCATTTGAATAAACCAACTATGAAGATATTTATGAGATAATCAAAGAAATCTAGCATGTACTGTATATAAGATGATACCAAGGAATTACTGTTAATTTTGTTAAGTGTGATAACAGCATTGTGGTTAAGTAAGAAAATAACAATGTCTACACTAGTCTATTTCTGTGTATGTTTAAAGATTCTCGTAGTTTAAAAAAGTACTTTACCAGTGAGAATGCAAGAAGAAAAATTGCAGTCATCAAGCTCTGACAACCCTTTGAAGGAACTGTGTTGCAAAGAAGAGCAAAGATATACTGGAGGCTGGGGACAGGTAGAAAGAAATGTAGGGCAAAATAGCAGGATTTTTTTTCATGGGAGAAATAATAGTATGTTTGTATACTGATGGGAATGATCAGGAAAATAAAGAGCAAAGGTGATAAAAGAGAAGAGAGAATTCTTAAAGTACTATATTTGAATAACAGAGAAGCAGGGATTAACTAATCCCTCCACTTGTTCACTAGTGGTTCATCTAGAGTAACAAGTAAACAGGTAGACTACATGGGTACAGATGACAATCGGTGAACACAAATGCTGGTAGGAGTATGTGGAAGTTCTTTTCTGACTGTTTGGATTTTCACAAGTGCAATATGAAGCCAAGTCATCCTAGGAGTGAAAATGGGAATCAGCAATTAGGGGTTAAGAGAAGGAGGCATGAAATAAATCAACTAAAACAGTAGGAGAATGAATGGACTAGGAAAATATACTATTTGCCTGGAAATGTTAAAGCCAACGTAAGTGAGTGGTCATAAACTGAGACCAGTCAATGGGATTGTGTTTTCTCGAGCCACACTCAGCTAAGTGCAGGTATGAAACAAGCAGAGAGCTGGATTTGAAAAGCACTTCTGGGTGTGCTGATGACATGAGAAGTTAAGGAACTCAAGGGTATGTATATGCAAGAGAGTAATTATGACGATCAACAAATAATTTAAGTTTGGTAAGGAAAGAAAAGAAAACATCGAAAGGTGAGGGGCAGGAAAAAGTTAGTAGAATCATGGATTCTAGATTCTGGTGGGGGTGAAAGACAGCTGGGAGTCAGGATACCAAAACAAGAGAGCAAGAAAGACGTAGTAGCCAGAGAGTAAGAAGCATAAAACTGAGATTACAAAGGGGTTAAAATTATTTATAATGACCAAATCTAAGGTATGACTATGGAAGTGAGTAGCTGAGGTATGATACGAGACATAGGTTATCAGTACAGAAAAGGAGTTCAAGATTCTGAGAGGGTATTAAAAGAATCACCTCCATGTACATTGAAATCACCCAGAAATCCATATATTCTAAAGTTTCTCCAATCAGCATGTAACTGTTATTAAATTTCATCTTTAAAACTTTTAAAAACACAAACATTATAAACACGTCATTACAAGGCAATCAAACTGTTATATTCTGTCATACCATCTTTTTTCAATAATTGGTACCATTTAGTACCTAAATGAAGTGTTAATAGGGCGCCTGGGTGGCTCAGTCGGTTAAGCCTCTGACTTCAGGTCAGGTCATAATCTCACGGGTTTTTTTTTTGTTTGTTTGTTTGTTTGTTTGTTTTTTAATTTTTTTTTTTTTTTATTTTTTTATTTTTGGGACAGAGAGAGACAGAGCATGAACGGGGGAGGGGCAGAGAGAGAGGGAGACACAGAATCGGAAACAGGCTCCAGGCTCCGAGCCATCAGCCCAGAGCCTGACGCGGGGCTCGAACTCACGGACCGCGAGATCGTGACCTGGCTGAAGTCGGACGCTTAACCGACTGCGCCACCCAGGCGCCCCTGATCTCACGGTTTTGAGTTCCAGTCCCGCATAGGGCTCTGCTGTCAGCGCAGAGCGTGCTTTGGATCCTATCTCCCTCTCTCTCTCTGCCCCTGCCCTGCTTGAACACGCATGCACGCACTCTCTTCCAAAAATAAATAAGCTTTAAAAAAATAAGTGTAAATACATAATTCCACCAAAGTCACTTTTTTTTTTTTAATGTTTTTATTTATTTTTGAGACAGAGCGAGACAGAGCATGAGCAGGGGAGGGGCAGAGAGAGAGTGAGACACAGAATCTGAAACAGGCTCCAGGCTCTGAGCTGTCAGCACAGAGCCTTATGCGGGGCTCAAACTCACAGACTGTGAGATCACGACCTGAGCTGAAGTCCGACACTTAACCAACTGAGCCACTCAGGCACCCCCAAAATTTTTTTTTAATGTTTATTTATTTTTGACAGAGAGAGAGAGAGAGAGAGAGAGAGAGAGAGAGAGAGCATGAGCAGGAGAGGGGCAGAAAGAGAGGGAGACACAGAATCCAAAGCAGGCTCCAGGCTCTGAGCTGTCAGCACAGAGCCCGATGCGGGGCTCAAACTCACCAACTGCGAGGTCATGACCTGAGCCGAAGTCAGATGCTCAACCGACTGAGCCACCCAGGTGCCCCCAAAAGTCACTCTTAACTACTTTTTTAATTTTTGACAAATAGAGGCATAGTTTTAATTTATATTCTTACTCTAATAAGTATCCATTTTTTATCAAAATTGATTATCCTCATGCCAGTTTCCTTAATAAGAAAACCCACGTTTAGGGCCACCTGGGTGGCTCAGTGGGTTAAGCATCCAACTATTGATTCTGGCTCAGGTCATGATCTCAGTTTGTGAGACGGAGGCCATCAGGCTCTATACTGACAGCATAGACACTGCTTGGGATTCTCTTTCTCCCTCTCTCCCTGCCCCTCCCCCCCTTTCACCCTCAAAATAAATAAATAAAACTTTAAAAAAAGAAAAAAACATGTTTATGTCTCTGACATAGCACCTGGTTAAGGCAATGATTCAATAATTGTATATTCCCTTCTATTAAAGGGGACATACAATACTACAAATCCACATATTTATCTAATGCTGCCTTCAGTAACTATTTCTAGAACAGATTCCTAAAGGTTCCTGTAATGAATCAACTTGGATCTGGGAAGTCTTACCTATAAAGTTCCAGAGTTGATAAATCCTGAATGTAAAGTTTCAAAGCTGACTCAGAAATCAACACCTGTATCACACCTCCTAACATTATTCTCCAACTCAAATTTCAGGAAAGACAGGGGTAGCAACAAGTAAGTTTATGAGACTACTGATGGAACCCAAAATCCATTGGTCTTGTCTTTCCACTATTTTGTCATGGCCTCGTCAGTAACACACCAGTAACATCCCATATTTTAAATATGCTACTTACTGTGGTATGATGGGATATATTACCAACAATGTTGAGGTTTTTGAGCAGTTGGGGAGAACCACTGTATTGTCCAGAGATCTGCTTCCTGACTTCAGCAGCCACAGTTCTACAACAAAGAAAGCAAATATATTATTTTAAAAAGAAACAACCGGGGCGCCTGGGTGGCTCAGTCGGTTAAGCGTCCAACTTCAGTTCAGGTCATAATCTTGTAGTTCATGAGTTCGAGTCCCACATAGGGCTCTGTGCTGACAGCTCAGAGCCTGGAGTCTGCTTCAGATTTTGTGTCCCCCTCTCTCTCTGCCCCTCGCCTGCTTGCATTCTGTCTGTCTCTCTCTCCCTCAAAAAGAAATAAACATATAAAAAAATTAAAAAGAAAACAACTTAGTTTAAAATGGTAAGAAACTAAGTATATTAAATATCCATTTAAAAACCAACAAAATCTCAGAGTATCAATAGGGTCATAAATTTGTAAGATATTTCAGTAAATACTGCCTATAATTACAGTACAACATCTTTATGCTGATGTAGGACAGAAAAGTGAAAGCCAACTTACAGAAGGTTTTTTTTGTATATGGCATTTCAGGGAACATATTTTGGCTTACGACAGAACAAGAAGCTATAATAACATATATATATTAAAATGTGCATATCTTAAAGATATAAAATTCTAAAATATTTTATAAACAAAGAATTAGGAAGAAAAAAACTCTTCTTTCCTATCTAATATTGTTAGCTCTTCATTCATGCCCCAGAAAACTATTCCCTATTTTTACTTAAGTAACAGAAAATCACCTTAATACTATGGCATTAATGGCTTTCCACGATCTGACCCTAATCACCTGGTTCCAGCCTTGCATGTCCTTTCCCAAATTCTTGTCAGTGAACATAAATTGTTTTCCACAATGTTGTTTCTGTCCTGTATCCACAAATTCAATTCTTAACTAGTTTTAAGAGTAAAACCTAAATGACAGGAACTGTATACAAACTTATGATAGCTCACCCCAAACAAAAATAATTCCACCTTTCATTAAGACTTTCATTTATAATCTAATGCATTTTCCTCCTTCCTAGTTATTTTTTCCACATTTTATATACACTCTATATAAAAAGAGGCAGTGTTTAATTCACCATTGTTTTCCCTAAAATATTTAGCATGTGGCACTCAAAACAGGTGACTGGCTAGCCCTATGAAATATACAATATTACTGAACTTTTTGACAAATGAAGTAAATCACAAAAGAATTACCATAATACAACAGATAAATCTTTATTTGAATTCGGATTAGAGTTTAAAAGTTCTACAATTTCAAGCTGGTTAGTGACCCTTGGGGGCATACTAGTATTTCAAATTTACTGAAATAGCATTCCTGAAACAGAAATATTTTAGAAATTCAAATGACTTTTGGGGCACCTGGGTGGCTCAGTTAGTTGAGCATCCAACTTCAGCTCAGGTCATGATCTCACATTCCGTGGGTTCGAGCTCCAGGTCAGGCTCTGTGCTGACACCTCAGAGCCTGGAGCCTGCTTCGGATTCTGTGTCTCCCTTTCTGTCTGCTCCTCCCCTGCTCATTCTCTCTCTCTCTCTCTCAAAAATAAATAAATATTAAAAAAAGAAAGAAGGAATTCAAATGACTTTATACCTCATTAGTCTCCCATTTTCCTTACATTTTCCAAAACTATAAAGCAAAATATTCAGTGAGTCCCAAATCCAATAAATAACTTCCCTGCATTAGTAGCATTTTTATTAAATAGAAATTATAACCCCCCAAAAAAGAAATTATAACACAACATAAAATAAACACCACTATCCATAGATTTTGTGCAATTAACTTTCTGTAGTCACTATCTAACTTCTACACTACGATCACCAACTGGCCACTTCCTTATTTTACAAAACTAGCCTTCTGGGTTTTGCTTTTTTTTTTTACTCTTTTCCAAAATCTAAATCCTACTTTCTCCTACCATTTTACTGCAAATCAGCTGAAACAGGTCTAATGACCTGGTTTCTGGGCCAGCTTGATGATACTTGCGTCCTGCAGTGTTCTCATGCTCTGAATTCAGAGCCCTTTGCATCTTGGTCCCCATTCAAATTTCCAGCTGAATTTCTACAAAATCTTATTTTCCAAAAATTATCCAAATTTATGATACAATCTTTCCCCTCTTTCTTCTCTTCCATACCCCTTTCCTTTTTTCATATTCAATCATTCCACACATTTGTCAAGCACTGTTTTGAGCCTACTACTCAATTAGAAACTTTTCATACAAAGGTGAAAAAGTTTTTCTTTAAATCTCAAGATACTGAATTACCTCAGTGATCTGAGGTACTTTAGAACATTTTTGTGTGTTATAAAAGACTAATTCATTATTCATAACTGCTGGAACCTAGAAGTTTATCCTTCAGTAGGTAAATGGATATACAAAGTGTGGTACATCCATACAATGCAATATTATTCAGCAACAAGAAGAAATAGGACATCAAGTGACAAAAGACATGGAAGAACCTTAAAAGAATACTGCAAGTGAAATAATCCAGTCTGAAAAGTCTACTTACTGTAGGACTTCAACTATGTGACATTCTGGAGAAGGCAAAACTATGGAGACATTAAAAAACATAGGGGTTGCCCAGGTTGGGATGGGGAGGAAAAGAGACAAATAAATAGTGCATAGAGAATTTTTAGGGCAACAAAACTATTCTGTATGATTCTACAATGGTAGATAGATTCCTTATACATCTGTTAAAACCTGCAGAATGTACAACACAAAGAGTAAACCCAATGTAATCTAAGGACTGTAGTTAATAATAATGTATCCATATTGGCTCATCAATTAAAACAAATGTACCACACTAACTCAGGATGTTAATAACAAGGGAAACTTGCTGGGGAAATATAGAAGGGAATTCTCTGTACTTTCCACCAGATGTGAGAAGACAAGAAAGTTCACTTCAGTTTAGAATTTCCCTTAGTCCTCTTAATGAAGCCTATATTATGGGTGCTCACTATTGTGTTTAGTTTAAAGGCCTTAAAATCTCCTGATTCTTTTAAGACTTAGATGAGAATATGAAAAAGTTTTTCGTAAGGCAACATAGAACAAATATTCTGTGTCTCCCTTCCTCAGAGCTGTTCAACTCGGTCTACCAATCTCAGCACTACCTCACTATTTCTGGGGCTAAACCATGAGTAATCTGAATTTTATCAAACACAGGATGTCATTAGTTGTTAAGACCTGCTACTACTTCATGTACAGCTAAGAAAAAAAAAATTGCCAATTAACCACCATACCATCAATTAAGTGGAAGACATATCCTGTTTTCAGAAGATGTTAAGCAGTGAAACTTAAGTGAAATATGGTTTCCTCAAAAAGAGATGATCTTTTCTTTATTAAAAGAGACATACAACAAAAGATAATCCCCATGCTACAAATATTTGTCTTATTTCTATATGACAAAATTTCCCCCAAAAACAAAATTAGTAGTAACTTGAAAATAAAAACCATTTCCATATGGGCTATGATAGCAATAAAAATATTGCCCAAACAAGGGATGTATTCATACTGAGACCCTCTGCATGAAAAGATTTCATGGAATGGTACTGAGAAAATTTTCCCAAGAAATAAAATCTCTTAACCACACTATGGCCCGAAGTATTCAAGACAAAAAAAATGCTGAATAAATATAGTTCCTATATCAGTTAAAGTCCTTTATCATAAAAGAGTCCTTACTTACCCATAGTGAATAGTTCTAAGACCCCCAGTGGATGCCTGAAACTCTGGATTATACTGAACCCTATCTATATGTTTTTTCCTATACATACCTACCTATGAAAAAGTTTAATTTACAAATGATGAGTATTAAGGAGGGCACTTGTTGGGATGAGCAATGGGTGTTATATGTAAGTACTACACTGTATGTTAACTAACTTGAATTTAAATAATTTTTTTAGAAGTGAGGCAAAGAGGTTAACAGTAACTAATAAAATAGAGCAATTAAACAATATACTGTAATAAAAGTTATATAAATGTGTTCTCTCAAAATATCTTATTGTACTGTATTCTTTTTTCTTGTGATGTGAAATGATAAATGCCTATATAATGAGACGAAGTGAGGTGAATGCTGTAGGCACTACAACGTGACATTAGGCTACTACTAAAATGAGACATGCTGGATGGTCAGAAGGAGAATCATCTGCTCTCTGACTAAGGTTGACAGCGGAAAGTAAAACTGTGGATAATGGGAGACTACTGTAGATTGCTTTTTCCAATAATTATTTTTCCTACTCCTAGTGATAGCTCTATAGCAGGGAAATACAGGGAAGCCTTTTTTACTTCTAATAAGCTATTAATATTAACTGCAAAGTGGAAAGAATAAATCAAAAATTCCATAGGTACTCATGCTCCTAAATTATGAGAGAATACCGTCTTCCCCACCCAAAAGAACATGATGGAATACTTGACCTATTTGCCTTCTTATCAATTCTCTCCATTTCCACAAGCTCCCTCATTATGTCAACAGGCATTATAATTTTCACAAGAGAAAGCACTCACTAAGGTCATTCACCATAGGATATTGGAAATAACCAACAAAGGACTCACATCCTGAAGGAAATTATGTTGCATTTAATCTTTCTTCTAATCTCCTCCCACTTTCAGATGCCCCATCTGACTATGATTTCCAGAATGACCAATCTGGGCCTCTCTCATCTCTAGTCATTCTTCATGGGATCAGAAGTAAAACCCTAGTAAAGATGAGTAAGGAGAGGGGAGTCTGGTAGACCTTAACCTCTCTTGATCTCAGGGTTCTAAGTTCAAGTCCCACGTAGAGCTTACTTAAAAAATAAAATAAATCTAAAAACAAATAAATACAATTTAACAAAAAAAAGGAGTAAGGAGAGTTTAGACAAAAATAAAAAAGAGCTTAGTTGAGCTTTTCCTATAAAGTCACAGAAAAGAGCCACAATGTTCTATGTCAAAGAAGAAAATAAGATCTCTTGGAACTGGCACTGTTTATACATAACATAAAAGTCAGAGAAGAAGGGAAGGGTAGAAGGATACACCAGGCAATATATCAGGTAAGAGAATACATCAGAGACAAGGCAAAAAAGGACTAGCTAAAAATCCCCAAAAGAAAATGGAAAAGAGCAGCTGACAGATACTCCAGTGTTATGACTATCCAAACCCAAGATTGGTGACTGACGGGTTGAATCATAGTTGTACCACTGTGTATAGTTGGCATTAAAGATAATGAAGAGCAAAACCAAAAAAAACAATCGATTAGATCTAGGCCACCTCTGACCCGGTAAGGATGTGGAAAGAGGGGCCGTGAGCCTCACAGTTAGCAATCTTTGGGGGCTGCGGTGGGTCAGTGACAGGCATGCACCTGGCCAGCATTTCTGCCGCTTTGCCTGGGAGGACTCAAACTGGCACCTGGAAACTTCAGGAAGACGTGATTTTCAAAAGTAATTATGAAAACATTTGTCATTGGAATTAGTGGTGTGACAAATGGCAGGAAGATAACACTGGCTAAGAAACATCTCCCAAACTGCAGGATCATATCTCAGGATGATTTCTTTAAGCCACAGTCTGAGATAGAGACAAATACAAATGGATTTCTGCAGTATGACATGCTTGAAGCACTTAATGTGGAAAAAATGATGTCCCCCATTTCCTGCTGGATGAAAAGCCCAAGACACTCACTGGTATCAACAGACTGTGGAAATGCTAAGGGATTTCCCATATTAATCCCTGAAGGCTTCCTTCTCTTTAATTATAAGCCCCTGACACTCTATGGAACATAGGAGTTACTTTCTGACCACTCCATATGAAGAACGTTAAGGGGAGGAAGAGTACAAAGGTCTACGAGCCTCCAAACCCTTCCAGAGTACCTGGATGGCCACGTGTGGCCCATCTATCTAAAGCACAGACAAGAAATGGAGACATCAGGTGGGAAATGGTTTACCTAGGCAGAACAAAATCTGAAGAGGACTTCTTTCCACAAAGGTATGAAGATCTACTATAAGAACTAGCAAAGCAAAAGTGTTTGCAAGTAGCAACATAAAGATGGAGTGGACTGAATCCTTCCTGAAATGAATTAGGAAACTCAAAGGAGTATGTTTAAGAACCTTTAACAATACACAATATGTAGTTTGGTTGATGACAGCCGTTGGTTCATTTGTTTGTGTTATCACACATGGTTTCCCCAATATGTGGAACAGTAAATAGTGGTCTATACCTTTGGTATAGGAATTTACCTTGATAAGCTGTTCTCACTCCAAGGGGTGCAGAGACACAGCATAGCTCACAAACAATGAGTCAGTTCCTCTAATGATTGTCAAACTTTTCTGAATGGGACCCAGAGTACAAAATAAGGCTTACATCACAATCCAGTATATATGCAATCTATTATGTCTGTATGTGTCGATGTGTTTGTATATATATGTGTCTCTGTACATACAAATACAAACGTGTATGATGTGTGTGTATATATACACACATATCAAGTAACACAAAGCATTTACCTTAGATATAATGCACGGTGATATTTTTCTACTTGTAATTTTTTTTAATATTCATTACCATCCAATGCCACTGCCTACCTCCTGCAAATAAAGGCTTTTTTAGGAGTAGCAGTCACATTGGATAAATCAAAATTTACTAGAAAAAACAAAGAAAACAACAGATTAAAGAAATGCAACATTGTGTTACCTCCTAAGTATCTGTGCCAAAAAAATGTTTAACCTGAATTAAATCAAACCTATACATCTAACACCCAGTTTACAGGAAATACAGAGAACACTAAAACAAACTAGTGCCAAAGGAAGCAATCAGACAAAAACCAGAAGGCAGGTCATTCTGTACCACAAGTCTCTTCAACAAATTAGCATGATGAGTATCTAAAGACAGAGTAACTTTTAGCATAAAAAAGACATCATATGAAAAAAGCAAAGTCTACTTAAAAGAAGAAAAAAAGACTGAGAGATAAAACTAAATGTAATGAATGGTTCCTAACTGGATCCTGATTTGAACAAACTAGCTACAAAACACATTGTTGGGGATAATGAGAAATGTGAATATGGACAAGGTATAACACAATGAAGAATTATTGATTTTTTAATGTGTGTAACAGTATTATTATAGTAATCCAAGAAATGTCCCTATATTTCAAAGATACAAATGATGTCAGCAATTTAGCTTTAAACTCTTCAGTTATTATCAATCTACCCCAATGGACAAAACTAACTAACTATGGAGTACAGATGAGGCAAATACCCTTCGAGAAGCATATCATGTTCTCTATAAAGCCCTGCCTGATTATTTCTGTTCTGTTCCACTCAGATTAGATACTCCTCCTCTGTCCTTTCCAAGTACTCTGTGTTCATCCATATACATTCAAGCAAACAGTTTCCAGGAGACTAATTCAGCCAGGCAGCAGACCAGCCACACTGCTTTTCACCATGGACTAAGAACCTGGCCTTGCTGACAACGTTTGATTTCAAGAGTAGGAAAGCCCAAATGTTTGTAAACATTCTCTTTGATAGAAGCACATAAATTGCAAGGCAGGTTCTTCTGGAATACTAATGCAACCCTCCAATTTTATATAAAAGTATGGTTGAAGAAAAAAAGGTACAGTGAAGGATTTGAGAACTTGGCTTCTCAGGCTTGGCACATTCTCAGTCTTCAGAGGCATCTTTGCAATTTCTTGAGGAATTAGGGAGGACAAGGAAACTTTACTTCTGATTGGAGTATGCTATTCTGGCTCTTATTTTGTACAAATGTCTCAAAGCATGTTAATTTCTGCCATTAAAGAAAATGTATATTCTTTAATTCTGTCTGGTGGCACTTTTCTATCTCCTTGTGATAACCAAACAATATCGCAGACATAGCATCTATCAAATTGTTTTGAAATCTATTTACCAATCTCCTTGCAAGAAACCAAGCAGTAAAAGGTGGGACTTCATTTACTTTTGCACCCTCTAGCAGAGTGCCTGGCATATCCTGAGTACTTAATAAATGTTTAAGCTGAAGTGAAAAAATGGGAATAGAGAGAAATTTTCATAGTTCCTTCCCCACAGGAAAGTAGTTAGGTAAGAATGCTAGAATGGAACAACAGATGTGAGCTTCTTGAAGACAGGGACTATATCCTATTAATCTTTACAACCTCATATTTGAGACAATGGAGAGAGAAAGAGAGAAATGGAGACATGGGTATAAGAGTACAAACAGAGAAAAGGAGATAGGGAGTAAGAATGAATTTTGAGACTACTCAGTTTATGAAACTTCCAAATACCTTTTACAGAAGACTAATTTGTAAGTATGGTTGGTTTTTAATTGATTGGGAAAGGACAAGGAATTATGACTTTTTATCTATTACTGCCAAACAGGAAAATATTTGCTGGGGGACAGGGGGGTGAAATCTGAATCCACAGAAGAAATCTAAATATATAACCTTTTTTTTAAGAACCTTGCTGACATCATTATTGTCCCATTTGCTAAGTGAAACACGGAAACACAATGTTCTATTCCATGTGAAACTCTTCTTTTTAAACAAGATATATGATATTTTCACTTATCTCAAAATAGTCTCTAATATGTCTTTAGCATATCTGCAAAGGTCTGGTTCCAGAACTATGTTCAAACCCTACAATTATGTAAATAAAGTTACTATGAGAAGCAGAGGAAATACGATTTTCCAACCTGGAGAAAAAAAAAAGAAACAACTCTATAAAAGAAGGCATCTTTTGAAGTAGGTTCCACACCCACCCAAAGTGGGTCTTGAACCCATGACCCTGAGATGAAGAGTCACATACTCTGACTGAGCCAGCCAGGCAGCCCAGAAAGACATCTTTTAAGACAGTAAACAGGGGCGCCTGGGTGACTCAGTCGGTTAAGCGGCCGACTTCGGCTCAGGTCATGATCTCACGGTCCGTGGGTTCGAGCCCCACGTCAGGCTGTGTGCTGACAGCTCAGAGCCTGGAGCCTGTTTCGGATTCGGTGTCTCCCTCTCTCTGACCCTCCCCCGTTCATGCTCTGTCTCTCTCTGTCTCAAAAAAATAAATAAACGTAAAAAAAATACTATCTCCAACTAAAGACAAAAAAAAAAAATTAAAAAAAAAAAAAAAGACAGTAAACAAAAGGAGTATGTACCTGGCATTAAAAAATTCAAATTTCACAAAGAGATAAAAACAAAAGGTACATCTCTCTACCATCTCCAATCCCCAGTTCTATTCCCCAAATGTAACCACTTAATATTTTATCAGGTATCCTTCAAGAAAAAGATGTGACGGGGCACCTGGGTGGCTCAGTCAGTTAATCGTCTGACTCTTGCTATCAGCTCAGGTCATGATCTCAAGGTGCATGAGTTTGAGTACCACACTGGGCTCCCTGCTGATAGCGCAGAACTTGCTTGGGATTCTGTCTCTGCCCCTCCCCTGCATGCTCTCTTTCTCTCTCTCTCTCTCTCTCAAATAAATACATAAACTTTACAAGAAAAAAAAAAAAAAGATGCATCTACTTTTTAATGTCCACATATGACACTGTACAATAAAAAACCTTTTTTGATACCTTATATTATACACTTAATATATCTTGGGAATCTTTCCATATCAGCATATAAAATTAGTAATGGTCTAACACTACTTATCAAACATTTACAACTTGTGTGCCAGATACTGTGTAAAGGGTTAGATTTGTTATACCTCATTTAATCCTCAGAAAAACTCTATGAAGTAGGCATTATATCAGGATACTTAAGCATCAAGAGGTTAAGGTCACATAACTAATAAGGAATAAAACCAAGATCTGAACATGGAGCCCCACTCTTAAACACTGCTCTCCTAATTTTTACCTGCTACAGAGGTCAAGATATGGGTAAACCAGAACATATTTAGCCAGCAGTCTCTACTGGTAAATATTTAGGCTATTTCTAGTTTTTGCAAAGATTATCACTGGAATCCAAGCTCCATTAGAGATTTTTGTCTAAATCTAAAATTATGAATGATCCTTATTTTCTCTTTTGGGCCTTTTGTACTTCCAAATTTTCTGTAGCACCATATATTATTTTATAGTCAGAAAAAAACAGATATTTTTAGATAAACGTCAAAAATAAAGTAACTTCCCAAGCTCATTAAAGGTAGAGAGGCAGGGTTTGTATTCAGATCCACAAAGCTCCTAAGGCCTATTTCCTTGGAAGTAAGTTTCCAAAAGTCGATGATTCTAGCTACAGTTCATATTAATGAGTTCTCTAGTCTCAAAAACCTAGCCTATGAGGTCAGCTAAAGATACTCAGTGAAAATGTCTAGTGTATACACTAACATATTAATAGGAGCACTGTAACTACAACCACCACCACTGTTATGATCTGCTTCCTATCTTTCAAGGATGGCCAAATAAAACTCCTGTCTGAGGCCCTGTCACTTATCAGTTAGCCTGTGTTGAACTCTTCAGGAATTTAGGTTCACAGTGGACCAGTAACCACTAAAGGTCTAAGAAAACAAAAACAGATAGAGGTTGATTTGTTAAAACCAAAGAACAGAAATCCTTCTATATAATACACTTAACATTTAAGACATAGTTCCTTTTTGGGGGAGGATAAGGAAAAAAAGATTTCGATGACTCATGTATCCCATCTGACACAATTTTGGAATAGCATATAAGTCAAAGATTTAGAAAGCACTATTTGAAAGGGACGTGGATGTCTCCATCACTCTGATCTAGAATATTCCACCATAACTCAATTTCCTCAACTAAAAACATGGTGATAACATTGTTGCCTACCTCATAGAACATACCATCTTATAACTACACACAAAAAGAATTTAAAAATTTACCATTTGAAAAAACTAACACTGATCTGAAATTGGCAACTAAAAAAAAAACTGAGGGTGGGGGGGGAGATAACCTCTACTGTAAAAAGTCAATCTTCCCAAAAGGAGATAAATGTATCTTCAATTCCACCCCACTTCATAAAAATAAAGCCAGAATCTCCCACAAACATATAAACTATATCCTGTATACAATTAGTTGCTAAGACCTATTCATGCTCTTAAATACTTCTCAAATCTTTTCTTCTCCTTCCCTTTTCTACAGCATCTGCCTACAAACAATATCATACTTAATGGTTAAAGTCTGAATGCTTTCCTCCTTAGACTGGGGAGAAAGCAAGGGTATCTGCTCTCACTATTCAACATTGTACTAGAGGTTCTAGCCAGTGTAGCAGGGGAAGGAAAGAAAGAGACAGAAACAAATCAAGGGTGTTCATATTGAAAAGGAAGAAATAAAACTCTTTACTCACAGCCAACATAATTCTATATGCAGAAAATCTAAGGAACTCGCAAAAAAACTACTAGAAATGGGGCGCCTGGGTGGTTCAGTCAGTTGGGCATTGGATTCTTGATCTCGGCTCAGGTCATGACCTCACAGTTTGTGAGTTCGAGCCCCACACTGGGCTCTGAGCTGACAGGGAGGAGTCTGCTTGGAATTCTCTCTCCCTCTCTCTCTCTGCCCGTTCCCCACTCATGCTGTATCTCTCTCCCAAAATTAAACCAACAACAACAAAAAACCCACAAAAAAAAACAAACAAAAAAACACTACTAGAACTAACGAGTTCAGCAAAGTCAGAGGATACAAGTTCAATATTCAAAAATCAGTTGTATCCCGATATACTACAATGAACAAACCAAAAACAAGTTTTTAATTCCATCATGGTAACATCAGAAGCAATACTTAGAAACAGATTTAGCAAAAGAAGGACAAGACTTACATACTGAAAACTTTAAAACTTTGCTGAGAGAAATCAAATAATACCTAAATAAATGAAGACACAGTCTGTTTGTGGATCTGAAGACTCAATATGGTTCAAATGGAAATTCTCCCCAAACTAATTTACAGATTCAGCATAATCCCCATCAAAATCCCAAAAGGATTTTTGCAGAAATTGGCAAACTTTATACTGATGTTGATCCTGAAATGTTTATGGAAATGCAAAAAGTCCAGAATGAGTAAAACAATTTTGAAAAAGAAGTAAAAAGTTGGAGGACTCACACTTCTGGATTTCAAAATTCACTATAAAGTAATACTATTCAGAACACTGGTACTAGTCTAAGAATAGACATACAGATCAATGAAACAGAACTGAATGTCAAGAAATAACCACATTTACGGTCAACTGATTTTTGAAAAAGGTACCAAGGCAATTCAATGAGACAAAAAATAGTCTTTGCAACAAACAGTGTTGCAAAAGAACATTCACACACAAAAGATGAATTTAGACCCTTATCTCACACCATGCACAAAAATTAATGCAAATGGATCATAAACCTAAAGTAAGAGCTGAAACTATAAAAACTTGCAGAAGAGAGAAGGAAATCTTGACCATGAATTAAGGAGAGTCTTAGAGAATGACACCAAAATCATGATCTATAATAAGAAAAAAAAAAAATTTGACGCATTGGACTTCATCAAAATTTAATATCTCTGCTTCAAAATTCACCATTTAGAAAATAAGAAACTAAGCAGACAGGGAGAAAATGTTTGTAAATCATGTACCTAATAAAAGACTTGTATTCTGAACATATAAAAAAACTCCTACAATTCAAAAACAAGATTAAATAACCAAATTAAAAATGAGAAAAAGACAGGAATAGATATTTCACCAAAGAAGATATGTGAATGGCCAATAAGCACAAGAAAACATCACAAAATCATTAGGGAAATGCAAATCAAAACCACAATGAAACGCCACTTCACACTCATTAGAATGCCTACAATCAAAAAGAAAACACCAGTGTTAGCCAGGATGTGGAAAAATCTGAACCCTCACATATTGCTAACGAAAATGTAAAATGGTGCAGTTGCTATGGGAGAGTTTGGCAGTCCTTAAAAATTAAACATAAAATACCAGATGACCCAGAAATTCCATTCCTAGGAACATATTCACAAGAATGGACAATAGGTGTTCAAAAGAAGCTCATACATGAATGTTTGCACAAGCACTATTCACCATCGCCAAAAGGTAGAAACAAGCTAAACGTCCATCAACTGATGAACAGGTAAACAAAATGCATGACAGACATATAATGGATTATTCAACTATAAAAGGGAATGAAGTACTCATACACGCTGAATCATGAAAATATTATGCTAAGTGAAGGAAACCAGGCACAAAGAGCTACATATGTAGAGGAAAAGCAAATCTAGAGAGAGAGGCAGGCAGAAAATGGGTTAGTGGTTGCCTGGGACTTGGAATGGGAATAGGAAGTAAATGGGCACAAGGGATTTTAGGGGGTGATGGAAATGCTCTAAAAGTAGATTGTGGGTGATGGTTTCTCATAACTCTATCAATTTACTAAAAATCACTGAATGGTACACTTAAAGTGAATTAATTTATGGTATGTAAAGTATACCACACAGATTCTGTGTCTCCCTCTCTCTCTGCCCCACCATTGCTTGTGCTCTCTCTCTCTCTCTTAAATATAAATAAACATTAAGAGAAAGAGAGAAAGAGAAAGAAAGAAAGAAAGAAAGAAAGAAAGAAAGAAAGAAAGAAAGAAAAAGAGTCGGGGTACCTGGATGGCTCAGTCAGTTGAGCAGCCGACTTCAGCTCAGGTCATGATCTCATGGTTTGTGAGTTCTAGACCCACATCAGGCTCTGCACTGACAGTAAGGAGCCTGCCTGGTATTCTCTCTCCCTCCCTCTGCCCCTTCCCTTCCCCACTTGCGCTCTCTCTCTCTCTCTCTTTCAAAATAAATAAATAAACTGAAAAAAAAAAAAAAAAAAAAAAAAAGAGCCTAGGAATGACTGGAATTGCTCTGTGAAGGTAAGAGGAAGAAATTGCTTCCCAGTCAGAGAAACAATGATAAAGGGAGGAAAAAGAAGAGGAAGAGTGGAGTCTCTAAGAAAGTCTTGCACCCTTCAGCTCCTTCCCACAATCCCTATATCTTCAGCAAAGTTTATGAAAATCATTAAATGGCTGATATGATTGCAGTTTTTGGTGTCAGAGGACAAATGAGATGCAGGAGTGCAGATGCAGAAAGAGGCAAGGGAAGTCCAAAACACAAAATCGAAGCAGACCTCCTTGTGAGGGCTAGGGATTGGCATTAAAGTCAGAGCTAAACTCGGGGCGCCTGGGTGGCTCAGTCGGTTAAGCGGCCGACTTCGGCTTGGGTCATGATCTCACGGTCCGTGAGTTCGAGCCCCGCGTCGGGCTCTGTGCTGACAGCTCAGAGCCTGGAGCCTGTTTCGGATTCTGTGTCTCCCTCTCTCTGACCCTCCCCCATTCATGCTCTGTCTCTCTCTGTCTCAAAAATAAATAAACGTTAAAAAAAATTAAAAAAAAAAAATAAAGTCAGAGCTAAACTTAAAGTTTTAAGGAACAGGGATCCACGGCTGCATCAGGCTACAATGCTTTTCTTTAGATTTTTGTATTTACCAGTTACATTTGAACTTTAGCAGGTAGCACAATTGACTATATTGCTATATGTTTAGATAATTTTAGTGATCTCAACAAGTTACAATGAACAATTTGAAGGAATATCAGTTGTTTTGGTGTGACCAGCACTCTAACCCTCCTCCTTCTTTTGGTTAGGAACCCCTTCTTTTTGGTAAGGAACTCCTTACTTAGGATTGGGTGGGGCTGACACCATCACCTCTCTCCTCCAAGCTGAGGTGAACAGGTGACCAGGAATGGCCAGCAACCCCTATATCCCTAAACACAGTAATTTGTTCAAGGAAGGACATGTGATACAAGCCAGACCAATAATTGAGTTCCTGAATGTTTTCTGCCAAAACTAAATGGTAGGATTTGAGCCTAGGGCTGTCAACAATCATTGTAACCATTCAGTGGAAAATCTATCAAAGATGCGAAGATGAGAGGCTGCTGATATCATCTGTATCCCTGGACCTGACATACTCAATTATATGCAAATTAATCTGACTGGAGATTCTGTCAAATGCAACCAAAATGTCTCCTCTGTAAAAAGCCACTGAAAAATTAGTGACACATCTACACTGGTTGCCAAAGGGGTCGAAATGACACAACCCAGAAGTGAAGGGGAGTTCACTCTCTGAGGAGATTGAATTGACTAACGGAAAACAGGATGCAAGAGAAGAGCAGGGAGATAAATTTCTTCTTCTAGACTCCCATCTACTGATGTGAGAAACTGTTCCTCTGTCCAAAGATACCCTGTGTGACCAAGCAAGCACACCTGCCAAACAATGTCTCTCCAGTCCTTTGTGAAGCAGTGACCAATGAGATAAGGTATCACCTTACATTGTTTCCCATCTCTGCCTCACTTCCCTTTTCTCAGGATCCCTGGGATTATGCCTCCCAGATAAACCCTCAACCTTAATCCTTGTATCGGTCTCAGTTTTCTAGGGAACTCAGATTAAGAGTATCTACAAAAAAACCTACAGCAACCATTAGGCTTACTATTAAGTGAAACATAGAAAGCTCCCCTCCCTCTGAGATCATAAACAAAATGAGGACACTCAGTATGAATACAATGTTAAATAGAAAGGGTTATAATCTACATAGCAATGCAAGATAACCATCTATAGAGCAAGACAAAAAAGCAAATCAGCTATAAGGTTTGGAAAGGAAAAAACAAAAATTCATAATTTCCAGATGATATGGCTGTCTATATAGAAAATACAAAAGTCACAGATACATTTTTAGAATTAACATGAGTTTAACAAGGTATGTAGCTAGATACAAAATGGTTATATACTTAGAAATAAATCTAACAAAAGATAGGCAAAAACCTTAGAGAGAAAATTATAAAATTTTGTTGTATGATATAAGGAAGACCTAAATAAATGAAGAGATATACCATAATCAGGGATTGGAAACTCAGTATTATAAGGACGTCATTTCTCTGTCAAATTGATGTTTAGATTCAACGTAATCCCAATCAAATTCTAATAGGACGTGGGGATTTTTGTTTGTTTTTTGGTGGATTCTAAAATATACAAGGCAATTCAAAGGACTAGGGGAAAGCAAGACACTTTTTTAAATGGTGGGGGGAGTTATTCTACCAAATTCTAAGCCTTATTATAATTAAGAGTATTTATAATTGGTGAAAATATGTATAACCAGCCCAAAAAAACAAAATAGAGAACCCAGACAAAGACCCACAAATAATGACACAATCTATTATAGAAGTGGCAGGGGAGGTCAATAGGGAAAAGATAATCTATTTGGAAAAAAATTAAAATTCTTATACACATATCAAGTCCAGGTGGAATATAAACCTATATATAAAGGAGCCAACTAGAAGGTTTATGGTAATATACATGAATATCATAATGACCACAGGTTTATAAAATATTTCTTTTTTTTTTTAAGTTTATTATTTATCTTGAGAGAGAGAGTGAGCGAGCAGGGGAGGAGAGAGGAAGAGAGAGAGAGAGAGAGAGAGAGAGAGAGAGAGAGAGAATCCCAAGCAGGCTTCATGTTGTCAGCACAGAGCCCTACCCTAGGCTCGATCCCACAACTGTAAGATGACCTAAGTGGAAACCAACCAAGAATCAGACATTTAGCTGACTGAGCCACCCACAAGGTAATAAAATATTTCTTAAAGAAGACCTCAAAAGTACCAACCATTAGAAAAGAGAGAGAGAGAGAGAGATAAACTGATCAATTATATTAAAACTGAGAACTTAGTTTTCAAAAGACTCCATAAAAATAATTTCTTGAGAGAGAGAGCATGCACGAGACAGAGCAAGGGAGAAGGGTAGAGGGAGAGAGAGAAAGAGACACGTTTTTTTTAATGTTTTCATTTATTTTTGAGAGAGAGAGAGAGAGAGTGCAAGTGGGGATGGGGCAAAGAGAGGGGGACAGAGGCTCTGAAGCGGGCTCTGCACTAATAGCAGTGAGCCCGATGTAGGGCCTGAACTCATGAACCCAGAGATATTACCCGAGCCAAAGTTGGGCGCTCAACCAACTGAGCCACCCAAGCGCCCAGAGAAAGAGACTCTTAAGCAGGTTCCACATTCAACCCGGAGTCCAATGTGGGGCTCAATCCCATGACCCTGGGATCATGACCAGAGCAAAAATCAAGAGTCAAATGCTCAACTCACTGAGTCACCAAGATGCCCCTCCATAAAAAGAATTTTTAAAAACCACAGGGTGGGAAAAGATATTTGCAAAACATATAATCAATAAGTGGGTTAATACATTGAATATGTACAAAGTACTCACACAAATCAATAAGAAAAGAATAATACAAAGAGAAAAAACAAAGGGGGAGAATGGCAAAAAATTCAAACAGGCAATTTACAAAAGAGTAAATTCAAATAGTCAATACGCATACAAAACAGAGCTCAATCTCATTAGTAATCAAGCAAATACAAATTAAAACTTTTACAGTAAGACAGCATCATGCATGCATCCACCAGATTGGTAAAAATGAGAAAGTTGGCAGGACCAAGTGATGGCAACTATGTAAAATAACACTGTTGTGGGAGTGTGTATTTCTTCAGGTATCTTTGAAAACAGTTTGGCATTACCAGATAAACTTAATGATGAATAAAACTGCTAAGACAAGCAATAAAAAATACTTAAGGACCAGCAATACCATACCTGAATATATACCCTAGAGAAACTCATGCACATGCATACCAAAATACATGTATAGGAATGTTCACAGGAACATTGTTTGGTTTTTTTTAAATGTTTTATTTATTTCTGAGAGAGAGAGACAGAGGGTGAGCGGGGAGGGACAGAGAGAGAGAGGGAAACACAGAATCTGAAGCAGGCTCAAGGCTCTGAGCTGTCAGCACAGAGCCTAACGCCAGGCTTGAACTCATGAACTGC